>NC_090814.1:98605066-99997566 GCF_000390325.3 Nicotiana tomentosiformis | reverse complement strand
AGGCATGTAAATGGTCTTTGGCTATTTCATTTCATTATCTTCACTTTTGAATTATATTAATTGGTAATCTATTTTTTGAGCTTATAAGATGATCAATACACTATTAATAGTTAGCTAGACATTTACCATAAGAATTGTTGAAAGATCTTTTAATTTGAGAGACTCTTATCATAGGGTACGTACATAAAATGTTGTGATGGTTTGTTGTATATTTGGAGTGGGACGCCAACGAGCTATTTCATAGAGTGCAATCTGTATAAAGTTGAGATCTCTCATAATGCGCTTCAAGCTGGAATTTTACTTTTCTAATCTATATGGTTCTTGTGTATAATGTTTTCCTTCCTATATAATTTAGTGACACATAATTTCTAAGTGATCGAAGGATACTTTAAATAGCCATGGTTGATAAATGACAAGTAGTATTTTCGAGATTTAATCTAATTTAATTTCTTTCCATAATATAATGTGGTAATTTATATTTTCTTTTCGTAAATTAAATAAAGTATAAAAGAGATGGGAAATAATTCCATAAAAGGTATATTACGTAGACAAAATGATATTTTTAAGTATAAGAAATTATCCTAGCACAAGTTATATCTTGAATTCCCATTACTTCTACTCCGTTAACAAATGGAACATTTGTTATATGTATGTCTTTGTCACAGTACTTTCAGAAAATTGAAAACAGAGATCCAAATGCAGCAACGATTATTAAGTGGATAGTTACAAGAAAAAGAAAATGGACCATCATCAGTACTCAGTACAACTACAATACGAAAAATCATGACCAATCTTTAATATGGCCAAAGCGTTGTAGAATTGATTGAGGTTCGTTCCTATAGTACCATGAACAAGTTGCAGGATGCATAAGAGTAAAAATAACTTCACACTGGTCTGAAATATCACTGCATGAAAAAGAATCATTTCCGCAGTCAATTTTCATCTAAGGCATTTTGACAATATTCGGTTGAAGTTTGAAAAACAAAAGAGTATTTCAAATTGAAGTTGACAAAGAATTTCTGAAGAGTTTGCGACAGATCGAGCCAAGAAGCTCTTTGAAAATTTTTCAACGGAAACACCATCAGAAACTTTGAAACAAGTTCTGTCAAAAATAGTCTTAGAGTCCATTGTTTATTTTTGTTGATCTAGCTCCAGAGTCTAAATGAGCTGGTTGTATATATATATTGCTTACTAGGTTAAATAAATTTTTCTAGTTTTGACCAAAATAAAAAATAAAAAAATAGTGTGGGTGGAAAAAATATCGTTTTTATTTTCTAGACTCGAACCAAAAGTTATTGGCTAAATTAAAGGTGCATGGATGTTATCCATCTCACTCCAATCCTTAGCTTGTTTGGATTGTTGTTATATATCGTTTCATAATGTATCATACTGTATTGTATTATATTGTTTTATTGTTTGATGAATACAATATTTGGATAGATTGTATCGTTTGCCATCGTTTCATGATGTCACGAACACAATATGAAGAATAAACTTACAATATTACTAAGAAAAAATAGGATACGGAGTAGAATTATTATATAAAAAAGTAGGATAAAGAGTAGAATATGATTATTTAATAATAAAGAAGGGCAAGATGAGAGGAAAAAAGCAAAGAAACGAAGCCACCTCACCAAATCTGTCGTTTCATAAAGTGACACTTTTCATCGTTAAATAACGATGAATTTAACAATACGATACAATAAAATTAAAAGCGGAGCGAGGATTTCAAGCTTATGGGTTCAAGATTTTAATTGTTTTAAGTTACTGGGTTCTAAATAATAACTTATACATATTCAATAGATTTTTTAAAACAAATACATAGTTCGAACCAAAGCTATTGGGTTCGGCTGAACCCCCACTTAGCTCTCTAGCTCCGCCCCGGTAACAACCATCCAAACAAGCTGTTAGTTGTACAAAATATTTAGTTACTCCACTATATTCTAGATAGGGGAATTTGGGTTGTCTAATGGTTTAATTTGCATTTTGATATATAGGATCAAAATTTTCCGAAAGTACTAGTAATAGCTTAGTTATAAGTCTCAATGTTCTTCCTTCGCAATAGTACTATTGTTTCTGTATCGATGTTTTGACATATATATCAAGACAATATATGGGATAACTGAAGTACTGAAAAATGGAGTTTTCAATTATATCGCAGAAGGGGCATTGATTCAGGCATTGTGTTGAAATAATATGTATCATAGCTTTGACCATGAGTATCACATTTGAGGTTGAAAGCTCATAGCTGAGCTAGTTATCGTACTTGATCAGATCCAGGAGAGAATTCGGTGTATTAATATTTAATACTAACATTTTTGCCGCATTTCATACATGGTTGGATCCCAGTTGGCCAATCCTTGAAAATTGAATATGATCATAAGCAAAAGTTAATCAATTGCACTCGTTCGACACAATTTAGCTAAGATTTTGTTTACTTCACTCATGTGATTATAGAAGTAATGTAGAATTTAAAGTTTATAAGTTCAGAATTTTATTCCTTTTAAGTTATTGGGGTTTAAATTAACAATTTAATTTGAACCTATTGAATAAACTTCTAGAAGATATAAATACATAAATTTATGTGAAAGTTTAGGAATAAAGAATGTCCCATCAAAATTAATTAAGACAGTACTCTCAGAAATTACTAAAGGAATCTGTAACTCTTTCCTTAAAATGTTGAATCTTTATGTGAAATATTACAATGAATATTAAATAACTTGATGAGACATGTTTTTAATTTACTTACTTTTTTTTGTGTGTGTGTGTGGTTTGGGGGGTGGGGGGGGGGGGGGAGGGAGGAAAGAGCAAATACTCCCAATATAATGACAGCAATAGATCTGCGTGCGAGAGATACAACCCAAAGCCACACCGTTTCTCGTAACACATTGGTTATATACACTAATAATGTGTAATTAATTAATTAAACTTGGCACTACACCAATACACAGTAATAGCAATAGCAAAACATAGTTGTTAGGTGCGTGTTTCATGAACATATTTGATTATTCAAAGTACGTCCCTAGTAGTATCTGGTCACACTTTAAACTACTTAGTCAAGGGATAAGCACGCAAATTACAAATAGCTGGTGTAGGACAAAAGACTTTGCTCTTTCAATTTGGTTGATGCAAGTAATGGCGGAGACAGAAATTTCATCTTTATCAAGAGAGTTATACCTTGCTTGATCTCATATATACACTATAATTTTCAGACGAAGAGAATTGCGATGAATTCCCTTGAGGCCCAGCTTCGCCCCGTAAACAAGTAGAGGAAGTAAAATACAAAAACTGTTAGAAAATCAAATTACTAGGTGGCCCAGGGGCTCCAAAAGATTAACCTGAAGAGTTTTGCTTTTACCATACTATGTGTTGTGTCGTTAATAACCAGGATTCGTGTGACAGTGAAAGCCATTTTGGTCCCCAGGCTAAAATTCAAATAGGCCACATTTGAGTATCATCGATCTTGACAACAGGCATTAATTAATTTATTGTCTTCAAGGTGATTAATTATCTAGGTGTTTTTACTTGGAGTTAACTAATATCCATTTTGGTGTACAGATTTTTCCACTATCAGATTATTTTTATCTATCTATTTTATTTTTAAGATTATAAATTTCATTTTATTTCTTGATGATTACATGTAGATATTTGAATGGTGACCTGGTTATTAAATATTTCTTTACACTATGGTGTATTTGTTTTTCTTTTCACGTACTCCTAATTGAATTAAAGTAGTATAAATTGAAACTCCGCTGTCGATTTTTCAGTCAGTTTATTACTTTATATCAGATTTTCAAAAGTAGCCGTGTTCTACTTGCTTGCTTAGTTGCTTGACTATTTATTGATGGGACTAATTCATGTCTTCCAGTTATGTTCCATTTACTAAATTTAATTATACATTATTATTAATCAGTTTCTTGAGTATTTCCTTAAAAAATGCTCACCTTTTAATTTTCATCATTTAGACTTGAATTAATAACTGATAAAACATTTAGAAAACATATACCTACATAAAACGTGCCAAAGTTTGAAATTTCCCGCTGAATAAGTGATTTAAAGTTCTTCCCAAAAATTGGAGCTTTTAGCTCAAATGTCATTGACTCAAAGTTGAGAACTTAATTATAAAGATGATTTGAAATTCATCAACCACGGAGATGCTAACAGCAGAATTTTCTGGTTATAAAAAAAATTTGTAATTAGCAATTTTGTGTGCAATAGCATTAGTTTCCAGATTAATGAATCCAAATGGAGCCTTAGTAAAAGGAAAAGAAAAGTAAAATTTTGTTTCACTTTACGCAACTGTCCTTTAATCTTTTCACAAATGAAAACGATATTTTTAACCGATATGTCCTTCTTTTTTTTTGTTTCTCACACGTTGTTCAGTACCCATATTGGAACCCCGACTATATCTGGATTCGCGCCACGTAGGGCCCCATTCGGGGGGAAGCGTTTTCCAGCAAGAATTTTTCCATACCCAGGGCTCGAACCCGAAATCTCTGGTTATGTGAATAATAGCTTCATCCGCTGCACCACATCCTTTGGTGGTTTTATCCTAGATGTCATATTCAAATATTGTAACTTGTAACTTATAATCGAAAACTACTGATACTAGTACATAGTAAGGAGGACAAATTTTGTTTGTGGGGCTGGATCAAATGTGTAGTTTCACGTTTTAAGACTGAATGAGCTTCAAGAACAGGCTGGACTTAGACAAAGACAAAAGCCCAACAATGTTCAAATACCGATCAATGGTCTGAACTGTCCTATAGTTGTATTTTACATTTTGAGTGAAGATAGAAAGTCTCAAAATTCTTACTCCTATTAGGATATGAATTGCCATTAATCAAGTAGAAACGATTCAGCATAGAGAATTAATGTTTACACAGAAAGCTAAATATTTAAGGAATTGAGCTATATTTTGGTATTAATTTAATTGAATGTCGTAATATGATGATTTTGCTTGTGTTTTTAAGAAAATTTCAGAATTAAACTGTACTATAGAAAAAAGGTAAATTGCTTATAAATTTTTCATATTATTATTATTATTAATATTTACCTTCTTCTCACCACAAGTTGCAGGCTAAAACTCAGATATATAAATTTTCCTATTGCTTATAAATTTTCCTATTGCTCTTATCATCACCACAAGTTGTAGGCTAAAACTCAAATATATAGCTAGGTTTTCTGGCAAGAGTATGAAAATGTGCTTATTCACGTTGGCCCAATTCAATGTATAAATACCTGACATCAGTTTTTACTATATCAATTTTCATAAAACACTATAGTTTACAGCGTAGTAATTATAGTTTGCCTAATTATCATTCATAATTATTGTTTAATTGTTACATCACTCGCGCGAATGTATTCAACGAATACAACATGTATCAACTATAACCAAGGCGAAATGCGTATACAAAGGATACAACTTGTATCGACTGTATTCGTAACCAAGGCGAAATACAGAAAGATAAGATGCTCTTGTTGAAAAATGGACTCAAGACTTTCATAAAGCACTATAGTTTAGAACCTAGTAATTATACCATTCGTAACTACTGTTTAATTGTTACATCACTTGTATTCAAACGCTCAACGAATACAACGAGCGAATGTATTCAACGAATACAACATGTACCAACTATAACCAAGGCGAAATACAGGGGTGTATATATACAAATGATACAACCTGTATCGACTGTATTCATAACCAAGGCAAAATACAAAAATACAAAAAAATTAAGATGCTCTTGTTGAAAGATGAACTCAAGACCTCCGGTAACTAAGCGGACGCTATAACCAACTGACTTACGAGAGCTTATTGTTCTCTTATTTCAGTTCAAAATAATTAATCTCTTGTTTCATGAATTTGCTATAAAATTTAAATATAACTACGGATGATAAATTTGCTGAAAGTATTGATACAAATGGTAAATATAATGTATATGTTTGACGTGTTATATGATGTTCCCTTTTATATAAGATGTTATTAGTTAGATATATGGTTAGGTAATACACTTTCTCACCAGATTTTATCATTAATCATGGTACACTACTAGTTTTTTTTCTTCTCACACAGCCATAACTGCATTAGTGCTAGAAGCAATAGATTAAGTATAGGGCATACAGATTAGTACAATTATTATTATAGTATTAAAAGATGACGAATACAAGTACAATTAATAACAGCAATAAATAGCTAGTGAATTGTCATTTAGATAACTGGCTTGAATCATCATATCCCCAGTGTTTGCATCTCTGATTCACGGAAGGAAAACTGAGCCATAAAAAAAGAAGACTAAAAAAACAACTGACACTTGATTATAATTGTTCGCCATAAATAATTCCCATTGGCCCTTGCGGTTGCCCTTCATGTTTGAGGAAATTTTAACACAAGGTACTGTGTATATTTATAATGATTGTACTGTTCTGACATCATTATCTGCTAGCTTAAATTATTTAATATGTTAAATGAAAATTGTTTTATACAAAAAAAAAAAAGAAAAAAAAAGAGAGTTGTATATAGATATAAGCTAAGCATATTTAATAGCCCCCACCTTCCCAAAGCTTGATTAGACCAGTCAAATACAAAGCAACTGCATGGGAATGAGCTAGAAAGTATTTTTAGCTAATATTTGGATGTCCTATCTCTCTCCTTATGTTTATATAAACCTGACCCTTTGGGACTTTCTCAAACTCATTATAATATTTATTTCTCTCTTGATTACTACCTCTGGTTACCATTTCTCTCTTCCATCACTTTCTTGAATCCTTCCCTTGGGATTTCCAAAGCAAATCATTTACTAATAAAGAAGAATTTTTTTCAAAAAAAAAGATGGCTGCTTTTTCATACCAATTGCAGCACACAAACCCTTTCCTTCTTGACTCAGTTTTTTTGCCAAGTTCTCCTATTAAGATGTCTGGTTTTTTAGAGGAACAAAACAATTCTATAGTACAGAATTGTTTTACTCAATTTTACCAACCAGAATCTTTTCAGCAGCTCCCAACTGCCAATGTGATTGTTCATGAAAGTAGCTATTGCCTTGACCAAAGCACAAATGTTACACTTGGCCAAAATGAGCCTAATTCTGTGACCAACAACAGTAGCAGCAGTGTTAGCTTGGATATGGATTCTTCCTCTGTCACTGATAAAATAGAAAGTAGGAATAAGCCTAATTTTACTCCTATGGACAAGAAAAGAAAATCCAGAGAAGGGTCTTCCTCAATGAGTTCTGCTCATTCTAAGGTAATATAGTTCTTCTATATATGTCTATAAATTTTCATCTCCTTGATAAAGTTCTTGGCCTTTCTCCTGATGAATTTGAATTGGGATTAATTATATATCTGTTTTTTCTTAGAATGTAAAACAGGTTGATCATGGGAAAAAGAAGAAAAGCAATAGCCAATCAGTAGCCAAAGAGGAGAAAAAGGGAAAAGAGGAGAAGAAAGCTAATGAAGAGGCTCCAACAGGCTACATTCATGTTAGAGCAAGAAGGGGTCAAGCAACAGACAGCCATAGTCTTGCTGAAAGGGTACAATTTTCTTTTTCCCCTTTAGCCATTTTGTAATTAATAGGATTAATTCTTTTCACTAAGATAATAATTAATTACTGATGTTCTATATATATATGGTAATTATTCGTTTGGAACAGTTTTCTTACTGTTTAACTTGTGACATGATCTCAGGTGCGGAGAGAGAAAATAAGTGAAAGGATGAAGATACTGCAATCTATTGTTCCTGGTTGTGACAAGGTGAATAACAAAGTTAGTTCAGTAATTTGTCTTTTATTTGTCTTTATATGTACAGTAGAGTGACACTTTTTCAAGAAAAGTAGTCTGTATATTTTTCTTTCTTTATTTATTTAATTGTTCTGACATTTTTCATGTGACCTGAATGAGATCAGGTAACTGGGAAGGCCCTCATGTTGGATGAGATAATCAATTATGTCCAATCTTTGCAAAACCAAGTTGAGGTAAAAATAATAAGTAATTAATAATATCCTTTATTTGACCTTGTATGATTAATTCACTGTCTCATTCAATTACCTAAAATATTAATATTATTGTGTTTCCCATGTTTCAGTTTCTCTCCATGAAACTTGCTTCTTTGAATCCAATGTACTATGATTTTGGCATGGACTTAGATGCACTCATGGTCAGACCTGACCAGGTAGAAACTTTTTAGTTCAGTTTATGGATTTTCTTTAAATATTTAGTTGTTTTATTACTACTACTTTTCAGTATTAATTAATCAGACTCTTTTTTTGTTTAATCTCTTTTCAGAGTTTGAGTGGATTGGGAACACCACTGCCAAATATGCAGCAAGCTAGCCCTACTAACATTACATCGCAGGCAGCTGAAGTTATTCCTAACATTAATAATAGTGGCTATCCTTTCTTGGATAATTCAGCTTCACTCATGTTTCAACAAGCACATTTTCCTAATTCCATTTCTCAGGTATTGCATATTCATTGAATATGGTAACTCTTTAAATAATCACCAACTAGACAAAAACCTAAAAGACATACTATGATGGATCCTACTGTTGAATACAATTGAGAAATAGTATGCCTGATGTATATTTAACATGGACAAGTACATATCTTTTTCAGGGTAATGGACAGCTCTTATGGGGTGCAGATGACCAAAGACAAAAATTTATTAATCAGTCAGGACTCAGCAACAACTTTTGTTCTTTCCATTAATGTAACACCAAGCCCTGCCCTACACTACATCTGGTGAGCTATCCATCATTATCTTAGTATGTAATTCAAGTGACAAAATCATTGTAGTATTTTAATTTATAGTTAAGCTTATAGATAGATCAATAGAGGATAATATAATATAATGCATGTATACAATTAATTAGGAGCTGACAATTTAATTTTTTAAAATTTTGCAGCATTTTGGAAAGGAGGTTTTATCCAGCAAAAGAAGTGGGGCTAAAAAAGAAGTTCAAACCTGACTATAGTCCTAGTATATAACCCCCTGTGCATGCATATGGAGGATGCTAAATCACCCTATCAAGGCTCGGATTCTTCTTAAATATTCACTAGACTAGATTGAAATGATAGGCCTTTTGGATGGATGTTATGATTCAAGAAATCAGTGGAAGCCAAAAGAGTCAACTGGCGGAATAAGAAAGCAGAGATCTTTTTGGAGATCCTTTTGATTGTTCCTGTCCAATATTTTGACTTATAATTCCTGAATCTATTGAAGCACAAGTTCCTAGAGCCATGTGATGGTGGTGGGTGGGTGTTAAACCCTAGCTTAGCTAAAAGAAGGGGAAAAAATGTAATTCGTTTTTTTTGCATCTTCTTCTAGTAATTGATATTATTATTGTTGTTTCTTTGTTATTACTGTTAATTTTTACGGTTTTAGTAGGGTTTGATGTTATTTTATGAATGCCACATGATTGGTTTGCATAAAAGATGGAGGATTGTTGCTTTCATATCTATGTTTGTACGATGGAATCTTTCAGAGAGGAAAAAAAAAAAGAATCGGTAACAACCCTAGGCTAGCTCTAGCTAGCTAAGTTAACGGATCTACTGTCTTCATCTTCTCTTTTTGGGAATAGACTTGGTCAAACTCCAGTGTTCCTAATGCTTGCAGACGCACTTGCAAAATTAATTACGACGGTTCATGTTAACTTGCGGCCCCAACCTTACAAAGGTAAATATGTGTGATATATTAAGCCATCATATATGAAAAACACATAACACATGAGTTTATGTTATATATACACTTTAATTCGATGTATATAACTTAAACTGCATTCATTGATTTTGTGTAAAAGTTGAGTGCAGAAAATTTTATCACATTACAAGCTTAAAAAGAGGAAATTGTTCTAACTATATTTTAGAGAAGTCAAATAGAATTTCTTTAATTACATTATTTTCTAATGATATTGCTAAATAAAAATAACGATATATACAGGGGCGTATACAAAAAATATTTGTAAGAGGTGTCGTATTTAAATAAATAATAATAATAAATAAATAAATAAATAAATATATATATATTATCTAATGCCATTGGTTTAATTGAATATTATTGAAGAGAGAAGCGTATGTTCAATTCTCTTTAGTCTCAAATTTTTAACAAAAATGCTCGCTCAAAAATGTTCAAAAAATAGAATGTCTAGGTCCAGCCTTGAACCTACGGCCTTTACAAGTTCAAATATGAGCTTGACCAGTGGATCAAGAAGTATTCTTTACTAAGAATGAGCGGAATCATTATTATATATTGCTTCATTTCTACAGATATTAGTATAAACATTTAATATTTTTTCCGGCGAAGCGAAACGGTGTCGCTTCTACCTTGTGCATCCGCCCGTGGATATATATATATATATAATATATATATATATATATATATATATATATATTATTTGCAGCTTAAGACTATGTAAAGTATACTTAAAAAATTTAAAAATCAATATTTTATCAAAATTAGATGTGTGACCCTTGCGTACTCCAAAGTCCAAACACGGCCATTGTTTTTGTGATAAAAGGAGTAATACTTCCGTTTCATCAAAGATTTTGGTCATATGTTTATGAGATCCCATGGCAAGGGATTAATTAGCTATATCCAGGGTGGCAAACGGGCGGGTCGGATTAGATATGGGCGGGTTGAAAATGGGTAATGCAAAAACGAATAAATTATCTGATCCGACCCATATTTAATAAGGTTAACCGGCGGGTAATATAGATATACATATTATTCATGGCATCTTGAATATGATCACTTTTGGGAGAATTCCTTAACTCCCAAACTTGAGAAACCCCCAATTTGAAATTTTACAAATGTAAAAGTTAAATTCATTGATTATTCATTTTTTAAGTGGATAATATGGTTCTAATCCATATTTGATACGTTTGTAAACAGTTCATTATCCAATCCATTTTGTAATGAATAATATGGGTGGATAACCGTTTTCTTTTAACCATTGTGCCACCACTAGCTATCTCTAATATAACTTGGAGGTAAGGTCTTCTTAATTAAACGTGCGTCTCTCTAGATATGATCTTAATTGCAAGGTTAACTAGGTTTTTCCAGAAGTTTTATGTTGTGTCTCGCACAACTGACATTAGTTGTATGAAAACCTTTTTTATTTCACAAATTTGTGGGCTCATATCTTATACTTTTTGGTCTACGAAATTCTGGCTCCACAAACTTGTGAGACAAAAAAGATACCTCACACAACTAGTTTCAGCACGAAATAAAAAGTTCCAGATTTTTCTTACCTGATAAGATATATTCGTCCTTTTTTTTTTCTTTTTTCTTTTTCCGAGACAATGAAATAATATTGACAAGACTGCATCCCACCTTGATCTGGAGGATAAAGGCACAACCCTCTGATGACGCTAGTCTCCTCTTTGGAACTTAACCTTATGTACTGCATGTCCATATATAAGAGTCAAGATTCCACAGACACCTAGCTAGGAGTTACTTTTTAGCTTTACTTAAATTTCTCTGAATAGAGGAACCAACATCAGATACTTAATTCATATAATTATGAAATGATTATTCTATCATTAATTAGTTCAGATCTTTTAAATCCTATTTGTAATTGTATTGGAAAAATCTAGTTTTAGCACGTGAATAGTTTACATGGCGACACGATACTACTAAGAATAAGTGTCATTCCTGGTTATGAATAAGCAGCGGGAGTTTGCCCTAATGAGAAATATCTTAGATCCAATAACTCATTTCTGGGAAAATGAAAGCGGTGCCCCGGTGAGGCATTACGAGACGGGGATCCATTAATGAAGCTATAATTCGAAGTCTTACTTGGTCTTTAACCGTCTCCGAAATATTTTGGATTGACTCATATTCACAACGCCTGATATTATTCCACAACCGACGAGTATCTCGAAGGTTGCTAACCACTTAGAGCAACGTGCAAGAGTGTAAATAAGCATATGAACGTTAGGCTTAGATTATAAATACCTTCAGTTTCCTCACTTATAATTCATTACGATTCTACACAACTTAATCATTTCTATAAGCTATTATATTCCATTCTTGTCAAGTTGGGTTATCGACCTTTATTTGGCAACATTGTGGCTCATAGTAAATCTCAATAAGATTATTTTTTCTTTTGCTTTGTATATACCTATAATAAAGAAGGGAGGATTGCCTTACCTCCATAGATTACAACACTAGGCAAAAACACAGACATGTGATCAAATTATCAACCTCTGTGAAGGTACAATGTATATCTAACTAACAAAAAAGTTCGCTTTGTCGTACCTAGTTCTAACACTAGGAACTTGAAATTTGTCCAAAAGAAAGGGTCCTTTTGCTCCCCTGGGCATTTGATTAAAGGAGAGGTAGATATTATCCTCCATAGCATTAGTTGCATACTTTGCTAAATATCCGTCACTTGGTTAGCTTCCCTATAGCAATGAGTAGGAGTGATATTGGCACGATTTATATACTGTGAGATCTCCTTCATAGTTCTTTGCAATTTGTAGTGTCGAGTATGGTTGTTCTTCAGCATGTTTGTCACTAAAAGAGAGTCAAGTTCGATTGTAAAATCAGTGACCCCATTTTGTATGCACCATTTAATCCCGAACAGTACTGCCTGAGCTTCAGCTTCATTGTGGCTATCACATTTAGCTGGGATAGCATAGCCATTCAAAAGTCACCTTGATCATCTCTCAGAGTGCCACCGAGACCAGCTTTACCATTACCTTGGATATAACTACCATCAGTAGTTAACTTGAGTGTTCCCTAAGGAGGCTTCAATTAAGTGACAATGATGACCTCTTGAACAAGCTGTAATTTTATCATATCATCATAGAATTTGAACCAGGGCAATATTAGTTTGCATTTAGGGAAAACTCTTTGTAGAGCTGCTTGAATATTCCAAACTATCCGTTGCTTCATCTTGTAATAGTTGAATCTTTTTTGATCCCCTTATCTGCAAGAACATCTAGCCTTCCAAATTTTCCAACAAATGATGGTTGGAGTAATTTGAAGATTCTGTTTGTGGACTTCATTGTTGTATTTTTATTTTCACCAGTGATTGAACCATCCTCTGACAAGCATTTGCACATGTTTTATCCCCATCGGGTCACCAATGACTTAATTCCAAATCTCTTTAGCTGTATCATTTTCCATAAAGACATGTTGTAGAGACTCATTGACATGGTTAAGAACATTTAGAAACAATATGCTCTTAAGAATGATTTCATCTAATGGAAGTTTAGATAACCATAATCTCCAAGCAAAGAAGGATATTTTAAAAGGAATGTTAGAGTGGCATACCTTGTGCAGTAATTGATCTTTGTTTCTGTTGTTTCTGAGCAAATTGTAAGTAATTTTATTTGAGTACTTACCATTCTCTGTGAGGTCCCAAATAGGTTGATTAGAAATATTTTGGTCTCCAATGTTAATCTTCATGATATGTTTTATAGTCTCTTCAGAGAAGATGCTTCCAAGTTTATTCTTGTTTCACTTTCCATTTTGAATATACTCTTTAACCTGCACCTTGAGATTAATATTGATATCATCATGTAAAGTTGCCAGAGGGCCCTTTCCTGTCCAGTTATCCCACCAAATGCTCGAGTTTTCAGAGTTTATAAGCCAGAAGATATGAGGTTCTGTTTTGTCTCTGATTTTTCTCAGCTTTTGCCATTCATGTGAGTCCTTATCAGATTTTTTTTTACTTACCAAATGAGACCTCACACAATATTTATGCTTCATATAATCAGCCCACAAAAAAGGAATTATTCTAATTCTCCACCATCTTTTAGCAGCTAACATATTATCAAAAGTTTCCATTCTCTTAATACCTATACCTCCCTAATCTAAAGGATAGTATAGTTTCTTCCAAGATCTCCAATGAAAATTATTTTTCTTACGAAAGAGACCCGAGAAGAAATTAATAAAATATTTTTCAATGAGATTAAAAGTACCTTAGGGGGGAGGGGGGCGACATAGCAGAAAGAGTATAGATAGGCAATGATTGCAGAATATGCTTTATTAAGATAATGGTTTTTTCCATGCCAACCATTCAATTTCTTAATAATTTTGTTTACCAAACAATCAAAATAAGCAATCTTCTTCCTACCAATATAAATTGGACAACCTAAGTAATTAAAAGGAAAATTCTTATCCATGAATTCCGTGATATTTCTAATTCTGTTAATTCTATTGGCACAAGTATTAGGAGCAGTTAAAAAGAAACTCTTATCAATATTGACTTTTTGCTCAGAAATATCTTCATACTTCCTAATGACATCCATAATGAGATCAATTGAATTATTGTTACCACTGGTGAATGTCACACCTCCTTTTTCCCGCGGGGACAGGGGATAAGAGAGTTTTTCTAATTAAAGTGACAATGTTCGAAATGAGATTATTTATTAAATCAGAGTCACCACTTGGGATAATTTATGGTGTCCCAAGTCACCGGTTTATTTTAAATCCCAAATCGAGGAAATTTGACTCTATTTATGGTCCGCGAACACAGAAGACCGGGTAAGAAATTCTGTTAACCCGGGAGAAGGTGTGAGGCACTCCCGAGTTCCGTGGTTTTAGCACGGTCGCTCAACTATCAATAATCGGTCTAATTATCTGATTTAATACATGTTTAAAGCCTATTGTACATTTTTACTTTTTAACCGCTTTTAATTATTTATGGAATTATTTCTGGAACAAGTCACGATGTCGTACACTTGTCATTTTGGTACACATCGCAAACCGCACCACATGAAATGCACCCGCGATTTACAGCATGTTAAATTTTATTATTATTTAAAGTTATGGTCGAGTCGCGTGAAACGCGCACTCGAATTGGGGATTACGTATCATGACTATGCCATGGGAACCATACCCATAGTCACGATGCTCTATTATTAATCGCGCCTAAAGCAAGCTATGATGTTCAAAATTGCTTAATTTTCTAATGCTTGAGATCATGTGGCAAGTCCAGAATTATGGAAGATGGGTTACAAGACTTCTTAAATATTACCACAGAATCAATCAAATTGCGAAATTGTGACAGATTCATTGCAATAAAAATAAGAAATCATAATTCAACATACTTTGGATTTCCATTCGAACTAGAAAGCCTGACCTTCATTTTCAACATTACTAAGATAACTACAAAACAGACACTTACGACCATGTGTTCAACAGAGAAGCAAAGTAAGCAGGTCTGGTGGTTGGATCACAATTTAACTTTTGAGAAATTTCGTGTATAGCCGGAAACGAATTAATGGCCACTTTGGACATTGCAGTGATGGCCATTTTGAGTAGCAGTCAATTTTAACCTTCATTTTTCGGCCAATCGATCAACTCAAATGCCAAGACTTACAATAACAGACATACATACTGATTTCAGATCCTAACAAAACTCAACAATAGAATCATATTCATATTATAACTACTAACTTTCATATACCAAACGTTTACAGGTTCTGCCACGAAGGGGAATCTAGTCTTAGTTCGAAGAGCGATCCAAACAACAGCAATTGAAAGTAACCATGTCTCAAATCTGAAAACATATATGATGTTATATTGAAAGGTGATATTCAATCAGTACTATGAACATTACATGAAGATTTAGGTACCAACTTCATAACTGGATTTGCTAATAAATAAGAAAGCGTGATACTAAAAAAAAATTTCACAAGAAAGAGAACTAGATAACTCCAACAGAGCACAAGAAATACAGGCAGAAAATGACTGATTCCATTAATTTCAAAGCACGCATATCTCTTCCACGTAGGCATATTTCATATCCGATTTACAGTCCAAGGTTCAAAAGAGGTACCTGGCCAACAAGATCAACAAAATAAAATAAGTCTCTGAAGTTGCAGCGAAACAATAGCAGTAAGAATAGCAGCAGCAGAAAATAGCGGAGCAGAGGAGATAAACCCAACTCCAAAAGAAACCCAGAACCAAATGAAGACCTAAGAACAGCACAGTCAAGCCAATTTTATGTATTCTCCCTTTTAACTCCAGAGAGAACCCCAAAAAAAATATCCCCCTATGAAGAAAAGAATGCGTCCCTTTATAGAAGGTAAGCATGTGTTGTGTGTGAAGAATAGGGGGCTGGGAATCTTTTGCTAGCTCCCTGAAAATCAGGGAAATAGCATCTTTTGCAACTGAATATGGACAGCTGTCCGCTTCCAGAAGCAAACTATCTGCTTAAACTTGGGCGAGAGGCCATGACCTAGATGGCCCAAGGCCAAGCCCAGAAAATAGCCCCAAAAAAAATGAAACAAACAAGTGTCATATTTCAAATAAAACCAGAGATTTGACTAAGTGCTTAACCTTTAATTAATCTAAATCAATCCATTAGCTGAACTAGTTGAGCATGCGATTAACGACTGACTGAAAGAAAAGAAAAAGAAGGAAATACAACAAAACAAAAAAAAAAAAAAACCAACCAGAAAAGCACAGAGCCGGAACAAATGAGGAGAAAAGAAAAGAGAAAAAGAAAGAACAGGAAAGAGAACAACAAAACAAGAAAAGAAAACAAAAACACTAATCTAAATGCTAAAGAAGAGAGTAAACGAAACAACCCGATGAGCAGTGAAAACGATGGATTCTAGCCGCGAATCGACGAAAGGACCCAAAATCTCTGGTAACTTCGAAACGGGTCGAGACCAGCCCAGAACAAATACTTTCAACGGGATTACTCCATGCATGTGGGTATTGAACTAGAAATAAACAGAAACGAACAAGTAATTCCGAAATAAACCAGACTAGGGTTTTCTGGAATTTTTAGATCTAAGGTTCGCTAATTTTGGTGGGGTTTGTGATGAAACTGATGAGGGATTAGGGATTAGGAGGGTATGAGGGTTATGGGGTGCGAGTTTGAGAGGATTTGGAGTGAGCCGCCGGCGTGGGGATTCTGGGCGGCTAGGGTTTGGGGTGAGTTTGAGAGAGAGAGATGAGGGGTTTGGGGGCGGCTAGGGTTTGGAGAGGGAAAGAGAAGGAGAGAAAAGTGAGAGGGAGTCTCCAGGGTTTGGGGGGTGTACCCGACAGATATAAGGGTTAAGGCAGGGGAGTTGCGGGCCGTTCGATCGAAAGAGATCAACGGTCGAGATCAACCGTTAACGAAACGACGTCGTTTTGGTTAAGTGGCGAGGCTGGGCCGGGTGTGGGGGTGGGCTTAGCGGGTTTCAGGTGATTGTTTGGGCCAAATTGTTTTGGCCCAAATTTAAAACCAAACCGAATTTCCTTCTCTTTTTCTTTTTCCTGATTTTAAATAAAATTAATTAATCAAAAACCTAAATTAAGTGTTAAATCAATCTAATTTGTAGGAATAAACCTAGTTATCTATTTTACCATTAATTAATTTTAGACTAATGAAGGAAGAATTACTTAATTTGCGATTAAAAGCTAAAAATATAAAAATGACCCATATTTTGTGATTTTCTGTTTAATAAAGCAATTAACTTATATAATTAAATCCTAAATACAACTAAACCTAAAGTGTTATGTATGAAATACTTTTAGACATTTTGGTATTTTTTTTATGATTTTAGAATGTTAAATATGCAACTAAATGCAAGCAACTTTTAACCAAAATTCCTACAAATTCTATAAAACTAAAAACAATTAAGAAAAATCTATTTGTGAATTTCTATAGGAATATTTTAGTCGGGCAAAAATCATGTGCTCACAGCTGCCCCTCTTTGTTTGGAAACACGAAGAGTTTTCGGGCAAAGATACATTGAGCAAACACGAGCGATTTTTGACCGCTTGCATACTCCATGGAAGCATTTTGAAAGCGTTTGACCGAACCTTGCTTCCGAGGTTGCCTACATATCCTCGGCTATGGAGAAATCAGGTCAGTGTAGTTCTGGAAATTTTGGTAGCTGGAACTACCGAGAAGCTGTGATTTCACTGTTGCTGCTGCTGCTGCTGCTCTTTCTTGCTGAGCTCCTTATTACACCAAAGTCAAAAATGAAAAAGAAACTAACTAAGACTATCAGTTACGAGTTACAAGATTCCTATCTATGAGTCTTTTGAAGCTTGATCTTGAGTCTTGAATGGTTCTTTATGCGGACTTTTGACTTGAACCTTGATGTTTGCTAGCTGCAGGTGCTAGTTCTTTCTTCTTCAGCTTTTCGGATCAAGACGGGACATGCAAAGCTTGTGACTTCAGCCATGTCTTGAGCAGTTCACATCTTTCATCGGCTTCTGCATTTTGGATTCACCTTTTTTTCTTTTATTCTGGATTGAGACTTCTTCCTTTGGTTATCTCGGACTGTCAGCTCGCATTCTCGAGGCGAACATTTGCTACTTCTAACTTGAATTGAATTCTTAAGTGACTTCCCTCGTTCTTCAGGTGGGCGCCTGATGACTTTAAACTGAAATGAATTCCCTCGTTCTCCAGGTGGGCGCCTGATGACCTAAAAACTTGAAATACGTTTCCTCATTCTCCAGGTGGGCGCCTGATGACTTAAAAACTTGAAATTTCTCCAGGTGGGCGCCTGATGACTTAAAAACTTAAAATAAATTCTCTCATTCTCCAGGTGGGCGCCTGATGTCTAAAAAACTTAATATAAATTCCCTCATTCTCCAGGTGGACGCCTGATGTCTAAAAACCGAAATAAATTCCCTCATTTTCCAGGTGGGCGCCTGATTACTTAAGACTGAAATAAATTCCCTTATTCTCCAGGTGGGCGCCTGATGTTGACTTGAAAATTAAAACAAATTCCCTCATTCTCCAAGTGGGCGCCTGATGTCTAAAAACTGAAATAAATTCCCTCGTTTTCCAGGTGGGCGCCTGATTACTTAAGACTGAAATAAATTCCCTTATTCTCCAGGTGGGCGCCTGATGTTGACTTGAAAATTAAAACAAATTCCCTCATTCTCCAGGTGGGTGCCTGCTTACTTAAAAACTTGAAATAAATTCCCTCATTCTCCAGGTGGGCGCCTGATGACTTAAAAACTTGAAATAAATTCCCTCGTTCTCCAGGTGGGCGCCTGATGACTTAAAAACTTTAAATAAATTCCCTCATTCTCCAGGTGGGTGCCTGTGCTGACTTAAAAATTAAAATGAATTCCCTCGTTTTCCAGGTGGGCGCCTGCAATCATGACAGCATAGACAAAACAGAGAAAATTTTCTGCCCCAGTTTGTACCAGGAACATTCATTGATTGTTAGTTGCATCCCATTATCCAGGAGGGTCCTGAAAACTTAAAACTAGATCCCATTATCCAGGAGGGTCCTGAAAACTTAAGGCTGAACTTATCTGGAACATACTTTCCTCATGGGGGATTCCTAACAAAGCAAACAAGATTTCTTTCCCCTGCTTAAAACAAAGAAAATTTTGTCAGTTTGAAACTGTGGCGGTTAGTTTGTGGCATCCTTGCTGAAGGTGTCTGCTTCTGCCACTATCCTTCTTCATTCTGATTAGGTTCTTCGGGCTATGAAGAATTGTTTAACCTTTCAATCAAACCTCGAACACAAAACCTCTGAATGACTTGAATCCCTTACATTCAACTCGTCGTATAACACTTTTATTCTGACAACTGTGGAACCTTTGCATTTCCTACAAATTCACGAATCACTTAACCACCTGAACTTCAGTTACTATCGCATTGCTCGTTCTAAACCATGTTACTTGGAATGTGCCTGGCCAAATTTCGCTTGGTGCAAATAAAAAGCCAATAATGAGCTTTGAAGTCCTTTCTTGCTTGCTTAACAAAAAATTAATTTGACAGAGACTTAGACAAATAGACCCAAAAAGAAACGAAGCGAAGTGACTTCGAGAATTAGGAATAAAAAGAAAGACTGAGATGACTATTTGAAGAAATATTGAAAAGAGACTTATCTGAATGAATCAGCTGGCTCTACAGATCATGACATGCATTTCGGATTGATCAGACTAGTCCATCCAACTAATCACATTTCTATTCATGTCATGTCTTCATACTTCAAAACCCGGGCTTTCAACGATCCAACTTTTCTGTAAAGTCACCAACCTCTTTTGACTTGTAGTGCCCCAAAGGGTTTTCACCAACAAGCCTCTCTCATTTGTTCATCTCTCAACTCACTGCCGCCTTACGGTGCCCGTGAGGGTTTTCACCAATAAGACTCTCTCATTTTGAATTTTTCCTCAGCTCACCATCGCCTTACGGTGCCCGTAAGGGTTTTCACCAATAAGACTCTCTCATTTTATTTATTTTTCTTGTACCCAATGAACAAAGTGTTACCCATAATGGAGATCATACCTCTATCTCACTCTACTTGGCATCCTCAAAGATTGATCGGAAGGTCTTTCTTTGGACCGTAGTATAGGCTTTTGGAAAGGGTTAGAAAGAAAAGGTAGTATAAGGCTCAACATGACTTAAGATAAAAGGGTTCAAAATTACAACTTTTGGAATTAAACCTATTGCAAAACTAAAACTTCTGCCCCCAGTTTTTGAATCTGGGGAATTTTGAATTTTATTTGATGGGACTGAACCTCAGAGTAAGGCTGCCTACGTATCCTTAAAAGGAATCAAGTCTAACATAGTTCCAACATAAGAGTTTTGTTTTCGTTACTTTGCTTTTCTTTTTCTCCTTTCTTTTCTCTTTTCTTTCTTTGCTTTTCTCTTTTCCTTCTCTTTTTTTTTTTTTTTCTCTAACTCTGCTTCTGATTCCAAAAGAGGGGTATGAAAGAAAATAAAAGGCTCAAAAGGGGTAACAAATGATAAAAGTGTTTGGGATAGCAGAATAAAATACCTTCGTCATTCTAACTTTGAACATGCCTAGTACAAAATGCGATTGAAGATAAGCAAAGAAATCATACATAATATCTCTTGACTGCATCAGAATTGATAGCCGTATCCACACATTTACCTTCTATGTCTGTTAAATACAAAGCACCATTGGACAACACCTTTGTCACAATGAATGGCCCCTTCCAGTTTGGGGCGAACTTGCCTTTAGCTTCAGCCTGATGTGGAAGGATGCGTTTCAATACCAGCTGACCCACCTCAAATTTTCGGGGACGCACCTTCTTGTTGTATGCTCTTGCCATTCTTCTCTGATACAGTTGACCATGGCATACTGACGCTAATCTTTTTTCATCAATCAAACTCAATTGCTCTAGCCGGATTTTGACCCACTCATCATCATCAATTTCAGCTTCAACAACAATCCGCAGGGATGGAATCTCAAATTCTGTAGGTATAACTGCCTCGGTTCCATATACCAACAAATAGGGAGTTGCGCCTATTGAAGTGCGAACAGTAGTGCGATAACCCAGTAAAGCAAAAGGTAACTTTTTATGCCATTGCCTAGAACCTTGCGTCATCTTACAAAGTATCTTCTTTATGTTCTTGTTAGCAGCCTCAACAGCTCGGTTTGCCTTAGGACGATATGGAGTGGAGTTTCGATGCATAATCTTGAACTGTTGGCATACCTCTTTCATCAAATGACTGTTGAGGTTAGCAGCATTATCTGTGATGATTATCTTGGGAATTCCGAACCGGCAAATGATGTTTGAATGAACAAAATCTATCACTGCCTTCTTGGTCACGGACTTGAAGGTTACAGCTTCGACCCACTTGGTAAAGTAATCAATGGCCACCAGAATAAACCTATGTCCGTTTGACGCTGCCGGCTCAATCGGTCCAATGACATCCATGCCCCAAGCAACAAAGGGCCAAGGTGCCGACATTGTGTGCAGCTCAGATGGCGGGGAACGAATCAAATCACCGTGCACCTGGCATTGATGACATTTGCGAACAAAGCTGATGCAATCACGTTCCATGGTGAGCCAATAATAACCTGCTTGAAAAATCCTCTTCGCCAAGACATACCCACTCATATGTGGCCCGCAAACCCCAGAATGCACTTCGGCCATGATAGTCGAGGCTTGTTTAGCATCTATACACCTTAGTAATCCTAGATCTGGAGTTCTCTTTTACAATATTCCTCCACTTAAGAAGAATCCGCTAGCCAGACGTCGAATGGTTCTCTTTTGATCGCTTGTGGCATGTACTGGATATACCCCCAATTTGATGTATTCCTTGACATCATGGAACCAAGGCTCTCCATCAAGTTCCTCCTCAACCACATTGCAATAGGCATGCTGATCACGGATTTGGATTTGCAGAGGGTCGACGTAAGTCTTATCTGGATGGTGTAACATTGATGCCAGAGTAGCCAAGGCGTCGGCAATCTCGTTATGAATCCTGGGAATATGCCTGAATTCTACCGACCTGAATCGTTGACAAAGATCATGCAGACATTGTCGATACGGTATGAGCTTCAAATCCCGAGTCTCCCATTCTCCCTGAATCTGGTGAACCAACAAATCTGAATCTCCCAAAACCAATATTTCTTGAACTCCCATGTCTATAGCTAGCCTCAAACCCAGAATGCATGCCTCGTATTCAGCCATGTTGTTAGTGCAATAAAATCGAAGTTGTGCCGTTACGGGGTAGTGATGCCTTATTTCAGAAATGAGTACAGCCCCTATTCCGACACCTCTCATATTAGCAGCCCCATCGAAAAAAAGTTTCCAACCTGGCTTTTCATCATGATCAGCCTCGTCAACACATATCACTTCTTCATCAGGAAAACAAGTCTTCAGTGGCTCATATACTTCATCCACCGGATTCTCGGCCAAGTGATCGGCTAGGGCTTGGGCTTTCATCGTGGTCCGAGTCACATACATGATGTCAAATTCTGTGAGTAAAATCTGCCACTTTGCTAACCTCCCTGTGGGTATAGGCTTCTGAAAGATATACCTTAGAGGATCCATGCGAGAAATGAGGTAAGTGGTGTAGGATGACAGATAATGCTTCAAATTTTGCGCCACCCAAGTCAGGGTGCAACATGTCCTTTCAAGAAGAGTATACTTAACCTCATAGGGAGTGAACTTCTTCCTGAGGTAATAAATGGCTTGGTCTTTCTTGCCCGTGATGTTGTGTTGACCCAACACACAACCAAAAGAATTATCCATGACCGTCAAATAGAGAATTAAAGGTCTCCCAGGTTCTGGCGGGACCAATACAGGGGGGTTTAACAGGTAATTCTTGATCTTATCAAATGCTTCCTGACACTCATCAGTCCACTTAACCGCAGCATTCTTCTTCAGCAACTTAAAGATGGGCTCACAAGTTGTCGTGACTTGAACAATAAACCTGCTGATGTAGTTTAACCTTCCGAGAAGGCTCATTACCTCGGTTTTGTTCTTTGGCGGTGGTAATTCTTGGATGGCTTTGATCTTTGATGGGTCTAACTTAATACCGCGTCGACTGACTATGAATCCCAACAGTTTCCCGGACGGGACACCAAATGCACATTTTGCCGGATTGAGCTTGAGGTTGTACCTGCGGAGCCTTTGGAAAAACTTTCTCAAGTCTCCAACATGGTCAGACTGCTTCTTTGACTTTATGATCACATCATCTACATAAACCTCAATTTCCTTGTGTATCATGTCATGAAATATGGTAGTCATTGCCCTCATGTAAGTTGCCCCAGCATTCTTTAAACCGAATGGCATTACCCGGTAGCAATACGTCCCCCAAGGCATAATGAATGTTGTCTTTTCTGCGTCTTCCTCGTCCATCAGAATCTGATGATATCCCGCATAACAATCCACAAAAGACCCGATCTCATGCTTGGCACAATTATCAATCAGAATGTGGATGTTCGGCAATGGAAAGTTATCCTTTGGACTTGCCTTGTTGAGATCACGATAATCAACACACACCCTCATCTTACCATCCTTCTTTGGAACGGGTACCACATTAGCTAACCAAGTGGGATACTGAGTGACCCGAATGACCTTTGCCTCCAGTTGCTTTGTGATTTCTTCTTTAATCTTCACACTCATATCAGTCTTGAACTTTCTTAACTTTTGCTTGACAGGAGGGAATGTAGGGTCGGTTGGCAATTTATGAGCTACCAAATCAGTGCTCAAGCCCGGCATGTCGTCATACGACCATGCAAAGACATCTTTGTATGCAAATAGTGTTTTGATTATTTCTTCCTTGATTTGCGGTTCCAGATGCACACTTATCTTGGTTTCTCTGACATTATTTTGATCCCCTAAATTGATTGCTTCGGTTTCATTTAAATTAGGCTTGGATTTTTCTTCGAAGTGTTTTAGTTCTCTACTGACTTCCTCAAATGCCGCCTCTTCATCGTATTCTGTTTCATCATCACCCTCTACTTCTTGGATCGTTATTTCAGAATTAGATTGGCTTTTAAGATTTGGCTGAAAATTCCTCATGCATGTCATGTCATTGAAACCAGCATAAAAAGAACTGTACAGAAAGAAAACCAAAAATAAAAATGAAACGCTATCAGGATTAATGGAAAACGGGAAATTGTATTTCATTGAAAATAAAAGGATAGAAGGGTTTGTACATCGAAACAAGCAAAAACTAAGAAAAATCTGGATTACAACCCTGAAATAACCCAGATAACAGAAAGGAAAACAAAGCAAACTACCAAAACTCCTTCCGGATGGGGAGAGGAGTAGCTTTCCAATTGCTAAGCTTCACATTTGGCCCAACAGGCTGCACATCGGCATTACTGGAACCTTCCCCGATTTCGACAATATTAACCCCATCAAACAGACTCTGGAACCTCTTGATCAGATCTTCATCAAAGTCGACCACAGGTTTTGGGACCACTGATATTGGGTGTTTGGCGACCCCTGACTTGACGAAAGACTTGGAGATATGTGGAATAGGTTTAGGGAGTGACCATGCCTTTCCTTTCAAACTTTTAGCCCTTCTCACGTCCTTCCCTGTGAGTGTGAATCCCAAACCAAATGTACCGAAACTTTCACGTGGAAACACCGGATGCACAATGCCCTGCAGAGATGAACCTAGACCTTTGCCTGGCAGAAAACCATTCTTCAACATTTCATTTGCTACCATGACGGACGCGGATGGTATCTTCGGACCTGGAGTGCATTCTCCTTTGGAAATTTTCTCGACAGACACTGTTTCGAACATTTGGTAAACCCAAGGCCCTTTATCATCTTCGACTTCAATAAATGGAACGATTGTGTCATTGTAAGCAGATAAGTTCTCATCACCGTGCACAACTATTTCCTGCCTGTCCCATTCGAACTTTACCATTTGATGCAGAGAAGACGGGATTGCCTTGGCAGCATGGATCCAGGCCCTGCCCAACAACAAGTTATAAGAGACAGCCACATCTAGCACTTGGAACTCCATAGTGAACTCAACTGGCCCTATTGACAAATTGAGCATTATATCACCGACAGAATCTTTCCCTCCTCCATCGAAGCCTCGAACGCATACATTATTAATGTGGATCCTTTCAGTGCCAATCTTTAACTTTTGCAAAGTGGACAGAGGGCAAATATTTGCACTAGAACCGTTATCCACCAGTACCCTTGAGACAGCAGAATCCTCGCACTTCACTGTGAGATAAAGAGCTCAATTGTGTTCTGTACCCTCTATAGGGAGTTCATCATCCGAGAAAGTGATCCTGTTTGCTTCGAAAATCTTGTTAGCAATCTTTTCCAAGTGGTTCACCGTGATCTTATCAGGAACATGAGCCTCGTTTAAAATCTTCATCAGGGCTTTGCGGTGTTCATCGGAATGTATCAGCAACGACAGAAGAGAGATCTGAGCTGGTGTTTTCCTCAACTGTTCTACAATGGAATAGTCTTGCATTTTCATCTTTTTCAGGAATTCCTCAGCCTCTTCTTCGGTGACCGGCTTTTTTACTGGGATGTGGCCGTCCTTGGATGGCTTGGTTTTCCTCAGTTCTTCTGGGGTAAAACATCTCCCGGAACGAGTCAGCCCTCCGGTTCCATTGACTTCTTCCTCTACTTCTTTCCCTTTGTACGTTACTATCACCTGTTTGTAATTCCACGGGACGGCCTTTGTGTCAACCATTGGCAACTGGGTCACTGGCTTAATAATAACGGGGGTAACACGAGCCCCTTCCACGATTATGACAGGCTTGCCCGGGGCCCCTGGCACGACCACCTTTTGCCTCTCCTGGTTCGCTTCAACATCAACCGGAGGCCCTTTCACAACCAATACAGAAGGCTTCACGTTGAGCGCGCTTGGCTTCTCTGACACCCCTTTAATTGCCAAGGACATTGCTTTTGCAGAATCTAGAGCTTTGATTGGATTACTTTCGCTAGCCCGGATCATCATGACAGACTTGGAAAAGTTTTTGGGCTCCCCATCTTTATGAACTATCTCGATCATATGTGTCTCTGCATGGGCCGGCAAAGGATTTTGGTTGATGTTTGGCGCCTCCGGGCTCTGGACCACAATTTGATTTTTATCAATAAGCTCTTGGATCGCCCTCTTCAAATGCCAGCACTTCTCTGTGTCGTGCCCTGGGGCATCAGAACAATATGTGCATCTAAGGGAGTAATCAAGGTTCCTTGGAGGCGGATTTGGTATCTTGGGCTCAATCGGCCTCAAAACGTCCAACTGCCTCAACCTCTGAAACAAACTGGTATAGGACTCTCCAAGAGGGGTGAAGGTTTCTTTCCGCTGTTGCCTCTCTTTTCTGTAATCTGGCCTTGGTCGAAAACTTGGACCAGTAGGGTTTTGGTATGGTTGTGGGGGTGTATAAATATTTTGTGGAGTTGGAGCACGCCATTGCGGGTAAGGAGGGGGTTGAGCATATGACTGTGCGTGGTGAACATGGTATTGGGGTAGCTCGACAGAATATCTAGGTTCTTGTGGCGGGAGATAGTGCTGAGATGGATTATATGGAGCTTGGGTGTAGGCTTGAGGTTGGGGTCGAGTTTGGGTGTACTGGTGAGGCAGACCCCTTGGGCCCGCCATGATCCAGAGACAAACATAGCGACATCTACTTTCTTCTTTTTGCCTAACAGGCTTCCGGTGCCACTTTGAATTGCCTGTGTGGTCGCTTTTATGGCAGAGTAGCTCATGATCTTGCTTGACTTGAGTCCCTCTTCCACCATTCCTCCCATCTTTACCACATCGTTGAAGGACTTACCTATGGCTGAGATCAAATGGCCAAAGTAAGTGGGCTCTAGGGCTTAAAGAAAGTACTCGACCATCTCATCTTCCTCAATTGGAGGGTAGACTCGTGCAGCTTGTTCTCTCCATCTGAAACCATATTCCCTAAAGCTTTCATTGGGCCTCTTCTCTACCTTGGTCAAAGATAAGCGATCCGGGACAATGTCTATATTGTACTGAAAGTGCCGAGCAAAGGCCTGAACCAAGTCATCCCATGTGTACCACCTGCTAGTGTCTTGGCGGGTGTACCACTCTAAAGCTGCCCCACTCAAACTCTGACTGAAATATGCCATTAATAATTCATCTTTCCCACCGGCGCCTCTCATATTGCTGCAGAAGCCTCTCAAATAGGCCACGGGATCTCCATGTCCATCGTACGGGTCAAACTTGGGCATCTTGAACCCAGCGGGCAGTTGAACATCCGGAAATAAGCATAAATCCTTGTAAGCCACACTTACTTGGCTTCCTATCCCTTGCATGTTCTTCAAAGATTGCTCTAGGCTCTTCACTTTCCTGAACATCTCGTCCTGCTCCACATTCCGAGATGGTTTCTCAGTTTCGACAAGAGGTTCAAAGTGAGGGGCATGGGAATAAGGATCCGTGACTTTGAAAGTTGGTTCCGGAACATAATATTGGGTATATGGAGCTTGGAATGCGGGTTCACTAGAAGATCTGTGAAGGGTAGCTCGCGGAGGGGCTACGAAAACAGGAGCGGATGTCGGAGCAGGGTATGCAGTTGTTTTGGTTGGTGGAGCATGAAAGGTTTGGGACGAGGTGCCAGGGTAGTGGCGATAAGGGATAAAGCCTGGTGCGTGCTGAGGGGAAAGATCAATGGTAATGGGATCTTGGGCTTGTGACAGTGGTGGGATGAAAGCGGGATTTTCTGGGTAGTTAGCGGGAATGAAGGTGGAGGATACCCCCTGACCCAGGCTTGATACATTTCTGCCATTTGATGCTTCAACCTGTAGACCTCCTCTTTCAATTCAGACTCCGATTCTACAATCTCCCTTGGCGGGTCGACAACACCCGTGTCCAATTCTTTGCTAGTCATGACTGCCTTGCACTTTGATCTGGTGTTATAAGGGTGACTTGCCAGGATGCCAACAAACTAACCACCTAAAACAAAACCTGTCTATGTGCACACAAAAACTTGGTCAGTTTTAAAAGCAATTTACAGATAGTTAATCGCATATTGGGTATGCAATGCACCTGAGCAGTTAACGTTCCTAAATGCTTTGCGACGGCTCGTATGTTTCATCCCGGTTTTTCCAAATTCTCCAAATCCTGACTTTTCCCTTTCACCTCCTGTTGTGTTTCGCTCTTTCAATTCTTATTCTTTCCCCTTCTTTTTTTTAGTTTGACCCCTCTTTTCTTTCTTCCTCTCTCTTCTTTTCCCTCTCTTCTTTTAAGAATATGATCGAATCCTATGGGGATTGCCTACGTATCATGACGCCGCATGAATCAGATCATTACGTAGTTTGGATAAATAGATACGAAATAATTTATTTCATTAATAAAAGACATCTTTTTGGATTTTCTATTACAAGGACTAAAGTAGCGATGACTGCAAAAGGAAAATCTACAGACTCGAAATAAAGTAATAGACAACCTTGACAAAGACGAACAAGACTCAGAGAAAGTAAAATACAGACTACTAAAGGAAATCAAAAATACATAAGAGCCTCCACTGGTACTCCGGAGGCTTGCGGGACATCAGCCGGTCTCCGCACAGGCCTGCGGGCAATATCTTCTTGAAGGCGGTCTAGGTCAACCATCACTTGTCGGACGAATGTCATTACAGAAGCAAAAAACATAGACTTGGTCATGTCTTCACATTCATGGCATTTCATTACAACATAATCAGCTATCTCTTTAATCCTCATTCTGATGACACCCTTTTCTTGAAGCAAACGTCCAATCTGCTGGGCCCGAACCTCCAACACTTGTGCATCTGCGTTGTTTTGGTCTTGTAACTGCTGCATGCTTTCTTGTAATTGATAAATCAATGCGTAGCAATGCTCTCTTTCTGCCTTGAACTCCTTTGTTTGCTTGACCATTTCATTCTCAAGGGCAACCATCCTTTTCTGTAAAACTGCTGCTTCTTTATCATATTTCTGCTTCAACTGGTGGACTAATCTAGCTTGTTCCTCCGCACCTTTGGCCAACTTTGCTTGAGCATTTAACAAGTCTCTTTCGGCCTTTGTCAAGTCAAAACCGTAATTATGCACTTTCCGCCTTAGGTTGGTTATAATTTTCTCATCTCTCTCACTTCTTGCTGGTGTCTCGGCGGCTATTTTCATTCTCTGGATTTGGGCTCGAAGGGATTCATTTTCTTTGGCCAACCTCTTCTTTTCCCCTTCATCTTCAGCTGCCTGCAAACTACTATCAAATTTGATTTTTTCAATTTGTTCTTCTAGCTTGCTTATGGTGGTCCGGTACTCCCTTTCTTTAGCTAACCAAGCCCACTGCTCCTGCGATGCGTCAACAAATTCTTGGATATGAGGTCTTTTAGTTGGTCGTTCAGATTCACCATTCGTCGCGAATCTCTTTCCATACCAGGCAACATAACTAGGTAAGACTTCACCCCTAGACAAATCACATACTCGGGTGTTTGCCCCCAAATACTGGCATTCGCTCCAAATTTGGCGAACCGCTTCTTCGGGAAATTGGGCATCAGAGCGGATTTCGACCACATAAGTGCTAAGATCTTCATCTCTAGGAACTGTCTGGCATCTTCCAAGCTATCTTAAAACCCGGTACGGAGCATAGGGTTGGATGCTTCGGAGACCCATTAGCAAGAAGTAGGGACCAGTGGCGGGCATATAAACAATCTCATCAACGGGAAGCCAACCCAATGTCCACTCTATCTGATCTGCGGTCATAGATCGAAGGCGGGTAATCCAATCTTTGATCCCTTTCAGCATTTCGAATCCTGTTACTCGCGTACCAAACTCTTCAATGCAGTTTTTCCCCGTAGACCCATAGTTCATGTATCGAGGACGACGACAAAGGTGTTCGATCATCCACATTTGCAACAGCAGGTTGCATCCCTCGAAAAAACTGACTCCGTCCTTACAGAATATGAGGGCTCGGAATATATCTGATACGATCATGGGTGCGAGAGTACTCTTGGCCTGAGTAGTCAGAACGTGGACAATCCCGGCTACCTGTAAATCAATATGCCCATCTTCCCTTGGAAACACCAAAAGGCCTAAAAACGCCACCATGAAGGCAAAACATCTATGGGTCTCCCATTTTGATCGGTTTCCTTTACTGCAGAGTCCATTTTTCGGGTCTTCGAATCCCCTTAAATGCCTGTATCACTGATATAGAAAATGAAAAGTGGAAGTTCCCCCTGCTAGACTTCCAGTCTTGATTTGTCTGCTTATCTTTAGTAAGTCCAGAAACTTGTGGGGAGTAACAGTCCTTGGAGATACCGGGTACTTGTGTCTCAATCCCTCTGTGCTCCCAGTATAACCCGCCATTTTTTCCAAAGTAGGCGTAAGCTCAAAATCTGAGAAGTGCAAAACATTATGAGCGGGGTCCCAGAATGCCACTAATGCCTCTATCAGGTCCCTTCTAGGTTGAATTTTCAATAGTTCAGTGAGCGCCCCCAGGTATTGGTTGACCATGTCTCGTCCTTGTTTTCCCAAATCCTCCCACCACATGTGGAGTGCCAGTGGAATCTGATCCATAACCTTCACAGGTAAGTTCTGAACGGTGCTCATTCTGCACATTTTAAATTAGGGTGACCAGATTAAAATTTTATACAAAACTGACCATGAAAAAACAAATCACGGCCACTTTTGCAAATTAATAATTTTTTTTTATTATTATTTTTTTTTTAAAGAAAAGAAAAAGAAAGACTTATAAAAAGAAAGAAAATATTTTTATTTTTGGATTTTAATTTCATTTATTTTCTTTTTCTAATGAAAGACTCCTACAAATAAAATATTATTTTTTAATCTTTTATTTGTTTGAGATTTTTCTAAAAAAAGACTCCTAAAAGAAGGAATTAAAGGAACTATTTTTGGATTTTTAAAATGGGGTCTCAAAGAAAGGCTTTCTAAACGAGGAAATAAAGAAAAATATTTTTAGATTTTTTTGAAAATTGGGGTCTAAAAGAAGGACTTTCTAAAGAGGAGATAAAGGAAAATATTTTTTTTTTGGATTTTTTTTTTGACAATTGTGGGCCGGAACCGATGAGGTTTGCCTACGTATCTCACATCCGGTGAGAATCAGACCCGCGTAGTTCTGCCATTTTGATGCACAGAAAATGTGATTTATTTTGAAATGATTCTCTCTTTGTTTTTGAAATTTCGACAGAGTAACGGGATTTTTGAATACCGGAATTATCAAAACCAGGTGTTTTTCTATCTTACCTCACTCTTGGTTTTCCTCTTCTTTTTTTTTTTTTTTTTTTTTTGGATTTTTTTTCCTTAGTCACGAAGCCGGTCAACATACAAGCCAAGCAAATTAATGCACAAGTAGCACGTAAAGAATGCATCAGGATGGTCCTTTAATTTTGGGTACACCTGTCCTAGACGGACCCAACCCCTGTGTTGAGTCCCCTAAGTCAAATGCACATGATGCAAGCAAACGTACCTACTAGGGATCCGGCATGAGACTATGTTATTCTAAGTTTAAATCCTGGGTGTATTGTTCTAGACCTGGCTTACCCGAGCGGACAACTCGAGCCGGGGAGGGGGGGGCAACGTACCGGTAACTAAAAGGCCATCCGACTTTATAACTGATCCGATCCTCGTTCTAAATTAGGAAATGACATTAACAGAAAAGAAGTCACGCCAGCGTGCACTTCCCAGAAGATTTAGAAGACTCAGAGAGAAGAAGGGTTTCGTGACAGTTTATATACAATCCAAACAATATCAAAGCGGTAAAAAGAGGCATTTAGCACATTAGGCTAAAACACGTAAAAATCAGATAATAAGTAAAAGCCAAGTATAAAGTCATCTTAGCTCAAGTTCTGAACCGCGAAACCAGAGATTCTGGGTTCGATCCCCAGCAGAGTCGCCAGAGCTGTCACACCTCCTTTTTCCCGCGGGGACAGGGGATAAGGGAGTTTTTCCAAATAAAGTGACAATGTTCGAAATGGGATTATTTATTAAATCAGAGTCGCCACTTGGGATAATTTATGGTGTCCCAAGTCACCGGTAAATTTTAAATCCCAAATCGAGAAAATTTGACTCTATTTATGGTCCGCGAACACAGAAGACCGGGTAAGGAATTCTGTTAACCCGGGAGAAGGTGTGGGGCACTCCCGAGTTCCGTGGTTTTAGCACGGTCGCTCAACTATCAATAATCGGCCTAATTATCTGATTTAATACATGTTTAAAGCCTACTGTACATTTTTACTTTTTAACCGCTTTTAATTATTTATGAAATTATTTCTGGAACAAGTCACGATGTCGTACACTTGTCATTTTGGTACACATCGCAAACCGCGCCACATGAAATGCACCTGCGATTTACAGCATGTTAAATTTTATTATTATTTGAAGTTATGGTCGAGTCGCGTGAAACGCGCACTCGAATTGGGGATTACGTATCATGACTATGCCATGGGAACCATACCCATAGTCACGATGCTCTATTATTAATCGCGCCTAAAGCAAGCTACGATGTTCAAAATTGCTTAATTTTCTGATGCTTGAGATCATGTGGCAAGTCCAGAATTATGGAAGATGGGTTACAAGACTTCTTAAACATTACCACAGAATCAATCAAATTGCGAAATTGTGATAGATTCATTGCAATAAAAATAAGAAATCATAATTCAACATACTTTGGATTTCCATTCGAACTAGAAAGCCCGACCTTCGTTTTCAACATCACTAAGATAACTACAAAACAGACACTTACAACTATGTGTTCAACAGAGAAGCAAAGTAAGTAGGTCTGGTGGTTGGATCACAATTTAACCTTTGAGGAATTTCGTGTATAGCCGGAAACGAATTAATGGCCACTTTGGACATTGCAGTGATGGCCATTTTGAGTAACAGTCAATTTTAACCTTCATTTTTCGGCCAATCGATCAACTCAAATGCCAAGACTTACAATAACAGACATACATACTGATTTCAGATCCTAACAAAACTCAACAATTGAATCATATTCATATTATAACTACTAACTTTCATATACCAAACGTTTACAGGTTCTGCCACGAAGGGGAATCTAGTCTTAGTTCGAAGAGCGATCCAAACAACAGCAATTGAAAGTAACCATGTCTCAAATCTGAAAACATATATGATGTTATATTGAAAGGTGATATTCAATCAGTACTATGAACATTACATGAAGATTTAGGTACCAACTTCATAACTGGATTTGCTAATAAATAAGAAAGCGTGATACTAAAAAAAAAATTCACAAGAAAGAGAACTAGATAACTCCAACAGAGCACAAGAAATACAGGCAGAAAATGACTGATTCCATTAATTTCAAAGCATGCATATCTCTTCCACATAGGCATATTTCATATTCAATTTACAGTCCAAGGTTCAAAAGAGGTACCTGGCCAACAAGATCAACAAAATAAGATAAGTCTCTGAAGTTGCAGCGAAACAATAGCAGTAAGAATAGCAGCAGTAGAAAACAGCGGAGCAGAGGAGATAAACCCAACTCCAAAAGAAACCCAGAACCAAATGAAGACCCAAGAACAGCACAGTCAAGCCAATTTTCTGTATTCTCCCTTTTAACTCCAGAGAGAACCCCAAAAAAAATACCCCCCTATGAAGAAAAGAATGTGTCCCTTTATAGAAGGTAAGCATGTGTTGTGTGTGAAGAATAGGGGGCTGGGAATCTTTTGCCAGCTCCCTGAAAATCAGGAAAATAGCATCTTTTACAACTGAATATGGACAGCTGTCCGCTTCCAGAAGCAAACTATCTGCTTAAACTTGGGCTAGAGGCCATGACCTAGATGGCCCAAGGCCAAGCCCAGAAAACAGCCCAAAAAAAACGAAACAAACAAGTGTCATATTTCAAATAAAACCAGAGATTTGACTAAGTGCTTAACCTTTAATTAATCTAAATCAATCCATTAGCTGAACTAGTTGAGCATGCGATTAACGACTGACTGAAAGAAAAGAAAAAGAAGGAAATACAACAAAACAAAAACAAAAAACAAAAACAAAACAAAAAAAACCAACCAGAAAAGCACAGAGCCGGAACAAATGAGGAGAAAAGAAAAGAGAAAAAGAAAGAATAGGAAAGAGAACAACAAAACAAGAAAAGAAAACAAAAATACTAATCTAAATGCTAAAGAAGAGAGTAAACGAAAACACCCGATGAGCAGTGAAAATGATGGATTCTAGCCGCGAATCGACGAAAGGACCCAAAATCTCCGGTAACTTCGAAACGGGTCGAGACTAGCCTAGAACAAATACTTTCAACGGGATTACTCCATGCATGTGGGTGTTGAACTAGAAATAAACAGAAACGAACAAGTAATTCCGAAATAAATCAGACTAGGGTTTTCTGGAATTTTTAGATCTAAGGTTCGCTAATTTTGGTGGGGTTTGTGATGAAACTGATGAGGGATTAGGGATTAGGAGGGTATGAGGGTTATGGGGTGCGAGTTTGAGAGGATTTGGAGTGAGCCGCCGACGTGGGGATTCTGGGCGGCTAGGGTTTGGGGTGAGTTTGAGAGAGAGAGATGAGGGGTTTGGGGGCAGCTAGGGTTTGGAGAGGGAAAGAGAAGGAGAGAAAAGTGAGGGGGGGTCTCCAGGGTTTGGGGGGTGTACCCGACAGATATAAGGGTTAAGGCAGGGGAGTTGCGGGCCGTTCGATCGAAAGAGATCAACGGTCGAGATCAACCGTTAACGAAACGACGTCGTTTTGGTTAAGTGGCGAGGCTGGGCCGGGTGTGGGGGTGGGCTTAGCGGGTTTCAGGTGATTGTTTGGGCCAAATTGTTTTGGCCCAAATTTAAAACCAAACCGAATTTCCTTCTCTTTTTCTTTTTCTTGATTTTAAATAAAATTAATTAATCAAAAACCTAAATTAAGTGTTAAATCAATCTAATTTGTAGGAATAAACCTAGTTATCTATTTTACCATTAATTAATTTTAGACTAATGAAGAAAGAATTACTTAATTTGCGATTAAAAGCTAAAAATACAAAAATGATCCATATTTTGTGATTTTCTATTTAATAAAATAATTAACTTATGTAATTAAATCCTAAATGCAACTAAACCTAAAGTGTTATGTATGAAATACTTTTAGACATTTTGGTATTTTTCTTATGATTTTTAGAATATTAAATATGCAACTAAATGCAAGCAACTTTTAACCAAAATTCCTACAAATTCTATAAAACTAAAAACAATTAAGAAAAATCTATTTGTGAATTTCTATAGGAATACTTTAGTCGGGCAAAAATCATGTGCTCACAGTGAATATAACAATGTCATCTGCATATGCAAGATGATTAATACTAGTACCATTGGAAGGCATAGAGAAGGGGGTATAAGAGCAATCGAGAAATAGATTATTGAAGAAGCATGTGAAAATTCTGCTGCAAGGATAAAAAGTGATGGTGATAATGGTTCACCTTGTTTTAGTCCTTGACTAGATGTGAAGAAATCCATTCTATTTCCATTAATTATCAAAGAGTACCAAACACGAAAGAGAAGGTTCATTATCAAATCAATCCAATACTCTGAGAAACCAAATTTTCTAAGCACAACAGTGATAAAGTTTCAAGAAATTTTATCATATGCTTTGGCCATATCCAATTTTATAATAATATTGCCACCATTATTGACTTGAGAAATAGATTGAATAATCTTTTGAGTTAACAACACATTTTCAGAAATAAGCCTTTCTTTAATAAAATCACTCTGGTTTGGAGAAATTAATCCTGTTAACGGAGGATTTAGTCTAAGAGAGAGTATTTTAAAAATAATCTTGTTAGTAAAATTAGCGAGACTAATAAGTCTAAATTCATTAAAAGTGGCAGGGGCATCTGTTTTAGGAATTAGAACCAAACAAGTATGTGTATAGAATTTAGTAAGAGGAATACCTTTGAAGAAATCTCACACAAAAGCATTGTTGTATTCCTTGATGATGTCCCAACAGTTTTAGAAGAATGTACCATTGAATCCATCTGGCCCAGCAGTACTTGTAGCCGAAAGATCAAAGACTGCATTTTTTATCTCTTCCTCACTAGGAATCTCATCCATCATGTATCTATCTTCATCAGTGATCCTTTTGGTGATGCAATTTAGAATAGTAGGATCAAGACATGGAGTTGGGAGATTGAAAATTTTGTTGAAATGTCTGATAGCTACTTTTGCTTTTTTCTCCTCTCCTTGAATCCATTTATCCTTATGATTTTTGATCTTGTTCGCATGAAGTTTTCTTCTTCTTTCTCTAAGCATATTATGGAAGTACCTCGTATTTCTATCTCTTTACTCAAACTATTTTATGTTAGTTTTTTGAAGAAGAAGGGAGTCTTGCATATGAATCCATCTCATGTACTCCGCATAAGCCTTATTTGTTTCTTCTTTGTCATATTCAGAGTTATTGGTTAACTCAATCTCTTCAAGGCATTGAATCTTTTCTTTCCATTTAATAGCATGTTTATGAATGTCACCCACTTCCTCTCTAGACCATTGACTTAGTCTTTTGCTCATTGGAGTCTCCACATATTATTGTCATTTATGTTGATACTCCAGACTTCATTAACAATGTTGTAGAAGTCTTCCCGCTTAGTACAAAAATTAAGTAATTTAAAGTAAGAAGTGGGCTTACCTACTTGATCAAAGGCTTTCATGAGTAAGGGCCTGTGGTCTGAGCCAGTCCTCACCAAATATTTGAGATTAGTTATTTAAAATTTTTGATTCCACTTGTCGTTGATAAATATTCTGTCAAGTTTTTTCCAAATTCTCTTTCTTGGACACCTATTATTACACCAAGTGAATTTAGGACCAGTGTATCCTAAATCAGTAATGCCACAATTGTCCATACAATTGTTGAATTCAAGACTCTTGTGCATTCTGTGAGGTTTGCCACCTAGTTTTTCCTCTGGATCGAGTCTCCTCCAATGCACCAAGGACCCTTAACATCTAAACTTATTTCCTCAAGACTGCACCAAAAATCTCTTCTTTTCGCAGCAATACATTTAGCATGAATGGATGTAATATTGAAGGAAGGATTTTCAATACCATCTTCAACCCGTATAGTGATTTGTTGCTCATCATTGAAGGTAACTATGTCATTACTAATGTTCTTCCAGAAATACCATATCTTTCCATTGTCATTGGAGATACAATTTTGAAATCCCAAGAATTTTCTGTAGCCCTCGATCTTATTTTTGTTAACCATAGGTTCCATGATTGATGTAAAGATAATGTTGTTGATGTCTATAAGCTTTTTAAGCCTATGAATGGCATTTTTTGACCTCACCCCTCTAATATTATGGAACAATTTTAGGGGAGGTATCTGTATGTTGTTTCCTCTTTACAGAGGATATGTTTCTGACTTTTTTTTTCTTGTTTGATTGTCTTGCTCTGCTTCTTCCCCTTCCAGTAAGAATGTAGTCCTCCTCCTCAAAAATTTTATTTTCTTGATTGCCATTTTCTTGTTGCTCAGACTATTTCTTATTCTGATTTGATGTAGGATCTTCCTCTGGATGTTTAATGACTCCCTCCAATTTGTTGTGTAAGCCTTGTTCCTGATTTACATAAAGTTTCACCATCAGTTGAATACCAGGTTGTTCAATGATATTGGTTGTCAAACATGTCGAGCATGTGCTATCAATCTGTACCACTTCTTTATTCCTGTTTTCCTCTCTTGTTTGAGTATTGTGATCAGTCTGTTGGTTAACCACTATGCTCGACGGTTCTTTCACATTCTGGACTCTTCACTGTCGATAACAGCATTGTGACACTATGCATTCTTATTTATAGAGCTTTCCTTAACCATAGAGAATGCTTGATTGTTGTGATTATTGGTCTCTTGTCTTTCTTTGTTGTAAGTGTTATTAGTCTACTTGTTCTCTTTTTCTATTGTCTGCTCCTGATTAGTAGAGTTCTTGGAACTAGTATCTTGTTTGGTATTTATTTGAAATTGAGCAGGTTTGGAAACTACTTTGCTCTTTTTCTTTGGCATCTTCTTTTACTTACTCTTATTCTTTTTCTTTCTCTATTTTGTTATATCCTTAATGGAGGTTTGGTTTCCCTATTTATTTTTCGGAATGTAGTGTCCTTGACTAATCTCCAATCTATGTCGTGTCTTTACTTGTCTTTCCTCTTTAGTATTATCACAGTTGCTTCTTTTTTCATTGCTTTTGTTCTGACTTTGAGTAGTAATAGCGTTCTTGTTTTCTTCCAAAGCTAGATGTTTCTCCTGTTTTTCCTTTCCTTGTCCTTCTTTTTCCTCTTTTTAGACTCCACTGTTATCCCCATCCTCGTTTATCAACTTCTCTTTATTCTATGTTTCCCCGTTTCAGTAGCTTTCATTCTTTCAAGGACCCTGAAGTTCATCAAATTGTGCCCCAACTTCTTGCACTACTTACAATGCTTAGGAATACTTTCATATTTAATTTTTTTGAGTGAATCCTTTAAGAGGAGCATTCTCATCTTCAGATCCCACACACACACCCTCAACAAGAGGTTTAAGGAGATCTATCTCCACTCTAACTTTTGCCATACTCGGTCTTGTTTTACCACCAGTAGCAACATCTAGCGCCAAAGGAGTTCCAATTTCACTATAAATTTGTTTAGCATAATGTCAATTATGCATGTTAAAAGGAATCCCGGGAAGTAAAATCCATACCGGAACTATTAGGATGTCTTCGTCCGGCTTGAAATCCGGAGTCCACTTTTACAGCCACATTTGAAGGCCATCGATTTCTACAACTCTTCTATACCAGATGAAGTTGAAATCATCCTCATTTGTGAAGTCAAGAAAGACATTATAATTATCATAAACACCAATTTTGGCTCTACCTTTTACTGGGAATCTTTCTATGAAGGTAGACCAAATTTTTTCAATTTGGGGCAGGACTTTCAAGAATCAACCCACAATTGTCAATCTGCATTCATCCGCCATAATTTCGTAGTAGTCTTTGGCTTTGAAAATCAATGTTGGCATTCCATTGTGGATGGTATGCCTGGCGATTACTGATTCCCTAGGGTGTCTCATATTGGGGGTAGGCGTCGAAGTTGTTGTAGTAATAGTCATAGCATAAGAATTTTTTGTTTGATTGAGATCCTTAGCTTGGTTCTCCTTGATGTTTGCTTCATGCTGGCCAGTCGTACGCGCTGAATCGGCTCCGCTCGACGGTGCCATGCGGCGGTGCGGGCAGAGAAAGTCTAAAAGTTATCGTTTATTGTAAATAACAGCTAGGTGTACGGAGAGAGTTTTTTGTCTTAGTAAAAGTTTTACGGAAGATTATATCACACTAAATCAATTGCTTATTTAGTCTAATTACGCGATTCATCAATTAAGTTCTGATTTGAACCAATTGTTATTAACCTTATTAAATATAAATCCAATTGTTTTATCATGAAACTATTTTTGAGTTAAACAGTACTTGCTTCCAATATTAAGGGAAATTAAGCTGCCATGAAAAGAGAGATAAAAAGGGAACCGTCTTAAACACTGTGTACAAGTGATATGTCCGATTGTATGTGAATTATAAAGACATTTCCATGTGATATTTTTGTTTCCAGGAGACATATGGGAGTTTAGAGCCATATATTGGAACAGTTCAATACACAGTTGATTTATCTCTACTAATCCCTATGCCAATCACAGATGTTCAAATCTTTAGATTGCTAATCATCCATTGATAATTAAGTCCCATTTTAAGCTCATTTTTTCCTTGATTTGTCAATTTTAATCTTCTAGAACAACTAGACAAAGTGTCCCCATATAAAGGGATGACCCCAATTATATTTAAACACAATATTTCTGTCCTTCTTTTATGTTGCTATTAATTACGAAATATAAAGAGTCCAGCACTATTCACTAATACTATATTTTTGGTTAACTAGTCTTACGTTACGCGCATTGCGCGTGTACACTATCTCAATGAGTAAAAGATTTTTTTAAAAACGTTGATATTATATTAAATATTATGTTTGAGTTATAAAATAAAGTATATATTTCTAAAAATAATGAATATTGATCCTATATTTATCACTCAATAAAAAAATAAACTACTCCAATAGAAGTTCTCAATCTTCAGTCAATATATTCAACTGAAATTTATTCTTGTTATAATTTTATTTGATATAGAATAGATATAGATTAGTGCTTTCCATGTGTCCTGTTAGTCATTCTAAAATTTATATAAATATCTCTGTTTCTCATCTTTGCAATTTTGAAATTCATTAGGTAATTAAAATATTTTTAGATACAATTTATTTATCTTACTTTAATAAATAGTAATGGTTAAATATATTTTTAATTTTTAATTTTTCACTACAGGTAAAATATTGTTATATAATCTAATCGTTAAAAATGAGCAAACTCATTCTAAATCATTAAAAAAAACGTGAATATATAAACCTTTTTTAATAATTCTTGATGTAGATAAAAGAATAGATAAAACACTGAATCTAGAAATCTTCTTACAATTTTACAATAAAAATTTGGAAAGAACTTAAATTTACGGCGGAGATGAATCCTTGGCAACAATAATATGGAATGTACTATAGTTATACTAAATAATTCAAACAAGGAAAAAAATTATATAATATGAAATTTAATTGATTTTAAAGTTCGATATATTACGACTTCCTACTTAATTCAAATAAGAAATAACTTTTAAAGTAAAATTCAAATTGATTTTAAAGTCCTAATATTAGTCCACAAATAGATTTCTTCTAAAATAAAAGTAAAAAAAATCTTCTGAAAACAAAGCAGAACGGCAATCCCTAATTATCAAACAAAACAATCTAAAATAATGAAATAAGAATTCCAATGGATACATGTCAAAATATAAAAGTAAGGTGATCTTTTAGCTAATGATCTCCACTGATACCACTATTTTAGTTTACATGTGTGGCTATAATCTATTCCTATTTAGATTAGGACTTTTAAAAGTATAACAACCGGAAGGGTATTTTTAGTTAATTTAGGCAAAGGATTTATATGAATAGAATTTACTCGATTTAAATTCCTAAATATTAAGAGTTTTTACCTAATTTATACGGAAATGATTTAATTCATAGGCCTAAATATTAGAGAAATTAATTAAATGACTATTTTGTTTAGTGTGGAATTAATTTTTGAAGGGTAAAAAAGACGAAAGACATTTCAGTAATGATGTTCGTGCTTTTAATATAGTATAGATATAGATTATTTGGTATTCGAAATCACTAACCCAATAATTAATTCAGATTAACACCGCATAAGGACCATGTAGGTCCCCGTCCTCACTACGTAGAAGTTTCTTCCTATTAATTAAGGATGGAGTGATCCTTTGGCTAGATCTATTCATTAATACTAGCCAGTTAAGGAAGAAACTTCTACGTATTTAAAATCTGACACCTTGCTTGGGTTCTTAGCCTATCATGTCGCTTAGCTGATGGCAATTTACCATTAAAAATTCCATAAGTTTTGCCAAAAGAACAAGACATGACTAATCAATGAAAGAGGTAATCCCCACCCTCCCAACCAAATTTAGTGTCGACTTCAGAATCAATACATATCGCTTTATATATGCCCATTGGCTAAAAAAATGGACATATTGAACTTACTGCCATGGATGATGACATGATGTCCCTCTACTAAGCAAAATAAATGCAATTTTGCTATACTGTTTACCAAAAAAATATTTTGCTGCCATCTATGGATGATGTTCTGATAATATATAGTAATTGCTTTGACAAATACTTGAAGTCGTCCCCCTTACCCCCAAACTCATCAATTTGTCTCCAAAAGGTCCCCCACTATTTCCTTTTCATAGTCTGATTTATGCGAGATAGAGAGTAAAACTCACAAAGCTGCCTTATAAATTTAACAAACTGATGCCAATATTGGGGAAGAAAAGAGCAGGTTTGTATTAGTTTAATGGCCAATACCAAAGTTATTAAATCATGGTAAAGTACATTTAATTATGAAATTGTTAGAACGTGCTTTCTTGAACTCGCACTACATCGACACCTAGCTAACTAGATTTAGATATTTTTCAATACTCACTAAAAATTTATACTTACTATCTTTTTATCGCTCTTCTCTCACATGATTAGAGTTTAGGCACAAACGCAAAGGAGAAAAATCCAAATTAAGAAAAGAAAAGCAAAAGCAAAATCAAGGGAAAGATAATGAGGAATAAAGTTTGGCAGCTTTGAGGTTATGTAGAGGCGGAGCTAGGGATTTAAGTGTGTGGGTTCTAAATTTTAAAATAAAATACTGCTTTCAGCGAAAATCGAACCCTCATCTTTCCCAGCAAACCCACAATCCTTACCGTTGAACCAAGACCCCTTTTGTTATTGGGTTCGGCAGTATATATTTATATAGATTTAGTAAATATTTTAATACAAATACAAAGTTCCGAAAAAAGTCACTGAGTTCGCCCGAACCCGTACCCACTACTGTAGCTCCGTCCCTGAGGTTATGTGATCCTAAACTTTGTTCCCAACAGACAGGTTCTGGTGTGTCATCAACAATTATTACTAAGCTTTTCACATAGTTGTCGTAGATATTAGGAAAAAAATTCAAATTAGTACATAACAAAAATTTAGACTAGGGCCTCGACAAAATGAGCCCATTAGCGTTACTTGGTGCTACTCCACCCAAACTCTAATTCATGCCTATAGATAAGGTTATATATGTCCTTCAAAAACCATCTCAATAATTCCGTAAACTCTCGGAATATGCACAAAGAGATCAAATATACAATTTCTGAAATTTCATAAAACTCTTGGTACATTCATTAAGAGATCAAACACATGTCAAATATGTCTTGCTCGAAGTTCTAGCAACATTCAAGATCCAAATGGAGTGTTGTTACACATCCAAATGGAGTGTTGTTACACGATTCTTGATCATCAAATACATAAAGGAGATGCATATCATCATACATTCGAGAAATATGTCACTAAGGCACTCGAATTACAGATACCAAATCAGAGGGAAGAATCAAAGGATAAACAGAGTTGTAACCCGCAATGTTTATCAATAAAATTATTATTTTTTTATAGTCGTTTGTGATTGCAGTTTTATTTTTCTGCACAATTTTACTGTAAACAAATTGGCACGTCCAGTGGGACCAATTCTGCCTTTCATCTCTTCTTTCGTAAAGCAAGATCTGCAAATTCCAAAAACCAGTTGGGGGCAATATCTCTAAGTCCCTGTTCGTCGAAGTTTAGCACATGTTGTCAACACAAGATCGAAAGTGTACTTCAAGTCTCGTTTTCAAGTTTCTACAAACCTTGAAGTAGGGGGCATTTGTGGATATTAAAAATTTGTCAAATTAGTACATAACAAAAATTTGGACTAGGGGCTCTACAAGATGAGTCCATTAGGGTTACTTGGTGGCTACTCCACCCAAACTCTAATTCATGCTTATAAATAAGGGTACAATATGCACAAAGAGATTAAATATATGATCTCCGAAATTTCATAAAACTCTTGAAATATTCATTAAGAGATCAAATACATATCAAATACGTCTTGCTCGAAGTTCTAGCAATATTCAAGATCCAAATGGCATGTTGCTACATGCTTCTTGATCATCAAATACATCAAGGATATGATATCATCCTACATTCGAGAAATATGCCGCTAAGGCCCTTGAATTATGGATAACAAATCAGAGGAAAGAATCAAAGGATAACCAGAATTGTAACCCGCAATGTTTATCAATAAAAATTATTTTCTCTTTATAGTTGTTTGCAATTACAATTTTATTTTTCTGCACAAATTTATTGCAAACGGTCATTTCCTGTCAAGGAACTTTGTCCTAATTACTTAAATAAATTTTAGAAATTCTATTCCTTTCCTTGGTCAATAGCTCTTGTTCTATTTTGTTAAAAGCAAAATTAGTGGTCATCTCCTTATCGTTGAGTAATGGTATTTACAATGTCGGCAATTAACTTTCTGAAGATGTTCGTCCATTGAATTGTTCTTTTCGTGGCATTAATCAATTATGCTTTATTTTGTGCATCGATGCTTTGTCAATCTTGATTACCACAAATTCTTTTCCTTTTTCTTACTTCTAAGCTCTATCTAAGAAAAATCACACTTCATTTTGGGAAATATTGCCTTTTGGGGGCTGCTTCTATAATTCCTCTATATTTTCAAAGAATAACTTGAGTGTTCCATTTAACTTGGAATAATTTAACACAGAACTTTTTTTATAGTTTTAAGAATTTTCCTAGTCGGGAAAGTGTTTATGATTGTTTTTAAGAAGTAGGCAGGTAGCATACTTGGTTTTGACTGTTTAATTTCACAAACTTTTATTTTTATTTTTATTACTAGCTTCATCAATTACAATTAGCTAGCATTTGATTATCACGTGTTAAAATCATTTATTTGATTAATCAGAATCATGATGGTTTTGTGATTCTGCATGCAGTAGAACATTGAATAAAAACAAAACCTAACAAATTCAATAATTGCTGACTTTCTAGTTCAGTAAGATTCTGGAATTCTTTTCTTAATCGATCAGGATATAATAATAGCTTTCGAGAACGAAAAAGCAATGGTTGTTATCATTTAAAATTAATCAAATTCAAGTAGGCCCTTTCTTTTATTCCTTTTCCTATGCCTCTTTAACTTCGTTTATCATAATATTTGATTTTTTCAGATATCAAGAATGAATTAACTTCTTCTTTTCAAAGTTACCCTTGGAGTAGTTTGTTATATTTCCAATGAGCAAATTAAGGTTAATATGATCAATTTCATTATTAATTCATGTTAAATGGTGAATTCCTTAATATGTGTGAAAAAAGCAAAAAACAATACTTAAAATGGACCGAGAAGTATTATTAAAGCCCTAAACCTTATAACCAATTATGTAAAATTTCAACCACAACCTTCTTGCTAAAAAAGGAAATTAATGAACAAATATAAAACACTTGGATATTTTACATGACATGTCATCATTCAAAAGTCACCTGATGATGTATACGTGGCATTGTAGCAATGCCTGGTTACCAATCATAGGGTTTCTAGAATGACCACATCAACCATATTGATTCCACGTAGTAAAGTCTCTCTCTTCAACTTTTTTCATACACTGGAGGCTTCTTGATCTTCGATCACTACGCTCTTCACTTTTATTTCTTCTGCTTTCTTATCATCTTTAATTATTTTGATGATTTGATAATACAAAATGTATGATCCATCTAATCTGAATGGGACATAGCTTTCATAAATGTGAATGTCGTTATCGCCCATATCTTCTTTCAGCATTACTTTTGATCAACGGGGCTTCATTCATCGCCAATATATCTCTATTTTTTTCTTTCTTGAACTCATTAATGATTAAAAATATTCCGTGATGCTTCTTTGGATAAATTCCTAAATACTTTGAAGAAAGAATTTTGATAGCTAAATTTTGTGGATTAGGATCCAGGATTTGAGCATTACATGGGCACCACTTTAAAAATAAAGGCAGACCCTTAAACTTGGCCCTTTTTATCACTTGGACACCTAAACATAGGGTTGTTCATATCAGTCACTCCAACTAAATCTCATCTATGCCAATTAAACACTGTCAAGGGAAAGGACGCGTGAACATGAGAAAAACTTGTAGATTTTTTTATTATTATTATTATTATTATTATACTCCATATTATGATTATTTTATATATCCTAATATATTATTTCTATTAAATCCATATAGTCATTTTTTTTTCTTGGTAAAATCGAAGGCAAAGTTGCTTGCAATTTTTTCAGGTGGTATGACAAATGAAATTCTTAAGAAACCTAAGAAGGTAATTTCTGGTTTATTGAGCAGAGTAAAAAAGTTTGAAGAAGAGAGGGATCAGGTTGGGATAATCGGGTTTTTCATTTTATGAAATGAGTTTCAATTTGTTTTGGGGGTTAAATTTATTAAGTGAAAGGTTTTAATTATGTCGAACAATTTGTTGTTAAATTTAGGATGTTAAGAGGCACTTGTAATACACGCACTTAATTTTTTTTTAAAATTTTGCGGACAATCCGGATAGAGTTTAATTGGCACAGATAGGGTTTAGTTGGAGTGTCTGATAGGAACAATCCTATGTTTAGGTGTCCAAATTACAAAAAGAGCCAAGTTTAAGGGCTCAATTGTATATTCTGCCAAAAATAAATAATAAAATTTATGCATTGTAGGAGTCCAGATTCAAACTTGGGTCATCAAGAGAATGAAGGATACTTAAGCACTTCTACAAATCAGCTCCTCTGTCCAGATTTTGTGATTTTAGGGAGCCGCATAAAATATTTAAGGGGTTCTCACTGTATATATAGATATATATAAAATATATATATATAGTCTTTTTGCTGAAGCTAACGGGTTCTGGTGACGCCCACCCACAACGTAGGTCTGCCCTTGGATATAGCTCGTTATTCGGTGACTGTGTTCAGGGGCAAAGCTATGTGCAACCAAAGGTGGTCAACTGACCACCCTTCGCCGGAAAATTATACTCGATATAAGGTAAAATATTACTTGTTATTGATTAAAAATAGACTTTGAACACCCTTACATAGCCCACTGGCAAAGGTTTGAACACCCTTATTGAATTTTCTGGTTTCGCCACTGACTGTGTTGAAGGTATTCCGACGAATAATTGAGATATGAATAAGCTGATTCAAATACCACAATTATCAAAACAATAAAAGGATGTAAGTGAAATTCTCAAAAACTTTTGAGTATAGTATTTTTAGGTTTAGCGAATTAACAGTCCCCAAGTATTCTTAATTAGCAAAACCTCACGTCGGCAAACACTACTAAAAATCAGCTAAAAATCGATCAAATATTTCCAACCAACGTTGGTCGGTCAAAAAAAGCGACCAAAAACCGTCCAGGTTGGACGGAAACTGGGGAAAAAATTTATATTTTTTTAAAACTAAATACCGACCAACGTTGGTCGGTAAATTGATCAACGAATTGACCCAGCTGGTCAGACAAAAAAATTTTGGATTACCGACCAACGTTGGTCGGTAATCTGGATCCAATTTTTTAAATTTTAATAATTATTTTATTATTTAAATATTTTATAATATTTAAGAATTTATATTTAAAATTACCGACCAACGTTGGTCGGTTAATGTAGGGGAAGCATTTACCGACGAACTTTGGTCGGTAATTGTTATTTTCTGCAAAATAACCGACCAAAGTTGGTCGGTTATTACGTCAACATTGGTCAAACTTTCGAATTACTTTTATATTTACTATCTAAATAATATAAATGTAATTCGTTAATACTTTTGTAATACAAATAATGAATACACTAACATATACTATATATAACATGCTATTTGTAAATTGATTCATCGACTTATAACTTACTTAGATGCATCGATGAATATTAAAAATAAAACGTTTGACCTATATCGACTAATAGTAAAAACAAAACGTCTCGACCTATATCGATTAATCTAGCTATGCCATGCATTATTAGTGATGAATGAATGAAAAATAAAAGAATTAATACTAAACATCTTTGACATATATATATAAACGAAAGAAACTATTAGTATTAAGTAAACGAGTTAAATTAATAGGTCAAACATAGTCAAACTTTAACAAGCTATATATATACACACTAACGTATACTATAACAAGCTATATATATAGTTAAAGTATTACAGTGAAGTGTGTTTGTGTGTGTGTGTGTGTGTGTATATATATATATATATATATATATATATATATATATATATATATATATATATATAGAACGCGAAGCGTTAGGACCACAGGGTCGGATTCTTTTAGGGATAGACTTGGGAAGATACTAATTAGTATATTTACTTTATCATCAAATATATCTATTTGTAAATTGATTCATCGACTTATAACTTACTTAGATGTATCGATGAATATTAATCGATGATTCATCAAAACGTCTCGACCTATATATCGATTAATCTATGTCATGCATTATTAATGATGAATGAATGAAAAAAGAAGTTATTAGCATCAATTATAATATAGTGTATGTGTGTGTGTGAGAAATTACTCACATACTTAATTATAACTTAGAAAATTTACTTAGATAGATGCTATTATAATTTATTAAAATTAAATAGTTAATATAATTATTTATAAATATTATGCTTATAGTTTATAATTATTTATAATAATTACATAGGTAAATAAAATAAATGCTTGTAGTTTATAATATTTTTTTATAGTTTATAATATTTTAAGAAAAAAAAAGAATTTAATTTTTTTAAAAAAAACAAACGGTCAACACTTAATGTACCGACCAACTTTGGTCGGTAATTCTGAAATCAGAATTGAAAAACGGGGGAACCCCCATTTCTCTCTTATTTTCCCCTCTCCTTCTCTATTTCCCTCATTCAAAACCTTCCCCTCTCCTTCTCTATTTCCCTCACATAAATCTCATTCCCCACCCCGCATCGCCATCGCCGATGCCGCTGCCGCCCCTCTCCTTCTCCATCTCCTAAAAATTCTAGGTTTGAATTACAACCCATTTATTTATTATGTTTAAACTCGTAGGATATGAATTGAAATTTTAGTTTTTAGGATTTGTTCTTGTGAATTGAACTTTTAGGATATGATTTGAACTTTTAAGATATGAATTGGACCTTTTGGATATGAATTGAACTTTTAGGATATAAATTGGTGTAATTAGGAAAAAATAATTATCTTGAATTAACTAAAAAAGATATAATTAATTTATAATTGTAGAATAAATTAATTTATTCTTGTGAATCGAACTTTTAGGGTATGGGTTGAATTTCTTTAGTTTAGTTAGTTTATGTTTAAACTCGTAGGATATGAATTGAAATTTTAGTTTTTAGGATTTGTTCTTGTGAATTGAACTTTTAGGATATGAATTGAACTTTTAAGATATGAATTGGACCTTTTGGATATGAATTGAACTTTTAGGATATAAATTGGTGTAATTAGGAAAAAATAATTATCTTGAATTAACTAAAAAAGATATAATTAATTTATAATTGTAGAATAAATTAATTTATTCTTGTGAATCGAACTTTTAGGGTATGGGTTGAATTTCTTTAGTTTAGTTAGTTTATGTTTAAACTCGTAGGATATGAATTGAAATTTTAGTTTTTAGGATTTGTTCTTGTGAATTGAACTTTTAGGATATGAATTGAACTTTTAAGATATGAATTGGACCTTTTGGATATGAATTGAACTTTTAGGATATAAATTGGTGTAATTAGGAAAAAATAATTATCTTGAATTAACTAAAAAAGATATAATTAATTTATAATTGTAGAATAAATTAATTTGTTCTTGTGAATCGAACTTTTAGGGTATGGGTTGAATTTCTTTAGTTTAGTTAGTTTATGTTTAAACTCGTAGGATATGAATTGAAATTTTAGTTTTTAGGAACTTTTAGGATATGAATTGAACTTTTAAGATATGAATTGGACCTTTTGGATATGAATTGAACTTTTAGGATATAAATTGGTGTAATTAGGAAAAAATAATTATCTTGAATTAACTAAAAAAGATATAATTAATTTATAATTGTAGAATAAATTAATTTATTCTTGTTTTATTTGTATAGATGGAACATCGTACTTGGATGTACAATAGAAATTATCCTAATCGGCGGGGATTGCGGGAGGATTTTGTAGAAGGGGTTGATGACTTTATTAGACATGCAATGTCACTTCCACCATACCAAAGTGAAGGAGTAATTAGGTGCCCTTGTGTCAGGTGCGATTGTATGAAGTTTAAAAAATCGGAGGAAGTTAAGCTTCATCTTTATAGGAAGGGGTTTATAGAGAATTACTTTGTGTGGACTAATCATGGAGAGATCGATGGTAGCCGTGGGATATTTCATAACATGGTTGTTGGTGAAAGTAGTAGGTCGGTGGAGAATACAAATCTTGATTCTAACATGATATGGTTGCGGATGCTTTTGGGATGCTTTTGAAACATGGCCGAAAGCAATCATGGTTTGATTGTCACCGTCAATTCTTACCTGATGATCATGAGTTTAGAAGGATGAAAAATGCATTCAAAAAGAATAAAGTAGAATATGATTCTCCATCTCCGATACTTTCAGGTGAGGAAATTTGGGAGAGGGTCCAGAACTTCAGTAAAGTTACTGAGGCTCCACCTTATAGATTCCCCGGATATAGTGTTAATCATAATTGGACGAAACGGAGTATATTTTGGGAGTTGCCTTATTGGAAGGATAATCTTCTCCGATACAACCTTGATGTCATGCATATTGAGAATAATTATTTTGATAATTTGTTCAACACAGTGATGGATGTTAAACATAAGACAAAAGATAACCCAAAGGCTAGAATGGACTTACAAGAATATTGCAGGCGGCCTGAATTATACTTGCAGACAGCAAACAATGATAAGGTGTTCAATCCCAAAGCAAGTTACACATTCACTTTGGAGGGAAGATGATAAATTTGTGATTGGGTTACGAAATTGAAGATGCCTGAGGGTTATGCGTCGAATCTTGGAAAAAAAGTAGATATGGAGGTAGGGAAGTTGACCCATTTGAAAAGTCATGACTGCCATGTTTTCATGGAGACCTTAGTGCCTATTACATTTTGTGGTTTGCTTGAAAGAATCTGAAAACCCATCACAGATATTAGTTTGTTTTTCAAAGACTTGTGTTCTACCACATTAAGGGAAGAAAACCTACTTCGGATGGACCAGAACATCCGTGTAATTTCTAGTAAGATGGAAAAAATATTCCCATGTGGTTTCTTTGATGTGATGGAACACCTTCCAATACACCTTGTACACGAGGCACGACTTGGAGGGCCTTGTTCAATGCAGATGGATGTATCCCTTTGAGAGGTAATATTATAAGTTTGATGTAATATTCTATTTTATTTGAATGTTCTTGGCTAACATGAGATTATGTAGGACAATTGGCAAATGCAAATAATTTGTTAAGCAGAGGAATAAGATTGAAGGATCTATATGCGAAGCCTATCTTGCAAAGGAAACTGCACATTTTTGTTCTTATTATTTTGAGAGTAACGTGCCATGTTCTAGGAATAGGCCCAATAGGCACACGGTCGAATGTGTGAATGATCCATTATATCCACCAATGTCCATATTCAATCAACCAGGCCGATGTTCTAAGGATGTTAGAAAGAGAAGTTTGAGTGATATGGAGTACAAGTCAGCTACACTTCATGTGTTGCTAAATTGTCCCGAAGTTGTACCATTTCTCAAGTAAGTATTGATTTATTAGTTATCAAAATGTAAAATTTACTGTGACTACATATTGATGCAACTACTAAAAATATTTGATATGTCACAGTCACTTCGTGGGTCAATTTGGCTATGATGCTGTATATACGAGATTTGATACGTGTTTCAAACAGTTTGTAAGTGTGTGTGTGTGTCTATATATATATATATATATATATATATATATATATATATATATATATATATGTAGTGAATGTATAAAAATTGATTCATAAGTTGTGCTAACTTATGAATATTTTTAACTCTATGTAGGTAAATAATCCAAATAATGGTGTAAATCAATTTTTGAAAGATATATCTTGGGGACCTGGACTTCAGGTCACAACAATGTCTAAGTACGTAGTGAATAGTTATAAATTTCATACAGAGGATTGCTCTAAAAATAAAAATAGCAACAACAGCGGGGTGTGGGTTCAAGGTGGTGATGGCAACCAAGTTGGAGATATTGATTATTATGGTGTGGTCAAAGAAATATTACAACTAGAATATACAGGTTGGCCATATAAGAAATTGATACTCTTTAGATGCAAGTGGTTTGACCCAAATCCAACAAGAGGTACAAGAGTACACAACCAATACAACATAATTGAGGTTAATCATACGAGGGAGTATGATCGCTATGATCCTTTCATAATTGCACATAACGTTAGGCAAGTGTATTATGCTCCTTATCCATTGCGGCGGAATAAGTCCGATTGGTGGGTTGTAATAAAAACTAAGCATGTAGTTAGGGTGGATGTCGAGAATGTGTTAGATGTTGCATACCAAAACAATATCTCCAATGTTCGCCAAATAGTGGACGATTAGTTAGAAAATGATTTGGAATATCCTGAACGCATATTGGAAGAAGTTGATATAAATGAAGTAACAATTATAGAAAATGAGGACGAAGAATCAACTGATGAAGCTCAAACAAGTGAGGACGAAGAATTCTCGGACGAGGAACAATACGTCGATGAGGATTAAAAAGTTGGTTTTTTAAAGCACTCTCGTTTTATAGCTAGTTTCTTATATGTTTCAATCTAAATGTGTATTATATTATGCAGATGGCAGGCAAGGGTCAAGGTAACAATGACCCTACTAGTTCTCGGGGTCGAGAAAAGGGTAGGAAGGGAAAGAGGAGGGTAGAAAATAATACTCCCTCTTGTCCACCCTTTTCAGAGATTATAAACCCAAACTCTACCAATGTGTATGCCAAGACCTGGTGTCACAAGTGAATGAGCATCTAGTAGATTATACAAAACTCCCAATACTGTCTGAAATAAAATAGACAGAATATAAATATCAGAAGAGACACTGGTAGCTGCAGAACGGCTCAGAAAGGCAGCTCACCACTATGCCTCTGGATGACGTGGGTGTGTGATGATAGGTCCTCCACTAGTACCTGTCTCAGATCCTGCACAAAAAGTGCAGCAAGTGTAGTATGAGTACGTAAACAACGTGTACCCAGTAAGTATCAAGCCTAATCTCAAAGTGGTAGAGACGAGATGGCCGACTTTGACACTCACTATAGGTCAATAACAATTGAAATAATACTAGGATATTTAAATCAACGTGATTTACAGAATTTATTTAATCAGCGGAAATAATCAAATTCTTTCAAATGTATCAATTTTCAATATATTAATTAAATTCCTTTAATTCAAATAAATTCTAATTTATCAATTAAATCTCATTTACAGGAGTAACAATTAATTCCTTAACAAGCAAGAATAATAATTCATTAAATTTCCAAAGATTTTCCAATTTACTAAGTAGCTTTACAAGCTGAAATAAATTATTAAAGCATCGTGTAATTATTATTATTATTATTAAGCACGATTTATGTCGAGGACGTACGGCCCGATCCAGAGTGTTGTGTACACTGCCGAGGGACATGCGGCGTGATCCATAGATGCATCTATCCTGCCGAGGCATTCGGCCCGCTCCACAAGAAAGGAGGACATTTACTTATATGCCTCTTGAAGGACAGTATGTTTATTATATGATAAATTTGGGAGGAGAACAATTTCTTTTGACAATTAATTGATTTAAATAGAAATCAAGCCTATGAGATTTTCATCCTTTAATATCTTTATCAAACAGTTCACAATATATATTCATATATATAAATTAATATTAATTAATCAAAGAATACAATTTACACAAGTAATACATGCTTTGAGTCCTAAACTACCCGGACTTTAGCATTAATAGTAGCTACGCACGGACTCTCGTCACCTCGTGCGTACGTAGCCCCCCATAATTAGCAACAATTATTTAATCTTAATCACCTATGAGGTAATTTTCCCCTTGCAAGATTAGACAAGAGACTTACCTCGTCTTGCTCCAATTTAATCCAAGATTTTGCCTTTTTCACGATTATCCAACTCTGTCTGGCTCGAATCTAGCCAAAATAATTCAGTACAATCACTAAAAATTGTAGGAAATAACTTCTATAAGGAAATACTACATTTTTAATAAAAATCTCGAAATTAATTAAAAATTCGCCTGCGGGGCCCACATCTCGGAATCCGACAAAAATTATGAAATCCGACAACCCATTCAATTACGAGTCCAACCATATCACTTTCACTCAAATCCGACTCTGAATCGATACCGAAATCTCAAAATTTCATTTCTATGAGATTTCTAAACTTTTCCAAATTTCAATCTCAAAACACTAATTAAATTGTGAAAACAATGATATATTCTTGTATATTGATCAAATCCGAGTTAGAATCACTTACCCCAATATTTTTCCCTTGAAAATCTGCCAAAAGTCGTCTCTGCTCAAGCTCAAGTTCGTCAAAAATGGCAAATGGGACGAATGTCCTCTCTTTATAACACTGCCCAGCACTTCGGAACTGGGCCTCGAACAGGGCCTCGATCGCGGCATCGAACATGTGCCTTCGATCAGGGCATCGAGGGTTGGGCCTCGATCCTAGCCCTCGAGCCATACCTTCGATCATGCCATCGAGCCTTACCTTCGATCGCGACTTCGATCACAGGCTCGAGTCTGAACCTCGGTCATGGGCTCGATTAGTGTATCGAGGTTGGGCCTTCGATCATAGCCTCAATCATTGCATCGAGCTTGAGCCTTCGAGCCTTACCCTCGATCATGCCCTCGAGCCTTGCCTTCGATCGAGGCTTCGATACTGAGCCTCGTCCCTGACTTCGACTCAAGCCTCGATCGTGGGCTCGATATCTGGGGCTCGATCTGAGGCTCGATCACAGCCCAGAATATGCAGCAGAAGAGAAAATTGCAGCAGCTTTTTAAGTTCAACTTTTGATTCGTTAACCATCCGAAACTCACCCGAGGCCCTCGGGACCTCAACCAAATATACCAACAAGTCCTAAAACATCATACGAACTTAGTCGAACCTCTAAATCACATCAAACAACGCTAAAACCATGAATCACCAATTCAAGCTTAATGAAACTAAGAGTTTTCAACTTCTACATTCAATGTCGGAACTTATCAAATCAACTCCGATTGACCTCAAATTTTACATACAGTTCATAAATTACATAATCGAGCTATGAAAATTTTCGGAATTAGATTCCGACTCCGATATCAAAAAGTCAACTCCCCGGTCAAACTTTCAAACTTTAAATTCCTATTTTAGCCATTTCAAGCCTAATTTCACTACGGACTTCCAAATAAAATTCCGATCATGCTCCTAAGTCCAAAATTACCATACGGAGCTGTTGGAATTATCAAAATTCTATTCCGGAGTCGTTTTCTAAAAATGTTGACCGAAGTCAAACTTAGAACTTTAAGGCCAACTTAAAGAATCAAGTGTTCCGGTTTCACCTCAAACACTTCCAAATTCCGAACCAACCATCCCCGCAAGTCATAAATCATTACAAGCACCTCCAAAAAGTTTTATTTTAGGGAATGGGGTTCTAAAAGTTAAAATGACCGGTTGGGTCATTACAGTAACAATGACCCTACTAGTTCTCGGGGTCGAGAAAAGGGTAGGAAGGGAAAGAGGAGGGTAGAAAATAATACTCCCTCTTGTCCACCCTTTTCAGAGATGCCTATGTATTATCCTCCACCACACGGCTATACTGAGCTGCCATAGCATCACGAGTCGTACACCTTCATTTAGACACCAATTCTTCCATCATAGGGCCATAGGACTATACGTCCGACATACAGTCCAGCTGCCTCACAGCCATCTACATCGCAGCCATCTACATCACATCCATATGGATCACATCCCTACATATCACAACTACATGGATCGCATCCATCCATGTCACAGCCACTCGGGTCACAGCCATCGGTATCACATCCACTTGGTTCGCATCCAGCTATGTCGCAGTCACAGGGATCGCAACCATCTTCATCATCGACTCCATCTATTGCAGGCCTTCGCCTGCGAGGCAGTAGCTCTGACCCACTTACACCATCTTCACATGCCTCTGATACACATGCTTCGGATGGTGATGACGAGGTAGTGCATTATAATCGATATGGCAGGATCATCATAGTCCCTGAGGGTGATGGGTAAGTGTTATTCATTATTTTTGCGTCTATTGATTTGTAATATTTTTACTAAGATATTAATGTATTTTTATTGTTAAATTGTAGGCTCAGGCCGGGCAATAAGACTACGAAGATAATCACCAATGCCATCAGAAAGCTTTAAGATGGCCCTTATGCGACTTGGACTGATTGCCCATTCTCACTGAAGGAGCAAATTTTCAATCAATTTAAGGTATAAATATTTTTTTAAACAGTTTAATAATTTATATTTATGATGTTTCCATCTAATATTTAACTTTTGAAATACATAGCAAGTGTGTATGGGAAGACCGCTATAGCGCGGAAGTGGCTACAAATTTTCATCATAAAGCTCGCAAGAAAATGGCAGATGCTTTCTCGGATGCTAGAAAGAAGAACAAGAGGCCTAGCTGGTTACTTGAGAATTTGTGGAATGATTTGCAAAGGCAATGGCTTACCGCAGAGTTCTTAGAGAGGAGCAAAAAAGGAAAGAAAGCTCGCGCATCCGAGAAGGGAGGCTCCTTGCACACTGGAGGTGCGATCAACCTAGGGACAATAAAAAGAAGATTGGTACGTAATTGCTTAAATTATTTTACTTTTCTAAGTACATCTATTCTATTTATTAACTAAATTAATTTATTTTCAGGAAAAGAAGTATGGGCGTCCAATGAGTCATGATGAGCTATTCAAGGAGACACATATTATGAAGAAGAAGAAAGAGGGGGATCAAGATAGGTGGGTCGAGGACCGGGCCTCGACTATATATGTAAGCTTTCAATTTTCTTTAAGTATTATAATTTACTTTTATAAAAATTTTGAAATACTGATTTAATTTAAAATAATATAGGGTCGCTACCAAAGTAACGTGGAGGAATTCATCCGTAGTCATCCAGCTGGTGAATCGGGTGAGCCAACCCAACCTTCGGACGAGGATGCTGAAAGAATATGGTTGGAGTCTGTTGGCGGTCCAAAATGGGGGAAGGTATACGGGCTTCCTACTAAAAACTTCCATCGCTATAAGTGTGGAATGCGAGGAATAGGGACTTCCTCGCAAGGCGAGCAACTTAATAGGGAGAGCCTCTCCGCTATGCGGGAGATAGTGACAAAGCTCACATCAGAGCTAGAAGCGGCCAAGGAAAGAGAAAGGCTTAGAGATGCTCAATTCCTTGGCATGCAAGCTCAGATCAGAACTCTCCTATCTAGTGGAGCTTTTTCGTTGCCCCGATCTCGTGAGTCATCTCCAGAGGGTCGACCTCCACATGATCGTTCCTCCCGTCCTGCTCGTGATAGTTCCTCCCGTCCTCCCCGTGATCGTGCTTCCCGTCCTCCACAAGACCATTCTCTATATCGTCTTATAAATGAAAGTTCATCAGACGGTGATGATGATATTGCAGAAAACACCCATTGACTTTTATATACTTTGAACTAGACAAATAGAACCAGTTTTGAACTAGTTGTAATTAGTTTTAACTTGGTTTTGGATTTTTATGTTCAATTGAACTTTAATTTGTTAGTTTTAATGTATTTATTGAATGTTTTGGTTGTTGTTGTGTTGTTGTTGTTGTTGTTGTGTTGTTATTATTATTAGGTGTATTGGTATGCTGACAGGTGGTGTAGCTGCCAAAACAGGCATTTTGTGCCAAAATTAAACCCAGAAAAACCGACCAAAGTTGGTCGGTTTTTAATATAAAAAAATAAATTATTCCAAAATACCGACCAAAGTTGGTCGGTTAATGAACATTGAATTCCCAGAATTCAACATTACCGACCAACTTTGGTCGGTATTTTGCCTGCACTGTTGAGATTACCGACCATAGTTGGTCGGTAATGTTTAATTTTAATTATTTTAAATATATATATATTTTCAATTACCGACCAAAGTTGGTCGGTTTTATTTAATTTTAATAATTAATAAAAAAATATAATTTAGTTAAACCGACCAACTTTGGTCGGTAAAATTAAATTAATAAAATATGTTTCCGACCAAAGTTGGTCGGTAAGTAATTAAACTTGTCAGATGGTCGTTTTAAGCTACCGACCAAAGTTGGTCGGTAATTTCTAACCAACTTTGGTCGGTAAGCCATTCCGACCATCAAAACACCGTCCACACCGTAATGGTCGCGTTTTGGTCGATAATTGGTCATAACCGACCAACTTTGGTCGGTTGTTTTGGTCGATTTTTAGCGAATTTCTAGTAGTGAAAAGAAGTAAAATCATCTTTATTTATTTTCCTTTAATTCATTCCTTGTTATTATTTCTATTTTAATATTAATCTGTGGCTGAAACTTGAAAGGAAAGGAGGTTCAGCAATGTGACAGTCAAAAGCTAGGACGTTAATATGTCAATGTAAATGAATGGTCATTTGATACTTGTTCATATATAAGGAAGAGGATATACGGCATTCATGTGGTGGCCACTTTTGGTCCTTTTTTTTCTTTTTCGTTTTCTTTTTAACCTATTTTGGCAAATGAATTGCTTTTGAGAATTTCAAAAGTACAAAGTAAGGGAGATTTTCTGTGTTTAAAGTTTAGATTAAATTGATAATGAATTGAAAGAAAGAGTAATGTTGAAGTAAACAAACCTTAACCTCTATTCTCTTTCAGTCAGAGATAGTACATTATATTAATGCTAGAGAGCTATCATTGGATTTCTGTAATATTTTGATTGGTTTTATTGCAAATACTGTGCTTTATGCATGCGTGACATGACCGATGGTAAGATTGTGATAATCCATATATACTACTACGTATCTAATTTCCCATGCTAGATACTGCACTTATTTTGGAAAAACAAAAAAGCTTTTAGAAATTTTTGTACTTCTGAAAATTTTCTATAATTGTTCAAAAATATCCCCATTTTGTGTTTTCCAAAATACTTATTTAGGCACTGTTTGTCCATAAATTTATTTTTCTTTTTTTAATTTTTTTTTTCAAAAATGTGTATGTCCATAAAATTTCGTAAGTCTTTGAAAAATTCGAAAATGAGTTTTTCAAATTCAAAATTTTCAGAAAAACTTTCTTTCTTACTCACAAAACTGCAATATTTTTTCAAGTGAAACGCATGTCCAAATATAATTTCAAATTCCAAATACCATTTTTCAACTTAACTCCAAATACTTTTTTTTTCTTTAAAAATTTACATTTTTTATGTCCAAACGCCTACTTAATGTAATCTTTGCCAAAAAGAATTATCCAAATTAAATGAAACTAAAATATTAAATAAAACAGAAACTCTGTACTAATATATTAGGTTATGGTTTTTGAGGAAAATGAAAAGAGGGAAGTTCTTGTAGATTCGGAATTTTGTCCTTTATATGCACCTTAATTTAGCTTGTCGGGTACCAAGTTTTGGTTGTTTCCTTTCGCAAGTATTTGTGTTATTACATGAGCTCTCCATCTCTATTTGTCTCTTTCAGATACATATATATGGTGTCGATTGCTTGGCTTTGGCCCTTTCTACCTTAATTTTAACTCATCATTCTCTTAAAAAATGCGTACAAATTAAAGGCGTAGAAACATTCAGCAATTGTTAATGAAAATTTGGAATTTACCCTTTTGTGGACAGACAATATAAGAAAATTTTACATAATATTGGCACACTGATAAATTAGAATAAATGGTAAGTAAAGATTAAATTACTCTGATTGTATATAACTTAAATTTCGAAACCGGTCCATGTAATTCACATTTTTATAGCCCCCATCCTTTTTCACTATAAGACCTGCTTTTTTCATTAATTCCTCCATCCTTTCTCATTCAAAACGAATTACTCCCCAGTTTGAATTGGATCTCATCTTTCTGTTTTGATTGGTTGTCAAATTATATTGACTTATCTGAAAATGAAATTAACTTCTCCTAAAATACTTACAAAAGGTCAAATGAGATTTTTTTTTGTTTTACCTTTTCATATACGACATTAAATATTCTAATCTTTTGGAAAAAGGTTTAAAAAGTTTACCTTTTGCCCTATAGATACCCTCTGCAGATACTATACAATTCAAACTTTTACGTCTTATCTTAACATCAGTACGTACTGCAAAGCAAACTAAAATATTCAATTCGAGAAATGCATTTCTGTCCAACTTGTCACACCCCTTTTATGCCCCAAAAGATAATATGTGCGTTATGGATTGTGGGTTAAAGAGTTTTTTTAATTAAAGTACAATTTTGAAATAGGAATTATTTTATTTACAGAGTCGCCACTCGAAATTAATTTTTTGGGTGTTCCAAGTTACCTTTTATTTGAATCCCTAGTCAAAAGAATGTTTGACTCTATTATTATTGGTCTGCGAAAATAAAGTCCGGATAAGAAATTCTGTTGACCGGAGAGAAGGTGTAAGGCATTCCCCGAATCCCGTGGTTCTAGCACGGTCGCTTTATTGACTACAACTTGGCTTGGATTAATTTTGGCATACGGTGATTTATTGGTTTCATGTTTTATCTATCCGCTTTTAATTATTATAATATGGAATTATCTTTGAAACGGATCACATGTGTGTAAATCCATTTTATTTAGTGCGCTAAAATCATGTCACGCGTACGTGTACACAATTAATCACGCTGTATTATTTACTAAAATTGTTTTTGACTAAAGTCGCGCGAGCGCGTACCTTGATTTGTTTTAGGAATCATAATTATGTTACGCGAACGTGTACATAATCACAATGATTGATTTATTACTACGCACCTAAAGCATACTAGCAACATTTAATTTATGAGTTATTTTCCTAAACTAGTTTGAGATTATTGTAAGGCCAAAGATTATGGAAAAGATGGTGAGAGAGGGATTCTAGTTATCAATGATTTGCCAACTTGTCAACTTGTATATTTGGTCATATGTCCCAAAACTGACGCAATTATCATATTACTACTACATCGGCACCTTATGGGATTATGTTATTATCTATTGATCATAAGGGATGGGCTAAATATGAGGCCCAATATGATAAGGAGGAAGGAGATTAATCCCACATGTTAAATTGAATAATTTTCGTCAAGTCATATCCATTTCACATTCATAATTAAATGCAAAAGAAAAAATAAATTGATAAGACAAAACATAACTGATTACTCTTTTTTAAAAATCATGGCACGAACATCAATTGTCTTCCTATTGAGTTAACTATAGTTACTAATAAACTGAATTAAACCAAACCCACTTCCAGCTTTACAAAATTATTTATTTGCCACATGATTCTCATATTTCCCAAACCAAAGCTAAAATAATTTAAAGTCAACAAATACATAAATAACTAACCTTATACATAACAAACATAAAAATGAACAGATTGCATAATATCTTGACATTTAATTAGCGATTATAGCAATTGCATTGTCTAAAACTGAGATACATACCTCGACAGCAAGAAACAAACTTAGTAGAACTAAATAAAGGCTAAGAACAGTCACAAACTGAAGCTCGGCTACAAATGAAGCGAAACAACAACAAACAAACAGCGATCCGATCGAGACCCGTGCAGGCGCCAAAAACCTTTAACCCAACTCAAGAACTCGATTGAAATTGGATGGCCTTACACAATTAAAACCAAACTCTGTTCGTCGGCAAACATGGTGCGACGGCGACTATTTTTTGGGGTGGTTTGGTGCTGCGTTTCAGCTAGCTTTGGATGGGTTTGGGGCTGTTTCGTGGCATCAACTATGGTGGCTTTAGAGCTACATTTTTGGGGCTGAGTTTGAGGTTTAGGTGGACTGTTTTACAGCTGGTTATGAGCAGCAGTCTAGTGGTGGTCGTTGGAGCGACATGGCTGATTTTTTGAAGCCCCATTAATGTAGGTTTTGGTGTGTTTTTATAGCCGAAATAGGTGGTATTTTTGGGATGGTTTTATTGTTGGCTTTTGAGTGAAGAACCTCCAGCTTTCATGGCTGTTTTTGCTACCTTTTTAGAGTGATTGCAGTTGTCCCCTTTGAGTGATTTTTGGACCTCGTTTTTAGCTCAAATTTGCTGCCAAAAGGGTCCTGATTTGTTAGCGTTTGTGGCTGATTTTGGGCATGGGGTTTGTGAGTGGGGGACAAGCATGGGGGACAAGAGAAAGTGGAGTGGGAAAAATGGAGTAATAAGTGAGATAAGTGGAAAAAAATTCAAGCACAATCAAAAATTAGGTGCTCACAGCATGCCCCTCTTTGCTTGGAAACATGATGAGTTTTCAGGTAAAGAAAAGATGAGCAATATGACTAATTTTTGGTCATACTGTTATTCAAAAGGGAAATAAGAGAAAAATGTACAACTGAGTCCTGATTTTGGACAACCTACATATCCCGAATTATAAGGGAATCAGGTCTCATGTAGTTCAAGTAGAATAATGGAGTGATGAGTTCGAGAGTCGAACAAAGTTCCGTCGAGGCTCCGGCCCGTGACCCTGTTATTACATCAAAATCTAAAAGGAACTAAACAAGCCTATCAGCTATGATTTACAAGATTTCTATCTATAAGTCTTCTGAAGCTTGATCTTGAGTCTTGCCTGGTTGTTCATGCAAACTCTGATCTGAATCTTGATGCTTGCTAGCTGTAGGTGCTAGTTCATTTCTCTACGGCTTCTTCTGAGCAAAACATGAAATGTGAAGCTCGTAACTTTAGTCATGTTTTGAGCAGTCCACATCCTTTCCATCTACTTCTGCATTCTAGATTCACTTATTTTTCTTTTCTTTTCTTTAATCTGGATTAAGAATTCTTCTTTTGGTCATCTTGAACATTGTGCCTCGAGGTAAAACCTGCTCAGACACCAAAACAAACAAACGAACGAAAATTTTCTGCCCCAGTTTTCACTAGAAATATTTCGTGAGTTATTGTAACAAAATTCTAAAGTACTTCTTTATTGAAATCAATAAATAAAAGAAAAAAAATCAGGAATGGTGTACCCTGAAAATATCATTATGATTTTTTTTCTTTTTTTTTTGGATGGTCCTTTATCGTCCAAAAGAATGTCTCAACTAAGGATTGGTGTACCTTATGTTGGGAAAATGTGGCCAAGGAATAGTACACCCTATATTGGCAGTGATATCAGAGAGTGGTATATCCTGCATTTAAAATCAAATCAACTAGGGAATAGTGTACCCTATGTTGGAGAACACAACTAGGGATTGGTGTACCCTATACTGGTAAAGAGATCAGGGATTGGTGTACCATATACCGGTAAGAAAATGTAATCAGGGGTTGGTACCCTATATTGGAAAAGAAAATGTAATCAGGGGTTAGTACCCTATATTACCGAAATGAGTGTAATAAGGGGTTGATACCCTGTATTACCGAAAAGAATGTAACCAGGGGTTGGTACCCTGTATTACCAAAAGGAATATAACCAGGGGTTGGTACCTTATATTACCGAAATGAGTGTAACCAGGGGTTGGTACCCTATATTACAGAAAGGAGTGTAACCAAATGTTGGCACCCTATATTACTGAAAGGAGTGTAACCAGGGGCTGGTACCCCGTTTTACATAAAGGAGTGTAACCAGGAGTTGGCACCCTGTATTACTGAAAGGTGTGTAACCAGGGGTTGGTACCCTATATTACTGAAAAGAGTGTAACCAGGGGTTGGTACCCTATTTTACATAAAGGAGTGTAACCAGGGGTTGGCACCCTGTATTACTGAAAGGTGTGTAACCAGAGGTTGGTACCCTGTATTACTGAAAGGAGTGTAACCATGGGCTGGCACCCTATATTACTAAAGGGAGTGTAACCAGGGGCTGGCACCCTGTATTACTAAAAGGAGCGTAACTAGGGGTTGGTACCCTGTATTACAGAAAAGATATTGAATACCCTGGGCGAAAAGGTTCTACCTGGGTTAAACTATGAAAATCAAATGTGGGCAAAGAGTACTTCTACCCGGAGATATGAGCTGGATCCCCTTAGGCGAAAAGGTTCTACCTGGGTTAAGCTAAGAAACAACCTGAGCGAAGAGTACTTCTACCTGGAACTATGAGCTGGATCCCCCTAAGCGAAATGGTTCTAACTGAGTTGAGCTATGTATAAAAACCTGAGCGAAGAATACTTTTACCCACAAATATGAGCTGGATCCCCCTAGGCAAAATGGTTCTACCTGGTTTAAGCTATGTATAAAAACCTGAGCGAAGAGTACTTCTACCCGAAAATATGAGTTGGATCCCCCTAGGAGAAATGGTTCTACCTGGGTTAAGCTACGAAATACAGCCTGGGGCAAAGAGTACTTCTACCCGAAACTATGAGCTCGATCCCTCTAGGCGAAAAGGTTCTACTTGTGTTAAGCTACAAAAACCAATCCTGGGCGAATAGTATTTCTACCCGAAAACTATGAGCTGGATCCCCCTAGGAGAAAAGGTTCTACCTGGGTTAAGCTACGAAAAACAACATGGGCGAAGAGCACTTCTACCTGGAACTATGAGCTGCATCCCCCTAGGAGAAAAAGGTTCTACCTGGGTTAAGCTACGAAAAACAGCATGGGCGAAGAGTACTTCTACCCGGAACTATGAGTTGGATCCCCCAAGGAGAAAAGATCTACCTGGGTTAAGCTGCGTAAAACAACCTGAGCGAAAAGTACTTCTACCCGGAACTATGAGCTGGATCCCCCTAGGCGAAAATGTTCTACCTAGGTTAAGCTACCTAAAATAGCCTGGGCTAAAAGTACTTCTACCCGGAACTATGAGCTGGATCCCCCTAGGCAAAAAGGTTCTACTTGGGTTAAGCTACAAAAATGAGAGGTATGGACAGTAGTGATGCATGCTGAAGATTTTAAGGAGCTTACATTTGGTGACATTCGTCCTTTGAGAACCGACATTCTGCACTGCTTTGTTCCTGCTTCAAACAAAGAAAATTTGTGAGTTTTTAAAGTGGTGGTCGGTTTGTGGCCTTGATACACTGAGGAGTTTGAGTTCACGGACACCCCGTTGTCAAAGAACTGATTCTATCAGAGTGGTACCGAGATGCTCGGATACTTTGTATCATTTTCTGGAGACATTGTCTTTCTGACGTCTCCCCTGGATGTTTCATACCCGGATGTCCACGGTACCGTTAACCCTTGTATCTAAGGCAAAGCAATTTTTTCTTTAAAATCAAACTTAGTTGTCTTGCACTCAGAACCAGTTTGTGTCTGTAGTGCTTATCAACTTTTCCCATGAAGCAAGTCTTACTTAGACGACCTTTTTAGTTTCTTTGAGACACTTTGTCCGCCTTATCAAAAGAGATCACAGATGGATTCCTGCCTTCGCCAATGCCGTATATGCTCCAAATTGTGCTCGGTATTACAGGAAAATTATAGACAGTTTTGCAGCCATTTTTGCTTTGCTTTTGATGCAAGATTAGACCGAAAGGGAATCTAAGAAAAATTATGGAAAAGAATAGAAGAGCAGTTGGAAGTGAAAAAGTAATTGTGTCTAAATAAAAGGTGTCCCTTTCGGGGAGAGAAATAAGGAGACTTATCTGGAGATATGTGCCGACTTCAATGAATCATGACATGCATTTTGGACCGGACGCCTTATCTGTCTGAGCTGTCTAATTCTCAAAATACGTCATAAATGTTCATCTTGAAACTGTCTTGGTTGTGCTCATGCCGGAGCATCGAAGACCCTCATTCGGCTAGTAGCACCCTTTGCGGGTTTTCGCTAACTGACATCTCTCATTTCTCTAATCACTATTGCCTTATGGTGCCCATCTGGTTTTCACCAATAAGACTCTTGCATTTCTCTGCTCATTGTCGCCTTACAATGCTCATACGGGTTTTCACCGATAAGACTCTCTCATTTCTTCTTTTTTTTTTCTTTTTTTTTTTTCTGTGGAAGGTTGGCCAATGCCCTTGGCATGGGGACTTCAAGTATTCTCAAAGAAAGATCGATCTAAAATTCTTAACAGGAAAAGGCGAAAAGAACCTTGAACTGAATTACAACTTTTGGAACTGTTTCTACGGGAAAACCGTAAAATAAAAACAAATTTCTGCCCTAGTTTTGGAGTATTGGGAATATGGATTTTTGTTGTGATGGGACCGAACCCAGAGTAAATCTGCCTACGTATCCTTTAGGAATCAGGTCGGACGTAGTTCAATGACTCAAAAAATTTATTGTTTGACTTCTTCTTTTTTTCTTTTTTTTTCTTTTTTTTTCTTTGAGTACACAGGTTCCAGAAAATGGAAAACAAGGAAGAAAAATACAGCTTAAAAGGGGTAACAAAAGGGTGACGCTTGGAATATCGAGCAATGGTAGCATTCGTCATCTCGATCTAAGAAAATCATGCGTGAAAGTTCCACAGTGGGTATATATCAGACATAATATCTTTTGACTGCATCTGCATTAATAGTCATGTCTGGTACCCGTCCTTCTTCATCTACCAAGTGCAAGGCCCCTTTTGGTAACACTTTCTTGATGATGTAGGGTCCTTTCCAGTTTGGGGCGAACTTTCCTTTAGCTTGTACTTGGTGTGGAAGAACGCATTTCAGAACGAGTTGGCCTACCTCGAAATGCCTTGGACGCACTTTCTTGTTGTAAGCGCGCGACATTCTTTGCTGGTATAACTGGCCAAAGCACATTGCTGCTAGCCGTTTTTCATCAATCAGCATTAGTTGTTCTAATCGGGTCTTTACCCATTCTGTATCTTCAATCTTCGACTCCACAATGATCCGAAGAGAGGGAATTTTGACTTCAACCGGTATTACAGCTTCCGTCCCATATACCAACAGATAAGGAGTTGCACCAACAGATGTGCGAGCAGTCGTGCGGTATCCCAAAAGAGCAAAAGGTAACTTTTCATGCCATTGTCTCGAACCTTGGATCATTTTCCTAAGAATCTTCTTGATGTTCTTGTTCGCTGCTTCAACGGCTCCATTGGCTTTTGGCCGGTAAGGGGTAGAATGGCGATGCATAATTTTAAATTGCTCGCATACCTCCTTCATCAAATGACTATTGAGATTGGCTGCATTGTCAGTGATAATGGTATTTGGGATACCGAAACGGCACATAATGTTGGAATGAACAAAGTCTACCACTTCTTTCTTGGTGACTGCTCTGAAAGTGACGGCCTCCACCCACTTGGTGAAGTAATCAATGGCAACCAAAATGAATTTATGCCCATTTGAAGCCTTTGGCTCAATTGGCCCAATAACATCCATTCCCCAAGCAACGAAAGGCCAATGAGAGGACATGGGATGCAACTCCGAAGGTGGCAAGTGAATCATATCACCATGAATCTGGCATTGGTGACACTTGCGAACAAAACTGAAGCAATCTCGCTCCATTGTAAGCCAATAATACCCTGCCAGCAGAATCTTCTTCGCCAAAATATATCCATTCATGTGAGGTCCGCATACCCCTGAATGCACTTCACTCATGATCCGCTCAGCCTCTGTGGCATCTATGCATCTCAACAAGTTCAAATCTGGGGTCCTTTTGTACAAAATTTCCCCATTCAGGAAGAAACCGTCGGCGAGCCGCCTTATAGTTCTTTTTTTATCTCCCTTGGCATGCTCTGGGTATTCTCTTGTTCTCAGGAATTGTTTTATGTCATGATACCATGGTTCACCATCTGGTTTTATCTCAATTGTATTGCAGTAACCGTGTTGATTCCGAACTTGGATTTCTAGTGGATCGATATGAGTGTTTCCCGGATAAGGGAGCATTGAGGCTAAAGTAGCCAAAGCATCGGCTAACTCTTTGTGGAACCTGGGAATGTACCTGAACACGATGGATTTGAATCTTTTGCTCAAATCTTGTACACATTGTCTGTATGGAATAAGCTTGAAGTCTCGAGTCTCCCATTCGCCTTGGGCTTGCCGGATAAGTAAGTCGGAATCTCACATAACCAATAATTCATGCACTTCGAGATCGAGGGCCATTTTCAAACCCATGATACAGGCTTCGTATTCTGTCATATTATTGGTACAGAAGAAACGAAGTCTAGCCGTTGCAGGGTAATATTGTCCAATAGGTGAGATGAGGATTGCCCCGATCCCAACTCCTTTGATATTAACAGCTCCATCAAAATACATTTTCCATACAAGGTTGTCGTCTGGAACTACTTCCTCTATTGAGTAGATCTCTTCGTCTGGGAAATATGTGGTAAGTGGCATGTACTCATCATCAACTGGATTCTCTGCCAAATGATCGGCCAAAGCCTGTGCTTTCATTGCGGTGCGAGTGACATAGATGATGTCGAACTCTGTGAGCAGGATTTGCCATTTTGCGAGCCTGCTAGTGGGAATTGGCTTTTGGAAGATATACTTCAAAAGATCCATTCTGGATATGAGGTAAGTAGTATGGGCCAAAAGATAATGTCTCAACTTCTGAGAGACCCAAGTCAAGGCACAACATGTCCTTTCTAAAAGAGTGTACTTAACCTCATAATTGGTGAACTTCTTGCTCAAATAATATATTGCTTGTTCCTTTTTGCTTGTCGTATCATGTTGCCCCAGAACGCATCTAAAGGAATTATCCATCACCGATAGATATAAAAACAAAGGCCTACCAGGTTCAGGTGGGACCAGTACAGGGGGTTTTGATAGATAATCTTTGATCCTGTCAAAAGCATTTTGGCAATCGTCCGTCCACTTGATTGCAGCATCCTTTTTTAGCAACTTAAAGATGGGCTCGCACGTGGTTGTGATCTGAGCAATGAACCTACTGATATAGTTCAACCTTCCGAGCAAACTCATGACCTCCTTTTTGTTCTTCGGGGGTGGCATATCTCGAATGGACTTTATCTTAGATGGATCCAATTCGATGCCTCTCCGACTGACTATAAAACCGAGGAGTTTCCTAGATGGAACCCCAAACGCATATTTGGCTGGATTGAGCTTAAGGTCATACCTTCGAAGCCGTTTAAAGAACTTTTTCAAATCATTCACATGATCAGCCTGTGTCTTTGATTTTATGATGACATCATCGACATATACTTTAATCTCTTTGTGCATCATGCTGTGAAAAATGGTGGTCATGGCCCTCATGTAAGTTACCCCTGCATTTTTTAAACCGAATGGCATGACCCTGTAACAATAGGTACCCCATGGAGTGGTGAAAGCGGTATTTTCTGCATCACCCTCATCCATTAGAATCTGGTGGTACCCAGCATAGCAATCCACGAACGACTGTATCTCATGCTTTGCGCAATTATGTACAAGAATATGGATGTTCGGCAAAGGAAAATTATCCTTCGGACTTGCTTTTTTCAGGTCTCTGTAGTCAACACAGACTCTAATTTTTCCATCTTTCTTTGGCACAGGCACAACATTTGCCACCCAGGTGGTGTATCGTACGGCTCTGACAATATTGGCGCTCAATTGCTTCATTATTTCCTCTTTGATTTTATCACTCATGTCCGTTTTAAATTTTCGTTGTTCTGTTGGACTGGTGGAAAATCAGGATATGTGGGAAGCTTATGAGCCACTAAATCGGCGCTTAAACCAGGCATATCATCATAAGACCAGGCAAACACATCTCTATACTCAAATAAAAGTTGAATCAAGGCATCTCTGGTTTTTTGTTCAGTGTGAATGTTTATCTTTGTTTCTATGACTTCTTCATGACCTCCGATATTAATTGGCTCAGTTTCATTGAGGTTGGGCCTAGGCTTGTTTTCAAATTGTTCCAACTCTCTTTTTATTTCATCAAAAACCTTATCTTCATCATATTCGACCTCTTGATGCATTATTTCAAAATTAGACAGCTTTTTGAGATCTGGGCGTGAATTTCGCATGCATGTCATGTTATTAAAGCTGGCATTAACAAAACTGAAATGGAAATAAAATGGCAGGAATTAGGAAAAGGAAAAGATACAAAATACGAAACTGAACTGCATTTCATTGAATTTGAAAGGATAGAAGGGTTAACGTTAAAATAGAACAATCATACTAAGATATTTGGATTACAACCCTAAAAGTAACCTAAAGTACAAAAGAAAGAAGCTGCAAAAGTCAACTACCAAGACTCCTTCCTTATGGGGGAGAGGAGTCGCTTCCCAGTTATTGAGCATGGTTTCTGGGCCAATTAGTTGCATATCAGCACGACTAGTGCCTTCACCAGCCTGGATCATATTCACTTCAGAAAACATCTGCCTGAGGCCATGGCAAATTTCATCAATGTTTGCATGCGCCGAGGAATTTTGACCATGTTTGAATCGTGGCTCGACAAAAGTGTAGAAAATGTGAGGGATAGGTTGCTGCAAGACCCACCCGTACTTTTTGCGGTGCTTGGCTTTGTCTTTGTCCGCTTGTGTTGGCCTGAAGCCTAAACCAAAAGTACCCCTGTTACTGAACGGAGAAATGGGTTTTGAAATTCCTTGCAATGATGCCCCCAAGCCTTTTCCTGGCTCATAACCTTGTCTCATCATAAGTTCAGCCACCATTACAGATGTGGCGGAGAGACGAGGATGCAGAATGGGCTTTCCTTCCTCAACATGGTCCACAACAGCCACTTTAAAAGTCTGATAGACAATAGACTCACATCCTTCCTTGGCCTCAATACATGGGATTAACGGGTCTTTATAAATGGATGACTCGTCTTCTCCGTGAATAATAATTTCTTGCATGTCGTGCTCAAATTTGAGCATCTGATGCATGGTGGATGGCACAGCTCGGGCCGTATGGATCCATATCCTTCTAAGAAGAAAGTTATAAGAAGTTTCCATGTCCACTACTTGGAAGAAAATTTCAAAATCAACAGGCCAAATCGTCATGGTGAGGTTGATCTCCCCAATGGTATCTCTCGTTGAGCCATCAAAAGCCCGGATGCGAACATTGCTGGGTCGGATCATATCTGTATTGATCTTCATACTTTGCAAGGTAGAAAGGGGGCATACATCCCTCACATTTGACAATCAAGTGCAAAGCCCTATTGTGACTGGATCCCTCCTCAGGAAGTTCATCATAAGTAAAGGAAATTTTGTTCACCTCAAAAAATCTATTAGCCATCTTCTCTAACTGATTCACGGTGGTATTCTCTGAGATATGTGCCTCATTCAGGGTTTTGATTAGTACACGGGCATGCTCTCCTGAGTGTATGAGTAGAGATAACAGAGAGATTTGGGCAGGAGTCTTTCTCAACTGGTCAATGATTGAATAATCCTGAACTTTCATCTTTTTCAAAAACTCCTCCGCCTCTTCTTCAGTGACCGGTTTCTTTATTGGCATTTGACCTTCTCTGATTTGCTTAGCCTTCCTCAACTCTTCTGGAGAGTAACACCTCCCTGATCGAGTCAAACCTCCAGTTTTCCCCACTTCTTCTATGATTTCCTTACCTTTGTAGGTTACTACAGTTTTGTTGTAGTTCCAAGGGATGGTTTTTGTATTTGTTACACGGGGTTGTGTGGTAGGCTTGATTATGATCGGTTCTATTATACCCGTCGTATCGCCCTGATTCTGCTTTGTGATGGGGTGACCTCCAAGGACGTATAACTTTGGGTTTGGAACATTGGAGCGAACTTCCAACCTCGAGATTTTTGGAACAAATAAAGTTGCCCTCTCTGAGCTCTGGGCGCCTTTCACAATCAACAGTGCATCTAGGCTTGGACTTACTTCCAGTTTGGTTCCCTCTTGAATCGTTACCACTGTCATTTCTGCTCGACCAACTGGCTTGTATTCATGATCTCGGCCAATCATTCCCATAAAATGAACATCATTATATACTGGCAACGGGTTTTTGGTCACATTAGGAGGGTCCTCGCCATTCGTGACTACAATCAATTTTTCAACAATGAGTCTTTCTATGGCTCTTTTCAGGGTCCAACAGTCATCAGTGCTATGCCCCGGAGCACCTAAATGATATTCACATCTAGCATTTGCTTGAAATCCGTGTGAATCGGGATACATATGGTGGGGAGCGATGGGTCCAATCACGCCCATCTGCTTCAACTTCTGGAATAGAATAGAGTATGATTCAGTCAATGGAGTAAATTTTTCCATCGGCCTCTGCTCTCGACCATAATCCTGCCTAGGACGAGCATTGTAGGTGCCCGAAAATTTTGCTGCTGAGGTCGGGGGAATCTTGGAGCTGGTGCCCGTACCTGTTGATTGGGAGGACGAGCATATGATTGAGCATTAAACACTGTATATTGTGGCGGTCCCACAGAGTACTGAGGAATTGGCGGGGGATAGTAATGTTGAGGGTAGCTGGATTGCCCCTGCTGAACTTGCACACAAGGGTGCGATACCCCTCTTTAAACTTCCCTGGATCCCGAAGTCATTATGGACCCTTCATCTCTCTTCTTTCTATTTGCCAAACTTCTCGACCCATTTTGGATAGCTTGGGTGGTGGATTTGAGAGCAGCTTGACTTACGATTCTACCAGTATTGAGGCCATTTTCGACCATTTCTCCTATTTTGATCGTTTCCGCAAAAGGTCTACCCATTACGGACATCATGTTCTGAAAGTAATCAGGCTCTTGGACCTCTAGAAAAACAGTGATCAACTCGTGGTTATCCATGGGTGGCTTAACTCTAGGTGCTTGCTCCATCCACTTGATTGCATACTCCCTAAAGCTTTCAGTCGGCGTTTTCTTCATTTTGGATAGGGAATTGCGATCCGGCGCAATATCTATGTTGTATTGAAATTTTTTGACGAAGTCTTGGGCCATGTCGTCCTAGACATGCCAGTGAGAGATATCTTGGTCAATGAACCATTCAGAGGCTACCCCCACAAGACTTTCCCCAAAATAAGCCATCAGTAATTCTTCTTTTCCACCTGCACCCCTCATCTGGTTGCAGTACCTTTTCAAATGGGCGATAGGGTCGTCGTGTCTATCATACTTCTCGAATTTTGGGGTCTTGAACCCTGGTGGCAAATGGATGTGAGGGAACATGCATAGATCACTGAACGAAACACTTTTGTGACCCCCTAGTCCCTGTATGTTCTTTATGTTCTGTTCAAGACTTTTCATTTTCCTGGCCATCTCATCCGGCTCAACCGTCTTGGCAGGCTTTTTATTTTCCACTGGTGACTCGTACTGAGGAGTCTGATTACATGGAGCCGAGACCCCGAAAGCCATATTTGAAGAGTAGTATTGGCCATCATAAGCATGAGATTGTGGCTCGTTGATTGGCTTCGTCACAGGAGGTGGAGGCAGGATTGTGTATGTCGGTGCGCCAGACACGACTAGAGGAGTGTTCCTGACCGGTGCGACTGGAGGTCGCACATTAGAGGTACCAGGAGCAACGTGGAGGCTGTAGTTTGGCACATACCCTGGTGGTAGAATGTGGTCGCTCGTTGCATGGAGCGGTGGTTGAGTAGCTAGGGGTACGGTGGAAGTTCCCTCTGAGGGACCCTGGGGTGGAGGCTGACCAGACACCCAAGCTTGATATACATCAGACAATTGTTGTCTCAATTTTCTTATTTCCTCTGACTCTTGTTCAACTGATTGACCCTGGGGGTCGTCACTGATCAGCTCGATCTCATCATCGTTGGCCATTACTACTGCTCCGTTAGATCTAGTGAAGTAATGGTGTGTTGCCAGTTTCACCATAAACCAACTACCTTAAGCTTACTAGCTAAGAGACAGTAAATGTGTTAGGGTTAAGCATTTTATAGATATGAATCACACATAATGTGCCATGCTCCTATCATTATCACTATTTCTAACATGCTTTTGGAGGCTTCATGTTTTATTCCGGCTTATGAGGTTGCTTCTTATTGACACTCTTATTTTCTTCTCATTTTTTTTTTACTCACGCCTCATTTTGATCCCTCATCTTAGAATCATTGAAAAATATTTTGATCGAACCTTTTGTGGGTTGCCTACGTATCATATCGCTGCATGAATCTGAACATTACGTAGTTCAGGGGGATTAGGAATAGACACCCATTTTTCTTTTTCTTTTTTTTTTTATATATAAAGACTTTTAAATATATTTTTTGAGTTTTTTTTTCTTTTTATGAAATTTTGAATTGTTTTTTTTAAAAAAGAAGGAATTCTAAAGAAGGAAGAAAATATTTTGAATTTTGATTTGAAGATTGTTTTTATTTTTTTTTTCGAATGAAAGGCTTCGGAAAAGAAGGAAAATATTTTTAGATTTAATTTCTTTTTGGATTTTCTAAGGAAAGAATTCTAGAGAGGGAATCCAAGAAAGGGAAACTATTTTTGAATTTTTCTTTTTTTTGAACATTGGGGCCGGAACCGATGAGGTTTGCCTACGTATCTCATATCGGGTGAGAATCAGACCCGCGTAGTTCGGTGGATGAGAAATAAAATAGATAAACTAACTCTTTTTTTTTTCATATACAATTAATCCGACAAATTCTCCTAGCAAAGAAAATATTTTCAATTTTTGTTTTCGATTTTTTTTTTTGTTTTTGTTTTTTGTTTTTGGAATTGGTGAAAGAAAAACTTCTAAAGAAGAAAAAAAGAATTTTTTTTGAATTTTGATTTTTTTTAAAAAAAAATTTCAAAAGAAAGAAAATATTTTTTTGGATTTTGGGTGAAAGACTTTGTTTTTAAAAAAAAAGGAAGAAAATATTTTTGGATTTTTAGTCTCAAAAAAGAAATTTCTAAAGAAGCAATTAAAGCAAAATATCTTTTTGGATTTTTGAAAATTGGGGGCCGGAACCGATGAGGTTTGCCTACGTATCTCACATCCGGTGAGAATCAGACCCGCGTAGTTCGGTCAAAATCGACTATTTTATTTTTTTATTTTTTTATGAAAATTAATCTTTAAAAACCATATACACTAGACCACATCATTTTTACTCTGTTCATTCAACTGATTTATGCTGAAGTCGGTCGACATGCAAGCCTCCCAAATAATGCAACAAGTAGCACATAACATGACATAATGGTCTCAACAAGGTATCTGTCCTAAAACAGAAATCGGCCCCTGCGTCGAGCGGTGCTAAGTCAAATGCACATGATGCAAATAAAGCGTAGCCAACTAGGGATATTCATTACTTGTGGCTTATTCTTCTAAGTTTGTAAATCCTAAAGGAGATGGTATCTAGACCTGGCTTACCCGGGCGGACAACCCGAGTCGAGGAGCGTCAAGCGTCAGCAGTAATAGAACAGCACTGGCTAGCTAACGGCTCTCCCACCTAAACAGGTGTGACTAAATCCTTCACCAGAAGCTGGTAGGCTAACTGGCTTTATCTCAAGACAGAAATTTTGTGATGCTGGTAGGCAAACACAATATAACTAATTATCAGAAGACTCAGAGGGATGCGAGAGAAGATACAATTTATATGTGCAGTTCAACAATATCAAAACGGTAAAAACTCTACAAATAACACATTAGGCCCAAATAAATCACAATATATACAAAAATTAATAAAGCCAAATAAAGTCAATGTACAAGCTCGAATTCTTGAAGGTCCCCAGCAGAGTCGCCAAAGTTGTCACACCCCTTTTATGCCCCCAAAGATAATATGTGCGTTATGGATTGTGGGTTAAAGAGTTTTTTCAATTAAAGTGACAATTTTGAAATAGGGATTATTTTATTTACAGAGTCGCCACTCGGAATTAATTTTTTAGGTGTTCCAAGTCACCTTTTATTTGAATCCTTAGTCAAAGGAATGTCTGACTCTATTATTATTGGTCTGCGAAAATAAAGTTCGGATAAGGAATTCTGTTGACCGGGGAGAAGGTGTAAGGCATTCCCCGAATCCCGTGGTTCTAGCACGGTCGCTTTATTGACTACAACTTGGCTTGGATTAATTTTGGCATACTGTGATTTATTAGTTTTCATGTTTTATCTATCCGCTTTTAATTATTAAAATATGGAATTATCTTTGAAACGGATCACATGTGTGTAAATCCGTTTTATTTAGTGCGCTAAAATTATGTCACGCGTACGTGTACACAATTAATCATGCTGTATTATTTACTAAAATTGTTTTTGGCTAAAGTCGCGCGAGCGTATACCTTGATTTATTTTAGGAATCATAATTATGTTACGCGAACGTGTACATAATCACAATGATTGATTTATTATTGCGCACCTAAAGCATACTAGCAACATTTAGTTTATGAGTTATTTTCCTAAATTAGTTTGAGATTATTGTAAGGCCAAAGATTATGAAAAAGATGGTGAGAGGGGAATTATGGTTATCAACGATTTGCCAAGTTGTCAACTTGTATATTTGGTCATATGTCCCAAAACTGACGCAATTATCATATTACTACTACATCGGCACCTTATGGGATTATGTCATTATCTATTGATCATAAGGGATGGGCTAAATGTGAGGCCCAATATGATAAGGAGGAAGGAGAATAATCCCACATGTTAAATTGAATAAATTTTATCAAGTCATATCCATTTCACATTCATAATTAAATGCAAAAGAAAAATGAATTGATGAGACAAAACATAACCGATTACTCTTTTTTAGAAATCATGGCACGAACATCAATTGTCTTCCTATTGAGTTAACTATAGTTACTAATAAACTGAATTAAACTAAACTCACTTTCAGCTTTACAAAATCATTCATTTGCCACATGATTCTAATATTTTCCAAACCAAAGCTGAAATAATTTAAAGTCAACAAATACATAAATAACTAACCTCATACATAACAAACATAAAAATGAACAGATTGCATAATATCTTAATATTTAATTGGCGATTATAGCAATTGCATTGTCTAAAACTGAGATACATACCTCGACAGCAAGAAACAAACTTAGTAGAACTAAATAAAGACTAAGAACAGCCACAAACTGAAGCTCGGCTACAAATGAAGCGAAACAACAACAAACAAACAGCGATCCGATCGAGACCCGCGCAGGTGCCAAAAACCTTTAACCCAACTCAAGAACTCGACTGAACTTGGATGGCCTTACACAGTTAAAACCAAACACTGTTCGTCGGCAAACATGGTGTGATGGCGACTATTTTTTGGGATGGTTTGGTGCTGCGTTTCAGCTAGCTTTGGATGGGTTTGGGGCTGTTTCATGGCAGCAACTATGGTGGCTTTAGAGCTGCATTTTTGGGGCTGAGTTTGAGGTTTAGGTGGGCTGTTTTACAGCTGGTTATGAGCAGCAGTCTAGTGGTGGTCCTTGGAGCGACACGGCTGATTTTTTGAAGCCCCGTTAATGTAGGTTTTGGTGTATTTTTATAGCCGAAACAAGTGGTATTTTTGGGATGGTTTTATTGTTGGCCTTTGGGTGAAGAACCTCCAGCTTTCATGGCTGTTTTTTCTACCTTTTTAGAGTGATTTCAGTTGTCCCCTTTGAGTGATTTTTGGACCTCGTTTTTAGCTCAAATTTACTGCCAAAAGGGTCCTGGTTTGTTGGCGTTTGTGGCTGATTTTGGGCATTGGGTTTGTGAGTGGGGGACAAGCATGGGGGACAAGGGAAAGTGGAGTGAGAAAGATGGAGTAATAAGTGAGATAAGTGGGAAAAAATTCAAGCACAGTCAAAAATTAGGTGCTCACACAACTAAACAGGCGTTTGGACATAAAAATTATAATTTTTAAAAAAAATAGTATTTGGAATCAAGTTGAAAAATGGTATTTGAAATTTGAAATTATATTTGAACTTTAAAAAATATTTCAGTTTTGTGAGTGGGGAAAAATATTTTTCTGAAAATTCTGAAAAAGTAGTCTTTTGAAAAACTCATTTTCGAAAAATTTTCAAAAAGCTTAATAAAGTTTCATAGACAAACACATTTTTAAATTTTTTTTATGGACAAACGGGGGCTAAGTAATATTCCATGATATCTTTTGGACCAAAAAAAAAAAAAAAAAAAGAGTCGGCTGAGAGATTTGAGTAATAACCCGCGTTCCACACCAAGAAAAAGGTGATGAAAATAAAAGAGAAATGGAATGAAAACATGACAAGGGAAGAAAATAAAATAGGAATAATTCTTGGAAACATGAGGAAGAAGACAGAGAACATATTGGGTCAAAGTGTTTCCGGCTGTTTGAAACTAGTCACTTCGCAGAGGCATTTATTCAAGTTTTATTCATACAATAAATATATGTAGCTATTAATCAAAAGATTTATTAATTAAGTATTTTTATATACCCCGAAATATTAAATCATATTAAACTCGTAAACTCATTGTTAAATCCGTCAATTTAGCTCAGGGCTAAGGCCCATGGGGACAGGGTCCCACATTAAGGTCCAATTTGGCATGGCTTATTTGCTATTTATTTGGTTTGTCCCCTTTGCCTTCTTTCCTTCTTCTCCACCCCTCTTAGGATTAGGAATTGGATTTTTCTGATTTAATTTCTCTTAGGTTGGGGCCCCAAGTATGGAGGGTGAAGATGACATTGATTTTTAATAAGATGGTGGCAATGTCTTTCACTCTTTTGTGTGAATACGTTAAGGCATCCCTTTCAAATTTAAGCTAATTAGGTCTAATATAATCCCAACATGCTATTTGCTTAAAATTACATTGAAAGTAATATCTGTGAAAGCATAAAGTTTAACCTCACATCTTTATAAAATTGCAATTTTGCTGTCTTGTCATTATAGTCTCATTGAATTAATCATCTTCACTCATGTAAGATCAAGTGTTGTATACATAAATCGCAGCTGTTGTTTCTCCTTTACATTTCGTTTCTTTGTTCTAGGCAAATCTTATAAGCCTAATTAAGTTCGTACAGACAAATATAGCATAGCTTTATTTTTGTACTCAACATGTTATAAACATCAGTTTTAGATTGTTTAAAAGTTTCAGATCTGATCCTCATTCGAAAAACATGGCATGGTATCAGATTCAAACTTCAGTGACTTTGTTCTCAATCAGTTTTATCTCTACTTCTATTCCATTTGTATTATCTCTATTTATTTTATCACTCTAGCTTTCTCTCTATCAAAATCAGTGCACTTTAGCCAGGGGCGAAGCTGGGAAGGCGCAAGGATCCGACCCCTCTTCCCCAGAAAATTACAGTATATATATATATGGTCAAAATTATTTTTTATGTATATATAGTAGATGTTGAATCCCTTGATTTATTCATGTATTTTTTTATATATTTTAAATTCTGTTAGTGAAAATTTTGACTCCCACTGCATTTAGCTAGCTCCTAACCTCTTTGAGCAAACTTTGAGCCTACTCTCTATGTTATAAGCCTAAAAAGTTTAACTTGTTGAGCCTACTCTATCTTCTCTAGATCAGCTCTTCAACCCTTTTCATTACTATAATTAACAAAATGTTAAAGAAAAAAATAAGAAAAAAGTCTCTAGTACACGTGTTTAGTGATGATGTAAAAGAAAATACTACTCGTACTACCTATTTTATGTTAGTTGTGAAAAGGGTTTCGAAGTTATAATATACCCATAAAATGAAGTGTTGAGATTGTTTTACAAGACTGACATGGGCACTGTGATTGGCCGGGAGCTAAGAATGTAAAGAACCTGAGTCGTTAGGACCACATTCATTATCGCATTTGTGCCATTCTCCAAACGACATAGACTTGCCTCTTTCACCAATTTATTACTGTTGTCTTCACTTGCTTTATTAAACTTACCACTACCTTTGCTATAGTAAATGTGGCCAACTCCCTGTTTCTCCAGCTCTTTCTCCATTTGACTATAATTATTTTTGGGGCATAGCCCATGGTTTCTGTTATGTTTTTCCTGTCGCGTTCAAATCCCACTTTCGGCTATTACAAATATTATGAGTAGACCAAGTTCCTTTTATATAATTCTTTTTTTCTTTTTGGTAGGGGAGGAGAAGATATTAGTGAGTGAGCCTTGAGGAAGATTTGGTTTTATAGTCCATTACAAATGTTATTTTAGTTATATGACCCTTTTCACAGAAGATCAATAAAAATAACGCAGGAGATCTGTAAAAATAATACAGGAGACCTTTGTAGGATCATTTTTCTCTATTCAAATTGTAAGTGAGCATGGAAGATATTCGCCTCCGGTGGATTGAGCATATTGGTGTCTATCACAAATGTCGATAAACATTAAGCAGACACAAATATGTCCAATTTGGCAACTAGTCCAACGCACAAGCTGTTTGTTTTCTGTTTCCTTCCAAAATTTGTCCGTGCCTATGTGAACAACCTCTAATGACAATCTGCGAGTAGATAGGCTTTTTGTTGTGCATTATTGACACAAAAATCTTTAATTTAGAACGTCAGTTCTCCAACCGAAATATTATACAAAATGCTCATCATTTGCCAACTAGCTAACTAGACAAAACCAACATGTAATATATATATTTAAGAGGGCCAATTGATCATTGATGGTGCATGTGGGTCATTTTGTTGGATTACAGGGCTACACCAAAAGAGGATACATTGCAGAGCAATGAACCGAACCCAAGTTTTTTGGAGTTTAGACATACCTGAGAATGCCCTAACATCCTTTTCAACTACAGCCTAGAAGGCTAGAGATCCTCATCCCAACTAGCCAGGACCATACCCTACTACCTTCAACAACTACAACTATTATTACCACGCCTCAATCCTAAACAAGTTGCGGTCAACTATATGAATACTCACCTTCTCCGCTTAAGCTCAAGCATATACTACAACCTCCAAGACATAAGCTGCACCTGCACTAAAGTTTTCCAATGGTAGGGTAAAAGAGCAGGGTGTTCTGTTTTTCGCAATCAACTGCATAAATGCATTTAAGTACTGCTGGAAATGTTTTCTTTTTCCTTCTTTAGGTTCCAGTTTTTGCAGATATTAACCGGGTTCCTGCTCATTACTTTACCCGATTTCCTACTCACTTTCCTCGCCAAGAAGAATGTACAACCTAACTCTCAATGCTCTCAAACAATTAATGATAATCAGTCATTTTGGTAATTAACTCCATCCATGTAAGTTTGCTCATATTGGCTGTCCATAAAGCCGAATAAAGAAGATAACTGCACTAGCTAGACAACACAGCGCAAAACTAGTCAATTTATGATTGCTTGGTTTGGCTATTGTCATGTGCTCAAAACTTTTCATACAATCGAGAAACCAATAGCATCTATATCTCGTCTCAACTCACAAAGATCAAGCTAGCTAAGAGTGAAAACGCATCACAATAGACCAAGGAGGATCATATTGCAAGAAAGCAACGACATACAGGCTTAAAACAAGAACAAATTACATTTAGTATGGGAAAACGTTCCCAATACATATCAAAATATCCTTAAAATATTTTCAACCAGTGAAGGACTAAGATTTGGGATACAATCAACCCCTATAAAGGAGGCAAGAGGAAGGGGGAAAAAATATGTTTTACAATAAACATATAATATTAAAAAAATAATTGAACAATCCTCTCTATTGTACAAGTGCGCAACCTGTCCTTATTGTTGATGGCAACTAGATTCAAACCAATTGCAGTGGACAGAAAAAGCAATTCATTGAACTCAAGCAAGATTTATGGTGAAGGAGACGTAAGGATGAGCCTCTGCATCACCCCCAAAACCAGCCATTCCTCCTTCGTCCTCAGATTTCCAGAAATTGCTGCAGTTGAATGAAAAACAGTATAAATGGGGAACATGATAAATAAACCATTTAATAACCGTCAGTCAGTGTTGAACAGAAAGACATGTAGGTCCAAAGGACCACATAGATGTGGCGTATTGCAACTAAACAAATGCATGTTTGTTTCTTACAATATGCTCAATGGACAATTAGCAGAACTTTCAGCCTCACGTAGAGATAGAATGGAATAAATGTACTCGGGACCAGTAATAGTCAAGCTAAATAGCATCCATGTTATAAGCATGATATATGTCCCTGCTCGGCGGAAGACTGGAAGAAAATATTATGTGCTTATAAACACCATTAACAGTCATGCAATACAATTTTTAACATGTCAAAAGCTTTACACACGTTCCTTCTTGGTGGAGTACAGGGAAAAATATTACTACATGCCTATAAACCCAGTTCTTTTAAGAAGAGCAAATAGGCATTTCTTTACAGCAGGGAGGGAGCAATGGAAATTGGGGTTAGGAATGGACTTCGTTATCACATTGACATACCTGTTTGAACTGTCGCAGAGTGACTCGAGAATGGAACGTACTTTCTTCTCACTTTTGGTGGAGGGTGCCAATACAACAGACTGAAAATTTATGTCGGTCCTTAAATAATGGTAATAATCTAAATACAACAAAACGAGTAGCTGATAAGCATAATATTTGGGGGTCCAAAGGAATATACCAAAAATGATGGAGGCAAGCCGTATCTCAAAATGCTCTCAGCAAAGATACGCACAGCGCAGAAGTGCATCCAGGAGCTAAAAACCTGTAGAATGATGGCAGGACATTTTAGACAAGGGTTTCAATCTCACCAACTACAATATGGGTTTCAATCTCAGTAACTACAAAATACAATATGGGTGAGTTGGAAATGAAAATAAATCAATCAGCATTGAGAAAAAGGAAATAGTGAACCCAGATCGAGATGGAATCCCCCCCTTTTTTTTTTGAGAATGGATCGAGATGGAATCCTATTGCGAAATCTAAAGGGTAATTTACAATTTACAGCAGTCGAAGAGCAGAAATCACAAGAGCGCACTTAGACCATTAGTCATTACTTTGGTTTTATTGGTTCAGCAGTGAAGCGCCGAATCAATGTCTTCCTGCTCATCACCCAATTGAGTCAAAAAATGCTCTATGAATTGGAGCTACCTAAAGATTATGATTCCACATCCCTGGAAACATACAAGATCTTTTCTTGAAGTGATAATAAACTCATCTGAAAGAAATGTGTGCTAGAACCCTCTAGTCAAGGTGTGCACTTAATATCTAAACAGGCAACCAAATGGAGAGGTGCGTAGTGCATGAAAATACTCTACTTTTGCTGAAGTTGGACAAACTCATGATAAGTTAGTTAAGGTAAGTGAAGGACAAATTGCTGCAAGGACTGACCTAACACAATGTTAAATTTAACCTCTGGCTTACGCCACTTCCCTTCACGTCCCTTAACACAATTGATAAAGAAACTGCAAATCAATCCTGAATTGGCTTTGCACACGTTGATATTATTGGTACTTTCTGGAAACAAACTACACACTCCACTACGTGGATTATGTTATATGGACTCATTATGGCCTACGCCTAAATGTATCTGTGTGAATTGCTATGGCATGGCCATAGGTATTTCTAGTTTTCTAATGGGCTCTTAAATACAATAGCTTAAAATTGAACATAACAATGTAGGTTTGATGTCTCGAGGAAAAAAAATGTAGGTTTAGTGACTGACTCTATAGTTCATTAACAGAATCCATGTTATAGAAATTTAGAACCCTCCCCCATCTTTCACCACCCTAGTCTCCCTGGAAGCCTCCTTTGAACTATTGCCATCTCTGAATGCTTATCACTATCATCATCTAACAGCACCAACAGACTTTTTTTTATAAGGTGTAACAGCACCAACAGACTTGAGAACCACATGTACCTGTCTGTCATAAAATTTGTTTCATCCTACAAACTGGGAACAGATGAACCAGTGAACTGTGACTGCTTTCAGGGAAAGCATGAATTGGGGGTTATAGGTCAATGAAGATTGCTGTCACGTGCTAATTAGATTGAAAAACATGACTTATTGGCCCCGTCAAGCGAATTACATGACTGTGCACCCCCTCATCCCCGACTGATACTCCCTTTAGGGGTGTTCAAATTGTCAGTTCACTTTCGAATCAAACATTCATTCCTGTTTCCAAATGTTTTGATTTTTCGTTTTGAGTAACCAAAATCATATATTGACTAACTATTGGACATGCGACTGCCTATTTATTAGTCCTCAATAACCAAATTAGAGGGATGTAAAGATGTCGTAAACAAGTTTATACGGTTCTCAGATGACATAAATTATCTGGTCCTCTTCCTTAACAATTTTACAATGTCAAATGAAATGCAAAGTAATATTATTGTTCCATGTGATTTTTCTTGTTAAATTTGACGAAACCAAGCTAGCTCAGCTCATCTTTACCAAAAAAGAGCCTAGCTGGCCCGAGCTGAAATATGAGTGAGTTGAGCCAAGCATAAGTCGGCTCTACTCAATGTCCAGGCCAAAGAGTTAATTTCTTCTCCTGAAGTTGGCGCTAATTAAATCTTTAATCATGAGCTTACTCATTCAAAACTCTAATGAGATCTCATCTACATGCCTTACCTCAACCCTTGGTGCGCCACATCATTAAAGTTGGACTAGCCAATGGGAAAACTTGATAACATGCCTATTTCTAAGTAATCAAACAATAAATATTTGGTAGAAAAACAACAGACGAGAATTTCGAAACAAAATGAACATTGTTCCCAAATAGGATATAATTGCAAGAAGCTAATCATTTTGCGACAAGAGTGGGTTGCTCTAGTGGTGAGCACCCTCCACTTCCAACCAAGAGGTTGTGAGTTCGAGTCACCCCAAGAGCAAAGTGGGGAATTCTTGGAGGGAGGGAGCCGAGGGTCTATCGGAAACAGCCTCTCTACCCCAGGGTAGGGGTAAGGTCTGCGTACACACTAACCTCCCCATACCCCACTATTGGGATTATACTGGGTTGTTGTTGTTGTTGTTGTTGTTGTTGTTGTTGTTGTAAGCTAATCATTTTGCAATCACAAAGTTGCAAATTGACTTCTCCGGATGAATTCTGCTGCATATCTCAATTTAGTATAGATGTTCTAGAATTAATAGACACAACAACAACACAACAAAAAACCCAGTGGGAACACTTGATATCGTGCCTATTTCTAAGTAATCAAACAATAAATATTTGGTAGAAAAACAACATACTAGAATTAGAAACAAAATGAACATTGTTCCCAAATAGGATGTAATTGCAAGAAGCGAATTATGTTGCAATCACAAAGTTGCAAATTGACTTCTCCAGATGAATTTTGCTGCATATCTCAATTTAGTATAGAAGTTCTAGAATTAATAGACACAACAGCAACAACAACAAACCCAGTGGAGCCCTCCAAGTCGGGTCTGGGAGAGGGTAGTGTGTACGCAGGCCTTACCCCTACCCTTGGGAGGTAGAAAGGTTGTTTCCGATAGACCATCGGCTCAAGAAGATGAAAAGCAACACTAGAAACAAGCAATATCAACAACAAAGGCCAGAAAGGTAATAACATCAATCTAAGAACCAGAAAAATAGATGGAAGGAAGCAATAACAACAAACAGTAACGGAAAAATATTAGTAAATCGAAGCGGAAGATAGTAGGAAAACAACATGTAATACTAGCAAATAGCAATCTAGGAACAAGACACTATCAGACTAACCCTAAAAAATCCCGGTACGGGATAGAAAAACGCTCGACTACCTACTAACCTCCTACCCTAATTTTCGACCTCCACACCCTCCTATCAAGGGTCATGTCCTCGATAAGCTGAAGTTGCGTCATGTCCTGCCTGATCACTTCTCTCCAATACTTCTTTGGCCGTTTTTTTCCGATTTTACGCAAATCCCCTTTTAGGGAACAAGGCTTAAGGCCAGAAATCCTAGAGTATATAATTCTGCAGTTAGACAGAGCCGGTCTGACCGATCCGCATCCCCGCGATCCTGTAATGAAGACAGTACTCGAATAATTTCTTCGGAGAATGCTACTTCAACTACAGTAGCAAGGGCGAAATAACCCCGTCTATCATGACTTTCTCTGATATTTTCGAAATGGGGAAGACTAGGCGAGGGGTGAACCTTCTGTCTGATTCAATCTGATGCTTTCAAATCCGCTTAAAGAGTACTTTGGTGTCACTTAGTATAGGGAAGTGTCCCTTATTTGTTGTCTTCGTCCATCTTTTTTTCTCTTATGCTTTTCGTTGGTCAACAACTTCTTCTCACACCCACCAAAACCAATCACTCACACCTCCTTACTGGGGCATCTAAGTTTCTCTCACATGTCCGAACATCTAAGTCTCGCTTTCCGCATCTTGTCCTTTATGGGGGCCACCCCCACCTTTACTCAGATATCTTCATTCCTAATCTTATCCAACCTGGTATGCCCGCACATCCATCTCAACATCCTCATTTCTGTTACTTTCATCTTCTGGATAAGGAAGTTCCTGACTGGCATGCAAACTGCCCCATACAACATAATCGATCTAACAACTACTCTGTATAACTTACCTTTAAGTTTTGGTGTCACATTCTTGTCACACAACACGCCGGACGCTAACCTCCGTTTCATCCACCCCGCCCCTATACGATGTGTGACATCTTCGTTAATCTCCCATTCCCTTGGATAACAGATCCAAGATACTTGTAACTTACTCTCTTTGGGATGACTTGTGAATCAAGTCTCATGTCCATGTCCGCTCCCTCCGTCACGTCGATGAACTTGCACTCCAAGTATTATGTCATCTTTAGACTCTAGGGTCTGTCTCCAAACCTCCAACTTGTTGTTAACACCGCCTCGCATCTCGTCAATCAGTATTATGTCTCTAGAATTAATAGAAGGGAATACAAAACATAAAAGAGAGAGAGCAAGTGCTTGAATGTGTACATGATCCATTTTTGGCCCATGGGATTCAGTAAGTCAGGAAGAGTACATTGGAGTTTAAAAGCAGTACATGTGCAAATGTTTTATTAAAAGAAAGATACAGTACATGTGGAAAAGCAGTCAGTTTTTCCTTTTCCTCTGCGAGCTTGTAGCTTTATTTATTTGTACAGTTTAACCAACTGGATACCCAGTTATCTGCTTCCATAACATACAAAAATTTACTTGTGATTTTTATCACCGGGTAGGATTTTACTTTGCCAAACAAACTGAATAACCAAGAAGGTAATGCAACAGAAACTAAACCAAAAGCAAAATTAACTACTCTATCTCTTTTTTAGCCAACTTGAAGAGTTGGTAATTCCTGTTTTAAACAAAAAATTGGACACCCTTAACCGCCTTGTCTTACCCTCTGCCCCACGACAGAGCCTCCAACCTCATCCTCTCTTTAAACCACATATATGATCATAGTTCTGGTGAAAAGAGTGCGTACTGATTATTTTTTTATTGTTACTGATTAATTTTCTCTTATCTTGTAATATCTTTTCTAATTGCGCCAACTAATTTTTTGTCAAACAGTTCATAGCTTTCCAGAGAGACGTGAAAGAGGTCATAGTTGTTGGGTTCTTTTAAGATGAAGCATCATAGCTTCATACTGGCACACTTTGTCCTTCAACTTATGTTGGGAAAAAATGGGGGAGCAGGTTGTGGAATGAGATGGAGGATAAGAGACAAAGGATGGTGTAGGTGCAAAGGGTGAAGGCAGTAGGTTGAGGGGGAGGGGCGCAGGAAGCAGTTGATTAGGGGGTCACCATGGGAGGCAGTAATGGTGGAATATTTGGAAGGGTGAGATGGCACACAGTTGTTCTGTTGTTTTTCCTTTTCCTTCTCTTTTCTTCAAATTTCAGAAGAAAAAACAACAAAAGTATCACTAGTTTTTTTTAGCACATATCAACTGTCACATTTTCTAAATGCAGATAACTATAAGTTCCAAATGTTAAAAGCAGATAAAAGTTAGACGACCAGTGAAATGAATTTCAGGGACAGAATTACACTTTTTTCTCTTGTTTACAACAGCGATTAGAATGATTTCCAGTTTTAATGGATGACAAATCTAAAGCTGTGAATGTTTGTTGATTGTTATAGCCTTATAAGCATAGTTGGCGTCAAAAAGAAAGCCTGGGAGTGGTAGTCATTTAACCATACAACTAAACCTCAATCCCATGCTTGTTGTGTCGGCTATATAAATCATCGATATCCATGTTGCTCCACTTGCCCAATTCATTCCAATATTCAATAGTTTCGGATTTCCTAACAAACTAGAGGTTTCTTCACCTTTTTTTACAAAAATAAAATTCTCTAAACAAACTAGAAACTAGAAAGAACACCTAGTAAAGCTGGTCCAAATGTAAGTATACCAAACTAAGCTTAATCCCCACTAATTGGTATTGCTTATATGGATCTTTCGCTTTTTTTGTGTTATATTTTTCTTTAAGCACACATGAATTTAAGAGATGCAAGTCTTTTTACTCGACTTCCTCCCATGTAATTTTAGGCCAACCTTGTTCGTTACTAACACCTTTAATTATTACAGTATCACACCTACGACCAATGCAATTGAAGGTCCACATAGAACATGAACAAATGATCTTAAGCAGCATTATTTCATTTTGTCTCCTGTTTGTGCTACTTGAACCTTCTGTGGGATGTGATAATTTCTTCATTTAACCATAACATGGACTTTTTCTATTTTTGCCTTCCTACGAAACCAGTCAATCAACTTTTTTGGTAAAACATATTTTAATCAGTCGATACATCACGAGGCTTTTTGCAGTACTATAATATGTAATACAAAGTTCACAAGAGAAAAAGTTGATCCACTCCACCTTAATAAAGTTTAACACTTTATCTACGATTTAGCCTTTGACCACTATGTTACGTAAATAAATAGAAAATCACTGGAGGTACGTAAAGCCGTGTCTATAATGCGCCAACTGAAAACAACCACCAAGGTTAAAATACTCACACAGAGCGCTAACGCTACCCCTAGAGTGGCATGCCGCTTTGTTTTCCAGCCACGTTATGCTCCACCAAGGTACATGTTTCCACAAAATTTTATCTAGTTCAGCTTACAATTTATGGATGAGCTGAAAACAACCACCACGTATTTATTTTTGTTTTATTTTCAATCACGATTTAAGAAGGAAAAAATCAAGGTACAAGATGAGATTCCTTAAGCTATTTGCCTGAACATAAACAAGAGCAAGGACAACGTTATGCACTGGCAACCAGAAACTAACACCTGCCCTTTCACACACCCACTTGTGCCCAGAAGGAAAAAAGAGCAGATCCTTTTGGTGTTTGTTAGGCAATTGTTAAGAAGGATAATAGAAGTTAAAAAGAAAAATCACATGTTTTGCTGACCCGTTCCCCACTAATTAAGAGCTTGTCTTCACTCCAAGCCATGATGCATTTCGCGCAGTCAAAATACTGAAAAGCTTAATAGCTCCTTCACTGGCAGAGGAAGGCTATGAAATGATCCACCGACATTTAATGAAAAAAAGAATGAAAAGATTAACAAAGAACTCCAATACTTAATTGATATCACTTCACATTGGGCAAATCCTCCCACCACAGCGTGTTCCCTTCTCCGCTTTAAGATCTCCCCCCATTTTCTCTATTTTTTCTAATGTCTTCATTGTTGGTTGGTAAATAATTTAGGTCTCTTCAATCATTGTTTTTTAAAGTTTTTGCAATAAAGAATGCAATTTTTTTATTTTTTTGGGGGGGGGGGGGGGGGGGGTGGAGGGAAGGTGAATGCGGAGATAAGTTGATAGGTTATGATTGTTTTCCATTTATTCTTTCCATAATTCATCTCCAGATAATGAAAACAAAGACTGCAAAGGTTTTTTCTAGTCCCACATGCTCCCTCAGTTCACACGCTGCTCATGTAAGATGAGACTTGCGCCCAGGACAATGGTAAGGCTCCCTCTCTCCCCCTACAATTCATTCTGAAGGTTCATGCGATCAATTAATGAATATATTCTCCTGAATATAGTAAGCATTTCACTTCTACCGAACTCTATCAGATCATAAATCCTAGAGGAGTAAACTCATTTTGTATCTTTGAAATAGTCAAAATCCAAGTTAGCATCTGATTGTAAAGTGATCTTGAGATAACTCATAGACTTCACCAACAACCATATTGTGATAGACTGATAGGTTAATTTGTTAGCCCAAACTAGTGAAGTGCATAAGAGACTTAAAGATCCTTATAATGCAGTTAAAGATCCTTATAATGCAGTTAAGATAAATTTTTGGCTGATGACAAATGAGTTCACTTTTTCATTTCCTTCGAGACTGCAAAGCATTTCAAATTTAAAGCCAGCGCCAAAGATATGTCTATGAATATAATTAACAGTTAGCAGAAAATGCATCCAGAAATGCTTAGATTTCCAATAAAAAGAGAGAAGTACCTCCCCATAACTGGTATAGCACCACTGCAACAGAGAGCTCCTGAATGTCTCTTGGTCTTGCATCAGTTTTTCCAGCTCTTGTTTCCGGCTTTCTTGTGTATCCGGATTATGTTCAAAATCGCGAATCTGAATCAAATGTACCAATAAGACGTCTCTTTAGATAAGGCCTTCCTCTATCAATAGTACTTCTCACCACACATTACATATACATATATACGGACACAACAGAACAGTTTTATATATTGAAAAGCTATTTTCCCACCTGGTGGGGGAAGAGAGACTTGAAAGAGGTAAAGAAAACTCACCTGGAAGCCTCTTTCACGCGCCTTAATCTTGAAATTGTCGGCATCACGGTTGAATAATGTTACAGTATAAAGAGCATATTCATTGTCCTCATAGAGCATCTTAGAGGATCTGGGAACCTAAACAATTTAGTTAAAATGAAAAAGTAGAACTTGTAGGATAGCACTATAAAGAGCTCAGAAAGAAAGAAAAACGTTTTCTATTTCCAGAAATAAGTAAGAAATCTAGCTTGTCCTTGAAGAAGATCAAACTAATCCAAAATGCAATGCCACAATAGGGACCACTATGCAAAGCAAAGACACATTCCAAGTAAATAGAAAGATATGTGAAGCTATAAACTGTATCCAACAAAGTTCTTACCACATAGGTGGTAAGATTCTCGTAACTTGACAGCCAGTCTTTCTGTGAGTATTTGGAAACAACAGCAAGGAGAGTTGTTAAGTGTTCTGAGGTAACAATATCCTCCGGCTTTACCAAATTGGACAGATCACGGACAGCTAAGCTGGAAGAAACACCAAGCACGTCAGTTAGAATGCCAAGTGGATACAAATTCAAAAACCATTATACCAATCCAGATTAGTAATTCCAAATAACAAAGAAACAATTATTAACAGAGTGCCCTTATCCTTTGACAAGGATAAGTTCAAAGACCCGAGTACCAAACTTCAGACTTTTTGCAATCTTCTGGAAAAAAAATTCAAGTTTCTATGAGCAACATGAATCTAGCACTCTGTATGGAAGTTCCATTTTAATTTCTCCCATCTAGATGGAGTTCCTCCTTTAGCCGAGGGTCTATCGAAAAAAGTCTTTCTACCTTCACAAGGTAGGGGTAAAGTCTTAAGGTCTTCGTACACATTATCCTTCCTAGATCCCATTTGTGGGATTAAACTGGGTATGTTGTTGTTGTTGTTGTTGTTGTAGATGGAGTTCCTACAGTCCCTAAGATTTCACTCTGAAGCAATATACCTAATGTAAACCTAACTAACCACATACTATTTTTAAATAAGTCGTCTATCACCCCCCACACATAAATTCAAATTAATTCAGATCACAGGAATATAATTGTTTTAAGGTACATTTTGATAGTAGCTGCTCTCTCTCTCTCTCTCTCTCTCTCTCTCTCTCTTCATTTCTTTCTTTTTGGTGTAAAATTCTAACCAACCAGATAATATGAGTGCCACCTTTACATCGGCTGATCTTTTAACAAAAACAACATGGATGTATTTCCATGTTTCTTCTTTATCAAAGAAACTTCCCATGTCTAATAGTGCCTATTTTGAGATAGCCTTTCTCAAGTTTCTTATCCTTTTTAAATTTCACTATTATGTCCATATATGTTGTCAGTGTCTTGGACAAACATTTAGGCAGAAATTGAAGGTTCCTTGATGGTAAATCAATAATGACATAGCTGAACACTCAAAAATGATAAATCACCATTTACTGGAAGTTCATGTTTATCCAATGGAACCTCATCTCTTACATACCTTCCCGCCTGCTTTCGATTGATGGCATTAAGTTGACTACGCACATTGTTATACTCAGAAACACGAACCTGTCATAGAAAACCAGCAGATATTGTAACACATTGTTCGAGCAATATATCCAATACTATGATTAAAAAACTCTTAGTAGTGCAGTCAGATACTCTACATTTAATCCGATAAGTATCTCATAGAAAACTGTCACCAACAAGAAATAACAAAGACTCTCAAAACCACCATGCAGTACTTAATTGACAAAAGGATGTTACTGGATTGTTTTAAGGAGGAATAGTTATGTTCTAGGGAAGCACAATCTGGGAATCAATGGAACCAAATAGTGAATGTTTAACTAACATGTCACTGTATCTTCAACAAGTACTTAATGCACTTCACTGTTAGGGACCTACAGCACCAATTAGGATGAAGCACAAGGGAAATGTGTCACATAAATTTGGACAATATGGTTGTGGGCGAACTACGGATGGGCCATCTAAATCATAGAGTATTTCTCGGTTATCCAGAAAAAATGAACATGCAGATAACAGAGAAAAAAGAAAAGAGAAATTATCTTAGGCCCCGCTTGTTTCCACTTAATGGAGATCTAAATCTGAATCATTTACATGTCAATCCATTTTAATTTGTTTTTTATCTTTTAACAATCACTTATTTGCTCTGAATAGGTCTGATTCAGTCAGATATGGTACAAAGTCTTAAATCATTAAGACATTCACTTAAAACTTTATGTGAATTTAACGTTTTAGCACTACTATCCACTAACACAGCACAACCACCAGCACCAACTCCACTATTTAATTCTGTAAAGGGCAAACACATGATACCATTGGCAAAAAGTGAACTAAGGAATGCCAATTCGTCTTTGCTTTCTCCCTCGCTTATGGTGCTCTTCTTTTCTTCAAAATCCCCATTCTCTGTCTACTAGAGCATCGGTTTGTGCTTAATTCACATTGCAAATTAGAGCTATTTCTATTTCTTCGTTTTACTTCACCATATACCACATATACATATGGGCCTAATCGTTACTTGTATCATAAACATTATATCTAAGCATTGAAATGAATATCCCCACCACTACCACCACCACCATCCAACAAAAACTGGAAAATAGATAAATAAGATCTCCTACATTGTTATACCCAATTACTGCTCCTCACAAAATTACTTGTTTCACATATACCTTAAGGTCATCCTCAATCTTGGCTACTTGGGTGTGAATTCCATCCACAATTTCCTTAAGAGGTGACATTGTAGGATACTTTGCCTCGTCCCACGCAAACCTACCACCAAAAACAAATTTCTTGTCAGAAAAGATAATTCCACATATCAAAAGCAGTCAAACTAGGTGATATATACCTAGTGAGGTACGAGTCAACAGGAACCCCATCCACAGTGAGAGAGCTACTAAGGACCCCAGAAACCCTCTCCAATTCCTCGATCTGTCGTCGTGTCTTGGAGCAAACCCCTTCAATGAAGCTATTTGACTGCAAAAATTCAAATTTTCCACATATGATTCAAATCAATACCACACAAAATAACTTAATTTCTCGATTAAAAAATACAACTTCTGTCAGTTGATATTCAACTTCTACGTATCCCTCGAATCAAAACCAGATTAAACAACTAAATTTCTCAATCACAATTGTAAAATTGCAGCCAGTAACTACTAAAAACGAGAAAATTATAACAATCCAATATAGATCACACGTGACTAATGCTTCGCAATTGGAATACAGAACAAATCAAAAAATGTAGAGAGAGAGAAAATAAAAATAAAGAGCTCACCTTGACGAGATCATCGCTGAGAGCTAGAAGCGAATCCAATGTGCCGACACGGAGATTCGGGATGTTAAACTGCAAATTCAACAAGAAAACTGAAGGTGATCCAAAAAATTTGAAGTCGTTGAAGGCAGATCTCAGTAAAATTGGCATTATTAAGGGAAGGGCAGAGAGCTTACTCTATAAAGAGGAGTATCGAATGAATGCCTGGAGATAGATTCCTGAAGACGACTCCATAGAGAAGTAGTGGATGAGTTTTGCTGAACGGGAAGAGAAACTACCCAGTACCTCGAAGCCATTGTTCAACACTTCTTTGCTTTTGATTAGATGTAGGAAGCAGAAACAACTTCCGGACAGATAAATAATTACGAGTCGTTGAAAAAAAAATTCCCCTTTTGGGCCTTATGTAGTTGTGAGCTGTGACTTACTGTGCGTTATTGTTCTTTCACATAAGAGGTACCATTTCATAGTTTCTGAAATTACACAGAATCTGTGGTGCCAAGTGAAAAGGGACCTAACCGCGGGCCTAAACGTTCACATGACTGGTAAAAGTAGATATAGAATACATATTTGAAGGTGTAAATATGTTTATGGATTACTATTTTTTTGACTTTTCCAAATAATAATAATGTCATTTATTCTCTTTGTTCCTATTTGTCAAAAATAATTATATTCTAAAATACTTGTTATTTTACAAAATAAAGAAAGAGCTAACGAATTGTGTACACGGGTAAACCGAGCCCATGAGATGTCTCGATTTCTGATGAAGCAAACGGAGCAAGAGACGTGACGGAAGGGAACCAGAATCGAGACCAGGAGCACTTCGAGCCGGGGTCCAGGCAAAGCGCCCGACCTCGAGAAGTATCGGGGCCATAACCCCGAGTTCGGTTCGAATCCCAAAGGCCTCGGAAAACACTATCACGTAGCTGAGCACGACCAAAAAAAAGGTGTGATATCAGTGACCAGTCGGATATCATGGCGTGGATCTCGGCACGTATCGGCACAAAACCAGTGATTGGTTAAACGAAGAATTTTTACCTTTCATAGAATTGTTCTTAGGGTAAAACTCTCCTACTATATAAAGAGGGTCTGTTTGTTCATTAAGGACATTGTAACACGCATACCAAGGCAATATACTACTCCCTCCGTTTTAATTTATGTGAACCCATTTGACTGGGCACGGAGTTTAAGAAAAGAGAGAAGACTTTTAAACTTGTGGTGTAAAAGTTCACATAAATTGAAACGGAGGGAGTACTATTTTTCTGTTATTCAAAGTTCTTACACTTGTTGACAGTGGTCCATTACTATAAATCTGGGATCGAGGATGGATATCGCATTGAGGCTGTCATCGAGTCCAGAATCATCCCTTTCTTCTTGTTTTCGAGTGGTTTGACAATTTATTACATCTTTTATCTGTTCAATCTAGCAATATTTACCGTTTGTATTGAATTAATTCATGTATTCTTAAAATCACAAATAAATTTAATTGTTATCCGTTTTCTGGGGTAAACAGCTTGGCACCCACCATGTGGCTAATGATAATAGTGGCAATTTGATACAAATCTCCATAACACACCCTATTTTACACTTGTTCTTTTAAGTGTTTTTAATTTCAGGTCAAAGTTTGAAATGTCGAACTCCCAATCTGCTCCTCTAAACGTGGATGCTAAGTATGGCCACCATGGCGAGAACAACAATATGGCACTCAGTAACGAGGTGCCCCTTGTCGACCCCAACGGAGTTCCGGCCGCGGACCCTATCGACGCTAACTCATATGTGGCCATCAATGCGAATTTGCATACCGATCCTGAAAACAGCATCCGCGGGGGAGTCCGTTCGGTAGCCCAAAATACACACGATGGTGAAGGTGATAGAATCAATCTGCGAGTAATCTTCGAAATGTTACAGGCTCAACAAGCAGCGATAGCCCAGTTGCAGAACCAGAGTCGCGCCCCCAGCGGAGTCGAGCCTGAACTATCCCGGGAGAACGCTCGCAGAAATGAACCGATCGTAGAAAGGCCGAGTGAAGCCGAACCCGGGACTAACCCCGAGATCATAAAGATGCTTGAGGAACTGATAAAACGGGTAGAATTGGTTGAAAAGAAAATCGAAGCTAACGGCAAAAAGGTGGAAACCTACAATTCCAGGGTCGACCAAATCTTAGGAGCACCACCGATATTGAAGGGCCTGGATTCCAAGAAGTTTGTTCAAAAACCTTTTCCTCCGATTGCAGCTCCGAAGACAATCCCAAAGAAGTTCCACATGCCCGAGATTCCTAAGTACAATGGAACAACTGACCCAAAATGAGCATGTGACCTCCTACACGTGCGTCATAAAAGCGAACAACTTGGAAGATGATGAGATCGAGTCCATCCTGCTAAAAAAATTCGGAGCGACCTTGTCAAAAGGAGCTATGATATGGTATCACAACTTACCCCCTAATTCTATTGACTGGTTTGCTATGCTTGCAGACACCTTCATGAAAGCACACGCCGGAGCCATTAAGGTCTAGACCAGAAAGTCAAACATTTTCAAAGTGAAGCAAAGAGATAACGAGATGCTCAGGGAATTCGTGTCCCGATTTCAAATAGAACGAATGGACCTGCCTCCGGTCGTGGACGATTGGGCCGTGCAAGCCTTCATCCAAGAACTCAATGCTCGAAGCTCATTGGCTTCACAACAGTTGAAGCAAAATCTGATAGAATATCCTGCGGTAACTTGGGCCGACGTCCATAACCGGTACCAATCAATAATCAGGGTCGAAGATGATCATCTTGGGGCCCTTTCGGGTCCGTTTATCCCGTCAGAGCCAGTGACAGATCAAAAAGAGACATTGATCGTGAACCAAGATCGAATAGAGATCGGTATCAATCATACAATGGAGATCTAAGAGGTAAGAAGCGACTGAGGACAAAATAACTGGGGGATCATGAGCAAAAGCGGTTTTGACAGGCCCATTGAGCCTAAGGAAGCGCCAAGGTTATCGGAATACAAATTTAATGTCGATGTTGCTTCCGTCGTATCTGCCATCGGACACATCAAAGAAACCAAGTGGCCTCGACCTTTACAGTCTGATTCTGCCCAAATGGATCCCAACCTAATGTGTAAATATCATGGCACTCACGGCCACAAAACCGAAGACTGCCAATAACTGAGAGAGGAAGTAGCCCGGTTATTCAAAAACCGACACCTTCGAGAATTCCTGAGCGATCGAGCCAAAAATTATTTCAGTAATAGGGACTCCAATAAGCAGATTGAGCAGGAGGAACCTCAACACGTCATTAACATGATTATCGGTGGGGTCGACGTCATCCATGGGCCGATGTTAAAACACACCAAAGTGTCCATCACAAGGGAGAAATGGACTCGAGATTATGAGTCTAAAGGAACCATATATTTCAATGACGAGGATGCTGAAGGCATCGTGCAACCGCGCAATAATGCACTAGTAATATCTGTACTTATAAATAAATCTCGAGTTAAGCATGTGTTAATTGATCCAGGTAGTTCGGCCAATTTCATCAGATCGAGGGTCGTAGAACAACTGGGTCTACGAGACCAAATTGTGCTAGCAGTCCGAGTTCTAAACGGATTCAACATGGTATGCGAGACCACTAAAGGAGAGATAACCCTATCAGTGAACACTGTCGGAACCGTTCAGGAAATAAAGTTCTACATGATCGAAGGAGATATGAGATATAATGATCTGTTTAGGAGACCATGGATTCACAACATGAGGGCGGTGCCCTCGACACTACACCAGGTGTTGAAATTCCCGACACCGCGAGGGATTAAAATAATTTACGGTGAACAACCGGCCCATAATGACCCGACATGTCATTTTAAGCTCTAGCGTGTCGTTCGGCAGTTTGAGGCCCTGAGCAGGTTCACTTCAGGTATTACGACTTGTACGCGTGGTCGGAATTTAATTTCGGGAGGTTCGGAGTTGATTTGGAAAGAAAATTCTCATTTCGGAAGCTTTAAGTTGGAAAGAGTGACTAAGGTGTGATTTTTGAGTAAATGACATCAAAATCGGGATTTGAAGGTTCCAACAGGTTCGTATGATGATTGTAGACTTGGGCGTATGTTCGGATCGGGTTTTGGAGGACCCAGGAGCGTTTCGGTGCCTATTATGGAAGTTGACATTTTGGAAGAATTTTATAATTTTGAGTTGAAGTGCATTTCAATGTTATCAACATTCGTTTGGGATTCTGAGTCTGGAAATAGCTCCGTATGATGATTCCGGTATTGGGAGCGCGTCCGAAAGTGGATTTGGAGGTTTGTAGGTCATTTTGGAGTCATTGGTGAAAGTTAGAAATTTGAAGGTTTTTGGAGAGTTTGACCGGGAGTGGACTTTTTGATATCGGGGTCGGATTCTGATTCCGAAAGTTGGAGTAGGTCCGTAATATTGAATGTGACTTGTATGCAAAATTTGAGGTCAATCGGACGTGATTTGATGGGTTTCGGCATCGAATGTAAAAGTTTAAACTTCTAAAGTTCATTGAGTTTGAATTTGAGGGTGATTCGTAGTTTCGAAGTGTTGGATGTGATTTAAAAGCTCGACTAAGTTCGTAATGTGTTTTGAGACGTGTTGGTATAATTGGTTGAGGTCCCGAGGGCCTCGGGTGGATTCAGGATGGTTAACGGATCGAGTTTGGACTTGGAAGGAAAGATGAGGCAGTTGATATCTGGTGTGGTCACACCTGTGCAAAAAGGGCCGCATGTGCGAGGTCGTAGGTGTGAGCCCATGGTCGCAGGTGCAGTTTGGGCGAAGCTGGGCATGACCGCAGGTGCGAAAGGTTGTCCGCACATGCGAGGTCGCAGATGCGGAGGTGTGTCGCAAGTGCAAGAGTGAGAGAAGAGTCTGGGAGCGCAGGTGTGAGGGTATGTCCGCACCTGCGAAGGCGCAGATGCGGAAGGAAAGGCGTAGGTGCGGAGTTGCGCTAGGCAGAGGGAATGCGCATGTGTGAGGTTTTGGCAGCACCCGCGAGACCGCAGATGCGATGAAGAGGCCGCAGGTGCGAAAGTCGGGGGCTGGGCAGTGTGCTATTTAAAAACGGGACTTGGCCCATTTTTCTCCCATTTTCATTTGGTTTGGACGATTTTGGAGAGCTTCAAGGGGAGATTTCCTTCAAGTGATTCTAGGTAAGTGGTTTCTTCCCATTTGTGAGTTAAATACATGAATTATACATGGATTGGAACATGAAAATTAGTAGAAATTGTGGGGTTTTGGTAGAAAATCTAAAATTTGGTATTTTTGGATTTTTACCACGCAATTGGGCATAAAATTGAGAATAAATTATATATTTGAGTTTGTGGGGTTATGTGTTAAGTTTATCTTCAAAAATTTCTGAATCCGGGCATGTGGGCCCGAGGGTGATTTTTATCGACTTTTTTGATCGGGGTTAGAAATTGTTATAACCTAGATTATATTGAGTACCTGGGTATATATTAATGGGTTTGTATAATTATTGGCTAGTTTTGGGGCATTGTGCATCGATTCGAGTTGTTTGACGGGCTCGGAAGCCGGTTATAGAACTTCGAAGCGAAGTAAGTCTCCTTTCTAACCTTATAAGAGGGAATTAACCCCATAGGTGAACTAAATTATTGTGTGCTTCTATTTGTGGAGGCCGCGTACGCACGAGGTGACGAGAATCCGTACGTAACTACTAGTTATGCCTACGTCTTGGTAGTTTTAGGCTCACATCATGCCTTGTTAATATTGTTATTGATTTATGTTTATTGTTTGCCTTGAGAGGGAGCGAGATTTAGTCTGCTTATTAAATGTTTTTTTAAAGGAGTTGAAATTGAAGAACTTAAGTTTTAAAAGGTTTCATTTGGACTTCAAAATTTCGAAAAGAATTGAAGAATATCATAAAAGCTGAAGAAATCTATGTGTAACCGCATCGCATGTATGTTTCACGAGCGGGGTAATTTCCTTTTTAAAAAAAGCTTCAAGTTGAATTTCCCTTATTTTGAAAATAATCAAGAAAGAAATATGATTTAAATTTTAAACTTATATTTGGCCGCGTCATAGGTATGATTTGCGAGCGGGGTATTTTCTTAAATTTATATTTGACCGCGTCGCATGTATGATTCGCGAGCGGGGACCGCGTCGCATGTATGATTCGCGAGTAGGTAAATTTATAGATGCATATATGGTTCGCGCCATTCACTCTCTAGCAGTGCACAGTTTAAATATTATGTTGGATCGGGCCGTATGATAGCGGCATGATTTGCGCATGACTTAATTGATTGTTTTGGGAATTATTGATAATTGATATGGCCTCATTGGCCGGAGATTTAAATTGTTGTAATACGAGAATAAATTTGGAAACCCCCTATTAACAAGAGGATTATTTATCTGCTTCATGTTATTGAGTTTACAGTTGCCTTATAAAATCCATAATTTATCATATCATTGGTATATTGATTATATCCCATAGTAAGTGTCTGAGTCGACCCCTCGTCACTACTTTTTCGAGGTTAGGCGGGATACTTACTGGGTACGAGTTGATTTACGTACTCATGCTACACTTGCTGCACATTTTTGTGCAGGTACACATGTTTAGCGGCCTTGTGGGCACAGAGGCGCGATTATGGCGGGGACTTAGGGGAGTTGCATTCTATACGACGTTCCGCAGCCAACAGAGTCTCCTTCAGATTACTTACATTTTTCTTATCCAATTGTATTCCGGACAGCTGTTATATTTTATTTTACATTCTTAGTAAATTCTCATGCACTTGTGAAATCGGTTTTTGGGATGATTATGGGTTGCACTATATTGGAAATTCTTTTAAAGATATTATTACGTATTTTGTAAACTCCATCTTCTGCTATTTAATTGAGGGGAATAACTATGAATTCAAAATATTAAAATAAGAATTTACTAATTATTTGTGTTGGCTTACCTGATAGTAGTGCTCGGCATCATCACGACCTTTCAAGGATTTTGGGTCGTGACAACATGGTATCAGAGCACTAGGTTCACTTAGGTCTCACAAGTCATGAGCGAGTCTAGTAGAGTCTTGCGGATCGGTACGGAGACGTCTGTACTTATCTTCGAGAGGCTAAAGGGCTGTTAGGAGCACTTCTCTTCTTGATTGCTCATCGTGCGATTTGATTCCTTTGAGGCGTATGCCTTCATTTCTTTCCCATTCAATCTTATGCGACGTGAAGCGCTAGTTATAAATTGGGAATTGAGGAATTGTAATGGTTCTACAAATGTGGTGCGGGATGTTTCTCCCTGCATATCTGATTGGGACATTGTCGTCGCCTTGTGGAAGGATATTCTATCATTTCAGCTCAGTTGCTATACTTCCGAGGGCTTTGAGGCTATACACAGGTTGCTATGATGCTCATGAGTTATTATCGCACAGTATTGATGTGATGGTATGGTGCTTGCCCATGTGTTGGGGCAGTGAATAACTTGAAAGGAGGTTTACTCAGTGCATGATTCAGAGTTCCAGTATTTTATTTCCGGTGAAGGAAAGGCAATCGGACTATGAATATTCAGGTTTGGGTTGACGGAGTAACGAGACTTGGTATTTTTGAGCGTGGTGGAATTTTCATCTGTGATGTGGTGTCATTATCCTGGTTAAATACGTTAAGTTCGTCGGTGTTATGGTTTTCTTCAATTTGCCTTTGGGGCAGGGTACTATGAAATGGTGCTTGAGATGCGGTTGTCAAAGATAACGGAGTGTAGCAATTTTGGAATCGAATTGGTACTTCCAGTATTGATGGCTCGAGAAAGAGGATCTTCTAAGAGGTTTAAAGTTAGTAGCGATATGTTGGTTCAAGTGCTACAGATATAGATTTTTGATTTAAGGCAACAACTGGGCAGCGAAGGATGAGGAAGGACACTTGGGAGGTGTCTTACAGTAGTTAAAATTCTAAAAGGCCAAGTGTGAGAAATAAAAGTCAAGTAGTTTCTTAAAGAAGAGAGGGTTTAACCAAAGTGAGAGAGTGGCAGAGTAGCATGTGGGCTCTGTGATAGGATAACTACACGCCTTGAGGAAAGTTTAGAGTGATTTGGGAATTATGGTGGACGGTGATTGGGTCTACGGACTTATTTTGAAATATTGGCTATTATACGGCGGGAGATTGGATACAACAGAAAAGAGTTGCTTGGTATGAAGAAGGATACAACATGACTTTGGATTGGAATGTATTGTCGCACCTTTAGTTGACGTCCATGAGGAGTGAATGGACTGGCGCAACTGGTGAATGAGCTCGGACTCGGGACGGTCTACTGATTTTGTAGTAGTTATACCCAGTGCAGCGATGTTGGAATATGTCGGCATGAAATTTCCACAGATGGGTTATCTCCTGTGAGCAGGTTAGCGGTCGCGTGGTATTGACGAAGCTTCTGCAAAGAATTCTACTGGCTACCTGGTAAGAGATTGAATATATAACTGTGGCTAGTGGTTTGGGGTGTTCATTAAAGGTTAATAGAAGGATTTCGAGGAATTTGGCGAGTTGGTTGTGCAAGATCAGTTTAACGATGAAGAAAGAATCTTGGCGGGTTCTAGAGTTATGCAATGGTAGCTTCAAGCTAAGTGGGAGAGTTCCACCGCCTACGGTTGGATTGCATGGTCGGCTAATTGTGAGATTTCTGGTTATCGACATATTGGTGGGATATTATGACTAAGGGAAAAGAACATCAACAGTAATTTGAGCACAAGATTTGAGGAATGTGTGCTATATTTGGCCTTATCGATTCGTGTTTAGGTTTGGGGAAGACTTAGAGTTTATGTTTCGTGTAGATGTGATGTACAAGGAAAGTGATTCAGCCGGGTGCTTATTGAGAGAGTGTTCATGTGCTAGCAGAGCCTTGGAGTTGATTATATTCGGGACTAGGTCAGAATGGGTGACTCTCAACAACGGTCCTAGTGGATTCAAAAGTTAAGGTGCGGTGCCTGAGGATTTCGAGCTTGTAGTATGGTTAAGTATCGAGCTTTTGCAGTAGATTATGAAAGGGGCTTGGAGTGTTCTACGTTATCTTAGGGTTGCGGTGTAGAATTGGAGGAATGGAAGAAAATAACTTCGGATTCATAGAGGGATCTTTCCAGAATGGGTGTATCAGTTGAAGACGCGATTATGCGCACAAGGAGGGTATGAAATGGTTCGTGGATTTTGGGGACAATGTGGTCTCGTGAAATAGGGTCACTCGAGATAAGTGCGGTGAGCGGAACAAAATTTGAAAGTTAAGGATCAAGGTCACAGTTTGGTGTCGACAAGAATGTCAAGAGCTCGGATGAGCGGGAAAGGGTTCAGATGGTTAAAGTAAGCTGGTATTGTCTTTAGCGTCACTTGAGATCGGTGTCCTGTGTAAGAGGCTTTGAGTAGTGATTTCGGATTTTTGATTTGCTTTACATCATTTGTGCGGCCGGTGGTATGGATGTGCAGACTTGTTATCTAGTGCGGAAGGTCGTGGGAGCATGTTCCATGGGAAGATTGTATAAGTGTGACATGCAGTCACTTGATTGATCGAAGATTGGAACTAAGTATGGAGATTGCGGTACTATTGTTCATGTGAGAATTAATGCCTGGAGGGCGCTCGATTCATTTGATTGTGGACTGTGGAGGTTTGTTTCGGATATGATGGTTGTTCTTGTGTGATATGGGAAAAAAGGTTATTATGAACCCTTGAAAGGTTATTAGCATAGTACATTGCAATCAGAATCGGCTTGAGGCCCGTGGATAGATCTAGATATGAATGCGGGCTCTATATCGGGCCGGATGTGTTCATTTCAACTTAGCGCTCCTTGTTGTGGAGTATTCGAACGTTGGATGTTATTTCATCATCGGCTACTTCATGTAATACTATATTGTGTTGTGTGAGTTATGAAACGGCTTGTTAATTTCATATGTGTTGAGGTTCCGCGTAGCGATGATGTTATGTAAGCAAGATGGCTCTCGAGATGCAGATCATATATCACACCTTAGTCGTGCTTGAGTTTGTAGCGTATGGCGCTATCTGTCTCCCCGGGGATGGTATTATGCACTTAGCGTGCTTTTGGCCGGTATTCAGGTATTTTGTAGTGATGAGCATTCTAGCTCGGTAAGTATCTCCTTATATAGATTTTTGTGTGGATCGGGTAGCACGTCGCCACGGGTATGTTGTTTGGATCGGGTTGCACACCACAACAGTATGATGTTGAGTACAGTTTCCCCTATATCTACTCTTGTATATTTTGTTTCTCGTTTTCTAAGGAAGGTTCATAACGCCATTGCAGTAATTTAATTAGTTACGTGGGTTGAGTAGTCCTTTCCAGAGCTGGTTTTCCTTATGTATCCCATTCGAGCTGGTAGCTTGTGGTATCATATGAAATTTTGGTCCTGTCTGATGGCTTATGGTGTCAGCAGCTTATACTGGGTGAGACGAGATTAGCGGATCCGAGATCAGTGCGATCAGATTGTATGCAGTATATTAAAGAGCAAATATCAGTATTTGGTTCATAATGAGGTGATGACCCTAGTCAAGAGGAGAGACTCGATGATTTGTTGACTCGGCAATTGGTTACGAATTTCTATACATATTTTCTGTCGTGGCGGTATTGCAGGAGTCAGAACAAGACTTATATATGTCATGAGGTGCATTGTGAGCATCAGATTCGTGAAATTTCTGTTATTGTTGTCAGAGGATGTTATTATGGTTATGTAAGTTACGCAGTGCATAGTGTGGATTCAGAAAAGGTATGCAATCATGTATTGGTGCATCGCATAGACATTGATACGGTGTTCGTATGATGGAAGCAGGCATGGCAGAGATATACAGGAGTTGGAATAGAGCTCTAAGGCATATTTGGCTAAGTAAAAGGGAAAATCTTCAGATTAGCTCGAGCTAGTGTGCCCAATTGAGTTGCAGTAGCACGGGTAGGTGCACGAGGTATTGGACAGCGATTTCAAGCAACTCCAGAGCAGTTATTAGCACGTTCGCGGACGAAGGTATGTTTAAGTGAGAGAGAATGTAACGACCGACCGATCATTTTGAGCTCTAGCACGTCGTTCGGCAGTTTGAGGCCCTGACCAGGTTCACTTCAGGTATTACGACTTGTACGCGTGGTCGGAATTTAATTTCGGGAGGTTCGGAGTAGATTTGGAAAGAAAATTCTCATTTTGGAAGCTTTAAGTAAGAAAGAGTGACTAAGGTGTGATTTTTGAGTAAATGACCTCGGAATCAAGATTTGAAGGTTCCAACAGGTTCGTATGATGATTTTAGACTTGGGCGTATGTTCGAATCGGGTTTTGGAGGACTCGGGAGCGTTTCGGCGCCTATTATGGAAGTTGGCATTTTGGAAGAATTTCATAAATTTGAGTTGAATTGCATTTCAATGTTATCAACGTCCGTTTGGGATTTCGTGTCTAGGAATATCTCCGTATGGTGATTCCGATATTGGGAGCGCGTCCGGAAGAGGATTTGGAGGTCTGTAGGTCATTTTGGAGTCATTTGGTGAAAGTTAGAAATTTGAAGGTTTTTGGAGAGTTTGACCGGGAGTGGACTTTTTGATATCAGGGTCGGATTTCGATTGCGGAAGTTGGAGTAGGTGCGTAATGTCGAATGTGACTTGTGTGCAAAATTTGAGGTCAATCGGACGTGATTTGATGGGTTTCGACATCGAATGTAAAAGTTTGAAGTTCTAAAGTTCATTGAGTTTGAATTGGAGGGTGATTCGTAGTTTCGATGTTGTTGGATGTGATTTAAAGGCTCGACTAAGTTCGTAATGTGTTTTGGGACGTGTTGGTATAATTGGTTGAGATCCCTAAGGCCTCGAGTGGATTCTGGATGGTTAACGGATCGAGTTTGGAATTGGAAGGAAAGATGAGGCAGCTGATATCTGTTGTGGGCGAACCTTCGCAAAAAGGGCCGGAGGTGCGAGGTCGCAGGTGCCAGCCCATAGTCGCAGGTGCGGTTTGGGCGAAGCTGGGCATGACCGCAGGTGTGAAGGGTTGTCCGCACCTGCAAGGTCGCAGATGCGGAGGTGTGTCACAGGTGCGAGAGTGAGAGAAGAGTCTGGGAGCGCAGGTGCGATGGTATGTCCACACCTACGAAGGCGCAAATGCGGAAGGTAAGGCGCATGTGCGGAGTCGCGCTAGGTAGAGGGAATGCGCAGGTGCGAGGTTTTGGCCGCACCTGCGAGACCGCAGATGCGACGAAGAGGCCGCAAGTGCGAAAGTCGGGGCTGGGCAGTGAGCTCTTTTAAAACGGGACTTGGCCCATTTTTCATTTAGTTTGGACGATTTTGGAGAGCTTCAAGGGGAGATTTTCTTCGAGCGATTCTAGGTAAGTGGTTTCTTCCCATTTGTGAGTTAAATACATGAATTATACATAGATTAGAACATGAAAATTAGTAGAAATTGTGGGGTTTTAGTAGAAAACCTAGAATTTGGGATTTTTACCACGAAATTGGGCATAGAATTGAGAATAAATTATATATTTGAGTTCGTGGGGTTATGGGTAAAGTTTATCTTCAAAAAGTTTCTGAATCCGGGCATGTGGGCCCGAGGGTGATTTTTATCGACTTTTCGATCGGGGTTAGAAATTGTTATAACCTGGAGTATATTGAGTATTTGGGTATATATTAATGGGTTTGCATAATTATTAGCTAGTTTTGGGGCATTGTGCATCGATTCGAGCTGTTTGATGGGCTCACAAGCCGGTTATGGAACTTCAGAGCGAGATAAGTCTCCTTTCTAACCTTGTAAGGGGAAATTAACCTCATAGGTGAACTAAATTATTGTGTGCTTCTATTTGTGGGGGCCACGTACGCACGAGGTGACAAGAGTCCGTACGTAGCTACTAGTTATGCCTTCGTCCGGATAGTTTTAGGCTCACATCATGCCTTGTTAATATTGTTATTGATTTATGTTTATTGTCTGCCTTGAGAGGAAGCGAGATTTAGTCTGCTTATTAAATGTTTTTTTTGAAAGGAGTTGTAATTGAAGAACTTAAGTTTTAAAAGTTTTCATTTGAACTTCGAAATTTTGAAAAGAATTGAGGAATATCATAAAAGCTGAAGAAATCTATGTGTAACCGCGTCGCATGTATGTTTCATGAGCTGTGTAATTTCCTTAAAAAAAAGCTTCAAGTTGAATTTTCCTTATTTTGAAAAGAATCAAGAAAGAAATATGATTTAAATGTTAAATTTATATTTGGCCGCGTCGCAGGTATGATTCGCGAGCGGGGTATTTCCTTAAATTTATATTTGACCACGTCGCATGTATGATTCGCGAGCGGGGACCGTGTCGCATGTATGATTCGCTAGATGGAAAATTTATATATGCATCTATGGTTCACGCCATTCGACCCTCTGGCAGTGCACAATTTAAATATTATTGATATGGCCTCATTGGCGGGAGATTTAAATTATTGAAAGACGAGAATAAATTTGGAAACCCCATATTAACAAGAGGATTATTTATCTGCTTCATGTTATTGAGTTTACGGTTGCCTTATAAAATCCATAATTTATCATATCATTGGTATATTGATTATAGCATATAGTAAGTGTCTGAGTCGACCGCTCGTCACTACTTCTTCGAGGTTAAACGGTATACTTATTGGGTACACGTTGATTTGTGTACTCATGCTATACTTGCTACACATTTTTGTGCAGGTACACATATATTTAGTGGCCTTGTGGGTGCAGAGGCGCGATTATGACGGGGACTTAGGGGAGCTGCATTCTATACGACGTTCCGCATCCAACATAGTCTCCTTCAGAGTACTTATATTTTTCCTATCCAATTATATTCCGGACATCTGTTGTATTTTATTTTACATTCTTAGTAAATGCTCATGCACTTGTAACACTGAATTTTGGGATGATTATGGGTTGCACTATATTGGAAATTCTTTTAAAGATATTATTACGTATTTTGTAAACTCCATCTTCTGCTATTTAATTGAGGGGAATAACTATGAATTCAAAATATTAAAATAAGAATTTACTAATTATTGGTGTTGGCTTGCCTGACAGTAGTGTCCGGCGCCATCACGACCTTTCAAGGATTTTGAGTCGTGACACGGCCGCAAAGGAAATATTTGCGATTGACGAGGCGGTCCCGATATCCGCACTCTCGGCATCAAAGAATCCAAGTTTGATAACCAAGGAAGGAATCAAATAGAAATCACTTATACTGGTCCCAACCGATTCGGAAAAGGAGAGAACGAGCGAGGATGACGACTACAGTCGAAGAGCTAGAGCAAGTCATATTGATCGAACACCTGCCCGATCGGAAGGTATACCTGGGCACGGGGTTAAGTCCCGAGCTCAGGAAAAAGCTTATTGAATTCCTTATAGCTAACATAGATTGTTTCGTTTGGTCCCACATTAACATGACATGGATCCCGCCGAAAATAACTACTCACAAGCTGAACCTGGATCCGAAGTTCTATCCGGTCAAACAGAAGAGGAGGCCTCAGTCTGAAGTCAAACATGCGTTCATCAAAGACGAGGTATCTAAACTCCTTAAAATAGGATCCATTCGGGAAGTTAAATACCCGAATTGGTTAGAAAACGTAGTAGTAGTCCCTAAAAAGGGGAATAAATTAAGAATATGTGTAGACTATAAAGACTTGAACAAGGCATGCCCCAAGGATTCTTTTCATTTGCCCAATATCGATCGCATGGTCGATGCGACGGCCGACTACGAAATCCTCAGTTTTCTCGATGCCTATTCCGGGTATAACCAAATTCGGATGGACCCGGGCGACCAGGAAAAAACATCCTTCATCACTAAATATGGCACCTACTATTATAATGTAATGCCATTCGGACTAAAAAATGCCAGTGCCACTTACCGACGCCTAGTAAATCGGATATTTGAAGAGCAAATAGGAAAATCAATGGAGGTTTATATTGACGATATGTTATTTAAGTCCCTGCGAGCAGATGACCGTTTGAAATATCTGCAGAAGACCTTCAACATATTGAAGAAACACAACATGAAGTTGAACCCAGAGAAATGTGCATTCGGAGTCGGGTCCGGGAAATTCCTCGGATTCATGGTGTCCAACTGAGGAATCGAGATCAATCCCGATAAGATCAAGGCCATAGAGGACATTACCGTGGTGGACAATGTGAAGGCCGTCCAAAGGTTAACCGGGCGCATAGCCGCCTTTGGTTGATTTATTTCAAGGCCCTAAGACAAAAGCCATCGGTTCTTCTCGTTATTGAAGAAGAAGAAGAATAAATTCTCGTGGACCCTGGAGTGCCAACAAGCCTCGAAAGAACTCAAGCGGTACCTTTCGAGCCCGCATTTGCTTCACATTCCGAAAGCGGACGAGCAGTTGTACCTGTACTTGGCGATATCCGAGATAGTGGTAAGTGGAGTCCTAGTCCGGAAAGATGAAGGTACACAATTTCCTATCTATTATGTTAGCAAAACTCTAGGCGAGGCCGAAACTAGGTATCCACACCTGGAAAAATTGGCGCTCGCTTTGCTAAGCGCCTCTAGGAAGCTAAAATCGTATTTTCAATGCCATCCCATATGTGTCGTAACTACTTACCCGTTGATAAACATAATGCATAAACCCGAGCTCTTGGGGTGATTAGCCAAATGGACCGTGGAAATCAGTGGATACAATATCGAATATCGACCCCGAACCGCCATCAAATTTCAAATTTTGGCGGACTTCGTGGCCAACTTCACAACGACCCTAATACCCGAGGTCGAAAAGGAATTGTTGTTAAACTCGGGGACTTCCTCATGGATTTGGACCCTCTTTACGGATGGTGCCTCTAACGCAAAGGGTTTCGGGCTTGGCATCGTGTTGAAACCACCAACGGGTAATGTAGTTAGATAATCCATTAGAACTGTAAAATTGACTAACAACGAGGCCGAGTATGAGGCCATGATTGCAGGTCTCGAACTGGATAAAAGCCTGGGGGCCGATGTGATCGAAGCTAAATGCGATTCCCTCCTTGTGGTAAACCAAGCCAATGGGACGTTCGAAGTCAAATAGGAACGAATGCGAAAGTACCTCGATAAACTACAGGTAACGCTACATCGGTTCAAGGAATGAACCCTGCAACATGTACCTCGGGATCAAAATAGCGATAGGGATGCTCTCGCTAACTTGGGATCGTCGGTTGATAACGATGAATTTAGCTCAGGAATGGTCGTACAACTTATGAAATCGATAGTAGAAGAAGGCCACACCGAGATAAATTCGACAAGCTTAACCTAGACTGGAGAAATAAGTATATAGATTACATGAAGAGCGGGAAGCTGTCCTCAGATCCTAAAGAACCAAGAGCCCTGCGCATAAAGACAACTAGGTTTAGTTTGTCCAAAGATAACACCCTATTCAGGAGAACGTTCGATGGCCCACTCGCCATATGTTTGGGACCGGAGATATCGAATATGTCTTGAGGGAAGTTCACGAAGGCACCTGCGGGAACCATTTGGGTGCCGAATCGCTGGTTCGTAAGATAATTAGAGCTGGCTACTACTGGATCGATATGGAAAAAGATGCGAAGGAGTTCGTACGAAAGTGCGACGGATGTTAGAGGCACGCACCGATGATCCATCAGTCCGGGGAGCTACTGCATTCGGTCATGTCACCTTGGCCATTCATGAATGGGGATGGACATTGTCGGCCCCCTACTATGGGCACCCGGTAAGGCTCAATTTATATTATTTATGACTAACTATTTTTCTAAATGGGTCGAAACACGGGCATTCGAGAAAGTCAGGGAGAAAGAAGTTATTAATTTTATATGGGACCAAATAATATGCCAATTCGGAATGCCGGTCGAGATCGTATGCGACAACGGGAAGCAGTTCGTCGGCAGTAAGGTGAGCAAATTTTTTGAAGACCATAAGATCAAAAGGATCCTATCAATACCCTATCACCTTAGTAGGAACGGGCAGGCGGAGTCTACGAACAAGACCATACTCCAGAACCTTAAGAAGAGATTGACCGACGCCAAAGGAAAATGGAAGGAAATCTTGCCCGAAGTCCTATGGGCATATCGTACGACCTCAAAATCTAGTACCGGGGTCACCCCGTTCTCTCTGGTCTATGGTGCCGAAGCGCTAATACCGGTCGAAGTAGGAGAATCGAGTTTTAGGTTTTGATATGCGACCGAAGAATCAAACGATGAGGCCATGGGAACGAGCCTAGAATTATTGGATGAGAGGCGCGAGGCCGCCCTCGTCCGGTTGGCCGCCCAGAAATAATGGATCGAAAGGTATTACAACCGGAGAGTCAATCTCCGACACTTTAATATCGGGGACTTGGTGTTAATAAAAGTGACATTGAACACCCGGAACCCGAACGAAGGGAAGTTGGGACCGAATTGGGAAGGTCCATATCGGATTATCGAGATTACCGGCAAAGGATCATACAAACTCGAAGCAGGGAATGGCGAGCGACTACCGAACAACTGGAACGTAACCCACTTAAAATGATACTACTGCTAAGGTACGACCACATCCATTATTTTCTTTACATATATTACGAATTGGACTAACACTTGCAGGCAACGGTTAAAGAATGATACAATTATTAGGCCCGAAAGCACACGTTGCACTCTTTTTTCCTTGAATCAGTTTTGTACCAAATGGGTTTTACGGTAAGGTTTTTAATGAGGTAAGAGTAGATCGTGCTAACTTAGAATTGAAGACCAGTTGCGAGCCGAAGTCGAGGGTCGCATCAACAGTATCAGAGCCCTTTCAATGATCGACCTCGAATACTGGGGCCATCACCCTCGGATAATAATTTTAGCAAGGAAGAAAACTTTACACTTCAATAATCTGGCTTGGTGGATAGAAACCGGAGTCGAGGGTTGCATCAACAGTATCAAAGCCCTTTCAATGATTGACCTCGAATACTGGGGCCACCGCCCTCGGATAATAATTTTAGCAAGGAAGGAAACTTTGCACTTCAACAGTCTGGGCTTGGTGGATAGAATTTATTATAAGGGCCAAACAGTCAAATAAATTGTGCCCATATAGACCACTTAACCCATAACACGAAGCTTGTAAATATTTGCGATCTTGTATGTTGCGCACAGAAATAAAAGAGAGTTTCTACCTTGCAGATATATATTTTGTCCCTTAAGACTATTACATTGGTTCCTTAAGGATGAATATTGAGCCTAAGGGGTGCCTCTATCCGGATCCAAGAGATCACCCCAACTCGGGGACTGTCGTCCTAGGCAAGCCCGAACGGCTCGGGTATCGAAGCCCGGGGGTACAAAGCCTATTAGACAATACCCGAACTTAAAAGGCTACGACCATCCTAGAAACGACCCGGAGACATCCGAGGCCCATAATCAAAACACAAGGCCTTCAAAAATTCCAAACTCGTTCAAAGGCTACCCTCGGCAAAACTATAATCTAAAAATGTTTAAATACACACTTCGGGGAAGGCTTCCGGTCATACCAAGCCCCCACAAGTTTCAAACAAAATTACATCGAGAACAAGCCTTGTTCGAACCTCCGAACAAGACCCTATTACTACGCTTTATTTCGTTCTAAGGCATTGGAAATTTTTACAATCATAAAGAGGAAACCGAAGAAACTACCAAGGTTAAACAGCCTCAACAAAATGAACAAAAATGCAAAAACAAAAGAAACATCTCTAAGGCACCTAAGCCTGATCTCCACCAGAGCCAACCTCGTCATCGGGGCCATCAGAGTCTTCTCTGCCCTCAGGTTTGCTGGAGTCCTTAGAGCCTTCCTCCTCCTCAGGGTCAGCCAACTTCTTGGCCTCGGCCTCGAGCCTTTTGGCATTTTCGATCTCGACCGAAAGGTCAAAACCCCAGGCACAGACCTCCTCGAGAGCCTCTCTTCGGGACTGCCACTTCACATATTCAACCGTGACTTTCAGGCGGTCCTGGGCCGCCTCAGTATTAGCTCGGTACTGAGCCACCATCTCTTCAACATCGGCCCTGGTTGTTTTCGTCCTTGACTTGGCTATTTCCAGCTCTTTGCCAAGGGCATCCCGTTTAGCGATAGTCGAGCCTAGTTGAGACTGGAGGTTTTCGGTTTTTTGGGCCTGGGCCTCGGCTTTCTCCTTCTCCACTCGAAGTTGGACCTCCATTGAGGCCAGCTTCACTCGGGCAATCTCCTTCTCCGAAGCCAATCGGTCCATTTTTCCCTTCTACTCTTCATCTATGGCCTTGACCTCGTCCATCTCAGCTCGAAATTGATCGATCCTGTCAACCTTCTACTGAACCTACAGGTTTTAACCGTTAGTCGCCATGTTTAACTAGTCATCGCTAACTTCAAAGATCTTTACCTGTTCCACCAGGTCTGCATGTTCCTTCCGAGCCGCGTCCAACTCAGCCTAGAGATTCTTGACTGCTTCTTCGCGTTGCTCACTGAGAAGCTTATACATGTCCCTCTTCTCAGCAAGCTCCTTGATCTCAGCCTTGAACTGGTTAACTTCAGCCCAGTACCAAAGAAAGACTTCATGATAGAGTACCGTGGTCTGCAAAATATATGAAAAGGAAAAGGCATGAGAGCTATTAAAAAATTAGATTCAAAGACAAAAGAGTGTAATGACGCCTTAACCGGTTCAGCGCTTGCTGTGCTTCGTTGAACAAACATGGCACATCCACCTCGTTCATTTTTGATTGGTCTTCCTCGGTTACCAGGCACCGGAGGTAGCTAGCCACTCCGACAGGGGCAGAAAGAACTCAGGCATCCTCCAGGACCGTTATGATAATTGACCGCTTCCCGCCAAGATCTGTGCTCGCGGCGGGGAACCGGTTGATCAACTTTGGGCTCGAGTTTGACCCACTGACCTCCGAGGATGAGCCTTTCCTCGGCACCTCTAAATCACCCAACCCGAAGGAGTCTTCTAGAGCGGTTGAGTCTACACCTTCAAAAAAGCCACGGAGGGGAACATCTGTGCTATGAGCCCCTTCGTTGGATCGCTCCTTCGTCGCTAGGACTTCATTGAACATGGACTTCGTAAATGAAGACGACCCCAAAATTTCTATAACACTGGGAGGGGCGGAGCCGACTTCTCGAGAAGTCTTGGCCCTCGCTTCTGCACCAGCCTCCTGAACCCGAGGGGGATTAGCCTCCGTTATTTCCCTCTCAGTTGCCACCCGCTCCTCGGGGACTGATGGCTCACAGGACAGGAAAAGATCGTCCTTCTCGGGCTCATCCCTAAGCCGGTAAAGCGAGTCCGATTCAGGAATTCAAGAGCTGGAACTTTCCTATGGCTTACGAGCCAATCTTCTCTTAGGTCTTCATCCTTTCCTATGGCTTACGAGCCCTTGGCTATCCTGAAACAGAAGGATCAACGGGCAGGTCTTCATCCCCTACCAATGGCCTAAGCTTTATGGTCTTAGGCAAGCCTACAAAAAGAGAAGAGAAGCAATGAATACATAGTGTTAAAAAAGAAAGTCTAGTGCTACTTATTCAGGAAAAGAAATCTTACCGTGAGAACGGGCCTCCCAGTGGACCTTTGAGAGCTCGCGCCACGAGCGCTCGGCATAAGGCATTTGCAAACAAATGCCCTCGATCCACTCCTTGAGCCGAGGAATGGCATTTGGGACTCGAGCAAGGGTTGTACCACAACAAATACCGATGAGAAAAAGGAAGATAAAACATAAAATCGACATTTTAAAGGGATTTATACTTACGTAATATGTTCCACTTCTCTAAGAATGGCCTCCACTCGACAGGGATCAAGTCGGCGGTCCTCACCCGGACAAAGCGTCCATGCCAACCCTGATCTTGGTCCTTGTTGATACTGGAAAATGGGGCTTTGCTGGCCCAGCGTACAAACTTTATCAGTCCCTCTTGGAAGATTCGGGGACTATACAAGCGGAGTAGATAATCAATGGTGAACGTGCATAAGTCGATTTTGTTCGCAAAGAATCAGAGAAGAATCACGATCCTCTACAGCGATGTGTGGATCTGGCTGAGGCATACTTCATACCTCCTACAAAAGTCCAAGACGACCGGGTCCACCGGGCCCAATGTAAATGGATAAGTATAAACACTCAGATATCCCTCAATATGGGTAGTAATGTCGTCATCATGCCCGGGAATCACTATGTCCTTATCCGTCCAGTCACAGTCCTTTCGAATCACAGGAAGAATGGCCTCAGTAATGGAGCAGATGTACCATGACACCGCCTCGCATCGGCCTTGAACCGAAGAGGGCTTTTCCACCTTGAAGTCGTTATTAACCGAACACCCCCTGGGGACAAGCATTTTCATGGTGGGGGGTCGACTGCCGGTTCATCAGTGGCCGCGCCCCGAACATACCTCTCGAGGACAACCACATCAGGGGCGGTCCCCTTGACCTCAGTGGTCGGGTGCGAGGCATAAGAAGCACCTTTCTGGGGAATAGTCTTGGAAGTCTTCGCAATTTTTATCTGGGTAAAAGGTTTGAAAGTGTGAAGGAAGATGAGGAGATGAAGAGTAAAAACTTGTTGAGAAAATCGAGCACGCTGGCTTAAGTGAAGGGTAAAAGAAAGATTGCAATTTGAAGAACAAAGTAAGATTGTTGAAGAATGAAGGAAGGCAGTGATATCTTGAAGGATAAAAGGTAGAAACTTGGTCAAAAGTAAAAAATGAACTAAGGAAGAAATATTTATAGAGGCTTTGCGTCGTTTCACATCCAGGAACGACCTGCCGATGACTGACACGCGTTTGGGGTCATTATGACGCGACTGATGGGACGTTTCGGTTTCTTTGTTGTTTTGTGTCATGGCATGTTGAGGAAGGGATCAAAGAACTCATGTTGTTCCTCGTCGTTTCCGTAAACTTACTCTCCGAGAAACGAGGGGACTATCTGTACACGGTAAAATCAAGCACATGAGATGCCTCAACTTTCGATGAAGCAAATGGAGCAAGAGATGCAACGATATGAAACCAGAATCGAGACCATGAGCCCCTTGAGCGGGGGTCTAGGCAAAGCACCCGACCTCGAGAAGTATCAGGGCCATAACCCCGAGTTCGGTTTGCCAATGGCCTCGGAAAAAACTACTAGGTAGCTAAGCACAACCAACAAAAGGTTGTGATATCCGTGATCAGCCGGATATCATGGCGTGGATCTCGGCACGTATTGGCACAGAACTAGTGATTGGTTAAACGGAGAATTTTTACCTTTCATAGAATTGTGCTTAGGGTAAAACTCCCCTACTATATAAAGGAAGGTCTTATTGTTTATTAAGGATATTGTAACACGCATACCAAGATAATATACTATTATTTTTCTGTTATTCAAAGTTCTTACACTTGTTGATCGGTGTTCCATTATTATAAGTCTAGGATCGAGGACAGATATCTCATTGAGGCTGCCATCGAGTCCAGAATCATCTCTTTCTCCTTTTTCTTCGAGTGGTTTGACAATTTATTACATCTTTTATCTGTTCAACCTAACAATATTTACCGTTTGTATTGAATTAATACATGTATCCTTAAAACCACAAATAAATTTAATAGTTATCCGTTTTCTGGGGTAAACAAATTGAAAAGTGGGAGCATTTTCTAAAACGAGATCAATGAGGTAAAAGATCAAAGAATATCCAAAAAGGGCCAAAACTACCTAGTATAATATATCGAATTTGTTTTATGATTGTCCTTTATTAATCTACTATCTCCTTAAATCCCCAACATTAGTTTTAGGGGATATTTTAAGCCAAAAGAAAACTCTAAATATCAAAATATAGGATCAAAATAATTTGGGATTATTACATAAATAGCTCGTTAGATTCAATATTTACTTTATATATATAAAGTAAATATTTACTTTATATATATATATATATATATATATGTATGTGTGTGTGTGTGTGTGTGTGTGTGTGTGATGATCCAAAGTGTCATATTTAAATTTAATAAGTAATTCTGTGTTTTATGGCATCAAAAAGCACTATTTATCATTCCTCGAATTGTATGCGTAGTCCGTATAATTTTTCGGAAAGTTTTTGTGTGAAAAATTGATTAAAAGGTGAAATAGAGCTTTAAAACTCAACTGAATTGACTTTGGTCAATATTTCGAGCAAACAGACTTGGATCAGTATTTTGACAATTCTGGTAGGTCCGTATCATGATTTGGGACTTGGGCGTATGCCCGGAATCGAATTCCGAGGTCCCTAGCCCGAGATATGGAATTTTGATGAAAAATTAAAGGTTTGAAAGCTTAATGATTTTTAAGAATTTACTGATGATGGATTTATTGACACCGGATTTGTATTTTGGTTCTGGAGCCCGATATAGGTCCACTATAATATTTATGACTTGTCTGCCAAAATTTGTGAGAAACGGAGTTGATTTGACGTGATTCGGACGTCCGGTTGTGAAAATATAAGTTTTAAAGTTTTCTTGAAAATTTTATTTGATTTGGTGTCTGATTCATAGTTCTAGGTGTTATTTTGGCGATTTGATCGCGTGAGCAAGTTTGTATGATATTTTAGGACTTGTGTGCATGTTTGGTTTGGATCCCCGAGAGCCCGGGTGAGTTTCGGATAGGCTACGAGTGTTTTGAAACTTTGGAAAAATCTGGTATTTCCAGTTATGGTTTCCTTCTATGCGATCGCGTGACTGTGTCTGCGATCGCGAAGGCTTAATGGTCACGGATGAAATTTGTACTATGAGATTGCATAGTGAGATCCGCGATCACACAGTTGCAGCAACTAAGTCACTGCGAATGCGAGGGCCAAGCCGTGTTCGCGAAGAAGGAATGAGGCAGAAGCTAAAGCACAAAATTTGTGCTACGCGATCGCACACGGTAGTCCGCGATCGCGGAAGGTTGAGAAGTTGTGCTTCGCATTTGCGAAAGCACTGCCGCGTTCGCATAGAGCAAAAGCTGGGCAGCCTAAAAATATAATTCGCGATCGCGAAGCATTGTACGCGATCGCATAGGGTAAAAATGTGGGCAAACACAACTTAAGTTTTGTAAATGAGAATTTCGACCCATTTTCTACCTTTTTCGATTTTGAGCTCGGGTAAGACAATATTTGAGCTATTTTTACGGGAAAACATTGGGGTAAGTGTTCCTTATCCTATACTGATTATATTTCATGATTTCATACTCATTTACATTATGAATCCGTGAATTTATGGAAGAAAAATCAGATTTTTATAAAATCTTCCAAAAATGTAATATGAAGATTTGAAAGCCAATCCGATGTCGGAATTTGATAATTTTTGTATGGTTGGACTCTTCTCGGAATGTGTGTTCGGATTTCATAAGTTTTTTCTAGATTCAAGACATGGGCCCCACTGTCAATTTTTAAAATGAATTTCGGATTTTATTCGAAAAATTAGTAAATTCATATGGAATTAATTCCTATGATTCGTATTGAGTATATCGAATTATTTGTGAATAGATTTGAAGATTTTGGAGACAAATTTAAAAGGAAAAGATGTGGTCGAGTAATTGATTGAAATTGCAAAGCGAGGTAAGTGTCGTGGTTAACCTTGACTTGAGGAAATAGAACCCTTAAATTATTTGGTATGTGAAATGCATGTGAACGACGTATAGGCGAGGTGATGAGTGCCTATACGTCGTCAAATTAATTATTTGCATAATTATTTGAAAATCCTAAATTTGTTTTAATACACGAATTAATTGTTATGATAATTGTTTCTCTCATATTCTTTGTTAAATATTAATTCTTGAATTCTTGCAATGATTGCTACATGCTTATTTGATTTATGAGCATTAATTGCTACTTGATATTTAACATATTAAATAGTAAACTCTCTATTTTCTCCCTGATTTCCATAATAAATTACTATTTGTCATTATTTTTTTCATAATTAAATCGTAATTATTGTATGCTTGTTGTCTTAAATTTTTATATATTAATTGTTGCATTTATTGGAGTAATTTCTTCTATAAGAATTGGTAAATGGATATATTGGGGGATCAGGTTGCACGCCGCAATAGAATTATTAAAAGTCCATATTGGGGGATCGGGTTGCTCGCCGCAACAAACTTATTAAAAGTCCATATTGGGGGATCGGGTTGTACGCCGCAAAAGACTTGCTTAGAAGTCCATATTGGGGGATCGGTTGCTCGCCGCAACAGACTTATTAAAAGTCTATATTTTGGGATCGGGGTTGCACGCCGCAAGAGACTTGTTTAAAAGTCCATATTGGGGGATCGGGTTGCTCGCCGCAACAGACTTATTTAAAAGCCTATATATACTTGATTAAAATAAATATATGGGAGGATTGAAAAATGAATATGTTGTGAGAGCGGGTTGCAGCTGCAACAGAAATTGATTGAAATAATAATTGGTTATGATTGCTGAGTTGGCTTCAACTATTAGAAATGAGTTTCCTGATTTAATTCTATTATTGTGGTTATTACTACTATTGCGTCAAGGTTAATGTAAGTGACATGCCTTAGCCTCGTCACTACTTCGTCGAGGTTAGACTCGGTACTTACCAGTACATGGGGTCGGTTGTACTGATACTACACTCTGCACTTCTTGTGCAGATTTCGGATTTGGTCACAACGGCGTACCATAGACTTGCTCGGATTTCAGCTACTCAGAGGAGACTTGAGGTATAACTGCATAGCGTCCATAGTTCTGAAGTCCACGTCTATCTTTCTTTAGTTGTGTGTTTGCTTTCAGATAGCTTTATTTTATTCAGACCTTTATTTGTATTATTCTAGAATCTCGTGCACTTGTGACACCAATTTTGGGATGGTATTTAGACGCCGTTATTTTTATGAATTATTCACTACATTTCAGACTTTACTTTCGCATTTGTTTCTTTGTTATTAATAAATTTTAAAATTGTTTTAAAATGGATAATATTATTCTAACGTTGGCTTGCCTAGCAAGTGAAATGTTAGGCGCCATCACGGTCTGAAGGTGGGAATTTGGGGTCGTGACAGTTGGTATCACAGCGCTAGGTTACATAGGTCTCATGAGTCACGAGCAAGCTTAGTAGAGTCTGAAGGATCGGTACGGAGACATATGTACTTATCTCTTAGGGGCTATGAAGTTTAGGAACAATATTACTTCTTTCTTATTTTGTCGTGCGATTTTATTCTATCATCGATGATTGAACCATTCTACTCTTATTCTCTCGCAGATGGTAAGAACACGTAATACATCTAACGATGGACAGGGACCAGAGCCCCGGTGGCAACTATGGCTAGGGGTAGAGGTCGAGGTCGAGGTTGTGCTAGAGGCCGAGGCAGAGGCAAAGGTAGAGCTCAGTTTTGAGCTCGAGCAGCTACACCTGTTGTAGAACCTTAAGTGGATCTTCAGGACGAGGTTCCAGTTCAGAATGTACTAGTCAGACCAGTTCAGGTTCCGGAAGGATTCATAGCTACTCCAGTACTTCAGGACCCTCTAGTCCGTTTGGTGAGTCTTATGGAGGGCGTGACCCAGAATGGTACATTTCTAGCGGCACCAGTCGTCTCACAGGCTGGGGGAGGAGCATAAACTCCTACTACTCGCGCTCCAGAGCAGATGGCTCCCCAAAATCAGGCAGCAGCAGCCCCGCCAGTTGGGGTAGTTCAACCAGTTGTTGCAACACAAATCGGTGATAGGCCCGCAATGTCTTTTGAGGCCTTATTAAAACTGGATAAGTTCACTTCAGTGGTACACCTTCTGAGGACCCACAAGATTATCTTGACTGCTGCCATGAGGTGCTGCGGAACATGGGTATAGTTGAGACCAATGGGGTTGATTTTTCTATACTTCAGATGATGGATTCCGCTAAGAGGTGGTGGAGAGATTATACATTGACCAGACCAGTCGGATCGCCTGCACTTATCTGGGAGCAGTTCTTTCAGCTATTTCTGGAGATGTCCCTTCCTATCACACTGAGAGAGTATTACCGCAAGCAATTTTGAGCATCTACAATAGGGCAGTATGACTATTAATTAGTATGAGTCTCGTTTTGTGGATTTGGCCCGTCATGCTCTCCTTTTACTACCTATTGAGAGAGATAGGGAGAGGAGGTTTATTGAGGGACTCACTTACCCTATCAGGCTTCAGATGGCCAAGGAGACCGGAAGCGAGATTTCTTTTCAGGCAGTTGCTAATGTCGCGAAGAGGATCGAGATGGTCCTTGCACAAGAGAGAGGACAGAGGTCTGATAAGAGGCCTCGTCAGTTCGGTGATTTTAGTGGTGCCTCGCCTAGAGGCAGGAGTAATTTTGGTAGGGGTTATCCTCCCAGACCGTTTCATTCAGCACTTCATGCATCTCCCGGTGCTTCAGGGAGTCACGGTCCTATTATGCCTTACTCTAGGCAACCAGCACTTAGTGCACATTCAGCTCCTATTAGTGCACCACCACTCTAGAGTTACTACAATGGTTATCCGGCCCATTCGGGTCAGCTTCAGCAGCCACGACATCAGGATGGGTGTTATGAGTATGGGAACATTGGTCACATCAGGAGGTATTGCCCTAGGTTGGCGAGTAACAGATCTTGACAGGATTCTCGTGCCATCATACCGACACCGGTTGCTTCACCGCCTGCTCAACTATCTAGAGGTAGGGGTCAAGCAGCTAGAGGTAGAGGTGGAGGTCAAGCCATTAGAGGTGGAGGCCAGCCAGCCAGAGACCGTCCCATGGACGCAGTTCAGAGTGGTAGGGCTCAACCCAGATTTTATGCTTTTCCAGCTAGGCCTGAGGCCGAGTCATCTGATGTTGTGATCACAGGTATTATTCCAGTTTGCCATAGAGATGCTTCAGTTCTATTTGATCCAGGATCTACTTATTCCTATGTGTCCTCCTATTTTGCTTCATATTTGGTTGTGCCTAGTGATTCTCTGAGTGCTTCTGTGTGTGTATCTACACCGGTGGAAGACTATGTTGTAGTAGATCATGTCTATCGTTCGCGTGTGTTTACTATTGATAGTCTTGAGACTAGTGTGGATCTTCTACTTCTTGATATGGTAGATTTTGATGTCATCTTGGGTATGGATTGGCTATCACCTTATCATGCTATATTAGATTGTCATGCCAAGACAGTAACCCTAGCCGTGTCGGGGTTACCTCAGATAGAGTGGAAAGGAACTTCTGGCCATTCTGCCAGCAAGGTTATTTCTTATATGAAAGCTCGGCATATGGTCGAGAAAGGGTGTCTAGCCTATTTGGCTTATATTAGCGATCCCAGCGCGGATGTTCCTTCTATGGACTCAGTACCAGTGGTTCATGAATTTCCAGAAATATTTCCTGCAGATTTGCAGGGAATGCCACCCGATAGAGATATTGACTTCTGTATTGATTTGGCTCCGGGCACTCAGCCCATTTCTATCCCACCATACCGTATGTCCCCGCTGGAGTTGAAAGAATTGAAGGAGCAGTTACAAGACTTGCTTGATCAAGGATTCATTAGACCCAGTGTCTCCCCCTAGGGTGCACCCATATTATTTGTAAAGAAGAAAGATGGTTCAATGCGAATGTGTATAGATTATCGGCAGTTGAACAAGGCTATTATCAAGAACAAATATCCCCTGCCAAGAATTAATGACTTATTTGATCAGCTTCAGGGTGCCAAGGTATTTTTTAAGATCGATTTGAGGTCTGGTTACCGTCAATTGAAGATTAGGGCATCTAATGTCCCTAAGACAGCTTTTCAGACTCGATATGGGCATTACGAATTCCTAGTGATGTCATTTGGGTTGATAAATGCCCCAGCAACATTTATGGATTTGATAAATCGGGTGTTCAAGCAATATTTGGATTCTTTTGGGGTTGTATTTATTGATGATATCTTGATTTACTCCAGCAGTCGAGAGGAGCATGAGCAACATCTTCGGAGTGTGCTTCAAACTTTGAAAAATAATCAGTTATATGCTAAATTTTCAAAATGCGAGTTTCGGTGAAGCTCAGTTGCTTTTTTGGAGCATGTTGTATCGGCATAAGGCATAAAGGTGGATCTTAAGAAGATTGAGGCTGTTTAGAATTGGCCTAGACCTACCTTAGTTACAGAGATTTGGAGTTTCCTGGGTTTAGCAAGTTACTATCGTTGGTTCGTGGAAGGGTTTTCATCTACAGCAAGCCCATTGACCAGACTAACCCAGAAAGGTGTCCCATTCAGATGGTCAGACGAGTGTGAGTTGAGCTTTTAGAAGCTCAAGACCGCTTTGACTACGGCACTAGTGTTGGTATTACCCACAGGTTCAGGATCGTATACGGTATATTGTGACGCATCTCACATTGGGCTTGGTGCAGTATTAGTGCAAGATGGTAGGGTGATTGCATATGCGTCGCGACAGTTGAAAGTTCACAAGAAGAATTATCCTGTTCATGACTTAGAATTGGTAGCCATTGTTCATGCGCTGAAGATTTGGAGGCATTATCTCTACGGTGTCTCGTATGAGGTATTTACTGATCATCGTAGCCTTCAATATCTGTTCAAACAAAAAGATCTTAATTTGAGGCAGAGAAGATGGTTGGAATTGTTGAAAGACTATGATATCACCATTTTGTATCACCCAGGAAAGGTCAATGTGGTGGCCGATACTTTGAGTAGAAAGGTTGTGAGTATGGGCAGTCTTGCGTATATTCCAGTTGTTGAGAGGCCGTTATCTGCAGATGTTCAGACCTTGACTAATCAGTTTGTGAGTTAGATGTTTCAGAACCCAGTCGGGTTCTAGCTTGCACAGTCGCTCGGTCTTCTTTATATGAGCGCATCAAAGAGCGGCAGTATGATGATCCTCATTTACTTGTCCTTAAGGACATGGTGCGGCACAGTGATGCCAAACAGGTTACTATAGGGAAATATGGAGTTCTGCGAATGCAGGGTCGTATTTGTGTGCCTAATATTGACGGGCTTCGTGAATTAATTCTTGAAGAGGCACACGGTTCAAGGTATTCTATTCATCCAGGTACCGCCAAAATGTATCAAGATTTATGGCAATATTATTGGTAGAGGAGAATGAAAAAGGATATAGTTGCATATGTAGCTCGGTGTCTGAATTGTCAGCAAGTTAAGTACGAGCATCAAAGACATGGTGGTTTGCTTCAGAAGTTAGAAATTCCTGAGTGGAAATGGGAGCGTATCACTATAGATTTTGTTGTTGGACTCCCACGGACTCAGAGAAAATTTGACGCAGTTTGGGTCATTGTGGATAGGTTGACCAAGTCAGCACATTTCATTCCAGTGGCAGTTACCTATTATTCAGAAAGGTTAGCTAAAAATAACATTCGTGAGATTGTCCGCCTTCACGGTGTGCCCGTGTCTATTATTTCAGATCGAGGTACACAATTTACCTCACACTTCTATAGGGCTATACATCGTGAGTTAGGCATGCGGGTTGAGTTGAGTACAACATTTCATCCACAGACAGACAGACAGTCAGAGCGCACCATTCAGATATTGGAAGATATGCTTCGCGCTTGTGTTATAGACTTTGGATTGGGATCAGTTCTTGCCACTTGCAGAGTTTGCTTATAATAATATCTACCAGTCAAGCATTCAGATGGCTCCATATGAGACATTATATGGAAGGCGATGTCGTTTGCCAGTTGGCTAGTTTGAACCGGGAGAGGCTCAGTTGTTGGCTACCAATTTGGTACATGATGCCTTGGATAAGGTCAAGATTATTCATGATCGACTTCGCACAACTCAGTTTAGGCAAAAGGGTTATGCCGACCGTAAAGTTCGTGCTATTGCATTCATGGTTGGAGAAAGAATATTGCTCCGGTTTTCACCTATGAAAGGTGTAATGAGGTTTGGAATGAAGGGCAAGTTGAGCCCTAGGTATATCGGACCCTTTGAAATTCTTGAAAGGGTGGGTGAGGTAGCCTACAGGCTTATATTACCACCTAGTTTATCAGCGGTTCATCCGGTGTTCCATGTGTCTATGCTCCAGAAATATCATGGTGATTCGCCCCATGTGTTAGATTTCAGCTCAGTCCAATTGGACAAAGATTTGACTTACGAGGAGGAGCCGGTGGCTATTCTAGCCTGGCAGGTCTGGCAGTTGAGGTCTAAGAGTTATCCTTCAGTTCGGGTACAATGGAGAGGTCAGCCGATAGAGGCGTCTACCTGGGAGTCCGAGTCGGACATGCGGAGTAAATATCCACACCTTTTCTCCAGCTCAGGTACTTTTTCTAACTCCGTTCGAGGACGAACGTTTGTTTTAGAGGTGGAGAATATGATGACCCAAAGTGTTATCTTTAAATTTAATAAGTAATTCTATGTTCTAAGACCTCGAAAAGCACTATTTATCATTCCTCGACTTGCATGCGCAATCCGTATAATTTTCCGGAAAGTTTTTGTGTGAAAAATAGATTAAAAGGTGAAATAGTGCTTTAAAACTCAACTGAGTTGACTTTGGTCAATATTTTGAGCAAACGATCTTGGATCAGTATTTTGACAATTTCAGTAGGTCCGTATCATGATTTGGGACTTGTGCGCATGCTTGGAATCGAATTCCAAGGTTCCTAACCCGAGATATGGAATTTTGATGAAAAATTAAAAGTTTGAAAGCTTAATGATTTTTAAGAATTTACCGATGTTGGATTTATTGACACCGGGTCCGTATTTTAGTTTCGGAGCCCGGTATAGGTCCACTATAATATTTATGACTTGTCTGCCAAAATTGGTGAGAAACAGAGTTGATTTGATGTGAATCGGATATCTGGTTGTGAAAATATAAGTTTTAATGTTTTCTTAAAAATTTCATTTGATTTGGTGACCGATTCGTAGTTTTAGGTATTATTTTGGCGATTTGATCATGCGAGCAAGTTCATATGATATTTTAGGACTTGTGTGCATGTTTGGTTTGGAGCTCCGAGGGCTCGGGTGAGTTTCAGATAGGCTACGGGTGTTTTGAAACTTTGGAAAAATCTAGTATTTCCAGTTCTGGTTTCCTTCTATGCGATCGCGTAACTGTGTCCGCGGTTGCGAAGGCTTAATGGTCACAGATGAAATTTATACTATGCGATTGCATAGTAAGGTCCGCGATTGCATAGTTGCAGCAACTAAGTCACTGCGAACGCGAGGGCCAAGCCGTGTTCGCGAAGAAGGAATGAGGCAGAAGCTGAAGCACAAATTTTGTGCTACGCGATCGCACACGGTAGTCCGCGATCGCGGAAGGCTGAGAAGCTGTGCTTCGCTTTCGCGTAGAGCAAAAGCTGGGCAACCTAAAAATGTGCTTCGCGATCGCGAAGCATTGTACGCGATCGCATAGGGTAAAAACGTGGGCAAACACAACTTAAGTTTTGTAAATGAGAATTTCAACCCATTTTCTACCATTTTCGATTTTGAGCTCGGGTAAGACAATATTTGGGCTATTTTTACGGAAAAACATTGGGGTAAGTGTTCCTTATCCTATACTGATTATATTTCATGATTTCATATTCATTTACATCATGAATCCGTGAATTTATGGAAGAAAATTCAGATTTTTATAAAATCTTCCAAAAATGTAATATGAAGATTTGAAAGCCAATCCGATGTCGGAATTTGATAATTTTTATATGGTTGGACTCTTCTCGAAATGTATGTTCGAATTTCGTAAGTTTTTTCTAGATTCGAGACATGGGCCCTACTGTCAATTTTTAAAGTGAATTTTGGATTTTATCCGAAAAATTAGTAAATTCATATGGAATTAATTCCTATGATTCGTATTGAGTATATCGAATTATTTGTAAATAGATTTGAAGCTTTTGGAGATAAATTTAAAAGGAAAAGATGTGGTCGAGTAATTGATTGAAATTACAAAGCGAGGTAAGTGCCGTGGTTAACCTTGACTTGAGGAAATAGAACCCTTAAATTATTTGTTATGTGAAATGCATGTGAACGACGTATAGGCAAGGTGATGAGTGTCTATACGTCGTCAAATTAATTGTTTGCATAATTATTGGAAAATCCTAAATTTGTTTTAATACACGAATTAATTGTTATGATAATTTTTTCTCTCCTATTCTTTGTTAAATATCAATTCTTGAATTCTTGCAATGATTGCTACATGCTGATTTGATTTATGTGTATTAGTAAACTGCCTATTTTCTCCCTGATTTTCATAATAAATTGCTATTTGTCATTATTTGTTTCATAATTAAATCGTAATTATTGTATGCTTGTTGTCTTAAATTTTTTTTATATTAATTATTGCATTTATTGTTGCAATTTCCTCTATAAGAATTAGTAAATGGATATATTGGGGGATCAGGTTGCACGCCGCAATAGACTTATTAAAAGTCCATATTGGGGGATCGGGTTGCACGCCGCAAGAGACTTGTTTAAAAGTCCATATTGAGGGATCAGGTTGCTCGCCGTAACAGACTTATTTAAAAACCTATATATATTTGATTAAAATAAATATATGGGAGGATTGAAAAATGAATATGTTGTGGAAGCGGGTTGCAGCTGCAACAGAAATTGATTGAAATAATAATTGGTTATGATTGCTGAGTTGGCTTCAACTATTAGAAATGAGTTACCTGATTTAATTCTATTATTATGGTTATTACTATTATTGCGTCCATGTTAATGTAAGTGACCTGCCTTAGCCTCATCACTACTTCGTCGAGGTTAGACTCGACACTTACCAGTACATGGGGTCGGTTGTACTGATATTACACTCTGCACTTCTTGTGCAGATTTCGGAGTTGGTCACAGCGGCGTACCATAGACTTGCTCGAATTTTAGCTACTCAGAGGAGACTTGAGGTATAACTGCACATCGTCCGCAGTTCTGAAGTCCCTGTCTATCTTATTTTAGCTGTGTGTTTGCTTTCAGACAGCTTTATTTTATTCAGACATTTATTTATATTATTCTAGAAGCTCGTGCACTTGTGACACCAATTATGGGATGGTATTTAGACATCGTTATTTTAATGGATTATTTACTACCTTTTAGACTTTACTTCCGCATTTGTTTCTTTGTTATTAATAAATTTAAAATTTATTTTAAAATGGATAATATTATTCTAATATTGGCTTGCCTAGCAAGTGAAATATTAGGCGCCATCACGGTCCGAAGGTGGGAATTTCGGGTCGTGACAATATATATATATATATATATATATATATATATTATGCATTCGCTAGTCATTTTAGTTTAAAAAATTAGGTGGACGACTATTTGGATTAATTCTTCAAGCAATTTTAAGGACAACTTATATTATAAGTAAATAGGAAGATGAAAAAGTAGGATGATAAAATTGTTTTGGAAACTCTAAAATATCAAAATATATGTTGTACATTCCAAATGAACGAGTATATTCTATCCAAAATAGAATTAGTAGTATTTCAATGGGCAGTAGAAGGAATATTGTAGGTTTGGGAGCCTAAACTGAAGTACAAAATAAGTTGGTGTGTCCGAAAGACACGCTTTTAAACTTCATTGGTAAAACTAAAAAGGAAAAAAAGTAAAGGGAAGCTTCCGGTGCATCAGTGTGTCCCCTGATTTGAGAGCGAAAAATTAAGACAGTTTCAATTTCCTCTTCCAGATCTAACGCTCACCATACTCACACAGTCACACGCACACACAGAGAAAAGAGAGCAATAGATTCATTGATTAATCGATTGAAGTTCAGAAAATTGACGAAGTATTAATATTGATTTTAGATGAAGCTATTGAAGCTGGCATTTTTAGTTGCTTTGGCATCTGGACTTGGAGCTATTCTCATCTACATCACTGGTCTCTCCTCTCCACGTGCGTAGATAAATCATTTACCCGTTCTTTTATTCGCACCAAAATATAGGAAAAAAACTTACTATTTAATTGTGCACCGACTTGTGAATGTGAATGAAGTGATAAAATTTGTTCGTTATATGTGTAGATGGATCATATCATGTCTCGGATGAGGATTTGGAGGCATTGCGAACTCTACAGAGTGGTTTTCAGAAGTGCGTGGTGAGTTGGACTTTTTTTTTTTTTTTTTTTTGGTTATGCGATTTCAATTTTGATATGGAAGTTTGTTCTCATTGCTCTAATGAAGCTTTAAAGTATCTGAATTGTCAAATGCATAGGTGAACTTCTATTTTGTGCACTTTTTTTCGTACTGCATTGTGGGGACGCTAGAAAATGAAGGAATTTTGGCTTCATGGATATATTACTGTTTAATTACTACTAACTTAGATCGGGATGCTAAAAACTTAGCATCTTTTAACGTCTTTTAAATAATATTTCATGTTAAATTACGGTACAAAGATCAGAACTAGTAGCTTGCTCTTTTAGGCAGTAGGCTAATATTGGTTTAGCTTGGGTCAGTGTTTGTTACCTCTCTGTATGTTTTCTGATATCATTAGTTTAAATATGTCTGTAGCATTTTCTTCTTGATTGAGTATGTGGAATGACATTCTTCATAAGTTTAAGATAAAAGCTGAAGAATAATATTTTTCTAAGCAAGCAAAAGTTTTCATTAATGCCCAAAAGGAAAGCACTAAGATAGTGCTGGTCTTTTCAAAAGAGAACCAGCCCTTCACGATCAGCTTTCTTGTAATGCACCTATGGGATCTACCAAACTATTCTCATAAAACATAATGTAATTTACGCCAGAGAGCTAAAATACTAAAACACTTAAAAGTATGTACAGTCGCAGGATTTCCTTAAAAATATCTCTGGGATCTTTCATTCACAAAACCCAAGCAATGCAGGCTGGTATTTTCTCCACATCCCTTTCAATTTTATCTGAACTTACATCCATCTCCACATCAAAATAAGTCGGCATCACTCATTCAACTCGATAAATTTGAGAAACAGTTCCCAAAATTGCGCTGCCACAGGGAAATGCAAAAAGGTGGTCATTTATGTGCTCCACACTTTCAAGTTTTTGCTTTGAAAAACAGTGCAGAATGCAGAAGATAGAGAGGAGAGATTTTCAAATCCGAAGCCGAAGCCGAACCGAGCTAGCGACGACGACGGCGCGAGGCTTGCTCTCTTCTCAACTCTTTAAGAGCTAAAAGAAGTGCTTCTATATACAAGCACACAATTTTTCCTCTTCCTATCCAATGAGGGACAAAGTTCCTTTGTAAAAGGGACTAATTCAAAATTTTATTTTCCTTCATTTCTTTTCCCAGCATTTTTGTTTTAATTAATAAAACCCAACAATCCCCCACATGAATGGGGAATGGCTATTCGGAAAAAACATGCATGAAAAAACTATGTGATTCGCAAGTAAGGATTAATCGCATTTGGATAAGTAGGTTTCCCTTTGAACTTTCCGTAGTGAACATATATCGGATATACTCGATCAATCGGTAGATTTGATATCTTTGAACCGTCGAACTTTAATGTATACCTAGACAACCATACGTCACACAATCAACCCTTAACCGTCTTGGTTCTCATTCTTGTGTTCATTAACATCGCCTGGTTTCATAAGTGCGTAGAGAACTGGCCTTACAAAACTTTTCTTGAAGCGGCTTACACTTCACACTTACATAGGTGATTCCTAAACGTGTTATCCTGTAGATACACTATTTGATATACCCCGTATCAAACTTAGAAACCATTAAAAAGCTTTAACGCTTTATTCTTGTTACTGAACATTGTCTTCATCATGAGAATTGACCAAAATTTTATTTGACAATGTTTAACCGTCACTAATGACTTTGTTTGATCTCCTTGAACCTAGATCTTGGATCTCCAGTCTCCTAGGTAGAGTTACTGCCACAGTGACTTGTCCTTGGCCATAGTCCCATTCCCTTTGATGACTTCTCAACCGCCTCTCTAGTTAGGCCTTTTGTAAACGAATCTGATACATTATCTTTTTGACTTTACATAGTCAATTGTGATAATTCCACTAGAGAGTAGTTGTCTAACGGTATTATGCCTTCGTTGTATCTGATGAGATTTCCCGTTATACATAACGCTCCCAACCCTTCCTATTGCCGCTTGACTGTCACAATTTATGTATATAGGTGCCAAAGGTTTGGACCAAAATGGAATATCTTCCAAGAAATTCCGGAGCCATTCAGCTTCTTCACCGACCTTGTCTAAAGCTATAAACTCAGACTCCATTGTAGAGCGGGCGATGCATGCCTGTTTGGACGACTTCCCAGACACTGCTCATCCACCAATGGTAAAAACGTATCCACTTGTGGATTTTGATTCTGTTGATCCAGTGATCCAATTTGCATCACTATATCCCTCAATAACTGCGGGATAAATATTATAATGCAATGCATAGTCTTGGGTATATTTCAAATACCCCAAAACTAGTTTCATTGCTATCCAATGAGCTTGGTCGGGATTACTTGTATATTGACTAAGCTTACTTATCGCACAAGCTATATCAGGTCGTGTACAATTCATAATGTACATCAAACTTCCCAACACTCGAGCATATTCCAATTGAGACTTGCTTTGACCTTTATTCTTTACAAGAGTATGGTTTAAATCAATTGGCGTTCTTGCAACTTTAAAGTCCAAATATTTGAACTTTTCAAGTACCATTTTAATATAATGAGATTGAGACAAAGCTAGACCTTGGGGAGTTTTAAGGATCTTAATTCCCAAAATTAAATCAGCAATCCCTAAGTCTTTCATATCAAACTTACTAGTAAGCATGCGCTTAGTCAGTGTTGTGAAGAGCGTGAAGCGAGAAAAAGCGACAAGCCTCTTTTCGCTTAAAGCGAGAAGCGAAGCGCTCGCTTTTTGAAGTGAAGCGGAATTTAAAAAAAATATTAAAATAAATACTGCATAGACAACACATGTAACTGTAAGCAAATGTTCAATACTTCAATGTAAAAACTAAAGAGTAGCATAAATTAAAGCACAAAATGAGCATATTATTCTTCTACAATATTGTCAAATTCTTGTATTCCACTATCATTATTGTATTGCTCGTCATCTTCTTCAACTTCTTCTTCATCAACTACGAAAAAGGGCAGTATAACTGAAACGAAAAAATGGGCAGCATTTCAGCTTTTTTATCACTGAAACAGTGCAAGAAAATGAAGAAGAAGAAGAGAAGAATGAGAAAGAAGAACTGAAGGGAAAAAAAATTCGCCAGCATTTCGCTGCTATTTGGACGCTGAAACAGTAAAAGAAAAAGAAAAAGAAGAAGAAGAAGAAGGAGGAGGAAGAAGAAATCACATACCTGGACTAAACTTGATGATCTTGAAGTTAAAAAGTGTAGAAAACTTGGAACCCTAGTCGCCTCTTTCTTTCTCTGCTGCTGGTGGTCGATATGTTTTAATAAAAAAATAGCTTTTTTAATTAAAAAGGTTGGCAGCCCTTTAAAACAGAGAAACGCTCGCTTCAGTCGCCTCGCTTCGCATCGTCGCTTCTCGCTTTTTAGTGGGAAGCGACCGTTTTTGAATACCTGCTACGCTTCAGATAGCAGAAGCGGTGGTTGGGTCGCTTCGCTTCGCTTCTCGCTTTAAGCGAGGAAGCGCCCGCTTTTCACAACACTGCGCTTAGTAGCATTTATGTTAGCAATGTCGTTACTCATTATCATTCTAAACCCTTTAACAACTAATCTTGCCTTATATTTGTCAATAGTACCATCAACTTTCATTTTCCTTTTAAAAATCCACTAAGAACCCAAAGGTTTGTTTCCTGGAGGAAGATCAACCAATTTCCAAGTATGATTACTTAATATGGATTCTATTTCACTATTGACTGCTTCTTTCCAATATTGTGCTTCCGAGGAAGGCATTGCTTCTTTGAACGTTTGAGGCTCATTTTTCAACAAGAATGCCAGAAAATCTGGTCCAAAGGAAGTAGTTGTCCTTTGACGTTTACTACGTCTTAGATTTTCCTCATTAAAAGTACTTTCCTTTGCTTCTTCCCGAGGTCGCTTAGATTTTTCACTAGACGACTCACATTCCCTTTTATACGGATAAATATTCTCAAAGAATTCAACATTATCTGATTCAATTACCGTATTAATATGATTGTCGGGATTTTCTGATTTATGAACCAGAAAACGATATGCCTTACTATTTGTTGCATATCCTATGAAGACGCAATCAACGGTTTTTGGTCCAATCTTTACCCTTTTGGGTTTAGGGACTTGCACTTTAGCCAAACACCCCCACACTTTAAAATATTTTAAGTTGGATTTTCTTACTTTTCATTTTTCTTATGGAATGGATTGTGTTTTTCTATGGGGAACTCGATTGAGTATTCAGTTAGCTGTAAGAATAGCTTTCCCCCCAAGTTCTGAGGTAAACCAGAACGTATTAACAAGGCATTCATCATCTCCTTTAGCGTTCTATTTTTTCTTTCCGCAATTTCATTAGATGGCAGTGAGTAATGGGCAGTTGTTTGGTGAATAATGCCATGTTCCAAACATATTTATTCGCTACCCATATCACTTTTTATCATTTTGATCTTTTTGTTTAGTTGCGTTTCAACTTTATTTTTGTATTGCTTGAATGCATCAATCGCTTCATCTTTACTATTAAATAAGTAAATATAGCAATATCTAGTATTGTCGTCAATAGAAGTTATGAAATACTTTTTCCCACCGCGAGGTGGTATTGACTTCATGTCGCAAATATCTGTGTGAATTAAGTCTAAAGGATTTGAATTCCTTTCAACTGACTTATAAGGGTGTTTAACATACTTTGATTCCACACATATTTGACATTTCGAGTTATTGCATTCAAACTTAGGCAATACTTCCAAATTAATCATTTTTCGCAAAGTTTTGAAGTTGACGTGTCCTAAACGTTCATGCTATAAATTATTTGACTCAAGCAAGTAAGAAGAAACTGAAATTTTATTCATATTCAATGGCAATTACATTGAGTTTTGAAAAGGTCCTCAGTAAGGTAACCTTTTCCTACATACATTTCATTCTTACTAATTACAACCTTGTCAGAAACAAAAACACACTTAAAGCCGTTCTTGACTAGAAGTGATGTCGAGACTAAATTCTTCCGCATTTCAGGAACATGAAGGACATCGTTTAGAGTCACAATCTTGCCGGAAATCATCTTCAAAGCTATCTTGCCCGTTCCTTCAATTTTTGTAGTAGCGGAATTTGCCATAAAAACTGTCTCGTCGGGACCAGCGGGAGCATAAGGAGCAAACAACTCCTTGTTAGCACAAACATGACGAGTAGCCCCAGAATCAATCCACCATTCTCTAGGATTTCCGACCAGGTTGCATTCAGAAAGCATGACACACAAGTCGTTTATTTCGTCATTCTTCTCAATCATGTTTGCTTGGCTTTTCTTCTTGTCCTTCTTTGGTGCACGACAGTCAACAGCCTTGTGTCTAACCTTTCCACAATTGTGGCAATTACCTTTAAACTTCTTTTTGCTTGGGTAATTCTCTTTTTGCTCGTTGAAGCTTCCTCAACAATATTTGCACTCATTATTGTTGAATTTTCACGAGACTTCTTTTCTACAGTCTTGTTGTCCTCTTCAATCATTAGCAAATAATAAGGTCTTCCAACGTCATCTCCTTGCGCTTATGTTTCAAGTAGTTTTTACGGTCCTTCCACATTTGAGGCAACTTTTCAATAAATGCCGCAACTTGAAACACTTCATTTATGACCACACCTACAATCATAAATTTAGAATTAATAATATAATCAATATCTTTAATAAAAATATTGATTCGATTTATACCTTCGGCAAGGAGGTCATGAACGATGACTTGCAGTTCTTGAACTTGAGTTATGACAGACTTACTGTCAACCATTTTAAAGTCCAAGAATTTTGCGGCAACAAACTTTAAGTCCAGCATCTTCCGTCTTGTACTTCTTTTCAAGAGCGTTCCACAACTCTTTCGAAGTTTCCATGACACTGTAAACGCTGTACAAGCCATCTTCCAAACAACTCAATATATAATTTTTGCACAAGAAGTCAGAATGCTTCTATGCCTCCGTGACCACAAACCGCTCATTAGCCGGAGTTTCTTCTCCGAAGATTGGAACGTCCTCGCTTATAAAGCGCTGCAAACTAAGTGTGGTCAGGTAGAAGAACATTTTCTACTGCCAGCGCTTGAAGTCCACGCCGGAAAAGTTTTCGGGCTTTTCTGCCGGTGCCATCGCCGGCGCAGGCGTTCTGCGACTTGAAGATGCAGTAGCCATTGCAACAGTAGTCGTCCCAACAGAACCATTTTGTTATTCCGTACTTGTTGTCATTTTTCTGTAAAAGAAATTGACACAAACAGAATTAGTATCTCGGTGAAGTTTTTATATCTTCAAACCGAATACAAACAACCGAGTAGAAAATCACAAGGATTTTAATCTCGGATTGAGTAGAAAGTCACAAAGACTTTAATCTCAAACTGGAGTAGAAAATCCGAAGATTTTAATCTCCAAAACGGGAGTAGAAAATCACTTGGATTTTAGTTTCCCAAACCAGAAAGTAAGATTAACACAGAAATAAATATTAAATTCCTTAAGCTTGTTAGTAATGTGTATTCAAAACCAGAAAATCAGAAGACGTTAGTTTAAGAAAACAAAGATAGAAAATTCTGAGCCCACAAGTTTCTTGTGTGTCCTTAAGGAATTTAATCCCCTCACAGTTGCCCAAGGTTTCGGATTAATTCATCCCAGGATAGAATGGAATAACTATTATGTGATAGCGGCACTTCAAATCACAGAACTTTGGCGAACTCAAATGGCGGAGCAAATCACACAAAATGCTTAAGTTTTTGCTTTGAAAAACAGTGCAGAATGCAGAAGATAGAGAGGAGAGATTTTCAGATTCGGTGGTGGAAGTATGAGGCTGAGCCTCTATATTTATAGCCAACAAAGTTGAGTCCCAACAGGTGCAAAGGTGCCTCTTCGTTTGAAGAGGTATCTATTCTGACATAAAACTTTGAATTACTGTTAAAAATATTAGGAAAGGAAAAATTATCAAAATAATTATTAAAAATTTCCAAAATAACATTTTTCGCGCAAAAATATGAGGAAAGGAAATATTAAATGACAGAAAAGGAAAATAAATTTGGTCCAAAAAATTATCAATCAATTTTATCAATTGACCGAACCCAAATCCGAATAGCCGAAGCCGAGCGAGCGACGACGACGACGCGAGGCTTGCTCTCTTCTCAACTCTTTAAGAGGTAGAAGGAGTGCTTCTATATATAAGCACAAGAATTTTCCTATTCCTAGAGAAGTTTGGAATGGAGTCCTAGAGAAGTTTGAAAAGAGGCTTGCAACTTGGCAAATGCAATACCTCTCCATGGGTGGCCGGTTAACTTTAATCAATAGTGTACTGGACAGTCTTCCCACATACTGTGTCTTTGTTCCCAATTCCAACCTCAGTCCTAAAGCAAATGGACAAACTTAGAAGGAAGTTCTTATGGGAAGGGTGCAGCAAAACACACAAATTTCCACTAGTGAAATGGCTCAAGGCAACACAACCAAAATTCAAAGGAGGCTTGGGCATCAGGGATCTACAAGTACACAACAAAGCTATGCTCTTAAAATGGCTTTGGAGATATGGACAGGAGGAATCTAGGCTATGGAAGGACATCATAGTTGCTAAATATGGAGCACACAACCACTGGTGTTCCAAGAAAACCAACACTCCTCATGGAGTTGATCTATGGAAGAACATCAGCAACCACGGGTATGAATTCTTCCAAAATGCAACTTTCAAAGTTGGGAATGGAACTAGTATTAAGTTTTGGAAGGATAGATGGTTCGGAAATACACCTTTGAAAGACATGTTTCCCGGTATGTATCACATTGCCTTGAACAAAGACTCCGATGTTGCTCAAAATAGAGACAATGGCACCTGGTGCCCACTTTTCAGAAGAAATTTGCAAGATTGGGAGGTCAACAGCCTACTCACAATGTTAAGCTCCCTAGGTCACAACATCGAAGATCAACAGCCTGACAAACTTATTTGGGGAAATTCTAAGAGAGGCAAGTACACAGTCAAAGAAGGATACATTCACCTCTGTGACCAGAATCCAATAATAGATAACTGGCCATGGAAACATATCTGGAGAACTAAAGTGTCTACCAAGGTGACTTGCTTCACATGGTTGTCTCTAAATGGGGCCTGTGTCACTCAAGGCAACTTAATCAAGAGGAACATCACACTAGTTAATAGATGCTACATGTGCCAACAACAGTCAGAAAGTGTAAACCACCTATTCCTTCACTGCTCAGTTGCAAAAGAAATTTGGAACTTCTTCTACACTATCTTTGGTCTGAAATGGGTTATGCCACAATCAACAAAGCAAGCTTTTGAAAGTTGGTATTTTTGGAGAGTTGGCAAATCCATTAGAAAAATCTGGAAAATGGTGCCGGCTGCAATTTTTTGGTGTATTTGGAAAGAAAGGAACCGAAGATGTTTTGATGGCATATCAACTCCACTCTACTCCCTCAAGGCTGCGTGTTTAGTTAACTTATTTAGCTGGAACTATCTCACCCCTGATAATAGTGCTGATACTTTTGTGGATTTCATTAGCTCCCTGATAGTGGCATAGGCTTTTGTAAATGGAGCTAATTACCCTATCTCTTTTGTACTCTTTGCATCTTCTTGATGCCCTTTAATGAAACTAATTAACTTCATCAAAAAATTTTCCTCTTCTTATCCAATGAGGGACAAATTACTTTGTAAAAGGGACTAATTCAAAATTTTATTTCCCTCCATTTCTTTTCCCACCATTTTTCATTCACACCTCTTTTATTTTAATTGATAAAACCCAACATAATGTACATCAGCTTTTAGATCTTTATGATCAGTTGACAACATATTTGTTCAGAAATGTTTGTTGTATTTGCTAACTTTAAAGTGATGCAGAGTGCAAATGGATTAGGTTTACAAGCTGTGAGTGGCAGGGACAATTGTGAGGTTATAATGAGGTTTCCCAGTGAAACAGTTCCAAAGTGGGTAAGTTTATTTTTCGCGCACTGCAACCATCCTCTCGCCCCCCACCCCCCAAAAAAAAAAAAATTCCATGTTTCTCTGTCCTAGCTACCATGCTAGTATAATAATCTTCTTCATTATTAAAATTCTGACACATCAAAAGTCTAATCCTCTTTCTTGCACAAGAACTTAGATTGTCCCTCTCTCACTCGATACTTATTTCATAAAGTGCAACTTGCAAATAGTTGCTGAATATCCTCAGCTAATAACTAACCACCTTTTTTTGTTCCACATCTAATAGAAAGATCCAAAAACGGGAGAACTTGAGGGCTTGTCATATGAGCTGAATTTATGTGAAGCTGTGGCTACTTGGGAACAGGTCACTAAGTTTTTCACTTGACTACAGGATTTAATTTGTACTATTTGTGTTATTATTGAAATTAAGGTGTTCTGCTTCTCCAGCTAGAGTGTTTGCTTGAAGCTGGCTTACCTAAACTTTACAATTTGCGTATTGTTTTACATACTACAATTGATTTAAATACAGTGGGATGATTGCTCAGGTGAGGAACAGTACCACAGTACTCACTAAAGAGTACATTGATGCTCTACCAAATGGATGGGAGGACTATGCATGGCAGAGGATTAATAAGGGAGTACTCCTGTAAGCGTGATCTCGCTTTTGATCATATGGTTCTAGATATTGTTGGTACTATCACATAGAATTTCTTAAATATATATGGCATAACTAGTTGCATAAACATGAACGGAATGATTGAATTTTTCTTCAACCAGGCAAACACACTGCGGACACTTGTCCTTCTAATGTAATACATTATGTTGCTAACTTTTTTGATCAGTAAAGGATATTTCATTAATAGCAAAAACAACGCAAAGAAAGTGCTGGAATATTTACATCAGAATCATTCAGCAGGCGGTAAAAGGCAAAAGGGCCAGACTAGCTCTAAGCCATAAACATCACCTGTCCATGTAATGATGCTATAACTTCTAGCATAGATTCAGCCACATCTTTAAACTCCATTTTGCATGGGAAAAAAAGACAATTAATTTTGTCTCTAGACTAGATTATAATGACCCTCGAAGCACCTCTGGTTCCTCTCTTCTCGTAAAGCCCGCCAAATACATGCAGGAATTATGTTCCACTTCTTCAAAATTTGTTTGTCCTTGCTTTTTCTGAACCAGCAATATAGTAGCTCATAAGTAGTCTTTGGCATTACAACTGTAGCCCCAACGTACCAAAAAATAGCTGCCAAAATAGGTGGGAACAGTGTAGAAATAAGTGATCAACACTTTCACTCTCTTTATGTTGTTAACTTCTTGATCTAATATAACTGAAATCTTCTATGTGATCTTATAGCAGTGTGCAATGTGTAATTGTATATCATAGGATTGTTGAATCTTAATGTAAGGCAAAAGTCTTAATGTAAGGCAAAAGTTCTTCAATCTTTGATGAAGAACTTGAAGATTACGTGAACGTCACCTTCCTGTAACTAAAGAATCTGGGTGTGTGCTGATTTTAGCGGACGCGTCACTTTTCTGGTGCAGGAACCGATGTGAAAATAGAACTCTTTGCATGGAAAAGCTCTCTCTTGTACTTCCAGAAAGACCACCATTAGTTCCAAGGCAGTATGGTCGATGTGCTGTTATTGGCAATTCAGGAGATCTTCTGAGAACAAAATTTGGCGATGAGATTGATGGCTATGAAGCTGTTTTCAGGGAAAATGGAGCACCGATACAGGTTTTGCGATCTTATCAACTTTTCCTTTTCACTTGATTTTGTGTACCCTTAACACCTCCCTTCTTTATTGTTTTCACAGAACTACACAGAGTTTGTGGGCTCCAAAAGTACATTTCGCCTTCTTAATAGGGGTTCTGCTAAAGCTCTTGACAAAGTAGCAGAGTTGTATGGTATTGGCACCATTCGACTTGTTGTAGGGTTTGATCTTTTATTACAATCATGCTAAAAATCTTAAATTCTACAGACAAAGGAAAGGAGGTGCTGATAGTCAAAACAACTATACATGACATCATGAACAAGATGATTCGGGTGAGTACTTTCTTCTGCATTTGATATGCATGGACTTGTAAAATATCTTTTTGTTTTGCATGATGTGCATTGACTTAGACTATATTAAAGAACCGTCTACCGATGGAGGAAGTAAGAAAATATGTTCCATGAAAGTTCAGTATTTGGTCTGGATCCTGGTGCACCTAACAAACCCATGCCCAATGTTAACCTGCGTGATTATCCATGTTGATATGATAATGGTTAACTATTATCCCCAAGCTTATCTTGTGGTAAGGGGTTGCTTGTTAGAAGACTGAATGTGTATTTTTCTCGTAGCAAAACAGAGAAGAACAAACTTATTTGTCTGGACGGTTTGGTAGGAAATAGATATGTTATATGGTTACAGAAAAGAAGATATAAAACAAATGGAGTGTTTAGTTTTGCATCCCAAAGAACTGAGAGTGTCAGTCATGTGGTGTAACTACATCGAAATTCTGCAATGTCGAATGCAAGCACAAGTATAATCATAACACTGACTGTACATCCAAGCTGACTTGTGTGCTGCTATTTGGGAAGCTCTATCTTCTAAGTCAAATCTATAGTGAGTTATTTCTTTTATCTTGTTTGGGAAGACGTTTTCCTTTTGAAACAAAACAAAAATCAGAATTTTGTACTGCTTGTTATTCTATAGCTAGTATATCCACTCCAAAGCGTCTTGCCTTAAACTAGATATATCTTTCGCCATATGATACAATATAGCTGTTTCTCAGGCAGACTGGAAATTATTTATTTACACCTTCCTGTGTGGTATGTCTTTCTGTAGGAAGTTCCAATTCTCAACCCAGTATATCTCATGTTGGGTGCATCCTTTGGTTCTGCAGCAAAAGGAACTGGACTAAAGGCTCTAGAATTTGCCCTTTCCATCTGTGATACTGTCGATATGTATGGTTTTACAGTTGATCCAGGCTATAAAGAATGGTAAGATGAAGCTAAAACAGCTTATATCAGATTCCTTTTTTCTAAATATTCTAGAACATAGTGACCAGATCTTCATGTCCAGCATACCTGATCAGACAGTGTTTGTATCATCTCAGGACTAGATATTTTTCAGAGTCTCGGCAAGGTCATACACCTCTGCAGGGAAGGGCATACTATCAAATGATGGAATGCCTAGGGGTTAGTAATAACTGCTTTTATAAAGATGCTAATCTGTTTCCTTTTCACCAAATAGTGGCTTTCCTGTTGATGTCATCATCACTTAAGTTATTACGATAAATCTAAGGGTGGGAAGTTGGCCATATTATGATGAAAAGTATAGTTAACTGCTTAACGTTAATTATCAAAGAAGTAAGCAAGCACACTTATCACAGAAGAGACCGAGCATGGAGATCTCAGATTTTTCTGTAACACATTTTCACATACATCGGCCTTGTAGATACATCCCGGAGAAACACTAAAATCATACTTCTAACTTGAGAAACAGTCATGAGAGAATTAATAACAAGCATTTCCAGCTGTTATTTTTTTTTTCTTTCACGGTATTATGAATTTCCTTCATTGATAAATTGCACATCTAACTTTTATCAAAATTTTAAAGCTTATTAAAATCCATTCCCCTATGCGAGCGGATCCAAATCGTGTTGTGAAGTGGTTACCCAGCCGCAGCTCAATCACTGCTGCCCGAATTGCATCAGAGAAATTGCTGAGGTAAATGATCATATTTCCTGCTGCCGCAATAACATTTACTTCAACGTCAAGAAATCCACATCCCAATGTACTCTCAAATTTCTTTATTCAAATTGTTTGACAATTTCATTTAAGCTCGGTCTGCTTGTCTCTATAGGAGGGTCGGAGCTGGATCGACCAATCTTTTGGCTACATGTTCCATCATTAAGAAACAGAAAGGAAAGAATGTGGACATGTCAACCCTTAGAAGAGCAGCCGGTGAACATCACAAATATGTCAAAGGCACAACAATGTATCCTTTGGAGCACAATCCAGGACATGGCCAACTCTGCACAGTTACCAACAAATTGATAATCAGAAAACTGAACTAACACTAAGATCATTAGACCAGATTTCAGCGTTATTCTGTGAAAAGTGCCTTGCGTGCCTTGGGAAGATGGCCTGCTAATATTCTTTTATGTGCATTTCTTGACCGCTCAACCGTCTTGAGAGTTCGCAGCGCTTGAGACCTGAATGTTGAACACAAGGTTGGTTTAAGCCTTATTGACAGGCACGTGGAAGGTTATGGTGACTCTTACCAAATTACACGACATGAGTTTTCCATTTATTTTTATGTACTCTTTTGGTGGCTTCTATGGACAGATTATTTTCTTTTTCAAGTTTAACTCTCTCAAATGTATATCAGGTATCATCTCTCTTCTACGAGTAGTTGTTTGTTTTTAGCATGAAATGAAGAAGTCAAGCAGTAATTGGCATTATTTTATGGATTAGAAAATTTAGGATCCTTGTCCATTTAATTGATGGTGTCTTTCGGCAACAAAACTTCATTTTGAGATATAAAATTCATATTTTTGTTCTTTTTCGGTTTTTTTCTTTCCCCTTTCCTGTTTCAAAACATACATCATTGGAGTCCTTGAATTCTATTTTCAATGAGCAGCGAGGGCAATGGCTCATACCACTTATCTGACGTATATAGTTGGAAGATATCCGATATCCTCTTCTGAATGAGAAGCCAGAAATGAACAAGGTTGCCATTTTTATTTTTCATAACCTCCACATTGCTATAACCTGGCAATTGAGCAGTCTGGAAAACAATCCCGATATGTTTCAGAATGAGAAGCCAGAAATAACCACGGTGATAAAAAGCCATTCTCAACTACCACAATATAATGCCTTTACATCCTCGCAAATTGATTCTTACATCTCTTTGCCAAAAAAAAGAAATTAACAGAACGAATGTTATATAACTGATCATGTATGCTTGCTCCCCCATTCTACAGGCCCTCTATTGTTTTCATAAGGGAACTTAACAGAAAACTAATACGCATAATTCGTCCAATCAATCAGGAGAACTGGTGTCCACCTACATTGAACTATTTATGATACACAAGAACCATTATCTGTCCAGGATCATGTTTCATACCACCCGACTTCTTCCGTCAAAGTCGAGAAACCATCTGGCCATACAAAAGGACTCAAAATTAGAATTACTTGCTAGAATAGAAACTGCAGTTTGCTGGCTCTAGAAGATATATAGGGTTCTACTCGAATCTGGTGGTCTTGCTGGCCAAGAACTCCAAGAAGCAAATTAAAGGTGAGGGGAAGCTAATGGAGTAACAAAACAAAATGGCATCTAAACTATCAGTTCGTTCGTTTCAATACTAGTCCCAAAACATTCTGAAAATCCACCTACGTGAAAAGCAGAACTCTCAGAAGTTCTTGAAGAAAAGATTCTGGATGAGTACCCAAAGATTAATTGCAGAATCTCCTAGGCTGTCGATTCAGAATAATCAATAAATTGTACTCCCCTGTCCCAAATTAGTTGTCATGTATTACTTCTAGAGAGTCAATTTGACTAATTTTTTAGACTAAATTAGATTAGATAAACTCAATATTTTAAAATTTAAATTTGGATACTCACAAACTATTCAAAAAGTACTACACGTGCAATTTTTCTCATATCAAAATGATGAAAAAATACGTTTTAAAACATTGGTCAAAGTTCACATAGTTTGTCTCACAAAACAAGACAACTAATTTGGGACAAAGTAAGAGAAGCTCGCTTGCGCTGATATTTATCACTGACCAGCAGATTCCTTTCTCCTAAAGCCTGTCAAAAACCAACCAAAGAGAAAGGAAGCATTTCCGACCACGACTTCCGCCAAAAGCTGAACCTGATGCAGGAAAGTTTGGGAGCAAGCAGGGGACGATGTAAGAAGGTTGTAATGGGTGCATTGAAGTTCAGCCTCTAAATGGGCAGTAACTGTGGTCAAATAATTTTTAAGAAAATATGTATATACTAAGTTCGCACCAACTACAATGGCACAAAGGCACCCACATCCACTAACCTAAAATCCTAGATCCGTCTAGAGAGGGGGGGGGGGGGGGGTAACATCCCACTTTTGGAGAGGATAGGCTTGTCTGTGCTTGCGCGTGAGTTTTTGCTTATGGTTACCTTCCAAGGGCAAAGAGGACCAAGATATTCACTTCACATCTTCTTGTCCTCTACTTGTGATGACAAGCCAACTGTTCTGATGGTTAACAAATGACCATCTTGATCAGGAGGCACACCTAATCTCATTTTTGATGAAGATGACTTCCTTAACATCAATATATGCAACACAAAGTGCTCAGCAGGGTCACTGTAACTCAAGTATGTCTTCTATGAGGTTTGTCATTCTTACCTAAAAGTTCCGCAGCAATGTTTCTACTCAATGTGGTTGGGCCCTTGTCATGACCTAAGCCCGTGGCACGAATTATCCGATTTGGGCCTAGGCCCGCACGGTTAGTTTTTTTGGGCTACGCCGCCACGAGTCCCAAAAGCGCGCGTCCTTATATAGCTCTTCACTTTCCTCTCCCGGGTCGATGAGGGCGGGTCAAGTAGAACTGGTAGGTTTCTAGGCTGGCAAGCTTCTGAAGAGGGAGTGCACATGTTACCTTAGACAATCCCACATCGGAATAGGAGAGGAAAGTGAAGAGCTATATAAGGAATGATACAAGTTCACATGGTACGCGTATTTTGGGGCTCGAGGCAGCGTAGCCCAAAAAGGCAAATCCGTGCGGGCCTAGGCCCAAAGCGGGCTATTCGTGCCACGGGCTTAGGTCATGACAAATATGGTATCATAGCGCCAGCATATTGAAGCAGCTCCTGCTCCTAATGTGGATACTATGCGTCTACCTCCCTCCATCAGGGAAAACAAACATCATTCAGCACAAGAATTGATAGTGACAGAACATGCTCAATCATTCAACTGTCAAATTTGTACCAATGTGCTGTTACCCGACCGAAAATTCATGAACCAAATTTTTTGTTCTCATCCTTTCTGTGTCAATTGTATCGTAAAGTACATCACCGTGAAGCTTGAGAACAATATAGGACATATTTCGTGTCCCTTCCTGGATTGTGACCAGCTTTTGGACCCCATATCCTCTCGGGATCTTGTGGCTCCAGAGCTATTTGTGAAATGGGGAGATGTGCTATGTCGGTCCTCTATTTTAGTGTTTCCGCATTGTCACTGTCCAAATCAGAAATGTGGGGCATTGATTCTGGACACTTGTGGGGGAAACCATAAGCGCTCAATATGTCCTAGTTGTAAGAAAAGTTTTTGCTTTCGTTGCATGATTCCGTGGCACTCTGAGTTAAAATGCGAGGAGTTGACCGACGAAAACGACGTAGCTTTTAGCAAGCTTGCTAGTCGCAATCCGGGTAGGGACACAGAATATGTCCTATATTGTTCTCAAACTTCACGGTGATGTACTTTATGATACAATTGACACAGAAAGGATGAGAACAAAAATTTTGGTTCATGAATTTTCGGTCGGGTAACAGCACATTGGTACAAATTTGACAGCTGAATGATTGAGCATGTTCTGTCACTATGTGCTGAATGATGTGTGTTTTCCCTGATGGAAGGGGGTGGATGCATAGTATCCACACTAGGAGCAGGAACTGCTTCAATATGCTGGTGCTCTGATACCATATTTGTCATGACCTAAGTCCGTGGCACGAATTGTCCGCTTTGGGCCTAGGCCCGCACAGATTTGTCTTTTTGGGCTACGCCGCTTCGAGCCCCAAAAGCGCGCGTACCATATGAACTTGTACTATTCCTTATATAGCTTTTCACTTTCCTCGTCTAAAGGTGACATGCGCACCTTCTCTTCAGAAGCTTGCCAGTCTAAAAACCTGTCGGTCCTACAGGGCGTAGCCGAAAAAGGAAAATCCGTGTGGGCCTAGGCCCAAAGTGGACAATTCGTGCCACGGGCTTAGGTCATGACAAATATGGTATCAGAGCGCCAGCGTATTGAAGCAGCTCCTGCTTCTAGTATGGATACTATGCATCCACCTCCCTCCATCATGAAAACACACATCATTCAACACAAGAATTGGTAGTGACGGAACATGCTCAATCATTCAACTGTCAAATTTGTACCAATGTGTTGTTACCTGACTGAAAATTAGTGAACCAAATTTTTTTCTCATCCTTTCTGTGTCAATTGTATCATAAAGTACATCACCGTGAAGCTTGAGAACAATATAGGACATATTTCGTGTCTTTGCCCAGATTGTGACCAGCTTTTGGACCCCATATCCTCTCGGGATCTTGTGGGTCCGGAGCCATTTGTGAAATGGGGAGATGTGCTATGTCGGTCCTCTGTTTCTGTGTTTCCGCATTGTTGCTATCCAAATTAGAAATGTGGGGCATTGATTCTGGACACTTGTGGGGGAAAAGCTAAGCGCTCAATATGTCCCAGTTGTAAGAAAAGTTTTTGCTTTCGCTGCATGATTCCGTGGCACTCTAAGTTAAAATGCGAGGAGTTGACCGATGAAAACGGCGTGGCTTTTAGCAAGCTTGCTAGTCGCAATCAGGGCAGGGACGCAGAATATTTCCTATATTGTTCTCAAGCTTCACGGCGATATACTTTATGATACAATTGACACCAAAAGGATGAGAACAAAAATTTTGGTTCATGAATTTTCGGTCGGATAACACATTGGTACAAATTTGACAGCTGGATAATTGAGCATGTTCTGTCACTACCAATTTCTTATGTTGAATGATATGTGTTTTCCCTGATGGAGGGAAGTTGATGCATAATATCCACACTCGCTCTAATACCATATTTGTCATGACCTAAGCCCGTGGCACGAATTGTCCGCTTTGGGCCTAGGCCCGCACAGATTTGACTTTTTGGGCTACGCTGCTTCGAGCCCCAAAAGCACGCGTACCATGTGAACTTGTGTCATTCCTTATATAACTCTTCACTTTGCTCTCCCATTCCGATGTGGGATTCATCTAAGGTTACATGTGCACCCCTTCTTCAGAAGCTTGCCAGCCTAGAAACCTGTCGGTCCTACTTGACCCGCCCTCATCGGCTCACCCTCCGTCATGGGCATCACATGCTATGATAACATATTTGTCATGACCTAAAGTGGCACGAATTGTTCGCTTTGGGTATAGGCCCGCACGGACGTGCGCTTTTCGGGCTCGAGGCGGCGTAGCCCAAAATGGCAAATCTATGCGAGCCTAGGCCCAAAGCGGACAATTCGTACCACGGGCTTAGGTCATGACAGTCTCGCAACAGTTTCACTTAAGCAAGAAATCTTTGAGACATTAACTGTGAAGCTCAGAGTTCACATTATGATTGCCAACTCCCAAAACCAAGCAAAAAGTTAAAAGTCAGTACCACACAGTTCATACAAATATGATCTTGACAGGGACATACAAAAGTATAAGAACGAACACATAGGAACTGCAAACCACTATAAGATTATTCACAGAATATTAGTTTCACACAGATGATATAGACCCAACAATATAGCAAACACGTCAATAACCAACATTCTGCAGCACCAAGTACAAAATTGGCTACTGAATCCAAATTAACCACACATTAGATAATGGCTGAAGAGAATGTTGTCTAGAGATCCTGCCCATCATCAATAAAACAATTTTACCTTATCACAAAGAAAATGTTCTCTAGAGCTCCTCATGCTACAATAGATTGAAGATAAAATTCACTGAATGCTGCAGGTACTCTAAGAAAGGAAAGGAATGCCAATAGCACAATCCCAGGGTCATTTGGAAAGTAGCAGCAATGCGCATTCAGCAACCAAATAAGACCCGTGGCGCTTAAATAAGATTGAAATGAAGTTTGGACATCAAATTTATTAGGAAAACTAAAAGGGCAACTACCATTCATTTTTGAATGACGCATCTCTATGTTGCAGGTCTCAAAGTTTTGATCTATTTAGGACAAAATTAAGATGTTACCAACAGTTAGAGCACTATACACTACAAAACCACACTAGTATATTAGAAGTGCATTCTAAAGTCTAAACTACTAAAATATCAGCAAAATTATGAGGTTAAGCTGCAAGTAATGCTAATGATCGGCAAAATTTCAACAGTAAGCCTAAGCAACTACAAAAGCCTTACAGGTCATGCTCCTCCACTCAAGAGAACCCTTTATTTAGATTCTGAATTGAGCAATACATTTTTCTTCGCGATCCGACTGCACTGATTCCCATATCCCTAAGATCCTCCAACGTTAGCATTGGTAAAACCTCATCGTCAACCTCATGAATCTCAAACAGAGAGGCATACCGACCAAGTCCTAGCTGGTTCAGCCATACCTTAACCCCATTCCTCTGTGAACCCCAGTTCCAATCTCGGGCCTCTGTATCAGTAGTTGGGCCCTCCTCTGAAACCCTAGTCGCCGTCTTCCTACCATTCACATTACCCATTCCTCTATAAATGTCAATATCTATATTATTGTCAGGGGAATGAACTGGGCTATGTTCTGAGTTTTCATTATTCTCCAAATCTTCCACATCAGTACTAAGTGTTTTGTCATCTTTGGTAGCCCAACAAGACCTCATTTTCTTGGTTATTGGACCTTTCTTGGATTTCAAATTCCTAATTTTCCAACTACCAATGGCAACAGTATCCAAATTTGCATCCCCGTTACCCTCCCCCTCAACATTACTCCTATCATTCAATTTTTTCTTAAAATTGCTATTGCCATTAGGGTTAGTATCAACTAGGGTTAGGGTTTGATTACTTGATAAGTTGGCGAGATGATGATTTTTGGAAACCTTGTTGGACGGAGACTTCATGAGAGATTTGGGCTTTCGTTGGTGTTGGTCGAAAGAAGAATCATAACCGCCGATGTCGCCTAGCCGGACGCTGGGACGACGGTGGCGTTTGGAGCCGACGTTGTCGTGTGCAACCATTGCTCCGTCATCCTCCGGTGGCGGAAACTCCGACATTGACAACTCCAGTTAGGGTTTCGGGGAAAAGAATGTGAAGAAAAAGGCGTACATTGAGGAGAGTAGTATAGATGTATGGATAATTGGGAAATTAAAAGGGAAGTGAAGAAGAAAAATGGAAGGGGAATTTTTCAGCTTCTTTTTTAGATGAAAGAAGTGAGGGGGAAGATTTTGAGGAACATTCCAATGAGTAAAAGATCATTTACATATATTTAGTTCCAGATGCATGCCACGTCACACGTGCTGAGATTGCAAGATTGAACGCTACGGTAGGCTCCATTAGTCCTATATTCGAAAACCTACTAAACCGATCGAATCTTACCGCACCGAATCAATTTTTAGGTTTTTATTAAAGAAATCGAAAGTTTTGATATATATTTATAACCGCACCGATAATTAGGGTAAATTTTTTATTTTATAAAAATAAACCGAAAAAATACCGAAACGTACCGAATAAATTTTACATGTAAAAAATATATTTATATAATAAGTTTAAAAATAATAATGCATTAAATTTTTTTTGGGCCTTGGAATTATGAAAATTGTTACAAGCCAACAAGTAATTAAACTCAAAATACTAATTCCTAAAACCTATTATGCTACTTCTACTTAAACTAACTTATTTCAAGTATCTTCATCAGCAAGACACAAAGTATTCTAGTGATTATGAGTAACAAACTACAATGTATTGAATATGTTTCCTTTCATATAATTTAAATTTATCTTTTTGAATATTTAATCTTTTATAGACTTTATTCTTGAGTCCCAGTTTGGTTAATATCTTTCCACTCGTGTGATTTATATTTTTTTTACCTTTGCTTGGTTTCTTTTACGTTGTTGTAGAATAGTTGATGGATCTATACTCTAACCATCTTTCATTTTTTTAATTCATCATCATTTAAACAGTAAAAATGTCTAGAGAGTTTTGCTAAGTCCTATAAAAGAACATATGTTATTGCATTCTACTTCTACTGGTAAATTTTACATGATATTTAAAAAATACCGAAAATTAACCGAACCGTACCGATACCGAAGAGAAACCGACATGATTGGGACGGTTTCGAAAAGTTTAATTTTGGTTATACATAATAGAATAACCGAAAAATTGGTATGGTACAAATTTTATAAAATAACCGGTCGAACCGAACCATTGACACCCCTAGGTTCCATATACCGGCTGGCTCCACCACTTATGCGGCGGCCGGCGGTTGCTGTCTTCTCATTTCAGGTGGAGTATTTTTTTTTTCTTTTGGTGGCTCAATAATCATAATTATAAAATTTTAACACACTTTTGAGAAAAAAATGCTGCTTAGACTATGGAGTTTAATTTATTATTTGGTGGACTCATGTTATCAAAATGTTTGTATGACATAATGAAATACTAATTTTAGACTCCTTATATTGTGAATAGAAACCCCACTACATAATCACCAAAACTCGTACTTGTTAAGAACATTACTGCCAACAATTCTATGCTAATTTCAAAGTGCTCAAGCTATCCTTTTTTAATCTTTTTGGATCTTATAAAAGACAAATAACAATACTATGCTTACATGCATTGTATACTACTGAAGTGGATGCCTCTTCCTTATTCACACCAGTGAAACTGAGTAAGTAAGGGCACATCAATTAGGGGATGATGATCCAGCAATTTTAGGATTGTTAACACAAAGAGCTCTTAAATCAACATTTTTGGATTTAATTGATATACAAATTTTCTTGTCTAAATAAGTATCCATTTCCGAGTTTGAGTTATGACCGTCTACTCATTTTTACGCCTACCTGATTAGCATCTCAGTTAGTTGAAATTGGCGGAAATGGGTTATTATGAATTGGACAAGGCGAGCATCTCCAAAATTGCAAAGAGAAGCCGGACTTTACTAGTTGTTACAAAGGCAGAATTAGGGGGCGGAAGGGGTTCACTCGAACCCAAAATTACACTCTACATATAAGGCAAAATCCGATTTATACCTCTATATTTTATATTTTGAATCATCTTAACACAACCCAAAAACATAGTTCAGTAGTCAAGTAAAAGCCTTTATAAGGTCGTTATTCAATTTTCAGGCCACAATCTCTTTTAATTTTTTAACATATTCTTTTCTTGAACCCCTTAGCGAAATCTTGCCCCCGCCACTAGTTGTTAGTCATAAAAGTTTTACAGGCAGACCTAGTAGTACTCATACGATATATTATTCAGCTCATCAAAATGCAGTTAAACGGATTTGCGCTCTTTACGGTTTGAGATGTGTATCCTAGCTGAGATATTTCCTTTGACTGGCTTAAAAACCAATTTCTATATGGGGCTATGCCTTTGTAACAGAATATCAGTGCTTTTTCTTTGAGTTCCCAGCACTTGACTTTGATGATGGAGTAGAAATAACTCTCACGAACAATAGGACGACGAGAACTACAGAAACATGGGATCCATACTTTGCGAGCAGCTTCTGCACAAAGACAACAAGTATTATAAACAGATTTTCGTATCACCTTGGAAAAGAAGACATTAACTTAGCTCTATCACTACAGGTAATGAGAGTATATATAATACTAGGAGCAATTATACTTCACCATGACACTGTATGCATTAGAACTATTCCAAATAGGAAATAGCTCCTAAATTGGTCTCCCCTATTCCTGAAACAACTTCCCCATACAAACTAACAGAAAGGCATCTCCGAAAACGCCACTTGCTTTTTCCATTTTGTGGCAAGTGAAATTTAGAGAATTTGAGCAGTGGAGAAATGGAAGATAATAAAGAAGAGGTCTCAAGTTACCTTTGCCTGAGAGTATGCAGCCAGTCCAAACCAGCCAGATTGGTAAAATAAGAGATAATGAGTCAGAACAGCAAGAAATATTTACAGAACAATTAGAAGGAAACCATATTTCATGCTTGTGCAAGGAGGACAAAGGTTACCGCGTCAAATTTGTAGCCAACAGCTTTTTCTGCAAAGGTTTCTAGTGGCGGAATGGGCGTAGAATATGCTTCCTGAAGATAGCCCATAAGATGGCAAAAGTAAAAGTTGAGAAATAAAAGCTGATGGCAACCAATACGTCTCTCCTAACAGATTTTCATTAATCAAACCTGTAGTTTTGATTTCGTAGGGATACGGAATGTTATGGCAGCAGGCGCGCTATAGTAAGTTGTTTTCACTTTGGACTCCAACTCAAAAGAGTGTGAAACATGAGAGCCACTGCCAATCACATGTAGCAAAAGAATAGTACTAAATGAAACAAACAAACTAGAGGAAAATTTGGAGAGGCATAGGCCTCAAGTAATAGGAAGTGAATACAAGTTTGAATGTGCAAAAGATTTAACTTACGCATCAAGTCTTTCCCATGACTGAGAGGTGTTTCCAGCCACAAAATCAAATATTTTCGGAGACCAGCTATCATCAGTAAGACTGACATCATATATAGCACTGCACAAGTTCACAAAAGATAAACAGTCTTTTCAGATAGATTGAACTTATCATCCTTCCACATGAAGGGTGAAAGCAGGACCTCGTAGTGATGTGCGCTCCCACTCAAGTAAACAGGTGTGCAGTATGTACCCTTTACTATATCACAAATAAAAAAACGACTTGTGGTACGTTGATCCAGCAGCCAACGCAGGTGCAAACCAGATTTGTATATTAACATGGCATAAATGTTTCGGATTCAAATAGGAGAAGAATATGAATTATGGCGATTAACTTATGCAAATTAAGATAGATCAAAGAATTTAGCATAAAATGATATAAATCTTTTCCCATTGGAGAATATTCCTAATACAACAACAACCTAGTGGAATCCACAAGTGGGGATTGGAGAATATTCCTAATATTTTATGAATTGTCAGAAGGGTCACAACTCAAATTCCCAAGCAAGACTAGAAAGAAAGATTGAAGACAAGAAGATGCAGAAGCCACTATGAACTCCATCATAGTAAAAAAAAATTAATCAAGTAACTCCATCATAGTAATTTCACTATTAAGGACGCAAATTACCAGAGCCATCCATATGACAGTGACAGTCTTTAAGCCGCAAATGATGGGTTAGTAGAAAATACAGGAGTACTATTTACTGGGAAAGTATATATAAACAATAGTAAACATGACGTGATTTTCTTTGAAGTTTCCAGTTCTTACTTCATGTCACTTTCTTCACCCATCGCTTATATGTAAATTGCACCACAAGTCTCGTAACATATCCTCCATCTACCCTGTATATGCCACCTATTTTTATACCCTCCAAACATTAAGAACCATCTAGACATGATTTCTAAAGATAAAATATTTCCACAAAATACATTTCCTATTAAAATATTTCAAATCAAACCATGTCCAATTTTAACTATTTTTCTATGAGAAAAATAGACGACCAAATTGCCGGGGTTTTTTTTGGCACTAAAGGGTCGAGCTGAGTAATTAGACTGTTACTGACTTTAAATTAAAAAGAAAAATTGAATTGATCCCAAATTCCCTCATTCAATTCAGACTTATCTTACATGTGTACAATCCATTCTAATATAAACAAAATTTCAGAAAGAAAGGAATCAGATTGTTCAACACACATGTATACAAATACAGAAACATACATTTTGCGCTTTTGGATTTGAGTATAAGGTTACATAAAGCGGTAAAAAATAAAAGAGCAAGGAGTACTAACAGAGATCCATGGTTATAGACGTCAATGGAAACGGAGACACGTTCGGAACCGGACTTGAGCTTAACGACAGATGCCTTCTTGTGTGCCACTACAAATGGAGTTTCCGACGCCGCCGTTAAAGAGGAAACTGCAAACAGAGCTAGGACGGCCAAGATTGTCATTGCTGCTGTCGCCATTAGGAAATGTTTTCAAAGAAGGTGGAGATAGAAAATGATATAAACGTGGAGGAAAATATATTTAGGGCACGGTAAATGAGGTTAACGTCATAAATAGGCTGTAGTAGGCTGTCCCTACCTTAATTAGTCTTTTAATATTGTTTATAATCCAAAAAAGCCCACTATATAATTTGAGCCCAAATAATATAAACAGTCAATTTGCACAAATAGCATATTTCTATGCCACTATTGACTTTTTGACGGGAGAGTAACACAAAAAGGATTATTTGGTGCTGTCGTTTAAATTTTGATTTTGATAAAAAGAAAAAGTCCGGGAAAGTAATTTCCGATCAGAAATTTTCCCTTGCACATATTGATCTTTCGTGTGCTCACTTGATTTGATTCCCACTCCAGTATTTGCCTAAATGTTATTTTTGATATTTTGTAGTCACACCAAAATAATTTATTTTTGTTGCTTTTTGTTTTAGTTTCAGAGAGTCCATGCCAAACTATGAGAAAGTAATTGAGACATCATGGCATGTAAGATACAAAATAAAATTTCTCGCTCATGAAAACATGTAGCTTTCCAAGTTCAAAACGTTATTCCACTTCGTGAAAAAAGAATTAAGCTAATGGTCAGCAATTGGAATTTCGCTTATTTATTGGTTTTCCCATGGAATTTGAAGTTGCTAACAATTGGGAATGTTTCTCAATTCTGACTTGCTTCGATGCTCAAAATACAGAGACATATAAGAATATGAACATACCGCTTTAGTAAAATATTCCAAAATTGTCCAGAAAATGTGTGTCTTTGTTCCTCTGAAGAGGAAAAAGGTGTCAGGCAATGAAATCACAGACTAAGATTTATATCAAAACACTCTCCGCAAGGTAACATAATATCCCATCGAATTCAGGTTTCGTCTTTGGAGTTTTTGATATTTGAGATTCAAACTATATAATCTCTATCCATTTTGTGGAGATTCTCATTACTCCACACCTTGTAGATTTCCAAAATACTCTCCTACTTTAGTGATACACTCAGGGGCAACGTTATGTTCGCCCAAGGATGATCAACTGATCACCATTCGTTGAAAAATTATACTATGTATAAGGTAAAATATTATTTGTTATTGATTAAAAATAAACTTTGAACACCCTTGCATAGCCCACTGGCAAAGGGTGTTCAAATTTTGAATACTCTTATTGAATTTCTTGGCTTCGCCACTGGTCATACACTTCCCATGTCCTAATATATGCTATATCCCATTTGAAAAAAAAAAACAATCAAAGTAGGAGTTGAAGTAAATATATTTAAAAAAGTGAATTCAAAACATGGAAATAAAGTTGATTTTTGAAAGAATTTGAACTTCTTTTTAGAATGAGCGAAAAAATAGACACAGTTTTAAGAGTTCAAGAAAAGTATGAGTTTTTTTTATACTGATGATCCTTTAATTAATTATTTTTACTAATACTATCAGTTTTTATTTATTCTATAAATAACAGATTTTTTTAACAAAGTTAGCATATTTGAAAGATTATGTGAAGGATAAAAGATAAACTGCCTCCACAGACCACAATTAAGGAATCCCATTAAATAAGAAATTTAATACTGCAACTCTCTCTCTCTCTCTTTGGTTTTTGGTTGGGTGGGTTGGGGGGGGGGGGGGCTGGCTTTGGCCATTTTTAAATCTACACAAAATCTTAAATTCCACATAATATTTTACTCCTTTCCTTTTGCTATTTTATTTTACTAATCTTAAGGTACGCGTTTTGCGCGTGTATCTATATCAATGAATACATAGCTTCAAAGAATTAGATTAATATTATTCATCTGCTTTAATTTAGTTTAACTGGATAAGAAATTTAAGAAAGTAGGAAAAGAAAACTTTTGAAACTTGTGATCTCACATACCATAACATTTGAGTGGCTATAAAAGTTTATCATTAAAGGTAAAATAAAATATTCACTTTGAATTATTTTCAAATTTTAAAAAGTATTACTATTAATTATTTAAACGAACTAAAAAAGAAATAGTGTAATCCTTTTTGGAGTGAATAGAATATTAAATAATATATTTGAGCTCAATAAAGAAAAAAATCTTGTACCACAAAAGTCCTCAGATGCTAAGAGTTTAGTTAATTAAAAAATAATTTTATTTATGTGATGAATTTGTAAAAGAATTAAATTTGTTTTTTTTTATAATCAGTTAATTTAAAGATTTAATTATTTATTCTCAACATCTTGTTATTTTTTCTCAACATTAGAGGTAATAACTTATTTTTTGTTATTCAAATTCTTAATATTAGTTGATCACAATTTTTTACAATTTTAACTGTAATTATAATTTTATCTACTAAGTATTCCATTTTCAACGAATAAAAATTTTGATCTACATTTTTCTTTTGAATCTTTATTTTTATTAACTCTTGCCAACTACTTTTTCTCTCTCTTTTATATTCTAAAATATTTTTGGTTTGTTCTAGTTATTCAATGTAGTTTTAAAATAATGTCATATAAAAACCAATGAATAAAACTTTTTTTTGAATGGGAAAATAATTTTTTCTACATGATTGTGCTAAGTATTCAATTTACAATTAAAGAGAGTGTTGAACCGTAAAATAGGCTTTATTCAAAAATAAACTATTTTAGTATGTTTCTTCTCGTATTATCTTACTCCGTAGTATGTTTGTGTGCTTTTTATTTCTTCATGTAATTCCTAACTAATTTCATCTATTTGTTGATTTTCTGCTAATCTAATAAAGAAGGATTTATGTAACGACTCGGCCGGTCGTTTTGAGCATGTACGCTCCTTTCAACTATTTGAAGTCTTGAATAACTTCCTACGAGGTATTATGACTTGTGTGAATTGTCGGTTTTGGTTTTAAGGTATTTCAGAGTTAGCTTGGAAGAATGAATTTTCATGTTAGAAGTTTAAGTTGAAATAATTGACCGGATATTGACTTATGTGTAAACAACCTCAGAATTTAATTCTAATGATTCCAATAGCTCCGTATGGTGATTTTAAACTTAGGAGCATGTCCGAAAAATTATTTGAGAGTCCGTAGAGGAATTAGGCTTGAAATGCCGAAAGTTGAATTTTTGGAAAGTTTTACCGGGGGTTGACTTTTTTATATCGGGGTCAAAATTCGATTCTGAAAATTTTAATAGGTCTGTTATGTCATTTATGACTTGTGTGCAAAATTTGAGGTCAATCGGACGTGATTTGATAGGTTTCAGCGTCGTTTGTAGAAATTGAAAGTTTCAAAGTTCATTAGGCTTGAATTGGGGCATGATTCGTGATTTTAGTGTTGTTTGAGGTGATTTAAGGGTTCGACTAGGTTCGTATAATATTTTAGGACTTATTGGTATATTTGATTAAGGTCCCGAGGGGCTCGGGTGAGTTTCGGATGGTTAACGGATCAAAATTTGGACTTAAACAACTGCTGGAATTTTCTGATATCTATATCTGATTTCCTTATACGTGATCGTGTGAATGAGTCTGCGATCGCGTAGGCTTAGTTGGTCAGTAGAGGTTTTGTGCTTTGCGATCACGTAGTGATATCCGCGATTGCGTAAGGTTAATTGAGGGTTGATGGTTTTTGTGCATCGCGATCGCGTGAAGTGGGATGCGATCGCGTAGCTTTGAGATTCTGCGACTCGCGAACATGTAAAGAAGGTCGCGTTCATGTAGAGTAAGTGGAGCGGAGGATAGAAGTCACGCATTTTGTTCTTCACGATTGCGTGGACGAGTCCGTGATCGTGTAGGTCTATGATGTTGTGCATTGCGATCGCATGAGAAAGTCCGTGATCGTGTAGGTCTATGATGTTGTGCATTGCGATCGCATGAGAAAGTCCGCGATCGCGTAGGGTTAAATCTGGGTAGTGAAAAACTATTCTTCGCGATCGCGTGGGTATGTTTGTAATCGCGTAGAGCAAATGACTGGGCAAATGAGTTTAAGTTCTGAAAATTTCGATTTTTGACGGATTGGAGCCCGGAAAGAGACGATTTTTGAGAGACTTTCAGAGAAAACAACGGGATAAGTGTTCTTAACTCAATATTGGTTAAATTACTCGAATCCATGGTTGTTTTTAACATTTAATAGGTGAATTGAGTTGAAAAATTGTGAAAACCCTCGTGGTTTAATTTGGAGATTTGAGGGTCGAGTTGATGTCGGATTTGAGTAAAATTTGTATGGTTGGACTCGTGGTTGAATGGGCGTTCATATTTTGTAACTTTCGCCTGATTCCGAGACGTGATCCCCACAAATAATTTTTGAGCTAAATTTCGGGTTTTTATGAAAAAATAGTATTTTCTTATGGAATTAATTCCAATAACTTTTATTGACTGAATCGAATTAATTGTGGCTAGATTCGAGGCATTTGGAGGCCAATTCACGAGGCAAAGGCACAACGGAGTAAAGAATTATACGGTTTGAGGTAAGTAACACTTCTAAACTTGGTTCAGAGAATATGAATCCCCGAATTTGGTACGGTATAAATTGTTTGGAGGTAACACACACGATATGTGACGAACATGTAGACGTGCACCACAGAAATTGTGTCTTGAATAAATCCTGTGAAGTTATAAAATTAAAGAATCATATTATTATCCGAATATTCTCCTCGTGTTAGGAAATTGAGCTGAGACTCTTATTAAAGATCATGTTTAGGCTATGTGCCGATATTTTTGGACCCATGGGGTCGTGTTGCTGTTGAAATAATTATTTTTAAAAAAAAAGTACATTTCACACTCAGTCACATTCATCCATTGTGAGGATATTTATGGAATCGAGCTGTGCGCCGCAGCATGCCATATTGGCTTTATATATATTATTATTATATGGATCAGTGCTGCCCGCTTGTAGCAGGCCTTATAGGCTTTACTATCATTTGGATCGGGGCTGCCCGCCTACAGCAGGCCTTATAGGCTTTATTATTATACGGATCGGGATTGCCCGCCTGCAGTAGGCCATAAAGGCTTTATATCACGGTTGGGCTGAAGGAGCCCCTCCGGAGTCTGTACACACCCGCAGTGAGCGTAGATGATTATATATATATTCGGAATGGATTTCCCAGGGCATGGACTTGCCTTACTGATTTATATTGTACTGAATTTACCTGGACATGGATCTTGTCCGTATCATTTACATTTGGGAATAATTTATCCCAGGGCTAGATTGACCTTATACGGTACTAAGTGACTGACTGTCAGTCGATGTGTATTTATATACGGGTTGGAACACCCCTGGGCTGGATTGGCCATAAAAAATACCGAGTGACCGAATAAATTGTGACCAGTATTTACATGAGATCTTTCTACTGAGATGTCATATACCTCATATCATGCAGTATTGATCTATTTCACTTGTACTGAGTTAGCGTTTAAACTTGAAAGCATGCCCACATATTGTACCATTATTTATACTGGACTGTACCTGCGGAGTTCGTCATTGCTTTCAGCCCAGAGGTTAATTTTGTTACTTATTGAGTTAGTTGTACTCATACTACACTCTGCACCTCGTGTGCAGATCCAGGTGCTCCCGGATACGACTGCTGCTAGATTTCGAAGTTCATTCTGTTGGGGACTATCAAGGTAGCTTCTTGACGTCCGCAGACTTGATTCCTTTCCTGTTTAATTATTGTAATATTCTATATTTTGAGACAGTAATTTTATCAGTCAGATTTTGTATTCATATTAGATGCTCATGTACTCAGTGACACTGGGTTTTGGGAGTGTTATATTTAAAATTGTGAGTTTCTTTTGCTGAATTTAATTACTATATTTTCAAATTTAAAAGATATGGTGGTTTATTGAGATTTTTGGCTTGCCTAGTGTTGAAATAGGCGCCGCCATAATATGTGAGATTTTGGGTCGTGATAATTTAATAAATGAAATAATTTAATTCTAAAGTTATAACACTAAAAAGACTAACGTGGAAGGATTCAAATACGGAAAGGAGACAGGTAAGTTGAAATCTTAACAAATTTTAAGGTCCAAACTTTTAGAACTACTGCTTAATTCAAATAAGAAAATATTTAATATTTAAAATATTAGTTGCTTTTTAGCTCATAAATTTTAGGAAAAATTATCAAATTATCGTTTTGTCTAATGTGAAATTTATTTTTAAAGGATAAAAAAGTCGGACGACATTTTACTAAAGGCCTTCGTGCTTTTAATATAATACCATTTTTAGGATACGCGCGATGCGCGTGTACCTATAACAATGTGTATAATCTTTTTGAAAATATAAGCTCTTGAAAATAAAATTTGAACAAAATATAAACTCTTGACAATGACGAATATTTATCATATTCAATTGATAAAGTAGCGGATGACCTAGCTAAGCATGAAAGCAATCAAGATAATTTTAAAGGCTCAGTGAATTTTTATGTGTCCCCTTCTTTGGATCGTATCAAAATGATCGTCTACGTACCATGTATTACAGTCTTACAGACATGTCAACTATAAAAATTAAAAATAAATAGCAACAGGCAAATTATGTAGCTAATAAAAATTTATCGCTAATCCATTAGAGACAAACAATTAAAAAGATCCTATTAGCTATAAGATGAATTTCATAGATAATTCTTATTTGTTTTAGTCAAATTATGTAATAAACTATCTTAGTAATAATATTAGTTTCTTTTTTGCCAAAATTTTGTCCATCTATTTAACGCTATTATGCATTACGGTAATTTAGTTAAAGTTATAAATTCCATTACGGTAATTAAATTTTTATCATAAATATATTACTATTATTATCAGTGTTTTAAAAGGCTTTTATGGGGCTCGCCTCGGGGCTCGTCCCGGGGCGGGGCACTATCAAAACGCCTTGAGACTCATGTGTGGGGCCTAGTTCTGTGAGGCTTACGTCCCAAGCGCCCGACTGTGCACCCTAAACACGCCTAATGCTCAAAGCTCGGGACTCACTTAATAGTTCTTATGCAAATCATGCGTTGAATTCACTAATTAGCACTATTGACTCTCAATATTCTTTAACAAATAAATTATTAAAGTTGTTTTTATCTATAGGAATATGAAAATTGTGAATAACTTAAATAACGAACCATAATATTGCATATTTACTAATTGAGAACATCGAGAGGGTGAATATCATTTGAATATTTCTTCTACAAATAGATAACCAAATTTTACATCTTTACTTGATAGATCTTCATGTTTTAGTTCTATGTCTGTTAAAATTATCATACATTTATTATTTTACTATTTAAAAATAACTTTATATTTACTCATGAAGGAGTAATATTTTAAATTACAGTGTTGATAAAATTTATTGCGTTTTTAAAGAGGTAAAATATGCGGTTTGATAATATTTTTTAAGAAATTATAATTTTTAATTGCTTGAAAGTTAAGACGTTGTAGTTAATTTATATTTCATAGTAAATTTAACAGTATTGTATTATTTATACTTGTAAAACATGCTAGATATTTTATTTTGTATGAGTTTCTTTAAATTTTTTTAGTTTTCTTGAAATTTCAATATATCTTTTATATTTTTCTGTTATAGTGCTATATTATTAATACATAAATTTCAAAAAGTAAAGATCCGTGGGGCTTACGCCCTATATCTCGAGGCTTTCGCCTCACCCTGTATTACGTAAAATGCCTCGCCTCATGACCTCGCCTTTTAAAACACTGATTATTATTATTCTAAAAATAATTACTATTTCAAAATCTAATGGTAGATATTAGTTCATATCAATACTTGCCTTAGTATTTTAATAAGAATAAAAAATAACGGATTCAACAACAAAGATGCTAAAGAAATATATATGATTTAAAATTTAAAAACAGCAAATAATTCATAAGAAAGGAAAATAAAAAGGCAAAATTGGTGTTGTACGATTAAAGGACAAAGAATAAAAAAAATTCACAAATCGTGGACTTCCCTGGTTGGAAAAGGAAACTTTTCTCCTACTTTTTTGTATTCTTTTTTATTGTCTTGATATTTTGTTTTCTTATTAGGAAAAGATATCAAAAATTATATTTGGACAAAACTTATTTGATTTCACTCCTAAATAGTAGGACAGTTTTTTGAGTTTATAATTTTATTCAATGTAAAATATATTTTTAAAGGGTAAAAAAAGGCGAACGATATTTTGCTAAGGGCCTTCGTGCTTTTAATATAGTACTAGTTTCTACGTTCGTGCATCGCACGAGATTCTTAAGTCAATAATTTATGAAAGAATTCCAAATTAAATTTTTGAAAAATATTACAAAAGGAAAGAATTATTTTTCATGCAAATGATGTAGGAAAAAATGTGATATGTAGCGATTCGGCAAAATACAAATCTTTTTTCTATTTCATATTATCGGTTAAGGATTCCAAACATAATACTATGTGAATTCTTTGTAGGTATGTCTGTACTTGTCGTCTATTGAGAACGTTATGAAATAATCAATAAAACATGGTTTGATTGATATTGTCTAAATCAAAATTTTAATATTTGGTTATTTAATAAAAGAATAATCAAATAGATTGTTGGTATAATTATTTTACCTGAATTTTTGTGTAGGAGATGTAGCTGAAGGTGGAGTTAAGCATACATTTAAATATTTATGTAAAGAAGAAATATCAATTATATGACTCTCATCTAAGACAACAAAATTATTTAAAGTACGATAAAAATGGATTAGTTTGTTGTTTAAAAACATACCATTCAGTATTCCTTCTAACTTCCTCATCCATTCTCATCGGTTGATGCCGCACATTACACCTTCTCTGTTAATTAATATATTCTCATCTTCCTCTTTAAGTGTAGTCCTCCTATTATAATATAGTTCCTTTGGATGAGATATAGAGACCGTATTCCCACTATTCCGAGTGTAGCTTAATTTAATCTTTACATCAATATCCTTTCCAACAAACAAACAAAAATCTTTCTTAACAACCCATAAAGATGTGGATGAATTATCAGCCAACATGCACAAAATTAAACATTAAACTTCGTAATTGTCAGTAGCTTTCTTTTGGTTATGTTAGAGAGCCAAAATCTAATCTATAAAATATGATACTGAAAGAGACGAAAATTACCTCTAAAAGATCCGCGTATAGATGTTTTGTGTTGCAATAGCGTGAATACAATGAAATTATTTATATAGAAGCCATATGTGTTTCATGCGTGGGATATTGTTATGGGTTTGAAACTCAAAGAATATGGGATTCTACTATTGTTCCGTGTAATTGTCCAGTTACAATTAGTATAGTATTATAACTTTTCATTCAATTATAATTTTAAAAAGTTCTATCATTAGTTGGTGTCAGATTACCAAATATTAGGCAAATTCGTATTAGATATTATTATTTTATCCAATATGGAACTATCTTTTTGACAAAATATAAAGGTATAAAAGTCGATCAACATTTTAAGGATATTTTTATCATTCAATATTTAGTATAAAATATTCGTGCTTTTATAATAATATAGAATAAATAGATTAGTATAAAACATTCCTACTTTTATAATAATATAGATAGATAGATATAGAATTCTATACGTAACCGTGCATTTCTCTTTATAACTAGCTCGTGACGGGCCAGCACCGACCCAATATCACATGCTAATTGACGTACAGTTTCGAACCAAAATCCACTCAATATGGGAGTAACATTTACACTCTATACTATTTACGTATTGGCAAAAGGTAATGCATCTTTCATGCGTGTAGTCTTCATTTTAGCCATCTTTGATAAAAAGCACCTGTTCAGTCATGAAGCAACGATCAATTATCGATTATCTTATCAATAGACTAAATGCAAACTTAGCTCAAATTTCATAATAAGATAAGAATGTTAGATGTCTTAGATTAGAAAACCTAAAAATTTAAAATGGAACAGTGCACTTAAAATTTTATTGTAAATTTCATCTGTGAATCACATGCCTTTTCCAATATTGTCTATCTTCGCACATATAGTTGCAATTAACAAAGGGAGCTCCTTTACCGAAGAGAGTACTTTAATCAACAGAGATCGAAGAGTGTAATAGTATAATCATGCCAAAGAAGCAAAGAACAGCAGTAGACACCGGAGGTGGTAGTAAGACAGCCCCCAAGTAATGAGTAAAGAACAAAAAGAGTAGAATATTAAGTTTTCAAGGTAGAAGAAAGAAAGGGGTTTAATAGTTCCCAAAGTACATTTTTAGTTACTGTAAAATATCAAATAGGCCAAATAAGTATCTGACTTTGCAGAAGGTTGTTTGATCACTTTCAATCGAAGCATACCTTCATTGAAATCTTGTCTATTAGAAACTCTGGCATCTTCCAAAAATACTTCCTAACTTGAGTTCCTGGGATTTCACGTTGAAGTTACAAGTCGTGGAGTGCAGTTATAGGCACTTACGTCGGAACATATAAATATCTCCCTGTAAGTTAATTTTTCCTATTTGATACAGGAATAATATCATTTATTTAACCATTTTTCTGATACACTGTTGTGCACTTGGTTATGTTTCTAGATGAAGGAATTTAAACAACCATTTCTAAATTAAATCGTTCCCACCAAACATACCTAAGTTAACTGCACTCAGTTACCTGTAGGCGAGCAATCTTGTATCGTATTAAATTGCTCGGTTTTGTTATCTATCAATGATTACAGTGTCACGACCCAAAATCCCACCACATGCGTCGTGATGACACATACTCTCTAAGACTAGGTAAGCCGATTTCCATTACATTTCGAAGCCATTTTTTTTTTGAATTAAATAAGTAATCAAAACTAATAGCGGAACATATATGAATATAACAACCTCCCGAGACTAGAGGCGTACCTAGGATTTGAGCACAGCGGGGGCACCACGCTATCTTTAACATATATATCTAGTAGCGACAAAATTTATCGTGCTAACTCATTGAAAATTTAATGATTATGAGTCGGTGATAAAAAGATCTTTTAAAATATAAAAAATTGTACTCAAATAAAATCAAGATTAAATATTCATTAAGCAGTTCAAGCAGAGTCTCAATCGTCATCGCTAAATCGACGGAGGTATGCTACTTTGCCGAAGTGATTTTTGAAGGCAGAAGTATTTTGGAGTTTTTCTATCACTCTCTTTGGGGGAAATTTTTGTTGAATTACTTATTTTAATACAAGTCAAGAAAATGATGATGCTTATAAACTTAGTTATAGGAAAAAGAATATAATTGGCTTCTTGCTAATGAAATATTTTATTTCCCTCCCAATTTCCTTTAATCTTTTTACGTCTCTCTCTATTACCCTTTTCAACGTCTAGAAAGACATTTCTCAAATTTTTTTCGACTATTTTATATAGAAGCACTAAAGAACTAATCGTGGAGAGAAGCTGAGGCTTTTAAGAGAGAGATTTGAAGGGGGAAAAGCTAAACTAAGTTCAATATATATACTAGTGCTAAAATATTTTTGAACTCAGAAAAGATAAAAAAGAGAAAACCAAATCGAGCACTAAATACAGAATACTAAACTACCCTGAATTCAAAGAGGAAAAAAATAAAATGAAAATGAGCAGGCATTACTGTTGGATCTGGGTCTTGAACCCCGGACGTCTTGAAAGGGAGGAACAAATGCTGCATGTCAAACCAACACAGCAATCCAACTTCTGTGTTTGAGGGGCACATCAAAATTATTTAGGGGGTCCTTGATGTATATACAAATATACATACATAGTTTTTGCCGAAGCTAACGGGTTTCGGTGACCCCTCTAGTGACCATGTAGGTCCGCCTCTGTCCGAGACTGGTAGTACTGAGTCACGAACTCTAACTATATACATGGGATGAACACGAGGATCGAATATACAATACTGTTTGATTAAAAATTAACAGCACAATGAAATGAAAAAACTCCAAGGGACTGCGACGACCAAGCAACACTACCTTGAATTCTTATGATCCTGCTTAAACTCTGCCCAAGTCCGATATCTCCAATACCTGGCTCTGCACAAAAAATGTGGAGAAGTGTAGTATGAGTACACCACGGTCGGTACCCAGTAAATATCAAGACTAAGCTCAATGGAGTAGAGACGAGGTGCAGTCAAGACACTCACTAGTCTAATAGCCTGTGCAATATAATATATAAAATAATAGGAAACAGATAACAATACGGGCAACATAAAACCACCAGTGATATGCACAGCAAGACAACAAGAACACCATGAATAAATACAATTACACCCAATTAAATTAAGTCCTTCAAATAAATGTCTTTCACATATAATTCTTCCAAATAACTCTCTTTCAAATATAATTTTCTCAAATAAATATCTTTCAAATACAATTCTTTCATATAATACTTTCTAAATAAGAATCCTTCCAAATAAATATTTTGAATATAATTCTTTCGATTAAAAAGTCACCATGTGACATCTCGTTTCATAGTCATAAAAATACGGGTCTCATCCCATTTTCATATTTTTCGTAAACACGAGTCTCAACCCATTTTTTATATTTCCATGGCACCTAGTGCCCATAATTAAATCATCATATTTTTCCGGCACCTCGTGGCCTCATTTCATATCACAACTGCATGGACAATTCACGTGTCAAATATCATTATCAATGCATATAAGATCCACACGATCAATTTTATTTTCGATAAAGTAAGTTTAAAATTTTTAAATCAAGTAAGAAAATTAACAAAGAAATGAATTTATTTTAGAAATCATTTGGGTGAAGAAAATAACATTTCAATTAAAATGAAGCACCTGATAGTTGCTGATTTAGATGTAAAACTTATAAGAACTAAAGCACACAACAATTTCTTTTATTCAAAACAACTTAACCTTGAAAACTAATAAAGTCTAAAACCACAAATCCTCAGAGTCTCATACAAGAGCCAAAGCCAACACAACAAGGGATACAAACACATAATAAATCAAATATTACATCACAGAAGAATACAAGAATTTACATATCGCGGAAAAACAAAATAACCAAAGGCAAATGCAACCATAGAAAAATATCAACAAAGGACACTCCCGAGGTACCGCCTCGTAGTCCCAAATCATAAATATCAGCAACAATAATGCCCCCAGGCCATCACAAGTCATCACAAATCAATCCCCGACATAGCCTATCTTGTCTCGCCACGTGTGCAATAATAAAGTAAATGCTCGCCTTGTCTCGCCACATGCGCATAATAATATTCCTACCTTGTCTCTCCACATGCGCAAACCCCCTCTTTGATTCCCCCCCCCCACACACACACATATATATATATATATATATATATATATATATATAAAACCCGCCTTGTTACGCCGCATGTGCATAAATTATTAATAATAATAGCATGGTAGAAACCTCGTGCTAACACCCGAACATAACTCACACAATATAACGTGCCAATATCACATCTCATAAACTGCACCTCAAGTGCTCAAATATTACAACATAGCACAGATTGCACATCAAATTCTCAATTATTACAACTTATCACAGATTGCACATCAAGTGCTCAAATATTATAACTTATCACAATTTGCATATCAAGTGCTCAAATATTACAAATTATCACAGATTGCATATCAAGTGCTATATCACAACTTGCCATAAAAATCAACAATACCTTATTTTCCACAATAAGGAGCCCATGGCTCGACCATAATGTGCACAAAATCTTAACAAAATATTCGGAAGTGAACAACTCAACAAAATAATATTTTACATAAAAAAAATTAAGGTGGCAATCACACCAAATCATCATGTAAAAATAATTTCAACAAACAAGGATCTAGGCATGACAAATAGAGAATTTAATAAGTGCCAATAATTTTCAATTTAATATATAAGGGCGTCTAAGGATTTTTAATCAATGAAATTTGCACATATAAACCAAGTACGTACTCGTCACCTCGCGTACATGGTTTTTAATTACACAAATTGCACATAAGACTCAATGCCTAAGGAAAAATTCCCCACTCGAGGTTAGGCAAGATACTTACCCTTTTGAAGTTAGGCCGATATTCCAAAATAGCTTTCTCACGTGAATTGACCTCCGGACGGCTCTAATCTTTCTTGAGCCTTCCTTACATTACTACGAGGTTCCGAAAATTCTAGCAACTTCAATCTATTTAGAAACATAACAAAGTGAACCATAATTAGGAAGATTTTCATGGTTTTAGCTCATTTGAGCATTTTATCAAACACTAGTTGTGCAAATTTGATTACAAGGTTCTTCTACAAGATTTCCTTCATTCCACAACCCAATCTTTACTTATTTGATCTCAACAATCTTCCTATAAACCTTATTGGTACAAGCATATATACATAATACTCTCACATCCAAGAATCATACTCCCAATCACCAATCTTTTACCCCAAACTCGAAATTGAAGACAAGGGGTTGAATCTTACCTCTTAGATGAAGATCTTGTGATTAGCTTCCTTGATTCTTAAAGATTGGATGATTAGAATGTTAGGTTCCCTCCTTCTCTCTCTAAAATACTCTTACCTCTCTCTAAAACCCTCAGAAAAATACTCCAAAATAAGCCCCAAAGCCTATTTATCAAAATGGAGTCGGGTTATGAAAATAGAAAATTAACCCTCAGAAAGCAGGTCTGCGGTCGCATAATGGACCGTAGAATGGGTATGCGGGCCGCACAATTGATCACAAAATTGGTGCCCAGAACTGGGCTGTTCTAGTCCATTCTGCGATCAGTTTTGCGGTCGCAGAAGCAGTTTCGCGATCGCATAACTATTTTGCGATCGCAGAATTGGTCGTAGAATCGCATTTTCCAGCCTTTGGTAATTTGGTCATAACTTCTTGTAGGAGTGTCCAAATGATGAACGGTTTGAAGCATTAGAAACTAGACTCAAAGATATTTCATTTGATAGGTAATACACCATATAACACTTCGTATCATGAGAGTTATGCTCATTTGAAATTAGGTCTTGTGCGAACTCACTTGAAACTTTAGTCTATTATGAAATTTCCAACTTCTACATTCGATACCGAATCCTATCGAATCAAGTCCGATTGACTTCAAATTTTGCACACAAGTCATAAATGACATAACAGACCTATTTTAATTTCCAGAATCGGATTCCGACCTCGTTATCAAAAATTCAACCTTCGATCGAACTTTTCGAAAATCGTCTATTTTTCCAACTTTCGCCAAAATGCGTCGAATTATCCTACGGACTTCCAAATCCAAATTCGGACATACGCCTAAGTCCGAAATCACTATACGAAGCTATTGATATTATCAAAATTCTATTCCGGGGTCGTTTGCTCAAAAGTCAACTCTCCGGTCAACTCTTTCCATTTAAACTTGTAAATAAGAATTGTTCTTTCAATTTATTTTCGAATCTTCCGAAAATCAAACTCGACCACACCCGTGGGTCATAATACATATTACGAAATTGCTCGAGACCTTAAGTCATTGATTGGGGCGTTAATTCTTAAAACGACAAATCGGATCGTTACATACATTAATTCAAAGTTACTCATTTAAAGGTGGCTTGGAACCAGCGACTATACAGGTCAAATATCTAATTTGACCTTACAAGAACCTACGAACTCTGTAAGTTGCCATTTGTTTTTCTTCTTCCTACCAATCTTATTGTATTATTTTTTAATTTAAATTAAAACTCTAACAAATCTGTTTCCTCCTGCCATGGAAAAGGCACTTGGAGGAGACACAACCAATTACAAGAATCAATCCCTAAATTATTAGGACAACTGCTGAAACTTGGAGAAGTGTATGTTCCTCATTGATTAAATTTTATGTTTATTTTGTATTATTTGAAAAACAATTCTAGCTTTAACTCTACAATACGTAAGCGGAACTTACATTTATATTCACATAAAATTTCAAACCACCTGACATATTGTTGACACTGATAAAGTTCTTTTTAGAAACATCATACTTAACTGTCCAGTGTGAGTTTTGCCCATAGTATAGAAATGTAGTCAATGCAGCTTCAGTTAAAAATTTATAAGTATTAGATTAGTTTTGTCAACAAAGAGAATCCTAAGATAAATTATATTTTAGTTGAGCAAGCATTTAAGCGTTTTTTTTTTTTAACCTTTCCGCATAGACAATATATTTGATCTAGAGCGCTGACATTATCAAAGGAAATACATGCAACCTGCAAAGTAAGACAAAGTTAAGCAAATTATTATTACAATGCAAAGGAAAAAAAACCCTGATCTTGATTCAATATATTAAAATAGAGACATAAAATTGGTCTAAGGTTTCTGATCTTGAATGCAGTACATTGGAATCCTGAAGCACCACCACGAACGCTACCGCGCATCCGCGGGTTCCTTAGGGACCGATTCACTCTGCGTAGATTGATTGAACGCAAAAAACCTTCCACTGGCAGGAGATCGTGTTTTTCATAGGATTTTTCTTTACTTATGTCAGTATTCTCACTTCTGATATCTCCAGGTCTTGTCACCAAAAAACCTTCCCCGATTGACAGAACATTCCGCTACTGACACTTGCTTTGTGGTTCACTCAAGATCTGAATTCCCTCCGGGATTATTAATTACGTATGCATAAGGAATATTTAACAAAGCAGACTAGCACTTTTTATTCATTAATAGCCGTTACATGGGAATACATCAAATAGGAAGCTTAAAGAAAGTTTGCTCTTTATTTGTTTATCTCGACCTTCTTTCTTTTCTTCGATTTTAGATGGTAAAAAAGAGAATGAAATTTCCGATCTTGTACCCAAAGTGCGGTACACTTCACACCAACCCAAACTCCCTACCCTCATAAAAAAAAAGTTACCCCTTTGCTTGATTAGTCAGTTTTCAAGAGGGAGAAGTTCTTCTGGCAATCTCAGGCATATTACTAATCGATCATTTGGCCTGACTTCCAGCATGCAATACTAATCTAGAATTTTTTACCGCTTAACTGTTCACAGTTAGCTTGTCCTACAGCAGAGGAGCTTACCTCCAAGTAACTCTAGATCTAAGCTCTCCCTAAGTGTAAAAGTATTTTTCCTACTTTCTATCGAACACACCACACCACAAATACAGAGTAAAGATTATAAAATACTTGCTTTCTTGATATCAGTCGCTCCATTTTTGAATCTTGAGGTTATTTCTTGTACCTTCCCTTTGAAATCTCCACTATCTTCCATCAAAGCTGAATGCATCAAAAAATTATTAATGTCAATGTTGCTTCTCTAGTTCATTAATATCTTATCCAACTCTCCAACTCGGTGGGCATAAGAAAACTCCATCTTATTCATCAACCTCACAATTCTTTCATAAAGAAAGAGAGAAGCTCCAATTAGTCATCTTTTTTCATTAACAAAATTACAGAGGAGCCACCTAATTGAATAGAACTTTCATCTTTATCTTTTTTTTTCCCTAGCCTATTTCTGTCTTTGCAAATAAGGGGAACCGTCAAATCAAAAGGTCTTCTATCATGTGTACTCTTAGAAACTCAATGCCGTGCATTGCTGTTCTTGTTCTACTTGAATACCACCAGAAGTCACACGTGCGAATAGAGAGAAACACAAGAGAAAGATTTTGACAATAAGACCTTTAATTATAAATTTTAACAAGTTCTGCAATTCCTCCACATCTTTTTTCTTTGTTGTGTGGATTTGATGATTCAATTAAGGTTCACATTATTGTGAAGAAAGAAGTACACAGATAGTTTGGCATGTAAGCCCACAATAGAAAGTGACGAACCACTTATGAAGGCTCAATTTGTTAACGCATTAGTGAAAGGAGCCCTTGAGATCTTTAAAACTTCTACTTGAAACAATCACGCAAGTAGATCAATAGCGGAGCGAATTATCTACTCATAGATTCGTTGCTTAATGACCTATAACCCAACAAAAAAAAGGATAAGTGAGTGAGAATTTAATAAAGAAGAAGAATAATAAGACAACACAAAGACAAATCAAAGTACCTAGATCCATCTGGAAAATGATATCCTGGGATAAGCCATGTCCATAAGGTTGGAGAGAAATCATTCTATCCTCAAGAATATCACTAACAAAGGACTTACATGTTTGACATATTGAAAATTTTGCATTAATTTTCTTTTGTCAGTTTGCCAGCATCTTAATTGATGCTATCAAATGCTTTTAATCCTCTTTCTTAATACACAGAAGAATCCACCCATAGTTGACCCTTCAGATTTTTCCATATTAAAGATAATTTTACAAAACAATTACACGTGTGACTGAAAGTATAACCTTACATGCAAAAGCAGGTTTTCTGCTTGAAGTAGTGAAGTTGGATCGCGAAGCTAGATCAGCAAATTATTCTATCTCTGCTATGTTTTTGGGCTTTCTAATGTATCCTGCCGATAAATTCTGAGAACGCATGGTTGTCCAAGAGAGATACTCAAATTCTCTTTTGCCTACCTTTTTTCCCTTACCCTTAAATTTCTCATGGCGACCCTCGATGTCGAAGAGGACCATGAAAATCCTGGGCCTGTTAGGATCGGGAACCCGGGTAGTGCGGAATTTAGCCAAACAACGGTATAATGATAATAACAAAGACAATAGAAGTTGATAATAACAGCAATTAAAGAAGATAAAGAAGACACAAATTTAACGTGGTTCGGTCAAGGTGACCTACGTCCACAAGCGGAGAGAAGCAATTTCACTATACCAACAAGAATACAAAAGAGAGTATAAAATTAGAGTAAATACTCTAATTAATCCCAAATACCCCAAGAGAATAACCTCACAAGATCACTCCAAAGAAAGGGTTCACACAAGTATTTTCCAACACTCACTCTCTTACAAAATACTCTATAATAAAATAAATGGGAAGAAAGAAAGACAAGAGTGAAAAACTCTTGATTTGGTGTGTATGCAAATGAGGAGAAACTCCTCTATTTATAGTAAGAAATCCTTGGCCTAATAATGGATATTATGTCATGGCAAATGTCATGATCCACAAATTTGTTATAATGGATATTATGTCATGACAAATGTCATGAAAATTTGGCCATATTACAAATCTCCACCTTGGCCTAATTTTGGCTTATAGTAAATTTGCTCCACCTTCTCCGCAAAAACCCCAATGGGAAAAATCATTCTTCATAAATGCCAATCAAGTTCAGGCAAAGCTTGAACTTGGATACTGGAAGAGGTTTTGTGAACATGTCAGCAGGGTTGTCTCTAGTGTTGATCTTCTGAACAGAAACTTTTCTTTCAGCAATGGTTTCTCGGATGAAATGATACTTTATATCAATGTGCTTCGTCCTCTCATGATACATTTGATCTTTAGTCAAGTGAATGGCACTTTGACTATCACAGAAAATGGTAATATCACCTTGGTGTAAACTGAGTTCCGCAAATAGACCCTTCAACCATAAAGCTTCTTTGATCGCCTCGGTCACTGTCATATATTCTGCTTCGGTAGTAGATAAAGCTACTATATGTTGTAATGTAGCTTTCCAACTAATAGCGCAACCACCGATGCAAAATACATAGCCTGTTAGTGATCTTCTTTTGTCAAGATCACCTGCATAATCTGAGTCTACAAAACCAACCAAAGTGTTAGTATTTCTCCCAAACTCCAAACATGTGTTTGAAGTACCTCGCAAGTATCTGAGAATCCATTTCACAGCATGCCAATGTGCTTTACCAGGGCAAGCCATATACCGGCTTACCACGCTCACTGCTTGTGAAATGTCTGGACGTGTACAAACTATTACATACATAATACTGCCGACTGCACTGGAATAAGGAACCTGTGCCATGTACCTCTCTTCTTCCTCTGACTGCGGGAACTGAGCAGCTGATAACTTAAAATGACCAGCAAGAAGGGTACTAACTGGTTTAGCATCTTTCATGCCAAACCTCTCCAAAACTTTCTCCAAGTACTTCTTCTGGGTCAGAAATAGCTTGTTGGCTTTTCGATCTCTTTTGATCTCCATGCCAAGGATTTTCTTAGCTGCTCCCAAATCTTTCATCTCAAATTCACTTTTCAACTGACTTTTCAAATTGTGAATTTCTGTTAAATCCTTAGCAGCAATGAACATGTCATCAACATATAATAATAGGTACACAAATGAACCATCATTTAACTTCCGGAAGTAAACAGAACTATCATACATGCTCCTCGAATAACCATGACCCAACATAAAGGAATCAAACCTTTTATACCATTGCCTTGGAGACTACTTTAATTCGTACAAGGATTTCTTCAACAAGCAAACATGATCTTCTTTTCCTTCAATTTCAAATCCTTCGGGTTGATACATGTATATTTGTTCCTCAAGTTCGCCATGTAAGAAAGCTGTCTTAACATCAAGTTGTTCTAATTCCAAATCATACATGGCAACGAAGGCAAGCAAGACACGAATAGAGCTATGTTTAACAACAGGTGAGAAAATATCATTAAAATCAACTCCTTGTACCTGACTATAGCCCTTTGCAACTAATCGTGCCTTATACCTCGCATCTTCAACCCCTGGATTGCCATCCTTTTTCTTGAAGACCCATTTGCAACCAACAATTCTTTTTCCTGATGGCAGCTTCGCAAGAGACCAAGTACCATTCTTGTGGAGAGACTCAATTTTTTCATTCATTGCAATCAACCACTTGGCTGAGTCAGCACCAGAAACTGCTTCTGAATATTTTGATGGTTCTCCAATTTCTTCGGTTTTCTGCGCAACTGAAAAAGCAAATGCAACATAATCTCCAAACCTTAATGGTTGTTTACCTTCTCTTCTTGGTCTATGTTTGGCTATAGAATACTCCTCTTCTTCTGGTTCAACTTCAGGAGTCTCAACTTCAGGAATTTCAGCTTCTGTCTCAACTTCAGGAGTTTCAATTGTATTTTGCTCCAAAGTTGATGAGCTTGGCTCAGAAGGAATGCCAACCTCAATCTCCATCGGATTCTGTGTACACTTTCCTTTATCTGTATCACAAGAACTAGAAGACTCTTTTCTAGAATGTAACATAGAGGATTCATCAAAGGTTACATCTCTGCTAATTATAAATTTTGGTGCCATGGGATCAGGATACCATAGTCGGTATCCTTTCACCCCAGATGCATACCCAAGGAAAATGCACTTTTTAGCCCTTGGCTCTAATTTTCCATCATTTACATGCATGTATGCAGGACAACCAAATATCTTTAAATCAGAATAATTAGCAGGAGTACCTGACCACACTTCCTCTGGAGTCTTAAAGTTCAAAGGTGCAGAAGGAGCTCGGTTGACAATATAACAAGCTGTAGAGATAGCTTCTGCCCAAAAGGCATTTGTCAACCCAGCATTTGAAATCATGCAACGAGCCCTTTCCAAAAGAGTTCTATTCATCCTTTCTGCCACACTATTTTGCTGAGGTGTCATTCTCACAGTACGATATCGAGCAATTCCTTCATTCTTGCAAAATTCGTTGAATTCATCATTACAAAATTCCAAGCCATTATCTGTTCTAAGCCGCTTAACCTGTTTTCCTGTTTGCTTCTCAATCAAAATTTTCCATTGTTTGAAATTTAAGAAAACATCACTTTTATTTTTCAGGAAATAAACCCAAACTTTCCTTGAATAATCATTAATGAAAGTTAACATATACCTGGCACCACATTTTGATGGGGTACGTGAAGGACCCCAAAGATCTGAATGAATGTAATTCAAAGTACCTTTTGTTCTATGAATTGCTGGAGATTTGAAGCTGACTCTTTTCTGTTTCCCGAACACACAATGTTCGCAGAACTCCATATTTCCGGTACTTTGGCCACATAAGAGACCTCTTTTGCTGAGGATGGAAAAACCTTTTTCACTCATATGCCCCAATCGCATATGCCACAATTTAGTGATGTCAGAATCTGATTTATCTGATATTGAAACTGCAGCAGCACCTATAATAGTAGATCCCAAAAGAGTATAAAACGTACCAGATCTGCGTGCTTTCATGATCACAAGAGCACCATGAGAAATTTTCAGAACTCCACCTTCACCTGTGTACTTACACCCAAGAGATTCTAGAGTGCCCAAAGAGATGAGATTTTTCTTCAAGTCAGGAACATATCTAACATCGGTGAGAGTTCTCACCACACCATCGTGCATTTTGATTCGGACTGTACTTTTCCAATAACTTTGCAGGTAGTATTGTTGCCCATCAAGACAACTCCACCTCCAATAGATTCATATGTGGTAAATAAATCTCGACTGAGACACATATGATAAGAACAACCCGAATCTAAAATCCACTCATTGTTAGATTTGAAACTATTATTAGTTTCTAAAAAAATAGTTCCCTCAGTCTCATCAGCAGCTACACTTGCTTCGGCAGTGTCAGTATTTTTGTGCTCATTTTTCTTTTCTATATGCTTTTATTTGTTTTTCAATTTAAAGCATTCAGAAATAATGTGACCTTTCTTATGACAATATTTGCACATAACATTTTTGTATCTGGATTTTGACCTTGATTTAGGTTTCTCACTACTTGAATCTTTCTTATTAGATCTACCTCTTATGAATAAGCCTTCCCCTTGGTTCCCACTAGTTTTTCTAGTAATATCTCTATCTATTTGTTCTTTTGATTTCAAAATAGATTTGATATCTTTATAAGAGATATTATCCTTTCCATAAAGCATAGTATCTCTTATATGTTTAAGCGACTGGGGTAAGGAAACAAGCAATAACACAGCTTGATCCTCATCTTTGATTTTAACATCTATGTTACTTAAATCCATAAGAAGAGAATCAAAAGTATCAAGATGAGTAAGTATAGAGGTACCTTCAGCCATACGAAAAGTGTAGAGTTTTTACTTTAGGTAAAGCCTATTTTCTACTGTTCTTTTCATATATAAGGTTTTAAGTTTTTCCCATATGCCTTTGGCTGAGCTTTCTTCTGCAACTTCACGCAAAACCTCATTTGAAAGATTTAAAATAATACCTGCTTTTCCATTTTTGTCTATGACGGCAAACTCCTCATCTGTTATTTTATCCGGCATCTTCTCCTTTCCTTGCATTGCCAAATCTAAGCCATCCTGAATTAGGATAGCTTCCATCTTTAATTACCACATTCTAAAGTTTGCACTTCGGTCAAATTTCTCAACATAAGACTTTGTTAGAGTCATTTTGGCTATTTAAACTAACCCGGTTAGATCTAGCTCTGATACTAATTTGTTAGGATCGGGAACCCAGGTAGTGCGGAATTTAGCCAAACAACGGTATAATGATAATAACAAAGACAATGAAAGTTGATAATAACGGCAATTAAAGAATATAAAGAAGACACAAATTTAACGTGGTTCGGTCAAGGTGACCTACGTCCACAAGCGGAGAGAAGCAATTTCACTATACCAACAAGAGTACAAAATTAGAGTAAATACTCTAATTAATCCCAAATACCCCAAGAGAATAACCTCACAAGATCACTCCAAAGAAAGGGTTCACACAAGTGTTTTCCAACACTCACTCTCTTACAAAATACTCTATAATGAAATAAATGGGGAGAAAGAAAGACAAGAGTGAAAAGCTCTTGAATTGGTGTGTATGCAAATGAGGAGAAACCCCTCTATTTATAGCAAGAAATCCTTGGCCTAATAATGGATATTATGTCATGGCAAATGTCATGATCCATTGATGGCAAATGTCATGAACCACAAATTTGTTATAATGGATATTATGTCATGGCAAATGTCATGAAAATTTGGCCATATTACAGCCTCATCAAACCGTCTTTACTCATGAGTAAATTGCATAAGGAACATATTGAGTGAGGCATATAGTTTAGTGTTAAAAGTGAGGGGTAGTTAGTAATTTTATGTTGTTCCTCCACTAACTAATACCGAAAGTGCTTATATTAGTTAGTACTTTGTATTCCTAGAATCAGGTAACATAGTAATGAGAATTCCTCTTCCTTCTCTCTACTTTCTCTCTCTACGATCTTCCTCAATTTCATAATTCATTGATTGCATGCATAATAATCTGAGTTTGTGTGAATAGATCTCACATTCTGTCATGGTATCAGAGCGATCGATCGGGATTTAGGACCAAAATTCTATCATTTCAATAGGAAGCCATTGTTGAGAATGGGCGGCCATGGGAGAAGCAGAAATTACTCAAATTAACCACAATCATCCTTTATACTTGAGAGAATCGGACACACATGGTGTGGCATTGATCGACATAAAAGTCACAGGTCCAGAAAATTATGGTCTTTGGAGTCGAGCTATGCGAACGGCACTGTTGGTGAAAAATAAATTAGGATTCATAGAGGGAACTTGTGTAAAAGGTTCATTCAACGGTGAATTAGCAAATCAATGGGAAAAATGCAATGCTATATTGTTGTCATAGAAAGGAAAAACAATGGTGGTGGAATTGCAACCTAGCATCATTTATGCCTCAAATGCGGCAAAAGTTTGGAATGATTTTAAGGAACGATTTGACAAATCAAATTTGACTCAAACATATCGACTGTGGAAGATGATAAGATCGTTGAATCAAGGTACAGATTTAGTCACTGCTTACTACTCCCAGATGAAGGGTCTTTGGGATGAAATGGACTTGTTAGTGGCAGTGCCTGGGTGTGATTGTGAGGAAACAAAACCTTTCATTGAACAGTTCAAAAATCTGAGACTCTTACAGTGGCAGGGCCTGGGTGTGATTGGCCTAAATGAAAGCTATGGCCATCTGAGGATACATGTGTTACTCAAGACACCAGTGTTGACAGTTAATCAAGCATATGCCTTGGTCATACAAGAAGAAAGCCAATGAACTCTTGGAACAAAGGAATCTAATAGTGAGCCTTTGACCATGCTAGTTGGAAAAAATTAGACATTCACTCAGGAATTCAAGGCAAAGAAACCAGGGCTGATTTGTGAATTTTGAGGCTACAAAGGTCATCTAAAGGAAAACTGTTATAAGATCATAGGGTACCCCGGATTTCAAAAGTAAGAAGAAAGTGCAGATACAAGGTGTCAAATCCTATGCTAATGTTGTTGCTATTGAGTCAGGGAATTCATCAGACATTCAGCTCACACAGGGGAATTTCTTCACAGAAGATCAATACAAGCAGTTGCTAAGTCTTCTAAAAAAACAAGGCACATGTGAGTGTCACTCGCTTATGGTAGGTATAACTTCATTGTTATCAAATGCCTTTGATTGTGAGTGGATATTAGACTCAGGTGTTTCACATCACATTACTTTTCATAAGGAGATCATGCATGACATTAAGGATTGTAGCTTACAGAATAATAGTGGAGTGCAAGTACCAACAGGGAATAAATGCAAAATAGTCCATACAGGAAGTGTCTCTATACTGGACAATCAAGTTTTGAAGGATGTTTTACATGTTCCTGTCTTTATGTTCAACTTATTGTCTGTTTCAAAATTGACCAAGGAACTGAGCTGCTGTGCAATGTTCTTCCCTGACTTCTGTGTGTTGCAGGGTCTTTACAATGGGAAGGTGATGGGAATTGATAAGGAATCACGTGGACTGTACCTTCTACATAGGAGATCAACACGTGCAACAATGTCAGCAGTAGTTCAAATAACTCAACTCTTTGGAACATGAGACTAGGACACCTTTCAATAAAAGCAATGCAGCATATCCACCGGTTGAAAAACTCAATGGACAGTAGAGTACAACATAGTTATGATGGATTCCCCTTGGCTAAGCAGAGCAGGCTGAAGTTTCCATCTAGTAGTCATAATGTTGTTCGCATTTCAGGAAACACTACTTTGATACAGTGGTGGATGATTACAGTAGGTTCAATTGGGGTATGCTTGTTGCAATCAAAGAGTGAAGTAATAGTTGTATTGAAGAATTTCTTTTCAATGGTTAAAAATCAATTTGGTGTGAATGTTAAAACATTGAGGTCTGTGACGAGCGCAAAACACACACTTAAATTGTGCTCGCTAGTCAAAGATAGTATAGATTAATTATCGTCTCCATAAGGATTAGAATTAAACAATATTCGAATAATCTCCAGTTGATTACTATCCAGGAAAATTAACACTTGGTTGGATATCTATTACTACGATTAAGTATTGAAGTTTAAGGGAATAACAATTAATCACTAAAAAGAGCAAGTGAGCACGAAGAAATATTTATGAGGAAAATGAGGGTAATTGACTAGATAGGTACACTATAACTGACTCGGGATCTAATTCTTCAGTTAATTCACTCTATAATATGACCGATTCTTACGAATTCAACCGATTATCAGATTACACTTGAAGCTAATATTCCTCTTTCGATTAAACACTAGTTTTAGTAATTAACCCAATTGAAACATGGTAAATAATTGCAAGAATAAAAATGATGTTTATGATCTAAAGGGTAATTTCTCACGAATATTCCCTATTTTCTCGTTCAATCAACAATTCAAGAGGCTCCTTCGATTACCTATTTGAATCATGAATTTAAACTAGAGCATAAGATGTGCAGTCAAGCTCCATCAATTAATTCTAGCAAGTATCAAGAATCAAATCCCTAATCAAGCTATTGAAATACCATATCTATCAACATCCAAATGGAAATTACTCCATAACAATGGAGTATGATATCTCAATTAAGTTTATGAATAAAGAAAATATCAATTCTAAAGATTTGATACAAACTCTTGTATTGCACAAATTGTATATTGAAATCTTGATGAATTCTTGAGTCTTCTCCCTTGGTGGCTCTCCAATCTTCTCTAGGTCAAAAAATGCCTAAAAATCCCAGCTGCCCTCTTTTTAGACGAGCTGGGCTTCATATAGGTCAAGAGGAGTTGCCTCCGAAATTACAAAAATAGGCTTGGAATGTTTTCCGGACAGGACGTGCGTAGCCGCGCACCTGGGCAGGTGATCGCGCATATGGCCGCGCACTTTGGGCAATGTTCTGCTCCACTTGCACGCCCAGTGCGCTGTCGCGCACCTGGGTGGCTTCCTGCTCCATTCTTCTCTTCTCTTCGCTAAGTGCATTATTGTCCGTTAATCCTTGATTACGATCCCAACTTAATCCATGGGCTTTTACTCATACTTCAAAGCTCCATAGTAGCTCGAATTAGCTCCACAAGCCCATCATAACTCGGAATCACTCCTACAAAGCATCAAATACACACTCAGTGAAACATAAGACCATTTAAATCTCAAACACTAGTAAAGTGCAGCGAATTAGAGTGTAATTAATGGCCAAAATATGCAATTATAGCCTACCATCAACATCCCACACTTAAACCATTACTCTCCCTCGAGCAATCAAACTACACTGCACTTAAAACACGACCTTTTTCAATAACTCTCAAGTCTCATCACACCAGACTCTTCAAAACAGACTAAGCACAATATTGTAACATATTAACCTCAAGATTGGACTCAAAAGCACCAAGCATTTTCTATAACCCGCTCACTTACTCTAACATAGAAGTCAAGCATTACCTCTCCTTCGTGAATCCAGTGCCCTCACACAAACATAGAGAGTAATTACATATATAAAAGACATTTAGAACAATTAAGAACTCAAGATAGAAAGAATTCACTCACTATCAAAAATAACATTCATATGCCACAAAATACGTACTATAGGCTTGCACGTAAAGTACTACTTTACTAATTGAGTTCATTCAGTCAAGGATGAAGTGAGACTTTAATTGGTTGTAATGTAGGCTGCGGGACGGGTAGGATACATGTGGATATAAGAGTGACTACACCTCCCTAAACACTTTCAATACATATACTCAACCATTCAACTCCACACTTATGTCAAACCATACTCCACCTTCACATCAAATTATATTAGCTCCCTATTTCCTTAAGAACAATTACATCGAGGGTCACCACTATCAAAGATTTCTTTTTTTTACAATTCAAATGCCTTTTACCTTTTCAAACTAGCGCACCTGTCTCCTTATTTCATTAGTTCCACTCAAAAGCCAAACCAACCACCCCACACTTCAACTTTTACAAAGTTCACAACAATTTCAAGGACACAAGACTGAATTTATCTACCATTTCTCTTTGCAAACACACAAGGCAAGTTCTAGACATCACATGTAATGCAATGAATAATACGAAACCTCACCCACACATGGCACATACTCACTCAGGATCGGAATCATCAAGACATCATAGGGAAGGTAGTTAAGCAAAGTCAAGAACATACAAATTAAGGTACTTCTATGAGAGTCAAAAATAGAGCCTAAGCGTCACAACTAGAGCACTAACTATTCTCAAGGAATAATAGAGTTCAGATATGTTGCCTTTCATTCAATTCAGAGTTAAGGGCACTTACTCCTAAAACAAACTCTTGGAAAAGAACCGCGACACAAAGACAAATCAAGGAGGGATTAATACACTACCTAACAAGAGAAAATATTTTTTTCGTTCGACTTTAATCCCTCATGAAACCCATCGAATGATATCCATCGTTGGGAAAAATAAAAAAAATTAAAAATTTTCTATCTCTAACCACTACAACGAACAACAACAATTACGACTACTAAAAACAAAGCTCATATATATACAACATACAAATATTCTCCACCCCACACTTTAAATGGTGGTATGTCCCCATGACACACAAAAAATGCAAAGGTTAAGAAAACTCCCCTGATGAAGTTAGTCCGTGTCGGAGACGGTTTCGGGGTCCAGATGACAAGACCGGTCAAGTGCATGCAGCCAAGCCATGATCTTCTTCTCAAATTTGGCATTCTGTGTAGAAAGGGCATCTATTCAAGCTCCCAAGTCAGTGACTGAGGTACGCATTTCTGCCATCTCCTTCTCTAGCGCCCATTCTTGTGTCCCATCCGCCACTTGAAGTTGCCCAACACCCTGCTCATGCAGTGGAGAAGCAGCGGCATCTTCACCTTGAACCTCATTGCCCACGTCAGGTGCATCAGAGTCCTCACTAACCGCCTCAGCAGGCTCAACATGGTCCTTCCCTATTATAACTTTATCAGCCCGAAATTTATGTTCACGCTTCACTTTTCCATATGAGTCCCTATTTTCTGGCTTTCGTGCCACAACATAACCAAGTGACTAATGACGGGAAGAAGAACCCATAACTCTACACAAGATAGCAAATTAACATCTCTGCATGAAGGATATGAGCCACATCAAAATCGTGGCCATTGACAAAGCACCAAATGAGAGTCGCCCGCGGACCATTCACCTCAGTGGTGTTTCCTGAAGGCAACATGCGGTTATTGATAATGTAGAGCCATCACTTCCCTTCAAAGGTCAGCGAAACCGAGTGAAATTTTTGCCCCTCCTTTATCCACACTACCTCCTTTCCTAGTACACAAATGGTTGCGAAGAACAAGCACCACATGTATGGCTCTCTACTGTGCGTGGCGTAGTAGTCAACTGTATCCGGATCTTCCATGAATTCTGACAAATGATAGGCCCTTCAGATAGCCTCTTTGGAGAAGTCTACTCTCTTCTTACTGACTGTGCAGACATATGCATCATGTTCCGGGCAGTTTGCATAAAATTCCCGAACAACCATTATGTCCGCCTCGTCAGGTTCTTCAAAGAATATCCCCAAGCCGCGCCTGACCAATTCATGATATACGCGGGGACAGTCATTCTGGAGGGACCCAATATTAATTCCCCTCTCTGGTATGGGCTTCTTGCTAGCCTTGTGTTGGAATCGTTCCTGGGCTTCCCAAGAGACAAAGTTATTCTGATCATACGGGCGAGCTAATGCCGAAGGTCATGACGGGATGTGCCTGCATGACCACTTGTGGAGGCACTTATGTTTTTTTGTTTCTTGGGTGGCGCCATAGTACATGCAACATACCACAAACTATTAGCTAATTAATCACATGGAGAACCAAGAGAGGCTACTCAGACTTCACCCTTACACTTGGTCACAACATTACACACAATCTCATTAAGGCAATTTCACAAACACATAACATGCACAGTTCATCCTAACCCCCACAACTCAAATTCATCCCTAATTAGACTAAGGATACACCAATGTCACGCCCAACCACTATATGGTCAGTCTCCATGGTGAAACTCGACCTTCCACACCACAAGATAAGGAGCATAAAAGGAGAGGAAAAAAACAACAAAAAAATAAAACAAAAATCTGCTACAACACAAGCAAAATAAAAAACCATAACTAGGGGAAGAGAGAGAGAGAGAAAGCATATCACTTACCTGAAGGGATTTGGGAGAGAAAACACGTGAGGTTGGGTGAAGGGAGAAGAGGATGGGGGTGGTGTGTTGTTGTTGTCTTGCAAAGAGGGGATGGGGGTAGTGTGTTGTTGTTGTCTTGCAAAGAGGGGATGAGAGAAGGGGGGATCGATTTAAGGTTGAATTGTGTAGGGGAGAGAAAGAGGGATTTTTAGGATTGGGGGTTTTTAGCAGGGGTTGTCCGAGATTAAAATGAAAAGGGAAAAAATAACTTACCTGATGCGCGGTAGGTGCGCGGTTGGTGGATAGCCGCACACTTGAGGCAGTACACTGATGAAATTATGCGACCAAGTGTGCGGTAACCCCATCAGATGCGCGTCCACGCACGTCCTGCTTCGTATAATGTTGCCTGCTGCATGACCAAATGCGCGAGGTGCGCCCCATGTGCGCGGTCGCACAGAGATACACTTAAAAGAGGACTTTCAGACACCTTAATTCCTACCTTCCGCGACATGTACCTTCCTGCACCTACCACATCATAATATACACTAATTTCTAACTATTCTACACTATAAATAAAAGTGAAAAATCTAACCAATAGAAGATTTAGAAGTAATTCTAAGTAATAGTTGTCAGCTTGACTACATCATTTAGGCTCAATTGATCATGATGCTAGAGGATTGCTTGTCAAATCCTCCAACAACGTACTATTTTAACCTGTGCGCGTTCACCTTAAAGCCTTCATTCCCCTTTTCATCCTGAATTTCAACGGCGTCGTACGGTGAGACATGTTTCACCACATACAGACCTGTCCATCTTGATTTGAATTTTTCGGGGAATAATCTAAGTCTACTATTGTATAGTAAGACTTTGTATCCTTCCTGAAATTCCCTTGGCTTAGTCAGACGATCATGCCATCTCTTGGTATTTTCTTTAAAGATACGCGCATTTTCATACGCGTCCAGTCTAAACTCCTCTAATCCGTTCATCTGCGCCAACCTGTGTTTGTTTGCAAGACTAAGATCGAGATTAAGCATCTTAATAGCCTAGTAAGCTTTATGTTCTATTTCAACAGGTAGATGACACGATTTTCCATAGACTAATTTGAATGGTGAGGTCCCTATGGTTATTTTGAATGCGATTCTATATGCCAATAAAGCTTCTTCCACTTTTACAGACCAATCCTTACGAGAAGCACTAATCGCCTTTTCAAAAAATTATTTTATTTCATGGTTAGCCACTTCAAATTGCCCACTAGTTTGGGCATGGTATGGGCTTCCTATTTTGTGTGTAACCCCATACTTGGAAAGTAGTGCAGAAAATTATCTGTTCATAAAGTGTGACCCATTGTTACTGACAATTACTCGAGGTGTCCCATATCGGGTAAATATGCTTTTTCGTAGGAACTCACACACTACCCGAGCACCATTGGTCCTAGTAGGAATTACTTCGACCCATTTAGAGACGTAATCAACATCTACTAGAATATACTCATATGAAAAAGACAATGGAAACGGACCCATGAAGTCAGTGCCCCAAACATCAAAAATTTCACATACAAGAATGGAGTGTAGTGGCATCTCATCCCTCTTGCTGATGTTACCTATCCTTTGACATTTGTCACATGCAGCTACATACGCCTTAGCGTCTTTGTACAACATAGGCTAGTAGAAATCGGTTTCAATGACCTTTGCTGCAGTGCAATTTCTACCCTAGCATCCTCCGGCTGCTCCATCGTGGCAATGAGAAAGAATGCTTCCCATTTCTCCTTCAGGTACACACCTTCGAATCACCCCATTTGCACACAGTTTAAATAAGAGAGGATCATTCCAAAAATAACTTTTACCTCACCTTGAAGCTTCCTTCTTTGATCATGAGAGAGTCACGAGGTAACCATCCGCTGGCTAAAGAATTGGCTATATCAGCATACCAAGGTGGCCTTTCGGAGACTGCATCAATGGAGAAAATCTGCTCATCAGGGAACTCTTCCCTTACGTCGACTGTTTCAACTGGAGGTTTCTCAAGTCGAGATAGATGATTGGCGGCTTGATTTTCTGTGCCTTTCCCGTCTTTGATCACTAAGTCTAACTCTTGGAGCAACAACACCCACCGCATCAGACGCGACTTGGATTCCTTCTTATTCAACAAATATTTCAAGGCTAAGTGATCCATGTGAACGATCACTTTGCTCCCCACTATGTATGATCGGAACTTGTCAAAAGCAAAGATTACAACAAAGAACTCTTTCTCAGTAGTGGAATAGTTGACTTGAGCTTCATTCAACGTTCTGCTGGCATAGTAAATCGGCCTAAACATCGTATCTTTTCCTTGCCCCAGAATTGCCCCCACAGTTACATCACTAGCATCATACATTATCTTAAATGGCTGGCTCCAATCAGGTGTCACCATAATAGGGGCACTTACCAGCTTTTCCTTTATCAATTCGAATGTTCATAAGCATTCCACATTGAAAACAAACTTGGCATACTTTGTTAGAAATGCAGCTAACGATTTGGTAATGCTGGAGAAGTTTTTGATGAACCTCCTATAGAATCCCGCATGTCCCAAAAAACTCCTTATCCCCTTCACAGAAGTTGGTGGAGGGAGTCTAACAATTACGTCCACCTTGGCTCTATCAACTTTAATTCCCTGCGCAGTTACTTTGTGGCCCAAGACAATTCCCCTTTTTACCATGAAGTGACACTTTTCCCAGTTAAGGACTAAGGGCGTGGTTTCACAACATTCAAGCACGAGCTCTAAGTTCTTCAAGCAGTCTTCAAAGTCATCACCAAAAAGGGTAAAATCATCCATGAATGCTTCAAGACACTTCCCATTTAAGTCGGGGAATATAGACATCATGCAACTTTGAAAAGTGGCAGGTGCATTACACAACCCAAATGACATTCTCCTGTAAGCAAAAATACCTGACGGGCATGTGAATGTAGTCTTCTCAACATCTTTTGGGGCAATGGGTATCTGATTATAGCCTGAGTACCCATCCAAGAAGCAGTAGCAACCATGTCTAGCCACTTTCTTTAGCATTTGATCAATAAAGGGGAGTGGAAAGTGGTCCTTCCTTGTTGCATCATTCAGCCTTCTATAATCAATGCACATTCTCCACCCTGTGACTGTTCTTATGGGAATCAATTCATTATCTTCATTTCTCACCACCGTCATGCCGCCCTTCTTAGGTACAACTTGTACTGGACTAATCTACTGGCTGTCAGAGATGGGGAAAATCACTCCCGCATCTAACAATTTGATGATCTCTTTGTGCACTACCTTCTCCAAATTTTTGTTCAGCTTGCGTTGGGGCGGAAGACTGGTTTGCTATTTTCTTCCAACAAGATTTTGTGCATGCAAATTGCTGGAATGATTCCTTGAATATCATATATACTCCAGCAAATGGCCTTCTTGTGCTTCTTCAGTAGTTCCACCAGCTTTCGCTCCTCTGTACCTTCTAGTTTTCTAAATACAGATAGAGGCACTAGATTTATTGACGCACCAGAATCGCAGAGGGACTTATCGAATTTTCCACTCCCAACGAGCATGGTATGGTAAAGCTTCCTGGGTCCCCACACTTTTGGGGAATTGTATTTTGTAATATGGCATTGCAGTGGGCATTCAACTTGACTATGGTTGTCTCTTTCAGTTTTCTCTTGCTAGATAAGATTTCCTTCAAGAACTTTGCATAAGCAGGCATCTGAGTGAGTACCTCCATGAAAGGAATGTTCACATAGAGTTGCTTGAGCATTTCCAAGAATCGCCCAAAATATTTGTCATGTTTTTCCCGCTTCATCTTTTGGGGAAATGGCAGAGCTGGCATATGTCTACTTTCTTCAATCTCCCTTCGTAACCCACTACTCTAGCCTTTCTGATCTTCACTTTCTTTTTCTACTGATGTCTCCGCCTTCTTACTCATTATCTCGGGTCTAGCTTTTACCGTTGGATCAGCCAATATTTTGCCACTTCTTAGAGATACAACTTTGATTGTTTCTTTTGGGTTCTTTTCAGTGTCAGAGGGAAAAGTTCCAGGAGTCCTCCCAGATAACATATTTCCAATTTGTCCCGATTGTCTTTCTAAATTCTGGATGGCAGTTCCTTGAGTCTCAAAATTTTCTTCTGATTTGTTGATGAATGCCTTCATGAGATCTTCCATACTAGACTGATTTGGCTATTGTGTCTGGTATTGCTGCCTCTGATGATTTTGGAAACCTGGCGGTTCTTGACCCTGAGGTGAAGGATTGTCTTGCTGCCATGAATTCAGGCTTCCGCTAGGTGAACTCCACGAAAAACCCTGATGTCTTTGACCCATAGCATTATAGTGGTTTCCACCTTGGTAGTTTCCTCTATTAAAGTTTCCCACTACGTTGACTTCCTCATCTGATGTTCGACACTTGCGTATAGGGTGTCCCAATCCACAGAAGTCACATGCTATTTGCGGCTCACTTTATACCTTAACTAATGTCAAGTTCTTATCATATTAGCCATGGTGTTTAGCTGGGCTTGCATAGATGTGTTAGAGTCCACCTGGTGAACCCCAACTGATTTTATTCTGTCATTAGTCTCAGCCGGCCACTGGTTAGCATCATCATATAATTCATCAAGGATTAAGACAACCTCCTCTGGCGTTTTCTTCATTATTAGACCTCCACATGCAGTATTCAGAGTTTGTCGCGAGGACGATGTCAATCCATCCCAAAAATCCTCGAGTTGCATCCACAAATCAATTCCATTGTGCCGACACTTCTTGACTATCTCCTTGAATCGTTCCCAAGCTCCAAAAACCGTTTCTGTCTCCTTCTGGCAGAAATTATGAATTTCCCTTCTGATCTTTCCTGTTTTTGCAGCCGAAAAGTCTTTGTCAAGAAACTTCTTGGTCATATCTTCACATGTCCTTATAGAACCTGCGGGTAAGATGCGAAGCCATTGCTTCGTGTCGTCCTTCAGTGAAAAAGGAAATGCAATTAAGTAGACAACATCATTTGATACTCCATTGTATTGGAAGGTGTTCATGATATCGTCGAAGTCCATCAAGTGAGTATTAGGATCTTCGTTCGTCTTCCTTCTAAAAGTGCAATTATTTTGGATAGTTTGAATTAAACCTTACTTCAATTCGAAGTTGTTTTCTACTATGGGTGGAGGTCTGACACTTGGCATTCCTTGATTATATACAGGCCTAACATAGTCACCCAATGATCTTCCCGACCGGGGTACTGCATTCTCAAACTAGTCTTCGACCAAAGGTAAGTTAAGATTGAACCTTCGGCCCCTATTTAGTTCGACTGTTTCGTCAGCAATCCTCCGTGTAGCTTCTTATTGTGCTGCCTCCCTTGCAGCTAAGTCTACTCCTTCATTGTCCTTATTTTCCATGATAACTGGAGTTGAAGTTTGTCCCAAAATATTTTCTATTAATTCTCTTTCCTCTCTCAGACGTCGCACGTGTTTTTCCAACTCTAGTTCGTATGGTATCACTTTCCTTGAAGAGGATCGATTCATACACCAGAGAAATCAAAATTTGTACCATGCGCGCAAGTGAGAAATTATTTTTAACACTATCGATTTCTAATCCCCCACAATGACGCCAAAATTTGACGAGCGGCACACTTAAATTGTGCTCGCTAGTCAAAGATATTATAGATTAATTATTGTCTCCATAGGGATTGGCATTAAACAATGTTTGAATAATCTCCAGTTGATTACTATCCAGGAAAATTAACACTTGGTTGGATATCTATTACTACGATTAGCTATTGAAGTTCAAGCGAATAATAATTAATCACTAAAAAGAGCAAGTGAGCGCGAAGAAATATTTATGAGGAAAATAGGGGTAATTGACTAGATAGGTGCACGATAACTGACTCGGGATCCAATTCTTGAGTTAATTCACTCTATAATACGATCGTTTCTTACGAATTCAACCGATTATCAGATTACATTTGAAGCTAATATTCCTCTTTCGATTAAGCACTAGTTTCAGTAATTAACCCAATTGAAACATGGTAAAAAATGGCAAGAATAAAAGTGATGTTTATGATCTAAAGGGTAATTTCTCACGAATATTTCCTATTTTCTCGTTCAATCAACAATTCGAGAGGATCCTTCGATTACCTATTTGAATCGTGAATTTAAACTACAACATAAGATGTGCAGAAATTTAATATCAAACTTCTCTTTCAATTAAGCAAAATACTAAATAACTCCACAATACAAATCAAGCTCCATCAATTAATTCTAGCAAGTATCAAGAATCAAATCCCTAATCTATTGAAACACTATATCTATCAATACCCATATAGAAATTACTCCATAATAATGGAGTAGGATATCTTATTTAAGTTTAAGAACAAAGAAAATATCAATTCTAAAGATTTGATACAAACTCTCGTATTGCACCGATTATAGATTAAAATCTTGATAAATTCTTGAGTCTTCTCCCTTGGTGTCTCTCCAATCTTCTCTAGGTCAAAAATGCCTAAAAATCCCAACTGCCCTCTTTTTAGACGAGCTGGGCTTCATATCGGTCAAGAGGAGTCACCTCCGAAATTAGAAAAATAGGCTTGGGAAATTTTTCGGACAGGACGTGCGCGGCCGCGCACCTGGGCAGGTGATCGCGCATATGGTCGCGCACTTTAGGCAGTGTTTTGCTCCACTTGCGCGCCCAGTGCGCGGCGCGCACCTGGGTGGCTTCCTGCTCCATTCTTCTCTTCTCTTCACTAAGTGCATTATTGTCCGTTAATCCTTGATTACGATCCATACTTAATCCATGGGCTTTTACTCAGACTTCAAATCTCCATAATAGCTCAAATTAACTCCACAACCTCATCGTAACTCGAAATTGCTCCTACAAAGCATAAAATACACACTCAGTGCAAAATTATACCATTTAAAGCTCAAACACTAGTAAAGTGCAGCGAATTAGAGTATAATTAATTGCCAAAATACGCAATTATAGCCTACCATCAGTTTGATAATGGTACTGAGTTCTTTAATTCTATTTGCAATGAACTGTTTTCTTCATTAGGAATTGTTCACTAGAGTAGATATCCCTACACACCTCAATAGAATGGGGTAGTAGAGAGGAAGTGTAGACATATTCTGGAAGTAGCTAGAGCATTGAAATTTCAAAGTTCAATTCTTAACAGGTTTTGGGGAGTATGTGTTAAGACTGCTGTGTATTTACTTAACAAATGACACACTTCTTTATTGAAAGGGAAGTCACCTCATGAACTCCTATACAATAAACCACATGACATAGATCACCTTAGGGTATTTGGTTATCTATGTTATGCTAGTAACCTCCCAAAAGGAGATAAGTTTAGTCCAAGAGCAAACATGAGTGTATTGGTGGGGTACTCAACAACTCAGAAGGACTACAGACTTTATGATCTGGAAAGAAAGATCTTTCTGGTTAGCAGGGACGTTAGCTTTAGGGAGGATGTGTTCCCATTCAGTAATGTTGAATTGGATTCTACTGAATTATTTCCCAAACAGTCAGAGTTTGTGTAACCAATTCCATCACAACTAGCTCAGCTTAATATTCAAGGTGAATCGACATCTCAGCTAGATGATGATGATGATACTCAGCAACAAATGACACATCTTGAAACTTTTCCAGAAGCTCATGAGAATCAAAATACTACATCAACTGATGCAGTTTCAACAGAAACATTGACACCAGCAGCAGACACTCCACAAGATAATTTGAGTGACACAACAATGTCACTACAGATGTCACCACAACCACCAGAACCTTCCACTCAACGACTACAAGTTCAGGAGATAGCCCATGATATCAAAAAAGGAGGAAGAATCTCCAAACCTTGCATTTGGTTAAAAGATTATGTGATAACAAAGAGTACTGTTGGTCAGTGCTTATGTCTTTTGTCCAAAGGGTTATACTATGGAATTCTAACGACAAGATACCAGTCCTATTTGAAGACTTTTTCAGCTTGCATTGAACCTAGCTCTTTCAAGGAGGCAGTTCAAGATAACAAAAGGGTTGAAGCCACGCATAAGGAGATACAAACACTTGAAGACAATGGAACTTGGAAACTGATTGATTTACCTATAGGAAAGCAAGTCATTGGATCTAAATGGGTCTACAAAGTCAAATACAAAGTAATTGGAGAAGTAGAAAGATTCAAGGCTCGTTTAGTTGCCAAAGGATACAATCAAAAGGAAGGGGTTGATTATCTTGATACTTTCTCACTTGTGGCCAAAATGGTCATAGTGAGACTTGTTATCAATATAGCCACTTCCAAAGGTTGTCTTTTGTATCAAATGGACGTCAATAATGCCTTTTTACATGGTGATTTATATGAAGAAATTTACATGAAATTGCCCTAAAGCTTTACCAAACAGGGGGAGAACAAAGTCTGTAAGCTTCTAAAGTCTTTATATGGGCTCAAACAATCCTCCAGACAATAGAATATCAAGCTTACTAAAGCTTTGACAGAGAATGGATATAATCAAAGTGCCTTTGATCACTCTTTATTTACCAAAGACAAGGAGATGGTTTAGTTGTCATCCTCATCTATGTGGATGATTTGCTGATTACTGGAAGTCATCCGACACTGATAGAAGATGCCAAAATGACCATGCACAATCAATTTAAAGTTAAAGACCTTGGTGAGTTGAGATATTTTCTTGGAATTGAAGTTCTGAGATAAAAAATGGGATATTGCTTAACTAGAGAAAGTATGCTCTGGAGCTTATTTCTCAAGTTGGCTTGAGTGGATATAAACCTGCTAAGACACCTTTGGAACTCAATCAAAAATTGACCACTGTTGATTATGATGTTCGTGTAGGAAAGATTGATGATTTAGAGCTTAAAGATGTCACAGCCTAATGTACCTCACCATCACTAGGCCAGACATTAGCTTTGCAGTTCAGAGTTTAAGCTAATTCATGCAGAGGCCTAAACAATCACACTTGGAGGCAACCTTCAGAGTAGTAAAATACCTCAAAGGCTCTCCTAGTTTAGGGGTGTTACTGCCTGCTGGTCCTATCACCAATTTGTCTGCATAGTGTGACTCAGACTGGGCCTCCTGCCCTAACATAAGGAGGTCAGTCACACGATATGTTGTCAAACTAGGGGAAGCTCTCATTTCGTGGAAGTCTAAAAAGCAGCACACTGTAAGTAGAAGCTCTGCAGAGGCTGAATACAGGAACATGACAGCAAAAGTAGCTAAAGTTACTTGGGTAGTTGGTCTGTTACAGGAGTTAGGACTCACTATCTCTCAGCTTGTGTCCATGTTCTGCGACAACAAGGCAGCTATCCAAATTGCTAGCAATCCCATTTTCCATGAGCGCATCAAGCACATTGATCTTGCTTGTCATTTTGTGCTAGAAAAAATTAAGTCTGGGCTTATTCTTCCTCACCATGTTCCCCCCTCTCAACAGCTTGCAGACTTATTAACCAAGGGATTACCTGGTGTTGTAGTTTATTATTAGTTGGGCCTAGGATCCAACCCCCAAGCCAAGGTCGAACGCATTTTTTTATTGGGGCGATAACTCTGAAAAGACAAATTTCCAATCTTTTCTTTTATCTCGGGAGGAGTCATTTATTCTCAAAGTTGGTTGGGAATCGATAAGAAATTGAATGGGCATTCAAGCTCGCTAAAGTGAAGGTTATTCAGCAGTGTAAGCAAGTCACTCTTAACCCTATAGTGAATTCAGATATGCTGTGCTAGGAGCTAATGAAAGTATCTTTTGGAAGCTCAATCCTCACGGTAATAATTATGCCAATTCTGCCTAAAATTCTCTTCAGGTGATTAAGGGGGCTCCCTTTTTCAGTAGATGAGATTTGGATAAAAGGTATTATCTAAACAATTCTTTTCTCTGGATTGCTCTTTCAAATAAAAATTTAGCCTGCAGTAATGTAATCAGGATTTCATCTCCTAAATTCGCCCACTATCTGCTAGTCTGGTTCGACTCGAACTTCTGTCATGTCAAGCTTATTGGCCTGCTTTGTACCAGCTGGTATTTTGTGTACTTCGGGGAGCGTTTTTTCTTGATTTTTTCGTAAAACTCTATTTATTTTGGTGTGGATGGAAGGTAGGCATATATTTCTTGGTTTTAATAGGACTCCTTACAAGCATTATTTCTATCTACTCTCAGTCACATGGATAGTTCAATGTGCTCATCAGTGGGTATTCTAACTCAACAATGATGTACTAGCTGTTAATACATAATTAACTAAATCAAAGTATTCCCTCTCTGATATCTAAGTTTTTTAGATGAGACAGTTCACACAATTCACCATAGTAGAGCATGCAGAGGTCCATGATTCGAGTCTTGCCGCCACTTATTAACAGTGAAGGTAGGAGATCCAGTTAACATAAGGCCCGCGCGACACTCGGCGTTAACACTCCCAAATCTGGAAGTTCTAACCACAGTTTTAATGATAACGAGAGGCGAAAGCATACAAAGACAGTGAGGCTTCCATCACTTAGATTTAGGGTGATAGGGCGCACCACAGATACAATAACTATTGATTCCATTACCGAACCAAAAAAGCTGACAGCAAACACTCATCTGCATTCTCTGTACCGGTTCCCAAGCGTTATACCTTTCTTCTGCAATGATTCCATTCTAGGATTCCGCGTTTCGAAAAGTCTTTTTTGATGCATTTGTAATAGCCTATATGTCTAAAAAAAGAACGGCGGCCACGAGTCATAATGCACTCTTCGCACAACAAATCCACTTTGAAGTTGACTTATTCGCTCGACCAATCGTCAGAATGTGTACGAGATACCATGGCACCGAAAATGTATCAGGGCTCAAGTAATTCACCGAAGCGACAAGACCTTGAAAGTTGCTTTTTCAAGTGTCAGGTTCGAATCACCCTGAATGAAGAGTGGGCAAACAAGATGCATAGCATATCATAAATGTTGAATTCTAAGAAAGAGAGAGGAAACAATTCATATATTGACATTTCGTGCTCATTTTCAAATTTCTGCTTTGTTATTCCCATCATTAATAAAGTAGCTCGGGGGAGCACTCTTCTTTGGAAAGAGGAGTTGCTTGCCTTACCACACCAACCACCTTAGCGTTGGAAGTTCTAGCAATGGGCCACCCAAAAAGGAACTACAGTGATCTTGAATAGAGATCCTACATCGATAAATAGAATCCCCATAAAAATACCACTAGGCAAGGTTCGTCCACGGAGGGTGAGTCAGGGCCTAAGATCAGGCCGAGTCCGTATCGCCGTGGAGCAATAGCCGCGTCCGGATCTGATCTATTTTTTCTCTCAAATAAAAACCTCATTGGCGCCAAGCGTGAGGGAATGCTAGACGTTTGGTAATTTTTCCTTTCGATGTCCGATCCCGGATACCATGACTTGCCTTCAAACGGGTTTCACCTTCAAAGGAGAGTAGCATAGGGGGTGCAAGGGTGAAGATACTAGAGTGTCAAATGGTTTTTGAAAAGCGTTAGAAATCATGGTCAATCTCTCTCTTGTTACCGAGCTAGAAGCTAATCGAAGAGATAATCCCTACCCACTATCCTTCCCCCAAAAAAGAGGTCCTGCAGGTCGGAAGGTTGCGGGGGAAGGAGAGGGACACTGGGCGAGATATATCAGCAGCGAATTCCCCATACAAATAGAGGCACCTATCAAAAAGATACTTTGAAGGCTTTTGTATGCATATACTAGAATAGCATGATAAAAATCAAAGATTATGTCCAATTTGAAGCTATCTCAATTGATCCCTTGTTACTGCTCCTTTGAGCAGTAATAGATAGGGATGATAGGATTTGAACATGTGACATTTTGTACCCAAAACAAACGAGAGATAAGCAAACTTGATTTCTTTTTTAGTTTTAGTAGAGTTCCAATAAAAAACGAAAAACCACCCAATTGAAGGAAATGCATCATTGTGGTAAAGGTCGTAATGCCATAGGAATCATTACCGCAAGGCATAGAGGGGGAGGTCATAAGCGTCTATACCGTAAACAATCTACTATTTCAACATATTGTTTGCACTAGTTTCATAGCCATCTCTTTTAACATAACCTTTTTCAGTTCATGATCCGATGTGAGGAAAAGAATCCTAGGTCAAGGCAGTAGCACGGTACGGGATCAGTCTTTTCTACCCTATGTAGGCGACACAAGCTACGAAACTTTTTTAACTTCTAAATCTATTTCCAAATACCCTAAAAGAAGCAAAGAAAGCGTCCAGCCGTTCGCCGAAGGAAGAGATTCTTTATCAAAGTCTCCGAAAGGTGCATTTAACCAGGCTTTTTGGACGTTCTATGATTAAACCGACTAGCAGCATTGGATCTAATCCTCCACGAAAAGTAAGAAAGTCTGTATATTTTGATCAATTCAAGGTGAAAAATGAGGTTACTCTCTCGGCAAAATTAGAGGTGTCACTGGTATTATCTTTCTGTCTTTGACCTACTTTTCCTGAAGTGTGGGGCAAATGGCGCCCTCTACTTCTACTTCTAACTAAAAGTGAACAACCGGCATTGCAAGCAAATTATAAGCCCTCGCCCGTTTGAGCCGGAAAGCGTACCGGCTGTTTGAGTGTCATTTGACCTCTTTTTCCATGTGACTAGGAATGCTCAATGACAACCTCTCAATTGTCACCGCCTGGACACTCTTGCTACCACGGTAGCACCTAGTGTGGTCAGCGATTGGAAAAGAAAGGAGTATTTAATTCTTTTACTGCCTTCCATTCCACTATTCTGAACGACCAAGTGGGTCAATTTCTTTTCCGGTATGTGGAGTTTTCTTTCGTTGTTACGACATGCTGAGAGTAGTGTTCAAGACAGGCCGCTATTGTGAAATTGGTAGAAACACTGCTCTTAGGAAGCAGTGCTAATGCATTCCGGATCCATCCTAAACCAAAGACCGGGGCTAAGCGAGGGGCATAGCGATACAATGTTCATACTCGAGTTGCTTTCTTCTGCTTTACTGGATGCTGGTTTTCTTCAATCCTAGGTAGTCCCTTTTTACTCGTCGACGTGAAATTTATTCTATTTTTTTATTTTAGTATATATTGATTGAATTGTAATCATTGGTAATGATATTAAATTCAACATATCAAACAGTTGATTTGGAGATAGAGGTGACGGAGGAAGAGTATCAGGAATGGTATATTTCATGAGCCTTAAGATCTTTCTTTTGCTATTATCCGGGCAGATCTAGGTGTGAACCAGGAGTCGACTAATTTAAGAGTTTACTACCGGCGAAGCCCGCTTGCTTCGGAGCGTGATATTGCGTGAAGCGGAAAGGGACAGTGAAATCTAAGGCCACACCAGACACGGAAAATGAGGATTAGATATTTCGTCAACCACTGCTCAACATCAACTTCTCTTATGCAAGCTTGGTGTGTTCGATGTCTTTCACCCACCAGCTTAAGGGGAGTATTCAGTGAGACGTATAGTTTAGTGTATTAAGTGAGGGGTAATTTAGTAATTTTACGCTGCTCCTCCACTAACTAATACCGGAAGTGCTTATATTAGTTAGTACTGGTATTCCTAGAATCAGTTAACATATTAATGAGAATTCCTATTCTTTCTCTCTACGATCTTCCTCAATTTCATAATTCATTGATTGCATGCATAATAATTTGAGTTCGTGTGAATAGATCTCAAATTCTATCAGAACAAACAGAAAATCATTTTCTCAGTAATTTGCCAATTTCCCTATTGCTTAGTAATGCGGGAACTTTCACGTCACAAGATAAATTTGACCAAAAAAGAAGCGGAAGAAGAATGACACACTCACAGAGAGAAGAGAGAAGCAAAAATAAAGAAATAAAAGGTCGAAAAGCGTGTAGAAAGAGAAAGTGAAAACTACTTATGTTTCATTTCCACGTTGGAGGACACGTTACATATATGCTGTTAAAAGTCAAAAATAAGCTCAAATAGAAATTTATGGCAATAAGCGCACAGGTCGAAACCTTGAGCTTTTCTATAAACTAGATTGGTGTGGCCCGCGAAGAAAGACTATCAAGGTGAAATATTCTTATCTCGTTCACATTCTAAGTAGGCGTTTGGACATGAATCCCAATTTATTTTTTCAAATTTGATATTTCACTAAAATTTGAATTGAAAATGTAGTTGTGTTTGGTTATAATTTTTGCAACATATTTGAATGTCTTTTTTTCAACATATTTTGCAACTAAACACTAGTAACCTTCCTATTTTCAATTGAAAAACTGGTTCTCGCCAGATTTTCAAATTTGAAAATGCATTTTCAAGTAAAATTGGAAAAATTGTAAGATTTTGATAACCAAACATTGTTTTCAAAAAAAAATTTGAAAAAAGGAAAAAATTTCTTATGTCCAAACGGGCTTTAAGATGTTACATGTATATTTCAGAGGCATAATCTCAACTATAAACTATGTAGTAATATAAAAATAGAACAAAACTTGGTGCCAAATGAAAAACTGGATAGAAATACAGAATATAAATAATGCACTTAGCGATATAAAGTACATAAAAGATTATTTGGCATGATTGATGACTCTGTTTCTTAGATTTAAAACTTCAAAAGCTAAAATGCTAATATCTTAAAAAGACATGTCATGAACCATCACACCAAATTCATCATCCACCAGTATAGAGCTAATACCAAATTGTTGTTGCTTGCCGATTTCTTCACCATCAAACTTACATTAGAGACACTACTCAGTCTTCTACTGTTCTTGACAGTTGTTACCATCCTGGACACCAAAGCAACTTTTTGCTCTCCTTCTGTATTCTGCAGAGCCACACAGTTAATTTTATCATCGCTGAGATCTAGAAAAATTCTATTAAAGATGAGATAATAGAAAACTTTTACATGGCAGCTTACTATATTGCCCAATATAAATTCTAAATGCCTCCAAGCAGGCATCACCATAGCACTTAAATGTGCTAATGGCTCGAGGGACTTACACTACTTGTCCTTTTGGGTAAGCTATATTGTTTATTGCTTGGACAATCTAACAATGCACCAAATTCACCATTATTAGCGAAGGTTTTATACAACTGTTCTTTGTTTTGGTCAATTAGTGTGAGTAATCAATTCCTATCTGGTTTTTGAAACCTGTACATCTTCCAAACTTGTTTCACATGAATATATCTATTAGTTTTGTCACGACCCAAAATCCATTAAAGGTCGTGATTGCGCCGGGCACCGTTGTTAGGCAAGCCAACAATACATACTTAGTTTAATTACCCATTTTAGTATTTTTGAAATCAAAATTTCTCCAATGAAATAATAAAGATAAAATTCATAGAGTAAATGATAAATACTTTTAGCAACTAAATTTCTAAATAATTCACAACCATTCTCAAAACCCGGTGTAACAAGTGCATGAGCATTTACTAGGAAGTTAAAATAAAATACAACATATGTCCGGAATACAAATTAGACAGGAAAAATATAATAACTTTGAAAGAGACTCTGTTGGTTGTGGATCATAATACAGAATGCAGCTCACCTATGTCCCCACAAGTTTTAACCACACCTCTGCGCCCACAAGGCCGCTAGAAATATATATACCTGCACAATAAAATATGCAGCAAGTGTAGTATGCGTACATAAACAACGTGTACCCAATAAGTATCAAGCCTAATCTCGAAGTGGTAGAGACGAGATGACCGACTTTGACACCCACTAAGGGTCAACAATAATAAATGGAATAAATTATAATTATTCAACTCAACATGATTCACAGAGTTAACAATAATTTTATTCAACTAGCAGAAAAAATAAAAATCCTTAAAATACAATAATTTCCAATCTATGAATTTAATCCTTCAATTTCAATAAAAATTCCAATTTATCAAATAGCTTTACAAGTTGCAATTCAATCTCAATAAATTTTCAATTTATCAAATAGCTTTACAAGCTGCAATTCAATCTTAATAAATTTTCAATTTATCAAATAGGTTTACAAGCTGCAACAAACTGTCCAAGTATCGTGTAATTATTATTATTATTAAGCACGATTTCTGCCGAGGTCGTACGACCCGATCCATAATTTCGTGTACACTGCCGAGAGACGTGCGACACGATCCATAGATGCATTTATCCTGCCAAGGCGTTCAGCCAGCTCCACAAGAAAGGATGACATTTTCTTATGTATCTCCGAAAATAGAGTATATTAATTACAAGTTAAATTCGGGAGAATGAATAATTTCTTTTAACAATTAATTAATTTAAACAGAAAATTCAAGCATATGAGATTTTCATCCTTTAATATTTTTATCTAACGATTCACAACATATATATAAATATATCAAATAATTTAATTAAGTAAAGATTACTATTTACACAAGTAATTCATGCTTTTGAGTCCTAAACTACTCGGACTTTAGCATTAATAGTAGCTACGCACGGACTCTCGTCACCTCGTGCGTACGTAGCCCCCACAATTAGCAACAATTATTTAATTTAATCACCTATGGGGTAATTTCCTCCTCACGAGATTAGACAAGAGACTTACCTCGTCTTGCTCTAATTTAATCCATTAGTAAGCCTTTTCATCGATTATCCAACTTCGTTTGGCTCGAATCTAACCAAAAATAATTTAATACAATCACTGGAATTTATAGGAATCAATTCTATAAGAAAATACTACATTTTCAATAAAATCCCGAAATTAATTAAAAATTTGTCCGTGGGACCCACGTCTCGAAATCCGGCGAAAGTTACAAAATCCGACAACTCATTCAATTACTAGTCCAACCATACCAGTTTCACTCAAATCCGACTCCGAATCGATACTGAAATCTCAAAAATTCGTTTCTATGAGATTTCTAAAATTTCCCAAATTTCAATCTCAAAATACTAATTTATGGTGAAAATAATGATATACTTGTATATGTAGACCAAATCCGAGTTAGAATCACTTACCCCAATATTTTTCCCTTTAAAATCTATCAAAAGTCGCCTCTGCTCAAGCTCAAGTTCGTCAAAAATGGCAAATGGGACGAATGCCTTCTTTTATAAACTGCCCAGGCAGCCTTCGGAATTGGGCCTCGATCGTGGCCCCCGAGCCTGGGCTTCGGTCCTGGCCTCGATCATGACATCGATCTTGGGACTCGGTCATGGCCTCGATCATGGCCTCGACCCTGGGACTCGGTTATGGCCTCGATCATGGCATCGAGCATGTGCCTTCGATCGTGACCCTCGATCTTGAGTCTTGATCCTGGCCCTCGAGCCTTGCCTTCGATCATGGCCCTCGAGCTGGACCTTCGATACACAAGCTCGAGCCTGAGCCTCGTCAACCCTGGGTTTGATACTTGGGATCGATTTCTGGGCTCGATCACAGCCTAGAATGTCCAACAGAAGAGGAAAAATTGCAGTAGCTTTTTAAGTCCACTTTTGATCCGTTAACCATCCGAAACTCACCCGAGGCACTCGGAACCTCAACCAAATATTCCAACAAGCCCTAAAATATCATACAAACTTATTTGAAATATCAAATCACATAAAACAACGCTAAAATCACGAATCATGTTCCAATTCAAGCTTAATGAAACTTAGAATTTCCAACTTCCACATTCGATGTCCAAACCTATCAAATCAAGTCCGATTGATCTCAAATTTTGCACACAATTCATAAATGACATAATGGAGCTATGAAAAGTTTTGGAACTGGATTCCGACTCTGATATCAAAAATTCAACTCCCCGGTCAAACTTCTAAACTTAAATTCCTATTTTAGTCATTTCAAGCCTAATTTAACTACGGACTTCCAAAAAAGAATTCCGAGCACGCTCTTATGTCCACAATCACCATACGGAGCTGTTGGAATCGTTAAAATTCTATTCCGGGGTTGTTTTCTCAAAATGTTGACCGAAGTCAAACTTGGCCTTTTAAAGCCAACTTAAGGAACCAAGTGTTCCGATTTCAACCCAAGCACTTTCAAATCCCGAACCAACCATCCTCGCAAGTTATAAATCATTAAAAGCACATACGGGAAATTTTATTTTAGGGAACGGGGTTCTAAAAGTCAAATGACCGATTGGGTCATTACATTCTCTCCTACTTAATTATATGTTCGTCCTCGAACGTGCTAAGGACTGTTCCGGAGTTGTCCAAAATCACTGTTTAATACCTCGTGCACCTACTCTTCCTACCACACCCAGTTGAGCACATTAATTCGAGCCAATCTGAAGATTCTCCCCTTTATTCAGGTAAATAAGTACCACACCCAGTTGAGCACATTAATTCGAGCCAATCTGAAGATTCTCCCCTTTATTCAAGCAAATAAGCCTTAGAGCCAAATTCTAACATCCAGAATTCTCCACCATGCCTGTTTCCAACCTATGGACACAGTATCAATCACTACACGATGCACCCATACATGATTGCATACCTTTGTTGAATTTAGACCATGCACCACATTATTCACATGACCATAATAACATCCTCCGATAACAATAGCCAAAATTCGAATCTGATGTTCACAACACACCTCATGATACATATAAGTCGAATTTGAGTGAAACTGGTATGGTTGGACTCGTAATTGAATGGGTTATCGGATTTCGTAACTTTTGCCGGATTCCGAGATGTGGGCCGCGTGAGCGAATTTTTAATTAATTTCGGGATCTTTTCTTAAAAATGTAGTATTTTCTTATAGAATTGATTCCTATAATATTTAGTGATTGTATCGAATTATTTTGGCTAGATTCGAGCCAGACGGAGTTGGATAATCATGGAAAAGACCTTATAGTGGATTAAATTGGAGCAAGACGAGGTAAGTTTCTTGTCTAATCTTGTGAGGGGGAAATTACCTCATAGGTGATTAAAATTAAATAATTGTTGCTAATTGTGGGGTGGGCTACGTACGCACGTGGTGATGAGAGTCCGTGCGTAGCTACTATTAATGCTAAAGTTCGGGTAGTTTAAGACTCAAAGCATGCCTTACTTGTGTAAATTGTATTCTTTGATTTATATATATATATATATATATATATATATATATATATATATATATATATATATATATATATATATATATATATATTGTGAATTGTTAGATAAAGATATTAAAGGATGAAAATCTCATAGGCTTGATTGTCTGTTTAAATAAATTAATTGTCAAAAGAAATTGTTCTCCTCCCAAATTTATCTTATAATAAACATACTGTCCTTCCGGAGGCACATAAAAAAATGTCCTCCTTTCTTGTGGAGCGGGCCGAACGCCTCGGCAGGATAGATGCATCTATGGATCGCGCCGCACGTCCCTCGTCAGTGTACACGATACTCTGGATCGGGCTGTACGTCCTCGGCAGAAATCGTGCTTAATAATAATAATTACACGATACTTTAATAAATTATTTCAGATTGAGAAGCTAATTAATAAATTGGAAAAATCCTTGGAATTTAATGAATTATTATTCTTGCTTGTTTATGGAATTAATTGTTACCCCTGTAAATGCGATTTAAATTGATAAATTGGATTTTTTCTGAATTGAAGGAATTTAATTAATATATTGAGAATTGTTACATTCGAAGGAATTTGATTATCTCTGCTGATTAAACAAATTATTATAAATTCTGTAAATCATGTTGATGTAAATATCCTAGTTATATTTCAGTTATTATTATTGACCCATAGTGAGTGTCAAAGTCAGCCATCTCGTCTGTGCCACTTCGAGATTAGGCTTGATACTTACTGAGTACACGTTGTTTACGTACTCATACTACACTTGCTGCACTTTTTGTTCAGGATCTGAGACAGGTACTAGTGGAGGACCTATCATCACATACCCACGTCATCACGAGGCATAGTGGTGAGCTGCCTTCCTGAGCCGTTCTGCAACTATCAGCGTCTTTTCTTATACTTACATTCTGTATATTTTATTTCAGACAGTATTTGGAGTTTTGTATAATCTACTAGATGCTCATTCACTTGTGACACCAAGTCTTGGCACACACATTGGTAGAGTTTGGGTTTATATTTTCTTGGTTTTAAATTTTATCAATGTATGCTTAATTTATTAGTTGGCTTGCCTAGCTATAGTGTTGGGCGCCATCACGACCTACAGGTGAAATTGGGTCGTGACAACATGGTATCAGAACACTAGGTTCACGTAGGTCTCACAAGTTATGAGCAGACCTAATAGAGTCTTGCGGATCGGTACGAAGACATCTGTACTTATCTTCGAGAGGCTATATGGTGTTAGGAAACTACCTTTCTTCATATTTCATCGTGCAATTGATGTAGTACTAAATATCCTTCTCTTATTCTCTCACAGATGGTGAGAACACGCTCTAATGAGAATCCATACCAGGGAAGAGCTACTCCCCCAGTTGCTAGAGGCCGAGGCAGAGGTCGAGGGAGGGCTCCAGGCTGTGGTAGAGGGCGAGGACGTCCCCGGACTATTCCGGTTATGTCGCCAGTGGATCCAGCAGAGAATCCCATTATTGAGGAGCAGGGTGAGGTGCCTGTGGCAGAGCCAGCTCCGGTGGACTTCACATCTGCACCGGGATTTCAGGATGTCTTGGGTCGTATGCTGCGATTCATGGATAATATGACTCAGGCCGGTTTATTTTTGGCAGACCCAGCCATATTTCAGGCAGGCGGGGGAGCACAGACACTTACCGCGCAGGCTCATGGACAAGCATCTGCTGCATATCAGACCCAGGGTGCACTACCCATGGGTGGAGTCCAGCCAGTAGCAACAGCTACACCTGAGCCCAGGCCAGCTGGAACCGCGGATCCTCAGAAACTATTGGACAGATGGACTAGGCTACATCCTCCTGTCTTCAGGGGTGAGCGACATGAGGATCCACATGATTTCATTGATCGTTGCAAGGATAGACTGTACAACATGAGTATATTGGAGTCCCATGGGGTTGATTTCGCTACTTTTCAGCTAGAGGGTAGAGCCCGTAGATTGTGGCAGTCTTATGCTCTTGGCAGACCAGCAGATTCTCCTCCCATGACTAGGGACAGGTTCACCCGTATCTTCTTGGGTAGGTATATTCCACCCTCCCAGAGGGAAGAGTTGCGGTTTCAGTTTGAGCAGCTCTAGTAGAGTCAGATGTCAGTGACCGATTATGAGGCGAGGTTTTCTGAATTATCTTGCCATGCACTAATGATACTCCCTACTGAGGCGGAGAGAGTGCAGAGGTTTGTAGCCGGTTTACATACTGGTATTCAGGCCACTATGGCTCGAGAGGTTGAGATGGGTACTTCTTATGAGCGAGTTGTGGAGATAGCCCGAAGGATTGAGGGTGTACGTCAGCGGAGCCGAGAGTAGATTATGAGGGATAAGCGGTTCAGGTACTCTGGAGAGTTCAGAGGTGCTCCTTCCGGGGGCAGAGGTCAGTTTGTGAGGGGACAGTCCCGCAGACCCCCATATCCAGCACCAACACCTCCTCGAGGTGCTCCAGTGCGACCGTAGCTCAATGCTATCCCAGAGAGTTCTTACTGCCCACTAGCTATTCAGGGTCCTCCCAGTGGGTATTCAGGTCCTAAGGGCCAGACACTTAGTCAGCAGGCCATCGCACCGAAAAGTTATTACGAGTGTGGGGATCCCAGTCACATGCGGAGGTTTTGCCCCAGGCTTCGGGGTAGACCAGTATAGTAGGGTCAGCAGCCTATGCTTACCGGACCAGTTGCTCCACCAGTAGTCCGACCACCCAGAGGTGGAGGACATGTGGGTAGGGGTCGTCCTAGAGGTGGAGATCAGCCAGGCGGAGGCCAGACAGTTGGCGCTCCAGCTCGGTTCTATGCTTTTCCGGCTAGACCAGATGCAGAGGCCTCAGATGCCATGATTACATGTATTATTTCTGTTTGTGGCAAAGATGCCTCAGTATTATTTGATCCAGGATCTATGTATTCATATGTGTCATCTCTATTTGCTCCATTCCTGGGTGTTTCTCGTGAGTCCTTGAGTACTCCTGTTTATGTGTCCACTCCTGTGGGCGATTCTGTTATTGTGAACCAGATCTACCGGTCTTGTATTATTATATTCTGTGGTTATGAAACTAGAGCAGATCTCCTATTGCTTGAGATGACCGATTTTGAAATTATTCTGGGTATGGACTGGTTATCTCCATATCATGCTATTCTAGATTGTCATGCCAAGACTGTTACCTTGGCTATTCCAGCATTGCCTAAGCTGGAGTGGAAGGGTTCGCCTGTTAGTTCATTTAATCGAGTTATTTCTTTTATAAAGGCTCAACACATGGTTGAGAAGGGTTGTTTGGCTTATCTAGCCTATGTTCGGGATACTACTGCAGAGACTCCAGCTATTGATTCAGTGCATGTAGTTCGGGAGTTCCCCGATGTGTTTCCGTCAGATCTTCCAGGTATGCCACCTGATCGTGATATTGATTTCTGTATTGACTTAGCTTCAGATACCCAGCCTATATCTATCCCACCGTATCGCATGGCTCCGAAAGAATTGAAAATATTGAAAGAACAACTTGAAGAGTTACTAGCCAAAGGGTTTGTCAGACCGAGTGTATCGCCTTGGGGTGCACCAGTATTATTTGTGAAAAAGAAGGATGGAACAATGCGGATGTGTATTGATTATCGCCAATTGAACAAAGTCACTATTAAGAACAAGTACCCGTTGCCGCGTATTGATGATCTATTTGACCAGTTGCAGGGTGCTAGGGTATTCTCTAAGATCGACTTGAGGTCGGGGTACCATCAGTTGAAGATTCGGGATTCGGATGTTCCGAAGGCTGCTTTCCGTACTAGATATGATCATTATGAGTTTCTGGTAATGTCTTTTGGTTTAACTAATGCCCCGACAACATTTATGGATTTGATGAACAGGGTATTCAGGTCATATATTGACTCATTTGTCATTGTCTTCATTGATGACATTTTGATCTACTCACGTAGTAAGGAGGAGCATGAGCAGCATATGAGAGTAGTGCTTCATACATTGCGGGAACAAAAGCTATATGCTAAGTTCTCTAAATGTGAGTTTTGGCTAGAGTCTATAGCATTTTTGGGACATATCGTATCGGGCGAAGGTATTAAAGTTGATCCCGAAAAGATTGAGGCAGTTCAGAATTGGCATCGTCCCACTTCGACGACAGAGATCAGGAGTTTTCTGGGTTTGGCAGGTTATTATCGTCGGTTCGTGGAAGGTTTTTCATCTATTGTAGCACCTTTGACCAAATTAACCCAGAAGGGTGCTCCTTTCCGATGGCCCGATGATTGTGAGGTGAGCTTTCAGAAGCTCAAGACATCATTGACTACATCACCAGTGTTAGTGTTACCTTCCAGTTCGGGGATGTATACAGTGTATTGCGACGCTTCGCGCGTTGGCTTGGGTTGTGTATTGATGTAGGAAAGTCAAGTTATTGCATATGCTTCACATCAGCTGAAGCCCCACAAAAGGAATTATCCGGTACATGATTTGGAGTTAGCTGCGATTGTTCACGCTCTTAAGATTTGGAGGCATTATCTTTATGGGGTGTCTTGTGAAGTTTACACTGATCATCGCAGTTTGCAGCATTTGTTCAAGCAGAGGGATCTAAATTTGAGGCAGCGTAGATGGCTGGAGTTACTAAAAGATTATGATATTACTATCCTGTATCATCCGGGCAAAGCAAATGTGGTTGTAGATGCCTTGAGCAGAAAGGTGGAGAGTAAGGGTAGTTTGGCTTTTATTTCAGCAGAGGAAAGGCCATTAGCCTCGGATATTCAGTCCTTGGCTAACAGACTTGTGAGGCTGGATATTTCAGAGCCCAGCCGAGTTCTTGCATGTGTTGTGGCCCAATCTTCACTATTTGAGCAGATCAAGGCTCGCCAGTATGATGACCCACACCTGGTGGTTCTTCGTGAAACGGTACTACGAGGTGATGCCAAGGAAGTTACTATTAGAGCAGATGGTGTTCTACGACTCCAGGATCGTCTGTGTGTTCCTAATATGGATGAACTGAGGAAAAGGATCCTGGAAGAGGCACACAGTTCTCGATATTCTATTCATCCAGGTGCTACGAAGATGTATCGTAACTTGAGGCAGCATTATTGGTGGCGACGAATGAAAAAGGACATAGTTGAGTATGTAGCTCGGTGTCTAAATTGCCAGCAAGTTAAATATGAGCACTAGAGGCCAGGTGGCCTACTTCAGCAGATGACCATACCTGAGTGAAAATGGGAATGAATTACTATGGATTTTGTAGTTGGGTTGCCGCGAACCTTGCGGAAGTTTGATGCAGTTTGGGTCATTGTTGACAGGTTGACCAAGTCGGCACATTTTATTCCTGTTGTGACTACGTATACTTCAGAGAAGTTGGCCCAGATTTATATTCAGGAGATAGTTCGGTTGCACGGTGTGCCAATTTCCATCCTATCAGATAGAGGTCCTCAGTTTACTTCACATTTCTGGAGAGCAGTACAGAGTGAGTTGGGGACCCGTGTAGAGCTCAGCACAGCCTTTCATCCGCAGACCGATGGACAGTTAGAGAGGACAATTCAGATTTTGGAGGATATGCTTAGGGCATGTGTGATTGACTTTGAAGGTCAGTGGGATCGTTTCCTGCCTTTGGCCGAGTTTGCTTATAATAACAGTTACCAATCCAACATCGAGATGGCTCCATTTGAGGCTTTATATGGTCGGCGATGTCGTTCACCTATCGGATGGTTTGAGCCAGATGAGGCTAAGTTATATGGTACTGATTTGGTAAGTGATGCCTTGGAAAAAGGTAAAGTTGATTCAGGAGCAACTTTGTACAGCTCAGTCCAGACAAAAGAGTTACGTGGATCAGAAAGCGCGTGATATATCATTTATGGTAGGTGAAAAAGTTCTCTTGAATGTTTCGCCGATGAAGGGAATTATGAGATTCGGGAAGAAGGGCAAGTTGAGCCCAAGGTTTATAGGCCCATTTGAGGTGTTGAAACGAGTTGGGGAGGTTGCTTATGAGCTTGCCTTGCCTCCCAGCCTATCGGGAGTTCATCCGGTTTTTCACGTATCTATGCTCCAGAAGTATCATGCCGACCTATCACATGTGTTAGACTTCAGCACAGTTCAGCTAGATAAAAGCTTGGGTTATGTAGAGGAGCCAATTACCATTGTTGATAAACAGGTTCGCCAGTTGAGATCCAAGAAGATTTCTGCAGTAAAAGTTCAGTGGAGGGGCCAACCAGTCGAGGAAGCGACTTGGGAGGCCGAGGAAAACATGCGGAGCAGATATCCAGACTTATTCAGCACTTCAGGTACAATTCTAAACCCGTTCGAGGACGAACGTTTGCTTAAGAGGTGGAGAATGTAATGATCCAATCGGTCATTTTAACTTTTAGAACCCTGTTCCCTAAAATAAAATTTCCCATAGGTTCTTGTAATGATTTATGACTTGCGGGGATGGTTGGTTCGGGATTTGGAAGTGTTTGGAGTGAAACCGGAATATTTGGTTCCTTAAGTTGGCTTTAAAGTACTAAGTTTGACTTCGGTCAACATTTTGAGAAAATGACCCGGAATAGAATTTTGATGAATCCAACAGCTCCGTATGGTGATTTTGGACTTGGGAGCGTGATCGAAATTTTATTTGGAAGTCCGTAGTGAAATTAGGCTTGAAATGGCTAAAATAGGAATTTAAAGTTTGAAAGTTTGACCGGGGAGTTGACTTTTTGATACCGGAGTCGGAATCCAGTTTCGAAAATTTTCAAAGCTCCGTTATGTAATTTATGACTTGTGTATAAAATTTGAGGTCAATCGGAATTGATTTGATAGGTTCTGACATTGAATGTAGAAGTTGAAAACTTAGTTTCATTAAGCTTGAATTGGGGTATGATTCATGGTTTTAGCGTTGTGTGATGTGATTTAGAGGTTCGAATAAGTTCGTATGATGTTTTAGGACTTTTGGTATATTTGGTTGAGGTCTCGAGGGCCTCGGGTGAGTTTCGGGTGATTAACGGATCAAAAGTTGGACTTAAAAAGCTACTGCAATTTTCTCTTCTGCTGCATATTCTGGGCTGTGATCGAGCCTCAGATCGAGCCCCAGATCGAACCCAGATATCAAGCCCACGATCGAGGCCTGAGTCGAAGCCAGGGACGAGGCTCAGTATCGAAGCCTCGATCGAAGGCAAGGCTCGAGGGCATGATCGAAGGTAAGGCTCGAGGGCTAGGTTCGAGACCCATGCTCGATGCCCTGATCGAAGGCTCAAGCTCGATGCCATGATTGAGGCTCTGATCGAAGGCCCAACCTCGATGCCCTGATCGAGGCCATGACCGAGGTCCACGCTCGAGCCTGTGATCGAAGCCCCGATCGAGGTCCAGTTCGAGGACGAGTTCCGAAGGCTGCTGGGCAGTTTTATAAAAAGAGGGCATTCGTCCCATTTGCCATTTTTGACGAACTTGAGCTTGAGCAGAGACGACTTTTGGCAGATTTTCAAGGGAAAAACATTGGGGTAAATGATTCTAACTCAGATTTGGTCTACATATACAAGTATATCATTGTTTTCACCATAAATTAGTGTTTTGAGATTGAAATTTGAAAAATAAATCTAGAAATCTCATAGAAACGAAATTTTGAGATTTCGGTATTGATTCGGAGTCGGATTTGAGTGAAACTGGTATAGTTGGACTCGTAATTGAATGGGTTATCAGATTTCGTAACTTTCGTCGGATTCTGAGATGTGGGCCCCGCGAGCGAATTTTTAATTAATTTCGGGATCTTTTCTTTAAAATGTAGTATTTTCTTATAGAATTGATTCCTATAATATTTAGTGATTGTATCGAATTATTTTGGCTAGATTCGAGCCAGACGGAGTTGGATAATCGTGGAAAAGGTCTTATAGTGGATTAAATTGGAGCAAGACGAGGTAAGTCTCTTGTCTAATCTTGTGAGGGGAAAATTACCTCATAGGTGATTAAAATTAAATAATTATTGCTATTTGTGTGTGTGTGTTGCTAATTGTGGGGGGCTACGTACGCACGTGGTGACGAGAGTCCGTGCGTAGCTACTATTAATGCTAAAGTCCGGGTAGTTTAAGACTCAAAGCATGCCTTACTTGTGTAAATTGTATTCTTTGATTTATTTATATTAATTGATATCTATATGAATATATTGTGAATATATATATATATGAACATATTGTGAATTGTTAGATAAAGATATTAAAGGGTGAAAATCTCATAGGCTTGATTGTCTGTTTAAATAAATTAATTGTCAAAAGAAATTGTTCTCCTCCCAAATTTATCTTATAATAAACATACTGTCCTTCCGAAGGCACATAAGAAAATGTCCTCCTTTCTTGTGGAGTGGGTCGAACGCCTCGGCAGGATAGATGCATCTATGGATCGCGCCGCACGTCCCTCGGCAGTGTACACGATACTTTGGATCGGGTCGTACGTCCTCGGCAGAAATCGTGCTTAATAATAATAATTACACGATACTTTAATAAATTATTTCAAATTGAGAAGATAATTAATAAATTGAAAAAATCTTTGGAATTTAATGAATTATTATTCTTGCTTGTTTATGGAATTAATTGTTACCCCTGTAAATGAGATTTAAATTGATAAATTAGAATTTTTCTGAATTGAAGGAATTTAATTAATATATTAAGAATTGTTACATTCGAAAGAATTTGATTATCTCTGCTGATTAAACAAATTATTATAAATTTTGTAAATCATGTTGATTTAAATATCCTAGATATATTCTAGTTATTATTATTGACCCATAGTGAGTGTCAAAGTCGGCCATCTCGTCTCTACCACTTCGAGATTAGGCTTGATACTTACTGAGTACACGTTGTTTACGTACTCATACTACACTTGCTGCACTTTTTGTGCAGGATCTGAGACAGGTACTAGTGGAGGACCTATCATCACATACCCACGTCATCTTGAGGCATAGTGGTGAGCTGCCTTTCTGCAGCTATCAGTGTCTTTTCTTATACTTACATTCTGTCTATTTCATTTCAGACAGTATTTGGAGTTTTGTATAATCTACTAGATGCCCATTCACTTGTGACACCAAGTTTTGGCACACACATTGGTAGAGTTTAGGTTTATATTTTCTTGGTTTTAAATTTTATCAATGTATGCTTAATTTATTAGTTGGCTTGCCTAGCTGTAGTGTTGGGCGCCATCACGACCTACAGGTGAAATTGGGTCGTGACATGTGATATGTTGTAAGATTTGAGCACCTGATGTGCAATTGTGATATGTTGTAAGATTTGAGCACCTGATGTGCAATCTGTGATATGTTGTAAGATTTGAGCACTTGATGTGCAATTTATGAAATGCTGTAATATTTGGGCACTTGAGGTGCAAATTATATTATGCTGTGATATTTGGGCACTTGAGGTGCGATTTGTGAAATATTGTGATATTGATACGCATGCAGTGAGATAAGGGTGGCTTGAAACGCGTGGCTAGTAGGGGAACTACTAGAAGTCATTGCAGTGATATAAAGTCAGGGTGATGAAACGCATGCGGTGAGATAAGGGTGGCTTGAAACGCGTGGCTAGTAGGGGAACTACTAGAAGTCATGCGGTGAGATAAGGGTGACTTCAAACGCGTGGCTAGTAGGGGAACTACTAGAAGTCATGCGGTGTGATAAGGGTGGCTAAAACGCGGGATGCTATTTCGGAAAATGATTTCTTTAAAAATTTAATGTGAAGGCTCCCTCGGTGATATAAGTAAATGAGATATTGTGAATTTATTTATGATTTGGGACTACGAGGCGGTACCTCGGGAGTGCCCTGTTGATATTTCTTTATTCATGTTCTTGCGTTGGGTGATTTGGTTTTATTTAATATGTAAATTCTTGTCTTCTTCCGTGGTGTACTAGTTGACTTTATTATTATGTATTTTGTGCTCCTAGTTGTATTGTGTAGACTTTGGCTTTTTAGCACGAGACTCTGAAGAAGTATATTTCTGATTTTCTTACTGATTTTTGATGATTGAGTTGATTTAAATAAAATGAATTATTATTATGTTTTTAAATTAAATAGTTTTACAACCAAATCAGTAGTTTATCTGATGCTTTGATATAAGTGCAAAGTTATTTTCTTCACCCAAATAATTTATAAAAATAAATTCAATTCTTTGTTGATTTCTTAATTGATTTAAAAACTTTTAAACTCACTTTAGTGGAAATAAATTGATCATGTGGATCTTATATACATTGAAAATATTGGCATGTGAATTGTGGTTATGATATGAAATGTGGGCACGAGGTGCTGTGATTAAATGATAATGATATTTGACACGTGAGTTGTCCGTGCAGGTGAGATATGAAATGAGGGCACGATGTGCCGGGAAAATATAATAATTTAATTATGGGCATGAAGTGCCGTGGAGATATGAAAAATGGGTTGAGACCCGTATTTATGAAAAATATGAAAATGGGCTGAGACCCCTATTTTTTTATGATTATGAAATGAGGTGTCACATGGTGACTTTTTAAATTGAAGAATTATATTCAAAATATTTATTTGGAAGGATTTTTATTTAGAAAGTATTATATGAAAGAATTGTATTTGAAAGATAATTATTTGAGGAAAATTATATTTGAAAGAGAGTTAATTGGTAGAATTATATGTGAAGGATATTTAATTGAAGAACTTGATTTAACTGAGTGTAATTTTATTAATTAATTGTTGAGAGATATTAAATGGTGATCTTATTCTCTTACTGTGCATATCACTGGATGGAGTTGTTGTTATCATTGCTAGTTATTTTCCAATACTATTGTATATTGCTATATTGCACAGGGTATTAGACTAGTGAGTGTCTTGACTGTATCTCGTCTCTACTCCATTGAGGTTAGTCTTGATGCTTACTGGGCACCGCTGTGGTGTGCTCACTCTACACTTCTGCACATTTTTGTGCAGAGCCAGGTATTGAAGATAACGGACTTGAGCAGAGTTAAAGTGGGATCGTTAGGATTCAAGGTAGAGCTGCTTGGTCGTCGCAGTTCTTTGGAGTCCTTTCATTTCATTGTACTGTTAACTTGTAATCAAACAGTATGGTATATTCGGTCCTCGTGATCATTCTATGTATTCGGTTAGAGTTCGTGACTCAGTACTGCCAGTCTTGGGAGGTTGTATATTGTAATTATTTTCGCTGTTAGTTAAAAAAAAAATGATGATTTCAAAAATGCAATGGAAATCGGCTTACCTAGTTTTAGAGATTAGGTGCCATCACGACGCTTGTGGTGAAATTTTGGATCGTGTCAATAATGTACTTTAGTGTGCTCGTTGTATAAAAAAAACAACGTTGATAATATGGATGAATCGTTTGAAACATGTGCTTTTGAAAAACGGACATGTGCTTTTGAAACATTACGGATGACATATTTTCGTAATATATATCCCACAGTTTTCTAACATCGGTTGAACACTTGAACTATAATGTACCAATATAGTTGCAAATAAACTTCAGAGAGCTGATGGCATCTTGAAGAGAACTTCCTCGTGTAAGCATTCAGAAATATTGTTATCTCATTCTAATATCCCTCAGTCTTTTGCAACTTCCTTATATGTCTGACACCCTCTTCCATTAACCATGAATAAATCTTCAAATGAATATGGTCCTCTAACATACTTCAACAATAATCTCAAATAGTACATTTCATCTTCTCCGCTATTCAAGAAAAGAGTATAAATAGATACAAATTTATAAAATATATTAAAGAAATTCTTTTGAAGTGTAAATATTAAATTTCTTACCAGTAGCAATTCGATTAATTATATTTTTTTTGTCTATGTCTTCGATCGGCTGAGGGTTCCGAATATAATACTCTGCAGTATGTACTGAAATACTCAGTGAACATAGAATGGTTGATATTGTCAAACTCAAGATACTTAACAAATTTTGTGCCACCAAAGCCAACGACTTACGAATGTTTATGTTTTCTTGTCGTGTTTGATTCTTTCCCATTCTCTTTTAGAATATCTGCATCTTGCTTCTTATTGTTTAAAAATCCCTAGTCTTATACCTTATATATGTGTTCCAGTCTATTCGGTAGCCCTAATAACCTATTCTGATCTCTACAAGTGTATGCGTCCTCTAACACTCTACTAAGCCCCCTTCTCAGTTATTCGATGGCAAAGTAAATAATTTGCATTTGTTATAGCATACTCTAATAAATAAAAAATTATCAAAAATATCATTATAGTCATTCACGTTGACGTGAAAGCAGTATAGTAAGATTTCATAAAGCAGTTATAATTATAGATATATTTAAGAATTTACTTATTGTATTCAAAATGAAATAGGATTAGAAACTTTTAACAATCATCTATACAAAATATAAAAAGTTAAAATTTATAGAAGAATTACACACAAAAAGAAACACGACGTAAGACAGTTGCGAATTTGACATGGAAAAGTACATGAGACAAATCTTTTGAATGATGAAAATCAGTATTATATTACACTAACATTGGTCTTGAATGTAAAATAAACCATTGATCTCTTAATATATAAAATTTCGAGTAAAATACTATGTTAATGTATAAGATTTTGATATTCAAAACTAAAAACTATGGCTATAATTTACTTAGAACTCCAAAAATGTTATCCCTGTTACGATACAACAGCTACAACTACAAACGTTAACATGTCATTATTTTACTTTTACCTTTTGTAGGTGAATAGCTTCAGTCGTGCATGATATACATGTAAATGGCTATAATACCTAAAAGTAGATTTTATGCAAGTCATAAAAGAATAGAATATAATTTCTAGAATTTAATTTGTAATGTTAAGTTGGAAAATATCTTCCTACACAAATGTTTTATATGTGTCAACCTAAACCAAATAGAATAGAATTTCTAGAACATGTAATTTTTGTTAAACCAAACCAAATCGGAACACAAAAAGGAAATTAGTAATATTACCAATTATATCCGGTATTATAGTTATATTTAAGGCTATAATATACGTACGTTAATATATATATATATATATATATATATATATATATATATATAAAATTTATATTTTTGTATATATGACCTATAAGTAAATGCACATATTTGATATATGTATTAGGTATATTTAATGTATAATTTATATACTCTTGGTAAAATCTGAATATATTTTATGTATATTTGACATGAAATATTTTTCAACTTTTCGATGTCTATAAAAAAAAAAGGCAGTTCGCTGCACTAAGTTCCCGCTATGCACGGGATTCAGGGAAGGACCGGACCACAAGGGTTTATTGTACGCAACCTTACCTTGCATTTCTGCTAAAGGCTATTTACATGGCTCGAACCCGTGATCTCTTGGTCACAAGCAAACATAATAAAATATAATGCATATTTCATAATAATGTACATTAAATAATTAGTGTATATTATTGTTATTAGGAGATAATATCAACATTTCACTGTAATTTTTCAAGAAATAGATGATATATTCAATATTTTATTTTAGTACTATTATTTTAACTGTGATAGTCAATATATAATAGTAATATTTAATATCCTTTTATAATTATTTGGTTTTCATCTGTATATTATTATACACTATATATTCTAGATTTATTAGTTTCATATTCTTTAAATGATACAAAAGCAAAAATAATATAGAAAGACAATATCTTTTAGCAAGAAAAAGAGAAGAGATTGCTTGGGTAGTTACAAATGTACATGTTAAAATAGAATGTATATTATCCTAATTTGAATTCCAATTAGAAAAAACTTTAGGCCACATTGTTTCTTTTTCTTAAGGGAAAAAAGTTAAACAGATCCTAAAAATTAGCATGCATGATTCTTAATTTTGAGGGGTGAGAAATTGGTGGATAGCTCATAGATGGTTATTCCAGTTTTATAAGTTTTTGTTAAGGAAAGTAAATCTTTCGTTGACATATTTTGTTAATTAACGAATGCTGCTAAGATTCATATACCACATTTATAGCTTTTCTTATAAATTGAAATATCGCATGAGATACCAACAGTTGGCCCTATATCTTTTCACATGATATTGGTTTAAGCTTAACAATGTTCATATGTTAACATATGAATCATTTTGCAGGTCTACAGATGTCACATTCTTTGTCTTGGAATCCAATGGACTATGGAGAGTTCTTGTTCTTCCACAACAATATCTCTACCGTCGGAGATCACTTCAATCAAATGTAAATAGAATTCAAGTTGGTTCGTTGTTGCCATTAACTTCTTTCTTGTTTGGTAGAGAGAAAATTCAAAGAGTTTTTAATATTGGCTCTCCTCTTGAATCAATCTCGTCTAGAAGCTCTCTACACGATGGAGGTGCTTTCAGCAATCTAAAGAAATGGGACATGTTATCAATCATTCCTTCTGGTCAAAATCCAATTATCGAATGTGAATTTCCTGGAACCATCTCCCGGGGATCTGATGCCAATAGTGTAGAAAATATGGATATTCATGACCCTAAGGAAAATAGATCCACAGACAGATACTCAAGGAAAAAACCTAGAAAGAAGGGGAAGCGGAATAGAAATCTCAAGTGCAGTAATGGCCTAAATGAGCTGCAATCTGCAGTTGGATGTTCAATAACTCAAGCTGTGATACAAAGATGCCATGACCGTGAGCTCTATTGCTCTTGGCTCAAGGAGTGATGAAAGATGTAGTTCGGGTGGATGTAAATCACCTGCAAGTACAGAGGTTTCTTATGCTGGATACATCTTAAACAGTGCTGGTGAGAGGAAAAAGCGTTCAAAGCAGCATCTTGGGAATCCTTATGTAACAGAAAAGAAGGATAAGTATTTTAGAAGAGTTCCGAAATACTCAAATGTCTATGCAAGTAGTACTGGAAACCAGAATAGCCATGCGAGAAAGGAAAATTATCATTGTATTTGGAAAAGGGTCCAGAAGAATGATGCTGATGTAAGCAACTGTGACTTGGAAAAATTGAACTTAGGTTTCTCACTGTTTGATGATAGGTTGAAAAAGAGTACATTGAAGAAAGAGCTTCCTAATGATTCTATTATATTATCACAATCCGCACATGAAAATCAGGAAAAGCTCAAATTTCCAAAAAATCCCAGGAGAAATAAGTGTTTAGATCCACTGGAGGAGAATGAAAGTCAATGTCAGAAAGGATCTCCAGTTAATGGAGCCTCTTCAAATGTTTGTTTGAAGACTAACACGCAATCAGATGATGTATTTGGTTCAGCTACTCAAATAGCTTCAGCAAAAAGATCAATTAATGTTGCAGATTCTCGAACTGGAACAAGTTCTTTCAGGGCTAGATACAAGAAAAGGAATGTTCAATATGTTTCCCTTAAACCAATCCCGAATCCCAAAGCTTGTTCCCGTAATGTGGAAGCAACAGGAGATGTCCCGATTGTTGTATCCAACGTGGATGATCAAATGGTTGAACATCAATTTGACTTGTTATCTAGATCAGAGAAGTTCGATGACCTAACAGCGCGGCGGCAGGAGCTTCCTGCTGTGGATGGAGAGGGTGACAAAGCGGACAAAGAAGTTTCTCCTCCTGGTCAAAATGTTACACATGAGCAACTGGCTTCTAAATGTCAAGCTCCTGTTTCTTCCTCAGTGAATGTCAGAGTGATAAATGTAGGTCAAAATTCAGAAAATATAAAAGCTTTACCTGGTGATACTCAGTTTGGGAAGTTGAGAAATCATAACACATGCACTCTAGAGCAGGGCTACGACAATGCTGCTACGGCGAAGTTCTTCGTTCCTGAAGCTAAAATCCAAACCTTTCATAGTCTTGAAAATGATTGGAGAAACATTTCTCAGGCAGTGAATGATGCCCATAGGGCACAGCTAGCCTCTAAAGCCATTGAGATCGGTAATGGCTATCCTGCTGCCGAGTTTGAGAAACTTCTTAATTCTGCCTCTCCATTTATATGCCCATCTGTTAGTATTCGGACTTGTCGGGCTTGCCTCTGCAGTCAAGCTACTAATGATCCTCTATGCAGACATGAGATATCGAATATCTCTTTGGAGAACTTGTGGCAGTGGTATGAGAAACATGGGAGCCATGGTTTAGAAGTAAAAACATGAGGCGCAATGCATATCTACATCCAGTTCCAGAGCAACATTGTTTTCGGTTGGCCATTTTATAGGATACCCGATGGCAATTTGCGTGCTGCTTTCTTGACTTATCATTCGCTTGGCCATTTTATTCATGGAAACCAGACACTAAAACCCCGAAGTGTGGATTTCAATAGAATTTCGTACACTTTTGTTTTCGCGGATCAATAATAAATGGAGTCAATTTCCTTTTGACTAGGGATTTAATAAGGTTACTTGGAACACTGAAATTCAATTCTAAGTGGTGACTCTGTAAATAAAATAATCTCTATCCAAAATTGTCTTGGAAAATCCTTTTAACCCACTATTATATATATATATATATATATATATATATATATATATATATATATATATATAAAGCTAGGTTGGTGAATTAAATCTAAATTATAAACATTAAATGAGAAATGTGTCACTCATCTTAATAAGAGCGTAATAAAAACGAGAGGAAACGAGGAGCCAAATCCTTTTCCCAACAAATAATGAAATTCTCAATCACCCAATAGTTAATTTCCCAACAATTAACAACTCTGTCCTAGTTAATTCCCCCGCATTCAACTAAGAGCATTAAGTTCACTCAACTATGGCTACAAGAACGGATGATGTTTATCTCTAGAATTATATTGCAGATTAATTCCTTATATTGTTCAAACTCTTGTTGATTAATCTAAAGTCATTCCTAATTTCTCCTTTGAAGCTCAAATCAAGTAAACGGGGGATTCTTTTATGCCACTGAGCAATCTCGAACTTTCCGCTTAAGTCAAGGTGCATCTGCCTTGTCTGTAATTAACTAATTACTAAATCTAACTTTTACAATAAATGGTTTTCTATCTTTGGAAAATCTTACTGTTCTGGAAGGATTTTATATGTTCTGAACGAGTGGTTTATTATATCGTACACGAGTCATCCCCAACTATAATATAAAATAAAAGGTAAATCAAACTTGAAACCTCCAAAAACTCGCAAGAATAAATAAACTTTAAGAGAATATGAGTTTGCAACATGATTTAACATGTAGAGTATATACTACTACTAAGCAATGCGAATTAACGAAGCTTATTAGTGATTGCCTTTGGAGACATCAAGCTCTGGGTATAAACGTATACATCGAGAATGGAATCTTCATTGATGTCATCACGGACCAGATCGGGCCATTCAATAAATGGTCCTTTCGATGTCCTAAATACAGTCCTTTCAGAATATTCACAACATAGTAGCACTTCACCATCAGCAAATATGTATTTTGGTATAGTTAAAGGAACCCCAATAGCAGGTATAGTAAGCATTTTAGACCAAGATTCTTTGACACCATAAAGTTTCATCACCCATAAATTAAATGTGCTCCCGTCATGATAAGTAGAATAAACGCATAACATTCCTTTCAACACTGATACAACTGACTCTCTCACTGTCATCGTCAAGCACACTGGCTCTGGCAACGGTTCATCTCTGTACGTTTCATTTGAAATATTAAACGAGATCACAATAAACTCTGGGAGCTGAATACGTCCTAGCCAATGAAATGCTCCATGTACAAATGCCAAATCCATATGCATAAACAAGCATGATACGTTATTTCTACAGCTTTTATTAGCAAGTTTTCTCCAAGAACCACTTTTAACTGAGAGAATTTCATTGAGGGTGTCATCCTCGTTATTAACCTTAAGGACCTTATAGTCATTACTACTTGAGTCAAAACCCAATCCAAAAGTGTATCTATTTCTGTCCACGGTGGAGTAATCTGAATGAGGAAGTACTATTGTTTCTCTTGTGGAGGGATTCCATAGCAATAATATCGAAGGATCTCTCTTAGGTGTATTCTGAAGCCCGACTAAAAACAAGCCATCACAACAACAATATATTCTGCCATACTTTGGTTCATAGTTTAACGGGCAATCAAGTTTTCGTACGACTTGAATATTCAAAGATAAAGAAGAAAAAGAGATGCTGGTATTAGCTTCACCATCCTTATAAGATATTTGGCTAATAAGCAATTTTTGAAGGTTTTGGTTCCTGCTGGCAATATTGAGATGCTTCGTCCTAAAGTAACATGATGAGATTAATGTATTCCAAGATCCAGAAACACACTTAAATCGCATAAGAGACTCAACAGGTAACCTGCTGAGGATATCGACAATTATTTCCTCTTGGACGTGAGTTCCCATTCCTACATACGACAAGGCAAGTACTTTTAATTATTAATCCACAGGTTGAACACCTTTATGTTGAGCAGAAATTGAAGAAGAAACCTACAACAATTAGAGAATACTATTAGTTAGAATATATTTTCAAATACATCTTACTTGAGTAATATGTTAGAGGAGGCCGACAACTACGCTGTTGCAAAATAACCGAATACACAACCATGTTTGTTCAATTGTGTATGTCTTTATGATTTTTCTTTTTGCTAAAAATATAGTTTGTCATATATTTATGTAAAAATCAAAATTGATAGAAACGCCTAAACAATATATGTTAGGTTAACGGCCCGACAGGTAGCATAACCCTAGCAAGAGCACGTAAGCAGTAAAACAAAAACTATACACAATTGTGAAAAATACAATATGCAGATGAATATTCGCAGAAAAAAAAAACCCAGAAATATTCAACCATTAGATATGCTTCTTTTTTAAAATATGGATGATTTTGCTAAGCCAAGTTTATTAAGGAAAGCTTCAAGCCTTCAACCTACATATCAACACATAGTTTCACCTTGACTATAATACAATAAATACAAAGTATAATAAATAAGAAAAACAACAAAGCAACACTACATGAAGAATAAGTTAATGTAAAAAACATCGAGAGAAAAGAACTTACACCTTATCCCAAAGAAGCAAAAGAGTAAAGAAGTTGATGCGTTGCTTAATTGAAAGAACAAGTTAGCCGTAGGCTTTATAGATAAGGGGTGAGGATTATATGTTACCAATACAGAGTCAAAATGGGTTTGACATGGTAGGACAGCCCAACCCAAGCTGCTAGTTAGATGAGGTTGGATTATGATTTTCAGCCCATTCGTGAAAGTACCCTTATTTTAAGGGCAAAAACGTAAATATGCAAGAATTAAGAAATTTTTAATGAATCTTAGCAGCATTCGTTAATTAACAAAATATGTCAACGAAAGATTTACTTTCCTTAACAAAAACTTATAAAACTGGAATAACCATCTATGATCTATCCACCAATTTCTCACCCCTCAAAATTAAGAATCATGCATGCTAATTTTAAGGATCTGTTTAACTCTTTTCCCTTAAGAAAAAGAAACAATGTGGCCTAAAGTTTTTTTTAATTGGAATTCAAATTAGGATAATATACATTCTATTTTAACATGTACATTTGTAACTACCCAAGCAATCTCTTCTCTTTTTCTTGCTAAAAGATATTGTCTTTCTATATTATTTTTGCTTTTGTATCATTTAAAGAATATGAAACTAATAAATCTAGAATATATAGTGTATAATAATATACAGATGAAAACCAAATAATTATAAAATGATATTAAATATTACTATTATATATTGACTATCACAGTTAAAATAATAGTACTAAAATAAAATATTGAATATATCATCTATTTCTTGAAATATTACAGTGAAATGTTGATATTATCTCCTAATAACAATAATATACACTAATTATTTAATGTACATTATTATGAAATATGCATTATATTTTATGCATAGACATCGAAAAGTTGAAAAATATTTCATGTCAAATATACATAAAATATATTCAGATTTTACTAAGAGTACATAAATTATACATTAAACTAGTGAATTTTTCGTGCTTCGCGCGACTATAAGACATCAAAAGATTTAATAATAGTTCTTTTTATGAAACAAAAAAAAATTATTTTCTTTAGATGAATTGTGTTTTTATTATTTAGATTTTCTTTAAAAATTTAAGAATAAAAAGAACTTTAATTTTTTACGCTTTTAAATATGTGTGTAGGGGGTTTTAATACATGATCTCTTAGTCCAATATACATTATTGAATACATGCAAGGTATTTAATTTTTGTTCTTTCATTAAATAATCGACCTTTTGTCTTTCAGACACTTCATGAAATGAAAAGGTTAAAAAACCTTCTTTCCTACCGCTACTTCCAACCTTTTTTCTTTTTCTTTTTTGGTTATTTCTTTCCCTTTTCTCCCACTTTCCTGCTAATCCAAAACTTAACTCTCCTTTTAATGCTTGTAAATTGCAATGCTCCATTTTTTTTCTCCTAATAAAATATAACAAATAAATCATCTATCTATTTAAATATTCCCATCACCCATATTGTATATTGAGCAAAATAACCATTCAAAAGAGAAAACAGATCCAAGTACCATCCTAAAAGCAAAGAGACCGGAAAAAAGTAGGAGAAAAATATTCCATGCACACATTTGTCATAAAAATGGGAGGTTCCTTCTTGTTCTTTTTCTATTGTAGAAACATATTTCACATTATTTTTTTCCCCTTTTGCATAATCGGTTGAGTAAAATGTTTTCTAATATATAATTTCAAAACTCATGATTTTGCGATTTAACTTGTAAGTAGTGATAGCTTAAATTTATCATCACATTTATCTGCTCAATTATAGAAAAATAATTAAAATAAAAATATTAGAGGACAACAAAGTATGAGAATACTTTGAGGATAGTTTACCATATTTCTTTTATGTTAATAATTATATTATAAAGAAAATCATGTTTAAGTAATAAAATTTATTTTTTAACACAAAATAAGTAAAAAGGGATGGTAATAATACTTTTTATTAAAAATCATGTATTCTTTTCGTTAGCCTTGGCAAGCGCATAGAAAACTTAATTTTTACCTTTGGTTATTTTTGCTTCATGTTCTCCCCCAAAGTCAGATTTTTAAATTTATCACCGGAAATGTATAGACAATAAAATTTAATTTTTAACACGAAGAAATTAAAAAGGGATGGTAATAATGCTTTTTATCAAAAACCATGTACTCTTTTCGCCAGCCTTGGCAAGTGCATAGAAAACCCGATTTTTACCTTTGGTTATTTCTGCTTTATGTTCTCCCCCAAAATCTAATTTTTACATTCATCACCGGAAATTTCTAGCATCTCCAAGAGTAAGTTGGAAGACATTTGAATTTGCAAAACGTAATAGTACTTATATAGTATTTTTATATTTTAATGAAAGTTGTCTTCAGAAAACTCTTATGCAAAATGAACTTGCAATATCTGAAGTCTAATATGGCTTTATAAAGAATTATTTTCGCTGCTGAACAATTGTAATACTACCAACAAAAATAATATCATTCAGCATCTTAATTTCCCAACACACAAAAAGGTACTACAAGAAGAAGAAATCATTGTGTTCATACTATTATGCTGTTACTCTAAAATTTGTTTTAGTGTAAAAGGGAAATAAAAGAATATTTATGGTGCAATGAAAACCTTTCGAGGAGAAATTTTTGCAATGGTTAACCAATAATAATATTGCTGGTCGTTGCATAAGTTTTATTGGTGGTGAAAATCCTTTAATGCACAAACTAAGACATACTGGCATAAATCTAGTCTCACTACTTGGCAATGAAAATGAAAACTCGTCGTTACCCGCCTCCCCTTCTTCCAAATCTCCTAACGTTGAAACCCTGTTAAACTTTAGAATAGAAAAATGTGTGAGAAAGAGTAATATAATGATATCAATTATCAATTTAAGCACAATAAATATAGAAGACATACGTAGTTACAAACGGAAGAGCGGAATGTGCAATTAAAAGGATTAAGAAAGAGTCTTTTGGAATAGGTGTGATTAAGATGATTAATAACGTACCTTTTGAATTTTTTAATATTGCAAATAGAAAGAAAAGGTAAAAAGAATGAGAAAAAAGAAAAAAAATAGCATTTCTTGGTTGAGAAAGAATAAACTAATACTCATAATGGATGGAAAAAAGTCCTCATCAGTTAAGAAGTTACGGATTGTTAATATGGCCTTCCCGAATGAAAAGTTGGAACTGTTGGAGTTGTAATCGAATGGTTTAATTTTTTTTTCTTTTTAAATAAAAATTAGGCAAAACCCCCAAATCATAAGAAATTAGATAAATCCATTTCCTAGTCAATGAAAGTGTCATATCACCTTGCCAAGCCCCAGCATTATATAGATATAGATTATTAGTCTTGGAAAGGGAAGAGAAAATACTTTATGCTGTTAGACATTTTAGAAGGATGTAAATCAAAAAAATGATAGGAAAAATAAAAATAAAAACAATTTGATATAAAAAAAAGAAGAAGTGATCAGATTAAACATCAACATAACATGGAAGAGAACTGATTAATCTCAAAACCAAAAGGAAGGAATTTACCTCTAGCAATTGGAGAAATAACAGGAAGAGAACGTTACCAGGAAAAAAAAAACACCGGGCCTCTAACGTGGAAGGAAGAAAGGGAAAAGGATGAAGCATATTTAAGATGGCTACGAAAAGTGGCTTTTCAGTAAAGAGGGGTTTTAGAAGTGACGTTTCAATTTAGTAAAGAGGGGTTTTCAAAGTGACGTTTCAATTTTTTAACAGAACACTTCAAAAAGGAAAAGGGCAAAAATTTAAGAAAAAGATAAATAACAATCCTAGTTTCTAAGAGGTGCCACCTCATCTTCTTTTGTCCCTCTATATATATAGATATAGATATACCTAATACATATATCAAATATGTGCATTTACTTATAGGTCATATATACAGAAATATAAATTAAAAATATTTATATCAAATATGTGCATTTACTTATAGGTCATATATACAGAAATATAAATTAAAAAAATAATATATATATATATATATATATATATATATATATATATATATATATATATATATATATTATAAAAGCATGAATATAATGTTGATGGACAAAAATAACCTTAAATATAATTATAATTCCGGATATAATTGGTAATATTACTAATTTCCTTTTTGTGTTCCGATATAGTTTGGTTTAACAAAAATAACATGTTCTAAAAATTCTATTCTATTTGGTTTAGATTGACAGATATAAAACATTTGTGTAGGAGGATTTTTTCCAACTTAACATTCCAAATTAAATTCTAGAAATTATATTCTATTCTTTTATGACTTGCATAAAATCTACTTTTAGGTATTATAGCCATTTACATGTATATCATGCACAAATGAAGCTATTCACCTACAAAAGGTAAAAGTAAAATAATGGCATGTTAACGTTTGTAGTTGTATCGTAACGGGGATAACATTTTTGGAGTTCAAGTAAATAATGGCCATAGTTTTTAGTTTTGGATATCAAAATCTTATACATTAACGTAGTATTTTACTCTAAATTTTATATATTAAGAGATCAATGGTTTATTTTATATTCAAGACCAATGATAGTGTAATATAATACTGATTTTCATCATTCAAAAGATTTGTCTCATGTACTTTTCCATGTCAAATTCGCAACTGTCTTACATCGTGTTTCTTTTTGTGTGTAATTCTTCTATAAATTTTAACTTTTTATATTTTGTATAGATGATTGATTAAAGTTTCTAATCCTATTTCATTTTGAATACAATGAGTAAATTCTTAAATATATCTATAATTTTAACTGCTTTATGAAATCTTACTATACTGCTTTCACGTCAACGTGAATGACTATAATGATATTTTTGATAATTTTTTATTTATTAGAGTATGCTATAACAAATGCAAATTATTTACTTTGCCATCGAATAACTGAGAAGGGGGTTTGGTAGAGTGTTAGAGGACGCACACGCTTGTAGAGATTAGAATAGGTTATTAGGGCCACCGTATAGACTGGAACACATATATAAGGTATAAGACTAGGGATTTTTGAACGATGAGAAGCAAGATGCAGATATTCTAAAAGAGAATGAGAAAGAATCAAACACGACAAGAAAATATAAACATTCGTAAGTCGTTGGCTTTGGTGGCACAAATTTGTTAAGTATCTTGAGTCGGACAATATCAACCATTCTATGTTCACTGAGTATTTCGGTACATACTGCAGAGTATTATATTCGGAACCCTCAGCCGATCGAAGACATGGACAAAAAAAATGTAATTAATCGAATTGCTACTGGTAAGAAATTTAATATTTACACTTCAAAAGAATTTCTTTAATATATTTTATAAATTTGTATCTATTTATACTCTTTTCTTGAATAGTGGAGAAGATGAAATGTACTATTTGATATTATTGTTGAAGTATGTTAGAGGACCATATTCATTTGAAGATGTATTCATGGTTAATGGAAGATGGTGTGAGACATATAAGGAAGTTGCAAAAGAATGAGGGATATTAGAATGAGATAACAATATTTCTGAATGCTTACACGAGGAAGTTCTCTTCAAGACATCATCAGCTCTCCGAAGTTTATTTGCAACTATATTGGTACATTGTAGTTCAAGTGCTCAACCGACGTTAGAAAATTGTGGGGTATATATTACGAAAATATGTCATCCGTAACGTTTCAAAAGCACATGTCCGTTTTCCAAAAGCACATGTTTCAAACGATTCATCCATATTATCAACGTTGTTTTCTTACACAACGTGCACACTAAAGTACATTATGATATCCGTTTAGGTAAATCATATTTTCCAGCACTCTTGCTCATGCTCTCTAGGAAACTATTTATACTCTTCAAATACTACCATTAGTCCTAAATCGATAAGAACAAAGATTGTAAATGCTAACTTGGTAAAAAAATACTTATTACCTAAAATAACAAAGATTCATCTAACAAGAAACATGAGAACAAGAACAGATTCAACATTCAACATTCAGTCATTTTTTGCTTCGTGCCGTAAATGGAGAAAAGCATATAGTAAAAAATAATATGATCCTTTAGTAATAATATTGGTGAATATCGCTTAATAAGAAAAATACTTTCATCATAAAATAAAAGTAAAAGTTGTGAAAAGTGCATGGCGCAAGAGATATTTCAATGTCAACAAATCAACTAGAAATTTTGAATGATTAAATCTTTACTTATTTGAATTATAGAAGTACTAATATTTAGGACTTTAAAATAGATATTGTTTGGGAGAACTAGGAGTATCACGTTTTCTTTTCCTTATATTTGCTAATGGAAATTTTCATGTGAAATAAGTTTGACACTTAATTCTTCTTATAGGGATCTTATCCTAGATATTTTTATACGTTGTTACTATTAAAGTGAGAGGTTTGTATTTAATTAAATATTTATTCTAATTATTGAATGTAATTTTTAAATATTACACAAAAAATCGATAAAAATTATTCGAGTAGCAAAGGAATTCATGAATTATCTAATTTTCTATATTATTATAAAAGCACGAAGCAACGATGCGGAAAAAAAGTATTTTTAATGGTAAGAAAAAATAATTAAATCTTTGAATTAAGTAATTAGCAAAAATATAAATTCAATTCTTTTATAAAATTATCGTGTAAGTAAAATTATTTTTCAAGTTGAAAAATCTTTTAAGGCACATAAATTAATTTTCACAATAAAAGTATAGGTTTAGTGAAAGAAATAAGAAAATAGAGCAAAATTAGTTATAGTAAAAGTCAAATACTAAATATGCAAAACTTGAAACAATAAGAATGTAACAACATAAGACAAAATGTATTAAAAATGTCATTATTATTTTCTATCTTTTTTTAATCATTCCAACAAATGACAAATTCCTATATTTAGGTTATTTTTTAATAAAGTATTAACTCTAACATTAAAGTATTTTTGTAAGATTTTGTATTATTATTTATTTATCGAGCAAACTAGCTAAATGAGAGCAATGGTTTTTATGTTTAAGAACTTATATTTTTTTCTTTAATTTTTGGTCAATATAACTCACATTATTTAATAAATATTGTGTAATTTTTAAAAATTATATATTAATTGATATAGTGTTCCCCTAAGACTAGTTACATAAGAGTTAGGGTTTCTACCTGGCAGCTTCCAGGAATTCAATTCAATTCTAAGGGCAGTATTGACATTTCATATTATAGACTTACGTGTCATCCAAAGCAATCGCCGCGTCATTTATTTGACATTCATTGTCTAGAATTTTATCGCCTGTTTCCTTCTCCTTTTGTGTCTATCAGTTCATCTCCGTTTTCAATATTCCACTTCTACACCTGCCTTCTACTTAGGGCTTCATGCTTCATATTCAGTTGATATCATCATAGAAAACCACTCCTCTATCAATACCTCATTTTGGTATTTTTAATATTTTTTTTTATTAATTTGTATAGTAATCGTTCCACGAAATTCCTCAATGGAAATAACTAAACAAGTATTTCGCAAAAGAGTTGGGCTTCAAAAGATTATCAAAGCTAAGTTAAAGAGGTTGGTTACGGCCTCAGTTATTATGACCATGTGCTTATGTCTCAATGGTGTATGATGGTGTTTACAAAGGGGTTGTACTAGCCAGCTTGATGAATTGGCCACCAAGACTTATGCTGCCATGATTACTGCGCACCCTGACTATGCATGTGTAAGTCGCAATTTGTTGTGCCATTTTTGTTGATGTGAGTTTCAAGAATTATTTTTATTGTGCTACTTTTTTAGATGCTTCATTTTAGGTTCTGGGTTAATTTTCAAGGATTGCAAAGTTGAGTATTTGATCAATTTGCTACGTGATATAATTGAATTTTTCTTTTCTATTTCTTGAAGCTATATTACATCAGTTTCAGTTAGTTCCTTTTTGGCTTTAGGTTTAAAGCTTTCTTGAAATGTGTGGGTTTGTATGCACAATGTTTGAATATCGATCTAGATTAAAATTTACGCCAATTAATTTGTAAGCCTCTAAGAAGAGAATAAAGATATAAGACAAACATGGTAAAAGTAATGGAGTGGTGAGGCAAAATATTCATTTACCTTCAAGAATCAAGATAGGTTGAGCTTATTTTGGAAACCCTAGGTTTTGGATTTTGTGGAAAAACTCTCTCAAACTTGGGGTAAGTTTCTTACTCTATCTATATGTGAATTAGTATATCTTTTGTATGGTGAATTTTAGTTATTTAAAATCAGAAATTTAATCCCGTGAATTGGACAGCAGTTACTATTTTGGGCAACTTTTTCTCTAAAAATCGGGTTGGGGTGATTCAAAAGGCTATAAAAAGATAAGAGATATATCTACAATTGTTATAAAGACCAAGATATCCAGTTCTGTGGTTTACTGCCTCAAAAAATCTGCTGCAATACAGCGCAGAGCTGTTGCCCAGATTTTCTCCTTAAGAATTGTGAATTGTGGAGACCATTTAAACCCCAATTTTGTTTATATAATGATGAGTCTTGCTCAATTACTCTGAGAGGACAATAAAAATAAAGTTGTTTAAGAGAAAATATAGTGATCCGTGTGTGCTGAAAAATTATGATGAAGTTTTGAAATCACTAAGCACTTTAAATGTTGGTACTGCTACACGAATGCTTGGTAAATATGTGCCATTGTGTTCGAAGCTGAATGTTCTTTTTTTTTTTTTTTTAATATATGCAAGATTGCTATCGGAAGTGACTGTATAAAGACAATTAATCAAATAAAATCATATTTTCTTTTGTGGTAAAGATGAAACCATGTTCGTTAAGTTAAAAGGTGTGTATACGTATCTTCTCCATTGTCCTTTTATTCTTTTGATGAAAGTGTCCTATTATTTTCTGTTATCTTAATCTGTCTCTAAAGTTACTTTACATTCATAACAGATACTTCAAATGGCCAGGCTCAGTACGTTTAAAATTTGACTATCAGAATCTGAAGGTAAGTTTATTTTTCTTCATTTGGGTTTCAAATTCACTTTCTTTTAGTTTTTCTGCAATAATCTTTCTATATTGGGTAGATGTGAAGATTTGTGTATGACTGATAATTTTTGATTTTAAGGATAAGTAGAGTTACTTCTCGATGAGTATCGGTTCAAGATCTCCTTATATATCACTAAACTGATGAATGCCTTTCTTGTGAAAAGTATTACTATAATAAGATGAGACACTAAAGGTAACTATATTTTTGTGCTATAACACTGAGCTAACAGATATATTCATGTGAAACAAGTTTGGAAGATGTACCAAGTTTCAAAAATCAGATAGGAATTGATTACTCACACTAATTGACCAAAACAAAGAATAGTTGTATAAAACCTTCGCTAATAATGGTGAATTTGGTGCATTGTTAGATTGTCCAAGCAATAAACAAGCAGTGCACACGTCCCTCGAGCCATTAGCACATTTAAGTGCTATGATGATGCCTGCTTGGAGGCATTTAGAATTTATATTGGGCAATATAGTAAGCTGCCACATAAAAATTTTCTTATCCGAGATATTTTTATACGTTGTTACTATTAAAGTGAGAGGTTTGTATTTAATTAAATATTTATTCTAATTATTGAATGTAATTTTTAAATATTACACAAAAATCGATAAAAATTATTCGAGTAGCAAAGGAGTTCATGAATTATCTAATTTTCTATATTATTATAAAAGCACGAAGCAACGATGCGAAAAAAAAATATTTTTAATGGTAAGAAAAAATAATTAAATCTTTGAATTAAGTAATTAGCAAAAACATAAATTCAATTCTTTTATAAAATTATCGTGTAAGTAAAATTATTTTTCAAGTTGAAAAATCTTTTAAGGCACATAAATTAATTTTCACAATAGAAGTATAGGTTTAGTGAAAGAAATAAGAAAATAGAGCAAAATCAGTTATAGTAAAAGTCAAATACTAAATATGCAAACTTGAAACAATAAGAATGTAACAACATAAGACAAAATGTATTAAAAATGTCATTATTATTTTCTATCTTTTTTTAATCATTCCAACAAATGACAAATCCCTATATTTACGTTATTTTTTTATAAAGTATTAACTCTAACATTAAAGTATTTTTGTAAGATTTTGTATTATTATTTATTGATCGAGCAAACTAGCTAAATGAGAGCAATGGTTTTCATGTTTAAGAACTTATATTTTTTTCTTTAATTTTTGTTCAATATAACTCACATTATTTAATAAATTTTGTGTAATTTTTAAAAATTATATATTAATTGATATAGTGTTCACCTAAGACTAGTTACATAAGAGCCAGGGTTTCGACCTGGCAGCTTTCAGGAATTCAATTCAATTCAATTCTAAGGGCAGTATTGACATTTCGTATTATAGACTTACGTGTCATCCAAAGCAATCGCCGCCTCATTTATTTGACATTCATTGTCTAGAATTTTATCGCCTGTTTCCTTCTCCTTTTGTGTCTATCAGTTCATCTCCTTCTTCAATATTCCACTTCTACACCTGCCTTCTACTTAGGGCTTCATGCTTCATATTAAGTTGATATCACCGGAGAAAACCACTCCTCTATCAATACCTCATTTTGGTGTTTTTAATATTTTTCTTTTGTTAATTTGTACAGTGATCATTTTATCACAGAAATTGGGGAAGTCTGTCGAGCAGGTATTGCGAATATTTACATGGAATGTGATAGTTTCTTTTTTTTATATTTTTGCAGTGATTACTGTTTATTTCCTCCTTCTCTGTTGTTTTGTTCTGTCTAATTTTCTGACTCATTCCTTCATATTCCTAAATTTCTCGATTTTTATTTCATGTTGTGTACTTTATTTTGTTCGGTTCTGGTAAGTTTTCTCTTATTCTTGCTTGTTTTTTCCTCTTCTAAATGCGTTCTGTTATTGCTAATGGAATTTATGTGGCATCTGCAACTTTCTATGTTTAATTGTTTTTCAGATACTATTTTTGTCACGATCCAATTTCACATGTAGGTCGTGATGGCGCCCAACACTATAGCTAGGCAAACCAACTAATAAATTAAGCATACATTGATAAAATTTAAAATCAAGAAAATATAAACCCAAACTCTACCAATGTGTGTGCCAAGACCTGGTATCACAAGTGAATGAGTATCTAGTAGATTATACATAACTCCAAATATTGTCTGAGATAAAATAGACAGAATGTAAATATAAGAAGAGACACTGGTAGCTGCAGAATGGCTCAGAAAGGCAGCTCACCACTATGCCTCGGGATGACATGGGTATGTGATAATAGGTCCTCCACTAGTACCTGTCTCACATCCTGCACAAAAAAGTGCAGCAAGTGTAGTATGAGTACGTAAACAACGTGTACCCAGTAAGTATCAAGCCTAATCTCGAAGTGGTAGAGACTAGATGACTGACTTTGACACTCACTATGCATCAATGATAACTGAAATAAAATTAGGATATTTAAATCAGCATGATTTACAGAATTTACAATAATTTATTTAATCAGCGGAAATAATCAAATTCCATCAAATGTAACAATTCTCAATATATTAATTAAATTCCTTCAATTCAAATACTTTCCAATTTATCAATTAAATCTCATTTACAGGAGTAACAATTAATTCCTTAACAAGCAAGAATAATAATTCATTAAATTTCAAGGATTTTCTAATTTATTAATTAGCTTCACAAGCTGAAATAAATTATTAAAGTATCGTGTAATTATGATTATTAAGCACGATTTCTGCCGAGGACGTACGGCCCGATCCAGAGTGTCGTGTACACTGCCGAGGGACGTGCAGCGCGATCCATAGATGCATCTATCATGCCGAGACGTTCGGCCCGCTCCACAAGAAAGGAGGAAATTTTCTTATGTGCCTCCGGAAGGAGAGTATATTTATTATAAGATAAATTCGGGAGGAGAACAATTTCTTTTAACAATTAATTAATTTAAATAGAAAATCAAGCCTATGAGATTTTCATCCTTTAATATCTTTACCTAACAATTCACAATATATTCATATATATCAATTAATATTAATTAATCAAAGAATACTATTTATACAAGTAATGCATGCTTTGAGTCCTAAACTATCCGGACTTTAGCATTAATAGTAGCTACGTACGGACTCTCGTCACCTCGTGCGTACGTAGCCCCCACAATTAGCAACAATTATTTAATTTTAATCATCTATGAGGTAATTTCCCCCTCACAAGATTAGACAAAAGACTTACCTCGTCTTGCTCCAATTTAATCCACTATAAGGCCTTTTCCACGATTATCCAACTCTACCTGGCTCGAATCTAGCCAAAATAATTCGATACAATCACTAAAAATTATAGGAATCAATTCTATAAGAAAATACTACATTTTTTATAAAAATTCTGAAATTAATTAAAAATTCGTTCGTGGGGCCCACGTCTCGGAATCCGGCAAAAGTTACGAAATTCGATAACCCATTCAATTACGAGTCCAACCATACCAGTTTTATTCAAATACGACTCCGAATCGATACCGAAATCTCAAAAATTCGTTTCTATGAGATTTCTAAAATGTTTCCAAATTTAAATCTCAAAACACTAATTCATGGTGAAAACAATAATATACTTGTATATGTAGACCAAATCCGAGTTAGAATCACTTACCCCAATATTTTTCTATTGAAAATCTGCCAAAAGTCGCCTCTGCTCATGCTCAAGTTCGTCAAAAATGGCAAATGGGACGAATGTCCTCTTTTATAAACTGCCCAGGCAACCTTCGGAATTGAGTCTCGATCGTGACTTCGATCGTGGCCCTCGAGCCTGAGCTTTGGTCATGGCCTCGATCACGCCTCGAGCCTGGGCTTCGGTCATAGCCTCGAGCCTGGGACATGGTCATGGCCTCGATCAAGTTCGATTTTGGGTCTTGATCCTGGCCCTCGAGCCTTGCCTTTGATCATGGCCCTCGAGCTGGACCTTCGATCGTGGCTTCGATACTGAGCCTCGTCCCTGGCTTCGACTCAGGCCTCGATTGTGGGCTCGGTATCTGGGTTCGATCTGGGGCTCGATCACAGCCCAGAATATACAGCAGAAGGGAAAATTGCAACAGCTTTTTAAGTTTAACTTTTGATCCGTTAACCATCCGAAACTCACCCGAGGCCCTCGGGACCTCAACCAAATATACCAACAAGTCCTAAAACATCATACAAACTTAGTCGAACCTCTAAATCACATCAAGCAACGCTAAAACCATGAATCATACCCCAATTCAAGCTTAATGAAACTAAGAGTTTTCAATTTCTAGGTTCGATGTCGGAACCTATCAAATCAACTCCAATTGACCTCAAATTTTACACACAAGTCATAAATGACATAAAGGAGCTATGAAAAATTTTGGAACTAGATTCCGACTCCGATATCAAAAAGTCAACTCATTGGTCAAATTTTCAAACTTAAATTCTTGTTTTTAGCCATTTCAAGCCTAATTTAACTATGGACTTCTAAATAAAATTTCGAACACGCTCCTAAGTCCAAAATCACCATACGGAGCTGTTGGAATCATCAAAATTCTATTCCGAGGTTGTTTTCTCAAAATGTTGACCGAAGTCAAACTTAGCACTTTAAGGCCAACTTAAGGAACCAAGTATTCCGGTTTCACCCCAAACACTTCTAAATCTCGAACCAACCATCCCCGCAAGTCATAAATCATTACAAGAACCTACGGGAAGTTTTATTTTAGGGAACAAGGTTCTGAAAGTTAAAATGATCGGTTGGGTTCGTCCTCGAACGGGTTTAGAATTGTACCTGGAGTGCTGAATAAGTGTGGATATCTGCTCCGCATGTCTTCCTCGGCCTCCCAAGTCGCTTCCTCGACTGGTTGGCCCCTCCACTGGACTTTTACTGCAGAAATCCTCTTGGACCTCAACTGGCGAACCTGTTTATCAACAATGGCAATTGGCTCCTCTTCATAACCCAAGCTATTATCTAGTTGAACTGTGCTGAAGTCTAACACATGTGATAGGTCGGCATGATACTTCCGGAGCATAGATACGTGAAAAATCGGATGAACTCCCGATAGGCTGGGAGGCAATGCAAGCTCATATGCAACCTCCCCAACTCGTTTCAACACCTCAAATGAGCCTATAAACCTTGGGCTCAACTTGCCCTTTTTCCCGAATCTCACAATTCCCTTCATCGACGAAACCTTCAAAAGAACTTTTTCACCTACCATAAATGATATATCACGCGCTTTCTGATCCGCGTAACTCTTTTGTCTGGACTGTGCTGTACGAAGTCGCTCCTAAATCAACTTTACCTTTTCCAAGGCATCCCTTACCAAATCAGTACCATATAACTTAGCCTCACTTGGCTCAAACCATCCGATAGGTGAACGACATCGCCGACCATATAAAGCCTCAAATGGAGCCATCTCGATGCTGGATTGGTAACTGTTATTATAAGCAAACTCGGCCAAAGGCAGGAAACGATCCCACTGACCTCCAAAGTCGATCACACATGCCCTGAGCATATCCTCCAAAATCCGAATTGTCCTCTCTGACTGTCCATCGGTCTGCGGATGAAAGGCTGTGCTGAGCTCTACACGGGTCCCCAACTCACTCTGTACTGCTCTCCAGAAATGTGAAGTAAACTGAGGGCCTCTATCTGATATGATGGAAATTGGCACACCGTGCAACCGAACTATCTCCTGAATATAAATCTGGGCCAACCTCTCTGAAGTATACATAGTCACAACAGGAATAAAATGTGCCGACTTAGTCAACCTGTCAACAATCACCCAAACTGTATCAAACTTCCTCAAGATCCACGGCAACCCAACTACAAAGTCCATAGTAATTCGTTCCCATTTCCACTCTGGTATAGTCTTCTGCTGAAGTAGGCCACCTAGCCTCTGGTGCTCATATTTAACTTGCTGGCAATTTAGACACCTGGATACATACTCAACTATGTCCTTTTTCATTCATCGCCACCAATACTGTTGTCTCAAGTCACGATACATCTTAGTAGCACCTGGATGAACAGAATACCGAGAACTGTGTGCCTCTTCCAGGATCTTTTTCCTCAGTCCATCCACATTAGGAACACATAGACGATCCTGGAGTCGCAGAACACCATCCGCTCTAATGGTAACTTCCTTGGCACCACCTCGTAGTACCGTTTCACGAAGAACCATCAAGTATGGGTCATCATACTGGCGAGCCTTGATCTGCTTAAATAGTGAAGATTGGGCCACCACACATACAAGAACTCAACTGGGCTCTGAAATATCCAGCCTCACAAGTTTGTTAGCTAAGGACTGAATATCCGAGGCTAATGGCCTTTCCTCTGCTGAAATGAAAGCCAAACTACACATACTTTATGCCTTCCTTCTCAAGGCATCTGCAACGACATTTGCTTTGCCAGGATGATACAAGATAGTAATATCATAATCTTTTAGTAACTCCAGCCATCTACGCTGCCTTAAATTTAGATCCCTCTGCTTGAACAAATGCTGCAAACTGCGATGATCAGTGTAAACTTCACAAGACACCCCATAAAGATAATGCCTCCAAATCTTTAGAGCGTGAACAATCGCAGCTAACTCTAAATCATGTACTGGATAATTCTTCTCGTGGGGATTCAGCTGACGTGAAGCATATGCAATAACTCGCCTTTCCTGCATCAATACACAAACCAAGCCAACGCGTGACGCGTCACAATACACTGTATATATTCCCGAACCAGATGGTAACACTAACACGGGTGCTGTAGTCAGTGCTATCTTGAGCTTCTGAAAGCTTGACTCACAATCATCAAACTATCGAAAATGAACACCCTTCTGGGTTAATTTGGTCAAAGGTGCTGTAATAGATGAAAAACCTTTCACGAACCGATGATAATAACCTGCTAAACCCAGAAAACTCCTGATCTCAGTCGCTGAAGTGGGACGATGCCAATTCTGAACTGCCTCAATCTTTTTGGGATCAACTTTAATACCTTTGCCCGATACAGTATGTCCCAAAAATGCTACAGACTCAAGCCAAAACTCACATTTAGAGAACTTAGCATATAGCTTTTGTTCCCGCAATGTTTGAAGCACTACTCTCATATGCTGCTCATGTTCCTCCTTACTGTGCGAATAGATTAATATGTCATCAATGAAGATAATGACAAACGAATCAATATATGGCATGAATACCCTGTTCATCAGATCCATAAACGCTGCCGGCGCATTAGTTAAACCGAAGGACATCACCAGAAGCACATAATGACCATATCTAGTCCGAAAAGCAGTCTTCGAAACATCCGAATCCCGAATCTTCAACTGATGGTACCCCGACCTCAAGTCGATCTTAGAGAATACCCTAGCACCCTGCAACTGGTCAAATAGATCATCAATACGTGGCAACGGGTACTTGTTCTTAATAGTGACTTTGTTCAATTGGCGATAATCAATACACATCCGCATTGTTCCATCCTTCTTTTTCACAAATAATACTGGTGCACCCCAAGGCGATACACTCGGTCTGACGAACCCTTTGGTTAGTAACTCTTCAAGCTGTTCTTTCAATTCTTTCAAAGCCGTGCGATACGGAGGGATAGATATAGGCTGGGTATTTGAAGCCAAGTCAATACAGAAATCAATATCACGATTAGGTGGCATACCTGGAAGATCTGACGGAAATACATCGGGGAACTCCCGAACTACAGGCACTGAATCAATATCCGGAGTCTCTGCAGTAGTATCCCGAACATAGGCTAGATAAGCCAAACAACCCTTCTCAACCATTTGTTGAGCCTTTATAAAAGAAATAACTCGATTAAATAAACTAACAAGTGAACCCTTCCACTCCAGCTTAGGCAATGCTGGAATAGCCAAGGTAACAGTCTTGGCATGACAATCTAGAATATCATGATATGGAGATAACCAGTCCATGCCCAGAATAATTTCAAAATCGGTCATCTCAAGCAATATGAGATTTGCTCTAGTTTCATAACCACAGAATGTAATAATACAAGACCGGTAGATCCAGTTCACAACAACAGAATCACCCACAGGACTGGACACATAAGCAGGAGTACTCAAGCACTCACGAGAAACACCCAGGAATGGAGCAAATAGAGATGACACATATGAATACATAGATACTGGATCAAATAATACTGAGGCATCTTTGCCACAAACAAAAATAATACCTATAATCACGGCATCTGAGGCCTCTGCATCTGGTCTAGCCAAAAAAGCATTAGAACCGAGCTGGAGCGCCAACTGTCTGGCCTCCGCCTGGCTGACCTCCACCTCTAGGACGGCCCCTACCCACCTGTCCTCCACCTCTTGGTGGTCGGACTACTGGTGGAGCAACTGGTCCGGTAAGTATAGGCTGCTGACCTTGCTATACTGGTCTACCCCGAAGCTTGGGGCAAAACCTCCGCATGTGACTAGGATCCCCGCACTCATAACAACTCTTCGGTGCGATAGGCTGCCGACTAAGTGTCTGGCCTTGGAGACGTGAATATCCACTGGGAGGACTCTGAATAGCTGGTGGGCGATAAGAACTCTCTGGGATAGCACTGAGATAAGGTCGCACTGGAGCACCTCGAGGAGGTGGTGGTGCTGGATATGGGGGTCTGCTGGACTGCCCCCTCACGAACTGACCTCTACCCCCAGATGGAGCACCTTTGAACTCTCCAGAGTACCTGAACCGTTTACCTCTCATAATCTGCTCTCGGCTCCGCTGACATACACCATCAATCCTCCGGGCTATCTCCACAACTCGCTCATAAGAAGTACCCATCTCAACCTCTCGAGCCATAGTGGCCTGAATACCAGTATGTAAACCGGTTACAAACCTTCGCACTCTCTCCGCCTCAGTAGGGAGTATCATTAGTGCTTGGCGAGATAATTCAGAAAACCTCGCCTCATAATCAGTCACTGATATCTGACCCTGTTGGAGCTGCTCAAACTGAAACCGCATCTCTTCCCTCTGGGAGGGTGGAATATACCTGTCCAAGAAGATACGGGTGAACCTGTCCCAAGTCATGGGAGGAGAATCTGCTGGTCTGCCAGGAGCATAAGACTGCCACCATCTACGGGCTCTACCTTCTAGGTGAAAAGTAGCGAAATCAACCCCATGGGATTCCAATATCCTCATGTTGTACAGTCTATCCTTGCAACGATCAATGAAATCCTGTGGATCCTCATGTCGCTCACCCCCAAAGACAGGAGGATGTAGTCTAGTCCATCCGTCCAATAGTTTCTGAGGATTGGAGGCTATAGCTGGCCTAGGCTCAGGTGTAGCTGCTGCCACTGGCTGGGCTCCACCCATGGGTAGTGCGTCCTGGGTCTGATATACAGCAGCTGCCTGTCCATGAGCCTGCGCGGTAGGGGTCTGTGCTCCCCCGCCCGCCTGAGATGTGGCTGGGTCTGCTGGTAATAAATCGGCCTGAGTCATATTGTCCATGAATCGCAGCATACGACCCATGACATCCTGAAATCCTGGTGCAAATGTGAAGTCCACCGGAGCTGGCTCTGGAACCTCACCCTGCTCCTCAATAATGGGATTCTCTGCTGGATCCACTGGCGGCATAACTGGAATAGTCCTGAGACGTCCTCACCCTCTACCACGGGCTGGAGCCCTCCCTCGGCCTCTACCTCGGCCTCTAGCAACTGGGAGTAGCTCTTCCCTGGTCTAGAACTTCATTCGAGCGCGTTCTCACCATCTGTGAGAAAATAAGAGAAGGATTTTTAGTGCTACATTAATTGCACAATGGAATGTGAAGAAAAGTAATTTCCTAACACCCTATAGCCTCTCGAAGATAAGTACAGACGTCTTTCTACCGATCCGCAAGACTCTATTAGGTCTGCTCATAACTTGTGAGACCTACGTGAACCTAGTGCTCTGATACCATGTTGTCACGACCCATTCACCTGTAGGTCGTGATGGCACCCAACACTACAGTTTGGCAAGCCAACTAATAAATTAAGCATACATTGATAAAATTTAAAACCAAGAAAATATAAACCCAAACTCTACCAATGTGTGTGCCAAGACCTCATATCACAAGTGAATGAGCATCTAGTAGATTATACAAAACTCCAAATACTGTCTGAAATAAAATAGACAGAATGTAAATATAAGAAGAGACACTGGTAACTGCAGAACGGCTCAGAAAGGCAGCTCACCACTATGCCTCGGGATGACGTGGGTATGTGATGATAGGTCTTCCACTAGTGCTTGTCTCAGATCCTGCACAAAAGGTGCAGCAAGTGTAGTATGAGTACGTAAACAACGTGTACCCAGTAAGTATCAAGCCTAATCTCAAAGTGGTAGAGACGAGATGGCTGACTTCGACACTCACTATGGATCAATAATAACTTAAATAAAACTAGGATATTTAAATCAGCATGATTTACAGAATTTACAATAATTTGTTTAATCAGCGAAAATAATCAAATTCCATTAAATGTAACAATTCTCAATATATTAATTAAATTCCTTGAATTCAAATAATTTCTAATTTATCAAATAAATCTCATTTACAGGAGTAAAAATTAATTCCTTAACGAGCAAGAATAATAATTCATTAAATTCCAAGGATTTTCCAATTTATTAATTAGCTTCACAAGCTGAAATAAATTATTAAAGTATCGTATAATTATTATTATTATTAAGTACGATTTCAGCTGAGGACGTACGGCCTGATCCAGAGTGTCGTGTACACTGCCGAGGGACGTGCAGCGCGATCCATAGATGCATCTATCATGCCGAGGCGTTCGGTCCGCTCCACAAGAAAGGAGGATATTTTCTTATGTGCCTCCGGAAGGAGAGTATATTTATTATAAGATAAATTCGGGAGAAGAATAATTTCTTTTAATAATTAATTGATTTAAACAGAAAATCAAGCCTATGAGATTTTCATCCTTTAATATCTTTACCTAACAATTCACAATATATTCATATATATTAATTAATATTAATTAATCAAAGAATACTATTTATACAAGTAATGCATGCTTTGAGTCCTAAACTACCCGGACTTTAGAATTAATAGTAGCTACGCACGGACTCTCGTCACCTCGTGCGTACGTAGCCCCCACAATTAGCAATAATTATTTAATTTTAATCACCTATGAGGTAATTTTTCCCTCACAAGATTAGACAAGAGACTTACCTCGCCTTGCTCTAATTTAATCCACTATAAGGCCTTTTCCACGATTATCCAACTCTCTCTGGCTCGAATCTAGCCAAAATAATTCGATACAATCACTAAAAATAATAGGAATCAATTCTATAAGAAAATACTACATTTTTTATAAAAATTCTGAAATTAATAAAAAATTCGTCCGTGGGGGCCACGTCTCGGAATCTGGCAAAAGTTACGAAATCCGATAACCCATTCAATTACGAGTCCAACCATACCAGTTTCACTCAAATCCGACTCCGAATCGATACCGAAATCTCAAAAATTCGTTTCTATGTGATTTCTAAAACGTTTTCAAAATCAAATCTCAAAACACTAATTTATGGTGAAAACAATGATATACTTGTATATGTAGACCAAATCCGAGTTAGAATCACTTACCCCAATGTTTTTCCTTGAAAATCTGCCAAAAGTCGCCTCTGCTCAAGCTCAAGTTCGTTAAAAATGGCAAATGGGACGAATGTCCTCTTTTATAAACTACCCAGGCAGCCTTCGGAATTGGGCATCGATCGTGGCTTCGATTGTGGCCCTCGATCCTGGGCTTCGGTCATGGCCTCGATCATGGCCTCAAGCCTGGGACTGGGTCATGGCCTCGATTAGGCCTCGTGTCTGTGACATGGTCATGGCCTCGATCAAGTTCGATCTTGGGTCTTGATCCTGGCCCTCGAGCCTTGCCTTCGATCATGGCCCTCGAGATGGATCTTCGATCGTGGCTTCGATACTGAGCCTCGTCCTTGGCTTCAACTCAAGCCTCGATCGTGGGCTCGATATCTGGGTTCGATCTGGGGCTCGATCACAACCCAGAATATAGAACAGAAAGGAAAATTGCAGCAGCTTTTTAAGTCCAACCTTTGATCCGTTAACCATCCGAAACTCACCCGAGGCCCTCGGGACCTCAACCAAATATACCAACAAGTCCTAAAACATCATACGAACTTAGTCGAACCTCTAAATCACATCAAACAACGCTAAAACCATGAATCATACCCCAATTCAAGCTTAATGAAACTAAGAGTTTTCAATTTCTAGGTTCGACGTCGGAACCTATCAAATCAACTTCGATTGACATCAAATTTTAAACACAAGTCATAAATGACATAACGGAGCTATAAAAATTTTCGGAACTGGATTCCGACTCCAGTATCAAAAAGTCAACTCATCGGTCAAACTTTCAAATTTAAATTCTTATTTTTAGCCATTTCAAGCTAATTTAACTACGGACTTTCAAATAAAATTTAGAACACGCTCCTAAGTCCAAAATCACCATACGGAGCTGTTGGAATCATCAAAATTCTATTCCAGGGTCGTTTCTCAAAATGTTGACCGAAGTCAAACTTAGCACTTTAAGGCCAACTTAAGGAACCAAGTGTTCCGGTTTCATCCCAAACACTTCCAAATCCCGAACCAACCATCCGCGCATGTCATAAATTATTACAAGCACCTACGTAAAGTTTTATTTTAGGGAACGGGGTTCTAAAAGTTAAAATGACTGGTTGAGTCATTACATTTTTGTTAGATTTTCACATGCATGTCAGTGACTTTATCCAATTTGCATACTGGTGAGCTGGGGGTGCTCGATTAAATGACTAAATCAACTGAATTTATTTTAGTTTTCTTATTTTGTTTCTGATCTTATTTTGGTATGTCTTTGTTTCTGGTGAGCTTTCTATTGCTTCTTTTTTCCTCTCTAGTCTCTAACTGTTGTTATAGTTTTGAGTACATTTTTTGGGTAAATTCTATTTGAGTTGAGAGGTACAGAATTTTGATCCTATATCTTCTCCTTTTAAATGTTGTTTACTATTATGCCAACATTTTTCTTTTTGAAATTGGGTGTAATTTTGAGCTTTACTTTCCTCCTGTTCTATTTCTATTTCTACTTCTTTTTGCGTCTTCTTTGGATTTGCTATTTTTTCTCAATTATTCTATCCCCTTCTGCAAATGTATGTTCTGATTTACCACGTATGTTGCAGCTCGCCTATCCAGTAGTTTCGGAGTGTCAATATGTCTTTGCTTTTATTTTCCTCGAGAGTCATTCCACGAAATTGTAGGATTAAGTAGAGGTGTTCATAACACGCAGCGGAAGACAATAATAATCCTAGGCAGAATTTTTCGTGTTTAAAAATTATTTTGCATGTCAAAAATCGGATCTAAGACGTACCTGGTGAAGGGAGTCTTGTTTTATATTTCTTCGATAGTGTGAAGACTCTATGCGTATCCACACCGAGACTGATCCTTGCTATCAACTCTTTGATCAATAAAATTCCGCGAACAAATTGAATGAAAATATTGTGTTGAAATTTTTCTCAGATATCTCAACTCAAAGGTAGAAGAACAAGAAATAATTTTTTTGTACTAGTATTTTCTATCTTGGCTTTGTATTGTACTATTACTTTCTCAAAGCAATTTTCTTCTCATGGTTTTTACAATATGTATAAGATTTATATCACTCTAATTCTTAATTAGGATTCACACACACACACACACACACACACACACACACACACACACACACACATATATATATATATATATATATATATATATATATATACACACACACACACATAATTTTCATTGGAAAATACAAATCACATGCTTTATGGTAAATATTTAAAAAATATGTAACTCATTTATGAAATTCAATTCTAAATTGAATTCTACAACTTAGTTATACTTTTAAAATAAAAACATGTAACTCATTTATGGAATTCAATTCTAAATTGAATTCTATAAATATTAATTATAATTACCAAGTGCATATATATCAACCAAGAGATGTAATTTTAATTTTCTTATTTAAAATAGAAAATTTTAACTTATTCACAATATTAATTATATCCTCTGTGCTAGCAAAGAATATTATAATATTTCATTTGGACTAATAACTAAATTTATTTGACTAATTAAATTCTTTAATTTAATTATCAAATAATAAAGTAATTAATCCTTTAGCAAAGATCAGAACACTCGTTAGTGTGCGATCCCATAGGTTCAATACTAAACCGGTAGTAAATTGATCACATCAATATACTAATCAAGGGTGGCGTCTAGCATGAAGTATACAATTTACTCTCAAGAACCAGTAGAAGAATAATGTATTAATTCCTTCTGTCTTTATAGCTCTGGGTCACCCTAGGATATGGTTCAACTGTCAAATCCTAATAGGCGACCGACTATGTGTTCGTGTAAAAAATAATCGACCATTGAATGACCTAAGAAACTCTTTTCTTCTTTCATTCAATCGCCCTGGCCAGGGTCTTAATTTGGTCGGTTATAATTTATGACAACATGGAGCTTAAAATCATTACCAAGAGTTGACAGATTCTATCTTGATCAATCACTAATTCTACAAGTATTTAATCATACCAATATCCTTTCAACTATCGCCCTAGGGCCATAGGTGTCTAGTATCAAAGCACAATAAATAACTTGTCAATTACTATGATGATATCAGGTCAAAGGAAACTCTTACATCACATTCTTCAAGAAAATATCATATTGATAGTTTATGATAATTCTAACCATTAGGAATTATCCAATGCAAATGTATGTTCTCATTTACCGCGTATGTTGCAGCTCGCCTGTCCAGTAGTTTCGGAGCATCAATATGTCTTTGCTTTTATTTGCCTCGAGATTCGTTCCACGAAATTCCTCAATGGAAGTAACTAAACAAGTATTTTCGCAAAAAGAGTTCGGCTTCAAAGAATTATCAAAGCTAAGCTAAAGAGGTTGGTTACGGCCTCAGTTATTGTGACTATGTGCATATGTCTCAATGGTGTATGATGGTGTTGTTAGGTTAGAAGCTTGTTAACTATGGCGGAAACGACGGAAGAAAACCCTAGAAGGGTTGAGAGAAGAAGAGAGAGAGGAGTGAGTCGGTCAATGTCTAATTGACCAAAACTGATTTTCTTATTTAGTAAAAACTATTTATATTTACAGGTATCAAAAAGGAAAAAATAATTGTGAAAAAATAGTTACATGTCTAAACTATAAGAGTTATAAAAAGGGCCTTCTTCTTTCCCTTATCCGATTGGGCCTGTGACAATTGGGCCTGAGATGTATTTGGGCTGACACCCCCCTCAAGCTTGAGGGTGAGAACACACCAAGCTTGCAAAGTAAACCATGATGAACTTGACCAGGAAGAACTTTGGTCATGATGTCTGCCAACTGGTTGGAGCTGGAGATAAAATGCAAAGAAATCAGACCAGTCTGCAAGCAAGTGCGCACATAATGACAGTCAATCTCAATATGTTTGGTGCGCTCGTGAAAAACTGGGTTTTTGGCAATATGAAGAGCTGCCTGTGTCACAACCTAATTTCACCTATAGGTCGTGATGGCGCCCAACACTACAACTAGGCAAGCCAACTAATAAATTAAACATATATTGATTAAACTTTTAATCCAAGAATAAAATAAAATACCAAATTCTACCAATGTGTGTGCCAAGACCTGGTGTCACAAGTGTATGAGCATCTAGTAGATTATACAAAACTCCAAATACTGTCTAAAATAAAATAGACAGAAATGTAAAATACAAAGAGAGGCACTGGTAACTGCAGGACGGCTAAGAAAGACAGCTCACCACTACGCCTCTGGATAATGAGGATGTGCGATAAAAGGTCCTCCACAAGTATCTGTCTCAGATCCTGCACAAAAAGTGCAGCAAGTGTAGTATGAGTACGTAAACAACGTGTACCCAGTAAGTATCAAGCATAATCTCGAAGCGGTAGAGACGAGATAGTTGACTTTGACACTTACTAAGGGTCAATAATAATAAATAGGATGGAATAGGATTTATTTAATTCAGCATAATTCATAGAGTTAACAAATTGTTTTTTAATCAGCAGAAATAATCAAATTCTTCCAAATGCAACAATTCTCAATGTATTAATTAAATTCCTTCAAGCCTAATAAAATTTTAATTTATCAATTAGCTTCACAAGCTGCAATAAACTATCAAAGTATCGTGTATTTATTATTATTATTATTAAGCACGATTTCTGTCGAGGACGTACGGCCCGATCCAGAGTGTCGTGTACACTACCGAGAGACGTGCGGCATGATCCATAGATGCATCTATCCTGCCGAGGCGTTCGACCCGATCCACAAGAAAGGAAGACATTTTCTTATGTACCTCCGGAATAAGAGTATTTATTGAAAAGTTTATTCGAGAGGATAACAATTTATTTCAATAATTAATTAATCTAAACAAAAATTTAAGCATATGAAAATTTCATCTTTTACTACCTTTCATAACAATTCACAATATATACCTCAAATAATTTAATTAATAAGGAATACAATTTACACAAGTAATTCATGTTTTGAGTCCTAAACTACACAAGTAAATTATGAATTTTTTTAGATAATTCGTCACCTCGTGTGTACGTAGCCCCCGCAATTAGCAATAATTATTTAATTTAATCCTTATGGGGTAAATTTCTCCCTCACAAGATTAGACAAGAGACTTACCTCAATTTGCTCCAATTTAATCCACTAGAAGGCCTTTTTCACGATTTTCCAACTCTGTCTGGCTCGAATCTAGCCAAAATAATTCGATACAATCACTACAAATTATAGGGAATCAATTCTATAAGAAAATACTATATTTTTCAATAAAAATCCGAAATTAATTCAAAAATCGTTCGTGGGGCACACTGTAATGACCCAACCGATCATTTTAACTTTTATAAATCCATTCCCAAAAAGAAATAAAACACCCCGAACATACTTTTATTGATTTATGACTCGCGGGGATGGTTGATTCGGGATTTGGGAGTGTCTGGGTTGAAATCGAAACACTTGGTTCCTTAAGTTGGCTTTAAATGGCCAAGTTTTACTTCGGTCAACAGTTTTAAGAAAACGACCTCGAAATCGGGATATGACTGTTCCAATAGGTTCGTACGATGATTTTGGACTTGGGCATATGTCCGGGTTTTGGATAACCCGGGAGCGTTTTGGCGCTTAATAGTAAAAACTTAATTATTTGAAGGTTTAAACTTCTTTAAATTTGGTTTGGAGTAGGTTTTTGAGTAATTAAAGTCTGTTTGGAGTTATGAGTTTGGGAATAGTTCCGTATAGTGAATTAAAACTTGCACGCAAAATTTCAAGTCATTCCGAGTAGTTTAAATATATTTGGGCGCGTTGGAAGTAAATTGAAAAACTTGAAGTTCTTAAGTTTGAATCAATTTGGTTTGGGGTATGATTATTAGATTTGATGTTGTTTTACACGTTCCGAGACTTCGAGTGAGTGCGTTTTATGATTTCAAACTTGTTGGTATGTTCGGGCAGGGCCCCGGGGGTCCCGAGCTTTAATCGGTCAAGGCTCGGATCAATATTTGAACCTTGGTCACAGCTGAAGCTTTCCGCTTCTGATATTATAGCACCTGCACTTGGCCAGCCGCAGGTGCAAACCTCGCAAGTGCGTGAAGAGCACCGCAGAAGCGGAAAGGGCGCATATGCGCAGGTACAAGCGCAGAAGCGCATCGCAGGTGCGATGTACAAGCCGCATAAGCGGACTCGCAGAAGCGAGCCGCTGACCGCAGGTGCAAACGAAACCGGTAAAGGGAAAATCGCATCTGCGAGGGAATTGCCGCAGATGCGGAGCCGCAGAAGCAGCTTATGAGCCGCAGATGTGATTTTCACTATTGGACAGAATGGTTAAAAGTCGGGGTTCAGACATTTTGAGCCCATTTTCCCTCCATTTTCGGGAGATTTCAGAGCTTTTGAGAGGGGGATTTCGACTAGCAATTTAAGTTAAGTTAATTCTAGACCCCTTGAGTTAAATACATAGATTATGGGTCGATTTTAACTGGTATATCTTAGAAATCAAGAGTTTAGGAGAAAAACCTAGATTTTTATAAAAATGCAATTTTTACCATGAAAATGGTTATGGAATTGGATAAAAATTATATATTTGAGTTCTTGAAATTTTGAGTGACGTTTTCATCCAAATATTTTCAGAATCCGGGCGCATTGGCCCAAGGTGAATTTTAGGAATTTTATCATTTTGGATAGGGTAATTTATTTAATAAATGAATTTCGAGTTATTGAGCATATATTAATTATTTTGTATAATATTTGGATAGTTTCGGATTTTTCGGCGTCAAATCGAGAATTTTACGCGACGCAGTAATCGGAAAGTGGACTTTGAGACAATGTAAGTCTCTTGTCTAATCTTGTGAGGGGAAAATTACCCCATAGGGATTAAATTAAATAATTGTTGCTAATTGCGGGGGGGCTACGTACGCACGAGGTGACGAGAGTCCGTGCGTAGCTACTATTAATGCTAAAGTCCAGGTAGTTTAGGACTCAAAGCATGAATTACTTGTGTAAATTGTATTCTTTATTTATTAAATCATTTGATGTATATATTGTGAATTTTTTAAAAGGTAGAAAAAGATGAAATTTTCATATGCTTAAATTTTGGTTTAAATTAATTAATTGTTGAAATAAATTGTTTATCCTCTCGAATAAATCTTGCAATAAATACTCTCATTCCGGAGGTATATAAGAAAATGTCCTCCTTTCTTGTGGACCGGGCCGAACGCCTCAGAAAGTGGACTTTGAGACAATTTAAGTCTCTTGCCTAATCTTGTGAGGGAAAAATTACCCCATAGGGATTAAATTAAATAATTGTTGCTAATTGCAGGGGGCTCCCATAGGGAAGAGTTGCGGTTTCAGTTTGAGCAGCTCCAGCAGGGTCAGATGTCAGTGACTGATTATGAGGAGAGGTTCTCTGAGTTATCTCGCCATGCACTTATGATACTCCCTACTGAGGCGGAGAGAGTGCAGAGGTTTGTAACTGGTTTACATATTGGCGTTCAGGCCACTACGGCTCGAGAGGTTGAGATAGGTACTTCTTATGAGCTAGTTGTAGAGATAGCCAGAGGATTGAAGGCGTACGTCAGCGGAGCCGAGAGCAGGTTGTGTGAGATAAGCGGTTCAGGAATCCTGGAGAGTTCAGAGGTGCTCTGTCTGGGGGCAGAGGTCAGTTCGTGAGAGGGCAGTCCAGCAGGAACCCATATCCAACACCACCGCCTCCTCGAGGTGCTCCAGTACGACCTTATTTCAGTGCTATACCAGAGAGTTCTTATCGCTCACCGGCTATTCAGGGCTCTTCCAGTCGGTATTCAGGTCCCCAGGGTCAGACTTCTAGTCAGCGGCTTATTGCACCACAGAGTTGTTACGAGTGCGGGGATCCCAGTCACATACGGAGATTCTGTACCAAGCTGCGGGGTAGGCCAGTGCAGCAGGGTCAGCAACCGATGATTACCGCACCAGTCTCTCTACCAGTTGTCCGACCACCAAGAGGTGGAGGAAAGGTGGGTAGAGGCCGTCGTAGAGGTGGAGGTCAGCTAGGTGGAGACCAGCTAGTTGGCGCTCCAGCTCGGTTCTATGCTTTTTCGGTCAGACAAGATGCAGAGGCCTCAGATGCCGTGATTACAGGTATTATTTCTGTTTGCGGCAAAGATGCCTCGGTATTATTTGATCCAGGATCCACGTATTCATATGTGTCATCTCTATTTGCTCCATTCCTGGGTGTTTCTCGTGAGTCCTTGAGTACTCATGTTTATGTGTCCACTCCTGTTGGCGATTATGTTATTGTGAACTGGATCTACCGGTCTTGTATTATTACATTCTGTGGTTATGAAACTAGAGCAGATCTCTTATTGCTCGAGATGACCGATTTTAAAATTATTTTGGGTATGGACTGGTTATCTCCATATCATGCTATTTTATATTGTCATGCCATGACTATTACCTTGGCTATTCCATCTTTGCCTAGGCTGGAGTGGAAGGGTTCGTCTGTTAGTTCATTTAATCGGGTTATTTATTTTATAAAGGCTTAACACATGGTTGAGCAGGGTTGTTTAGCTTATCTAGCTTATGTTCTAGTTACTACTGCAGAGACTCCGACTATTTATTCAGTGCCTGTAGTTCGGGAGTTTACCGATGTATTTCGTTCAGATATTCCAGGCATGCCACATGATCGTGATATTGATTTCTGTATTGACTTGGCTCCAGATACCCAACCTATATCTATCCCATTGTATCGCATGGCTCCGGAAGAATTGAAAGAACAGCTTGAAAAGTTACTAGAAAAAAGGTTCGTCAGACCGAGTGTATCTCCTTGGGGTGCACCGGTATTATTTGTGAAGAAAAAGGATGGCACAATGCGAATGTGTATTGATTATCGCCAATTGAACAAAGTCACTATTAAGAACAAGTACCCGTTGCCGCGTATTGATGATCTATTTGACCAGTTTCAGGGTGCTAGGGTGTTCTCTAAGATCGACTTGAGGTCGGGGTACCATCAGTTGAAGATTCAGTATTTGAATGTTTCGAAGACTGCTTTCCGGACTAGATATGGTCATTATGAGTTTTTGGTGATGTCCTTCGGTTTAACTAATGTCCCAATAACGTTCATGAATTTGATGAACAGGGTATTCAGGACATATATTGATTTATTTGTCATTGCCTTTATTGATGACATTTTGATCTACTCACGCAGTAAGGAGGAGCATGATCAGTTTATGTAAGTAGTGCTTCAGACATTGCGGGAACAAAAGCTATATGCTAATTTCTCCAAATGTGAGTTCTGGCTAGAGTCTGTAGCATTTTTAGGGCATATTGTATCGGGCGAGGGTATAAAGGTTGATCCCAAGAAGATTGAGGCAGTGCAAAATTGGCATCGTCCCACTTCGGCGACTGAGATCAGGAGTTTTCTGGGTTTAGCAGGTTATTATCATCGTTTTGTGGAAGGTTTTTCATCTATTGCAGCGCCTTTGACCAAATTAACTCAGAAGGGCACTCCATTCCGATGGTCCGATGATTGTGAGGTGAGCTTTTAAAAGCTCAAGACAGCATTGACTACAACACTAGTGTTAGTGTTGCCTTCCGATTCGGGGATGTATACAGTGTATTGTGACACTTCACGCGTTGGTTTGGGTTGTGTATTGATGCAGGAAAAGGGAGTTATTGCATATGCTTCACGTCAGCTGAAGCCCCACGAGAAGAATTATCCAGTACATGATTTGGAGTTAGCTGCGATTGTTCACGCTCTTAAGATTTGGAGGCATAATCTTTATGGGGTGTCTTGTGAAGTTTACAGTGATCATCACAGTTTGCAGCATTTGTTCAAGCAGAGGGACCTAAATTTGAGAGAGCGCAGATGGCTTGAGTTACTAAAAGATTATGATATTACTATCCTGTATCATCCGGGTAACGCAAACGTGGTTGCGGACGCCTTGAGTAGGAAGGCAGAGAGTATGGGTAGTTTGGATTTCATTTCAGTAGCGGAAAGGCCATTAGCTTGGGATATTCAGCCCTTGGCTAAAAGGCTTGTACGACTAGATATTTAAGAGCCCAGCCTAGTTCTTGCATGTGTTGTGGCTCAGTCTTCACTATTTGAACATATCAAGGCTCGCCAGTATGATGATCCACACTTAATGGTTCTTCGAGACACGGTACAATGAGGTGGTGCTGAGGAAGTTACTATTGGTACGGATGGTGTTCTGCGACTCCAGGGTCGTCTATGTGTTCCTAATGTGGATGAACTAAGAAAAAAGATCTTAGAGGAGGTACACAGTTCCAGGTATTCTATTCATCCGGGTGCTATGAAGATGTATCGTGATCTAAGGCAGCATTATTGGTGGCGGCGAATGAAAAAGGATATAGTTGAGTTTGTAGCTAGGTGTCTAAATTGTCAGCAAGTTAAATATGAGCACCAGAGGCTAGGTGGCCCACTTCAGCAGATGACCATACCGGAGTGGAAAATGGGAATGCATTACTAAGGACTTTGTAGTTGGGTTGCCGCGGATCTTGAGGAAGTTTGATGTAGTTTGGGTGATTGTTGACAGGTTGACCAAGTCGGCACACTTTATTCCTGTTGTGACTACGTATACTTCAGAGAGGTTGGCCCGGATTAATATTCAGGAGATAGTTCGGTTGCATGGTGTGCCATTTTCCATCATATCGGATAGAGGCTCTCAGTTTACTTCACATTTATGGAGAGCAGTGCAGAGTAAATTGGGGACCCGTGTAGAGCTCAGCATATCTTTTCATCTGCAGACCGACGGGCAGTCAGAGCGGACAATTCAGATTTTGGAGGATATGGTTAGGGCATGTGTGATTGACTTTGGAGGTCAGTGGGATAGTTTCTTGCCTTTGGCCGAGTTTGCTTATAATAACAATTACCAATTTAGCATCGAGATGGCTCCATTTGAGGCTTTATATGGTCGGCGATGTCGTTCGCCCATCGGATAGTTTGAGCCCGGTGAGGCTAAGTTATATGGTACTGATTTAGTAAACGATGCCTTGGAAAAGGTAAAGTTGATTCAGGAACGACTTCGTACAGCATAGTCCAGACATAAGAGTTACGCGGATCAGAAAGCGCGTGATTTATCATTTATGATTGGTGAAAAAGTTCTCTTGAAAGTTTCGCCGATGAAGGGAATCATGAGATTTGGGAAAATCGGGAAATTGAGCCCAAGGTTTGTAGGCCCATTTGAGGTGTCGAGACGAGTTAGGGAGGTGGCTTATGAGCTTGCATTACCTCCCAGTCTATCGGGAGTTCATCCGGTTTTTCATGTATCTATGCTCCGGAAGTATCATGCTGACCTGTCACATGTTTAGACTTCAGCACATTTTAGCTAGATGATAGCTTGGGTTATGAAGAGGAGCCAATTGCCATTGTGGATAAACAGGTTAGCCCGTTGAGGTCCAAGAGGATTTATGCAGTAAATATCTAAACTTATTTAGCACTCCAGGTATTATTCTAAACCTGTTCGAGGATGAACGTTTGTTTAAGAGGTGGAGAATGTAATGACCCAACCGGTCATTTTAATTTTTAGAAATCCGTTCCCAAAAAAAAATAAAACTCCCCAAACATGCTTTTATTGATTTATGACTCGAGGGGATGGTTGGTTCGGGATTTGGAAGTGTCTGGGTTGAAATCGGAACACTTGGTTCCTTAAGTTGGCTTTAAATGGCCAAGTTTTTCTTCGGTCAACAGTTTAAAGAAAATGACTTCGGAATCAGGATTGACGGTTCCAATAGGATCGTACGATGATTTCGGACTTGGGCGTATGCCCGAATCGGGTTTTGGATAATTCGGGAGCGTTTTGGCGCTTAATAGTGAAAAACTAACTATTTAAAGGTTTAAAGTTCTTTAAATTTTGTTTGGAGTAGGTTTTTGAATAATTGAAGTCCGTTTGGAGTTCTCAGTTTTGGAAATAGTTCCGTATAGTGGATTAAGACTAGCACGCAAAATTTCGTGTCATTCCGAGTAGTTTAATTATGTTTCGGCGCGTTGGAAGTAAATAGAAGAACTTGAAGTTCTTAAGTTTGAATCAATTTGGTTTGGGGTATGATTATTTGATTTGATGTTGTTTTACACGTTTCGAGAGTTCGAGCGAGTCCGTTTTATGATTTCAAACTTGTTGGTATATTCGGGCAGGGCCCCGGGGGCCCAGAGCATTAATCGGTAAAGGCTCGGATCAATTTTTGAACCTTGGTCACAGCTGAAGCTTTCAGCTTCTGCTATAACCGCACATGCGCTTGGCCAGCTGCAGGTGCGTGAAGAGCACCGCAAAAGCGCAAAGGGCGCAGATGCGCAGGTACAAGCCGCAAAAGCGGACTCGCAGAAGCGAGCTGCTGACCGCAGATGCGAGCGAAGCCTGCTAAGGGAAAACCGCATCTGTGAGGGAATTTCCGCAGATGCAGAGCCGCAGAAGCAGCTTATGAGCTGCAGATGAGATTTTCACTGTTCGACAGAATGGTTAAAAGTCGGGGCTTAGACATTTTGAGCACATTTTTTCTCTATTTCCGGGCGATTTGAGAGCTTTTGAGAAGGGAATTTCAACTAGCAATTTACGGTAAGTTAATTCTACACCCCTTGAGTTAAATACATAGATTATGGGTCGATTTTAACTGGTAAATCTTAGAAATCAAGGGTTTAGGTGAAAAACCTAGATTTTTATAAAAATACGATTATTACCACGAAAATGGTTATGGAATTGGAGAGAAATTATATATTTGAGTTCTTGAAATTTTGAGTGACGTTTTCATCCAAATATTTTTAGAATCCGGGCGCGTGGGCTCAGGGTAAATTTTAGGAATTTTATCATTTTGGATAGAGTAGTTTATTTAATAGACGAATTTCGAGTTATTGAGCATATATTAATTATTTTGTATAATATTTGGATAGTTTCGGATTTTTCGGTGCCGAATCGAGAATTTTACGCGACACAGTAATTAGAAAGTGGACTTTGAGACAAGGTAAGTCTTTTGTTTAATCTTGTGAGGGGGAAATTATATCATAAGAATTAAATTAAATAATTATTGCTAATTGCGGGGGGCTACGTACGCACGGGGTGATGAGAGTCCGTGTGTAGCTACTATTAATGCTGAAGTGTGGATAGTTTAGGACTCAAAGCATGAATTGCTTGTGTAAATTATATTCTTTATTGATTAAATCATTTGATGTATATATTGTGAATTGTTATAAAAGGTAGAAAAAGTTGAAATTTTCATATGCTTAAATTTTTGTTTAAATTAATTAATTGTTGAAATAATTTTTTTATCCTCTCAAATAAATCTTACAATAAATACTCTCATTCCGGAGGTACATAAGAAAATGTCCTCCTTTCTTGTAGATCAGGCCGAACACCTCGGCAGGATTGATGCATCTATGGATCGTGCCACACGTCCCTCGGCAGTGTACACGACACTCTCGATCGGGCCGTACGTCCTCGGCAAAAATCATGCTTAATAATAATAATTACACGATACTTTGATAGTTTATTGCAGCTTGCGAAGCTAATTGATAAATTGGAAATTTTTGGAAATTTAAAGAATTGTTTTTTCCTGTTTGTTAATGAATTATTATTGTTTCTGAAAATGAGACTAATTGATAAATTGAAAATTTATTAGAATTGAAGGAATTTAATTATTTCTGCTCGTTAAGTAAATTATTGTAAATTCTGTGAATCATGCTGATTTAGATATTCTAGTTTTATTTCAATTATCATTATTGACCCATAGTGACTGTCAAAGTCGGCTATCTCGTCTCTACCACTTCGAGATTAGGCTTGATACTTACTGGTTACACGTTGTTTACGTACTCATACCACACTTCCTTCACTTTTTGTGCAGGATCTGAGACAGGTACTAGTGGAGGACCTATCATCACATATCCACGTCGTCCCGAGGCATAGTGGTGAGCTGCCTTTCTGAACCGTCCTGTAGCTACCTGTGTCTCTTCTTTTATTTCATTTCTGTCTATTTTATTTCAGACAGTATTTGGAGTTTTGTATAATCTACTAGATGCTCATACACTTGTGACACTAGGTCTTAGCATACATATTAGTAGAATTTGATGTTTTTATTATTTTCTTGGATTTAAATCTAATCGATATATGTTTAATTTATTAGTTGGATTGCCTAGTTGTAGTGTTGTGCGCCATCACGACCTTTAGGTGAAATTGGGTTGTGACACCCAGGTCTCGGAATCCGGCAAAAGTTACGAAATATAAACGCTCATTCAACCACGAGTCTACCCATACCAAAAGTATTAAATTCCGATAACAATTCGGCCATCAAATCCTCAAATCTATCCAAGAAGGTTTTCAAACTTTTCCAACTTAATTCACCAATTAAATGATAAAAACGGTGATAGATTCGGGTAACTTAACCAATATTGAGTTAAGAACACTTACCCCGTTGTTTTCTCTGAAAATCTCCCAAATATCGCCTCAATCCGAGCTCCAAATCGTTAAAAATGGAAAATGGAACGAAGTCCTATTTTCAGAACTTAAACTCTCTACCCAGTGATTTCTTCTACGCGACCGCGGACCAACTCATGCCATCGCGTAGCACAAATATTTCTGCCCAGAAAATAACCCTACGCGATCGTGGAAATTCCCATGCGATCGCGTAGCACAGTCTCCGCAAGCCTACGCGTTTGCGAGCCTCCTCACGTGATCGTGATGCAATAAGCGCGTGGTAAGCTTCTGCTTCGTTTCCTCTTCGCGAACGCGGCCTTAGCCACACGTTCGCATAGCACAACTGAATCCAACCTACATGATCGCGAACTTGCCAACGTGATCACATAGAACAAATTTCGAGCTGCCCAACTAAGCCTACGCGATCGCAACCCAGTTCACGCGATCGCGTAGAAGATTAAAAATACCAGAAATCAGCAGCTATCAGCAATGTTCCAAAAGCCAAAAATTATCCGTTAGCCGTCCGAAACTCACCCGAGCCCTTCGAGACCTCAACCAATTATACCAATAAGTCCTAAAACATCATACGAACTTAGTCAGAACCTCAAATCACATCAAACAACGCTAAAACCACGAATCATCCTCCAATTCAAGCTTAATGAAACTTAAATTTTTCAACTTCTACATTCGGTATCGAAACCTATCAAATCAAGTCTGATTGACCTCTAATTTTGCACAGAAGTCATAAATGACATAACGGAGTTATGTAAGTTTTCGAAACTTGATTCCGACCCATATATCAAAAAGTCAACTCCCCGGTCAAACTTTTAAACTTAAATTCTTATTTTAGCCATTTCGAGCCTAATTTAACTACGGGCTTCCAAATAACCTCAAATCAGTTATACCAACAAGTCCTAAAACATCATACGAACTTAGTCAGAACCTCAAATCACATCAAACAACGCTAAAACCACGAATCATCCTCCAATTCAAGCTTAATGAAACTTAAAATTTCCAACCTCTACATTCGGTATCGAAACCTATCAAATCAAGTCCGATTAACCTCAAATTTTGCACAGAAGTCATAAATGACATAACAGAGCTATGTAAGTTTTCGGAACTAGATTCCGACCCCGATATCAAAAAGTCAACTCCCCGATCAAACTTCTAAACTTAAATTCTTATTTTAGCCATTTCGAGCCTAATTTAACTACGGGGTTCCAAATAAAATTCTGAACACGCTCCTTAGTCCAAAATCATCATACGGAGCTATTGGAACCGTCAAATCTCGATTCCGGAGTCGTTTTCTCAAAATGTTGACCGAAGTCAAACTTAGCACTTTAAGGCCAACTTAAGGAACCAAGTATTCTGATTTTAGCCCAAACACTTCCAAATCCCGAACCAACCATCCCCGCAAGTTATAAATCATTAAAATCACGTACGGGGAGTTTTATTTTAGGAAACGGGGTTCTACAAGTAAAAATGAACGGTTGTATTATTACATTCTCCACCTCTTAAACAAACATTCGTCCTCGAACAGGTTTGGAATAATACGTGGAGTGCTGAATAAGTGTGGATACTTGCTCCGCATGTCCTCCTCGGCCTCCCAAGTCGGTTCTTTGACTGGTTGGCCCCTCCACTAGACTTTTACTGCAGAAATCCTCTTGGACCTCAACTGGCGAACCTGTTTATCCACGATGGCAAATGGCTCCTATTCATAACCCAAGCTATCATCTAGCTGAACTGTGCTAAAATCTAACACATGTGACATGTCGGCATGATACTTCCAGAGCATAGATACATGGAAAACCAAATGAACTCCTGATAGACTGGCAATGCAAGCTCATAAGCAACCTCCCCAACTCATCTCAACACCTTAAATGTGCCTATAAACCTTGGGCTCAACTTGCCCTTCTTCCCGAATCTCATAATTCCCTTCATCGGCGAAACATTCAAGAGAACGTTTTCACCTACCATAAATGATAAATCATGCGCTTTTTGATCTGTGCAGCTCTTTTGTCTGGACTGTGCTATACGAAGTCGCTCCTGAATCAACTTTACCTTTTCCAAGGCATCCTTCACCAAATTAGTACCATATAACTTAGCCTCACCGAGCTCAAACCATCCGATGGGCGAACGACATCGCCGGCCATATAAAGCCTCAAATGGAGCCATCTCGATGCTAGATTGGTAACTGTTATTATAAGCAAACTCGGCCAAAGGCAAGAAACGATCCCACTGACCTCCAAAGTCAATCACACATGCCTTGAGCATATCCTCCAAAATCTAAACTGTCCGCTCTGACTGTTCGTCAGTCTGCGGATGAAAAGTTGTGCTGAGCTCTACATGGGTTCCTAACTCACTTTGTACTGCTCTCCATAAATGTGAAGTAAACTGAGGACCTCTATCTGATATGTTGGAAATTGGCACACCGTGCAACCAAACTATCTCCTGAATATATATATCTGGTCCAACCTCTCTGAAGTATACGTAGTCACAACAGGAATAAAATGTGCCGACTTGGTCAACCTGTCAATAATGACCTAAACTGCATCAAACTTCCGCAAGGTTCGCGGCAACCCAACTACAAAGTCCATAGTGATACGTTCCCATTTCCATTCTGGTATAGTCATCTGCTGAAGTAGACCACCTGGCCTCTGGTGCTCACATTTAACCTGCTGGAAATTCAGACACATAGTTACATATTCAACTATATCCTTTTTCATTCGCCGCCACCAATAATGCTGCTTCAAATCACGATACATCTTCTTAGCACCTGGATGAATAGAATACAGAGAACTGTGTGCTTTTTCTAGAATCTTTTTCCTCAGTCCATCCACATTAAGAACACATAGACGATCCTGGAGTCGCAGCACACTGTCCGCACCAATAGTCACTTCCTTGGCACCACCTCGTAGTACCGTTTCTCGAAGAACCATCAAGTGTGGATCATCATACTAGCGAACCTTGATATGCTCAAATAATGAAGACTGGGCCACAACACATGCAAGAACTCGGCTAGGCTCTAAAATATCCAGCCTCACAAGTTTGTTAGTCAAGGACTGAATATCTGAAGCTAATGGCCTTTCCTCTGCTGAAATGAAAGCTAAACTACCCATATTTTCCGCCTTTCTACTCAAGGTGTCTGCAACCATATTTGCTTTGCCTGGATGATACAGGATAGTAATATCATAATCTTTTAGTAACTCCAGCCATCTGTGTTGCCTCAAAATTAGGTCCCTCTGCTTGAACAAATTATGCAAACTGTGATGATCAGTATAAACTTCACAGGACACCCCATAAAGATAATGCCTCCAAATCTTAAGAGCGTGAACAATCGCAGCTAACTCCAAATCATGTAGCGGATAATTCTTCTCGTGGGGCTTCAGCTGACGTGAAGCATATGCAATAACTCGCGTTTCATGCATCAACACACAACCCATACCAACGCGTGAAGCGTCACAATACACTGTATACTTCCCCAAACCGGAAGGCAATACTAGCACTGGTGTTGTGATCAATACTGTCTTGAGCTTCTGAAAGCTCACCTCACAATCATCGGACCATCAGAATGGAGCACCCTTCTGGGCCCATTTGGTCAAAGGCGCTGCAATAGATGAAAAACCTTCCACAAATCGACAACAATAACCTGCTAAACCCAAAAAACTCCCGATCTCAATCGCCGAAGTGGGACGACGCCAATTCTGAACCGCCTCAATCTTTTTGGGATCAACCTTAATACCCTCGCCCGATACAATATGCCCCAATATTGCTACAGACTCTAGCCAGAACTCACATTTGGAGAACTTAGCATATAGCTTTTGTTCCCGCAACGTCTGAAGTACCACTCTCATATGTTGTTCATGCTCCTCCTTACTGCGGGAGTAGATCAATATGCCATCAATAAAGACAATGACAAATGAATTAATATATGGACTGAATACCCTGTTCATCAAATCCATGAATGTTGTCGGGGCATTAGTTAAACCGAAAGACATCACCAGAAACTCATAATGACCATATCTAGTACGGAAATCAGTCTTCGGAACATCCGAATCCGGAATCTTCAATTGATGATACCTCGACCTCAAGTCGATCTTAGAGAACACTCTAGCACCCTGCAAGTGGTCAAATAAATCATCAATACGCGGCAACGGGTACTTGTTCTTAATAGTGACTATGTTCAATTGGCGATAATCAATACACATTCGCATTGTTCTATCCTTCTTCTTCACAAATAATACCCGTGCACTCCAAGGCGATACACTCGGTTTGACGAACCCTTTGGCTAGTAACTCTTCAAGCTATTCTTTCCACTCTTTCAATTCTTTCGGAGCGATACGATACTGTGGGATAGATATAGGCTGAGTGTCTGGAGCCAAGTCAATACAAAAATCAATATCACGATCATGTGAAATACCTGGAAGATCTGAAGGAAATACATCGGAGAACTCCCAAACTAAAGGCACTAAATCAATAGCCTGAGTCTCAGCAGTAGTATCCCGAACATAAGCTAGATAAGTTAAACAACCCTTCTCAACCATGTGTTGAGCCTCTATAAAAGAAATAACCCGATTAAATGAACTAACAGACGAACCCTTCCACTCCAACTCAGGCAACGCTGGAATAGCCAAGGTAACAATCTTGGCATGACAATCTAGAATAGCATGATATGGAGAGAATCATTCCATACCCTGAATAATTTCAAAATCGGTCATCTCGAGCAATAAGAGATCTGTTCTAGTTTCATAACCACATAATATAATAATACAAGACCGGTATATACGGTTCACAATAACAGAATCGTAACATACGACCCATAACATCCTAAAATCCCGGTGCAGATATGAAATCCACCAAAGCTGGCTCTGCTACAGGTACTTCACCCTGCTCCTCAATAATGGGATCCTCTGCTGGACCCACTGGTGGAATAAGTGGGACAGTCCTGGGACATCCTCTACCTCTACCATGGGCTAGAGCCCTCCCTCGGCCTCTGCCTCGGCCTCTAGCAACTGGGGGAGTAGCTCTTCTCTGGTCCGGAACCTCATTAGAGCTCGTTCTCACCATCTGTGAGGGAGTAAGAGAAAGATATTTAGTATTGCATCAATTGCACGATGGAAGATGAAGAAAGGTAGTTTCCTAACACCCTATAGCCTCTCGAAGATAAGTACAGATGTTTCTGTACCGATCCGCAAGACTCTATTAGGCCTTCTCATAACTTGTGAGACCTACGTGAATCTAGTGCTTTGATACCATATTGTCTCGACCCAAATTTCACCTATAGGTCGTGATGGCGCACAACACTACAGCTAGGCAAGCCAACTAATAAATTAAACATATATTGATTAAACTTTTAATCCAATAATAAAATAAAATACCAAATTCTACCAATGTGTGTGCCAAGACCTGGTGTCACAAGTGTATGAACATGTAGTAGATTATACAAAACTCCAAATACTGTCTGAAATGAAATAGACAGAAATGTAAAATACAAAGAGAGGCACTGGTAACTGCAGGACGGCTCAGAAAGGCAGCTCACCACTACGCCTCTCGATAACGAGGATGTGAATAATAGGTCCTCCACAAGTACCTGTCTCAGATCCTGCACAAAAAGTGCAGTAGGTGTAGTATGAGTACGTAAACAACGTGTTAAGTATCAAGCCTAATCTCGAAGCGGTAGAGACGAGATAGTTGATTTTGACACTTACTAAGGGTCAATAATAATAAATAGGATGGAATAGGATTTATTTAATTCAACATGATTCATAGAGTTAACAAATTTTTTTTTAAATCAGCAGAAATAATCAAATTCTTCCAAATGCAACAATTCTCAATTTATTAATTAAATTCCTTCAAGCCTAATAAGTTTTCAATTTATCAATTAGCTTCACAAGCTGCAATAAACTATCAAAGTATCGTGTATTTATTATTATTATTAAGCACGATTTCTGCCGAGGACGTACGGCCCGATCCAGAGTGTCATGTACACTACCGAGAGACGTGCGGCATGATCCATAAATGCATCTATCCTGTCGAGGCGTTCGGCCCGATCCACAAGAAAGGAGGACATTTTCTTATATACCTCCGGAATAAGAGTATTTATTGAAAAGTTTATTCGAGAGGATAACAATTTATTTCAACAATTAATTAATCTAAACAAAAATTTAAGCATATGAAAATTTCATCTTTTACTACCTTTCATAACAATTTACAATATATACCTCAAATAATTTAATTAATAAGGAATACAATTTACACAAGTAATTCATGTTTTGAGTCCTAAACTACCCGGACTTTAGCATTTATAGTAGCTACGCACGGACTCGCGTCACCTCGTGCGTACGTAGCCCCCGCAATTAGCAATAATTATTTAATTTAATCCTTATGGGGTAAATTTTCCCCTCACAAGATTAGACAAGAGACTTACCTCAATTTGCTCTAATTTAATCCACTAAAAGGCCTTTTCCACGATTATCCAACTCTGTCTGGCTCGAATCTAGCCAAAATAATTTTATATAATCACTACAAATTATAGGGAATCAATTCTATAAGAAAATACTACATTTGTCAATAAAAATCCGAAATTAATTCAAACATCGTTCGTGGGGCCCACGTCTCGGAATCCGGCGAAAGTTACGAAATATGAACTCTCATTCAACCACGAGTCTACCCATACCAAAATTACTAAATTTCGATAATAATTCGGCCCTCAAATCCTCGAATTTATCCAAGAGGATTTTCAAACTTTTCCAACTTAATTCACCAATCAAATGATAAAAACGGTGATAGATTTGGGTAACTTAACCAATATTGAGTTAAGATCACTTACCCCATTGTTTTTTCTGAAAATCTCTGAAAAATCGCCTCAATCCGAGCTCCAAATCGTTAAAAATGGAAAATTGTACGTCCCATTTTCAGAACTTAAACTCCATGCCCAGTGATTTCTTCTATGCGATCGCGGACCAACTCACGCGATCGCGTATCACAATTTTTTTCCCTAGAAAATAACCCTACGCAATCGCGAAAATTCCCACGCGATCACGTAGCACAGTCTCCGCAAGCCTACAAGTTCGCGAGCCTCCTCACGAGATCACGAAGCATTAAGCGCGTGGTCATTTTCTGCTTTGTTTCCTCTTCGCGAATGGGGCCTTAGCCACGCGTTCACATTGCACAACTGAATTCAACCTACGCGATCGCGGACTTGCCCACGCGATCACATAGAACAAATTCCGAGTTGCCCAATTAAGCATACGCGATCGCAACCCAGTTCACGCGATCGTGTAGAAGGTTAAAAATACCATAAATTAGGAGCTATCAGCAATGCTCCAAAAGCCAAAAATGATCCGTTAGCAGTCCGAAACTCACCTGAGCCCCTCGGGACCTCAACCAATTATACCAACAAGTCCTAAAATATCATACGAACTTATTCGGAACCTCAAATCACATAAAACAACGTTAAAACCATGAATCATCCTCCAATTTAAGCTTAATGAAACTTAAAATTTCCAACTTCTACATTCGGTACCGAAACCTATCAAATCATGTCCGATTGACCTCAAATGTTGCACACAAGTCATAAATGACATAACGGAGCTATGTAAGTTTTCGGAACTGGATTCCGACCCCGATATCATATAGTCAACTCCTTGGTCAAACTTCTAAACTTAAATTCTTGTTTTAGCCATTTCGAGCCTAATTTAACTACGGGCTTCCAAATAAAATTTCGAACACGCTCCTAAGTCCAAAATTACCATACGGAGCTATTAGAATCCTCAAATCCCGATTCCGAGGTCGTGTTTCTCAAAATGTTGACCGAAGTCAAACTTAGCACTTTAAGGCCAACTCAAGGAACTAAGTATTCCGATTTCAACCCAAACACTTTCAAATCCGGAATCAACCATCCCCGCAAGTCATAAATCATTAAAAACACATACAAGGAGTTTTATTTTAGGGAATGGGGTTCTAAAAATAAAAATGACCGGTTGAGTCATTACAGCCTGGTTGTCACAATAGATTGAAACTGGGCTAGAAATGGACAAACCAAGATCATGCAGTAGTCTGAGCAACCAGGAAACCTCAGCTGAAACTTTGCGAAGTGCTATGTATTCAGCTTCAGCTGAGGACACGGAGATAGTGGGTTGCTTCTTGCTTTTCCAAGAAATTGGGTTGCCACCAAGAGTAATATAATAGCCAATGACAGATTTGCGAGAAATGGCACATGCAGCCGAATTAGAGTCAGAATATGCTGTGAGAGACAAATCAGATGAACTGAAGAGGATCACCCCTTGAGCTGGGTCATTAAGTAAATACCTGAGAACATGCAAAGCTGCCAACATGTGGGGTATTTGTGGCTTTTGAAGAAACTGACTTAAATGTTGAACTGAGAAGGAGATATCAGTCCTAGTATGTTGCAAGAAATTATGCTTCCCAATCAATCTCCTATACAAGCTAGGATCAGAAACATGCTCACCCATGTCTAACACCAGCTTCACAGAAGGATCCAAAGGGGTCATGACAGGAGAGAAATATTGAAAATTAAATTTAAACAAGAGATCAGAAGTGTACTTGTATTGGCTCATCACATAACCTTGAGGAAGAAGAGAAATTTCCAATCCCAGAAAGTAGTGAACTAAGCCCAGGTCTTTGATTTTGAATTGAGCATCCAAGAAGGACTTTAAAGAGTTCATCTCAACAATATCATTACCAGCTAGCAATATGTCATCAACATAGACAGCCAATACAATGAGAGAATCAGAGGACACCTTGGTGAATAAAGAATAATCATTCATGCTGGAAATGTAGCCTCTGGATTGCAAGGCTTCAAACAGTTTTGAGAACCACTGTCTAAAAGCTTGCCTAAGGCCATAGAGGGACTTCTTGAGTCTGCAAACCAGGGGAGGAGAAGAAGAGGGAGCAGACACATCAAGACCAGGTGAGACCTTTGTATAAACCTCTTCATGGAGATCCCCATGAAGGAAGGCATTCTTCACATCAAGTTAAAAAACAGTCCAGCCCCACTTAACAGCCAAAGTGAGTAAGCACTTGATTATGGTCAATTTGACAACAGGGAAAAAAGTTTCAGTAAAATCTATGCCCTCCTTTTGAGTGTCACCCTTAATGACCAACCGGGCCTTATATCTCTCAATAGAACCAACAACCTTTTTTTTTTGATTTTGTAAACCCACTTACAAGGAATAACTTTCTTGTGAGGAGGTAAATGGATAATATCTCAAGTATGGTTTGCCTCAAGGGCTTGGAATTCCTTTAGCATGGCCTCTTGCCAAGCAGGATGTGAGGCAGCCTGCTGGTAGAACTGGGGCTCATGCATGTGGGTGTCAACAGAAGATACTTTGGAAGAGGTAGGAAGAGAATTAGTGGAAGAGACAGAAGAACATACATAGTCTTTGAGATAGGAAGGTTGTTGGACTGTTCTAGTGGATTTCCTCAAAGGTGGAGGAGAAGGGATGAGAAGAGGAGAGGCATAAAGAGGGGAAAGAGAAAGAGTTGATGGAATATGAGCGTCTTGGGATGTGGAAACAACAAGAGTAGGATAAGATGAAGGGAACGAGGTTGTAGGATATACAAAATCTGATATAGAAGAAGAGGGAAAGGTTGAAGGATGATCAGATTTATAGGGAAATATATGTTCATGAAAAACTACATCCCTAGAAAATAAAATGGAATGAGTAGTGAGATTAAGAAGTTTGTAACCCTTTTTGCCAAAGGGGTACCCCAAGAATATAGAAGGAATAGCTCTTGCCTGGAATTTATCTCTGCTAAACTTAGGTGAAGTAGCAAAACATAAACATTCAAAGGATTTCAGGTGATCATAAAGTGGAGGGAAGCCATGAAGTTCTTATAAGGGGAAAGACTCTTCAAAACAACAGAAGGAAGTCTATTGATGAGGTATGTGGAAGTTAGAACACAGTCAACCCAATATTTAAGGGGAAGGTTAGACTGAAAAAGAAGAGCCCTGGATACTTCCAATAAGTGTTTGTGTTTCTTTTAAACCACCCCATTTTGCTGAGGTGTGTGGGGGATAGTTGTCTGATGGAGAATGCCTTGGCTTGAGAAGAACTTGATGGCTTCAGAACTGCCACCAAGTTCAAAGGCATTGTCAGATCTAAAAGTTTGAACAGATGATTTAAAATGAACTTTGACCATGACAGTAAAAGCTTTAAGAAAAGAGAGGGCATTGCTCTTGCAAGAAAGAATGTGAGTCCATGTGGCTCTAGTATAATCATCAACCAAAGTTAGGAAATATCTGAATCCACTATAAGTTCTAGTGTTATATGGACCCCAAATGTTAATATGTACTAATTGAAAAGGGGCAGAAAAGTGTATAACACTTCCAGGAAAATGTAATCTCTGTTGTCTTGCTAGTGGACAAAATGACACACAAAACATTGCTTGGAAGATACTTTATGAGACAAGAAAGAAATAATTTTCATTCTATGATAAGGCATGTGTCCTAATCTTTGATGCCAAAACAAGTCCAATTTATTAAGGCAATGTGACTGATTACAAGCATGAGTACCATTAACATGTGTGACAACATGGCTGGACTTATCAGATACAAGTGAAACAGAATTAGGTATACTACTAGAAGAAGAAACATTCATAGAACCAGATGGAACAGGAAAGAGGTCAGCATCTGGAGGGAGATAGTACAGTTTGCCTGCATATTTACCAATTTTCAGTGGCCTCTTCAGAGAAGGGCCCTGTAAAAAACAAATTATTTTTGTAAAAAGTGCTGAACAATCTAGCTGACAGATAAGCTGATGAACTGATATTAAATTGAAGTGAAAGGATGGCACAAGAAGAACTTGAAGTAAAATTATATCATGTCTAAGATACAAAGATCTAGTTGATATAACTTTAGCTTTATATCCATTAGGTAGGGTGACAAGAAAGGGCTTGATTAATGGTTGGACATTAAAAAGAAGATGTTTGTGTGGAGTCATGTGATTAGTAGCCCCTGTATCTAAGATCCAAGGAGTGACACCTAATTGAGAGGATGCATACACATGAGAAGCCTAAGAATCTACAGCATACTTACTGAACAAACCTGCAAAGTGTGACAAAGCAGATTGATCCACAGTAGAGGCATCATAGGTGGAAGTATTGGATATCTGAGATTGTTGGAACAAGGTCAACAGGTGTTGATACTGCTCCTTGGTGAACCCATGGGCTGAAGAATCAGCATGCTAAGAAGTGGAAGTGACAGCAGTAGCGGGTGGAGTTTCAGTCTGGACACAAGAAGCATACTTCTTATTCTTGGTGAATTTAAAATCAGTAGGGAACCCATGAAGTCTATAACACTTGTCTACAGTGTGGCCAGGCTTCTTGCAGTACTTGCAAGAAACATTTGGAGTAGTTTTCCTGGCCTCAAAATTCACCTTTTGACTGAAGTTCCTATTTGTGGTAGGAGTACCAGGGGACACCAAGAAAGAGGTGGCATCACCAGAGAAGTTAAGAGTAGCAGAGTGAGCTTCTCTTTGACTCTCATCTTGCTGTAGAAGACTATAAGCTTTGCTGATTGGTGGAAGAGGATTCATTAACATAATGGCACTCTTAACAGTTGTGTAAGACTCATTGAGACTATTGAGAAATTGAAACAACTGTTGATCCTCTATGAATTTCGATAATGCACCACATGAACAAGTAGGACCTACATATGATGAATTTAGCTCATCCCACAAACTCCTCATTTTGGTGAAGTAAGAAGCTATATTAGAGGAGCTTTGAGTAGTAGAGCTGATCTTCCTTTGTATTTGGATGTATTTAGACTCGTTTGACTGACCAAACCTTTTATTTATATCTTTCTAGACTTCCTTAGCAGTTTTAAAATACATCACACTAACAACTATTTCTCTAGATACTGAATTAGTTATCGAGGCTTTAACCATATCATTGCACCTTTCCCAACATGGATAATAAGGAGAGTCAGGAGTGGGTTGGTTGACTCTGCCATCTAATAGACTAAGCTTGTTCTTTGCGGAGAGGGAATTGAGCATACTGTTACGCCATAACATAAACCCACAACCACTGAATGGTACAGATACCAGTTGACTTCCAGGATTATTCGAGGGATGAATATAGAAGGGATGTGAGGGATCCAAGGAAAATGAAGCAAAACCGTTGGAAGGTGAAGGAGAGTTAACATCATCTATTACAGTACCCATTTTCAGCAGTGACTAAAGCTAACACTAAGAAACTACAATAGTATGTTAAAATAATCAGAGACAAATCCAAATCAAGTACATGCAATGAACATCAACAACAAAGGAATACCAAAGCTTGTGATTAGGAGTGACCACGATACCGTCCTTCTTCTGAAAACCCGAAGAAGTGAGGTCTTGTTCAGCCATGGACCCTAGGTAGAGAAAAACTACTGAGTAAGTTGAAGATTATTGACGATTCAAGCAATACAAGTCGAATATACGCGGAGATTGAAGGAAGCCCCAAATTTCACGAATGTATTCTGAACGTCGCCGATCAGATTCAATTCCTGACGATTTCAAACAAGGTTACCATCGGAAGAAAGCTTGTGACGAGAGGAATCTATATTCCTGCTCTGATACCATGTTAGGTTAGAAGCTTGTTAGCTATGGAGGAAACGACGGAAGAAAACCCTAGAAGGGTTGAGAGAAGAAGAGAGAGACGAGTGAGTCGGTCAAAGTCTAATTGACCAAAACTGATTTTCTTATTTAGTAGAAATTATTTATATTTACAGGTATCAAAAAGGAAAAAATAATTGTGAAAAAATATTTACATGTCTAAACTATAAGAGTTATAAAAGGGTTTCTTCTTTCCCTTATTCGATTGGCCTGAGATGTATCTGGGCTAACAAGTGTTTACAAAGGGGTTGTACTAGCCAACTTGATGAATTGGCCACCAAGACTTTTGCTGCCTTGATTATTTCGCACCCTCACAATGCATGTGTAAGTCTCAATTTGTTGTGCCATTTTTGTTGATGTGAGTTTCAGAAATTATTTTTATTGTGCTACTTTTTTAGATGCTTCAGTTTAGGTTCTGGGTTAATTTTCAAGGATTGCGAAGTTGAGTATTTGATCAATTTGCTACGTGATATAAATGAATTTTTCTTTTCTATTTCTTGAAGCTATACTACATCAGTTTCAGTTCGTTCCTTTTTGGCTTTAGGTATAAAGCTTTCTTGAAATGTGTGGTTTTGTATGGACAGTGTTTGAATATCGATCTAGATTAAAATTTACGCCAATTAAGTTTTAAGCCTCTAAGAAGAGAATAAAGATATAAGACAAACATGGTAAAAGAAATGGAGTGGTGAGGAAAAATATTCATTTACCTTCAAGAATCAAGATAGGTTAAGCTTATTTTGGAAATCCTAGGTTTTGGATTTTGTGGAGAAACTCTCTCAAACTTGTGTCAAGTTTCTTACTCTATCTATATGTGAATTAGTATATCTTTTGTATGGTGAATTTTAGTCATTTAAAATCAGAAATTTAATCCCGTTAATTGTGCAGCAGTTACTATTTTGGGCATAACGTTTTCTCTAAATATCGGATTGGGGTGATTCAAAAGGCTATATAAAGATAAGAGATATATCTACAATTGTTATAAAGACTAAGTTGTCCAGTTCTGTGATTTACTGCCTCAAAATATCTGCTGTAATACAGTGCAGAGCTACTGCCCAGATTTTCTCCTTAAGAATTGTGAATTGTGGAGACCATTTAGACCCCAATTTTGTTTATATAGTGATGAGTCTTGCTCAATTACTCTGGGAGGAAAAATAAAATTTAAGAGGAAATATAGTGATCCGTGTGTGCTGAAATATTATGGTAAAGTTTTGCTAAGCACTTTAAATGTTGGTACTGCTATACGAATGCTAGGTAAATATGTGCCATTGTGTTCGAAGCTGAATGTTCTTTTTTTTTTATATGCAAAATTGATATTGGAAGTGACTGTATAAAGACAATTAATCATATAAAATCACTTTTTTTTTTGTGGTAAAGATGAAACCATGTTCGTTAAGCTAAAAGGTGTGTATAAGAAATTTCTCCATTGTCCTTTTACTCTTTTGATGAAAGTGTCCTATTGTTTTCTGTTATCTTACTCTGTCTCTAAAGTTACCTTACATTCGTAACAGATACTTCAAATGGCCAGGCTCAGGCTCAGTACATTTAAAATTTGACTATCAGAATCTAAAGGTAATATCATGTAAGTTTATTTTTCTTCATTTGGGTATCAAATTCACTTTCTTTTAGTTTTTTGCAAAAAACTTTCTATATTGGGTTGATGTGAAGATTTGTGTATGACTAGTAATTTTTGATTTTGAGGATAAGTAGAGTCACTTGTCGATGAGTATCAGTTCAAGATCTCCTTATATATCACTAAACTAAAGAATGCCTTTCTTGTGAAAAGTATTACTATAATAAGACGAGACACAAAAGGTAACTATATTTTTGTGCTATAACACTAAAAGGCAACATTGTTTTCGGTTGCATGGTACCCCATTTATAGGATACCCGATGGCAATTTGCGTGCTGCTTTCTTGACTTATCATTCGCTTGGCCATTTTATTCATGGAAACCAGACACTAAAACCCCGAAGTGTGGATTTCAATAGAATTTCGTACACTTTTGTTTTCGCGGATCAATAATAAATGGAGTCAATTTCCTTTTGACTAGGGATTTAATAAGATTACTTGAAACACTGAAATTCAATTCCAAGTGGTGATTCTGTAAATAAAATAATCTCTATCCAAAATTGTCTTGAAAAATCCTTTTAACCCACTATATATATATATATATATATATATATATATATATATATATATATATATATATATATATATATATAAAGCTAGGTTGGTGAATTAAATCTAAATTATTAGCATTAAATGAGAAATGTGTCACTCATCCTAATAAGAGCGTAATAAAAACGAGAGGAAACGAGGAGCCAAATCCTTTTCCCAACAAATAACGAAATTCTCAATCACCCAATAGTTAATTTCCCAAGTTAATTCCCCCGCATTCAACTAAGAGCATTAAGTTCACTCAACTATGGCTACAAGAACGGATGATGTTTATCCCTAGAATTATATTGCAGATTAAATTAATTCCTTATATTGTTCAAACTCTTGTTGATTAATCTAAAGTCATTCCTAATTTCTCCTTTGAAGCTCAAATCAAGTAAACGGGGGATTCTTTTATGCCACTGAGCAATCTCGAACTTTCCGCTTAAGTCAAGGTGCATCTGCCTTGTCTGTAATTAACTAATTACTAAATCTAACTTTTACAATAAATGGTTTTCTATCTTTGGAAAATCTTACTGTTCTGGAAGGATTTTATATGTTCTGAACGAGTGGTTTATTATATCGTACACGAGTCATCCCCAACTATAATATAAAATAAAAGGTAAATCAAACTTGAAACCTCCAAAAACTCGCAAGAATAAATAAACTTAAGAGAATATGAGTTTGCAACATGATTTAACATGTAGAGTATATACTACTACTAAGCAATGCGAATTAACGAAGCTTATTAGTGATTGCCTTTGGAGACATCAAGCTCTGGGTATAAACGTATACATCGAGAATGGAATCTTCATTGATGTCATCACGGACCAGATCGGGCCATTCAATAAATGGTCCTTTCGATGTCCTAAATACAGTCCTTTCAGAATATTCACAATATAGTAGCACTTCACCATCAGCAAATATGTATTTTGGTATAGTTAAAGGAACCCCAATAGCAGGTATAGTAAGCATTTTAGACCAAGATTCTTTGACACCATAAAGTTTCATCACCCATAAATTAAATGTGCTCCCGTCATGATAAGTAGAATAAACGCATAACATTCCTTTCAACACTGATACAACTGACTCTCTCACTGTCATCGTCAAGCACACTGGCTCTGGCAACGGTTCATTTCTGTACGTTTCATTTGAAATATTAAACGAGATCACAATAAACTCTGGGAGCTGAATACGTCCTAGCCAATGAAATGCTCCATGTACAAATGCCAAATCCATATGCATAAACAAGCATGATACGTTATTTCTACAGCTTTTATTAGCAAGTTTTCTCCAAGAACCACTTTTAACTGAGAGAATTTCATTGAGGGTGTCATCCTCGTTATTAACCTTAAGGACCTTATAGTCATTACTACTTGAGTCAAAACCCAATCCAAAAGTGTATCTATTTCTGTCCACGGTGGAGTAATCTGAATGAGGAAGTACTATTGTTTCTCTTGTGGAGGGATTCCATAGCAATAATATCGAAGGATCTCTCTTAGGTGTATTCTGAAGCCCGACTAAAAACAAGCCATCACAACAACAATATATTCTGCCATACTTTGGTTCATAGTTTAATGGGCAATCAAGTTTTCGTACGACTTGAATATTCAAAGATAAAGAAGAAAAAGAGATGCTGGTATTAGCTTCACCATCCTTATAAGATATTTGGCTAATAAGCAATTTTTGAAGGTTTTGGTTCCTGCTGGCAATATTGAGATGCTTCGTCCTAAAGTAACATGATGAGATTAATGTATTCCAAGATCCAGAAACACACTTAAATCGCATAAGAGACTCAACAGGTAACCTGCTGAGGATATCGACAATTATTTCCTCTTGGACGTGAGTTCCCATTCCTACATACGACAAGGCAAGTACTTTTAATTATTAATCCACAGGTTGAACACCTTTATGTTGAGCAGAAATTGAAGAAGAAACCTACAACAATTAGAGAATACTATTAGTTAGAATATATTTTCAAATACATCTTACTTGAGTAATATGTTAGAGGAGGCCGACAACTACGCTGTTGCAAAATAACCGAATACACAACCATGTTTGTTCAATTGTGTATGTCTTTATGATTTTTCTTTTTGCTAAAAATATAGTTTGTCATATATTTATGTAAAAATCAAAATTGATAGAAACGCCTAAACAATATATGTTAGGTTAACGGCCCGACAGGTAGCATAACCCTAGCAAGAGCACGTAAACAGTAAAACAAAGACTATACACAATTGTGAAAAATACAATATGCAGATGAATATTCGCAGAAAAAAAAAACCCAGAAATATTCAACCATTAGATATGCTTCTTTTTTAAAATATGGATGATTTTGCTAAGCCAAGTTTATTAAGGAAAGCTTCAAGCCTTCAACCTACATATCAACACATAGTTTCACCTTGACTATAATACAATAAATACAAAGTATAATAAATAAGAAAAACAACAAAGCAACACTACATGAAGAATAAGTTAATGTAAAAAACATCGAGAGAAAAGAACTTACACCTTATCCCAAAGAAGCAAAAGAGTAAAGAAGTTGATGCGTTGCTTAATTGAAAGAACAAGTTAGCCGTAGGCTTTATAGATAAGGGGTGAGGATTATATGTTACCAATACAGAGTCAAAATGGGTTTGACATGGTAGGACAGCCCAACCCAAGCTGCTAGTTAGATGTGGTTGGATTATGATTTTCAGCCCATTCGTGAAAGTACCCTTATTTTAAGGGCAAAAACGTAAATATGCAAGAATTAAGAAATTTTTAATGAATCTTAGCAGCATTCGTTAATTAACAAAATATGTCAACGAAAGATTTACTTTCCTTAACAAAAACTTATAAAACTGGAATAACCATCTATGATCTATCCACCAATTTCTCACCCCTCAAAATTAAGAATCATGCATTAAATCAACTAGAAATTTTGAATGATTAAATCTTTACTTATTTGAATTATAGAAGTACTAATATTTAAGACTTTAAAATAAATATTGTTTGGGAGAACTAGGAGTATCACGTTTTCTTTTCCTTATATTTGCTAATGGAAATTTCCATGTGAAATAAGTTTGATACTTAATTCTTCTTATAGGGATCTTATCCGAGATATTTTTATACGTTGTTACTATTAAAGTGAGAGGTTTGTATTTAATATCTTTTAGCAAGAAAAAGAAACAATGTGGCCTAAAGTTTTTTCTAATTGGAATTTAAATTAGGATAATATACATTCTATTTAAACATGTACATTTGTAACTACCCAAGCATCTCTTCTCTTTTTCTTGCTAAAAGATATTGTCTTTCTATATTATTTTTGCTTTTGTATCATTTAAAGAATATGAAACTAATAAATCTAGAATATATAGTGTATAATAATATATAGATGAAAACCAAATAATTATAAAAGGATATTAAATATTACTATTATATATTGACTATCACAGTTAAAATAATAGTACTAAAATAAAATATTGAATATATCATCTATTTCTTGAAAAGTTACAGTGAAATGTTGATATTATCTCCTAATAACAATAATATACACTAATTATTTAATGTACATTATTATGAAATATGCATTATATTTTATGCATAGACATCGAAAAGTTGAAAAATATTTCATGTCAAATATACATAAAATATATTCAGATTTTACCAAGAGTACATAAATTATACATTAAATATACCTAATACATATATCAAATATGTGCATTTACTTATAGGTCATATATACAAAAATATAAATTAAAAATATAACTTATAGGTCATATATTCACCCCAAACACTTCTAAATCCCGAACCAACCATCCCCGCAAGTCATAAATCATCACAAGCACCTACGAGAAGTTTTATTTTAGGGAATGAGGTTCTAAAAGTTAAAATGACCGGTTGGGTCATTACATTCTCCACAGCTTAAACAAACGTTCGTCCTCGAACGGGTTTAGAATTATACCTGGAGTGCTGAATAAGTGTAGATATCTGCTCCGCATGTCTTCTTCGGCCTCCCAAGTCGCTTCCTCGACTGGTTGGCCCCTCCACTGGACTTTTACTGCAGAAATCCTCTTGGACCTCAACTGGCGAACTTGTTTATCAACAATGGCAATTGGCTCCTCTTCATAACCCAAGCTATTATCTAGTTGGACTGTGCTGAAGTCTAACACATGTGATAGGTCGGCATGATACTTCCGGAGCATAGATACGTGAAAAACCGGATGAACTCCCGATAGGCTGGGAGGCAATGCAAGCTCATAAGCAACCTTCCCAACTCGTTTCAACACTTCAAATGGGCCTATAAACCTTGGGCTCAACTTGTCCTTCTTCCCGAATCTCATAATTCCCTTCATCGGCGAAACCTTCAAAAGAACTTTTTCACCTACCATAAATGATATATCACGCGCTTTCTAATCCGCGTAACTCTTTTGTCTGGACTGTGCTGTACGAAGTCGCTCCTGAATCAACTTTACCTTTTCCAAGGCATCCCTTACCAAATCAGTACCATATAACTTAACCTCACCTGGCTCAAACCATCCGATAGGTGAACGACATCACCGACTATATAAAGCCTCAAATGGAGCGATCTCGATGTTGGATTGGTAACTGTTATTATATGCAAACTCGGCCAAAGGCAGGAAACGATCCCACTGACCTCTAAAGTCGATCACACATGCCCTGAGCATATCCTCCAAAATCTGAATTGTCCTCTCTGACTGTCCATCGGTATGCGGATGAAAGGCTGTGCTGAGCTCTACACCGGTCCCCAACTCACTCTGTACTGCTCTCCAGAAATGTGAAGTAAACTGAGGGCCTCTATCTGATATGATGGAAATTGGAACACCGTGCAACCGAACTATCTCCTGAATATAAATCTGGGCCAACCTCTCTGAAGTATACGTAGTCACAACAGGAATAAAATGTGTCGACTTAGTCAACCTGTCAACAATCACCCAAACTGTATCAAACTTCCTCAAGGTCCGCGGCAACCCAACTACAAAGTCCATAGTAATTCGTTCCCATTTCCACTCTGGTATAGTCATCTGCTGAAGTAGGCCACCTGGCCTCTGGTGCTCATATTTAACTTGCTGGCAATTTAGACACCTAGATACATACTCAACTATGTCCTTTTTCATTCGTCGCCACCAATAATGTTATCTCAAGTCACGATACATCTTAGTAGCACCTGGATGAACAGAATACCGAGAACTGTGTGCTTCTTCCAGGATCTTTTTCCTCAGTCCATCCACATTAGGAACACATAGACGATCCTGGAGTCGCAGAACACCATCCTCTCTAATAGTAACTTCCTTGGCACCACCTCGTAGTACCGTTTAACGAAGAACCATAAAGTATGGGTCATCATATTGGCGAGCCTTGATCTGCTTAAATAGTGAAGATTGGGCCACCACACATGCAAGAACTTGGTTGGGCTCTAAAATATCCAGCCTCACAAGTTTGTTAGCCAAGGACTGAATATCCGAGGCTAATGTCCTTTCCTCTGCTGAAATGAAAGCCAAACTACCCATACTCTCCGCCTTCCTGCTCAAGGCATCTGCAACCACATTTGCTTTGCCCGGATGGTACAAGATAGTAATATCATAATCTTTTAGTAACTCCAGCCATCTGCGCTGCCTCAAATTTAGATCCCTCTGCTTGAACAAATGATGCAAACTGCGATGATCAGTGTAAACTTCACAAGACACCCCATAAAGATAATGCCTCCAAATCTTTAGAGCGTGAACAATCGCAACTAACTCCAAATCATGTACTGAATAATTCTTCTCGTGGGGCTTCAGCTGACGTGAATCATATGCAATAACTCGCCTTTCCTGCATCAATACACAACCCAAGCCAACGCGTGACGCATCGCAATACACTGTATATATTCCCTAACCAGATGGTAACACTAACACGAGTGTTGTAGTCAATGCTGTCTTGAGCTTCTGAAAGCTTGACTCACAATCATCAGACCATCGGAAATGAACACCCTTCTGGGTTAATTTGGTCAAAGGTGCTGCAATAGATGAAAAACCTTCCACGAACCGACGATAATAACCTGCTAAACCCAGAAAACTCCTGATCTCAGTCGCCGAAGTGGGACGATGCCAATTCTGAACTGCCTCAATCTTTTTGGGATCAACTTTAATACCTTTGCCCGATACAATATGTCCCAAAAATGCTACAAACTCAAGCCAAAACTCACATTTAGAGAACTTAGCATATAGCTTTTGTTCCCGCAATGTCTAAAGCACTACTCTCATATGTTGCTCATGTTCCTCCTTACTGCGTGAATAGATTAATATGTCATCAATGAAGACAATGAAAAACGAATCAATATATGGCATGAATACCCTGTTCATCAGAACGCTGTCGGGGCATTAGTTAAACCGAAGGACATCACCAGAAACTCATAATGACCATATCTAGTCCGAAAAGCAGTCTTTGGAACATCCGAATCCCGAATCTTCAACTGATAGTACCCCGACCTTAAGTCGATCTTAGAGAATACCCTAGCACCCTGCAACTGGTCAAATAGATCATCAATACGCGGCAACGGGTACTTGTTCTTAATAGTGACTTTATTCAATTGGCGATAATCAATACATATCTGCATTGTTCCATCCTTCTTTTTCACAAATAATACTAGTGTACCCCAAGGCGATACACTCGGTCTGACGAACCCTTTGGTTAGTAACTCTTCAAGATGTTCTTTCAATTCTTTCAATTCCGTGCGATACGGTGGGATAGATATAGGTTGGGTATCTGAAGCCAAGTCAATACATAAATCAATATCACGATCAGGTGGCATACCTAGAAGATCTGACGGAAATACATCGGGGAACTCCCGAACTACAGGCACTGAATCAATAGCCGGAGTCTCTACAGTAGTATCCCGAACATAGGCTAGATAAGCCAAACAACCCTTATCAACCATGTGTTGAGCCTTTATAAAAGAAATAACTCGATTAAATGAACTAACAAGTGAACCCTTCCACTCCAGCTTAGGCAATGCTAGAATAGCCAAGGTAACAGTCTTGGCATGACAATCTAGAATAGCATGATATGGAGATACCGGTCCATGCCCAGAATAATTTCAAAATCGGTCATCTCAAGCAATATGAGATATGCTCTGGTTTCATAACCACAGAATGTAATAATACAGGACTGGTAGATCCAGTTCACAACAACAGAATCGCCCACAGGAGTGGACACATAAACAGGAGTACTCAAGGACTCACGAGAAACACCCAGGAATGGAGTAAATAGAGATGACACATATGAATACGTAGATCCTTGATCAAATAATACTGAGGCATTTTTGCCACAAACAGAAATAATACCTGTAATCACGGCATCTGAGACTTCTACATCTGGTCTAGCTAGAAAAGCATTAGAACCGAGCTGGAGCGCCAACTGTCTGGCCTCCGCATGGCTGACCTCCACCTCTAGGACGACCCCTACCCACCTGTCCTCCACCTCTGGGTGGTCGGACTACTAGTAGAGCAACTGGTCCGGTAAGCATAGGCTGCTGACCCTGCTGTACTGGTCTACCCCGAAGCCTGGGGCAAAACCTCCGCATATGACTGGGATCCCTGCACTCGTAACAACTTTTCGGTGCGATGGGCTACAGACTAAGTGTCTGGCCCTGGAGACATGAATATCCACTGGGAGGACTCTGAATAGCTGGTGGGCGGTAAGAACTCTCTGGGATAGCACTGAGATAAGGTCGCACTGGAGCACCTCGAGGAGGTGGTGGTTCTGGATATGGGGGTCTGCTGGACTGCCCCCTCACGAACTGACCTCTGCCCCCGGACGGAGCACCTCTGAACTCTCCAGAGTACCTGAACTGTTTATCTCTCATAATCTTCTCTCGGCTCCACTGACGTACACCCTCAATCCTCCGGGCTATCTCCACAACTTGCTCACAAGAAGTACCCATCTCAACCTCTCGAGCCATAGTGGCCTGAATACCAGTATGTAAACCGGCTACAAACCTTCGCACTCTCTCCGCCTCAGTAGGGAGTATCATTAGTGCATGGCGAGATAATTCAGAAAACCTCGCCTCATAATTAGTCACTGACATCTGACCCTGCTGGAGCTGCTCAAACTGAAACCGCAACTCTTCCCTCCGGGAGGGTGGAATATACATTTCCAAGAAGAAACGGGTGAACCTGTCCCAAGTCATGGGAGGAGAATCTGTTGATCTGCCAGGAGCATAAGACTGCCACCATCTACGGGCTCTACCCTCTAGGTGAAAAGTAGCGAAATCAACCCCATGGGATTCCAATATCCTCATGTTGTACAGTCTATCCTTGCAACGATCAATGAAATCCTGTGGATCCTCATGTCGCTCACCCCCGAAGACAGGAGGATGTAGTCTAGTCCATCTGTCCAATAGTATCTGAGGATCGGCGGCTACAGCTGGCCTGGGCTCAGGTGTAGCTGCTGCCACTGGCTAGGCTCCACCCATGGGTAGTGCGTCCTGGGTCTGATATACAACAGTTGCCTGTCCATGAGCCTACGCGGTAGGGGTCTATGCTCCCCCGCCCGCCTGATATGTGGCTGGGTCTGCCGGAAATAAACCGGCCTAAGTCATATTGTCCATGAATCGCAGCATACGACCCATGACATCCTGAAATCCCGGTGTAAATGTGAAGTCCACCGGAGCTGGCTCTGGCACCTCACCCTGCTCCTCAATAATGGGATTCTCTGCTGGATCCACTAGTGTCATAACTGGAATAGTCCTGGGACGTCCTCGCCCTCTACCACGGGCTGGAGCCCTCCCTCGGCCTCTAACAACTGGGGGAGTAGCTCTACCCTAGTCTAGAACTTCATTCGAGCGCGTTCTCACCATCTGTTAGAAAATAAGAGAAGGATTTTTAGTGCTACATTAATTGCACGATGGAATGTGAAGAAAGGTAATTTCCTAACACCCTATAGCCTCTCGAAGATAAGTACAGATGTCTCCATACCGATCTGCAAGACTCTATTAGGTCTGCTCATAACTTGTGAGACCTACGTGAACCTAGTGCTCTGATACCATGTTGTCACGACCCATTCACCTGTAGGTCGTGATGGCGCCCAATACTACAGCTTGGCAAGCCAACTAATAAATTAAGCATACATTGATAAAATTAAAAATCAAAAAAATATAAACCCAAACTCTACCAATGTGTGTGCCAAGACCTGGTATCACAAGTGAATGAGCATATAGTAGATTATACAAAACTCCAAATACTGTCTGAAATGAAATAGACAGAATGTAAATATAAGAAGAGACACTGGTAGCTGCAGAACGGCTCAGAAAGGCAGCTCACCACTATGCCTCGGGATGACGTGGGTATGTGATGATAGGTCCTCCACTAGTACCTGTCTCAGATCCTGCACAAAAGGTGCAGCAAGTGTAGTATGAGTACGTAAACAACATGTACCCAGTAAGTATCAAGCCTAATCTCGAAGTGGTAGAGACGAGATGGCCGACTTTGACACTCACTATGGGTCAATAATAACTGAAATAAAACTAGGATATTTAAATCAGCATGATTTACAGAATTTACAATAATTTATTTAATCAGCGGAAATAATCAAATTCCATCAAATGTAACAATTCTCAATATATTAATTAAATTCTTTCAATTCAAATAATTTCTAATTTATCAATTAAATCTCATTTACAGGAGTAACAATTAATTCATTAACAAGCAAGAATAATAATTCATTAAATTTCAAGGATTTTCTAATTTATTAATTAGCTTCACAAGCTGAAATAAATTATTAAAATATCGTATAATAATTATTATTATTAAGCACGATTTCAGCTGAGGACGTACGACCCGATCCAGAATGTTGTGTACACTGCCGAGGGACGTGCGGCGCGATCCATAAATGCATCTATCCTGCCAAGGCGTTCGGCCCGCTCCACAAGAAAGGAGGAAATTTTCTTATGTGCCTCCGTAAGGAGAGTATATTTATTATAAGATTAATTCGGGAGGAGAACAATTTCTTTTAACAATTAATTGATTTAAACAGAAAATCAAGCCTATGAGATTTCCATCATTTAATATCTTTACCTAATAATTCACAATATATTCATATATATCAATTAATATTAATTAATTAAAGAATACTATTTATACAAGTAATGCATGCTTTGAGTCCTAAACTACCCGGACTTTAGCATTAATAGTAGCTACGCACGGACTCTCGTCACCTCGTGCATACGTAGCCCCCACAATTAGCAATAATTATTTAATTTTAATCACCTATGATTTAATTTCTCCCTCACAAGATTAGACAAGAGACTTACCTCGTCTTGCTCCAATTTAATCAACAATAAGGGCTTTTCCACGATTATCCAACTCTGTCTGGCTCGAATCTAGCCAAAATAATTCGATACAATCACCAAAAATTATAAGAATCAATTATATAAGAAAATACTATATTTTTAATAAAAATTCCGAAATTAATTAAAAATTCGTCTGTGGGGCCCACGTCTCGGAATCCGGAAAAAGTTACGAAATCTGACAACCCATTCAATTATGAGTCCAACCATACCAGTTTCACTCAAATCGACTCTGAATCGATACCGAAATGTCAAAAATGCGTTTCTATGAGATTTCTAAAAGATTTTTAAATTCAAATCTCAAAACACTAATTTATGGTGAAAACAATGATATACTTGTATATGTAGACCAAATCCGAGTTAGAATCACTTACTCCAATATTTTTCCTTGAAAATCTGCCAAAAGTCGCCTCTGCTCAAGCTCAAGTTTGTCAAAAATGGCAAATGGGACGAATGTCCTCTTTTATAAACTCCCTAGGCAGCCTTCGGAATTCTGCCTCGATCGTGGCTTCGATTGTGGCCCTCGAGCCTGGGCTTCGGTCATGGCCTCGATCATGTCCTCGAACTTGGGACTGGGTCATGGCCTCGATTAGGCCTCGTGCCTAGGACATGGTCATGGCCTCGATCAAGTTCGATCTTGGGTCTTGATCCTGGCCCTCGAGCCTTGCCTTCGATCATGGCCCTCGAGCTGGACCTTCGATCGTGGCTTCGATACTGAGCCTCGTCCTTGGCTTTGACTCAAGCCTCGATCGTGGGCTCGATATCTGGGTTCGATCACAACCCAGAATATAGAACAGAAAGGAAAATTGCAGCAGCTTTTTAAGTCCAACCTTTGATCCGTTAACCATCCGAAACTCACCCGAGGCCCTCGGGACCTCAATCAAATATACCAAGAAGTCCTAAAACATCATACGAACTTAGTCGAACCTCTAAATCACATCAAACAACGCTAAAACCATGAATCATACCCCAATTCAAGCTTAATGAAACTAAGAGTTTTCAATTTCTAGGTTCGACGTCGGAACCTATCAAATCAACTCCGATTGACCTCAAATTTTACACACAAGTCATAAATGACATAACGGAGCTATGGAAATTTTTGGAACTGGATTCTGACTCATGTATCAAAAAGTCAACTCATCGGTCAAACTTCCAAATTTAAATTCTTGTTTTTAGCCATTTCAAGCCTAATTTAACTACGGACTTCCAAATATATTTTCGAACACGCTCCTAAGTGCAAAATCACCATACGGAGCTGTTGGAATCATCAAAATTTTATTCCGGGGTCGTTTTGTCAAAATGTTGACCGAAGTCAAACTTAGCACTTTAAGGCCAACTTAAGGAACCAAGTGTTCCGGTTTAATCCCAAACACTTCCAAATCCCGAACCAACCATCCTCGCAAGTCATAAATCATTACAAGTACCTACGGGAAGTTTTATTTTAGGAAACGGAGTTCTAAAAGTTAAAATGACCGGTTAGGTCATTACATTTTTGTTAGATTTTCACATGCATGTCGGTGACTTTATCCAATTTGCATACTGGTGAGCTGAGGGTGCTCGATTAAATGACTAAATCAACTGAATTTCTTTTAATTTTCTTATTTTGTTTTTGATCTTATTTTGGTATGTCTTTGTTTCTGGTGAGCTTTCTATTGCTTCTTTTTTCCTCTTCAGTCTCTAACTGTTGTTATAATTTTGAGTACATTTTTTGGGTAAATTCTATTTGAGTTGAGAGGTACAGAATTTTGATCCTATATCTTCTCCTTTTAAATGTTGTTTACTATTATGCCAACGTTTTTCTTTTTGAAATTGGGTGCAATTTTGAGCTTTACTTTCCTCCTGTTCTATTTCTATTTCTACTTCTTTTTGCGTCTTCTTTGGATTTGCTATTTTTTCTCAATTATTCTATACCCTTCTGCAAATGTATGTTCTGATTTACCACGTATGTTGCAGCTCGCCTATCCAGTAGTTTCGGAGCGTCAATATGTCTTTGCTTTTATTTGCCTCAAGAGTCGTTCCACGAAATTATAGGATTGAGTAGAGGTGTTCATAACACGCAGCGGAAGACAATAATAATTCTAGGTAGAATTTTTCGTGTTTAAAAATTATTTTGCATGTCAAAAATCGGATCTAAGACGTACCTGGTGAAATGAGTCTTATTTTAAATTTCTTCGATAGTGTGAAGACTCTATTCGTATCCACACCGAGACTGATCCTTACTATCAACTCTTTGATCAATAAAATTCCGCGAACAAATTGAATGAAAATATTGTGTTGAAATTTTTCTCAGATATCTCAACTCAAAGGTAGAAGAACAAGAAATAATTTTTTTGTACTAGTATTTTCTATCTTGGCTTTGTATTGCATTATTACTTTCCCAAAGCAATTTTCTTCTCATGATTTTTACAATATGTATAAGATTTATATCACCCTAATTCTTAATTAGGATTCACACACACACACACACACACACACACACACACACACACACACACATATATATATATATATATATATATATATATATATATATATATATATATACACATAATTTTCATTGGAAAAATACAAATCACATGCTTTATGATAAATATTTAAAAAACATGTAACTCATTTATGGAATTCAATTCTAAATTGAATTCTACAACTTAGTTATACTTTAAAATAAAAACATGTAACTCATTTATGGAATTAAATTCTTAATTGAATTCTATAAATATTAATTATAATTACCAAGTGCATATATATCAACGAAGAGATGTAATTTTAATTTTCTTATTTAAAATAGAAAATTTTAACTTGTTCACAATATTAATTATATCCTCTGTGCTAGCAAAGAATATAATAATATTTTATTTGGACTAATAACTAAATTTATTTGACTAATTAAATTCTTTAATTTAATTATCAAATAATAAAGTAATTAATCCTTTAGCAAAGATCAGAACACTCGTTAGTGTGCGACCTCATAGGTTCAATACTAAACCGGTAGTAAATTGATCACATCAGTATACTAATCAAGGGTGGCGTCTAGCATGAAGTATACAATTTACTCTCAAGAATCAGTAGAAGAATAATGTATTAATTCCTTCTGTCTTTATAGCTCTGGGTCACCCTAGGATATGGTTCAACTATCAAATCCTAATAGGCGACCGACTATGTGTTCGTGTAAAACGTAATCGACCATTGAATGACCTAAGAAACTCTTTGCTTCTTTCATTCAATTGCCTTGGCCAAGGTCTTAATTTGGTCGGTTATAATTTATGACAACATGGAGCTTAAACTCATTACCAAGAGTTGACAGATTCTATCTTGATCAATCACTAATTCTACAAGTATTTAATCGTACCAATATTCTTTCAACTATCGACCTAGGGCCATAGGTGTCTAGTATCAAAGCACAATAAATAACTTTTCAATTACTATGATGATATCAGGCCAAAGGAAACTCTTACATCACATTCTTCAAGAAAATATCATATTGACAGTTTATGGTAATTCTAACCATTAGGAATTATCCAATGCAAATGTATGTTCTCATTTACCACGTATGTTGCAACTCGCATGTCCAGTAGTTTCGGAGCGTCAATATGTCTTTGCTTTTATTTGCCTCGAGAGTCGTTCCATGAAATTCCTCAATGGAAGTAACTAAACAAGTATTTTGCAAAAAGAGTTGGGCTTCAAAAAATTATCAAAGCTAAGCTAAAGAGGTTGGTTACGGCCTCAGTTATTGTGACTATGTGCATATGTCTCAATGGTGTATGATGGTGTTGTTAGGCTAGAAGCTTGTTACCTATAGCGGAAACGACGGAAGAAAACCCTAGAAGGGTTGAGAAAAGAAGAGTGAGACGAGTGAGTCGGTCAAAGTCTAATTGACCAAAACTGATTTTCTTATTTAGTAAAAACTATTTATATTTACAGGTATCAAAAAGGGAAAAATAATTGTGAAAAAATAGTTACATGTCTAAACTATAAGAGTCATAAAAACGGCCTTCTTCTTTCCCTTATCCGATTGGGCCTGTGACAATTAGGCCTGAGATGTATCTGGGCGGACACCCCTCTCAAGCTTAAGGGTGAGAACACACCAAGCTTGCAAAGTAAACCATGATGAACTTGACCAGGAAGAACTTTGGTCATGATGTCTACCAACTGGTTGGAGATGGAGATAAAATGCAAAGAAATCAGACCAGTCTGCAAGCAAGTGCGTACATAATGACAGTCAATCTCAATATGTTTGGTGCGCTCGTAAAAAAATGGGTTTTTGGCAATATGAAGAGCTGCCTATGTCACAACCCAATTTCACCTATAGGTCGTGATGGCGCCCAACACTACAACTAGACAAGTCAACTAATAAATTAAACATATATTGATTAAACTTTTAATCCAAGAATAAAATAAAATACCAAATTCTACCAATGTGTGTGCCAAGACCTGGTGTCACAAGTGTATGAGCATCTAGTAGATTATACAAAACTCCAAATATTATCTAAAATGAAATAGACAGAAATGTAAAATACAAAGAGAGGCATTGGTAACTGGAGGACGGCTCAGAAAGGCAGCTCACCACTACGCCTCTCGATAACGAGGATGTGAATAATAGGTCCTCCACAAGTACATGTCTCAGATCCTGCACAAAAAGTGCAGCATGTGTAGTATGAGTACGTAAACAACGTATACCCAGTAAGTATCAAGCCTAATCTCGAAGCGGTAGAGACGAGATAGTTGACTTTGACACTTACTAAGGGTCAATAATAATAAATAGGATGGAATAGGATTTATTTAATTCAACATGATTCATAGAGTTAACAATTTTTTTTTTAAATCAGCAGAATTATTAGCGAAGGTTTTATACAACTATTCTTTGTTTTGGTCAATTAGTGTGAGTAATCAATTCCTATCTGGTTTTTGAAACCTGTACATCTTCCAAACTTGTTTCACATGAATATATCTGTTAGCTTAGTGTTATAGCACAAAAATATAGTTACCTTTAGTGTCTCATCTTATTATAGTAATACTTTTCACAAGAAAGGCATTCATCAGTTTAGTGATATATAATGAGATCTTGAACTGATACTCATCGAGAAGTGACTCTACTTATCCTCAAAATTAAAAATTACCAGTCATACACAAATCTTCACATCAACCCAATATAGAAAGTTTATTGCAAAAAAACTAAAAGAAAGTGAATTTGAAACCCAAATGAAGAAAAATAAACTTACATGATATTACCTTCAGATTAGTCAAATTTTAAACGTACTGAGCCTGGCCATTTGAAGTATCTGTTATGAATATAAGGTAACTTTAGAGACAGATTAAGATAACAGAAAATAATAAGACACTTTCATCAAAAGAGTAAAAGGACAATGGAGAAGATTCTTATACACACCTTTTAACTTAACGAACATGGTTTCATCTTTACCACAAAAGAAAATGTGATTTTATTTGATTAATTGTCTTTATACAGTCACTTTCGAGAGCAATCTTGCATATATTTTTTTAAAAATATATTCAGCTTCGAACACAATGGCACATATTTACCTAGCAGTCGTGTAGCAGTACCAACATTTAAAGTGCTTAGTGATTTCAAAACTTCATCATAATTTTTCAGCACACACGGATCACTATATTTCCTCTTAAACAACTTTATTTTTATTGTCCTCTCAGAGTAATTGAGCAAGACTCATCACTATATAAACAAAATTGGGGTTTAAATGGTCTCCACAATTCACAATTCTTAAGGAGAAAATCTGGGCAACAGCTCTGCGCTGTATTGCAGTATATTTTTTGAGGCAGTAAACCACAGAACTGGACATCTTGGTCTTTATAACAATTGTAGATATATCTCTTATCTTTTTATAGCCTTTTGAATTACCCCAACCCGATTTTTAGAAAAAAAGTTATTCCCAAAATAGTAACTGCTGTCCAATTCACGGGATTAAATTTCTGATTTTAAATGACTAAAAGTCACCATACAAAAGATATACTAATTCACATATAGATAGAGTAAGAAACTTACCCCAAGTTTGAGAGAGTTTCTCCACAAAATTCAAAACCTAGGATTTCCAAAATAAGCTCAACCTATCTCGATTCTTGAAGGTAAATGAATATTTTGCCTCACCACTCCATTACTTTTACCCTGTTTGTCTTATATCTTTATTCTCTTCTTAGAGGCTTATAACTTAATTGGCGTAAATTTTAATCTAGATCGATATTCAAACATTGTGCATACAAACCCACACATTTCAAGAAAGCTTTAAACCTAAAGCCAAAAAGGTACTAACTGAAACTGATGTAATATAGCTTCAAGAAATAGAAAAGAAAAATTCATTTATATCACGTAGCAAATTGATCAAATACTCAATTTTTCAATCCTTGAAAATTAACCCAGAACCTAAAATGAAGCATCTAAAAAAATAGCACAATAAAAATAATTCCTGAAAGTCACATCAACAAAAATGGCACAACAAATTGAGACTTACACATGCATAGTCAGGGTGCGCAGTAATCATGGCAGCATAAGTCTTGGTGGCCAATTCATCAAGCTGGCTAGTACAATCCCTTTGTAAACACTATCATACACCATTGAGACATAAGCACATGGTCACAATAACTGAGGCCGTAACCAACCTCTTTAACTTAGCTTTGATAATTCTTTGAAGCCCAACTCTTTTGCGAAATACTTGTTTAGTTACTTTCATTGAGGAATTTCGTGGAACGATTACTGTACAAATTAACAAAAGAAAAATATTAAAAACACCAAAATGAGGTATTGATAGAGGAGTGGTTTTCTCTGATGATATCAACTGAATATGAAGCATGAAGCCCTAAGTAGAAGGCAGGTGTAGAAGTGGAATATTGAAAACGGAGATGAACTGATAGACACAAAAGGAGAAGGAAACAGGCGATAAAATTCTAGACAATGAATGTCAAATAAATGAGGCGGCGATTGCTTTGGATGACACGTAAGTCTATAATACGAAATGTCAATACTGCCCTTATAATTGAATTGAATTGAATTCCTGGAAGCTGCCAGGTCGAAACCCCGGCTCTTATGTAACTAGTCTTAGGTGAACACTATATCAATTAATATATAATTTTTAAAAATTACACAAAAATTATTTAATAATGTGAGTTATATTGAACAAATATTAAAGAAAAAAATATAAGTTCTTAAACATGAAAACCATTGCTCTCATTTAGCTAGTTTGCTCGATAAATAAATAATAATACAAAATCTTACAAAAATACTTTAATGTTAGAGTTAATACTTTATAAAAAATAACCTAAATATAGGGATTTGTCATTTGTTGGAATGATTAAAAAAAGATAGAAAATAATAATGACATTTTTAATACATTTTGTCTTATGTTGTTACATTCTTATTGTTTCAAGTTTGCATATTTAGTATTTGACTTTTACTATAACCGATTTTGCTCTATTTTCTTATTTCTTTCACTAAACCTATACTTTTATTGTGAAAATTAATTTATGTGCCTTAAAAGATTTTTCAACTTGAAAAATAATTTTACTTACACGATAATTTTATAAAAGAATTGAATTTATGTTTTTGCTAATTACTTAATTCAAAGATTTAATTATTTTTTCTTACCATTTAAAATATTTATTTTTTTCGCATCGTTGCTTCGTGCTTTTATAATAATATAGAAAATTAAATAATTCATGAACTCCTTTCCTACTCGAATAATTTTTATCGATTTTTTGTGTAATATTTAAAAATTACATTCAATAATTAGAATAAATATTTAATTAAATACAAACCTCTCACTTTAATAGTAACAACGTATAAAAATATCTCGGATAAGATCCCTATAAGAAGAATTAAGTGTCAAACTTATTTCACATGGAAATTTCCATTAGCAAATATAAGGAAAAGAAAACATGATACTCCTAGTTGATTTGTCGACATTGAAATATCTCTTGCGCCATGCACTTTTCACAACTTTTACTTTTATTTAATGATGAAAGTATTTTTCTTATTAAGCGATATTCACCAAAATTATTACTAAAGGGTCATATTATTTTTTACTATATGCTTTTCTCCATTTACGGCACGAAGCAAAAAATGACTGAATGCTGAATGCTGAATCTGTTCTTGTTCTCATGTTTCTTGTTAGATGAATCTTTGTTATTTTAGGTAATAAGTATTTTTTTACCAAGTTAGCATTTACAATCTTTGTTCGATTTAGGACTAATGGTAGTATTTGAAGAGTATAAATAGTTTCCTAGAGAGCATGAGCAAGAGTGCTGGAAAATATGATTTAGCTAAACGGATATCATAATGTACTTTAGTGTGCACGTTGTGTAAGAAAACAACGTTGATAATATGGATGAATCGTTTGAAACATGTGCTTTTGGAAAACGGACATGTGCTTTTGAAACGTTACGGATGACATATTTTCGTAATATATACCCCACAGTTTTCTAACGTCGGTTGAACACTTGAACTACAATGTACCAATATAGTTGCAAATAACTTCGGAGAGCTGATGGCGTCTTGAAGAGAACTTCCTCGTGTAAGCATTCCGAAATATTGTTATCTCATTCTAATATCCCTCATTCTTTTGCAACTTCCTTATATGTCTCACACCATCTTCCATTAACCATGAATACATCTTCAAATGAATATGGTCCTCTGACATACTTCAACAATAATATCAAATAGTACATTTCATCTTCTCTACTATTCAAGAAAAGAGTATAAATAGATACAAATTTATAAAATATATTAAAGAAATTCTTTTGAAGTGTAAATATTAAATTTCTTATCAGTACAATTCGATTAATTACATTTTTTTTGTCCATGTCTTCGATAGGCTGAGGGTTCCGAATATAATACTCTGCAGTATGTACTGAAATACTCAGTGAACATAGAATGGTTGATATTGTCCGACTCAAGATACTTAACATATTTGTGCCACCAAAGCCAACGACTTACGAATGTTTATGTTTTCTTGTCGTGTTTGATTCTTTCTCATTCTCTTTTAGAATATCTCCATCTTGCTTCTCATCGTTCAAAAATCCCTAGTCTTATACCTTATATATGTGTTCCAGTCTATACGGTGGCCCTAATAACCTATTCTAATCTCTACAAGCGTGTGCGTCCTCTAACACTCTACTAAACCCCCTTCTCAGTTATTCGATGGCAAAGTAAATAATTTGCATTTGTTATAGCATACTCTAATAAATAAAAAATTATCAAAAATATCATTATAGTCATTCACGTTGACGTGAAAGCAGTATAGTAAGATTTCATAAAGCAGTTAAAATTATAGATATATTTAAGAATTTACTCATTGTATTCAAAATGAAATAGGATTAGAAACTTTAATCAATCATCTATACAAAATATAAAAAGTTAAAATTTATAGAAGAATTACACACAAAAAGAAACACGATGTAAGACAGTTGCGAATTTGACATGGAAAAGTACATGAGACAAATCTTTTGAATGATGAAAATCAGTATTATATTACACTAACATTGGTCTTGAATGTAAAATAAACCATTGATCTCTTAATATATAAAATTTAGAGTAAAATACTACGTTAATGTATAAGATTTTGATATTCAAAACTAAAAACTATGGCCATTATTTACTTGAACTCCAAAAATGTTATCCCCGTTACGATACAACAGCTACAACTACAAACATTAACATGTCATTATTTTACTTTTACCTTTTGTAGGTGAATAACTTCAGTCGTGCATGATATACATGTAAATGGCTATAATACCTAAAAGTAAATTTTATGCAAGTCATAAAAGAATAGAATATAATTTCTAGAATTTAATTTGGAATGTTAAGATGGAAAAAATCTTCCTACACAAATGTTTTATATCTGTCAATCTAAACCAAATAGAATAGAATTTCTAGAACATGTTATTTTTGTTAAACCAAACAAAATCGGAACACAAAAAGGAAATTAGTAATATTACCAATTATATCCGGTATTATAATTATATTTAAGGTTATTTTTGTCCATCAACATTGTATTCATGCTTTTATAATATATATATTTTTTAATTTATATTTCTGTATATATGACCTATAAGTAAATGCACATATTTGATATATGTATTAGGCATATTTAATGTATAATTTATGTACTCTTGGTAAAATCTGAATATATTTTATGTATATTTGACATGAAATATTTTTCAACTTTTCGATGTCTATGCATAAAATATAATGCATATTTCATAATAATGTACATTAAATAATTAGTGTATATTATTGTTATTAGGAGATAATATCAACATTTCACTGTAACTTTTCAAGAAATAGATGATATATTCAATATTTTATTTTAGTACTATTATTTTAACTGTGATAGTCAATATATAATAGTAATATTTAATATCCTTTTATAATTATTTGGTTTTCATCTATATATTATTATACACTATATATTCTAGATTTATTAGTTTCATATTCTTTAAATGATACAAAAGAAAAAATAATATAGAAAGACAATATCTTTTAGCAAGAAAAAGAGAAGAGATGCTTGGGTAGTTACAAATGTACATGTTTAAATAGAATGTATATTATCCTAATTTAAATTCCAATTAGAAAAAACTTTAGGCCACATTGTTTCTTTTTCTTAAGGGAAAAGAGTTAAACAGATCCTTAAAATTAGCATGCATGATTCTTAATTTTGAGGGGTGAGAAATTGGTGGATAGATCATAGATGGTTATTCCAGTTTTATAAGTTTTTGTTAAGGAAAGTAAATCTTTCGTTGACATATTTTGTTAATTAACGAATGCTGCTAAGATTCATTAAAAATTTCTTAATTCTTGCATATTTACGTTTTTGCCCTTAAAATAAGGGTACTTTCACGAATGGGCTGAAAATCATAATCCAACCTCATCTAACTAGCAGCTTGGGTTGGGCTGTCCTACCATGTCAAACCCATTTTGACTCTGTATTGGTAACATATAATCCTCACCCCTTATCTATAAAGCCTACGGCTAACTTGTTCTTTCAATTAAGCAACGCATCAACTTCTTTACTCTTTTGCTTCTTTGGGATAAGGTGTAAGTTCTTTTCTCTCGATGTTTTTTACATTAACTTATTCTTCATGTAGTGTTGCTTTGTTGTTTTTCTTATTTATTATACTTTGTATTTATTGTATTATAGTCAAGGTGAAACTATGTGTTGATATGTAGGTTGAAGGCTTGAAGCTTTCCTTAATAAACTTGGCTTAGCAAAATCATCCATATTTTAAAAAAGAAGCATATCTAATGGTTGAATATTTCTGGGTTTTTTTTTTCTGCGAATATTCATCTGCATATTGTATTTTTCACAATTGTGTATAGTTTTTGTTTTACTGCTTACGTGCTCTTGCTAGGGTTATGCTACCTGTCGGGCCGTTAACCTAACATATATTGTTTAGGCGTTTCTATCAATTTTGATTTTTACATAAATATATGACAAACTATATTTTTAGCAAAAAGAAAAATCATAAAGACATACACAATTGAACAAACATGGTTGTGTATTCGGTTATTTTGCAACAGCGTAGTTGTCGGCCTCCTCTAACATATTACTCAAGTAAGATGTATTTGAAAATATATTCTAACTAATAGTATTCTCTAATTGTTGTAGGTTTCTTCTTCAATTTCTGCTCAACATAAAGGTGTTCAACCTGTGGATTAATAATTAAAAGTACTTGCCTTGTCGTATGTAGGAATGGGAACTCACGTCCAAGAGGAAATAATTGTCGATATCCTCAGCAGGTTACCTGTTGAGTCTCTTATGCGATTTAAGTGTGTTTCTGGATCTTGGAATACATTAATCTCATCATGTTACTTTAGGACGAAGCATCTCAATATTGCCAGCAGGAACCAAAACCTTCAAAAATTGCTTATTAGCCAAATATCTTATAAGGATGGTGAAGCTAATACCAGCATCTCTTTTTCTTCTTTATCTTTGAATATTCAAGTCGTACGAAAACTTGATTGCCCGTTAAACTATGAACCAAAGTATGGCAGAATATATTGTTGTTGTGATGGCTTGTTTTTAGTCGGGCTTCAGAATACACCTAAGAGAGATCCTTCGATATTATTGCTATGGAATCCCTCCACAAGAGAAACAATAGTACTTCCTCATTCAGATTACTCCACCGTGGACAGAAATAGATACACTTTTGGATTGGGTTTTGACTCAAGTAGTAATGACTATAAGGTCCTTAAGGTTAATAACGAGGATGACACCCTCAATGAAATTCTCTCAGTTAAAAGTGGTTCTTGGAGAAAACTTGCTAATAAAAGCTGTAGAAATAACGTATCATGCTTGTTTATGCATATGGATTTGGCATTTGTACATGGAGCATTTCATTGGCTAGGACGTATTCAGCTCCCAGAGTTTATTGTGATCTCGTTTAATATTTCAAATGAAACGTACAGAGATGAACCGTTGCCAGAGCCAATGTGCTTGACGATGACAGTGAGAGAGTCAGTTGTATCAGTGTTGAAAGGAATGTTATGCGTTTATTCTACTTATCATGACGGGAGCACATTTAATTTATGGGTGATGAAACTTTATGGTGTCAAAGAATCTTGGTCTAAAATGCTTACTATACCTGCTATTGGGGTTCCTTTAACTATACCAAAATACATATTTGCTGATGGTGAAGTGCTACTATGTTGTGAATATTCTGAAAGGACTGTATTTAGGACATCGAAAGGACCATTTATTGAATGGCCCGATCTGGTCCGTGATGACATCAATGAAGATTCCATTCTCGATGTATACGTTTATACCCAGAGCTTGATGTCTCCAAAGGCAATCACTAATAAGCTTCGTTAATTCGCATTGCTTAGTAGTAGTATATACTCTACATGTTAAATCATGTTGCAAACTCATATTCTCTTAAAGTTTATTTATTCTTGCGAGTTTTTGGAGGTTTCAAGTTTGATTTACCTTTTATTTTATATTATAGTTGGGGATGACTCGTGTACGATATAATAAACCACTCGTTCAGAACATATAAAATCCTTCCAGAACAGTAAGATTTTCCAAAGATAGAAAACCATTTATTGTAAAAGTTAGATTTAGTAATTAGTTAATTACAGACAAGGCAGATGCACCTTGACTTAAGCGGAAAGTTCGAGATTGCTCAGTGGCATAAAAGAATCCCCCGTTTACTTGATTTGAGCTTCAAAGGAGAAATTAGGAATGACTTTAGATTAATCAACAAGAGTTTGAACAATATAAGGAATTAATCTGCAATATAATTCTAGAGATAAACATCATCCGTTCTTGTAGCCATAGTTGAGTGAACTTAATGCTCTTAGTTGAATGCGGGGGAATTAACTAGGACAGAGTTGTTAATTGTTGGGAAATTAACTATTGGGTGATTGAGAATTTCATTATTTGTTGGGAAAAGGATTTGGCTCCTCGTTTCCTCTCGTTTTTATTACGCTCTTATTAAGATGAGTGACACATTTCTCATTTAATGTTTATAATTTAGATTTAATTCACCAACCTAGCTTTATATATATATATATATATATATATATATATATATATATATATATATATAATAGTGGGTTAAAAGGATTTTCCAAGACAATTTTGGATAGAGATTATTTTATTTACAGAGTCACCACTTAGAATTGAATTTCAGTGTTCCAAGTAACCTTATTAAATCCCTAGTCAAAAGGAAATTGACTCCATTTATTATTGATCCGCGAAAACAAAAGTGTACGAAATTCTATTGAAATCCACACTTCGGGGTTTTAGTGTCTGGTTTCCATGAATAAAATGGCCAAGCGAATGATAAGTCAAGAAAGCAGCACGCAAATTGCCATCGGGTATCCTATAAAATGGCCAACCGAAAACAATGTTGCTCTGGAACTGGATGTAGATATGCATTGCGCCTCATGTTTTTACTTCTAAACCATGGCTCCCATGTTTCTCATACCACTGCCACAAGTTCTCCAAAGAGATATTCGATATCTCATGTCTGCATAGAGGATCATTAGTAGCTTGACTGCAGAGGCAAGCCCGACAAGTCCGAATACTAACAGATGGGCATATAAATGGAGAGGCAGAATTAAGAAGTTTCTCAAACTCGGCAGCAGGATAGCCATTACCGATCTCAATGGCTTTAGAGGCTAGCTGTGCCCTATGGGCATCATTCACTGCCTGAGAAATGTTTCTCCAATCATTTTCAAGACTATGAAAGGTTTGGATTTTAGCTTCAGGAACGAAGAACTTCGCCGTAGCAGCATTGTCGTAGCCCTGCTCTAGAGTGCATGTGTTATGATTTCTCAACTTCCCAAACTGAGTATCACCAGGTAAAGCTTTTATATTTTCTGAATTTTGACCTACATTTATCACTCTGACATTCACTGAGGAAGAAACAGGAGCTTGACATTTAGAAGCCAGTTGCTCATGTGTAACATTTTGACCAGGAGGAGAAACTTCTTTGTCCGCTTTGTCACCCTCTCCATCCACAGCAGGAAGCTCCTGCCGCCGCGCTGTTAGGTCATCGAACTTCTCTGATCTAGATAACAAGTCAAATTGATGTTCAACCATTTGATCATCCACGTTGGATACAACAATCGGGACATCTCCTGTTGCTTCCACATTACGGGAACAAGCTTTGGGATTCGGGATTGGTTTAAGGGAAACATATTGAACATTCCTTTTCTTGTATCTAGCCCTGAAAGAACTTGTTCCAGTTCGAGAATCTGCAACATTAATTGATCTTTTTGCTGAAGCTATTTGAGTAGCTGAACCAAATACATCATCTGATTGCGTGTTAGTCTTCAAACAAACATTTGAAGAGGCTCCATTAACTGGAGATCCTTTCTGACATTGACTTTCATTCTCCTCCAGTGGATCTAAACACTTATTTCTCCTGGGATTTTTTGGAAATTTGAGCTTTTCCTGATTTTCATGTGCGGATTGTGATAATATAATAGAATCATTAGGAAGCTCTTTCTTCAATGTACTCTTTTTCAACCTATCATCAAACAGTGAGAAACCTAAGTTCAATTTTTCCAAGTCACAGTTGCTTACATCAGCATCATTCTTCTGGACCCTTTTCCAAATACAATGATAATTTTCCTTTCTCGCATGGCTATTCTGGTTTCCAGTACTACTTGCATAGACATTTGAGTATTTCGGAACTCTTCTAAAATACTTATCCTTCTTTTCTGTTACATAAGGATTCCCAAGATGCTGCTTTGAACGCTTTTTCCTCTCACCAGCACTGTTTAAGATGTATCCAGCATAAGAAACCTCTGTACTTGCAGGTGATTTACATCCACCCGAACTACATCTTTCATCACTCCTTGAGCCAAGAGCAATAGAGCTCACGGTCATGGCATCTTTGTATCACAGCTTGAGTTATTGAACATCCAACTGCAGATTGCAGCTCATTTAGGCCATTACTGCACTTGAGATTTCTATTCCGCTTCCCCTTCTTTCTAGGTTTTTTCCTTGAGTATCTGTCTGTGGATCTATTTTCCTTAGGGTCATGAATATCCATATTTTCTACACTATTGGCATCAGATCCCCGGGAGATGGTTCCAGGAAATTCACATTCGATAATTGGATTTTGACCAGAAGGAATGATTGATAACATGTCCCATTTCTTTAGATTGCTGAAAGCACCTCCATCGTGTAGAGAGCTTCTAGACGAGATTGATTCAAGAGGAGAGCCAATATTAAAAACTCTTTGAATTTTCTCTCTACCAAACAAGAAAGAAGTTAATGGCAACAACGAACCAACTTGAATTCTATTTACATTTGATTGAAGTGATCTCCGACGGTAGAGATATTGTTGTGGAAGAACAAGAACTCTCCATAGTCCATTGGATTCCAAGACAAAGAATGTGACATCTGTAGACCTGCAAAATGATTCATATGTTAACATATGAACATTGTTAAGCTTAAACCAATATCATGTGAAAAGATATAGGGCCAACTGTTGGTATCTGATGCGATATTTCAATTTATAAGAAAAGCTATAAATGTGGTATATGACGTCAATTCCACTTCCCAACGACGTAGTTGGTATATAGTGACAAGCTACAGAAAATGAACTTCAACAATAATACACAAATACAAAAATATATGTAGCTCATCGATAGTACCAAGAAGCTGTCTTTACCTACAATTGCAAAATCTCCAAATAACAGAAGATACTCCATAGTCCTAGAAGAAAGTACCACAATACATGTCAGAACTAATCCAGATGAATGACAAAGAGTTAGTACATCCATGTGATTTGCAGCAATTAATATACACAACCATAGAACATGAACTGAACTTATGCACCTCTAGAGATTTCAGGGACAATGTACTGTCATCCATATCTGGATCTTTCTGAATGATGCTACCTGATCACCTAAGGATACAATGCATTTTTCTGCAACGTAAAGAGAGCACATGGAGATCACCATATGTGCTACTTCAGTAGTCTTCAACTTCAGGGAAATGCATATTGACATATATCAAAGAATGAAATTCAAGATGCAAGGCTGCCTAAAATTTTGCATAACCTATTACTTCTTCCAGAAAAGCTATGCCTACTATCTTGTTCGTATACCCCAAAAACTTGACTTAGAATTTAAATGCTTAAAAGTTTTCCTTCTTAAAAGAGAAGAATTCAAATAAATATAAACTAGTACCATTATATGTTATTTAAACCTGATGTGACATTTGAAAACAATGTTTTCAAACTTTGTTTACCTAAATTCCATGCTTGCCAAAGTAGGTACATACTAGAATTAAGGAGGTTCAATTGCACTCGCATATACCTAGTGAATCAATGAACTTCTAAATAAATGGAGCTCCATTTAGAAAGAACATGGCCAAGCAAAGCAAGAAGAAGGTTAAGAACAATGAGGTCCAATACATTACGAGCAGTAAAGGTTGATTTTTGGATGAATATGATCGTGCAAACTTACATCAGAGCTGCTTATGTTCAGTGTTAGGAAAAACAACTACCAGGAGTAGTTAGAAGAAGAAGGTTTACAGGGTATAAAAGTGACAAAGTAAAGAAATTTCACATGGTTTTTATAGGTCATTTAGTTCTCAAAAATTACATTGTGATAGATGCTCAATTCTATGGCCTTTAAAATTACATTCCGAGGTAATAATAGGAGGAAAGCTTACTGATTTACAACGAAAAAAGTTATGAAAATATCACTAATATAATAGTATAAAATACGCCAGCTTGAATAAGGAAAACCAGAGATTTGAATGACACCTAAATTTCCAGTCAAATAGTATCCACAAGATTAGCGGACAGGGGATGGACAGATAATTAGACTTTAAAGGATCACGTCAAACGTCAGAACCGATTTACAATTCATTTTCTCTTACATTTACAATAACATTTCTCTTTATAACTTAAAACATGAACCTGTAGATGAACAAATACCTGACCTCAAGACCTCAGCAATTATCTCTGCATGAAAAATGAATGCACATAATAAAATTAAATGTTCAAAATCCAAAAAATTGAACATTACAAGGGGAAAAGGATAAAAAAGAGAGGCAAAAATTTATACCAGTCAAGCAATTAAAGATGACAAAAACATTATGTTGCAAGTAATGCTTTAAGACAAAGGAATGAAAGTCAGTAGAAAATAAAAAATAAAAAGAGAGAAGAACCCTGTGAGCATGTGAAACTCAAGTTGGGCACTTCTCTTCCTGGTGCAGAAACTGAAATCAAAGAGGCCACAAATATTTACCCAAACCGAATTTAATTTTAGTCTTAATCACTACTTTTTTGTTGTGTGGATAAATTAGCAACCAAATACAACACTCATAGCCACAAAATAGAAACAACCAAGAAAGAGAAACATAGACAAAACATGGATTATTACTGATCTACATGTAAATACCGTAATCCAATCGCAAACCCAAAATCACAAAGCTTAATACTTTAACAAAAAACAAAAAAAACAGTAATTCAAGGTTCCTGGAATTTAGGAAATGACTGCTATATATTTTGTAGGTCAAGAATAGTCCTTTTTCTCAAACTTCAACCATTCACCCATGTACAACACCAAAGAAAATAGAAAATAAAAATTATTATCACCTAAGAAAAATATGGCTACGAAATTATTAACTTTCTTTTTCTTCTTGTCCTTTCTGGGTTTTGAGGCCCTCAAAAAACGTACAGAATGAGTTCAAGAAAAGATTACAAAAACTTGCCTTTAGAATGAAGAACGAGCTATAAGATTTAAAAAAACAGCAAAAGTTCAAAGAATCATGGCAGTGTTTATGTATGAAATTATGTTTAAGGAAGTAGCAACAAAGTGGGTTTTTTTGTTTCTTTTTTCCCATTTGGTGTTTTCTTCTTTGTTTCCTTGGGGTGGGAGTGTTGGGGTGGGGGTCAGACCCATTTTGAGTCTGTATTGGTAACATATAATTCTCACCCCTCATCTATAAAGCCTACGGCTAACTTGTTCTTTCAATTAAGTAACGCATCATTTTCTTCGCTCTTTGCTTCTTTGGGATAAGGTTTAAGTTCTTTTCTCTCTATGTTTTTTACATTAACTTATTCTTCATGTAGTGTTGCTTTGTTATTTTTCTTATTTATTATACTTTGTATTTATTGTGTTATAGTCAAGGAAAACTATGTGTTGATATGTAGGTTGAATGCTTGAAGCTTTCCTTAATAAACTTGGCTTAGCAAAATCATTCATATTTAAAAAAAAAAGAAGCATATCCGATGGTTGAATATTTCTGTTATGTTTTTTTCTCTGCGAATATTCATCTACATATTATATTTTTCACAATTGTGTATAGTCTTTGTGTTTACTGCCTACGTGCTCTTGCTAGGGTTATGCTACATGTTGGGCCGTTAACCTAACATATATTGTTTAGGCGTTTCTATAAATTTTGATTTTTACATAAATATGTGACAAACTATATTTTTAGCAAAATGAAAAATCATAAAGACATACACAATTGAAGCCAACTTAAGGAACCAAGTGTTCCGATTTCAACCCAAACACTTTCAAATCCCGAACCAACCATCCCCGTAAATCATAAATTATTAAAAGCACATGCGAAAAGTTTTATTTTAGGGAACGGGGTTCTAAAAATCAAAATGACCGGTTGGGTCATTACAAGTTTAGTGTTATAGCACAAAAATATAGTTACCTTTTGTGTCTCGTCTTATTATAGTAATACTTTTCACAAGAAAGGCATTCTTTAGTTCAGTGATATATAAGGAGATCTTGAACTGATACTCATCGACAAGTAACTCTACTTATCCTCAAAATCAAAAATTACTAGTCATACACAAATCTTCACATCAACCCAATATAGAAAGTTTTTTGCAAAAAAACTAAAAGAAAGTGAATTTGATACCCAAATGAAGAAAAATAAACTTACATGATATTACCTTTAGATTCTGATAGTCAAATTTTAAATGTACTGAGCCTGAGCCTGGTCATTTGAAGTATATGTTACGAATGTAAGGTAACTTTAGAGACAGAGTAAGATAACAGAAAACAATAGGACACTTTCATCAAAAGAGTAAAAGGACAATGGAGAAATTTCTTATACACACCTTTTAGCTTAACGAACATGGTTTCATCTTTACCACAAAAAAAAAGTGATTTTATATGATTAATTGTCTTTATACAGTCACTTCCAATAGCAATCTTGCATATAAAAAAAAAAAGAACATTCAGCTTCGAACACAATGGCACATATTTACCTAGCATTCGTATAGCAGTACCAACATTTAAAGTGCTTAGCAAAACTTCACCATAATATTTCAGCACACACGGATCACTATATTTCCTCTTAAATTTTATTTTTCCTCCCAGAGTAATTGAGCAAGACTCATCACTATATAAACAAAATTGGGGTCTAAATGGTCTCCACAATTCACAATTCTTAAGGAGAAAATCTGGGCAGTAGCTCTGCACTGTATTACAGCAGATATTTTGAGGCAGTAAATCACAGAACTGGACAACTTGGTCTTTATAACAATTGTAGATATATCTCTTATCTTTTTATAGCCTTTTGAATTACCCCAATCCGATTTTTAAAAAAAAAATTATGCCCAAAATAGTAACTGTTGTCCAATTCACGGGATTAAATTTCTGATTTTAAATGACTAAAAGTCACCATACAAAAGATATACTAATTCACATATAGATAGAGTAAGAAACTTACCCCAAGTTTGAGAGAGTTTCTCCATAAAATTCAAAACCTAGGATTTCCAAAATAAGCTACACCTATCTTGATTCTTGAAGGTAAATGAATATTTTTCCTCACTACTTCATTACTTTTACCCCGTTTGTCTTATATCTTTATTCTCTTCTTAGAGGCTTAAAACTTAATTGGTGTAAATTTTAATCTAGATCGATATTCAAACACTGTCCATACAAACCCACACATTTCAAGAAAGCTTTATACCTAAAGCCAAAAAGGAACGAACTGAAACTGATGTAGTATAGCTTCAAGAAATAGAAAAGAAAAATTCATTTATATCACGTAGAAAATTGATCAAATACTCAACTTCGCAATCCTTGAAAATTAACCCAGAACCTAAACTGAAGCATCTAAAAAAGTAGCACAATAAAAATAATTCCTGAAACTCACATCAACAAAAATGGCACAACAAATTGAGACTTACACATGCATTGTCAGGGTGCGCAGTAATCAAGGCAGCAAAAGTCTTGATGGCCAATTCATCAAGCTGGCTAGTACAACCCTTTTGTAAACACCTGTTAGCCCAGATACATCTCAGGTCAATCGGATAAGGGAAAGAAGAAGCCCTTTTATAACTCTTATAGTTTAGACATGTAAATGTTTTTTCACAATTATTTTTCCCTTTTTGATACCTGTAAATATAAATAATTTTTACTAAATAAGAAAATCAGTTTTGGTCAATTAGACTTTGACCGACTCACTCGTCTCTCTCTTCTTCTCTCAACCCTTCTAGGGTTTTCTTCCGTCGTTTCCGCCATAGCTAACAAGCTTCTAAACTAACATGGTATCAGAGAAGGAATATAGATTCCTCTCGTCACAAGCTTTCTTCCGATGGTAACCTTGTTTGAAATCGTCAGGGATTGAATCTGATCGGCGACGTTCAGAATACATTCGTGAAATTTGGGGCTTCCTTCAATATCCGCGTATATTCGACTTGTATTGCTTGAATCGTCAATAATCTTCAACTTACTCAGTAGTTTTTCTCTACCTAGGGTCCATGGCTGAACAAGACCTCACTTCTTCGGGTTTTCAAAAGAAGGACGGTATCGTGGTCACTCCTAATCACAAGATTTGTTATTCCTTTGTTGTTGATGTTCATTGCATGTACTTGATTTGGATTTGTCTCTGATTATTTTAATATACTATTGTAGTTTCTTAGTGTTAGCTTTAGTCACTGCTGAAAATGGGTATTGTAATAGATGATGTTAACTTTCCTTCATCTTCCAATGGTTTTGCTTCGTTTTCCTTGGATCCCTCACATCCCTTCTATATTCATCCCTCGAATAATCCTGGAAGTCAACTGGTATCCGTACCATTCAGTGGTTGTGCGTTTATGTTATGGCGTAACAGTATGCTCACTTCCCTCTCCGCAAAGAACAAGCTTAGTCTATTAGATGGCAGAGTCAACCAACCCACTCCTGACTCTCCTTATTATCCATGTTGGGAAAGGTGCAATGATATGGTTAAAGCCTGGATAACTAATTCAGTATCTAGAGAAATAGTTGTTAGCGTGATGTATTTTAAAACTGCTAAGGAAGTCTAGAAAGATATAAATAAAAGGTTTGGTCAGTCAAATGAGTCTAAATACATCCAAATACAAAGGGAGATCAGCTGTACTACTCAAGTCTCCTCTGATATAGCTTATTACTTCACCAAAATGAGGAGTTTGTGGGATGAGCTGAATTCATCATATGTAGGTCCTACTTGTTCATGTGGTGCATTACCGAAATTCATAGAGGATCAACAGTTGTTTCAACTTCTCAATAGTCTCAATGAGTTTTACACAACTGTTAAGAGTGCCATTATATTAATGAATCCTCTTCCACCAATCAACAAAGCTTATAGTCTTCTACAGCAAGATGAGAGTCAAAGAGAAGCTCACTCTGCTACTCTTAACTTCTCTGGTGATGCCACCTCTTTCTTGGTGTCCCCTGGTACTCCTACCATAAATAGGAACTTCAGTCAAAAGGTGAATTTTGAGGCCAGGAAAACTACTTCAAATGTTTCTTGCAAGAAGCCTGGCCACACTGTAGACAAGTGCTATAGACTTCATGGGTTCCCTACTGATTTTAAATTCACCAAGAATAAGAAGTATGCTTCTTGTGTCCAGACTGAAACTTCACCCTCTACTGCTGTCACTTCCACTTATCAGCATGCTGATTCTTCAGCCCATGGGTTCACCAAAGAGCAGTATCAACACCTGTTGACCTTGTTCTAACAAGCTCAGATGTCCAATACTTCCACCTATGATGCCTCCAATGTGGATCAATCTTCTTTGTCACACTTTGCAGGTTTGTTCAGTAAGTATGCTGTAGATTCTGAGGCTTCTCATGTGTACGCATCCTCTCAATTAGGTGTCACTCCTTGGATCTTAGATACAGGGGCTACTAATCACATGACTCCACACAAACATCTTCTTTTTAATGTCCAACCATTAATCAAGCCCTTTCTTGTCACCCTACCTAATGGATATAAAGCTAAAGTTATATCAACTGGATCTTTGTATCTTAGACATGATATAATTTTACTTCATGTTGTTCTTGTGCCATCCTTTCACTTCAATTTAATATCAGTTCATCAGCTTATCTGTCAGCTAGATTGTTCAGCACTTTTTACCAAAATAATTTGTTTTTTACAGGGCCCTTCTCTGAAGAGGCCACTGGAAATTGGTAAATATGCAGGAAAACTGTACTATCTCCATCCAGATGTTGACCTCTTTCCTGTTCCATCTGGTTCTATGAATGTTTCTTCTTCTAGTAGTATACCTAATTCTGTTTCACTTGTATCTGATAAGTCCAGCCATGTTGTCACACATGTTAATGGTACTCATGCTTGTAATCAGTCACATTGCCTTAATAAATTGGACTTGTTTTGGCATCAAAGATTAGGACACATGCCTTATCATAGAATAAAAATTATTCCTTTCTTGTCTGATAAAGTATCTTCCAAGCAAAGTTTTATGTATCATTTTGTCCACTAGCAAGACAACAGAGATTACATTTTCCTGGAATTGTTATACACTTTTTTGCCCCTTTTCAATTAGTACATATTGACATTTGGGTCCATATAACACTAGAACTTATAGTGGAACTTATATAGCCACATGGACTCACATTCTTTCTTGCAAGAGCAATGCTCTCTCTGTCCTTAAAGCTTTTACTGTCATGGTCAAAGTTCATTTTAAATCATCTGTTCAAACTTTTAGGTCTGACAATGCCTTTGAACTTGGTGGCAGTTCTGAAGCCACCAAGTTCTTCTCAAGCGAAGGCATTCTCCATCAGACCACTATCCCTCACACCCCTCAGCAAAATAGGGTGGTTGAAAGGAAACACAAACACTTATTGGAAGTATCTAGGGCTCTTCTTTTTCAATCTAACCTTCCCCTTAAATATTGGGTTGACTGTGTTCTAACTGCCACTTACCTCATCAATAGACTTCCTTCTGTTGTTTTGAAGAGTCTTTCCCCTTATGAGAAACTTCATGGCTTCCCTCCACTTTATGATCACCTGAAATCCTTTGAATGTTTATGTTTTGCTACTTCACCTAAGTTTAGCAGAGATAAATTCCAGGCAAGAGCTACTCCTTCTATATTCTTGGGTACCCCTTTGGCAAAAAGGGTTAAAAACTTCTTAATCTCACTACTCATTCCATTTTCTTTTCTAGGGATGTAGTTTTTCATGAACATATATTTCCCTATAAATCTGATCACCCTTCTACCTTTTCCTCTTCTTCTATATCAGATTTTGTAGATCCTACAACCTCGTTCCCTTCATCTTCTCCTACTCTTGCTGTTTCCACATCCCAAGACTCTCTTATTCCATCAACTCTTTCTCTTTCCCCTCTTTATGCCTCTCCTCTTGTCATCCCTTCTCCTCCACCTTTGAGGAAATCCACCAAAATAGTCCAACAACCTTCCTATCTCAAAGACTATGTATGTTCTTGTGTCTCTTCCCCTAATTCTCTTCCTACCTCTTCCAAAGTATCTTCTGTTGACATCCACATGCATGAGCCCCAGTTCTACCAGCAGGCTGCCTCACATCCTTCTTGGCAAGAGACTATGCTAAAGGAATTCTAAGCCCTTGAGGCAAACCATACTTGAGATATTATCCCTTTACCTCCTCACAAGAAAGTTATTCCTTGTAAGTGGGTTTACAAAATCAAACAAAAGGGTGATGGTTCTATTGAGAGATATAAGGCCCGGTTGGTCATTAGGGGTGACACTCAAAAAGAGGGCATTGATTTTACTGAAACTTTTTTCCATGTTGTCAAATTGACCATTATCAAGTGCTTACTCACTTTGGCTGCTAAGTGGGGCTGGACTGTTTTTTAACTTGATGTGAATAATGCCTTCCTTCATGGGGATCTCCATGAAGAGGTTTATATAAAGGTCCCACCTGGTCTTGATGTGTCTGCTTCCTCTTCTCCTCCCCTGGTTTGTAGACTCAAGAAGTCCCTCTATGGCCTTAGGCAAGCTTCTGGACAGTGGTTCTCAAAACTGTTTGAAGCCTTGCAATCTAGAGGCTACATTTCCATCATGAACGATTATTCTTTATTCACCAAGGTCTCCTCTGATTCTCTCATTGTCTTGGCTGTCTATGTTGATGACATATTGCTAGCTGGTAATGATATTGTTGAGATGAACTCTTTAAAGTCCTTCTTGGATGCTCAATTCAAAATCAAAGACCTGGGCTCAGTTCACTACTTTCTGGGATTGGAAATTTCTCTTCTTCCTCAAGGTTATGTGATGAGCCAATACAAGTACACTTCTGATCTCTTGTTTGAATTTAATTTTCAACATTTCTCTCATGTCATGACCCCTTTGGATCCTTCTGTGAAACTGGTGTTAGACATGGATGAGCATGTTTCTGATCCTAGCTTGTATAGGAGATTGATTGGGAAGCATAATTTCTTGCAACATACTAGGACTGATATCTCCTTCTCAGTTCAACATTTAAGTCAGTTTCTTCAAAAGCCACAAATACCCCACATGTTGGCAGCCTTGCATGTTCTCAGGTATTTACTTAATGACCCAGCTCAAGGGGTGATCCTCTTCAGTTCATCTGATTTGTCTCTCACAGCATATTCTGACTCTGATTTGGTTGCATCTTCCATTTCTCGCAAATCTGTCATTGGCTATTATATTACTCTTGGTGGCAGCCCAATTTCTTGGAAAAGCAAGAAACAGCCCACTATCTCCTTGTCCTCAGCTGAAGCTGAATGCAGAGCACTTCACAAAGTTTCAGCTGAGGTTTCCTGGTTGCTCCGACTACTGCATGATCTTGGTTTGTCCATTCTAACCCAGTTTCAATCTATTGTGACAACCAGGCTGTAATGACTCAACCGGTCATTTTTACTTTTAGAACCTCATTCCCTAAAATAAAACTCCCTGTATGTGCTTTTAATGATTTATGACTTGCGGGGATGGTTGATTCCGGATTTGGAAGTGTTTGGGTTGAAATCGGAATACTTGGTTCCTTGAGTTGGCCTTAAAGTGCTAAGTTTGACTTCGGTCAACATTTTAAGAAAAACGACCCCGAAATCAGGATTTGACGGTTCCAATAGCTCCGTATGGTGATTTTTGACTTAGGAGCATTTTCGGAATTTTATTTGGAAGCCCGTAGTTAAATTAGGCTCGAAATGGCTAAAACAAGAATTTAAGTTTAGAAGTTTGACCGAGGAGTTGACTATATGATATCGGGGTCGGAATCTAGTTCCGAAAACTTACATAGCTCCGTTATGTCATTTATAACTTGTGTGCAACATTTGAGGTCAACCAGACATGATTTGATAGGTTTCAGTACCGAATGTAGAAGTTGGAAATTTTAAGTTTCATTAAGCTTGAATTGGAGGATGATTCATGGTTTTAACGTTGTTTTATGTGATTTGAGGTTCCGAATAAGTTCGTATGATATTTTAGGACTTGTTGGTATAATTGGTTGAGGTCCCGAGGGGCTCGGGTAAGTTTCGGACGGCTAACAGATCGTTTTTGGCTTTTGGAGCATTGCTGATAGCTGCTGATTTCTAGTATTTTTAACCTTCTACACGATCGCGTGAACTGGGTTGCGATCGTGTATGCTTAATTGGGCAGCTCGGAATTTGTTCTATGTGATCGCGTGGGCAAGTCCGCGATCGCGTAGGTTGAATTCAGTTGTGCTATGTGAACGCGTGGCTAAGGCCCCATTCGCGAAAAGGAAACAAAGCAGATGATGACCACGCGCTTAATGCTTCGCGATCTCGTGAGGAGGCTCGCGAACTTGTAGGCTTGCAGAGACTGTGCTACGTGATCGCGTGGGAGTTTCCGCGATTGCGTAGGGTTATTTTCATTTGATTAGTGAATTAAGTTGAAAAAGTTTGAAAATCCTCTTGGATAAATTTGAGGATTTGAGGGCCGAATTATTATCGAAATTTAGTAATTTTGATATGGGTAGACTCGTGGTTGAATGAGCGTTCATATTTCGTAACTTTCGTCGGATTCCGAGACGTGGGCCCCACGAACGATGTTTGAATTAATTTCGGATTTTTATTGACAAATGTAGTATTTTCTTATAGAATTGATTCCCTATAATTTGTAGTGATTGTATCAAATTATTTTAGCTAGATTCGAGCCAGACAGAGTTGGATAATCGTGGAAAAGGCCTTTTAGTGGATTAAATTGGAGCAAATTGAGGTAAGTCTCTTGTCTAATCTTGTGAGGGGAAACTTTACCCCATAGGGATTAAATTAAATAATTATTGCTAATTGCGGGGGCTACGTACGCACGAGGTGACGAGAGTCCGTGCGTAGCTACTATAAATGCTAAAGTCCGGGTAGTTTAGGACTCAAAGCATGAATTACTTGTATAAATTGTATTCCTTATTAATTAAATTATTTGAGGTATATATTGTGAATTTTTATGAAAGGTAGTAAAAGATAAAATTTTCATATGCTTAAATTTTTGTTTAGATTAATTAATTGTTGAAATAAATTGTTATCCTCTCGAATAAACTTTTCAATAAATACTCTTATTCCGGAGGTACATAAGAAAATGTCCTCCTTTCTTGTGGATCGGGCCGAACGCCTCGGCAGGATATATGCATCTATGGATCATGCCGCACGTCTCTCGGCAGTGTATACGACACTCTAGATCGGGTCGTACGTCCTCGGCAGAAATCGTGCTTAATAATAATAATAAATACACTATACTTTGATAGTTTATTGCAACTTGTGAAGCTAATTGATAAATTGAAAATTTATTAGGCTTGAAGGAATTTAATTAATAAATTGAGAATTGTTGCATTTGGAAGAATTTGATTATTTCTGCTGATTTAAAAAAATAATTGTTAACTCTATGAATCATGCTGAATTAAATAAATCCTATTCCATTCTATTTATTATTATTGACCCTTAGTAAGTGTCAAAGTCAACTATCTCGTCTCTACCGCTTCGAGATTAGGCTTGATACTTACTGGGTACACGTTGTTTACGTACTCATACTACACCTGCTGCACTTTTTGTGTAGGATCTGAGACAGGTACTTGTGGAGGACCTATTATTCACATCCTCGTTATCGAGAGGCGTAGTGGTGAGCTGCCTTTCTGAGCCGTCCTGCAGTTACCAGTGCCTCTCTTTGTATTTTACATTTCTGTCTATTTCATTTCAGACAATATTTGGAGTTTTGTATAATCTACTACATGTTCATACACTTGTGACACCAGGTCTTGGCACACACATTGGTAGAATTTGGTATTTTATTTTATTATTGGATTAAAAGTTTAATCAATATATGTTTAATTTATTAGTTGGCTTGCCTAGCTATAGTGTTGTGCGCCATCACGACCTATAGGTGAAATTGGGTCGTGACAACATGGTATCAAAGCACTAGGTTCACGTAGGTCTCACAAGTTATGAGAAGGCCTAATAGAGTCTTGCGGATCTGTACGGAAACATCTGTACTTATCTTTGAGAGGCTATAGGGTGTTAGGGAACTACCTTTCTTCATCTTCCATCGTGCAATTGATACAATACTAAATATCTTTCTCTTACTCCCTCACAGATGGTGAGAACGAGCTCTAATGAGGTTCCAGACCAGGGAAGAGCTACTTCCCCAGTTGCTAGAGGCCGAGGGAGGGCTCTAGCCCATGGTAGATGTAGAGGATGTCCCAGGATTGTCCCACTTATTCCACTAGTGGGTCCAGCAGAGGATCCCATTATTGAGGAGCAGGGTGAAGTACCTGTAGCAGAGCCAGCTCTGGTGGATTTCACATCTGCACCGGGATTTCAAGATGTTATGGGTCATATGTTACGATTCATGGACACTATGACTCAAGACGGTTTATTTTCGGTAGAGCCAGCCACATCTCAGGCGGGGGGGAGGGGGGGAGGGGGGAGCACATACTTCGATTGCACAGGCTCATGGACATGTAGCTACAGTATATCAGACCCAGGGTGCACTACCCGTGGGTGGAGCCCAGCCAGTGGCAGCAGCTACACCTGAGCCCAGGCCAGCTGCAGCCGCTGATCCTCAGAAACTATTGGACAGATGGACTAGACTACATCCTCCTGTCTTTGGGGGTGAGCGACATAAGGATCTACAAGACTTCATTGATCGGTGCAGGGACAGACTGCACAATATAAGGATATTTGAATCTCATAGGGTTGACTTTGCTACTTTCTAGCTAGAGGGCAGGGCCCGTAGATAGTGGAAGTCTTATGTTCTTTGCAGACCAGCAGATTCTCCTCCCATAACTTGGGATAGGTTCACCCGTAACTTTCTAGACAGGTATATTCCACCCTCCCAGAGGAAAGAGTTGCGTTTTCTGTTTGAGAAGCTCCAGCTGGGTCAGATGTCAGTGGCCGATTATGAGGCGAGATTCTCTGAGTTATCTCGCCATGCACTTATGACACTCCCTACTGAGGCGGAGAGAGTGCGGAGGTTTGTAGCTGGTTTAGATACTGTCATTCAGGCCACTATGGCTCGAGAAATTGAGATGGGTACTTCTTATGAGCTAGTCGTGGAGATAGCCCGGAGAATTGAGGGTGTACGTTAGCAGAGCCGAGAGCAGGTTATGAGAGATAAGAGGTTCAGGTATTCTGGAGAGTTCAGAGGTGCTCCGTCTGGGGACAAAGGTCAGTTTATGAGATGGCAGTCCAGCAGGCCCCCATATCCAGCACCACTGCCTCCTCGGGGGTGCTCCAGTACGACCTTACTTCAATGCTATACCAGAGATTTCTTAGGGCCCATCGGCTATTCAGGTTTCTTCCAGTGGGTATTCAGGTCCCCAGGGCCAGAATTCTAGTCAGCGGCTTATTGCACCGCACAGTTGTTACGAGTGCGGGGATCCTAGTCACATACGGAGATTCTACCCTAAGCTGCAGGGTAAACTAGTGCAGCAGGGTCAGCAGCTTACGATTACCGCACAAGTTGCTCCACCAGTCGTCCGACCACCTAGAGGTGGAGGACAGGTGGGTAGAGGCCATCCTAGAGGTGGAGGTCAGCCAGGTGGAGGCCAGCCAGGTGGCGCTCCATCTCGGTTCTATGCTTTTACGGCCAGACCAGATGCAGAGGCCTCAGATGTCATGATTATAGGTATTATTTCTGTTTGCGGCAAAGATGCCTCGGTATTATTTGATCCAGGATCTACGTATTCATATGTGTCATCTCTATTCGCTCCATTCCTGGGTGTTTCTTGTGAGTCCTTGAGTACTCATGTTTATGTGTCCACTCCTGTGGGCGATTCTGTTATTGTGAACCGTATATACTTGTCTTGTATTATTACATTATTTGGTTATGAAACTAGAGCAGATCTCTTATTGCTCGAGATGACCGATTTTGAAATTATTCTGGGTATGGACTGGCTATCTCCATATCATGCTATTCTAGATTGTCATACCAATATTGTTACCTTGGCTATTCCAGCGTTGCCTAAGTTGGAGTGGAAGGGTTCGTGTGTTAGTTCATTTAATTGGGTTATTTCTTTTATAAAGGCTCAACACATGGTTGAGAAGGGTTGTTTAGCTTATCTAGCTTATGTTCGGGACACTACTGCTGAGACTCAGGCTATTGATTTAGTGCCTTTAGTTTGGGAGTTCTCCGATGTATTTCCTTCAGATCTTCCAGGTATGCCACATGATCGTGATATTGATTTTTGTATTGACTTGGCTCTAGACACTAAACCTATATCTATCCCACAGTATCGTATCGCTCCGAAAGAATTGAAAGAGTGGAAAGAACAGCTTGAAGAGTTACTAGCCAAAGGGTTCATCAAACCGAGTGTATCGCCTTGGGGTGCACGAGTATCATTTATGAAGAAGAAGGATAGAACAATGCGAATGTGTATTGATTATCGCCAATTAAACAGAGTCACTATTAAGAACAAGTACCCGTTGCTGCATATTGATGATTTATTTGACCAGTTGCAAGGTGCTAGGGTGTTCTCTAAGATCGACTTGAGGTCGAGGTATCATCAATTGAAGATTCAAGATTCGGATGTTCCGAAGACTGCTTTCCGTACTAGATATGGTCATTATGCATTTCTGGTAATGTCTTTCGGTTTATCTAATGCACCGGCAGCATTCATGGATTTGATGAATAGGGTATTCAGTCCATATATTGATTTATTTGTCATTGTCTTTATTGATGACATTTTGATCTACTCATGCAGTAAGGAGGAGCATGAACATCATATGAGAGTGGTACTTCAGACGTTGCGGGAAAAAAAGCTATATGCTAAGTTCTCCAAATGTGAGTTCTAGCTAGAGTCTATAGCAATTTTGGGGCATATTGTATCGGGCGAGGGTATTAAGGTTGATCCCAAAAAGAATGAGGCGGTTCAGAATTGGCGTCGTCCCACTTCGGCGACTGAGATCGGGAGTTTTCTGGGTTTAGCAGGTTATTATCGTCGATTCATGGAAGGTTTTTCATCTATTGCAGCGCCTTTGACCAAATGGACCCAGAAGGGTTCTCCATTCCGATGGTCCGATGATTGTGAGGTGAGCTTTCAGAAACTCAAAACAGCATTGATCACAACACCAGTGCTAGTATTGCCTTCCGGTTCGGGGAAGTATACAGTGTATTGTGACGCTTCACGCATTGGTATGGGTTCTGTGTTGATGCAGGAAATGCGAGTTATTACATATGCTTCACGTCAGCTGAAGCCCCACGAGAAGAATTATCCGGTACATGATTTGGAGTTAGTTGCGATTGTTCAGGCTCTTAAGATTTGGAGGCATTATCTTTATGGGGTGTCCTGTGAAGTTTATACTGATCATCGCAGTTTGCATCATTTGTTCAAGCAGAGGGACCTAATTTTGAGGCAACGCAGATGGCTGGAGTTACTAAAAGATTATGATATTACTATCCTGTATCATCTAGGCAAAGCAAATGTGGTTGCAGACGCCTTGAGTAGAAAGGCGGAAAGTATGGGTAGTTTAGCTTTCATTTCAGCAGAGGAAAGGCCATTAGCTTCAGATATTCAGTCCTTGGCTAACAAACTTGTGAGGCTGGATATTTCAGAGCCTAGCCGAGTTATTGCATGTGTTGTGGCCCAGTCTTCACTATTTGAGCAGATCAAGGCTCGCCAGTATGATGATCCACACTTGATGGTTCTTCGTGAAACGGTACTACGAGGTGGTGCCAAGGAAGTTACTATTGGTGCGGACAGTGTGCTGCGACTCCAGCATCGTCTATGTTTTCTTAATGTGGATGGACTGAGGAAAAAGATTCTAGAAGAAGCACACAGTTCTCTGTATTCTATTCATCCAGGTGCTAAGAAGATGTATCGTGATTTGAAGCAGCATTATTGGTGGCGGCGAATGAAAAAGGATATAGTTGAATATGTAACTAGGTGTCTGAATTGCCAGCAGGTTAAATGTGAGCACCAGAGGCCAGGTGGTCTACTTCAGCAGATGACTATACCAGAATGGAAATGGGAACGTATCACTATGGACTTTGTAGTTGGGTTGTCGCGAACCTTGCGGAAGTTTGATGCAGTTTAGGTCATTGTTGACAGGTTGACCAAGTCGGCACATTTTATTCTTGTTGTGACTACGTATACTTCAGAGAGGTTGGACTAGATATATATTCAGGAGATAGTTCGGTTGCACGGTGTGCCAATTTCCAACAGATCAGATAGAGGTCCTCAGTTTACTTCACATTTATGGAGAGCAGTACAAAGTGAGTTAGGAACCCGTGTAAAGCTCAGCACAACTTTTCATCCGCAGACCGACGAACAGTCAGAGCGGACAGTTTAGATTTTGGAGGATATGCTCAAGGCATGTGTGATTGACTTTGGAGGTCAGTGGGATCGTTTCTTGCCTTTGGCCGAGTTTGCTTATAATAACAGTTAACAATCTAGCATCGAGATGGCTCCATTTGAGGCTTTATATGGCCGGCAATGTCGTTCGCCCATCGGATGGTTTGAGCCCGGTGAGGCTAAGTTATATGGTACTGATTTGGTAAAGGATGCCTTGGAAAAGGTAAAGTTGATTCAGGAGCGACTTAGTACAGCATAGTCCAGACAGAAGAGCTACGCAGATCAAAAAGTGCATGATTTATCATTTATGGTAGGTGAAAACGTTCTCTTGAATGTTTTACCGATGAAGGGAATTATGAGATTCGGGAAGAAGGGCAAGTTGAGCCCAAGGTTTATAGGCCCATTTAAGGTGTTGAGATGAGTTGAGGAGGTTGCTTATGATCTTGCATTGCCTCCCAGTCTATCAGGAGTTCATTCGGTTTTCCATGTATCTATGCTCCGAAAGTATCATGCCGACATGTCACATGTGTTAGAATTTAGCACAGTTCAGCTAGATGATAGCTTGGATTATGAAGAGGAGCCATTTGCCATCGTGGATAAACAGGTTCGCCAGTTGAGGTCCAAGAGGATTTTTGCAGTAAAAGTCTAGTGGAGGGACCAACCAGTCAAAAAAGCGACTTGGGAGGCCGAGGAGGACATGCAGAGCAAGTATCCACACTTATTCAGCACTCCAAGTATTATTCCAAACCCGTTCGACGACGAATGTTTGTTTAAGAGGTGGAGAATGTAATAATACAACCGTTCATTTTTACTTTTAGAACCCCGTTTCCTAAAATAAAACTCCCCGTACGTGATTTTAATGATTTATGACTTGCGGGGATGGTTGGTTCGGGATTTGGAAGTGTTTGGGCTGAAATAGGAATACTTGGTTCCTTAAGTTGGCCTTAAAGTTCTAAGTTTGACTTCGGTCAATATTTTGAGAAAAACGACTTCGGAATCGGGATTTGACGGTTCCAATAGCTCCGTATGATGATTTTGGACTTAGGAGCGTGTTCGGAATTTTATTTGGAAGCCCGTAGTTAAATTAGGCTCGAAATGGCTAAAACAAGAATTTAAGTTTAGAAGTTTGACCGGGGAGTTAACTTTTTGATATCGGGGTCAGAATCTTGATCCGAAAACTTACATAGCTCTGTTATGTCATTTATGACTTCTGTGCAAAATTTCAGGTATCGGACTTGATTTGATAGGTTTCGATCCCGAATGTAGAAGTTGGAAATTTTAAGTTTCATTGAGCTTGAATTGGAGGATGATTCGTGGTTTTAGCATTGTTTGATGTGATTTGAGGTTCCAACTAAGTTCATATGATGTTTTAGGACTTGTTGGTATAATTGGTTGAGGTCCCGGGGGGGTCGGGTGAGTTTCGGACGGCTAACGGATAATTTTTGGCTTTTGGAACATTGCTGATAGATGCTGATTTCTAGTATTTTTAACCTTCTACGCGATTGCGTGAATTGGGTTGTGATCGCGTAGGCTTAATTGGGTAGCTCGGAATTTGTTCTATGTGATCGCGTGGGCAAGTCCGCGATCGCATAGGTTGGATTCAGTTGTGCTATGCGAACGCGTGGCTAAGGCCGCGTTCGTGAAGAGGAAACGAAGCAGAAGCTTTCCACGCGCTTATTGCTTCGCGATCGCGTGAGGAGGCTCGCAAACGCGTAGGCTTGCGGAGACTGTGCTACGCGATCGCATGCGAATTTTCACGATCGCGTAGGGTTATTTTCTGGGCAGAAAAATTTGTGCTACGCGATTGCGTGAGTTGGTCCGCGATCGCGTAGAAGAAATCACTGGGCAGAGAGTTTAAGTTTTGAAAATAGGACTTTGTCCCATTTTCTATTTTTAACGATTTGGAGGTCGGATTGAGGCGATATTTGGGAGATTTTCAGAGAAAACAACGGGGTAAGTGTTCTTAACTCAATATCGGTTAAGTTACCCAAATCTATCACCGTTTTTATCATTTAATTGGTGAATTAAGTTGGAAAAGTTTGAAAACCTTCTTGGATAGATTTGAGGATTTGATGGCCGAATTGTTATCGGAATTTAATATTTTTGGTATGGGTAGACTCGTGGTTGAACGAGTGTTTATATTTCATAACTTTTGCCGGATTCCAAGACGTGGGTGTCACAACCCAATTTCACCTAAAGGTCGTGATGGTGCACAATACTACAACTAGGCAATCCAACTAATAAATTAAACATATATCGATTAGATTTAAATCCAAGAAAATAATAAAAACATCAAATTCTACTAATATGTATGCTAAGACCTTGTGTCACAAGTATATGAGCATCTAGTAGATTATACAAAACTCCAAATACTGTCTGAAATGAAATAGACAGAAATGTAAATAAAAGAAGAGACACAGGTAGCTGCAGGACGGCTCAGAAAGGCAGCTCACCACTATGCCTCGAGACGACGTGGATATGTGATGATAGGTCCTCCACTAGTACCTGTCTCAGATCCTGCACAAAAAGTGCAGCAAGTGTAGTATGAGTACGTAAACAACGTGTACCCAGTAAGTATCAAGCATAATCTCGAAGTGGTAGAGACGAGATAGCCGACTTTAACACTCACTATGGGTCAATAATAATAATTGAAATAAAACTAGAATATCTAAATCAGCATGATTCACAGAATTTATAATAATTTACTTAACCAACAGAAATAATTAAATTCCTTCAATTCCAATAAATTTTTAATTTATCAATTAGTCTCATTTTCAGAAACAATAATAATTCATTAACAAACAGGAAAAAAACAATTCTTTAAAATTTCAAAGATTTCCAATTTATCAATTAGCTTCGCAAGCTGCAATAAACTATCAAAGTATCATGTAATTATTATTATTAAGCACGATTTTTGCCGAGGACGTACGGCCCGATCGAGAGTGTCATGTACACTGCTGAGGGACGTGCAGCACGATCTATAGATGCATCAATCCTGCCGAGGCGTTCGGCCCGATCCACAAGAAAGGAGGACATTTTCTTAGGTACCTCCGGAATGAGAGTATTTATTGCAAGATTTATTCGAGAGGATAAAAATTTATTTCAATAATTAATTAATTTAAACAAAAATTTAAGCATATGAAAATTTCATCTTTTTCTACCTTTTATAACAATTCACAATATATACATCAAATGATTTAATCAATAAAGAATACAATTTACACAAGTAATTCATGCTTTGAGTCCTAAACTACCCGGACTTCAGCATTAATAGTAGCTACGCACGGACTCTCGTCACCTCGTGCGTACGTAGTCCCCCGCAATTAGCAATAATTATTTAATTTAATTCCTATGGTATAATTTCCCCCTCACAAGATTAAACAAGAGACTTACCTTGTCTCAAAGTCCACTTTTCGATTACTGCGTCACGTAAAATTCTCGATTCGGCGCCGAAAAATCCGAAACTATCCAAATATTATACAAAATAATTAATATATGCTCAATAACTCGAAATTCATCTATTAAATAAATTACCCTATCCAAAATGGTAAAATTCCTAAAATTTACCTTGAGCCCACGCGCCCTGATTCTGAAAATTTTTAGATGAAAACGTCACTCAAAATCTCAAGAACTCAAATATATAATTTCTCTCCAATTCCATAACCATTTTCGTGGTAAAAATCGCATTTTTATAAAAATCTAGGGTTTTTACCTAAACCCTTGATTTCTAAGCTTTTCCAGTTAAAATTGACCCATAATCTATGTATTTAACTCAAGGGGTGTAGAATTAACTTACATTAAATTGCTAGTTGAAATCCACTTCTCAAAAGCTCTGAAATCGCGAGGAAATAGAGAAAAAATGGGCTAAAAATGTCGGAGCACCGACTTTTAAACATTCTATCGAACAGTGAAAATCTCATCTGCAGCTCATAAGCTGCTTCTGCGGCTCTGCATTTGCAGAAATTCCCTCACAAATGCGGTTTTCCTTTAGCAGGCTTCGTTCGCACCTGCGGTCAGCAGCTCGCTTCTGCGGCTTGTACATCGCACATGCGATGCGCTTGTACATGCGCATCTGCGCCCTTTGCGCTTCTGCGGTGCTCTTCACACACCTGCGGCTGGCCAAGTGCATGTGCGGTTATAGCAGAAGCTGAAAGCTTCAGCTGTGTCCAAGGTTCAAAAATTGATCCGAGCCTTTACCGAATAACGCTCGGGGCCCCGGGGCCCCTGCCCGAATATACCAACAAGTTTGAAATCATAAAACGGACTCGCTCGAACTCTCGGAACGTGTAAAACAACATCAAATCTAATAATCATACTCCAAACCAAATTGATTCAAACTTAAGAACTTCAAGTTCTTCTATTTACTTCCAACGCGCCGAAACATATTTAAACTACTCGGAATGACACGAAATTTTGCGTTCTAGTCTTAATTCACTATACAGAACTATTCCCAAAACTAAGAACTCTAAACGGACTTCAATTATTCAAAAACCTACTCCAAACAAAATTTAAAGAACTTTAAACCTTCAAATAGTTAATTTTTCACTATTAAGCGCCAAAATGCTCCCGGATTATCCAAAACCTGATTCGGGCAGCCCAAGTCCGAAATCATCGTACGAACCTATTGGAACCATTAAATCCCGATTCCGAGGTTGTTTTCTTAAAATTGTTGACCGAAGAAAAACTTGGCCATTTAAAGCCAACTTAAGGAACCAAGTGTTCCGATTTCAACCCAGACACTTCCAAATCCCGAACCAACCATCCCCTCGAGTCATAAATCAATAAAAGCATGTTTGGGGAGTTTTATGTTTTTTTGGGAACGGATTTCTAAAAATTAAAATGACCGGTTGGGTCATTACATTCTCCACCTCTTAAACAAACGTTCATCCTCGAACGGGTTTAGAATAATACCTGGAGTGCTAAATAAGTTTAGATATTTACTGCAGAAATCCTCTTGGACCTCAACGGGAGAACCTGTTTATCCACAATGGCAATTGGCTCCTCTTCATAACCCAAGCTATCATCTAGCTGAACTGTGCTGAAGTCTAAACATGTGACAGGTCAGCATGATACTTACGGAGCATAGATACATGAAAAACCAGATGAACTCCCGATAGACTGGGAGGTAATGCAAGCTCATACGCCACCTCCCTAACTCGTCTCGACGCCTCAAATGGGCCTACAAACCTTGGGCTCAATTTTCCGGTTTTCCCAAATCTCATGATTCCCTTCATCGGCGAAACTTTCAAGAGAACTTTTTCACCTATTATAAATGATAAATCACGCGCTTTCTGATCCGCGTAACTCTTATGTCTGGACTATGCTGTGCGAAGTCGTTCCTGAATCAACTTTACCTTTTCCAAGGCATCATTCACCAAATCAATACCATATAACTTAGCCTCACCGGGATCAAACTATTCGATGGGCGAACGACATCGCCGACCATATAAAGCCTCAAATGGAGCCATCTCGATGCTAAATTGATAATTGTTATTATAAGCAAACTCGGCCAAAGGCAAGAAACTATCCCACTGACCTCCAAAGTCAATCACACATGCCCTAAGCATATCCTCCAAAATCTGAATTGTCCGTTATGACTGCCCGTCGGTCTGCGGATGAAAAGCTATGCTGAGCTCTACATGGGTCCGGTAGAGTCCCCAATATACTCTGCACTGCTCTCCAGAAATGTGAAGTAAACTGAGAGCCTCTATCTGATATGATGGAAATTGGCACACCATGCAACCGAACTATCTCCTGAATATTAATCCGGGCCAACCTCTCTGAAGTATACGTAGTCACAATAGGAATAAAGTGTGCCGACTTGGTCAACCTGTTAACAATCACCCAAACTGCATCAAACTTCCTCAAGATCCGTGACAACCCAACTACAAAGTCCTTAGTAATGCATTCCCATTTCCACTCCGGTATGGTCATCTGCTGAAGTAGGCCACCTGGCCTCTGGTGCTCATATTTAACTTGCTGACAACTTAGACACCTAGCTACAAACTCAACTATATCCTTTTTCATTCGCCGCCACCAATAATGCTACCTTATATCACGATACATCTTCATAGCACCCGGATGAATAGAATACCTGGAATTGTGTACCTCCTCTAAGATCTTTTTTCTTAGTTCATCCACATTAGGAACACATAGACGACCCTGGAGTCGCAGAACACCATCCGCACCAATAGTAACTTCCTCAGCACCACCTCGTAGTACCGTGTCTCGAAGAACCATTAAGTGTGGATCATCATACTGGCGAGCCTTGATATGTTCAAATAGTGAAGACTGAGCCACAACACATGCAAGAACTCGGCTGGGCTCTGAAATATCTAGTCGTACAAGCCTTTTAGCCAAGGGCTGAATATCCCAAGCTAATGGCCTTTCCTCTACTGAAATGAAAGCCAAACTACCCATACTCTCTGCCTTCCTACTCAAGGCGTCCACAACCACGTTTGCGTTGCCCGAATGATACATGATAGTAATATCATAATCTTTTAGTAACTCAAGCCATCTGTGTTGTCTCAAATTTAGGCCCCTCTGCTTGAACAAATGCTGCAAACTGTGATGATCACTGTAAACTTCACAAGACACCCCATAAAGATTATACCTCCAAATCTTAAGAGCGTGAACAATCGCAGCTAACTCCAAATCATGTACTGGATAATTATTCTCGTGGGGCTTCAGCTGACGTGAAGCATATGCAATAACTCCCTTTTCTTGCATCAATACACAACCCAAACCAACGCGTGAAGTGTCACAATACACTGTATACATCCCCGAATCGGAAGGCAACACTAACACTAGTGTTGTAGTCAATGCTGTCTTGAGCTTCTAAAAGCTCACCTCACAATCATCGGACCATCGGAATGGAGTACCCTTCTGGGTTAATTTGGTCAAGGCGCTGCAATAGATGAAAAACCTTTCACAAATCGACGATAATAACCTGCTAAACCGAGAAAACTCCTGATCTCAATCGCCGAAGTGGGACGATGCCAATTCTGCACTGCCTCAATCTTCTTGGGATCAACCTTTATACCCTCGCTTGATACAATATGCCCTAAAAATGCTATAGACTCTAGCCAAAACTCACATTTGGAGAACTTAGCATATAGCTTTTGTTCGTGCAATGTCTGAAGCACTACTTACATATGCTGCTCATGCTCCTCCTTACTGCGTGAGTAGATCAAAATGGCATCAATAAAGGCAATGACAAATAAATTAATATATGTCCTGAATACCCTGTTCATCAAATTCATGAACACTGTCGGGGCATTAGTTAAACCGAAGGACATCACCAAAAACTCATAATGACCATATCTAGTCCGGAAAGCAGTCTTTGGAACATTCAAATTCAGAATCTTCAACTGATGGTACCCCGACCTCAAGTCAATCTTAGAGAACACCCTGCAACTGGTCAAATAGATCATCAATATGCGGCAACGAGTACTTGTTCTTAATAGTGACTTTGTTCAATTGGCAATAATCAATACACATTCGCATTGTGCCATCCTTTTTCTTCACAAATAATACCGGTGCACCCCAAGGCGATACACTCGGTCTGACGAACCCTTTTTCTAGTAACTCTTCAAGCCGTTCTTTCAATTCTTCCGGAGCCATGCGATACAGTGGGATAGTTATAGGCTGGGTATCTGGAGCCAAGTCAATACAAAAATCAATATCACGATCATGTGGAATGCCTGGAAGATCTGAAGGAAATACATCGGTAAACTCCCGAACTACATGCACTGAATCAATAGTAGGAGTCTCTGCAGTAGTATCCCGAACATAAGCTAGATAAGCTAAACAACCCTTCTCAACCATGTGTTAAGCCTTTATAAAATAAATAGCCCGATTAAATGAACTAACAGACGAATCCTTCCACTCCAGCCTAGGCAAAGATGGAATAGCCAAGGTAATTGTCTTAGCATGACAATCTAGACCAGCATGATATGGAGATAACCAGTCCATACCCAAAATAATTTTAAAATCGGCCATCTCGAGCAATAAGAGATCTGCTCTAGTTTCATAACTACAGAATGTAATAATACAAGACCAGTAGATCCAGTTCACAATAACAGAATCACCCACAGGAGTGGACACATAAACATGAGTACTCAAGGACTCACGAGAAACACCCAGGAATTGAGCAAATAGAGATGACACATATGAATACGTGGATCCTGGATCAAATAATACCGAGGCATCTTTGCCGCAAACAGAAATAATACCTGTAATCACGGCATCTAAGGCCTCTGCATCTGGTCTGACCGAAAAAGCATAGAACCTTGCTGGAGCGCCAACTGGCTAGCCTCCACCTGGCTGACCTCCACCTCTATGACGGCCTCTACCCACCTTTCCTCCACCTCTTGGTGGTCGGACAACTGGTAGAGCAACTGGTGCGGTAATCATAGGTTGCTGACCCTGCTGCACTGGCCTACCCCGCAGCCTGGGACAGAATCTCCGTATGTGACTGGGATCCTCGCACTCGTAACAACTTTGCGGTGCAATAAGCCGCTGACTAGAAGTCTGACCCTGGGGACCTGAATACCCACTGGAAGAGCCCTGAATAGCCGGTGGGCGATAAGAACTCTCTGGTATAGCACTGAAATAAGGTCGTACTGGAGCACCTCGAGGAGGCGGTGGTGTTGGATATGGGTTCCTGCTGGACTGCCCTCTCACGAACTGACCTCTGCCCCCAGACAGAGCACCTCTGCACTCTCTAGAATGCTTGAACCGCTTATCTCTCACAACCTGCTCTCGGCTCCGCTGACGTACACCTTCAATCCTCCGGGCTATCTCCACGACTAGCTCATAAGAAGTACCTATCTCAACCTCTCGAGCCGTAGTGGCATGAATGCCAGTATGTAAACCAGTTACAAACCTCTGCACTCTCTCCGCCTCAGTAGGGAGTATCATAAGTGCATGGCGAGATAACTCAGAGAACCTCTATTCATAATCAGTCACTGACATCTGACCCTGCTGGAGCTGCTCAAACTAAAACCGCAACTCTTCCCTATGGGAGCCCCCCGCAATTATTAACAATTATTTAATTTAATCCCAATGGGGTAATTTTTCCCTCACAAGATTAGGCAAGAGACTTAAATTGTCTCAAAGTCCACTTTCTGAGGCGTTCGGCCCGGTCCACAAGAAAGGAGGATATTTTCTTATATACCTCCGGAATGAGAGTATTTATTGCAAGATTTATTCGAGAGGATAAACAATTTATTTCAACAATTAATTAATTTAAACCAAAATTTAAGCATATGAAAATTTCATCTTTTTCTACCTTTTATAACAATTCACAATATATACATCAAATGATTTAATAAATAAAGAATACAATTTACACAAGTAATTCATGCTTTGAGTCCTAAACTATCTGGACTTTAGCATTAATAGTAACTACGCACGGACTCTCGTCACCTCGTGCGTACGTAGCCCCCCGCAATTAGCAACAATTATTTAATTTAATCCCTATGGGTAATTTTCCCCTCACAAGATTAGACAAGAGACTTACATTGTCTCAAAGTTCACTTTCCGATTACTGCGTCGCGTAAAATTCTCGATTCGATGCCGAAAAATCCGAAACTATCCAAATATTATACAAAATAATTAATATATGCTCAATAACTCGAAATTCATTTATTAAATAAATTACCCTATCCAAAATGGTAAAATTTCTAAAATTCACCTCGGGCCAACGCACCCGGATTCTGAAAATGTTTGGATGAAAACGTCACTCAAAATTTCAAGAACTCAAATATATAATTTTTATCCAATTCCATAACCATTTTCGTGGTAAAAATTGCATTTTTATAAAAATCTAGGTTTTTCTCCTAAACACTTGATTTCTAAGATTACCAGTTAAAATCGACCCATAATCTATGTATTTAACTCAAGGGGTCTAGAATTAACTTACCTTAAATTTCTAGTCGAAATCACCCTCTCAAAAGCTCTGAAATCTCCCAAAAATGGAGGGAAAATGGGCTTAAAAATGTCTGAACCCTACTTTTAACCATTCTGTCCAACAGTGAAAATCGCATCTGCGGCTCATAAGCTGTTTTTGCGGCTCCGCATCTGCGGCAATTCCCTCGCAGATGCAGTTTTCCCTTAACCGGCTTCGCTCGCACCTGCGGTCAGCGGCTCGCTTCTGCGAGTCCGCTTATGCGGCTTGTACATCGCACCTGCGATGCGCTTCTGCGCTTGTACCTGCGCATATGCGCCCTTTCCGCTTCTGCGGTGCTCTTCACGCACCTGCGAGGTTTGCACCTGCGGCTGGCCAAGCGCAAGTGCTGTTATAGCAGAAGCTGAAAGCTTCAGCTGTGACCAAGGTTCAAAAATTGATCCGAGCCTTGACCGATTAAAGCTCGGGGCCCGCGGGGCCGTACCCGAACATACCAACAAGTTTGAAATCATAAAACGGACTCGCTCGAACTCTCGGAACGTGTAAAACAACATCAAATCTAATAATCATACCCCAAACCAAATTGATTCAAACTTAAGAACTTCAAGTTTTTCAATTTACTTCCAACGCGCCCAAACATATTTAAACTACTCGGAATGACTTGAAATTTTGCGTGCAAGTTTTAATTTACTATACGGAACTATTCCCAAACTTGGAACTCCAAACAGACTTCAATTACTTAAAAACCTACTCCAAACCAAATTTAAAGAAGTTTAAACCTTTAAATAATTAATTTTTCACTATTAAGCGCCAAAACGCTCCCGGGTTATCCAAAACCCGAACATACGCCCAAGTCCGAAATCATCGTACGAACCTATTGGAACAGTCATATCCCGATTCTGAAGTCATTTTCTTAAAACTGTTGACCGAAGTAAAACTTGGCCATTTAAAGCCAACTTAAGGAACCAAGTATTCCGATTTCAACCCAGGCACTTCCAAATCCCGAACCAACCATCCCGTGAGTCATAAATCAATAAAAGTACGTTCGGGGATTTTTTTTTTTTTTGGGAACGGATTTATAAAAGTTAAAGTGATTGGTTGGGTCATTACAGTGTGCCCCACGAACGATTTTTGAATTAATTTCAGTTTTTTATTGAAAAATGTAGTATTTTCTTATAGAATTGATTCTCTATAATATGTAGTGATTATATCGAATTATTTTGGCTAGATTCGAGCCAGACAGAGTTGGAAAATCATGAAAAAGACCTTCTAGTGGATTAAATTGGAGCAAATTGTGGTAAGTCTCTTGTCTAATCTTGTGAGGGGGAAATTTACCCCATAAGGATTAAATTAAATAATTATTGCTAATTGCGGGGGCAACGTACGCACGAGGTGACGAGAGTCCATGCGTAGCTACTATAAATGCTAAAGTCCGGGTAGTTTAGAACTCAAAGCATGAATTACTTGTGTAAATTGTATTCCTTATTAATTAAATTATTTGAGGTATATATTGTGAATTGTTATGAAAGGTAGTAAAAGATGAAATTTTCATATGCTTAAATTTTTGTTTAGATTAATTAATTGTTAAACTAAATTGTTATCCTCTCGAATAAACTTTTCAATAAATACTCTTATTCCTGAGGTACATAAGAAAATGTCCTCCTTTCTTGTGGATCGGGCCGAACGCCTCGGCAGGATAGATGCATCTATGGATCATGTCGCACGTCTCTCGATAGTGTACACGACACTCTGGATCGGGCCGTACGTCCTCGGCAGAAATCGTGCTTAATAATAATAATAATAAATACACGATACTTTGATAGTTTATTGCAGCTTGTGAAGCTAATTGATAAATTGAAAATTTATTAGGCTTGAAGGAATTAATTAATAAATTGAGAATTGTTGCATTTGGAAGAATTTGATTGTGGGACGATGCCAATTCTGAACTGCCTCAATCTTTTTGGGATCGACTTTAATACCTTTGCCCGATACAATATGTCCCAAAAATGCTACAGACTCAAGCCAAAACTCACACTTAGAGAACTTAGCATATAACTTTTGTTCCCGCAATGTCTGAAGCACTACTCTCATATGCTGCTCATGTTCCTCCTTACTGTGCGAATAGATTAATATGTCATCAATGAAGACAATGAAAAACGAATCAATATATGGCATGAATACCCTGTTCATCAGATCCATAAACGCTGCCGGGGCATTAGTTAAACCGAAGGACATCACCAGAAACTCATAATGACCATATCTAGTCCGTAAAGCAGTCTTTAGAACATCCGAATCCCGAATCTTCAACTGATGGTACCCCGACCTCAAGTCGATCTTAGAGGATACCCTAGCACCCTGCAACTGGTCAAATAGATCATCAATACGTGGCAACGGGTACTTGTTCTTAATAGTGACTTTGTTTAATTGGCGATAATCAATACACATCCGCATTGCTCCATCCTTCTTTTTCACAAATAATACTGGTGCACCCCAAGGCGATACACTCGGTCTGACGAACCCTTTGGTTAGTAACTCTTCAAGCTGTTCTTTCAATTCTTTCAAAGTCGTGCGATACGGAGGGATAGATATAGGCTGGGTCTTTGAAGCCAAGTCAATACAGAAATTAATATCACGATCATGTGGCATACCTGGAAGATCTGACGGAAATACATCGGGGAACTCCCGAACTACAGGCACTGAATCAATAGCCGGAGTCTCTGCAGTAGTATCTCGAACATAGGCTAGATAAGCCAAACAACCCTTCTCAACCATGTGTTGAGCCTTTATAAAAGAAATAACTCGATTAAATGAACTAACAAGTGAACCCTTCCACTCCAGCTTAGGCAATGCTGGAATAGCCAAGGTAACAGTCTTGTGCCTCCGTAAGGAGAGTATATTTATTATAAGATAAATTCGGGAGGAGAATAATTTCTTTTAATAATTAATTGATTTAAACATAAAATCAAGCCTATGAGATTTCCATCATTTAATATCTTTAACCTAACAATTCACAATATATTCATATATATCAATTAATATTAATTAATCAAAGAATACTATTTATACAAGTAATGCATGCTTTGAGCCCTAAACTACCCGGACTTTAGAATTAATAGTACCTACGCACGGACTCTCGTCACCTCGTGCGTACGTAGCCCCCATAATTAGCAATAATTATTTAATTTTAATCACCTATGAGGTAATTTTTCCCTCACAAGATTAGACAAGAGACTTACCTCGCCTTGCTCCAATTTAATCCACTATAAGGCCTTTTTCACGATTATCCAACTCTCTCTGGCTCGAATCTAGCCAAGATAATTCGATACAATCACTAAAAATAATAGGAATCAATTCTATAAGAAAATACTACATTTTTTATAAAAATTCTGAAATTAATTAAAAATTTGTCCGTGGGGGCCACGTCTCGGAATCCGGAAAAAGTTACAAAATCCGACAACCCATTCAATTACGAGTCCAACCATACCAGTTTCACTCAAATCCGACTCCGAATCGATACTGAAATCTCAAAAATTCGTTTTTATGAGATTTCTAAAACGTTTTCAAATTCAAATCTCAAAACACTAATTTATGGTGAAAACAATGATATACTTGTATATGTAGACCAAATACGAGTTAGAATCACTTACCCCAATATTTTTCCTTGAAAATCTGCCAAAAGTCGTCTCTGCTCAAGCTCAAGTTCGTTAAAAATGGCAAATGGGACGAATGACCTCTTTTATAAACTGCCCAGGCAGCCTTCGGAATTGGGCCTCGATCGTGGCTTCAATTGTGGCCCTCGATCCTGGGCTTCGGTCATGGCCTCTATCATGTCCTCAAGCTTGGGACTGGGTCATGGCCTCGATTAGGCCTCGTGCCTGGGACATGGTCATGGCCTCGATCAAGTTCGATCTTGGGTCTTGACCCTGGCCCTCGAGCCTTGCCTTCGATCATGGCCCTCGAGCTGGACCTTCGATCGTGGCTTCGATACTGAGCCTCGTCCTTGGCTTCGACTCAAGCCTCGATCGTGGGCTCGATATCTGGGTTCGATCTGGGGCTCGATCACAACCCAGAATATAGAACATAAAGGAAAATTGCAGCAACTTTTTAAGTCCAACCTTTGATCCGTTAACCATCCGAAACTATCCGGAGGCCCTTGGGACCTCAACCAAATATACCAACAAGTCCTAAAACATCATACGAACTTAGTCGAACCTCTAAATCACATCAAACAATGCTAAAACCATGAATCATACCCCAATTCAAGCTTAATAAAACTAAGAGTTTTTAATTTCTAGGTTCGACGTCGGAACCTATCAAATCAACTCCGATTGACCACAAATTTTACACACAAGTCATAAATGACATAACGAAGCTATAAAAATTTTCGGAACTGGATTCCGACTCCGGTATCAAAAAGTCAACTCATCGGTCAAACTTTCAAACTTAAATTCTTATTTTTAGCCATTTCAAGCTAATTTAACTACGGACTTTCAAATAAAATTTCGAACACGCTCCTAAGTCCAAAATTACCATACCGAGCTGTTGGAATCATCAAAATTCTATTCCGGGGTCGTTTTCTCAAAATGTTGACCGAAGTCAAACTTAGCACTTTAAGGCCAACTTAAGGAACCAAGTGTTCCGGTTTCATCCCAAACACTTCCAAAATCCCGAACCAACCATCCACGCATGTCATAAATCATTACAAGCACCTACGTAAAGTTTTATTTTAGGGAACGAGGTTCTAAAAGTTAAAATGACTGGTTGGGTCATTACATTTTTGTTAGATTTTCACATGCATGTCGGTGACTTTATCCAATTTGCATACTGGTGAGCTGAGGGTGCTCGATTAAATGACTAAATCAACTAAATTTATTTTAGTTTTCTTATTTTGTTTCTGATCTTATTTTGGTATGTCTTTGTTTCTGGTGAGCTTTCTATTGCTTCTTTTTTCCTCTCTAGTCTCTAACTGTTGTTATAATTTTGAGTACATTTTTTGGGTAAATTCTATTTGAGTTGAGAGGTACAGAATTTTGATCCTATATCTTCTCCTTTTAAATGTTGTTTACTATTATGCCAACGTTTTTCTTTTTGAAATTGGGTGCAATTTTGAGCTTTACTTTCCTCCTATTCTATTTCTATTTCTACTTCTTTTTGCGTCTTCTTTGGATTTGCTATTTTTTCTCAATTATTCTATCCCCTTCTGCAAATGTATGTTCTGATTTACCACGTATGTTACAGCTCGCCTGTCCAGTAGTTTCGGAGTGTCAATATGTCTTTGCTTTTATTTGCCTCGAGAGTCATTCCACGAAATTGTAGGATTGAGTAGAGGTGTTCATAACACACAGCGGAAGACAATAATAATCCTAGGCAGAATTTTTCGTGTTTAAAAAAAAATTTTGCATGTCAAAAATCGGATCTAAGACGTACCTGGTGAAGGGAGTCTTGTTTTAAATTTCTTCGATAGTGTGAAGACTCTATGCGTATCCACACCGAGATTGATCCTTGCTATCAACTCTTTGATCAATAAAATTCTGCGAACAAATTGAATGAAAATATTGTGTTGAAAATTTTCTCAGATATCTCAACTCAAAGGTAGAAGAACAAGAAATATTTTTTTTGTACTAGTATTTTCTATCTTGACCTTGTATTGCACTATTACTTTCTCAAAGCAATTTTCTTCTCATGGTTTTTACAATATGTATAAGATTTATATCACTCTAATTCTTAATTAGGATTTACACACACACACACACACACACACACACACACACACACACACACATATATATATATATATATACACACACATAATTTCCATTGGAAAATACAAATCACATGCTTTATGGTAAATATTTAAAAAACATGTAACGTCGTTTCGTCGTCGGTTATTTCATGTAATAATATATGGTGTCGTGTGAGTTATGAAACAACTTGACCGACTCCGAATCGATACCGAAATCTCAAAATTTCGTTGCTATGAGATTTCTAGATTTTCTTTCCAAATTTCAATCTCAAAACACTAATTTATGGTGAAAACAATGATATACTTGTATATGTAGACCAAATCCAAGTTAGAATCACTTACCCCAATATTTTTTCCTTGAAAATCTGCCAAAAGTCGTCTCTGCTCAAGCTCAAGTTTGTCAAAAATGGCAAATGGGACAAATGCCCTCTTTTTATAAAACTGCCCAGCAACCTTCGGAACTGGTCCTCGAACTGGGCCTCGATCGGGGCTTCGATCACAGGCTCGAGCCTGGACCTCGGTCATGGCCTCGATCAGGGCATCGAGGTTGGGCCTTCGATCATAGCCTCAATCATGGCATCGAGCTTGAGCCTTCGATCAGGACATCGAGCATGGGTCTCGATCCTAGCCCTCGAGCCTTACCTTCGATCATGCCCTCGAGCCTTGCCTTCGATCATCCCCTCGAGCCTTGCCTTCGATCGAGGCTTCGATACTGAGCCTCGTCCCTGACTTCGACTCAGGCCTCGTTCATGGGCTCGATATCTGGGTTCGATCTGGGGCTCGATCTGAGGCTCGATCACAGCCCAGAATATGCAGCAGAAGAGAAAATTGCAGCAGCTTTTTAAGTCCAACTTTTGATCCGTTAACCACCTGAAACTCACCCAAGGCCCTCGGGACCTCAACCAAATATACCAACAAGTCCTAAAACATCATACAAACCTATTCGAACCTCTAAATCACATCAAACAACGCTAAAACCATGAATCATACCCCAATTCAAGCTTAATGAAACTAAGTTTTCAACTTCTACATTCAATGCCGGAACCTATCAAATCAACTCCGATTGACCTCAAATTTTACACACAAGTCATAAATTATATAACGGAGCTATGAAAATTTTCGGAACTGGATTCCGACTCCGGTATAAAAAAATCAACTCCCCGGTCAAACTTTCAAACTTTAAATTTCTATTTTAGCCATTTCAAGCCTAATTTCACCACGGACTTCCAAATAAAATTCCGATCACGCTCCTAAGTCCAAAATCACCATACGGAGCTGTTGGAATCATCAAAATTCTATTCCGGGGTCGTTTTCTCAAAATGTTGACCGAAGTCAAACTTAGTACTTTAAGGCCAACTTAAGGAACCAAATGTTCCGGTTTCACTCCAAACACTTCCAAATCCCGAACCAACCATCCCCGCAAGTCATAAATCATTACAAGAACCTACGGGAAATTTTATTTTAGGGAACAGGGTTCTAAAAGTTAAAATGACCGGTTGGGTCATTACATCGCAAATTGCACATCGAGTGCTCAAATCTTACAACATATCACAGATTGCACATCAGGTGCTCAAATCTTACAACATATCACAAATTGCACATTGAGTACCCAAATATTACAACTTGCCACAGAAATCAATAATACATTATTTTCTACAATAAGGAGCCCACGGCTCAACCATAATGTGCACAAAAATCTTAACAAAATATCCGAAAGCGAACAACTCGACAAAATAATATTTCACATAATAATCAAGGTGGAAATCATACCAAATCATCATGTAAAAATAATTTCAACAAACAAGGATCTAGGCATGACAAATAGAGGATTTAATAATTGCCAATAATTTCCAATTTGATACATAAGGGCGTATAATAATTTTAATCAATGAAATTTGCACATATAAACCAAGTACGTACTCGTCACCTCGCGTACATGGATTTCAATTACACAAATTGCACATAATACTCAATGCATGAGGGATAATTTCCCCACTCGAGGTTAAGCAAGATACTTACCTCGACGAAACTAAGTCAATGTTTTAAATGATCTTCGTAAGTGAAACCACCTTCGGACGGCTCAAATCTGAAATTCACCCCTTAATAATACTACGATGGTCCACCACACTAAACAAATTTCAATCTACAACAATGCAAAACAATTTTACCAATATTAGTAAACAAGTTTCCAGATTTTTGGTCATTTAGGCATTTTATCAAACACCTAGTAGGCATGAATCTCTACATATCTTAACCATAGAATTAGTTCATCCAACTACTACCATTTATCAATAATTTATCCCACCATCATTCTTAAACAATTCATAACTTCCAACATCACATACATGACCATCCATCCACACCCAACCAACAAAATTCCATCAAATAATCACCTTTCAATCTCTACAATGGTTATGTATTTAAATTGGGAACATATGGCTTCCAATCGCCATACCATAAGTTCTAATACTTAATTGATACTCATATTCCCATAATATATCCATACATGTGTAGATTTCATCAATACTAGTGTAGAAATAATGGAATTTCACATCAAGATAATGGGGATTGCTTACCTTGAAGAAGAGAGGAGTTGGTAGTCTTGAGAGAGTGGAGAAGAGCTCCAAAATTCGTCCAAATGAAGTGGGGAAAATGAACCCCGAAATTGTATCTATAGGCCTAGATTTCTGGGTTTCGGATGCTGCCCCGGATGCTATGGCAGCACTTCACTGCCAGCCCCTCTTTCGGATGCGGCCCCGGATGCTTCGCATCCACAGTCTCCTCTGTCAGCCTTTGTTAATTTGGTCATAACTTCTTGTAGAAAAGTCCAAATGACAAATGGTTTGAAGCGTTAGAAACTAGACTCGAAGATCTTTTATTTGATAGGCTGTGCATCACATAACGCCTTATATATATGTAGATAATCTCGTTCTAAGTTAGGTATTGTGCCGAAACATAACAAATCGATCTGGAATGACCTCAAATTTTGCACACAAGTCATAAATGACATAACGAAGCTATTCAAATTTCCGGAATCGAAGTCCAAGCCCGATACATCAAGGTCAACTCCCAGTCGACATTTTTCTTAAAATCTTCCATTTTTCAACTTTCGCCAAAATGCGTCGAATTCTCTTACGGACTTCCAAATCCAAAACCGGGCATATGCCCAAGTCTGAAATCTCCATACGAAGCTATTGACACTATAAAAATCTCATTCCGGAGTCGATTGCTCAAAAGTCAAACTTCGTTCAACTCTTTTCAACTTAAGGCTTATAACATGGAATTTATTCTTTCGAACTAATCCCGAAACACTTGAAAATCAAAACCGACGATTCACACACGTCATAATACATCATATGAAGCTATTCAACACTTCAAATAGTTGGAAGGAGTGTAAATGTTCAAAATAACAAGTCGGGTCATTACATTCTCCACCTCTTAAACAAGCGTTCGTCCTCGAACGTGCTAAGACTTATTTGAAGGTTACCAATTTGATGATTTTACTTTTACACATATATTTGCGGTTGATCCCACGTTACCGCATTCGAGATAAGCCCGACAACACCATCTCAATTGATATTATTCCTTTTATCCATATTTGTAAATTGTAAGATCAACTTCTTACACTCCAACATTACAAAAGGTCTGATTTTTCACAACAACGCACGGTATTAGTCTCAACTGGCTATAGCAACTTATGCCTACGCACACTTCAATTTTCTTGATAGTGTTGAAGTACTTCAAAACTTTTTCTGTGGTGATACATTCTTCCCCGCTTAGGATCATTCGCCCTCAAACACATAGCATAACTTACCTCTTCCTTTGCAAATCCTAATCCTCCAAATTTTACAAACTCCCAAATTTTTCAGAAATTTCGGTAGAGTCTCCCCTGTAATTGGGCCTATCCACCTGCCAGAGTAACACCAAAACAACTCCTAAAAACATAATGTGAGGCATGAAGACCTCATGATTACTTACTCGGATTAATGAGTCACATTTAATGCCACATGCGCACTGATCTCATAGGTTAAAACTCAACGTTTACAGCACAAAAATGGCTGAATATGCACAGAAAATATACAAGAACTATTAGATAAGCCTAACAGGCATGACTCCCTATTAATATTATGGTACAAATTAAATTTCCCACAGGGAGAATTTTAAACTCATAAATATTTCACCACAAGGACCTCGTCCTTATATAACTTCCTCTGCGGCTTGTAGCCCGGTTTAAATATTTCACATCATATATAAAATGCGAGGATCTCGTCCTCAACTCTGAATCACAAGTATTTTGCACATTGTGCCAACTGAAATTTCAATTTTCTTTCTTTCTTCTTTTCAATATATTTCATAAACAGTTTTCATAACACATAATGAACCCTCATACCGGTAGGGCATATAATTCATAAAAATTGGAATCAATTATTTCGAAACACATTAAACCCACTGTAATGAATAATAAAAATTACTTTTGGACTTATAGCCCTCAATGGTGAACAAAATTAATGACAGACACGGGCTCACATCTTCAAATCTCCCAACAGGGATAAACATAGAAGTGGGTCACAAAAATTACTAAGCTCACCCATAAGCGGAGCATAATAGGAGGTCTCACCTCAATATTCAGAACCGAATCAAATTAAAGGAAAATATCCTTTTTAACTGAATCAGGATCATAACTGTAACAACACCATCTGGTATATCGGCCTTAGCCAAATCATGTCGATTATATCAACGGGTCGGGCCTCCACCTCTTAGGCGCCCACTACCCGCCTGTCCTCCACCTCTAACTGACTGTGCACGTGGAGTATTAATTGGAATAAAGCTCGTAGCTTGAGTGCTTTGATTAAATCCACCCCTCCCAAGTATAGATAATCTCTCATGATGTGCCTAGTATCACCACACCCATAACAACCCCTCTGAGGTCACGGCTGCTCGTACTGAGTCTGTGCCGGATAACTGGAATAACCACTGTAAGAATCTCGTGTCGGTGGTGTATCGTAAGATCTTACTGACTCGCTCTGATTAATATGATGCACGGACTGAGCTGGCCGACTACTCGAGACTCCGCTATAATGGGTCCTAGCTAGAGAGTAAAATCCAATGAATCCTCCAGATCTTCGAGACCTTTTGGCCTCCTTAGACTCCCTTTCCTCGCCTAAAACACTCTCAATATTTCTCGCAATCTACACTACTTGTTGAAATGGAGTATTAGTTTGCAATTCTCGAGCCATGCATATTTTAATATCATATTCGAGCCCCTCAATGAATCTGCGGACCCGCTCTCTGATTGTAGGAACTAAGATAGGTGCATGACGAGTTAACTCACTGAACCTGATAGCATATTCTGACACTGTCAAAGTGCCTTGATGTAACCGTTCAAACTCTATGTGCCACACATCTCAGAAAGTCAGGGGAACAAATTCTTTCAAGAACATTTCCAAAAATTGAGCCCAAGTTGGTGGTGTGGCATCGGCTGGTCTACCTTCTTCGTAGATTTGCCTCCACCTATACGCTGTGCCTAACAGTTGAAATGTAGTAAAGGCAACTCCGCTCACCTCCAGAATACCCTTGGTGCCGAGAATACGGTGAAATTTTCTAGAAATTCTTGGGCATCCTCTGTATCTGTACCACTGAAAGTTGGTGGATTGTATTTCTTAAACCTTTCAAGTTGATGCCTCGGGCCTGACCTCAGGCCGAACCACAATAACAGGTTGTACCGGTATTATACCCGGAATCTGACCAACGTGAACTTGTTGCTCTGGAGTTGTGGTAGGAGTTTGAGCTACTCCCCCAATCTGCGAAATATTCGGTGCAACAGAAATTAATCCTGCCCGAGTTAATGTACCAAACATACTCAGGAACTGTGCTAAAGTCTCCTGAAGTCCGGGGGTAACAATAGGTGCTTTTGGTACCTGTCCCCTAATTGGAGCTACTAATGGCTCCTCAATTGTTGCTCTGATAGGTGCTCTAGTTACAGCACGTGCCCTTCCTCGACCTCTATCTCAGCCTCTAACTCAGCCCCAGCCTCTTGCAGCCCTAGCAGTATATGCAGATGCCTGTTCAGCTAACCTGATAGCACGTGTCCTCACCATCTGTGAGAGAATAGATATACAAGGGCACGAATTCCGAATTCAACAAATTCCGCACGATAGGAATGAAAGAAATGGAAATTTCCTAACAATTCTGTAGCCTCTCGAAGATAAGTACAGACGTCTCCGTACCGATCCGCAAGACTCTACTAGACTCGTTCGTGACTCGTAGAACCTATGAACCTAGAGCTTTGATACCAACTTGACACAACCCAAAATCCCACCATAGGCGTCGTGATGGCACCTAGTCTCTAAGACTAGGTAAGCCGATTTCCATTGCATTTTTGAAATCATCATTTTTTGTTTTTTAACTAACAGCGAAAATAATTACAATATACAACCTCCCAAGACTGGCAGTACTGAGTCACGAACTCTAACCGAATACATAGAATGATCACGAGGACCGAATATACCATACTGTTTGATTACAAGTTAACAGTACAATAAAATAAAAGGACTCCAAAGAACTGCGACGACCAAGCAGCTCTACCTTGAATCCTAACGATCCCGCTTTAACTCTGCTCAAGTCTGTTATCTTCAATATCTGGCTCTACACAAAAATGTGCAGAAGTGTAGAGTGAGCACACCACAGCGGTGTAGAGTAGAGACGAGGAACAGTCAAGACACTCACTAGTCTAATACCTTGTGCAATATAGCAGTATACAATAGTACTGGAAAATAACTAGCAATGATAACAACAACTCCACCTAGTGATATGCACAGTAAGACAATAAGATCACCATTTAATATCTCTCAACAATTAATTAATAAAATTACACTCAGTTAAATCAAGTTCTTCAATTAAATATCCTTCACATATAATTCTACCAATTAACTCTCTTTCAAATATAATTTTCCTCAAATAATTATCTTTCAAATACAATTCTTTCATATAATACTTTCTAAATAAAAATCCTTCCAAATAAATATTTTGAATATAATTCTTCAATTTAAAAAGTCACCATGTGACACCTCATTTCATAATCATAAAAAAAATACGAGTCTCAGCCCATTTTCATATTTTTCATAAATACGGGTCTCAGCCTATTTTTCATATCTCCACGGCACTTCATGCCCATAATTAAATCATTATATTTTCCCGGCACATCGTGCCCTCATTTCATATCTCACCTGCACGGACAACTCACGTGCCAAATATCATTATCATTTAATCACAGCACCTCGTGCCCACATTTCATATCACAACCACAATTCACATGCCAATATTCTCAATGTATATAAGATCCACATGATCAATTTATTTCCACTAAAGTGAGTTTAAAAGTTTTTAAATCAATTAAGAAATCAACAAAGAATTGAATTTATTTTTATAAATCATTTGGGTGAAGAAAATAACTTTGCACTTATTTCAAAGCATCAGATAAACTACTGATTTGGTTGTAAAACTATTTAATTTTAAAACATAATAATAATTCCTTTTATTTAAATCAACTCAATCATCGAAAATCAGTAAGAAAACCAGAAATATACTTCTTCAGAGTCTCGTGCTAAAAAGTCAAAGTCTACACAATACAACTAGAAGCACAAAACACATAATAATAAAGTTAACTAGTACACCACGGAAGAAGACAAGAATTTACATATTAAATAAAACCAAATCACCCAAGGCAAGAACATGAATAAAGAAATATCAACAGGGCACTCCCGAGGTACCGCCTCGTAGTCCCAAATCATAAATAAATTCACAATATCTAATTTACTTATATCACCGTGGGAGCCTTCACATTAAATTTTTAAATAAATTATTTTTCCGAAATAGCATCCCGCGTTTTAGCTACCCTTATCACACCGCATAACTTCTAGTAGTTCCCTTACTAGCCACGCGTTTAAAGCCACCCTTATCTCACCTCATGACTTCTAGTAGTCAATAACCAATAACTAATTATTAACTAAACAACTAATTATTAACTACTTATGTCATGTGGGTTTTTTCTAGACTGTCACTTGGCTTAAGGAGATGACTTCTCCTTTTAATAATACTAGTAGTCGTACCCGCGCGATGCGCGATCAATATTTAAAAATATTAATTAAATTAAATTATGATCGGGTTTGTTTGAACATATTAGATCGCATTGGTTTAATAAATTTCAATTGTCATCTTATTTGTCAATACGATATACCCAATAATAAAATCTCTATTAAATTAAATAGAGTTATATAATCATTGAATAACTTTTTTATTTTGTAATTTTCTTTGTTATATTATGCAATGTTTAGTATTATTACATTGTTAATATAAAATTTTATTAGCATATTATTTTGTTTAATATTTCTTTCTCCTCACTTTCTTTTTGTAATACAATAGAAGATATATATTTTATTACTCTTGAAATATTATTTTATTTTAAATTTTATTATGTTGTACTCAATAATATTTTCTGAATTTTAATGAATATAATCTCTATTAAATTAAAGGGAGTTGTATAGTCATCGAATAACTTTTTTGTTCTGTATTTTTCTTTATTATATTATTCAATATTTAGTATTATTATATTATTAATAGAAACTTTTATTAGCATATTACTTTATTTAATAATTTTCTCTACTATTTTGTTTTTGTAATATAATAGAATATAAATATTTTATTACTCTTGAAATTATTTTTTAATTTAAATTTTATTTTGTTGTTCTCAATAATATTTTTAAAATTTTAATGAATATAATCTCTATTAAATTAAAGAGGCTTATATAGGCATCAAATAACGTTTTTGTTCTTATTTTTATTTATTATATTATCCAATATTTAGTATTATTGCATTATTAAATAGATTTTTATTAGCATATTACTTTGTTTAATATATTTTTCTACCACTTTGTTTTTGTAATGTAATGGAAGATATATATTTTATTACTCTTGAAATAATTTTTATTTTAAATTTTATCCTATTGTTCTCAATAATATTATCTAAATTGTTAATAAATAAAATCTCTATTAAATTAAAGAGAGTTGTATAGTCATTGAATAACTTTTTTTCCTGTATTTTTCTCTATTATTTTATCAAATATTTAGTATTATTAAATTATTAATAGAAACTTTTATTAGCATATTACTTTGTTTAATATTTTTGTCTATTACTTACTTTTTATAATATAATAGTAGATATTTATTTTATTACTCTTAAAATATATTTTTTATTTTAACTTTTATCCTATAGTTCTCAAAAATATTTTCTGAATTTTAATAAATAAAATCTCTATTAAGTTAATGAGACTTATATAGGCATCGAATAACTTTTTTGTTCTCTATTTATTTTTATTATATTATCCAATATTTAGTATTATTGCATTGTTAATAGAAATGTTTATTAGCATATTACTTTATTTAAATTTTTGTATTTTTTATTTTTAAAAATGAAAAGAAAAATTATTTTTAAAAAAGAAATTTTAAATTAGTAGTTTTGTATTCTTTTTGTTATTTTAGTTTTTCATTTTAAATTAATTTAAAAACTCCAACTTGAAACTACTTTTCAATTTGAATGTAAATTTTTATTAATTTTCGTTTTTATTATAAACTATTTTATTTTATTATTTATAGATATTTAAATTCATAAATAATAATCAATAACTAATTATTTACTAAATAACTAATTATTAACTACTTATGTCATGCGAGTTTTTTTCTAGGTTGCCACATGGCTTAAGGAGAGGACTTTTTCCTCTCCTTTTAATAATATATAGAATAGATTTAGATTATCCAATATTTAGTATTATTGCATTGTAAATAGAAATATTTATTAGCATATTACTTCGTTTAATATTTTTGTCTACTACTTTCTTTTTATAATAAAGTAGAAGATATATATTTTATTACTCTTAAAATATTTTTTTATTTTAAATTTTATCCTATTGTTCTCAATAAAATTATCTGAATTTTAATGAATAAAATATTTATTAAATTAAAGAGACTTATATAGGCATCGAATAACATTTTTGTTTTGTATTTTTATTTATTATATTATCCAATATTTAGTATTATTACATTGTTAATAGAAACGTTTATTAGCATATTACTTTATTTTAATTCTTTTATGCTACTTTCCTTTTATAATATAATAGAAGATATATATTTTTATATTTTATATTTTATTCTATTATTCTCAATAATATATTTTGAATAAATAAACTGAATACTTTTGAAAATAAAAACAAAAATTAAAAAACAAATAAATTTTGAATTGGCAATTTTTTATTTTTTGTAAATTTTGTTTTTTATTATAAAATATTTTATTTTATTATTTTATAGATATTTAAATTCAAAAACAATAACCAATAACTAATTATTAACTACTTATGCCATGTGGCTTTTTTCTAGGCTGCCACTTGGCTTATTGAGATGACTTTTTTCTCTCCTTTTAAGAAGATATATATTTTATATTTTATATTTTATTCTATTATTCTCAATAATATTTTCTGAATAAATAAACTTTTTATTTTAAAAAATAAAAACAAATATTATTTGAAAAATACAAAAAAAAAATTGGATTGGGAGCTTTTTTATTTTTTGTAATTTTAGTTTGTTATTTAAAATAATTTAAAAACTTCAACTTGAAACTACTCTCCAATTTTATTAAATATTTTATATTATTATTTTATAGATATTTAAATTCAAAAATAATAACCAATAACTAATTATTAACTAAATAACTAATTATTAACTACTTATGCCATGTGATTTGTTTATAGGCTGCCACTTGGCTTAAGGAGAGGGCTTTTTCCTCTCCTTTTAATAATAAATAGATATAGATAGAAGATATATATTTTTATATTTTATTATACTATTCTCAATAATATTTTATGAATAAATAAACTTTTAAATAAAACACAAAAAGTGTTTTAAAAAAACAAAAAAAAAATTGAATTGACAGTTTTGTACTTTTTGTAATTTTATTTTTTATGTAAAATAATTTTAAAACTTTAACTTGAAACTACTCTCCAATATTATAAAATATTTTATTTTATTATTTTCTAGATATTTAAATTCAAAAACAATAACCAATAACTAATTATTAACTAAATAACTAATTATTAACTACTTATGCCATGTGGCGTTTTTCTAGGCTGCCACTTGGCTCAAGGAGAGGGTTTTTTTTGTAACGACTCAGCCGGTTATTTTGAGAGTTTTAGCCACGATCCCCTATTAACTACTTCTTCCATATCTATATCTGCTATTGTGACTTGACGGGAGGTTTCATTTTGATTTTTGGAGTGTTTTGGGACACTTAGTCCTTAAATGGAGGTTTAATCCTTAAGATTTGGACCGTAGTCGGAACTGTGTGAAGACGACTCAGGAATGGAGTTATGTCGGTTCTGTTAGCTCCATTAGGTAATTTTGGACTTAGGAGCGTGTCCGGATAGTGTTTTGGAGGTCCGTAGCTTATTTAAGCTTGAAATGGCGAAAGTCGAATTTTTGGAGTTTTGGACCGGTAATGGAAATTTTGATATCGGGGTCGGATTCCGATTCCGAAAATTTGAGTAGGTCTGTAATGTTGAATATGACTTGTGTGCAAAATTTAGGGTCAATCGGATGTGATTTGGTTGGTTTCGGCATCAGTTGTCGAATTTGAAAGTTTCAAGTTTTTTAAGTTTGAATCGGATGATGAATTGTGATTTTAGCGTTGTTTGATGTGGTTTGAGGATTCGACTAAGTTTGTTTGGTGTTTTAGGACTGGCTGGTATGTTTGGTTGAGGTCCCGGGGGCCTCGGGTGAGTTTCGGGTGCTTAACGGGTGAAAACTTGAACTTAGAAGAATTTCTGATATACTGGTTTCTATTCTTTTTTGCACCTACGGTGGGGAGTCCGCAGGTGCGGCCCCACATAGGCGAGGCTGGGATCGCAGGTGCGCCTTTAGGCCTAGGAGTCAGTGATCGCAGATGCGACGAGAAATTCCAACTTCTGAAATTCTCTACTAGGACTGCTTCCAACATACGAACACCGTTTCAATCACTACACGATGGACCAATACATTATTATATACACTTACTGAATTCTTACCATGCACCGCGTAACTCACATGACTATAATAACATCTTTTGACAATGGTAGCCGAAATGCCACGAATCTGATGCCCACAACACCTCACGAAGCATATAAGTCATGTTTCAACTCTCTAAAATTCTATTACCATCTTATGAAATATTAAATAAGAAAGTAAGAGAAACAAAAATAATTAAGTGCATAAGATTGTATTTAAAATGATCCACCAAACTTAGTGAATGTCGTGTCTCTAAAAAAATGATTGGTTATATCCTTACAAAAATAAGAGTAAATATTTATGCAATTTCAAGAAGAAACGTCATTCTAAAAATGAAATATTGCTTAATTGATTTTAAAGCGAGAGTAAATGTGCGAGTGAATAATTTTTGTTTTTGCAATAACAAATTATAATAATAGTCGCAATAATAACGAAAATGAAGATAATAGGAATTATAGTTAAAAAGACCTAGTGAGTTTCCCTTCTTAATCTTCCAAAACATGAGTAAGAATTGAAGAACAATTATTGAAGAACACCTTCTTACTCTAGGGCACTCTCTATCACTCTAAAATGTCAGATTATAGCTCACAAATGGCCCAAAGCGTGTATTTAATGAAGTAGGGTCGGGTTTTAAAAACCCAAAAATGAAGCTCCGAAACATGGTCTGTGATCGCATAATCGATATGCAGACCGCATATCGATCTCATAATTGGTGTCCAAACTGGCAAAAATTTTGCCTGGGTCTCGGTCACTATGCGGCCCACAGACCTGTTCTGCGGTTGCATAATGAACCGCAGAACAGTTCTGCGGTCACATAGTCGACCACAGAATGGCATCCAAAATTTTCCCTCTCCTGCCTCACTTTGCCGCCATTATGCGGTCCGAAGAGTGATTCTACGGTCGCATAATGGACTGCAGAAATGTATTTTTCTGCCAAAAATTTTCCTTTATCCTTTAGTGCATTATTCGACCAAAAAAGTCCGAGCCGTGTCATTCCTTTTCCTTACATACTCGGTACATTATTTGTATTTGACATCCCTTTTGCCTGGGGACGCTGCGTTTCATGCCCGCAGATCCCGATAGACAAGTTGAGAGTCCTCCTGTATTGACCCAAAATGTCATCTTTAAATTTAATGATTACTTATGTGATCTAAGCACTATTTACCATTACTCGACTTGCGTGTGCAGTCTGTAAAAAAATTTTCGGAAAGTTTTCAGGTGAAAAATGGATTAAAATGTGAATTAGATGTTTAAAACACAACTGAGTTGACTTTGGTCAACAATTTGAGCAAACAGACTCGGATCAGTGTTTTGACAGTTTCGGTAAGTCTGTATTGTGAATTGGGACTTGGGCGTATGCCCGGAATCAAATTCCGAGGTCCCTAGCCCGAAATATAGAATTTTGACGAAAAATTTAAAGTTTAAGTTCAAATAGTGATCGGATATCGAATTATGTGCAAATGACCCCGGAATAAAATTTTGATGATTCCAATAGCTCCGTATGGTGATTTTGGACTTAGGAGCGTGATCGAAATTTTATTTGGAAGTCCGTAGTGGAATTAGTCTTGAAATGCCGAAAGTTGAATTTTTGGGAAGTTTGACCGAGGGGTTGACTTTTTGATATCGGGATCGAAATTCGATTCTGAAAATTTTCATAGCTCCGTTATGTCATTTATGACTTGCGTGCAAAATTTGAGGTCAATCGGACTTGATTTGATAGGTTCTGGTGTTGTTTGTAGAAATTAAAAGTTTCAAAGTTCCTTAGGCTTGAATCTATATGTGATTCATGATTTTAGCGTTGTTTGGTGTGATTTGAGATTTCAAATAAGTTTGTATGATGTTTTAGAACTTGTTGGTGTATTGGGTTGAAGTCCCGAGGGCCTCGGGTGAGTTTCGGATGGTTAACGGATAAAAAATGGGACTTAAACAGCTGCTGCAAAAGCTGCTGTAAATTCTCTTCTACTGTGAAATCGGGCACCAGAAATCGAGTCGAGGATCGAAGGCAGGCTTGAGATCCATGATCGAAGGCCCAGGATCGAGGTTTATGAGCAAGGCCAGTGATCAAAGGCCATAAGGATCGAAGCCATGATCGATAGCCAAGATCGAGCCCCAGGGTCGAGGGCCATGATCGGACTCCCCATGATCGGAATCCCCATGATCGGACTCCCATGATCGAGGTCCAAGATCAGACTCCACGATCGAGGTCAGCCTGGACAGATCCGTAAATTATAAAAAATAGGGGGTTTCGTCCCATTCGCCATTTTTAACAACTTGGAGCTTGAGCAGAGGCAATTTTTGATATATCTTCAAGGAAAAACATTGGGGTAAGTGTTCTTAACTCAATCTTGGTTAGATTACCCGAATCCATCTCTGTTTTTAACATTTAATTGGTGATTTAAGTTGGAAATATTTGAAAACTCTCTTGGATAGATTTGTGGATTTGAGGGTCGAATTGTCATTGGAATTTAGTCATTTTGGTATAGTTAGACTCGTGGTTGAATGGGCGTTCATATTTCATAACTTTCGCCGGATTCTGTGATGAGGGCCCCACGGGCAAATTTTGAGCTAATTTCGGATTTTATTGAAAAATGTAATATTTTCTTATGAAATTGATTACTATAATTTTTGTTGACTGTATCGAATTGATTATGACTAGATACGAGTCGATCGGAGTCGGAAAATCGAGGAAAAAGCATAATACTTGATTAAATTGGAGCAAGTCGAGGTAAGTGACTTGTCTAACCTTGTGTGAGGGAAATTTCCCCTAGAATTGATATTAATGTGATTATTGAAATGTGTTGAAAGTCGTGTACACGATGTGACGAGTGTGTACACGGGCTAAATGTGAAAGATTATATTTTTAAATTGTGTAAATCATTGTTGCGCATTTATTAAATTATTTTATCTTGTTATATTCTTCATCATTGATCTGTGATATATATATTTTAAATTTGTTTGCCTTTTCCTGCTAATTGTTTTACCTGTTTAATTGAAACTTGGTTTCTTTTATACTGTGCATTATTGAAGGTTGATTTTCTTTAAATTAAATATTATTAATATGAAGTATTTTACATTTTTAAATTTGATATTGAAGCAACGTATTAAAATTTTGAAATATTATTTTCCTGAATTATTTATTCTTGAATATTTTCGTAAGATTTTTTTTGGAGTATTCTAGCTTGAACCGTGAGCTCTTTATTATTGAAAAATATTGCTGTTGAGTTTTTTGTGGAAAATTGAAATATTGGGCACTTGAGGTGCAAATTATGATATTGATACGCATGCGGTGGTATAAGGTCTGGGTGTTGAAATGCATGCGGTGAGATAAGGGTGGCTTGATACGCGTGGCTAGTAGGGGTGACTACTAGAAGTCATGCGGTGTGATAAGGGTGGATAAAACGCGGGATGCTATTTCGGGAAAAAATGCTTTCTTTAAATAACTTGTGAATATTGATATTGATTTATGGCCATAGTTGCTTTCGATTAATTGTTGTGATTTTCATAAAGTTGAAGGAAATTCTGTTTTGATTCCACGAGATATTATTTGCAATTATTTGGTGTCATTAAATGTGACATACTATTTGATTCATTTCCAATGTCATTTTATTTTACTATATTGATAAACATTTTACCATGCCATTATTATATTCCCGTAGGGCCTCACCTGACGTCGTCACTACTCTACAGAGGTTAGGCTAGGCACTTACTGGGTACCGCTGTGGTGTACTCATACTATACTTCTGCACATCTTTTTGTGCAGATCCAGGTACATTTTACCAGCCTAGACGTCAGTGAGTTACCTGCGCATGGAGACTTCGAGGTATATCTGCCAGCGTCCGCAGACTCCGGAGTCCCCTTCTATCATTTTATGTTACTTCCTTATATTTTATTTAGACCTTGACATATAGAGACATTTAGAATAAATTCTTAGAAGCTTGTGATTTATTTCTACCGGGTTTTGGAAGTTGAAATTGTTTGAATTGTAGTTTATTTACTTCAGATATTTATTATTATTCCGCATTGATAGGCTTACCTAGTCTTAGAGACTAGGTTCCATCACGACCTCCTATGGAGGGAATTTGGGGTCGTGACAAGTTGGTATCAGAGCACTAGGTTCATAGGTGTTATGAGTCACAGGCATGTTTAGTAGAGTCTTGCGGATCGGTACGGAGATGTCTGTACTTATCTTCGAGAGGCTATGGAACTGTTAGGAAATATTCACTTATTTGATTCCTTATCGTGCGCCTTTGTTGATTTCAAAGTTCTAAACAATTGTGTTTCTATTCTTTCACAGATGGTGAGGAAACACACAACTGGATCTGATGATCAGACACCCGCGCCCTCTGTTGGAGCCGCAAGAGGTCGGGGTCGGGGTAGAGGCTGAGCCAGAGGCCGAGGAAGACCACGTGGTGCAGCCAGAGCACCTGCACGAACTGCTGCACCAGAGCCACCAATAGCTTCCGTTTGAGAACAAGCACCTGAGACGCCTGTTACTACTCCTGCCTAGTTTTTGAGCATGTTTGTCACTTTAGCTCAGGCAGGATTAATTCCACTTGCTCCTGCCACATCTCAGGCTGTGGGAGGAGCGCTGACTCCCGCCGCCCGTACTCCAGATCCACGTGCCCAAGTTGACCATGCCCCAGAGGTTATACCAATGCAACCAGTTGTCCCAGTTCGGCCTGATATTAGGACAGCAGTTTCAGAAGGGGAGCAGCTCAGGCTAGAGAGGTATAAGAAGTACCACCCTCCCACTTTAAGTGGTTTAGCTTCAGAGGATTCTTAGGGTTTTCTGGAGGAATGTCACAGTATCCTTCGTACTATGGGTATTGTGGATTCCAGTGGGGTTTCTTTCACGACATTCCAGTTAAAGGAGCAGCCTACTAGTGGTGGCGGGCATATGAGTTGGATAGTCCCGCTGAGGCATCTTCACTCACTTGGACTCAATTTTTAGATATGTTCTTAAGGGAGTATGTTCCTCAGAGTCTTAGGTATGCATGGCGCGTAGAGTTTGAGCAGTTGCGCCAGGGTTCTATGACTATGTCAGAGTATGCGGTCCGATTCAGTGATTTGGCTAGGCATGCACTAGCCTTAGTTGCTACTGTTCGAGAGCGGTTTCGCAGATTTATTGAGGGTCTTCACCCTAGTATCAGATACAGTATGGACCGAGAGCTAGATATGGACATCGCATACCAACAGGTGGTGTCAATTGCTAGAAGATTGGAAGGTATGCAGACTCGAGAGAGGGAAGAGAGGGAAGCTAAGAGACCCCAAGATTCTGGAACATATAATAATTCTCGTGCCCCAGTTGCAACCCGTCATGGTAGAGGTTATGTGAGCCATCCTATTTATTCAGCACTTCCAGATTCCAGTGGTATTCCGACTACTCCCAGACCACATGTTCCATATTATGCACCACCAGTGTCTTCTGTACCTCCTATACAGGGTGCTTTCAGCGGACAGTCTAGTCGATCAGGCCCTAGCCAGTCTCAACAGCCACGTCTTCCGAGGGCTTGTTTTGAGTGTGGTGACACTCGACATATCATGAGGGATTGCCCCATAATTAGGAGGGGTGCACCTCCACGGATTTCTTAGACCCCACCTATTCCACAGGGTCCTCAGGCTTCTCAGACCATGATTACTGCACCAGTTGCCACTCCACCTGCACAGCCAGCTAGAGGTGGAGGTCGGGCAGGTAGAGGTCGCCCTAGAGGGGGAGGCCAGACCAGATATTATGCCTTTCCTGCTAGGACAGATGTCGTTGCATCCGATTCTGTTATCACAGGTATTATTCCGGTCTGTCATAGAGATGCATCAGTTTTATTTGATCCAGGCTCTACTTATTCTTATGTGTCATCTTATTTTGCCATGTATTTGGGCATATCATGTGATTACTTGAGTTCTTCTGTTTATGTATCTACACCTGTGGGTGAATCCATTATTGTGGACCGTGTGTATCGGTCGTGTTTAATTGTTATCAGTGGTTTTGAGACTAGAGCTGATTTATTATTGCTCAGTATGGTGGATTTCGATATTATTTTGGGCATGGACTGGTTATCGCCCTATCATGCTATTCTTGATGTTACGCCAAGACGGCGACATTGGCTATGCCGGGTCTACCGCAGCTAGAGTGGAGAGGTACCTCGGATCATGTTCCTAGCAGGGTAGTTTCATTTCTTAAAGCTCAACGAATGGTTGAGAAGGGGTATGATGCGTATTTGGCCTATGTGAGAGATGTTAGTATTGATACTCCTACTGTAGAGTCAGTTCCTGCAGTAAGGGATTTTCCTAATGTATTTCTAGCAAATCTTCCGGGTATGCCAGCCGATAGGGATATTGATTTTGGTATTGATCTATTACCGGGTACTCAGCCCATTTCTATTCCACCATACCGTATGGCCCCAGCAGAGTTGAAAGAATTAAAAAAATAGTTGCAGGAATTGCTTGATAAGGGTTTTATTCGGCTTAGTGTATCATCGTGGGGTGCTCCTGTCTTATTTGTAAAGAAGAAGGATGGTTCTATGCGGATGTGCATTGATTATCGCCAGTTGAACAAGGTTATAGTGAAGAACAAGTATCCATTGCCACGTATTGATGACTTATTTGATCAACTTCAAGGTGCCAGGGTATTCTCTAAAATTGACTTGCGTTCAGGCTATCATCAGTTGAAGATTCGGGAGCCAGATGTTCCGAAGACTGCTTTCAGGACTCGATACGGTCATTACGAGTTCCTTGTGATGTCTTTTGGGCTGACCAACGCCCCAGTAACATTTATGCACTTAATGAATAATGTATTTCAACCCTATCTTGATTCCTTCATCATTGTATTTATTGACGACATTCTGGTGTATTCCCGGAGTCGGGAAGATCATGAACAACACCTAAGGACTGTGCTTCAGATTTTGAGAGAAAGGAAGTTATATGCAAAATTTTCAAAGTGTGAATTCTGGCTTGATTTAGTGGGATTTTTGGGTCATATAGTTTCGTGCGAGGGGATCAAGGTAGATTCAAAGAAGATTGAAGCAGTGCAGAGTTGGTCCAGACCGTCCTCAGTTACGAAAATTTGGAGTTTCCTTGGTTTGACTGGGTATTATTGCCGATTTGTAAAGGGTTTCTCTTCTATTGCTGCATCTATGACCAAATAGACCCAGAAGGGTGCTCCGTTCAGGTGGACCGAGGAATGTGAGGAGAGTTTCCAAAAGCTCAAGACAGCTTTAACTACAGCCCCAGTATTGGTATTACCTACAGGTACATGATCTTATACTGTGTATTATGACGCGTCAGTATTGGTCTCGGCGCAGTGTTGATGCAAGACGGTAGGGTGATTGCCTACGTGTCCAGACAGTTAAAGGTGCATGAGAAGAATTATCCTGTACATGACCTGGAGTTAGCAGCTATTGTTCATGCCTTAAAAATTTGGCGGCATTATTTGTACGGTGTCCATTGTGAGATCTACACCGATCACCGGAGTCTACAGCATCTATTTAAACAGAAGGATCTTAACTTGCGGTAGCGGAGGTGGTTGGAGTTGCTTAAGGATTATTATATCACCATTCTCTCATCCTAGGAAGGCCAATGTGGTGGCCGATGCCTTGAGTCATAAGGCGGAGAGTTTGGGCAGCTTAGCATATTTACCGGTAGCAGAGAGGCCTTTGGCCTTGGATATTCAGGCCTTGGCCAACCAGTTTGTTAGATTGGATGTTTCTAAGCCGAGTCGAGTTTTGTCTTGTGTGGTTTCTAAGTCTTCTCTTTATGATCGTATCAGGGAATGCCAGTATGATGACCCTCATTTGTTTGTCCTTAAGGATACAGTTTAGCACGGTGATGCCAATGAAGTCACTATTGGAGATGACGATGTATTACGGATGCAGGGCAGGCTATGTGTGCCTAATGTGGATGGCTTGCGTGAGTTGATTCTCCAGGAGGCTCACAGTTCGCGGTACTCCATTCATCCGGGTGCTGCAGAGATGTATCAGGACTTGAGACAACATTATTGGTAGAGGCGGATGAAGAAAGACATAGTGGGGTATGTATCTCGGTGTCTAAATTGTCAATAGGTGAAATATGAGCATCAGCAACTGGGTGGATTACTTCAGAAGTTAGAGATTCCAGAATGAAAATGGGAGCGGGTCACTATGGATTTCGTTGTTGGGCTTCCACGGACTCAGCGACAGTTTGATGTAGTTTGGGTGATTGTGGATAGGCTGACCAAATCAGCTCATTTCATTCATGTGATTACTACTTACTCTTCAGAACAGCTGGCTCACGTATATATTCGCGAGATTGTCAGACTTTACGGTGTACCGGTATCTATCATCTCTGACTGGGGTACACAGTTTACCTCACAATTTTGGAGGGCAGTACAACGTGAGTTGGGTACTCGGGTAGAGTTGAGTACATCATTTCACCCTTAGATGGACGGGCAGTCTGAACGCACTATTCAGATACTCGAGGCTATGCTTCGTGCGTGTGTGATAGATTTTGGGGGTGCTCGGGATCAGTTCTTACCACTTGCGGAGTTTGCGTACAACAACAGTTACCAGTCAAGCATTCAGATGGCTCCGTATGAGGCATTGTATGGTAGGCAGTGCCGGTCTCCAGTGGGTTGGTTCGAACCGGGCGAGGCTAGACTATTGGGTACAGACTTGATTCACGATGCCCTGGAAAAGGTTAAGATGATTCAGGATCGATTTAGTACAGCCCAATCTAGACAGAAGAGTTATGCGGATCGGAAGGTTCGCGATGTTGCATTGATGGTTGGTGAGAGGGTATTGCTCCGGGTTTCGCCTATGAAGGGTGTGATGAGGTTCGGGAAGAAGGGCAAGTTGAGCCCAAGGTATATTGGGCCTTTTGAGATTCTTGAGAGAGTTGGAGAGGTGGCTTACAGACTTGCACTACCACCTAGTCTTTCTACGGTTCATCCGGTATTCCATGTTTCTATGCTTCGGAAATATCACGACGATCCATCTCATGTGTTAGACTTCAGTTCGGTTCAGTTGGACAAGGATCTATCTTATGTTGAGGAACCAGTGGCTATTTTAGATAGGCAGGTCCGAAAGTTGAGGTCAAAGAACATTGCTTTTGTGAAGGTTCAGTGGAGGAGTCATCCGGTCGAGAAGGCGACTTGGGAGGCCGAGCATGATATACGCAGCTATTATCCACACTTATTCACCAGCTCAAGTACGTTTTCTAACTCTATTCCAGGACGAACGTTTGTTTTAGAGGTGGAGAATGTGATGACCCAAAATGTCATCTTTAAATTTAATGATTAATTATGTAATCTAAGCACTATTTATCATTACTCGACTTGCGTGTGCAGTCCGTAAAAATTTTTTCGGAAAGTTTTCTCGTGAAAAATGGATTAAAATGTGAATTAGATGTTTAAAACACAACTGAGTTGACTTTGGTCAACATTTTGAGAAAATGGACTCGGATCAGTGTTTTGATAGTTTCGGTAGGTCAGTATCGTGAATTGGGACTTGGGCGTATGCCCGGAATCCAATTCCGAGGTCCCTAGCCCGAGATATGGAATTTTGACAAAAAATTTAAAGTTTAAGTTCAAATAGTGACCGGATGTCGAATTATGTGCAAATGACCCCGGAATAGAATTTTGATGATTCCAACAGCTCCGTATGGTGATTTTAGACTTAGGAGCGCGATCAGAATTTTATTTGGAAGTCCGTAATGGAATTAGGCTTGAAATACCGAAAGTTGAATTTTTGGAAAGTTTTGACCGAGGGGTTGACTTTTTGATATCGGGGTCGAAATCAAATTCTGAAAATTTTCATAGCTTCGTTATTTCATTTATGACTTGCGTGCAAAATTTGAGGTCAATCGGACTTGATTTGATAGGTTCCAGTGTTGTTTGTAGAAATTGAAAGTTTCAAAGTTCATTAGCCTTGAATCTATGTGTGATTCATGATTTTAGCGTTGTTTGATGTGATTTGAGGTTTCAAATAAGTTCGTATGATGTATTAGGACTTGTTGGTGTATTGGGTTGAGGTCCCGTGGGCCTCGGGTGAGTTTCGGATGGTTAACGGATCAAAAATGGGACTTAAACAGCTGCTGCAAATTCTCTTCTGTTGTGAAATCGAGCCCCAGAAATCGAGCCAAGGATCGAAGGCAGGCTCGAGATCCATGATAGAAGGCCACTGATCGAAGGCCCAGGATCAAGGGTTATGACCAAGGCCAGTGATCGATGGCCATAAGGATCGAAGCCATGATCGATAGCCAGGATCGACTGCTGTGATCGAGCCCTAGGGTCGAGGACCATGATCAGACTCTCCATGATCGGACTCCCATGATCGAGGTCCAGGATCGGACTCTCATGATCGAGGTCCAGTATCGGACTCCACGATCGAGGTCGGCCTGGACAGATCCGTAAGTTATAAAAAAACAGGGGGGGTTCGTCCCATTCGCCATTTTTAACAACTTGGAGCTTGAGTAGAGGCGATTTTTGATATATCTTCAAGGAAAAATATTGGGGTAAGTGTTCTTAACTCAATCTTGGTTAGATTACCCGAATCCATCTCTGTTTTTAACATTTAATTGGTGATTTAAGTTGGAAATATTTGAAAACTCTCTTGGATAGATTTGTGGATTTGAGGGTCGAATCGTCATTGGAATTTAGTCATTTTGGTACAGTTAGACTCGTGGTTGAATGGGCGTTCATATTTCATAACTTTCGCCGGATTCCGTGATGAGGGCCCCACGGGCAAATTTTGAGCTAATTTCGGATTTTATTGAAAAATGTAATATTTTCTTATGAAATTGATTACTATAATTTTTGTTGACTGTATCGAATTGATTATGACTAGATACGAGTCGATCGGAGTCGGAAAATCGAGGAAAAAGCATAATACTTGATTAAATTGGAGCAAGTCGAGGTAAGTGACTTGTCTAACCTTGTGTGAGGGAAATTTCCCCTAGAATTGATATTAATGTGATTATTGAAATGTGTTGAAAGTCGTGTACACGATGTGACTAGTGTGTACACGGGCTAAATGTGAAAGATTATATTTTTAAATTGTGTAGATCATTGTTGCGCATTTATTAAATTATTTTATCTTGTTATATTCTTCATCATTGATCTGTGATATATATATATTTTTTAAATTTGTTTGCCTTTTTCTGCTAATTGTTTTACCTGTTTAATTGAAACTTGGTTTCTTTTATATTGTGCATTATTGAAGGATGATTTTATTTAAATTAAATATTATTAATATGAAGTATTTTACATTTTTAAATTTGATATTGAAGCAACGTATTAAAATTTTGAAATATTATTTTCCTGAATTATTTATTCTTGAATATTTTCGTAAGATGTTTTTTGGATTATTCTAGCTTGAGCCGTGAGCTCTTTATTATTGAAAAATATTGTTGTTGATTTTTTTGCGGAAAATTGAAATATTGGGCACTTGAGGTGCAAATTGTGATATTGATACGCATGCGGTAGTATAAGGTCTGGGTGTTGAAATACATGCAGTGAGATAAGGGTGGCTTGATACGCGTGGCTAGTAGGGGTGACTACTAGAAGTCATGCGGTGTGATAAGGGTGGCTAAAACGCGGAATGCTATTTCGGAAAAAAAATGCTTTCTTTAAATGACTTGTGAAGGCTCCCGCGGTGGTATAAGGAAATGAGATATTGTGAAATTATTTATAATTTGGGACTACGAGGCGGTACCTCGGTAGTGCCCTTGTTGATATTGATTTATGGCCATAGTTGCTTTCGATTAATTGTTGTGATTTTCATAAAGTTGAAGAAAATTCTGTTTTGATTCCACGAGATATTATTTGTAATTATTTGGTGTCATTAAATGTGACATGCTATTTGATTCATTTTCAATGTCATTTTATTTTACTATATTGATAAACATTTTACCATGCCATTATTATATTCCAGTAGGGCCTCACCTGACCTCGTCACTACTCTACCGAGGTTAGGCTTGGCACTTACTGGGTACCGTTGTGGTGTACTCATACTACACTTCTGCACATCTTTTTGTGCAGATCCAGGTACATTTTACCAGCCTAGATGTCAGTGAGTTACCTGCGCACGGAGACTTCGAGGTATATCTGCCAGCGTCCGCAGACTCTGGAGTCCCCTTCTATCATTTTATGTTGCTTCCTTATATTTTATTTAGACCTTGACATATAGAGACATTTAGAATAAATTCTTAGAAGCTTGTGATTTATTTCTACCGGGTTTTGGGAGTTGAAATTGTTTGAATTGTAGTTTATTTACTTCAGATATTTATTATTATTCTGCATTGATAGGCTTACCTAGTTTTGGAGACTAGGTGCCATCACGACCTCCTACGGAGGGAATTTGGGGTCGTGACACCTCCAAGTAGGCTATCAGCTCAGCGGAAGGTGTTGGTGCGATCCATTTTCTCTAGAGTTGCTTATTTGGTCAGTATGAGTTGGACATGTATTGATTGGTATGGCGGGGCTCTATCCCAACCTTTATGGTATTTATCTACTCTTTTAGTGTACCGTCATCCATGCCAAGAGAAAAGGCCGTGGTCTTATTTTTATGAATCCTCTCTTTCAATTGGATCAAAAATGGATCGTTGTATTGCTTCTCTTTGACTTCCACAACAAGTGATGATTCAACCCTATTTTGGACAATTACCCCTCCTTCACTAGAGTCCGCAAGACGAACTCTCAAACTAGCCAATCGGTGAACTTCCTTGGCCAATAGCCTTTGATATGCCTCCAAGTGAGCCAAACTACCCATAGATTTCAGGCTAAGAGCATCTGCCACTACATTGGCCTTTCCCGGATGATATAGAATATCAATGTCGTAGTCCTTGAGTAACTCAAGCCATATTCTCTACCTTAGATTCAATTCCTTCTTATTTAAAATATATTGAAGGCTTTTATGGTCTATGAATATATCCACATGGACCTCATATAAATAATGACGCCAAATTTTCAATTCAAAGACCATTGTCGCAAGTTCTAAATCATGTGTTGGATATTTCTTTTCATGATTCTTTAGTTGCCTAGAAGCATAAGCTATCACCTTCCCATGTTGCATTAATACACACCCAAGCCCAATTCTTGAAGCATCACAATATACCACAAATCCATCTATACCCTCTGGTAGAGTCAACATCGGTGTCGTAGTCAATCTTGCTTTCAATTCCTGGAAACTCTTTTCACAAGCATCTGACCATTGTAACTTAATTTCCTTCTGCGTCAATTTAGTCAATGGAGAGGCAAGAGTAGAAAACCCCTTCACAAACTTTTTGTAATATCCAGCTAAGCCTAAGAAACTGCGAATCTCTGTTGGAGTTGTAGGCCTCGGCCAATTTTTCACAGCTGAAATTTTCTGAGGATCAACCTTAATTCCTTCATTAGAGACTACATGACCCAAGAATATGACCGATTCAAGCCAAAATTCACACTTTGAAAACTTTGCATATAACTGATGCTGATGTAGGGTTTTCAGAACTACCCTGAGATGATCGGCATGGTCTTCTCGACTTCGTGAATATACAAGAATGTCATCAATAAACACTATCGCAAAAGAGTCGAGGAATGGCTTAAAAACTCGATTCATAAGATCCATGAAGGCTGCTGGGGCATTTGTTAGCCCAAAAGACATCACTAGAAACTCAAAATGCCCATACCGGGTCCTAAAAGCTATTTTCAGAATATCCCGCTCCCTAATCTTAAATTGGCGATACCTGGATCTTAAATCAATCTTGGAGAAGTACCTGGCACCTTGCAATTGATCAAACAAGTCATTTATCCTTGGCAGTGGGTACTTATTCTTGATTGTGACCTTATTAAGCTGCCGATAGTCAATACACATTCTCAATGACCCATCTTTCTTTCTTACAAAAAGGACCGGTGCGCCCCAAGGCGACACACTTGGCCAGATAAAACCCTTTTCTAACAAATCTCTCAATTGTTCCGTTAGCTCCTTCAATTCTGTCGGTGCCATTCTGTACTGTGGAATAGATATAGGATGCGTGTCTGGCATCACATCAATCCCAAAATCAATCTCCCTGTCTGGTGGGATCCCAGGGAGTTCATCCGGAAAGACTCCCGTAAATTCATTCACAACAGGCACAGACTCAAGTGTAGGTGCCTCAGCATCGGTGTCCGTAACACGGACCAAATGATAAATACATCCCATGTTGATCATCTTTGTGTCCCTAAGGTAGGAAATAAACCTACCCTTCGGAACTATACCATCACCCTTCCACTCAATAACTGGCTCGTTTGGGAATTCGAACCTAACAGTCCTGGTTCGGCAATCAAGCTTAGCCAAACAAGAATAAAGCCAATCCATCCCCATTATCTCATCAAAATCGACCATTCTTAATTCAATAAGATCGGCCACGGTGTCCCGACCATGCAACATGACAACACAATCCCTATAGACCCTCAAAATAGGCTCACCAACCGGAGAAGATACAGAGAACGGCTCATAAAGTTGTTCCGTACCGATCCGCGAGACTCTACTAAAACGGTTTGTGACTCACGACACCTATGAACCTAAAGCTCTAATACCAACTTGTCACGACTCAAATTCCCCTCTGTGTAGTCTCTACAACTAGGTAAGCCTAACATTTGCAGAATAACCAGCTATTCCAAATTACATAACAATCACAAAACCAGAAACATCGTGAATCATAAACTACAGAAGGGAAAATCTAGTGTCTCTATACATCAGAGTCTAACAAAAGAAAAATACAAAAGATAATGGACATAGGGAAGAGAAGCGGACTCCGAGGTCTGCGGACGTGGCAGATATACCTTGAAGTCTCCAAAGCTATCCCGGCTCACTTGTAGCGCGGCTGATAAGGAGCACCTGGATCTGCACACAAAAAACATGTGCAGAGAGTAGCATGAGTACACCACAATCGGTACCCAGTAAGTGCCAAGTCTAACCTCGGTCGAGTAGTGACGAGGTCAGGTCAGGGCCCTACTAATATATATATATATATATATATATATATATATATATATATATATATATATATATATATATATATATATAAATGCAAGAATGAAATATTGTAGTAAAATAAGGACTGAAATTTAACAAGAAAGAATTCATAGAAGGTAACAGCTCAGTACACAAAAATACAATAGAGGATCTCCCGAGATACTGTCTCGTAGTCCCAAAATAAATATGCAGAGCAGGGAGGATCTACCGAAATACCATTCCGTAGTCCCAAAGTTAATATGCAGTACAGGGGAGATCTACCAGAATATCGTTCCGTAGTCCCAAAATAAATATGCAAAGCGGGGGGGATCTACCGGAATACCATTCCGTAGTCCCAAAGTAAATATGCAGTACAAAGGGGATCTACCGGAATACCATTCCGTAGTCCCAAAGTAAATATGCAGTACATGGGGGATCTACCGGAATACCGTTCCATAGTCCTAAAGTAAATATGCAGCTCAAACAATAGAACTCGACAATTACAACACGAAATCTTACAAATTAGACTAAGTACAAGTCAAGGCATACTTCACAGAGTTCAATTAAGCAGCTAAAGCACGTAGACATGTGATATTGAACTAAACAGGATAGCTACACATATTGGGATAGTTCAATTAAGAATGAAGACATGCTAATACTTATTTAAACGGTATAACTCAAATTTAAAAAAAAAATAGATTACTACTCAGCAAAATAAGTCAGGGTTTTTACAATAATTAGCCCGTGTACATACTCGTCACCTCACGTACACGATGCTCATATATCAAAAAGTACCAAATCCTAAGGGAATTTCTCCCACACAAGGTTAGGCAAGCCACTTACCTCGAACCAAGCTAAATCAATCAGTAATAATGCCTTTTCCACGAATATCCGACTCTGAATGGCCCAAATCTAGCCAAAAACAATTACATATCATAAATACAACTATAAGAAACTAATCTAATTAATGAAATCAATAATTTAACAAAAATTTCAAAATTCACCCTAAAAAGTCGACCCGGGCCCACGTCTCAGAATCGGGTAAAAGTCACAAAATACGAACACCCATTCACTCATGAATCAAACCATACCAAAATTAGCCAAATCCGATCACAACTCGACCTTCAAATCCTCAATTTGTGGTTTATGAAGTTTCTACAATTTTTTCCAAATTTCCATCTCAAAGTACTAATTAAATGATACAATCAGTGATATATTTATGTATATTAACCGAATCCGAGTTAGAATCACTTACCCCGATGAATTTCTTGAAAAACCCACGAAACATCATCTCAAACCGAACTTCCAAAGTCCAAAAATAAAATAATAACCTAATCCTCAGATATATAGTACATCATCTGAACTCACCATGTGCTGTTTGCCCAATTCCAAGTACGGCCGCACATCCCAGCTCTTGCGGTCGCACTCTTGGTGACTACACTGCCAGGATTTAGTGTTTTGGCCATCACTTTCTCTACAGATAACCAAACGATGACTTCTTTACCTTTATGGAAACTAGAAACGAAGGGCTAAAACTTTCATTTTTGATTCATCTCCAAATTCCTTGTAGATCAAAGGATATAAGCTTTCGAAGTCGGACCAGCGAATCTGAGAGTTCCTGAGTGCGGCCGCACACTCCACTGCGGCCTGAAGTGCGGCCGCACCAAAATTGTGTGGTCCGCACAACTCCCCTGAGGTCTGCACTTCCATTTTGCCTCAGTACTCCCAAAATGTGCGGTCTACACTTCCAAAGACCCCCAGAACAACATTAGAGTGCCGAAAAGCCCGTACTCGCTCAAAACTCACCTTGAAACTCACCCGAGGCTCCCGGGACCTCAACCAAACATACCAACCAATCCTAAAACACCATACGAACTTAGTCGATCCCTAAAATCACATCAAACAACGCTAAAATCACAAATCATCCTCCGATTCAAACTTAAAGAACTTGAAACTTCCAAATTCGACAACCGATGCTGGAACCAACCAAACCACATCCGATTGACCCCAAATTTTGCACACAAGTCAAAATCAAAATTATGGACCTACTCCAACTTTCAAAATCGGAATCTGACCCCGATATCAAAAATTTCACTACCGGTCCAAAAGTCCAAAAATTCGACTTTCGCCATTTCAAGCCTAATTGAGCTACGGACCTCCAAAACACAATCCGGACACGCCCCTAAGCCTAAAATCACCCAACAGAGCTAACGAAAATGACGAAATTCTATTCCAGAGCCGTCTTCACACTGTTCCGAGTATGGTCCAAATTTTAAGACTTAAGCTCCCATTTAGGGACTAAGTGTCCCAAAACACTCCAAAAACCAAAACGAAACCTCCCGGCAAGTCACAATAGCAGAAATAGATATGGAAGAAACAGTTAATAGGGGATCAGGGCTATAACTCTCAAAACGACCGGTCGGGTCGTTACATCCTTCCCCTCTGAAAATAATTATTCTTCCTCGAATGAGCATAAAGACATACCCGAAGTGGTGAAAAGGTGAGGGTAACGGCTGCGCATAACATGCTCGGTCTCCCAAGTCGCCTCCTCGGCCGGCTGTCCCCTCCACTGAACCTTCACGGAAGCAATGTTCTTTGACCTCAGCTTTCGAACCTGTATGTCCAAAATAACCACTAGCTCCTCAACATAAGATAGATCCTTGTCCAACTGGACTGAGCTGAAATCCAACACATGGGACGGATAACCGTGATACTTCCGGAGCATCAAAACATGAAATACCGGATGAACTCCTGTTAGGATGGCAGGTAAGGCAAGCTCGTAAACAACTTCCCCAACTCGCCGCAACATCTCAAAGGGACCAATAAACCTTGGGCTCAGTTTGCCCTTCTTCCCGAACCTCATAACGCCTTTCATAGGAGAAACTCGGAGCAAGTCCCACTCTCCAACCATGAATGCAACATCGCGAACCTTCCGGTCCGCGTAACTCTTCTGTCTGGACTGGGCTGTGTGAAGTCTATCCTGAATCACCTTAACCTTCTCCAAGGCATCCTGAACCAAGTATGTACCCAATAATCTAGCCTTGCCCGGCTCGAACCAACCCACTGGAGACCGACATCGCCTACCATACAGAGCCTCATAAGGTGCCATCTGATTGCTCGACTGATAATTGTTGTTGTAGGCAAACTCCGCAAGTGGCAAGAACGGATCCCAAGAACCCCCAAAATCTATCACACAAGCGCGAAGCATATCCTCCAGTATCTGAATAGTGCGCTCGGACTGTCCGTCTGTCTGAGGGTGAAATGTTGTGCTCAACTCAATCCGAGTACCCAACTCATGTTGTACAGCTCTCCAGAACCGTGATGTAAACTGTGTACGCCGGTCAGAGATGATAGATACCGGTACGCCATGAAGTTTGACAATCTCGCGGATGTAAATTCGAGCTAGCTGCTCGGAAGAATAGGTAGTCATCACAGGAATGAAATGAGCTGACTTGGTTAGCCTATCCACAATCACCCAAACTGCATCAAACTTCCGATGAGTCTGTGGGAGTCCAATAACGAAATCCATAGTGATCCGCTCCCATTTTCATTTCGGAATCTCTAACTTTTGAAGCAACCCACCCGGCCGTTGATGCTCATACTTCACATTTTGGCAATTTAGGCACCGAGCAACATACTTCACTATGTCCTTCTTCATCCTCCTCCACCAGTAATGCTGCCTCAAGTCCTGATACATCTTCGCGGCACCCGGATGAATAGAATACCGCGAGCTATGAGCATCATGAAAAATAAACTCACGCAAACCATCTACATTAGGCACACATAGCCTCCCATGTATCCTCAATACGCCATCATCCCCAATAGAAGACTGAGAGACCACACAAGCCAATACTCGACTCGACTCAAAGATATCCAATATCACAAACTGGCTGGCTAAGACCTGAATATCCAACTCCAATGGCCTCTCTGTTGTTGGTAGATATGCTAAACTCCCCAAACTCTCTACACGGGGACTCAAAGCATCGGCCATCATATTGTCCTTCCCCGGATGATACAAAATAGTGATATCATAGTCCTTAAGTAGCTCCAACCACCTCCGCTGACCCAAGTTAAGATCCTTCTGCTTGAACAGATGCTGGAAACTCCGGTGGTCGGTGTAAATCTCACAAGGAACACCGTACAAATAACGCTGTCAAATCTTCAATGCATGAACAATAGCTGTTAACTCAAGGTCGTGGACAGGATAGTTCTTTTCATGCACCTTAAGCTATCTGAACACGTAGGCAATCACCCTACCCCTGCATCAACACCGCACCGAGACCAATCCACGATGAATCACAATATACAGTATAAGACTCCGAACCTGTAGGTAATACCAATATTGGGGTTGTAGTCAAAGTTGTTTTGAGCTTCTGAAAGCTATCCTCACATTCCTCTATCCACCTGAACGGAGCACCCTTTTGGGTCAGCCTGGTCATAGGTGCTGCAATAGATGAGAATCCCTCTATAAAGCGATGGTAATACCCCGCCAAATAAAGAAAACTCCGGATCTCTATAGCTGAGGACGGTCTGGGCCAACTCTGCACTGCTTCAATCTTTTTCGAATCCACCTGGATCCCATCACTCGATACTAAATGACCCAAGAATGCCACTGAGTCTAGGAAAAACTCACACATTCAAAATTTTGCATATAATTTCTTTTCTCTTAAAGTCTGAAGAGCAGTCCTCAGGTGCTGCTCATGATCTTCCCTACTCTGGGAGTACACCAGAATGTTGTCAATAAGCACAATGACGAGTGAGTTAAGATAAGGTCGGAACACACTGTGCATCAAGTGCATAAAAGTTGTTGGGGCATTGGTCAGCCCAAAAGACATAACAAGAAACTCATAGTGACCATATCTGGTCCTGAAAGCAGTCTTCAGGATATTTGGCTCCCAATCTTCAACTATAGACACTAGATTTCCTTCTGTAGTTTGTGATTCACGATGTTCCGGATTTTGGGATTGTTGTGTATTTTTGAGTAGTTGGTTAAATTTACCTATTATCCCCAAATAACAAAAAATACAAATAAAATTACACGAAATCAAGAATAAAATTACTAAAATTTAAAAAAATTATCCCAAAAACTATATAATTTAGGAGAATTGAAATAGTGCAAAAATTAGGTATCCAAACATATTCCACTTGTATTTGATATTTCTAGAGCAGATTAGCACTTAGTTCTGAAATATATATAGTTGAGAAAGTAGTCTTCTGGTTGAAAAATAAGCTGAATCGACATGTTCTTAGAGAAATTTTCCTTTCCGTCTCTTCTGTTTTGTGTATTCTTGTAAAGTTACTTCAGATAGAAATAAGAATAAGGCAGTATTTGGTTCTTCAATCAACTTTTAACAAGACATCACATTATATGTTCAATACAGAACTTGTGATGCTGCTATTCCACATGTTAATACACTAGTATTATTTACTTCCACTCGAAGTACGTTTATATAATAGTCCACTCAGTATTTAGCTTTGCAGACACTTGAAATCCTTTTTATTTTTACTAAAACCATCTTTAACTTATTACTGGTCGATGCTTGTTAGCTGGTCACTGGGCAAGTGGGCTGGGCCTAGTGTGCCTGTCTTGCTGGCCGCGGTCTCGGTTCTTAAATAAACGGGCTAAATTGTCTTTTTGTAGGAACCGACCCATGATCGGGCCCACTAACACATGGTCCCGGGCTAAATGTGTCGGGCCCGCGGGCTAAGTAGGCCCAACGGCTAAGTAGTAATTTTTTTTTAAAAAATAAATAGAAATAAGAGACAAAAAGATGTTAAAAAAATATAAGGCAATGCCTTTGTAAATTTATTATAGAAGTGTGATCTAATTTTTTAATTCAAATTTAAAGACAAAAATATTGTAAAAAGATATTCAACGCAATGCCTTGTAATTTTATTATAACAATAAAAAATATGTCAATATCTTTCTTAGTCTTCCTCCCCCCTATGGAATGATCTATTTTTTTTAATTCAAAGTAAAAGACAAAAATATTGTAAAAAGATATTCAAAGCAATGTCTTGTAATTTTATTATAACAATAAAAAATATGTCAATATCTTTCTTAGTCTTCCTCCCCCTTATGGAATGAGCACAACAAGGTGCTAATACCACCATTGAGAAGAAAAAGGAACTAGTCAAGATGTGTCAAAATACAAGTTACATAATACATACTAATTTTTGTCCATACAAATTACATGCTATCTCTTACAAACTTCATAAATCCTTCAAGGTTCGGAGATAGTTCTGTTGGTGGTGGCGGAAAAGTAGCCTGGATTTTCCCATATTCTTATTTTTACCAAAAATATTTCTTAAGGAAGACATCGTAATTAATCAAGTAATAGCAAATAATTAAAACAAAATTATAATATTAAAACTTAAGAGTTGGAACGAGTTTACCAAATTGACAAACAACTTGTTGAAAATTGATTCTCATTACTTAAAGACTTCAATTCACCAACTTAACAATTTTTTCACAAATTGTAACAGCCTCAATATTTTTTGGACTATTTTTTGGAATAAAGTTGTCACGGCCTAATTTTACCTATGGGTCGTGATGGCACCCAACATCACCGCTAGGCAAACCAACTAGTGAATTAAACATATATTTCCTCTTTTAATAAGTTTTCGAGTAATTAAACTTTTCTTATTTGCAAGATTTAAGATAAAAAAAGTTTAAATAAATAAAACCAAGTGATAGTTCAAAACCACAATCCTACTAGCGTGTGTGCCAAGACCTGGTGTTACAAGTGTATGAGCATATAGTAGATTATACAAAACTTTAAATATTGTCTGAACATAAAATAGACAGAATACAAATACAAAGGAGAGGCTCTAGGAGCTGCAGAACGGCTCAGAAAGCAGTTCATCACTAGGCCTCGGGATATCTGGGATACGCGCCGGTAGGACCGCCTGATGCACCTGTCTCAGATCCTGCAGAAAAACTGCAGCAAGTATAGCATGAATACGTAAACAACATGTACCTAGTAAGTATCAAGTCTAATCTCGAATAAGTAGTGACGAGAGGTCGACTTTGACATTTACTATGGGTCAATAATATTAAGATAAGAATATTTAAATAAACACGGTTTATGTGAAAAATAACAAATTTTCTTAGCAAGCAGGAATAAATAATTCTTTCACAATTTAATAATTTTCAATAAGTCATTTATCTTCACAAGCTGCAATAAAAATGTCAAGGCACCGTGTAAGTATTATTATTAAGCACGATTTATGCTGAGGTCGTACGGCCCAATCTAGAATAATGTGTATACTGTCGAGGGTTGAGCGACACGAACCATAGATGCATTTATCTATTGTCGAGGCATTCGGCCCGCTCCACAAGAAGAGAAGAATATTTTATAAGCATTTGACTAAAACATTCTTGAGGTTTTATACAAAAATAATATGAATTTCATTAGCAATCTTTCACAATTTCTCCAACAAATACTAATATAATTTAGGCATTTTAAACTAACAAGTATGGTGCAAATATTCCAAATAGTTCATGAATTGGATCCTAAAACTACCCGGACAATTAGCATTATAGTAGCTACGCACGGACTCTCGTCACCTCATACGTACGTAGCCCCCACAATTAGAAATAAATATTTATTTAAAATAGCTATGGGGTAAATTTTCTCTTACAAGGTTAGATAAGAGACTTACCTCGTCTCAAAGCTCACTTCCTGATCACAATTTCGTGTTGAAGCCTTAATTTGGTGCCGAAAAGTCCTAAACTAGCCAAATGTTGTATAATTTAATCAATACATGTTCAAAATTCATAATTTAATTATTAGATTAATTACCCAACCCAAATTGATAAAATTTCTAAAATTCACCCTAGGCCCAGGTGCCCGGATTCCGGAACTTTTCGGAGGAAATCGTCACTCATAACCTTAAGAACTCAAATATACAATTTTTATGTCATTCCATAACCATTTTCATGGCTAAAATCTCATTTTTATCAAAACCTAGATTTTTCATCTAAACCCTTAATTTTTACAATTTGCATGTTAAAATCTACCCATAATCTATGTATTTAATCCACAATAGGTAGAATTAACTTACCTCCAAGTTGCTAGGTGAATACTCCTCTCAAGAAGCTCCAAAATCTCCCAAGAATGGAAAAAATGGGCTCAAAAATAGCTAAGCCCCGTTTTAAGACATTCTGCCCAGCGATTTTTCGCTTCTGCGGCTCGACAACCACATCTACGGAAAAGAACTGGCAGATGTGGTCCTTCCCCTTAGCCTGCTCTTCCGCTTCTGCGACCAGCGGCTCGTTTCTGCAAGACCGCTTCTGCGGTGCGTACGTCGCACCTGCGACCTCCGTCCGCTCTTGCGATGCCCTCTTCGCACCTGCACCTTCGCAGGTGCAGTCCATTTCCCCGCTTCTGCAGTCACTGGGAAGCCCCCTCTAGGCTGCTTCTACGGTAAAAGGCTCGCTTCTGCGATCTCGCACCTGCGGCTGTCCAAGCGCAGGTGCGATTGCACCAGAAGCTAAAAGCTTAAGTTGCTTATCCCAAGTCCAAACTTGGTCCGAGCCTCGTCCGATTAACACCCGAGGCCCCCTGGGGCCCATCCGGACATACCAACAAGTTTGAAATCATAAAACGGACTCGCTCGAACCCTAGAAACACCTAAAACAACATAAAAACTAAAAATTATACCCCAAACCAAATTGATTCAACTTAAGAAATTTTAAGTTCTTCAAACTTACTCCGAATGCGGCGAAACGTACTTAAACTACTCGGAATGACACCAAATTTTGCGTGCAAGTCTTAAATCACCATACAGAACTATTCCCAGGCTCGGTATTCTAAACGGACCTCAATTACTCCAAAACCTACTCTAAACACCATTCTAAGAACTTTAAAACCTTCAAAGAGCTAACTTTCACTATAAAGCGTCGAAACGCTCTCGGGTCGTCCAAAGCCTGATTCGAACATATGCCTAAGTCCAAAGTCATCATACGAACCTACTGGAACCGTCAAATCCTGATTCCGAGGTTGTTTACTCAAAACGTTGACCGAAGTCAAACTTAGCCTTTTAAAGCCAAACTAAGGAACCAAGTGTTCCGATTTCAACCCGAACCCTTCCAAATTCCTGATCTAACCATCTCCGCAAGTCATAAAACTGTAAAAGCACATACGGGGAGTCTTATTTAGGGGAACAAGGTTCTATAAGGCTCAACGACCGGTTAGGTCGTTACATTCTCCACCTCTTAAACAAACGTTCGTCCTCGAACGAGTTTAGAATCATACCTGAAGTGTTGAATAAGTGTGGATATCTACTCCGTATATCCTCCTCGTCCTCCCAAGTCGCTTCCTCGAGTGGTTGGACCCTCCACTAAACTTCTACCGCAGAAATCTTCTTGGACCTCAACTGGCGAACCTGCCTATTAACAATGGCAACTGGCTCCTCCTCATAACCCAAGCTCTCATCTAACTGAACCGTGTTGAAGTCTAACACATCTGACAGGTCAGCATGATACCTCCGAAGCATAGATACATGAAAAACTGGATGAACTCCCGATAGACCAGGAGGCAAAGCAAGCTCATAAGCAACCTCCCCAACTTGTGTCAACACCTCAAATGAGCCTATAAACCTTGGGCTCAACTTGCCCTTCTTCCCAAACCTCATGATTCCCTTCATCGGCGAAATCTTCAAGAGAACTTTATCGCCCACCATAAATGATAAATCACGCGCTTTCTGATCCGCGTAACTCTTCTGTTTGGACTGTGTTGTACGAAGTCGCTCTTGAATCAATTTTACCTTTTCCAAGGCATCCTTCACCAAATCAGTACCATATAGTTTAGCCTTGCCGGGCTCAAACCATCTGATGGGCGAACGACATCGCCGGCCATATAAAGCCTCAAATGGAGCCATTTCGATGCTGGATTGGTAACTTTTGTTATAAGAAAACTCGGCCAAAGGCAAGAAACGATCCCACTGACCTACGAATTCAATCACACATGCCCTGAGCATATCCTCCTAGATCTGAATTGTCCTCTCTGACTGCCCGTCGGTCTGCAGGTGAAAGGCTATGCTAAGCTCTACACAGGTCCCCAATTCACTCTATATTGCTCTCCAGAAATGTGAAGTAAACTGAGGGCCTTTATCTGATATGATAAAAATGTGCACACTGTCCAACCGAACTATCTCCTGAATATAAATCTGGGCCAACCTATCTGAAGTATACATAGTCAAAACCGGAATGAAGTGTGCTGACTTGGTCAACCTATCGACAATGACCCAAACTGCATCAAACTTATGCAAGGTCCGCGGCAACCCAACTATGAAGTCCATAGTAATGCACTCCCATTTCCACTCCGGTATAGTCATCTGCTGGAGTAGGCCACCTGGCCTCTGGTGCTCATACTTAACATGATGGCAATTTAGGCACCTAGCTACATACTCAACTATGTCCTTCTTCATCTGCCACCACCAATAATGCTGCCTCAAGTCTCGATACATTTTTGTAGCAGCTGGATGAATAGAATACCGACACCTGTGTGCTTTCTCTAGGATCTTTTCCCTCTGGCCATCCACATTAGGAACACATAGACGACCCTAGAGTCATAGAACACCATCTTCGCCGATAGTAACTTCCTTGGCACCACCCTGCAGTACCGTCTCTCGAAGAACCAACAAGTGTAGATCATTAAACTGGCGAGCCTTGATCCGCTCAAGTAGTGAAGACTGGGCAATAACACATGCAAAAACTCGGCTGGGCTCTGAAATATCCAGTCTCACAAGTCTGTTAGCCAAGGACTGAATGTCCAAAGCTAACAGCCTCTCCTCTACTGAAATGAAGGCCAAACTACCCATACTCTCTGCCTTTCTTCTCAAGGCATCTGCAACTACGTTGGCTTTGCCCGGATGATAAAGGATGGGAATATCATAATCCTTCAGTAACTCAAGCCACTTGCACTGTCTCAAATTTAGATCCCTCTGCTTGAACAAATGCTGCTAGTTGTGATGACCAGTGTAAACCTCACATGACACTCCATAAAGATAATGCCTCCAGATTTTAAGAGCGTGAACAATCGCAGCCAACTCCAAATCATGCACCGAGTAATTCTTCTCGTGAGGCTTCAGCCAATGTAAAGAATATGCCATAACTCGCCCCTCTTACATCAATACATAACCCAGGCCAACGTGTGAAGTGTCACACTACACTGTATATATCCTTGAACCAGAAAGCAAAATTAACACCGGTGCTGAAGTCAATGCGGTCTTAAGCTTCTGAAATCTCACCTCACAATCATCGGACTATCGGAACGGAGCACCCTCCTGGGTCAATTTGGTCAAAGGTTCTGCAATAGATGAAAAATCCTCCGCAAACCGATGATAATAACCCGCTAACCCCAGGAAACTCCTGATCTCAGTCATCGAAGTGGGACGATGCCAATTCTGAATTGCCTCGATCTTTTTGGGATCAACCTTAATACCATCACCCGATACGATATATCCCAAGAATACCACAAAATCTAGCCCAACTTGGAGAACTTAGCATATAGATTTTTTTCCTGCAAGTTCGAAAGAACCACTCTCAAATGCTGCTCGTGCTCCTCCTCACTGCGCGAGTAGATAAAAATGTCATCAATGAAGATAATGACAAACGAATCAATATGTGGCCTGAACACCCTGTTCATCAAATCCATAAACACCGTCGGGCGCTAGTCAAACCGAAGGACATTACCAGAAACTCATAATGGCCATATCTAGTCCGAAAAGCAGTCTTCGGAATATCCGAATCCTGAATCATCAACTGATGGTACCCCAACCTCAAGTCGATCTTTGAGAAAACTTTGGCACCTTGCAACTGGTCAAACAAATCATCAATACGTGACAATGGGTACTTGTTCTTAATGGTAACTTTGTTCAATTGGCGATAATAAATACACATTCGCATAGTCCCATCCTTCTTCTTCACAAATAATACCGGTGCAGCCCAAGGCGGCACACTCGGCCAGACGAACCCCTTTGCTAACAACTCCTCGAGTTATTCTTTTAACTCCTTTAACTCTTTCGGAGCCATGCGGTATGGTGGGATAGAGATAGGCTGGGTATCTGGAGCCAAGTCAATAAAGAAATCAATATCACAATCTGGTGGCATGCCTGGAAGACCAGAAGGAAATACATCAGAGAACTACCGGACTATGGGCATTGAATCAATCATTGGACTCTCTACAGTAGGGTCCCGAACATAAGCTAGATAAGCCAAACAACCCTTCTCGGCCATGTGTCGAGCTTTCAGAAAAGAAATAACTCGACTAGATGCACCGGCAGACGGACCCTTCCACTCCAATCTAGGCAACTCTCGCATCGCCAAGGTAACAGTCTTGGCATGGTAATCTAGGATGACATGATATGGAGATAACAAGTCCATACCTAGGATGATCTCAAAGTCAGTCATCTCAAGCAGCAGAAGATCTTCTCTAGTTTCAAAACCACAGAATGTAACAATGCAAGACCGGTAGATCTGATCCACAATAACAGAATCACCCACAGTAGTGGACACATAAACAGGAGTACCCAAGGACTCACGAGAAACACCCAGAAAATGAGCAAACAGAGATGACACATATGAATACATAGACCCTGGATCAAATAATACTGAGCCATCTCCACCGTAGATAGAAATAATACATGTGATCACAGCATTTGATGCCACTGTATCTAGTCTGGCTGAAAAAGCATAGAACCTAGCTAGAGTGCCACCTGACTGGCCTCCACCTCTAGGAAGGCCCCTACCCACCTGCCCTCCGCCTCTGGGCGACCGGACGGCTGGTGGAACAACTAGTGCTGTAATCATAGGTTGTTGACCCTGCTGCACTGCCTTGCCCCAAAGTCTGGGGCAGAATCTCTGCATAAGACTGAAATCCCCGCACTCGAAACAACCTCTCGGTACGGTGGACTACTGACCTGAAGTCTGGACCTGATGACCTGAATACCCACGGGAGGAACCCTGAATAGCTGGTGGGTGGTAAGAACTCTCTGGCATAGCACTGATATAAGGTCGAACTGGAGCACTCCGAGGAGGTGGCGGTGCTAGATAAGGGGGCCTGCTGGATTGACCCCTCACGAACTGACTTCTGCCCCTATACGGGGCACCACTGAACTCTCCCGCATATCGAAACCGCTTGTCCCTCGCTTCCTACTCTCAGCTCCACTGACGGACACCCTTGATCCTCCGAGCTATCTCCATAACTAGCCCGTAAGAAGTCCCATCTCTACCTCTCGAGCCATGGTGGCTTGAATACCAGAGTGCAATCCGGCGACAAACCTCTACACTCTCTCTATGTTGGTAGGTAGTATCATAAGTGCATGGCGAGACAACTTAGAGAACCTCACCTCATAGTCAGTCACTGACATCTGACCCTGCTGGAGCTGCTCGAACTGGAACCGCAACTCTTCCCTCTGAGAGGGTGGTATGTATCTATCCATGAAGAGGCGTGTGAACTGATCCCAAGTCATAGGAGGAGAACCTGCTGGTTTGCCGAGAAGATATGACTTCCACCACTTACGGGCCCTACCCTCCAGTTGAAAAGTAGTGAAATCCACCCTATGGGACTCTAGTATCCTCATGTTGTGCAGTCTGTCCCTGCACCGATCAATAAAATCCGGGGGGTCCTCATGCCGCTCACCTCTGAAAGCAGGAGGATGAAGCTTAGTCCATCAGTCCAATAGCTTGTGCGGATCACCGGCCGCAACTGGTATGGGCTCAAGTGTAACTGGTGTAACTAGCTAAGCTCCACCCACGGGTAGTACACCCTGGGTTTGATATAGAGCAGTTGCATGCCCACGAGCATGCGCGGTAGGGTCTGTGCTCCCCCTTCCGCCTGAGATGTGGATGGGTCTGTCGGAAATAAAATGACCTGAGTCATAATATACATGAACCGCAGCATACGGCCCACGACCTCCTGAAATCCTAGAGCAGATGTGAAATCCACCGGAACTGGCTCTTCCGCAGGCACCTCGCCCTATTCCTCAATGATAGGATCCTCTACTGGATCCACTGGTGGCATAGCTATAGTAACTCTGGGACATCCTCGTCCCCTACTATGAGCTGGAGCCCTCCCCAGGCCTCTGCCTCGGCCTCTAGCAACAGAGGGAGCAGTTTTTCCCTGGTTTAGAACCTCCGTAGAGCGCATTCTCACCATATGTGAGAGAATAAAAGAAAGATACTTAGTACTACATCAACTGCACGATATGAGATGAAGAAAGGTAGTTTCCTAACACCTTATAGCCTCTCGAAAATAACTACAGATGTCTCTGTACCAATCCGCAAGACTCTATTAGGCCTGCTCATAACTTGTGAGACCTACATGAACCTAGTGCTCTAATACCATGTTGTCACGACCCAGTTTTACCTATGGGTCATGATGGCGCCCAACGTCACCACTAGACAAGCCAACTAGTGAATTAAACATATATTTCCTCTTTTAATAAGTTTCCGAGTAATTAAAATTTCCTTATTTTGCAAGATTTAAGAAAAAACAAGGTTTAAATAAATAAAACCAAGTGATAGTTCAAAACCACAATTCTACTAGCGTGTGAGCCAAGACCTGGTGTTACAAGTGTATGAGCATCTAATAGATTATACAAAACTTTAACTATTTTCTGAACATAAAATAGATACAATACAAATACAAAGGAGAGATTCTAGGAGCTGCAGAACGGCTCAGAAAGCAGCTCACCACTAGGCCTTGGGATATCTGGGATACGCGCCGGTAGGACCGCCTGATGCACCTGTCTCAGATCCTGCACAAAAAGTGCAGCAAGTATAGCAAGAGTACGTAAACAACGTGTACCCAGTAAGTATCAAGTCTATTCTCGAAGAAGTAGTGACGAGAGGTCGACTTCGATACTTACTATGGGTCAATAATATTAAGATAGGAATATTTAAATAAACACGGTTTATGTGAATAATAACAAATTTTCTTAGCAAGCAGGAATAAATAATTCTTTCACAATTTAATAATTTCCAATAAGTCATTTAACTTCACAAGTTGCAATAAAAATGTCAAGGCACCGTGTAATTATTATTATTAAGCACGATTTATGCTAAGGTTGTACAACCCGATCCATAATAATGTGTACAGTGCTTAGGGTAGAGCGGCACGAACCATAGATGCATATATCTACTGCCAAGGCATTTGGCCCGCTCCACAAGAAGAGAAGGATATTTTATAAGCATTTGACTTAAACATTCTTGAGGTTTTATACAAAAATAATACGAATTTCATTAGCGATCTTTCACAATTTCTTTAACAAATACTAATATAATTTAGGCATTTTAAACTAACAAGTATGGTGCAAAAATTCAAAATAGTTCATGAATTGGGTCCTAAAACTACCCGGACAATTAGTATTATAGTAGCTACACATGGACTCTTGTCACCTCGTACGTACGTAGCCCCCACAATTAGAAACAAATATTTATTTAAAACAACTATATGGTAAATTCCCTCTTACAAGGTTAGACAAGAGACGTACCTCATCTCAAAGCTCACTTCCCGATCACAATTTTGCGTTAAAGCCTCAATTTGGTGCGTTAAAGCCTCAATTTGCGTTAAAGCCTCAAAATTCATAATTTAATTATTAGATTAATTACCCAACCCAAATTGGTAAAAATTCTAAAATTCACCTCAGGACCACGTGCTCGGATTCCAAAAATATTCGGAGAAAAGCATCACCCATAACCTTAAGAACTCAAATATACAATTTTTATCTCATTCCATAACCATTTTCGTGGTTAAAATCTCATTTTTATCAAAACCTGGGTTTTTCATCTAAACCCTTGATTTCTATAATTTACATGTTAAAATCTACCCATAATCTATGTATTTAACTCACAATAGGTAGAATTAACTTACCTCCAAGTTGCTAGGTGAATACCCCTCTCAAGAAGCTCCAAAATCGCCCAAGAATGGAGAAAATGGGCTCAAAAATGGCTAAGCTCCATTATAAGACATTATGCCCAGCGATGTTTCGCTTCTGCGGCTCGACAACTGCATCTGCGGAAAGGATCTCACAGATGTGGTCCTTCCCCTTAGCCGGCTCTTCCGCTTCTGCGACCAGCGACTCGCTTTTGCGGTGCGTGCGTCGCACCTACGACCTCCATCCGCATCTGTGATGCCCTCTTCGTACCTGCGCCTTCGCAGGTGTGGTCCATTTCCCCGCTTCTGCGGTCACTGGGCAGCCCCCTCTGGGCCGCTTCTGCAGTAAGAGGCTCGCTTCTGCGAGCTCGCACCTGCGACTATCCAAGCGCAGGTGTGATTGCACCAGAAGCTGAAAGCTTCAGTTGCTTCTCCCAAGTCCAAACTTGGTCTGAGCCTCGTCCGATTAACACCCGAGGCCCCCGGGGCCCCGCCCGAACATACCAACATGTTTGAAATCATAAAACGGACTCGCTCGAACCCTCGAAACACCTAAAAAAAAATCAAAACTAAAAATTATACCCCAAACCACATTGATTCAATTTAAGAAATTTCAAGTTCTTCAAACTTACTCCGAACGCTCTAAAATGTACTTAAACTACTCGTAATGACACCAAATTTTTCATGCAAGTCTTAAATCATCATACAGAACTATTCCCAAGCTCAAAATTTCAAACGGGTCTCAATTACTCCAAAACCTACTCCAAACCAAATTGAAAGAACTCCAAAACCTTCAAAGAGCTAACTTTCACTATTAAGTGCCAAAACGCTCCCAGGTCGTCCAAAACCCGATTCGAATATATTACCAAGACAAAAATCATCATACGAACCTATTAGAACCATCAAATTTCGATTCCTAGGTCGTTTACTCAAAATGTTGACCGAAGTCAAACTTAGCTTTTTAAAGCCAAACTAAGGAACCAAGTGTTCCGATTTCAACCCGAACCCTTCCAAATTCCCAAACTAACCATCCCTTCAAGTCATAAAATAGTAAAAGCACATACGGGGAGTCTTATTTAGGGGAACTTGGTTCTAGAAAGCTAAATGACCGGTTGGGTCATTACAAAAGTAAGCAATATTAGCAAGTATATAAGAAATTTAGAGAGAGATTGTGATAGATTGATATTGCTTTTGTAAAAAAATAAAAGAATGAGGGGGTATTTATAGTTGAAAATAGGGAAAAAGTGTGATTATAAAATGTTTGGGGTTAAAACTTGTAACGACCCAGCCGGTCGTTTTGCTTTCTAAAACCCTGTTTCCCTAAATAAGACTCCTTATATGTGCTTTTACTATTTTATGACTTGCGAGGATGGTTAGTTCGAGATTTGGAAGGGTTCGGGTTGAAGTTAGAACACTTGGTTCCTTAAGGTTGGCTAAAAAGGCTAAGTTTGACTCCGGTCAACGTTTTGAGAAAACCACCTCAGAATCAGAATTTGATGGTTCCAATAGGTTCGTATGATGATTTCGGACTTAGGCTTATATTCAGATCGAGTTTTGGATGACCCGGGAGCGTTTCGACGCCTAATAGTGAAAGTTGGTTCTTTGAAGGTTTTAAAATTCTTTAAATTTGGTTTGGAATAGGTTTTGGTGATATCGAGGTCCAAATGGGATTCCTAGACCGATAATGGTTCCGTATGGTTATTTAAGACTTGCACGCAAAATTTGATGTCATTCCGAGTAGTTTAAGTACGTTTCGGCGCGTTGGGAGAAACTTTAAGAACTTGAAGTTCATATTTTTGATTCAATTGTTTTAGGGTGTGATTCTTAGTTTTAATATTGTTTTGTGCATTTCGTGAGTTCGAGCAAGTCCGTTTTGTGATTTCAAACTTGTTGGTACATTCGGGCGGGGCCTCGGGGGCCCTAGGTGTCAATCGGACGAGGCTCGGACCAAGTTAGGACTTGGGAGCAACAGCTGAAGCTCCTAGCTACTGGTGTATTCGCACCTGCGCTTGGCCAGCCGCAGGTGCGAGCTCGCAGGTGTGATCCACTAGACACGAGCCACAAACATACAATCAAAGGCTGCCCAGGATCCGCAGGAGCGAGAAATTTAACGCACCTGCGAACTCGCAGGTGCGATGACTGTGACGGCAGAAGCGGCAGTGTCCGCAGGCCCGAGTGATAGGTCACAAGAGCGGACCCAGATCTGCAGATGCGAATGTTGGCTATCTGGAGGAGGACCGCACCTGCGATATTTTCTCCGCAGAAGCAAAACCGCAGGTGCGGCAGTGGCCTCGCAGGCACGGGAAACGCTGGGCAGTGAGGTTGTTTTAAATACGGGACTTAGGCATTTTTGCTCACTTCTTACACTTCTTGGGGGCGATTTTGGAGCTGGTTAGAGAGGGATTTTCATAAACTAATTGAGGTAAGTTATTCCTATCAAATGTGAGTTAAATACATAGCTTATGGGTAGATTATAACATGTAAATTAGCGAAATCATTGGTTTAGGTGAAAACCTAGGTTTTTCATAACAAAAAATGAGATTTTACCATGAAATTTGTTATGGAATTTAGTAAAAATCATATATTTGAGTTCGTGAGATTATGGGTAAATAATGTCTTCGAAGATTTCTAGTATCCGGGCACGTGGGCCCGGGATTGAATTTTAGGAATCCTACATTTGGGGTTGGGTAATCCCTTTAATAGTTGGAATATGAACTTTTGAACATGTATTGATTTCTTATTAAACCATTTGACTAGTTTTGGATTGTTCGGCACTGAATTGAGGGTTTGAGAGCAATCTTGGACCAGAAAGTAGGCCTTGAGATGAGGTAAGTCTCTTTTCTAACCTTGTAAGATGGAATTAACCCCATAGGTGAATTTAATTAATATGTGCTTTTATTTGTGGGGGGGCTACGTGCGCACGAGGTGATGAGAGTCTGTATGTACCTACTAATTTTGCTTATGTCCGGCTAGTTTTAGGTTTACACCATGCTTTGTTGACATCGTTATTTGATTATGCTTACTAATTGCGTCGGATAGAGTTGAGATTGAGGATTTCAATGATTTTTAAAGTTTCTAGCTGAATTTTCTTGTTTTGGAAAGAATTGAGGGATAACTTGAGAAATCTATGTTCAACCGCATCGCAAGTATATTCCGCGAGCGGGGTAAATTTTCACTACTCTCATGAAAATGGGTCGTTCACCTCGGCAGGTTAATAGATGCATCTATGGTTCACGTCGTTCGACCCTCGGCAGTGCACACAGTATATTTATTTGTATTTTGGGTCGGGTCGTATGTCCTCGGCATAACTCATGCGAAATGATACTAGAAATTCCAATATGTTTGATATTGCTTCATTGGTTTGAAAGGTTAAAAGACTAAAGGAGAGAAATTGATTTGGTAATTGCTATCGGTGAAAGGATTGTCTATTTAAATTCTTACTTCTGAGTTCTATTGTCATTTATATATCCCATGTTTAATTAACATTTTTATATATTCTTTATTGTTGGCCCATAGTAAATGTCAAAGTCGACCCCTCATCACTACTTCTTCGCAGTTAGACTAGATACTTACTAGGTACATGTTATTTATGTACTCACGCTATACTTCTGCACTTAATGTGCAGGATCTGAGGTAGGTGCTTCTGGATATCAGTCTGGCGCACACTTGATTACTACTGCGAGACTTTGCGGTGAGCTGTCTTCTAAGCCCGTTCTGCAGCAACCGAAGTCTTCCTTTTGCTTTATTTTCTGTTTATTTTGTTTCAGACAACAGTGTAGTACTCTTTTGTATATTCTACTAGTAGCTCATACACGTGTGACATCAGGTCTTGGAAATTTATGTTAGTAGGCCCTTGATGGTTTTGGGTTATTTATCTTATCTCACTTGTTTTAAAAATTTTGATCTCTCATTTTTATAAACCTTTCATTTCTTATTTGTGCATAAATTAAAAACCAACTATTTTAAACTGTTAAAAGAAAGATCACGGAGTTAGCTTAAGGTTGTCTTGCCTAGCGGTAACGTTGGTGGCCATCACGGCCTATAGGAGAAACTGGGTTGTGACAACATGGTATCAGAGCACTAGGTTCATGTAGGTCTCACAAGTTATGAGCATGCCTAATAAAGTCTTGCGGATCGGTGCAGAGACGTCTATACTTATGTTCGAGGGGTTATAAGGTGAGAACGCGCACGACGGATGTTCTAGACTCGGTAGGGGCTGCCCCCTGCTGCTAAAGGCCGAGGCAGAGGCCGGGGGATGGAACCAATCCGAGGTAGGGGATGAGGACGTCCTAGAGTTACCCCAGCTATACCACCAGCGGATCCAGTGGAGGATCCCCCTATTGAGAAGCAGGGTAAGGTGCCTGCAGCGGAGCCAGCCCCGGTAGATTTCATGTCAGCCCCGGGGTTTCAGGAGGTTATGGGTCATATGCTACGGTTCATGGATACTATGACCCAGGCTGGTTTATTTCCAGCGGACCCAACCACATCTCAGGCAGGAGGGGGAGCACAGACCCCTACTGCCCAGGCTCTTGGACATGCAGCGACCGTATATCAGACCCCGGGTGCACTACCCGTGGGCAGAGCCCAGCCAGTTGCAGCAGTTGTACCTGAGCCTAGACTAGCTACGGTCGGAGAGCCGCAGAAGGTATTGGATAGATGGACCAGGCTTCACCCTCCTGTCTTCGGAGGTGAGCGACATGAGGACTCCCAGGACTTCATTGATAGGTGCAGGGACAGACTGCACAACATGAGTATATTAGAGTACCATGGGGTGGATTTCACCACTTTATAGTTAGAGGGCAGGGTCCGTAGGTGGTGGAAGTCTCATCTTCTCGGAAGACTGGCAGGTTCTCCTCCCATGACTTGGGATCAGTTTACACGCCTTTTCTTGGATAGGTATATTCCACCCTCCCAGAGGGAAGAGTTGCAGTCTCAGTTTGAGTAGCTCCAGCAAGACCAGATGTCAATGAGTGATTATGAAGCGAGTTTATCTGAGTTATCTCGCCATGCATTGATGATACTACCTACTGAGACAGAGAGAGTACAGAGGTTTGTTGCGGGGTCACACTTCGATATTCGGTCCACTATGGCCCGAGAGGTTGATATGGGGACCTCTTACCAACTAGTTATGGAGATAGCTCGAAGGATTGAGGGTTATCGTCAGCGGGATCAAGAGCAGATGTCGTGGGACAAGCGGTTCCGTCATTCAGGAGGATTTAGTGGTGCTCCATCTGGGGGCAGAGGTCAGTTTGGGAGAGTCCAGCCGAGCAGGCCTACATATCTAACACTACCACCTCCTTGGGGTGCTCCAGTTCGACCCTATTTCAGCGCCATGCCAGAGAGTTCCTATCGCCCACCAGCTATTCAAGGTCCTTCTAGTGGGTATTCAGGCCATCAGGGTCAGACCTCGGGGCAACAGTCCACCGCTTTGAGGGGTTGTTACGAGTGCGGAGATCCTGGCCACATGAAGAGGTTTTGTCCCAAACTTCAGGGCAAGGTAGTGCAGCAAGGTCAGCAGCCTATCATTACAGCACCACCAGGCACACCAGCCGTATGGCCGCCCATAGGCAGAGGACAGGTAGGTAGGGTCTGTCCAAGAGGTGGAGGTCAGTCAGGTGGAGGCAAGCCAGGTGGCGCTCCAGCCATATTCCATGCTTTCCCAGCCAAACAAGATGCAGTGGCCTCAGATGACGTGATCACATGTATTATTTCTATCTTCGGTAGGGATGCTTCGGTATTATTTGATCCAGGGTCCACCTATTCATATGTGTCATATCTATTTGCTCATTTCCTGGTTATTCCTTATGAGCCTTTGGGAACTCTTGTTTATGTGTCCACTCCTGTGGGTGATTCTGTTGTTGTGGACCGGATCTATCGGTCCTGTGTGGTCACATTATGTGGTTATGAGACTAGAGCGGATCTCCTGTTACTCGATATGAATAATTTTGAGGTTATCCTGGGCATGAACTGGTTATCTCCATATCATTCCATCCTTGATTGCCATGCCAAGACTGTTACCTTGGCAATGTCCGAGTTGCCTAGATTGGAGTGGAAAGGTTCGTCTATCAGCACACCTAGCCAGATCATCTCTTTTATGAAGGCTCGGCACATGGTCGAGAAGGGTTATTTGGCTTATCTAGCTTATGTTTGGGATACTACCGTAGAGTCTCCGACGATTGATTCAGTGCCCGTAGTCCGGGAGTTCTCTGATGTGTTTCCTTCTGATCTTCCAGGCATGCCACCAGATCGTGATATCGATTTCTACATTGATTTGGCTCCAGGTACTCAACCTATATCTATCCCACCATACTATATGGCTTCGAAGGAGTTGAAGGAACAACTTGAGGAGTTGCTAGCAAAGGGTTCATCAGGCCGAGTGTATCACCTTGGGGTGCACCAGTGTTAATTGTGAAGAAGAAAGATGGGACTATACGGATATGCATTGATTACCGCTAGTTGAACAGGGTTACCATTAAGAATAAGTACACGTTGCCACGTATTGATGATTTGCTTGACCGGTTGCAGGGTGCTAGGGTGTTCTCTAAGATCGACTTGAGATCAGGGTACCATCAGTTGAAAATTCGGGACTCGAATGTTCCAAAGACTGCCTTTCGTACTAGATATGGCCACTATGAGTTTATAGTGATGTCCTTTGGCTTGTCCAAAGCCCCAGCGGCGTTTATGGATTTGATGAACAGGGTGTTCAGGCCTAATATTGATTCCTTCGTCATTGTCTACATTGATGACATTTTGATCTATTCGCGCAGCGTGGAGAAGCATGAGCAGCATTTGAGAGTGGTGCTTCAGACCTTGCGGGAATAGAAGTTATATGCTAAGTTCTCCAAGTGTGAGTTTTGTCTAGATTCTGTAGCATTTTTGGGGCATGGTGTATCAGGCGAGGGTATTAAAGTGGGTCCCAAGAAGATTGAGGCAGTTCAGAGTTGGCTTCGTCCTACTACGGTGACTGAGATCAGAAGCTTTTTGGGGGTTAGCAGGTTATTTTCTCCATTTTGTGAAGGGCTTCTCATCTATTGCAGCACCTTTGACTAGATTGACTCAGAAGGGTGCTATGTTTCGTTGGTCCGATAATTGTGAGGCGAGCTTCTAGAAGCTCAAGATAGCTTTGACTACAGCACCAATTCTAGTATAGTCGTCCGACTCGAGGATGTATATTATGTATTGTGATGCTTCATGTGTTGGTTTGGGTTGTGTATTGATGCATGAGGGACGAGTTATTGCATATGCTTCACGTCAGCTGAAGCCCCATGAGAAGAATTATCATGTACACGATTTGGAGCTGGTCGCGATTATTCATGCTCTTAAGATCTGGAGGCATTATCTTTATGTGGTGTTCTGTGAGGTTTACACTGATCATCGCAGCTTGCAGAATTTGTTCAAGCAAAGGGATCTCAATTTGAGGCAGCGCAGATGGCTTGAGTTATTGAAGGATTATGACATCACCATCATTTATCATTCGGGCAAGGCGAATGTAGTCGCGTATGCCTTGAGCAAAATGGCAGAGAGTATGGGTAGCTTGGCATTCATTTTAGCAGAGGAGCGGCCACTAGCTTTGGACATTCAGTCCTTGGCTAACAGACTTGTGAGGTTGGATATTTCGGAGCCCAGCCAAGTTCTTGCATGCGTTAGATCCTAGTCTTCACTATTGTAGTAGATCAAGGCTTGACAGTTTGATGATCCGCATTTGTTGGTCCTTAGAGAGACGGTACTACAGGATGGTGCTAAGGAGGTTACTATCGGCGAGGATGGTGTTCTGCGACTCCAGGGTCGTCTATGTGTTCCTAATGTCGATGGCTTAAGGGAAAGAATTCTAGAGAAGGCACACAGTTCTCGATATTCCATTCATCCAGGTGCTACGAAGATGTATGATGACCTGAGGCAACATTATTGGAGGCGGAGGATAAAGAAAGACATAGTTGAGTATGTTGCTAGGTGCCTAAATTGCCAGCAGGTTAAGTATGAGCACCAGAGGCCAGGTGGCCTACTTCAGGAGATGACTATACCGGAGTGAAATGGGAGCGCATTACTATGGACTTCGTAGTTGGTTTGTCGCGGACCTTGCGAAAGTTTGATGCAGTTTGGGTCATTGTCGACATTTTGACCAAGTCGGCACACTTCAATCCGGTGGTGACTACGTATACTTTAGAGAGGTTGGCCTAGATTTATATTCAGAAGATAGTTTAGTTGCATGGTGTGCCTGTTTCCATCATATCAGACATAGACCCTCAGTTTACTTTGCATTTCTGGTGAGCAGTACAGAGTGAGTTGGGGACCCGTATAGAGATCAGCACAACATTTCATCCACAGACCGACGGGCAGTCGGGGCGGACAATTTAGATTTTGGAGGACATGCTCAGAGCATGTGTGATTGACTTTGGAGGGAAGTGGGATAGATTCTTGCCTTTGGCCAAATTTGCTTACAACAACAGTTATCAGTCCAGCATCGAGATGGATCCATTTGCGGCTTTATATGGTCAGTGATGTCGTTCTCCTATCGGATAGTTTGAGCCCGGTGAGGCTAAGTTATAAGGTACTAATTTGGTGAAGGATGCTTTGGAAAAGGTAAAGTTGATTCAAGAGCGACTTCGCACAGCACAGTCCAGACAGTAGAGTTACGCGGATCAGAAGGTGCGTGATGTATCATTTATGATGGGCGATAATGTAACGACCCGACTTGTCGTTTAAAGAATTTACGCCTCGTTCAGTGACTTAAGGTCTCGAGCAGCTTCGTAATATGTATTATGACCCACGGGTGTGGTCGAGTTTGAATTACTGAAGATTCGGAATTAAATTAAAAGAACAATCCTTATTTAGAAGCTTAAATGGAAAGAGTTAACCGAAGAGTTGACTTTTAAGCAAACGACTTCGAAATGGAATTTTTATGATGTCAATAGCTCCGTATGGTGATTATAGACTTAGGAGCGTGTCCGAAAAATTATTTGGAGGTCTGTAGTGGAATTAGGCTTGACATGACGAAAGATGAATTTTTAAGAAGTTTGACCGGGGGGTTGACTTTTTGATATCGGAGTCGGAATCTGATTCTAGAAATTGGAATAGCTTCGTTATGTCAATTATGACTTATGTGCAAAATTTGAAGTCATTCCGGATTGATTTGATGTGTTTCGGCACAAGATATAGAATTTGAAAGTTCAAAGTTCATAGATTTTGATTTGAGGTGTGATTTGTAGTTTTGATATTGTTTGATGTGATTTGAGGCCTCGAGCAGATTCGTGTTATGTATTGGGACTCGTTGGTATGCTCAGACGGGGTACCGAGTGGCTCGGATGAGTTTCGGGGTGGTTTCGGACCATTTCTAGGCCATTTTTAGTTGCTCGCTTTTTGCCACAAAGGTATGCATCGCGATCGCGGACAAATGGTTGCAATCGCGAAGAGAAATTTTGCTGTTTGGAGACTGTGAATCGCGATCGCGGAAACCTTTTCGTGATCGCGTAGAGGAAACTCCTACCGCACTGACCCGACTTTGGAAGCTCATATCTCACAATCTATAAGGAATTTAGAGATTATCCAAAAATGAAAGTTGTAGTCCTTTGTGTCTAATTTTCAAAAACGTAAGCCATTTGTCATTTGGAGTTGTGTAAACAAAATTATGGAAGATATACTATAGGCTATCCGGGAAGAGTTTGGAAATCTCTGTTGCATAAGGCTGACTTTGGAAGCTTATATCTATATATATATATATATATAAAAGGAATTAGGAGATGAGCAACAAATGAAAGTTATAGGCCTTGGAATCTAGTTTTCATAAAGTTAAATTCATTATTTGGAGTTTTGTACAAAGAGTTATGACCATTATACTAGAGGCTCTCTCGAAGAGTTGGGGAGTTTGTTCTTCACGATCGCGATTGGTTTTCCGCGATCGCGAAGAGCAATTTTGGGGCTGAAACATTTTGTACTTCGCGATCGCGAAGCATTTTCCGCAATCGCGAAGAGTCTTGCATATTTTCCCCTGTCTTGCATATTTACTTTTGGGACTACGATGTGGTACCTCGGGAGATCCCCATGTCTTGCATATTTTTCTATAGATGCACTTGCCGTTGGTTATTTTGTTTTTTCGTGATATATAAATTCTTGTGTTCCTCCGTGATGTATTATTTGATTTTATTATGTGTTTTGGTATTCCCTGTTGTATTGTGTTGGCTTTGGCTCTTTGTACAAGACTCGGCAGATTTGTGTTTATGGTTTTTACTGATTTTCGAGAATTGAGTTACTTCGAATAAAAGAAATTACTATTATGTTTTAATTTAATAAATATTACATCCAAATTAGTAGTCGTTGGATGCTTCATTTTAATTGAAATGTCATTTTCTTCACCCAAACGAGTTAAAAAAACAAAATCATTTCTTTGATAATTTCTTACTTGATTTAAAAATTCTAAACTCACTTTAGTGGAAATATATTTATCATGTGGATCCTATATACATTGAGGATATTGGCATGTGAATTATTCGTGCAGTTGTAATATGAAATGAGGCCATGAGGTGCCGAAAAAATATGATGATTTAATTATGGGCACGAAGTGCCGTGGAGATATGAAAATGGGCTGAAACCCGTATTTTTATGATTTTGAAATGAGGTGTCACATGGTGGCTTTTTAATTGAAGAATTATATTCAAAATATTTATTTGGAAGGATTTTTATTTGGAAAGTATTATATGAAAGAATTATATTTGAAAGATAATTTATTTATGGAAAATTATATTTGAAGGAGAGTTATTTGGTAGAATTATATGTGAAGGACATTTATTTGAAGAATTTGATTTAATTGGGTGTACTTGTATTTATTATTTGTTGAGCGATATTAAATGGTGTTTTGTTGTCTTGATGTGCATATCACTGTTGTTTTATGATGTCCTTATTGTTATCTGTTCCTACTATTTTGTATATTATATTGCACAGGCTATTAGACTAGTGAGTGTCTTGACTGTATCTCGTCTCTACTCCATTGAGGTTAATCTTGATACTTATTGGGTACCGACCGTGGTGTACTCATACTACACTTCTGCACATTTTTTGTGCAGAGCCAGGAATTGGAGATATCAGACTTGGGCAGAGTAAAGCGATATCGTAAGGATTCAAGGTAGAGTTGCTTGGTCGTCGCAGTCCCTTGGAGTCTTTTCATTTCATTGTACTGTTAATTTTTAATCAAACAGTATTGTATATTCGGTCCTCGTGATCATTCCATGTATTCAGTTAGAGTTCGTGACTCAGTACTACTAGTCTTGGGAGATTGTATATTCATATTTGTTCTGCTGTTAGTTTTGATTACTTATTTTTAGTTTTGATTACTTATTGTTTTAAAAAGAAATGGCTTCGAAATGTAATGGAAATCGGCTTACCTAGTCTTAGATACTAGGTGTCATCACGACACCTGTGGTGGGATTTTGGGTCGTGACAAGTTGGTATCAGAGCTCTAGGTTCATAGGTTCTACGAGTCACGAACGAGTTTAGTAGAGTCTTGCGGATCGGTACGGAGACGTCTGTACTTATCTTCGAGAGGCTACAGAGCTAGTAGGAAAAATTCACTTCTTTCATTATTCATCGTGCGACATTTATTCAGCTTGAAGCATATATCTTATGTTCTTCTGAATCCACTCGTGTATGAAATTGTGCACTCGGTATCAACTATGCGCCAATGGTTTGTAATACTACAAAGGGGTTATAAGGGTACCAGGGTTGTTCAACCATTGTTACAACGTGTCATCCAGATCGAGGATGCGGAAGTATTTAGATATCATTCAATTGTGCACATGGGGGTGCAGCAGGTTCTGACATCTAGTTAATAAGTATGATCTTAAGAAGGTTTAATTAATTGCCTAATCATCACAATCATGGTAGGGTCACGGGGTGGATGTAGATATGAATATAGTTGGTGGTGTTAGAGACTATGTAGTTCGTATGGGATTTCTATTTAGCGAAGGGTACATACTAACAGCCAAGGCACTGGAGAAAGCAAGTTTAACTGTCACGAGGATGACATGCGCCAAATAAATGACTTAAGGTATCTTATGACCGGTGTCCTACGAGCGATAAGGTTAGTATTGTGGATCATCAGAATGTGTCCTATGGCTTCGCGCCAAGTGAGGGGAGTCTACTATCAACGATCAGATTGCGGGGTCATGTGTTATATCAGTTTTGGCGTGAGATGTATTTATGTGGTAATGAAAGGTTCTCTAAAACTTGTATATGATTAAGAGGTGAGATTTGTATGGGATGATGTTGGGACTTGCAGTATTCCTACGTCCTTAATAATTCTACATTTCAGTACCAGCGGGGTCACAAAAATAATTTTAGAATATTCGGGGTGCTACAGTAAGTTTTCTTATGGTGATTATTCCATTTATCCGGCAGAGATTCAGTATGAGCAGCCATGCCCGCAGAGGGGTTGTTATGAGAGTGGTGATACTAGACATATCAAGAGAAAATGTCCCAGACTTGGGAGGGGTGGATTTCACCAGAGCACTCAAGCTACAGCTTTATTCCAGTTAATACTCCACGTGCACAGTCAGCTAGAGGTGGAGGACAGGCGGGTAGTGGGCGCCTAAGAGGTGGAGACCCGACCCGTTAATATAATCGCTATGATTTGGCCAATACACTAGATGGTTTCGTTACAGGTACGATCGTGATTTTTTATAAAAGGATATTTTCCTTTAATTTGATTCGGTTCAGAATATTGAGGTGAGTTCTCCTATTATGCTCTGCTTATGGATGAGCTTCGTAATTTTTGTGACCCACTTATATGTTTATCCATGTTGGGAGATTTGAAGATGTGAGTCTGTGTCTGTCATTTTATTTTTGTATACCATTGAGGGCTATAAGTCCAAAAGAAATTTTTATTATTCATTACAGCGGGTTTAATGTGTATCAGAATAATTGATTCCATTTTTTATGAATTATATTCCCTACCGGTATGAGGGTTCATTATGTGTTGTGAAAACTATTTATGAAATATATTGTAAAGAAGAATGAAAGGAAATTGAAATTTCAGTTGGCACAATGTTCAAAATACTTGTGATTCGGAGTTGAGGACGAGATTCTCGCATTTTTATATGATGTGAAATATTTAAACTGGGCTACAAGCCGCGGTGGAAGTTATATAAGGACGAGGTCCTTGTGTTAAAATATTTATGAGTTTAAATTCTCCTTTTGTGAAATTAAAATTTGTACTATAGTATTAATAAAAAGTCATGCCTGTTTGGCTTATTTGATAAAAAAAATTATGTGTTTCTGCGCATATTTATCCAAAATTGTGAGGAAAATATTGAGTTTTATCCCACAAGGTGAGTGCCCAGGCGGCGTTAAATGTGGCTTGTTAAGTTTCGTAAATAGTTATGAGGTCTTCATGCCGCACATTTTGCTGTCAGTTATGAAAATTCAAAACGAGGTTATTGGTTAATATGAGGTTAGTTGGCGATGTTGTAATTGATTACGAATAGCTATTAAGACCAGAGATGTGTTTATGGACATATGTATGATGTGTGCGTAGGCACGTGTTGCTACCACCGGTTGAGGCTAATACCGTGCGTTGATATGAAAATCAGACTTTTTGAAAATATTTGGAGTGTAAGAAATTGGTCTTAAAGATTACAAATATGGATAAAATAAATAATCTCAAATGAGATGGTGTTATCGGGCTTATATCAAATGCGGTAACGTGCGATCAACCGTGAGTATATGTGTAAAAAGTAAAATCATCAATTTGGTAACCTCAGAATAATTCTTAGCACATTCGAGGACGAACGCTTGTTTAAGAGGTGGAGAATATAACGACTCGACTTATCATTTTAAGAATTTGAGCCCCGTTCAGTAACTTAAGGTCTCGAGCAGCTTCGCAATATGTATTATGACCCGCGGGTGTGGTCGAGTTTGAATTACTGAAGATTCGGAATTAAATTAAAAGAACAATCCTTATTTAGAAGCTTAAATGGAAAGAGTTGACCGGAGAGTTAACTTTTGAGCAAACGATTTCGAAATGGAATTTTGATGATGTCAATAGCTCTGTATGGTGATTATGGACTTATGAGCGTATCCGGAAAATTATTTGGAGGTCTGTAGTAGAATTAGGTTTGAAATGGCGAAAGATGAAATTTAGGAAGTTTGACGGGGGTTGACTTTTTGATATCGGGGTCGGGATCCGATTCTAGAAATTGGAATAACTTCGTTATGTCAATTATGACTTATGTGCAAATTTTGAAGTTATTACGGATTGATTTGATGTGTTTCGGCACGAGATATAGAAATTGAAAGTTCAAAGTTCATAGATTTTGATTTGAGGTGTGATTCGTAGTTTTGATATTGTTTGATGTGATTTGAGGCCTCGAGAAGGTTCGTGTTATGTATTGGGACTGGTTGGTATGCTCAGACGGGGTACCGAGTGGCTCGGGTGAGTTTCGGGGTGATTTCGGACCATTTCTAGGCCATTTTTAGTTGCTGGTTTTTGGCCACAGAGGTATGCATCGCGATCGCGGACAAACGGTCGCGATCAAGAAGAGTAATTTTGATGTTTGGAGATTGTGAATCGCGATCGTGGAAGCCTTTTCGCGATCGCGTAGAGGAAACTCCTACCGCACTAACCCGAATTTGGAAGCTCATATCTCGCAATCTATAAGGAATTTGGTTATGATCCAAAAATGAAAGTTGTAGCATTTGTGTCTAGTTTTCGGAAAGGTAAAACATTTGTCATTTGGAATTTAGTACAAAAATATTATGGTAGATATACTACAGGCTATCCGAGAAGAGTTTGGAAAGCTATGTTGCATAGGGCTGAATTTGGAAGTTTATATCCAGAAATATATAAGGAATTGGGAGATGAGCAACAAATAAAAGTTATAGCCCTTGAAATCTAGTTTTCCGAAAGTTAAACCATTTATCATTTGGAGTTTTGTACAAAACGTTATGACTATTATACTAGAGGCTATCTGGAAGAGTTGAGGAGTTTGTTCTTCGCGATCGCGATTGGTTTTCCGCAATAGCGAAGAGCAATTTTGGGGCTGAAAAATTTTGTGCTTCGCGATCGCGAAGAATAAATACCTGGGCAGTAGCTATATTTCGAGGTTTCATCCATTTTTAACATATTTGGAGCTATGGAGCTCGGATTGAAGCAATGTTTTAGGAGATTTTCACCATATGGATTGGGGTAAATGTTCTATATCCTAAAATGTTTATATTTCATGAATCTATGATTATATTCATCGTTTAATTCGGATTTTAATGGAAGAAATCAAGTTTTTGTAAAAATATTCCAAACACAAAAATTTAAGATTTGGAGGTCGAGTTGTTATTGGAATTCGATAAAATTGATATGGTTGAACTCGTATCGGAATGGGTGTTCGGATTTCATGAAAAGTTATGTCGGGTTCCGAGGGGCGGGCCCCGTGTTGACTTTTTTTGACTTTTTGGAATAATTTTTTATGTCGACGTATTATTATCTGGAGTTATTTCCGATGAATTTTAATGAAGTTATACAATTAATTTGGATAGATTTGAGCGGTTCGGAGGTCAATTCAAGCAAGAAGGCGATTTTGAAATATCGGCATAACTTCAAAAAAGGTAAGTGTCTTGCTTAACCTCGAGTGGGGGAAATACCCTTAGGCATTGAGTATTATGTACAAATTGTGTAATTGAAAATCATGTACGTGAGGTGACGAGTACGTACTTGGTTTATATGTGCAAATTTCGTTGATTAAAATCCTTAGACGCCATTATGTATTAAGTTGGAAATTTTTGACAATTATTAAATCCTCTATTTGTCATGCCTAAATCCTTGTTTGTTGAAATTGTTTTTAAATGATGATTTGGTGTGATTGCCACCTTGAATTTATATGAAATATTATTTTGTTGAGTTGTTCACTCTCGGATATTTTGTTAAGATTTTGTGTACATTATCGTCTAGCCATGGACACCTTATTGTGGAAAATGATGTATTATTGATTTATGTGGCAAGTTGAATTATTTGAGCACTTGATGAGCTATTTGTGATATGTGAGCACTTGATGTGCAGTTGTTAAAATCATATTTACTTTGGAACTACGGAACGGTATTCCGGGAGATCCCCCTGCCCTACATTTTTACTTTGGGACTACAGAATGTTATTCTGGGAGATCCCCCTCCCCTGCATATTTACTTTGGGACTACGGAACGGTATTCCGGGAGATCCCCCTGTCTTGCATATTTACTTTTGGGACTACGATACGGTACCTCGGAAGATACCCATGTCTTGCATATTTTTCTATGGATGCACTTGTCGTTGGTTATTTTGTTTATCCGTGATATGTAAATTCTTGTGTTCTTCCGTGATGTATTATTTGATTTTATTATGTGTTTTGGTATTCCTTGTTGTATTGTGTTGGCTTTGGCTCTTTGTACTAGACTCTGTAGATTTGTGTTTATGGTTTTTACTGATTTTCAAGAATTGAGTTATTTCGAATAAAAGAAATTACTATTATGTTTTAATTTATTAAATTTTACATCCAAATTAGTAGTCGTCCGATGCTTCATTTTAATTGAAATGTCATTTTCTTCATCCAAACGAGTTAAAAAAATAAACTCATTTCTTTGATGATTTCTTACTTGATTTAAAAATTCTAAACTCACTTTAGTGGAAATAAATTGATCATGTGAGTTTATATACATTGAGAATATTGGCATGTGAATTATCCGTGCAGTTGTGATATGAAATGAGGGCATGAGGTGACGGAAAAATATGATAATTTAATTATGGGCACGAAGTGCCGTGGAGATATAAAAATAGGATGAGACCCGTATTTTTATGATTTTGAAATGAGGTGTCACATGGTAACTTTTTAATTGACGAATTATATTCAAAATATTTATTTAGAAGGATTTTTATTTAGAAAGTATTATATGAAAGAATTATATTTGAAAGATATTTTATTTGAGAAAAATTATATTTGAAGGAGAGTTATTTAAGAAAAATTAAATGGTGTTTTGTTGTCTTGATGTGCATATCACTGATTGTTTTATGATGTCCTTATTGTTATCTGTTCATATTATTTTATATATTATATTGTACAGGCTATTAGACTAGTGAGTGTCTTGACTGTACCTCGTCTCTACTCCATTGAGGTTAGTCTTGATACTTACTAAGTACCGACTGTGGTATACTCATACTACACTTCTGCACATTTTTGTGCAGAGCCAGGTATTGGAGATATCGGACTTGGGCAGAGTAAAGCGGGATCGTAAGGATTCAAGGTAGAGCTGCTTGGTCGTCGCAGTCCCTTGGAGTCTTTTCATTTCATTGTACTGTTAATTTTTAATCAAACAGTAATGTATATTCGGTCCTCGTGATCATTCCATGTATTCAGTTAGAGTTCGTGACTCAATACTACCAGTCTTGGGAGATTGTATATTCATATTTGTTCCGTTGTTAGTTTTGATTACTTTTTTTTTTTAAATAGCTGCGAAATGTAATGGAAATCGGCTTACCTAGTCTTAGAGACTAGGTTCCATCACGATACCTGTGGTGGGATTTTGGGTCGTGACGGATAAGGTTCTCTTGAAAGTATCGCCGATGAAGGGGATTATGAGGTTCGGGAAGAAGGGCAAGTTAAGCCCAAGGTTTATAGGCACATTTGAGGTGTTGAGATGAGTAGGAGAGGTTGCTTATGAGCTTGCTTTGCCTCCAGACTATAGGGAGTTCATCCAGTTTTCCATGTGCCTATGCTCCGGAGGTATCATGCCCACTTGTCACATTTGTTAGACTTCAACGCGATTCAGTTAGATAAGAGCCTAGGTTATGAAGAGGAGCCAGTTGCCATTACTGATAGGCAGTTTCGCCAGTTTAGATCCATGAGAATTTCCGTGGTAAAGGTCTAGTGGAGGGGCCAACTAGTCGAGGAGGCGACTTGGGAGTCCGAGGAGGACATGTAGAGCAGATATCCACACTTATTCAGCACTTCAGGTATGATTCTAGACCCATTCGAGGACGAATATTTGTTTAAGAGATGGAGAAAGTAACGACCCGACCGGTCATTTTGCTTTTTAGAACCCCGTTCCCCTAAATAATACTCCCCGTATGTGCTTTTACTATTTTATGACTTGCGGGAATGGTTAGTTCGGGATTTGTAAGGATTCGGGTTGAAATCGGAATACTTTGTTCCTTAAGGTTGGCTAAAAAGGCTGTAACGACCCGACTTGTCGTTTTAAGAATTTATGCCCCATTCAGTGACGTAAGGTCTCGATCAGCTTCATAATATGTATTATGCCCCGCGGGTGTGGTCGAGTTTTATTTACTGAAGATTCAGAATTAAATTAAAAGAACAATCCTTATTTAGAAGCTTAAATGGAAAGAGTTGACTGGAGAGTTGACTTTTGAGTAAAACGACTCCGGAATGGAATTTTGATGATGTCAATAGCTCTGTATGGTGATTTGAACTTAGGAGCGTGTCCGAAAAATTATTTGGAGGTCCGTAGTGGAAGTAAGCTTGAAATGGCAAAAATTGAATTTTGGGAAGTTTGACCTGGGGGTTGACTTTTCGTTATCGGGGTCGAAATCTTATTCTGGAAATTTTAATAGCTTCGTTATGTCATTTATGACTTGTGTGCAAAATTTAAAGTCATTCCGGATTGATTTGATATGTTTCGGCACAAGATATAGAATTTGAAAGTTCAAAGTTCATAGATTTTGATTTGAGGTGCGATTCGTCGTTTTGATGTTGTTTGATATGATTTGAGGCCTCGAGTAGGTCCGTGTTATGTTATGGAATATGTTGGTATGTTCGTACGGGGTCCCGAGGGCCTCGAGTGAGTTTCGGATGCTTAACGGATCGAATTTGGATTTGGAGGAGGAGCTGAAGCAGCTGGGCATCTGGTGTGATCGCACATGTGCGAAAAAGTGCCGCAGGTGCGAGCTCGCGGATGGGAGGAATTATTCGTAGAAGCGAAAATGCATGGGCTGGCCAGGCACCGCGGGTGCGAAGACCGCAAGTGCGAAGAAATCATCGCGGGTGCGAAGACCGCAGGTGCGAAGAAATCACCGCGGGTGCGAAAATCCTGGACAGAATGTTAAAAACAGAGGGGTTCCGAGTTTTTGCCATTTTTGGGCCTTCAAGCACGGTTTTTGGGGCAATTTTGAGAGAGAATTCAAGGGAAACTTGACGTAAGTCACTTGTGATCATTTCTACTCCATAATATTGAATTATCATCGACTAATCCGACTAGATTACATATTTTTGAGGTGTAAATCTGGGGTTTGAACTTAGGGATTTGAAAATAAGATTTGAAGATTTGGAGGTCGAGTCAAGGGCGGATTTTGGTAAAATTGGTATGGTTAGACTCGTGGTTGAATGTGCTTTCGGATTTTGTAACTTTTGTCGGGCTCCGAGATGTGGGCCCCACAGACGATTTTTGAGCTAATTTCGGATTTTGTTGGAAAATTAGTATTTTCTTATGGAATTAATTCCAATAAATTTTATTGACTGAATTGAATTATTTGTGGCTAGATTCGAGGTGTTTGGAGGTCAATTCAAGCAAGAAGGCGATTATAGAATATTGGCATAACTTCAAAAAGGTAAGTATCTTGCCTAACCTCGAGGGGGGGAATTGAGTCTTATGTGGAAATTGTGTAATTGAAAACCATGTACGCGAGGTGACGAGTACGTACTTGGTTTATATGTGTAAATTATATCGGTTGAAATTCGTAGACGCCCTTAAATATTAAGTTGAAAAATTATTGTAACTTATTAAATCCTTTATTTGTCATGCCTAGATCCTTGTTTGTTTAAATTGTTTTTCTATGATGATTTGGTGTGATTTCCACCTTGAATTTATGTGAAATATTATTTTGTTGAGTTGTTCACTCCCGGATATTTTTGTTAGGATTTTGTGCACATTATGGTCGAGCCATGGGCTCCTTATTGTGAAAAAATGATGTATTGTTGATTTCTGTGGCAAGTTGAAATATTTGAGCACTCGATGTGCAATTTGTGATATATTGTAAAACTTGAGCACTTGATGAACCATTTGTGATATGTGAGCACTTGATGTGTAGTTGTTGAAATCATATTTACTTTAGGACTACGGAACGGTATTCCGGGAGATCCCCCTGCCCTGCATATTTACTTTGGGACTACGGAACGGTATTCCGGGAGATCTCTCTGCCCTGCATATTTACTTTGGGACTACGGAATGGTATTCCAGGAGATCCCCCTGCCCTGCATATTTACTTTGGGACTACGAAACGGTATTCCGGGAGATCCCCCTGCATATTTACTTTTGGGACTACAAGGCGGTACCTCGGGAGATCCCCCCTGTCTTGCATATTTACTTTTGGGACTACGAGGCGGTACCTCGGGAGTGCCCTTTTGTTGATATTTTTTCTATGGGTGCACTTGCCTTTGGTTATTTTATTTTTGCGTGATATATAAATTCTTGTGTTCTTCCTTGATGTATTATTTGATTTTATTATGTGTTTTGTATTCCTTGTTGTATCGTGTTGGTTTTGGCTCTTTGTACAAGATTCTGCAGATTTGTGTTTATGGTTTTTACTGGTTTCGAGAATTGAGTTGTTTCGAATAAAATAAATTGCTATTATATTTTAATTTAATAAATTTTAAATCCAAATTAGTAGTCATCGGATGCTTAATTTTAATTGAAATATCATTTTCTTTACTCAAATAATTTTTAAAATAAATTTATTCCTTTGTTGATTTCTTACTTGATTTAAAGATTTTAACCTTACTTTAGTGAAAATAAATTGATCATGCGGATCCTATATACATTGATATTTTGACACGTGAGTTGTCCGTGTGATGGTGATAGAAATATGAGCACGAGGTGCCGTGAAAAAATATGAAAGTGGGCTGAGACCCGTAATTTTTATAATAGTAAAATGAGGTGTCACTTGGTGACTTTTACTTGAAAATATATTTATTGGAAAGTATGATATCCTGAAGATTATTATTTGAAAAATATATAGGCGAAAGAATTTATATTTGAAGGACTTGATTAATTGGTTGTACTTGTGTTCCTTATTTTTCTGAGCAATAATTATGATGTTCTTGTTGCATTGTTGTTATATCACTGGTTGATTTTCTTGTTATCATTGCTAGTTATTTTCCAGTATTATTTTGTATACTATATTGCATAGGCTATCAGACTAGTGAGTGTCTTGATTGTACCTCATCTCTACTTCACTGAGGTTAGTCTTGATACTTACTGGGTACCGATCGTGGTGTACTCATACTATACTTCTGCAAATTTTTGTACAGAGCCAGGTATTGGAGGTATCGGACCTGGACAGAGTTAGAGTGTGATTGCAGGGATTCAAGTTAGAGCTGCTTGGTCGTCGCAGTCCCTTGGAGTCTGTTCATTTCATTGTACTGTTAATTTTTAATCAAACAGTATTGTATATTTGGTCCTCGTGATCATTTCATGTATTCAGCTAGAGTTCGTGACTCAGTACTACCAGTCTTGGGAGGTTGTATATTCTTATTCGTTCAGCTGTTAGTTTTGGTTGCTTATTTAAATAAATAAGAAAATAAAATGGCTTCAAATATTTTTATTGAAATCGGCTTATCTAGTATTAGAGACTAGGTGCCATCACGACGCCTGTGGCGGGATTTTGGGTCGTGACAAGTTAGTATCAGAGCTCTAGGTTCATATGTTCTACGAGTCATGAACGAGTTTAGTAGGGTCTTGCGGATCGGTACGGAGACGTCTGTACTTATCGTTCGAGAGGCTACAGAGGTAGTAGGAAAAAATTTCACTTCTTTCATTCCTCATCGTGCGATATTATTCAGCTTGAAGCATATATCTTATGTTCTTTTGCATCTGTTTGTGTATGAAATTACGCACTCGGTATCAACTATGCGCCAATGGTTCGTGATACTATAGAGGGGTTATAAGAGAGCCAGAGTTGCTCAACCATTATTACAACGTGTCGTACAGATAGAGGATGCGGAAGTATTGAGAGATCATTCGGTTGTGCACATTGGGGTGCAGCAGGTTCTGACATCTGGTTGATAAGTATGATATTAAGAAGGTTTAATTAATTGCCTAATCATCATAAATTGTGGTAAGGTCACGAGGTGGATGTAGATCTGAAATAGCTGGTGGTATTAAAGACTATGTAGTTCGTATGGGATTTCTATTTAGCGAAGGGTACGTATACAACCAAGGCACTAGAGGAAGCGAGTTTAACTGTCACGAGGATGACATGCGCCAAATAAATGGTTTGAGATGTCTTACGATCGGAGTCGTACGAGCGATGAAGGTTAGTATTGCAGATCATCAGAATGTGCCCTATGGCTTCACGCCAAGTGAGGGGAGTCCACTATCAATGATCAGATTGTGGGGGTCATGTTTTATATCAGTTTTGGCTTGAGATGTATTTATGTAGTATTGAAAGGTTCTCCAAAATTTGAATATGATTAAGAGCTGAGATTTGTATAAGATGATGCTGGGACTTGCGGTATTACTGCTTCCTTAGTAATTCTACATTTCATTACCAGCGAGGTCACAGAAACAATTTCAGAATACTCGGGGTGCTACAATAAGTTCTTTTAATACACCACCGGCACGGGGTTCCTATAATGGTTATTCCAGTTATCCGGCAGAGACTTAGTATGAGCAGCTGAACCCATAAAGGGCTTGTTATCAGTGTGATTGTATAGACACATCAAGAGGAACGTCCCAGACTTGGAAGAGACGGATTTCATTAGAATATTTAGGCTACAAGCTTTATTCCAGTTAATACTCCACGTGCACAGTCAGCTAGAGATGGAGGACATGCGGGTAGTGGGCACCTAAGAGGTGGAGACCCGACCCGTTGATATAATCTCTATGATTTGGCTTAGGCCAATACACCAGATAGTGATGTTACAGGTACGATCCTGATTTTTGTTATAAAAGGATATTTTCCCTTAATTTGATTCGGTTTTGAATATTGAGGTGAGTCTTATTATGCTCCGCTTATGGGTGAGCTTCGTAATTTCGTGACCCACTTATATGTTTATCCCTGTTGGGAGATTTGAAGATGTGAGCCCGTGTCTATCATTTTTATTTTTGGGCACCATTGAGGATTATAAGTCCAAAAGTAACTTTTATTATTCATTACAGTGGGTTTGATGTGTTTCAGAATAATTGATTCTAATTTTATGAATTATATGCCCTACCGGTATGAGGGTTCATTATGTGTTATGAAAAATATTTACGAAAATTTATTGAAAGGAAGAAAGAAAGGAAATTGAAATTTCAGTTGGCACAATGTGCAAAATACTTGTGATTCGGAGTTAAGGACGAGGTCCTTGTGGTGAAATATTTATGATTTTAGAATTCTCCCTTTGTGAAATTTAATTTGTACAATAATATTAATAGGGAGTCATGCCTGTTAGGCTTATTTGACAATTCTTGTATATTTTCTGTTCATATTCAGCCATTTTTGTACTGTAAATATTGAGTTTTAGCCTATGAGGTGAGTGCCCAGATGGCGTTAAATGTGACTCATTAATCCTAGTAAGTAATCATGAGGTCTTCATGCCTCGCATTCTGTTGTCAGTGTTATGAAAATTCGAAACGAGGTGGTGGTTAATATGAGATTAATTGATGATGCAGGAATTAATTATGAACATCTTTTAAGACCAGAGATGTGGTGATGAGCATAAATATGATGTGCTTCATGTCCTGATATCATTACGATAATGCAATGCTGAGATTAGTGTTATTGATATATACCTTGTGGTATTTTGTTGGGTTGCAGATGTGTTGTAGGAGTTATTTTGGTGTTACTCTGGCAGGTGGTTAGGTTCAATTACAGGGGAGAGACTCTGCCGAAATTTTTTGAAAAATTTGGGAGTTAGTAAAATTTGGGGGATTGAGATGTGCGAAAGAAGAGATAAGTTATGTTGTGTGTTTGAGGGTGAATGATCCTAAGCGGGGAAGAATGAAATACCCCAGAAAATTTTTTGAAGTACTTCAACACTATCAAAAAAGTGATGTGTGCATAGGCACGAGTTCCTATAGCCAATTGAGACTAATACCATGCGTCGAAGTGAAAATCAGGCATTTTGGAAATGATTGGAGAGTTAGGGATTTTTGCTCTAAAGCTTATAAGAATGGAGAAAAGAAATAATCTCAATTGAGATGGTGTTGTCGGATCCGTATTAAATTACGAGAATGTAGAATCACCCACAAGTATGTGTGCAAGAATATACTTAGTAATTTAAAATCCTCAGAAAGATTCTTAGCACGTTCGAGGACGAACATTTGTTTAAGAGGTGGAGAATGTAACGACCCGACTTATCATTTTAAGAATTTACGCCCCATTCAGTGACTTAAGGTCTCGAGCAGCTTCGCAATATATATTATGACCCGCGGGTGTGGTCGAGTTTGATTTACTGAAGATTCAGAATTAAATTAAAAGAACAATCCTTATTTAGAAGCTTAAATGGAAAGAGTTGACCGGAGAGTTGACTTTTGAGTAAACGACTCCGGAATAGAATTTTGATGATGTCAATAGCTCCGTATGGTGATTTTGGACTTAGGAGCGTGTCCATAAAATTATTTGGAGGTCCGTAGTAGAAGTAAGCTTGAAATGGCGAAGTTGAATTTTGGGAAGTTTGACCGGGGGGTTGATTTTTCGATATCGGGGTCGAAATCTTATTCTGGAAATTTTAATAGCTTCGTTATGTCATTTATGACTTGTGTGCAAAATTTGAAGTCATTTCGGATTGATTTAATATGTTTCGGCACAAGATATAGAATTTGAAAGTTCAAAGTTCATAGATTTTGATTGAGGTGTGATTTGTCGTTTTGATATGATTTGAGACCTCGAGTAGGTCTGTGTTATGTTATGGAACGTGTTGGTATGTTCGGACGGGGTCCCGAGGGCCTCGGGTGAGTTTCGGATGCTTAACGGATCGAATTTGGATTTGGATTTGGAGCTGAAGCAGCTGGGCATCTGGTGTGATCGCACCTGTGCGAAAAAAGGGCCGCAGGTGCGAGCTCGCGAATGGGAGGAATGATTCGCAGAAGCGAAAATGCATGGGCTGGCCAGGCACCGCGGGTGCGAAGAAATCACCGCGGGTGCGAAGACCGCAGGCGCGAAGAAATCACCGCGGGTGCGAAGACCGCAGGTGCGAAGAAATCACCGCGGGTGCGAAAATCCTGGACAGAATGTTAAAAACAGAGGGGTTCCGAGTTTTTGCCATTTTTGGGCCTTCAAGGACGGTTTTTGAGGCGATTTTGAGAGAGAATTCAAGGGAAACTTGAGGTAAGTCACTTGTGATCATTTCTACTCCATAATATTGAATTATCATCGACTAATCCGACTAGATTACATGTTTTTGAGGTGTAAATCGGGGGTTTGAACTTAGGGATTTGAAAATAAGATTTGAAGATTTGGAGGTCGAGTTGAGGTCGGATTTTGGTAAAATTGGTATGGTTAGACTCGTGGTTGAATGGGCTTTCGGATTTTGTAACTTTTGTCGGATTCCGAGATGTGGGCCCCACAGACGATTTTTGAGCTAATTTCGGATTTTGTTGGAAAATTAGTATTTTCTTATGGAATTAATTCCAATAAATTTTATTGACTGAATCGAATTACTTATGGCTAGATTCGAGGTGTTTGGAGGTCAATTCAAGCAAGAAAGCGATTATGGAATATTGGCATAACTTCAAAAAGGTAAGTATCTTGCCTAACCTCGAGTGAGGGAATTACCCCTTAGGCATTGAGTCTTATGTGGAAATTGTGTAATTGAAAACCATGTACGCGAGGTGACGAGTACGTACTTGGTTTATATGTGCAAATTATATCGGTTGAATTTCGTAGACGCCCTTAAGTATTAAGTTGAAAAATTGTTGTAACTTATTAAATCCTCTATTTGTCATGCCTAGATCCTTGTTTGTTGAAATTATTTTTCTATGATGATTTGGTGTGATTTCCACCTTGAATTTATGTGAAATATTATTTTGTTGAGTTGTTTACTCCCGGATATTTTTGTTAAGATTTTATGCACATTATGGTCGAGCCATGGGCTCCTTATTGTGAAAAAATGATATATTGTTGATTTCTGTGGCAAGTTGAAATATTTGAGCACTCGATATGTAATTTGTGATATGTTGTAAAATTTGAGCACGTGATGAGCCATTTGTGATATGTGAGCACTTGATGTGTAGTTGTTGAAATCATATTTACTTTAGGACTACGGAACGGTATTCCGGGAGATCCCCATGCCCTTCATATTTACTTTGGGACTACGGAACGGTATTCCGGGAGATCCCCCTTCCCTGCATATTTACTTTGGGACTACGGAACGGTATTTCGGGAGATTCCCCTGCCCTGCATATTTACTTTAGGGACTATGAGGCGGTACCTCAGGAGATTCCCCCTGTCTTGCATATTTACTTTTGGGACTACGAGGCGGTACCTCGGGAGTGCCCTTTTGTTGATATTTTTTCTATGGGTGCACTTGCCTTTGGTTATTTTATTTTTTCGTGATATGTAAATTCTTGTATTCTCCCGTGATGTATTATTTGATTTTATTATGTATTTTGATTCCTTGTTGTATTGTGTTGGTTTTGGCTCTTTGTACAAGACTTTGTAGATTTGTGTTTATGGTTTTTACTGGTTTTCGAGAATTGAGTTGTTTCGAATAAAATAAATTGCTATTATATTTTAATTTAATAAATTTTAAATCCAAATTAGTAGTCATCGGATGCTTCATTTTAATTGAAATGTCATTTTCTTTACCCAAATGATTTCTAAAATAAATTCATTCCTTTGTTGATTTCTTACTTAATTTAAAGATTTTAACCTTACTTTAGTGAAAATAAATTGATCCTGCGGATCCTATATACATTGATATTTTGACACGTGAGTTGTCCGTGTGATGGTGATAGAAATATGGGCACGAGGTGCCGTGAAAAAATATGAAAGTGGGCTGAGACCCATAATTTTTATAATAGTGAAATGAGGTATCACTTGGTGACTTTTACTTGAAAATATATTTATTGGAAAGTATTATATCCTGAAGATTATTATTTGAAAAACATATAGGCGAAAGAATTTATATTTGAAGGACTTGATTAATTGGTTGTACTTGTGTTCCTTATTCGTCTGAGCAATAATTATGATGTTCTTGTTATATTGTTGTTATATCACTAGTTGATTTTGTTGTTCTCATTGCTAGTTATTTTCCAGTATTATTTTGTATACTATATTGCATAGGCTATCATACTAGTGAGTGTCTCGACTACACCTCGTCTCTACTCCACTGAGGTTAGTCTTGATACTTACTGAGTACCGACCGTGGTATACTCATAATACACTCCTGCACATTTTTGTGCAGAGCCAGGTATTGGAGGTATCGGACCCGGACAGAGTTAGAGTGTGATCGCAAGGATTTAAGGTAGAGCTGCTTGGTCGTCGCAGTCCCTTGGAGTCTGTTCATTTCATTGTACTGTTAATTTTTAATTAAACAGTATTGTATATTTGGTCCTCGTGATCATTCCAATATTCCATATATTCAGCTAGAGTTCGTGACTTAGTACTACCAGTCTTGGGAGGTTGTATATTCTTATTCGTTCTGCTGTTAGTTTTGGTTGCTTATTTAAATAAATAAGAAAACAAAATGGCTTCAATTTTTTTTATTGAAATCGGCTTAGCTAGTATTAGAGACTAGGTGCCATCACGACGCTTGTGGCGGGAATTTGGGTCGTGACAAAGGCTAAGTTTGACTCCGGTCAATATTTTGAGCAAACGACCTCGGAATTTGGATTTGACAGTTTCAATAGGTTCGTGTGATGATTTCGGACTTGGGCATATGTTCAGATCGAGTTTTGGATGACCCGGGAGCGTTTCGGCACCTAATAGTGAAAGTTGGTTCTTTGAAGGTTTTGAAGTTCTTTAAATTTGGTTTGGAATAGGTTTTGGTGATATCGAGGTCCAAATGGGATTCCTAGACCTAGAATAGTTCTATATGGTGATTTAAGACTTGCACGCAAAATTTGGTGTCATTCCGAGTAGTTTAAGTACGTTTTAGCGCGTTGGGAGAAAATTTAAGAACTTGAAGTTCATATTTTTGATTCAATTGGTTTGGGGTGTGATCCTTAGTTTTAATGTTGTTTTGTGCATTCCGTGAGTTCGAACGAGTCCCTTTTATGATTCAAACTTGTTGGTACGTTCGAGCGGGGGGCTCGGGGACCCCAGGTGTCAATCGGATGAGGCTCGGACCAAGTTGGGACTTGGGAGCAACAACTGAAGTTCCCAGCTGCTGGTGTAATCGCACCTGCACTTGTCCAGCCGCGGGTGCGAGCCACGAGCCGCAAAAGCGGACAATCGAAGGCTGCCTAGGATCCACAGGAGCGAGAAATTTAGCGCACATGCGAACGCGTATGTGCGATGACTGTGACCGCAGAAGCAGCAGTGTCCGCAAGCGCGAGTGATAGGTCGCATGAGCGGCCCCAGCTCCGCAGATGCGAATGTTGGCCAGCTGGGGGAGGACCGCACCTGCGAGATTTTCTCCGCAGAAGCGAAACCGCAGGTGCGGCAGTGGCCTTGCAGGCACGGGAAACGCTAGGCAGTGAGGTTGTTTTAAATACGGGACTTAGGCATTTTTGCTTACTCCTTACACTTCTTGGGGAGATTTTGGAGTTAGTTAGAGAGAGATTTTCATCAACTAATTGAGTTAAGTAATTCCTATCAAATGTGAGTTAAATACATATCTTGTGGGTAGATTATAACATGTAAATTAGTGGAAATTATGGGTTTAGGTGAAAACCTAGGTTTTTGATAAAAAAAAAAGAAGAGATTTTACCACGAAATTAGTTATAGAATTTAGTAAAAATCATATATTTGAGTTTGTGAGATTATGGGTAACAACTTTTTTCAAAAAATTTTAGAATCCAGGCACGTGGGCCCGGGGGTAAATTTTAGGAATCCTACATCTGGGGTTGGGTAATCCCTTTAATAGTTGGAATATAAACTTTTGAACATGTATTGATTTATTATTAAACTATTTGACTAGTTTTGGATTATTCGGCACCGAATTGAGGGTTTGAACACAATCTTCGACCGAAAAGTAGGCCTTAAGACGAGGTAAGTCTATTTTCTAACCTTGTAAGAGGGATTTAACCCCATAGGTGAATTTAATTAATATGTGCTTTTATTTGTGGGGGACTACGTGCGCACGAGGTGATGAGAGTCCGTACGTAACTACTAATTTTACTTATGTCGGGTAGTTTTAGGTTTACACCATGCTTTGTTGACATCGTTATTTGATTATGCTTACTAGTTGCCTCGGATAGAGTTGAGATTGAGGATTTCAATGATTTTTAAAGTTTCTAGCTGAATTTTCTTATTTTGGAAAGAATTGAGGGATAACTTGAGAAATCTATGTTCAACCGCATCGCAAGTATATTCTGCGAGCAGGGTAAATTCCCACTACTCTCATGGGAGCGGGTCGTTCGCCTCGGCAGGTTAATAGATGCATCTATGGTTCGCGTCGTTCGACACTCGACAGTGCACACAGTATATTTATATGTATTTGTATCGGGTCGTACCTTGGCATAAATCGTGCGAAATGATACTGGAAATTCCAATATGTTTGATATTGCTTCATTGGTTTGAAAGGTTAAAAGATTAAAGGAGAGAACTTGATTTGGTCATTGCTATCGGTGAAATGATTGTCTATTTAAATTCTTGCTTCTGAGTTCTATTATCATTTATATATTCCATGTTTAATTAGTTTTTTATACGTTCTTTATTGTTGGCCCATAGTAAGTGTCAAAGTCGACCCATCGTCATTACTTCTTCGAGGTTAGACTAGATACTTACTGGATACATGTTGTTTATGTACTCACGCTACACTTCTGCACTTAATGTGCAGGGACTAAGGTTGGTGCTTCTGGATATTAGTCTGGCGCGCACACTTGATTACTAATGCGAGACTTTTGCGGTGAGCTGTCTTCCGAGCCCGTTCTGCAGCAGCCGAAGTCTTCCTTTTGCTTTATTTTTTGTCTATTTTATTTCAGACAGTAGTGTAGTACTCTTTTGTATATTCTAATAGTAGCTCATACACTTGTGATACCAGGTCTTGAAAATTTATGTTAGTAGGCACTTGATGTTTTTGGGTTATTTATCTTATCTCACTTATTTTAAAAATTTTGATCTCTCATTTTTATAAAACTTTCATTTCTTATTTGTGCATAAATTAAAAATCAATTATTTTAAACCGTTAAAAGAAAGATCACGGAGTTAGCTTAAGGTTGGCTTGCCTAGTGGTAACGTTGGGCGTCATCACGACCTATAAGAGAAATTGGGTCGTGACAAAACTAAGTTGGGGGGTTAAATGACTATTTTTAAAACCCCAATAGCTCTTTTTTTCAAAATCCAAACGACTGTTTTTTTTAAATAACCATTGGGCCCGCTTGGCCCATCAAGGTACCGGTCCGGTCTCGGTCTCTTGGCGGGCCAAACATGCCCGGTCCTAACGGTTCCTAGCTAAGAACCGACCCACGAGACCGGCACGAGCCCACATCTAGCGGTCCTAACGATCCCAATCCACTTAACCCAGTTAACCCGCGGGCCTGAGCCGGTTCCGGGCCCGGACCGACCCACTTGCCGCTCTTAATATCTGCATTGGAACTGTCTATCTTAATGTGGGCACCGGTTATAGTTCCATCCTAGTACTACCCTTCTCGGTGAATGAAAAGGTAATTAAGAGTTTATCAAGGTAATTAAGAGTTCATCTACGATACATTCACTATTTAAAGAATTATCAAGCCACCTAAAAGATAATTACAACTTATCGTGCATAACCTGGAAAAATATTACTCCTTTTACTAACATGTTAAAGTAGTTTTAGGGTATGTAAGTTAAATAAAAAAAGGAAACAACACAGACACAAAGTTGATAGATTTTAACTTGTTCCTTTGTAATAAATGAAATTTTTTCTATATGTTCAACTGCTATGAAACGAGGTGCATGTGCATCTTTCGTCTTTATATTTTGTGACATTCGTGTCAATTGGAGTGAAGATATGAATGAAGGTTTGCACCTTGTATTCTGGGATGGTAATGGAGCGGTGCGGGATGGTTGCGGTACGAGTTTTGCCTTAACCCGTAAATACTTTAACCCGCCCGTCCCGTCAACCATAGTATTTTGAACCGCGTCCACCCGCCCCACATCCACCTGCCCCTAAAAGTCCCTTTTATTTCCCCCTCCCCCCCCCCCCCAATTTGTTTACTTTTTTTGTTCCAATTATATTTATATACATCATTGCTAATGCCCTTTTAAGTTATATTACTAATTATTAATAGTATTAATAATTAACTATATAATAAATGAAGCTTTGGTAGTACGACGAAGGGCCATTCAGGAATATTTTGGTTTTTTAAGGGTGTTATCATATATTGATTTCTATTCAACACATTTATGTTGATGCCACGTGTTTTGAAAATAATATTAGTGTGGGACATCTGGATTCCACTTTCTCTTTCTCTATGATTTTTTGAGTCCCATAACCATTTGCCTTCCTTCTTCAGCCTCTCTCTTTTCCGGTCATCTTCTTGTTCATCTCCTCCTCCTACTTCGTTGGTTTTCTGTTCATCTCTTGCAGTCTTGCTGGTTTTCTTCTCTTTCTCTTTTATTTTATTTTATGGATCATTAAATATTTCTCCTTCCATCTTTTGTTGTACCAATGAATGGCTATTTGGATGGGAAAAACAGTCTAAGTTTATAATCACTTACTTTAGCTTTAATCTTCCTTTGGTATGCTATCTGTTTAATTTTGTGCTCAAAAAATCTATTTTACTTGTGTTTGGCTTTCAGGGTTTTGTTACTGCAGTTATTTATGCCCTCATTTCTTCCGCTATTTCTGATGCAATAATTTCCACCTCAAAAGTTCACTAGCACTGACAAAGCTGTGAATTTTCAAAGGGCCAACCTTCTGTGGTAAGAAATACTATCCAGTTGATTCTGCTAGCTTTATTAGCTTCCTCTTCTGTTTTTTCCTTGCATCTGTTTTCCGATCATGGGACTTCAATGAGTTTGTATTGCTTTTCTCCTATACTTAGATGTCTTTGCTGGATTCTCTACCTGTGTATCTGATTTGGTTTGTGTAGAGTATATTACTGGATGATGTCACTTGAAGCTTGAGTGTGATTCACTCCATTTCTTCTGCATGCAACACTTTGTTGGTCAAGAATTGGGTATATTAACTCCTTAGGTAAAATTATTTGTACTATAGGTGTTCGATAAATTTCTTGAAAGAAATAAATTTTTGTTAAACTTCTAGATTTTGCTTCCTTTTGAAGTTTAAGTTTGGTTTTTATTTTCTTACGGTTGTACTATATCTGTCCATTCGAGATTTTCATTTTACAAAATGAATTTGGATTTCATGATAAGTGTTATCACCAGAAAACAATTTGTTTTGAAGCATTGAGCAAAGACAATAATTTGTACATGAAAAGAAAAAGTATTGAACATGAAGTACATTTAAGTTTAGAACTAAATGTTTTTTATTTCCTGACATAATAGTGCCTTTAATAATATTAAAATTAATGTTTATCTCCTCTTCCCATTTGTGCATCTTCCTCAGGTTATAGTAATGTTTTCGTTGCTTCTTGGTTTCTCAGTTGCATGTCTCTGTAATTTTTTGCCTTTGTCCAGCTTTTATGGTTGCATTTGTGCTTCTTTGAGAAAAGATGAACTATAAGTAAAAATCAATTTCTCTTCTTGATATGTTTTTTTTTTTGATTTTGCACCGGGTGTCCGAGTCTCTTTGAGCCCCGACTAATCCCGGGGGTGCACAGGCCCTCGGCAAGGAGTTTCCCGCAAGTGCACCACGGTTAATTCAGGTTTTACCCAGTCCGATGGCCCTCAGAAATTGTTTGCACCCAGTGGGTTTCGAACTTGAGACCTTGAAAGGGAGCAAACCCCAAGGCTCAAGTCAATTGCCACCAGGCCAACCCCTGAGGGTTTCTTGATATGTTAACTGCGTTTACTTCTAAATCGCCCTACAGAGCAGACTTAGGTGAGGCACTTCTATTGCTTCCTTGTACCATTAGATTATTGTTATGTCCGTTTGATGTTAGAGGAGTTTTTGGCCAATATTGCCCCTTATCTTTGAGGGTAAGTCTATTTTGGTCCCTCAAATATAGCCCTGAGCATATTTAGTCCCTCAAGTATGCTAAAGTGGAGCACCTTTAGTCTCACTGACACAATGTGTTCAAAAACTAACGGTGTTACCCAACTCTGATTCATGAAGCAAATCTTCTGCTCTGAAGCAACGCGTTCTCTCCTTTTATTGGATAACGCAAATTATCACTTTAATTCCTCATTTTTAGATAATGTCTTCTAAAATTTTGACCTTGAAAATATCCCATTTTTGCAGTTTTCAACGAGAAAATGACATTGTATAGCCGTTGTAAAACTAATAGCCGAAAAATATATAAAATTTGTATATTGTTTTGTAAATATATACATTTAAAAATTTCGGTTGATTTTTCCATAAAGCAAAAGTTAAAATTTGAAAAAAATAGAGCTGCCAGGATCACTTCTAGGCATATTATTGAAGCAAACGAATAACCAGGTTGTATTATCACTTTTAGCTCATGCCAGAAACTATTTACATCTGGTAGTGGAAAAAGTATTTAATATACAAAAATTATACAAATTTTAAATACTTTTTCCGCTATCAAATGTAAATAGTTTCTGGCACGAGCTAAAAGTGATAATACAATCTGGTTATTCGTTTGGTTCAATAATATGCCTAGAAGTGATCATGGCAGCTCTATTTCTTTTCAAATTTTAACTTTTCTTTTTGGAAAAATCAACCGAAATTTTTAAATGTATATATTTACAAAACAATATACAAATTTTATACATTTTTCGGCTATTAGTTTTACAGCGGCTATACAATGTCATTTTCTCATTGAAAACTGGCACAGAAGGGGATATTTTCAAGGTCAAAATTTTAGAAGACATTATCTAAAAATGAGGAATTAAAGTGATAATTTGCGTTATCCAATAAAAGGAGAGGAAACGTTTTGCTTCATAGCAGAAAATTTGCTTCATGAATCAGAGTTGGGTAACATCGTTAGTTTTTGAACATATTGTGTCACTGAGACTAAAGGTGCTCCGCTTTAGCGTACTTAAGGGACTAAATATGCTCAGGGTTATATTTGAGGGACCAAAATAGATCTATCCTCAAAGATAAGGGACAATATTGGTCAAAAACTCGATGTTAGAGAGTATATGTTCTAATTTATTTTGCACTTCTTTCTCCCTATGTGTCACTGTTTAACTTCATCAGCTAAATGTTGGAACCAATAATCATTATGTTTATATTGATAATGACTAAGCTCATCACAATATCTACTTGAAATTTTGGCACTTTTAAAGGAAAAAATAAAATGAAGTGAAGAAATAACTTATCAATATCATTCAGGTAACACGAAAATATAACTTGACAACATATACTAGATAGATTTTTTTGTTAAAAAATGTATCTGGGTGGGGTTTCTGTAAGTGTGTTGGTACCCAACCTTTGCTTTCCTCAAAAGTATGAATGATAAGCTCATGGGTGGTCTCTTCAATACATATTATACTCAAAACTTGGAACCCTCTAAGAGAAAACACTACTCCATTAAATCATTAAAAAAAACAAGAATGTCAACTGAAATCAATGTTTTATTACTTTAAATCAATAGAAGTTGCTCTTTGAAACAAATATTCCGCAGGTTATTTGTAAAATTTAAGCAGAAAACAAAGCAAAATGAGGTCTAACTACAATATTATATTTATTGTAATTAGAAGGTGGGAAATTTTCAATAATTGGAAAAATAAATTTTGAACTTTTGGAGCAGTAAAAAGCACCAAAAAGAATAAGGTAGAAAATGTGCCTATGAATAGTCAAATAGAAGATAATTTGTTCCAAAATTCTCAAGAAAAGCTTCATGGATATTATAACCCCACCTTTGACTACTTTTGGTTTAATGCATTCCTAATGTGTTTCTATTTATTAATTTTTTATTCTAACCTTTGTCCTTGGATTGATTAATTTTTCTTTAATTGAATCTTATGGTTAGACATCTTATAGTGCACCAATTTTTTATTTCTTACGTACACTATCTTGATAGAGATTGTAGTGAAAGTTTATTGATGGGAGAAGACCTGTAGGGATTATGCACCTTATCTGAGGTAAAAAACTTTTGATCTTAGCAATCACCAAATGTCGTGAAAGCCTCGATAAGAAAAATTAAGGAGAGGGCTAAAGAGATGGATGAGAAGTTGAGTTGTGTTACTTTTAGCTCATTGTAATGTAATGTTTGTTTCATGAATTTCTAATAGAATGGCATTGGAAAATCTGCTTGATAAAGTATACTTACGGAGTTATGGTCACAAGCATATTCCTGACTTATAATTTTTGAACTTTTCATGTATTGACACTGGGCATTGGCTGCCTCGGACAACTGTTGACAAATATATTTTTGAATCATACAACATACTGTGGTGTTAATCATACACTCTATCTTATAGGGCAGATCCCGTTATGTTGTTGCCTTTCTCTTAGGAACTTTGCTAGGTTCATTAGTTTCAAGTTACTAAGTACGTCGTTTTTTTTTACTTTTTGGACATATTGAACATGTGTTTAATAAGATAGATTTACACCAGAAGCTTACAACTTCAACTATGACTGCTTACTGTTAATTATAGTGGACTAATTATCATGCTAGAATTTGGTTCTGGGATTGCAGCTATGTGCTTCATAGAAATCCTAAAATTGCCATATGTTAATAAGTGATCAGCCGGCCTCTTTGGTCCGTCCTGTACATGTTGAACATGTGTTTAATAAGATAGATTTACACCAGAAGCTTACAACTTCAACTATGACTGCTTACTGTTAATTATAGTGGACTAATTATCATGCTAGAATTTGGTTCTGGGATTGCAGCTATGTGCTTCATAGAAATCCTAAAATTGCCATATGTTAATAAGTGATCAGCCGGCCTCTTTGGTCCGTCCTGTACTATAGGAATTTGGCAATATCATATTACTCGATACAAGCTAGAGTATTGTTCCTCTGTCGTTATATTTGAGAATTTAGTGATTTTCTTCTTCTCTACTATTTCCTTTGTGCAGTTTACATGCAATTATATGTTTATATTTGAAACTCATGTGGGATCCATAATTGTTTGGAAAAAACAGTATTTATGTTCTGAACCAATATACTATTTGCTTTCGAGCCTCCACTAAAATTTCCTTGCAGACTTCGCATTGGTATAATAGACTGTTCATGAAAATGCCAATTTACATTCTAAAATTGTCCAATCACCAGATAGGCAAATAAGCTTCAGGTTCGAATTATTATTGATTCTTGGACTGGTTAGAGGAGAGTATTGATATCAACTATGTCTCATAGATATCTTTTGCAAATGATATATGTGATCTGTCATGGGTTCTATGAGATATTGAATATGATTGCTAATATGACTGATTTACATGCTGAAGCTAGACTTAGTGGGCGTTTGGACAAAAGAATTGTAAAATTTAAAAAAAAGGTGAACATTTTTCAAGTGAAAATGGTATTTGAAATTTAGAGTTGTGTTTGGACATGAATGTAATTTTGGGTTGTTTTTGAAATTTTGTGAGCAATTTGAGTGAATTTTGAAAAACAGATTTTTGGAGTTTTTCAAATTTTTGTAAAATGCATCTTCAAGTGAAAATTGAAAATTTTATGAACAAACGCTGATTTCGGAAAAAAGAAAAAATGTTTTGGAAAAAAGGGAAAATTTTCTTATGTCCTAACGGGTTCTTCTATGCTGGATTTGTTTCCCTTTTTTCTCTTCTAATGATGATGAAGCTTTTCCACTAGCTAGATTAAATTGTATTATGCATTACCAGCTAAGCTTCTTGGGTAAAATACTCTAAGAAATCACAGTTGAAATTGGTAAGTAGTAGATTTTGTTTGTATTGATGAATCAAGTTGTTGTCAACGAGGCACGTAGGAAGTTGAGAGAGCTCAAGCAAACAACTTCCATTAGTGAGTACGTAAAAGAATTCACTAAACTCATCCTGCAGGTCATGAAAATTCTAGGTTCTATTTAGTAGCTTGTTTTTTGTAGAAAGTGGCTAAGATTCTTGATCTTTATTTACTAAAACAATATTAATTGGTTCTTTGGTGCTTTCTTTCATTAGTTAAGATCAGTTCAGAGATTCTCTTGGTGAGAGCTGTCACAGTATTCTGTAAGTGCTCCTCTAACATCAGGGCATTTTTTATTGTTGAAACTTTTAGATACTAGAGAGCACTGGAGAAAAAGAAATCGTTTTAAATTGAGGCGCGAAATGCTGAAAGAGCAACAAAGCAGTGTTCTAAAAATAAGGCGTATAACAACGGATGTTTATAGAAAGATCAACTTTCAAGAGGAATGCATCTTCTTTTGTTGCAGCTACAATTTTTAGTATGTAATTAGGTTTTCTCATGGAAGCAAGTTGAGGAATGTATTATGGAAGTAAGCTAAAAAATAAACTGTCGCAGGTACATATTTTAGAATCTTTGGATATGTTGAATAATTTTGTTGCTCAATTGATGTATAAGACATGAATGAACCATTAATATGTTGTGATAAAACAAGTATGGAATTATCTTCTCAGCTTTCAACTTTTCCGATAATCTTCTACGACGAAGGGTAATTTAGTAGATATACCTTGCTTTTAGGGGTAATTAGGTAGTTCTTTGTTATTCCACGTGTACATCAACTTTAGATGAACGCGTTTTAATAAGTTTGACAGCTGGCTTCCACTGTTTTCTTCTCTTTTCTGTGCATCGTTGTTTTCTTTTCTTCTCTCTTTCCTTGTCTTTCTCTATTTTAATCTAAACTATGTGTTTTTCCTTTTTCCACCTATGATCTTCTCTCTCAAACTAGATCAGTTTTTTCCATGTCTGGCCTTCAAGTTTTCTCTGTTAAACAACTATGGTGGCTAAAAAGTTCTGGGCCCTTACTCTTGTAAACAACAAGAAGACCCCATTCGCTTGAGGATCCACCATTCTTGCCTTCTCCGGTGAGCGACAATCATATTTTTCCTCTTTTGTTGTATTTTCACAGGTTGACTGTTGCATTGTTTAACTTATTGTGCTTTATGTGAATTGGTTTGTCAATTAATGTCTTTCATAGTTAATCAGCATAGAATTGATGTATACATTATCATCTTAAAGCTATGGAGTATTGTGAATACCTCTGAGTTTTGCTCCTTTGTTCCTTATTTCCTTTATTATGAGAGTTTTATGGATTTTGTTTGTTTTTCTATTCTTTAGATCTTTTTTTTACCGGACTTCATTACATGCATTTTAGTATTTATACATGATTTAGACATACATGCTCAGAAATATATATTTAGGGGCTTGGTCCGTGTACATTACTACTTCTGTCTTTGTCAATTAAGATAACATTTTGATGGTGATCTTTTTGTAATGGACATGTTTGTAATTTAAAGTTTGTAAATGAATATTGAGCTAAGTCCTGACAGTAAGAGAAAAAATATTTTTACCTGAAAGAATAATTTTTCTTTGTGCTAGGTTACCAGGTTATGATTTCTTTGATTGGGGCAGAAGGCAGCTTGAAATAGGGAGGAGAATGAGAGATGATATTATTGAACTGGGAACTCTGCAGAGTATAATGAATGAATTGCACACAAGTACAAAAATGTCTCAAAATTATATCACGTTGCTGCAATCAGAGTTTACAACCTTGAATTTTGAAGATGGTTTTCCAGAATAGAGCAACATGAAACAACATGCTGATGAATCTCCGACAGGTATGAACTCGTTCTATATCTTAGTGAACCGATTCTGCTAACCTGCTCCATATATCTCAACTTAGACCATACAACAATATATCCCCTCAAGTAGAATTTGGTACCAATTTAATTCCTTTAACTCTTTTCCTGTTGAAAACTTCAAGAATTATAAAGTGTAATTGACATTTTGCATATATATTGTGGAATGTCGATTGGGGAGGAATAGAAGGATTTTTCAGGGGACAGACATGTCGTTTAGTTAATTCAAGTCTCTGCTTATTTAAGCAATACATCCAAAAATCAGGAATAAGTATGTAGCTTTAGCTGGTTTCTTATGTAGGTAGCATTGTCGTTATACTTTTTGTCTATTTTTATATCATGATTTAAACTAGCCAAATAAAAAACTAAAGTTAAAGAAATCGCTTTATAATATAAAATGCAAGAAGTTCTATTCTTGGATGGACATAAACTAGAGTTAACTATAAGTCCAACACTATTACTAGGTAAATGGAAAAAGTAACTCAATACAAAACTAATTTCATCAGCTAACAATGAGGTGAGCAGAAAAGCAGAAAATATATTTTCTAAAAGGGCTTTTTGTGCGTAATTCCATTCAGTAGAAGATCGATGTAGGTTTTACATACATGGTGAGGGAAGGAAGGGACTCTTGCTCAGAACACTTTATTATATAAATAGAAGGGGATGCTTATGGGGTTAATGAAGGATAGGATATTTATTTTCAAAATTCAGATGCAAGACTCAAGTGCATATATCGCTTGAGAAGATAATAAACTGTCATTATGGTTTTAGCTTCAAGATTCCAAAGAAATGAGGTCAACCTCTGAGTTGCTTTCTAGGTCTGCGATAACAACAACCCAGTAGAATCCCACTAATGGGGTCTGGGGAGGGTAGTGTGTACGCAGACCTTACCCCTACCCCAAAGGAGTAAGAGTCTGTCTTCGAAAGACCCTCGGCTCAAGAAAACAAAAAGACAAAACGACAAGAGGAGACAACATTAGTATCACCACCCTCCCCAGAGAGAGGCAATATTCTCTGCAGATGAGCGGAGATAATTGATATGTATCCAAATATCTCCACTGTTTTAGGCATGAAATGTTAAAGGCAATCTATTCAATTATGAACGTTATTGGAAAAAAAGGGACAATCTATTCAGTTATGATGTTGCATATAGGCAGCAATGCACACAGAAATGCTCTTAAGTAAGTTAACGGGAGAGAATAGGAGGTAAACAAAGATGGCGTAGTATGTATTATGAATAACAACAATTATTCTAAATCATATTAAAGTCTACACTTCCTATTCATATACCTACTTGTGCAAATTGAGGGGGAAATAATAAAGACTGAAAGACAATCTAGAGTTCAATCTACATAAACCGACCCTGCCGAGATGTTTGAGGGCTTGCCTCAATCACTCGGTGCTATCATTGTTGACTCTTTTTTTTATAAGGTAAAAACTACGATGTGCCATCATTATTGACTCTTAACATGATCTGTGTATGATTGATAAGAAAACTTAGCAATTACAGTGATTGTAAAACTTTCTCTATTTTGATTACTTATTATCATATATAATATCACCAAATTTTACTTTATTCGTGGAATATAATGTATTCGTCATATTCACTATCAGCCTTTCAAGGATTCCTTCGTGCATTTCTTGAAATTACTAGAATGTTTTAATTTAAGTTTTTTCAATGTTATTGCTAAGTACTACCACGGCATTTTTTTTTTTGTGGATGGTTAATATTTTGTGATGTAAAGAGGTTTCTTATTTACGAATCGTTCTTTTTCTATCAATTGGGTTATGAACATTTTGAAAGTTCAGGTACACAGAATTCGGTTTGGGTTGTGAATATTTTGTGATGTAGAGAGGCTTCAACTCACATTTTGGAAGTTCAAGTGAGAGAAATTGTGTGATAAAAGTCATTTAGTTCTTCTGCTTATGTTGAAGCCAATTTACCACTACTTTATGTGAATTCGGTTGGTAGTTTCAAAATACTTCTAGCACTTTTGCGATACAACAAAAAATTATTATATATGAGTTGCATGGCATCTTAAACCTCCTCATTTGTTGATGTGACAATATAATATTGTTCCCAGTTATAAGTTACAAAACCTGATTGTATTTCAGCATGTGTATGCAGAGTGAATATTCTTGTCCAGATGAATATCGATTTATCTCTTATCATTGTCACTTGCTCGACCTAGAGGTTGTTGGAAACGCATGAACGTGGGATGAGGCACTTCAGCTGCAGTTGAACTGCAAAACTATGTAAAGGGAGTTTCCCGTTGTTGTTTTGTCCACTAAAGAAGGTATTGTTATGTGACTTAATCTTCATTTCATTTTTAACTTCCAATGCACATACTTTTCTAATGGCTCAATATCCTGACCTTTACAAGTTCACTTCCAATACTGGTATTTCAGACTTTCAGTACTGGTGCTTAGCTTTTTGGAGAAATTGCTTTGATTGGGAGGTTGGCTCTACTGTTGAATGAATTAGAGAAGATGATAAAAGCAAAAAAAAATAGGCATTACTCTATTATTCATGCTACAAGATCTCAATAGGGATGAGGACTGCAATACAAGTTGGGCTTGGAAAGAGTTGTGGATTTCAAAGGCACCTTATAAAGTTCAGCTATTTTAGTTGGCCTTCAAAATAGTAGTTATGAATTTCAAATGCACTGTTTGTTATGCATGCTATCAGCATTTAAACTTTGTAGGAGTCTGCTCTGATGGTCCGCATAGCCTCTTATTTTTTATTATATAGCCCGAAAAAATGGCGGGTTAAACGGGTTTGAGATGTTGATGAATTCAGTAGATGGCCGAGGAGAAGACTAAAGTTCGATATATAATTATTTTGAGAATCACACCGCAGAAACCAAATAATATAGACAAGAAACCAGATAATATAGAAAAAATGTCATGGCAAAAACTACAATAACATAGACAAACAATATCGGGCATATGCCCGTGCTATCTTTCCTATCTAGTTTATATATATGTCATTGGCAATCTAAATCTTCCTCTTCCATTTATTGTTCTTTAAAATTATATTTGGGGTTTATAAACTTCCATTACAATAGTTTGGAGAGAGAAACTTACATTACAATAGTTTGAGAGTCTTCATATTGTGATATTAGAAATTTAGAAATAGAATTGTATTATAGTATGCATACATTTCATATATCTAATAATTTTGGGTTTCTATATGGTGACCTTTGAGAGGAGTAATCGATAAGCCTTAAGGCCTTATTTGCAGAACCAGTCAAGTGATTTGCTTGTGAAGGATTGAATGAAAAGCAAAATATTAAGAAGTGCTAAACAGATATATGCAGAATTATGTTGTCTTCTTTCTTGGTTTGAATGATGTTAAAAAATTACTCCTACTACATTGGTGATTGACTATTCAAAAGCAGTCCCAATTAACTTTGAGAAGTCACCAAAAATTATATTTTTCTCTAAAATATTTGGCATAGCAAAATGGGAATTGGAAACACTAAATTCAACAAAAAGTATTAAGATTTGGAATCCCAACCCGCGACCCACCCTGCACCCGCCGAAATTTAACAAAAAAATATTTTAACCCAGCCCCGCCCCGCCCCACCTGCATACCCTCTGACCCGCCCTGCCCCACAAACGTTGTAACCCGCACCGCCTCGCACCCGCCCCGCCCCAATGCCATCCCTACTTGTTCTAGGGCAAGTGAATTTGAAAGCAGTCTCTTTTAAAGAGAGTTAGAAAAGCCAATCCAGTTGTTTCCTTGCCGCCAGTGGATGAGAGTGCCCTTACATATAGTTCCAGGCTAGTTCCTGTTTAAGTTGGAGTTTTCTATGGAAAAGGAAAAATTGCCTATGCTTAAAGAGTTTCCATAACCAGGCCTAAGTGTGAACCTATTCAATTTCAGTGTCATATGAGTCAAGAGCTAGAGCAATAAAGTAGGGAATTTAGGAAAGCGGATTATCTTCTCGGGGATGCGGTGCTCTCTTTCGCATAAGCCCTTTGTTAAATAAGGTGATGGTGCTCTTTATCTGCTGCTTTCCCTCCTGGCAAGTGACTTAAAGAAAACAAGTGAAGTAAGCTCCCCCCGATACAAGCGAGCTAAGGGGCTTGAAGTTATCCCAATACCAGAGAGACACTTCACAGAGTGATACTAATGGTTAGGGGGATGGTAGTAACCCAACTGCAAGCACATGAACTCGCTATACCAATAGTTCTCTGCCCGCAACCCCAGCTCCTACTTCGAATGATAGAACGATTCGAAAGAGGCATACGTACGGCTTTGACTAAACGACTAACTAAGGCTAATGGAATAACAGAATCAGAAGCAGACGTAATCGAAAGAAAGCTTGGGCCGAATGGAAGGGACTTGCAACGATGGAAGGCTTACGGGATAGGGGCATACTCATATAAAAAATTTCCTAACTAAACCAATTGGGGTGATAGAATCCTAATCTTGAAAAGGCTCTATCCAAAATTTTGACAACACACTATAACAACTTGAACCATTTCCCCCCCATTTTGAACATTCCAAAGTCTATATGGCGTTCTACAATGCCATACCTCAATTTCCACTTCTGGACAGTTACATTTAACTTCTATATACTGACAATCTAAAAAATAAGTACACTGCCAAGTCACCTAAAAGATAATATCAAGTAAACATCCATGAAAACTTAGCACAAGGTATCTTATTTGTGAGTAAATGTTTAAGGATTGAATTATTCATAAAATGGCAGATGGTGCAGGGGCAATATCAAAACGATTTTGATTGGGTTGGTGTTTGATAACTCTGAGTCCTGATCTTCCCAAGATCCCAGGTGAATTCATAGAGCAGATATTCCAGATTGATCTGAACAGATCAAAATGGGTGGCGTAAGTGTCACTTTCGCAATGACAATCAACTATCGGACTATCTTCTTTGTCATGATCAAAATCAACGAGGATGTCACTCTTTGGATCAGAGGTTACATTGCCAGAAGCAAAATGCAGCAGAAGAATGGGAATCAAAAACAGACTATTGCTCCATATGGTCTCAATCATCCTTTCTCAGGGCGTATGTGGAAAATCATGGACCAAATAGCAATAGTCAATATATAAAGCGAGGCATACCAATGTTACTGCAAAAATTTGTATCGAATTGTATACGAGGCGATGGTTTTTTTCCACCTTTATCCATTCTTCAGCTTCGTGTCTCATATATGTACTAGTATGAATTATCAGCTGACAAATGTTTGCCTTTTCCTTCTTCTTGCCTTTTTGGTTTATGCAAGAGACTTCTTCTTTTGTATGTCAATAAATAGGTGTGATTCTTTTATCCATTTTGGACGTTAAAAACGCCACTGCTCCCCATTCTACTACCATTTGCTGTTGTTTTCAAGTTTTATACGCAGGGCTATTCTTTTTGTCCAACCTATGTGCAGCTTTATGTTTAACAACCTTATATATAGAGTTACAGACTCCACTTTTGCAGAATTATGAATTTAACATTGTTCAAAACTAGTACTAAGCATAGTAAGTGGTAACTAAAGAATTTCAAACAAGTCAAAACAAATTGTAATAACAAGTACTAAAAACTCACAATTTCAGCACGCATACCACATGTGTCCGGCTATATACAATTACCAAAAGAATTAAGGAACTCGTAAGTCCTTCACAAGCTCATCAGCACCTAAGCTCAGTTACCATATGCAGTTACCATCCAAAAAGAATTTAGGTAGCAATCCAACTATATACAATTACCAAAAGAATTAAGGAAATCATAAGTCCTACACAAGCTCATCAGCACCTAAGCTCAGTTACCATCCAAAAAAGAATTTAGGTAGCAATCCAACTATATGCAATTACCAAAAGAATTAAGGAAATCATAAGTCCTTCACAAGCTCATCAGCACCCAATCTCAGTTACCATCCCTTCTGCTGCCCCTCCATCATACAAGAAGAAATTTTTAATTGGCTTTCCTCCAGATTTATAGTGTATGAAATCCTGCAGAGAAAAGACATTAGCAAAGAACTTCAAGAGGCATTAATAAAAGACAAAAATTCACATAGTTACCTGTGCCATAATAGCTCCTACTATGGAAAAGATATCACAAGTAGTACCTCCCACTAATTTTGCAATAATAGCATCAGGGATTGAATCAGGAGTAAAATGCTGCAATTAATTGGCTATAGGGTTAACAACACTGAGAAAGAAATCAAACTTGTATATATATGCATATAATATAATACCTGTGTAGCACAGAACAAATCTTTGAATGTCTTAATATTTTCAATATCACCATCATACAATTCTCCCGGAAATCGCCCATTTGTGGCTTCAAAATTCTCAGCAACTGACGGGGAACAATATTATAGTTCACATACAAGATCATTCCAGTATTATGAAACCGAGTAGGAAACACATACCCCGCATGGCATAATAGACCTTTGACATTCCCTGGGGTAGTTCCTGCCATGGAACTGCAATTGCTCTCTGCAAATTAAATTAAAAACAAAAAAAGATTAAACCTTGGGCCTTGCAAATAAAAACATTATCAAAATAAGAAAAGCCAGTAAAATGCACCTCAAAACTAGGGAATTCCAGAATGGTATCAACTGTTTCACCAAATAATCTCTGCAAAAAGAAAATAAATTACTTTAGTAAATCTAACATTAAATATTTAGGGGGGAGGGGGGAGGGGGGAGGAAGAACTTGACCTCAGACTTGATTTGATTGTTCAGATCCACAAAGATCTCAGCCAGACATCCCCTACATTCTACACTGTAGAATGCTACAGGTTTAGGCAGTTGGCGTAATCTCAAATTTAATTCACTCTGCAAAAGAAACATATTAGATGGGCAAATGGTTAAATTTACAAAATAACGTGTTTATTCTCTTACTCTTCTCTTCTCTGAGCAAGAACTAATTATAACAGCATCAAATTCTTGAAACTCAGCATCATTCAAGTTTGATAGACTTCCTGAAAAGTAATCCATATAAGAAAGTGCAGACAAGGAAACTCAAGAAACTAGGAAAAACAAAAAAATTAACCTTGTAGTACATGAAGAGCAACTGTAGAGTTGAACTTCATCAGTGTATCCTTGCAAAGTTGGGAAATTGTTTTATCTCTGTAATCATCCGGGTTGATCAGTGTATTAATACGAAGAAGCTCAGGAGTGGCCATCCTATCGTCATGTAGAGTTACTGATTTCACTCCAGCAACCATGATATATTTACAAAACTGCAATATTAATGATTGAGTTATGAAAAGAAAAAAGCAATAGTCCTTGAGGTTTCTACTTCCTAATCCCAACCAAACTCAAAGCAGCCCACTTTTTGGCGCTATAATGATTGAGTTATGAAAAGAATAAAGTAACAGGGAAATTGAATCAAAAGGATATAGTCCCTCTAAGCATAGTAGTCTTGATACCTACTAGTATTTCCTTAACTCAATTGGAGAAGAGTAAAATAAGAAATACAATCACGTTAAGGACATTCAGTTTTCTATCTGTTGAGCTTGTCATGTCAGAATATCTAGGACAAGAATGTTATACAGCAGTGAGCAAACTTCTTGTTCATACTTCATAGTGAGTTTAGCTTCACAATCAAATGTTATTTTGGCTTAAAAGTACATAATACAATCATGAAGAAACAAATAGCTTATACACGTGTAAACAAATAGAAAACATATGAAGTGAGTAATTAAGTGGAAACCAACTCTTGCTTTTCAATCGGCCGTTTTTGCATTAATTGCTACTTCATTAATCTTATTAATTAGCGTATTCGTTGTATTTGCTTCTCCTGATGGCTGGTCAAGTAACAAAAATGTTGTATTTTCTGGTACATCCTTAAGGATTGGATTAGTCTTTCTGGTGGGTATCCTTAATTCTCTCATCTCTTGAACCTATTCGTCGCAGACCCAAAACCAAAATGACCTCCCTAATTTTTCTCGGTTGTGAGACACATTAAATTGGAATCTAAGTCTCCAAAGAAAACGCAAATCAAATAAAGAAAACAAAAAAAAATTTAGAGGGGAATCAAACTTCTTGTACCACATGAACAAGGTGTTACCATATGTCTCTTTGTTACGCTAACTGCTCCCTCCGATCCAATTTAATTGGTTTTATGGTCCATAATATTTGATTTTTTCAAATATCAAGAACCAATTAATTACTTTTTTCCAAAGTTATCGTTGGAGTAAAGAGTCTAAAAGTATTTGTTGCATTTCCAATGAACAAATTAAGATTAATATGGTCAATTTTATTATTAATTAATTCTAAAAAATTAATTCCTTAATATGTATGAAAAACGGTAAAAAAAAAAATCAAATAAAATGAACCGGAAGTAGTAAGTAGTAACTAAGAGACCACAACAGTACTTCTTCCTACAGTGCCAAAATTATGAACCAAAAACCAATGCGTAATTCTTCAAGTCCGTTTCTCTAAATTAATTCGGAAATCAAATACTGTAGTAGACTTTTAGCGAAACCCTAAAACCCTAACGAAATCTTTTAGTGGATTAAACAAGAAAAATTCAAATAAAGAATGACAATCTTTGATAGAAACTATAAGAAAAAGAAAAAACCAATAACTCACAACAGTATATTATCATCTTTCTTTTTCTACAAGTATATAAAATTTTCAAAATTTTCCATAAATTCACCAAAACAAGAAAGAATAACCTCTACTAGTGTGACGCCCAGTCCGCTCACTAGAATCTCTTCTGCAGCTAGCCTACATTGGAAGCTTTCATCAATTTTCGTATTTAAAAAAAATCAATAAATGTATGCAAGTGGTCAGAACTAATTACCTTTTTGTGTTTGCAAGTTGAAATTTCAAAGATTCAATTTCTTGATTCACGCCAAGTATTGGACGCTCAATTCGAGAATTAGCTTGGTAGAGATAGGAGTCTATCATCCTATCTCTGTTCCTTTGATCAACTTTATCATAAAATATTTCGAATTGGGAAAAACCGAACACTTGATGGATTTTCTCATACGTCTTGTATTTTTCCCTCGGAAGATTATTCAGAAATTTGCAATTTGGTTTACATTTGACTCTCTGTTGTTTGCAGACTGCGCAGCTATGTCTACGATCCATAGGGAATAGGTTGTAACAGAGAGAATGAAAAGAGATGTACAGAGACAATGGAAAGAGATGATCTGCAAATGAAAAGACTTGGCGGCAGAGTACGTTATTTATAAATTATGGAATATTACGTAATGACCCTTAATTTATAGATTTACCTGAAAACCCCCTGAATACTAAAATCATGTGTTGCTATTAGCCCTGAATTTTCTATCAAGTAGCTTCCCTCTTTATAATGTGTGAAAGTTAGTTATTACATTAGGCCAAAAAGAACATTCATGTGGCGTTTAACATTTATTTTTAAATTGACTATTTTTATTTCTTATTTGTATTTGTATTTTTCTTTCTTTTTAAATTTATTTTTTTCCTTTTCAAATCTTTTGCTAATAAGAGTAAATTACATGAAATTCATAATCTTAAAATAATAGTAACATCAAAAATAAATAATCAAAGAAATAAATCTAGTTGGAAATCACAATTGAATTTTATTGTAACAGTAAACTCAGTTATAATTACTCTATAATAACAATAATACAAAAAGTTAAAAAGTAAAAAATCAATTGTTGAACATTAAAGTGTAGGAAAATTATCTCATATTTGTTCTTTCTTCTTGGCTTATCTTAATTTATTAATTTCTTGTTTTCTTTTTCAAGATCTAACAACTATTTATTTATAATAGAAAATCTAGTTAAGATCCCAAATACAACAATGAAGTAAAAATTTTAATCAATAACAATAAACCTAATTGCAAATTAGAACATAATTTACTCAAAAATAATGTATCCAATTGACACGATCTCAATTTTCCACCGTAGGATGTCGTGACAACACCTAGTCTCTAAGACTAGGTAAGCCTAACAAACATGCGGAAGTGAATGAAATAATAACTGGAAATCTCTAAACTCAACAACATATATTAAAAGGAAATCTTTATAGCTCAATGTGTATACAATAGCCCAAAACCCGACGTAATACAAGTCATAAGCTCTATGACAATACCAAAATCATTCCTATACAACTGTGTCTAGCAAAGAAGAAAAAATATAAAAGGGATAGAAGGGGACTCCGAGGCCTGCAAATGCGGGCAGGCATATCTTGAAGTCTCCAAATGCAAACTCAGCTCACTAGTGCCAGGACTGATAGGAAGTACTTGGATCTGTACAAAAGATGTGCGAAAGTGTAGCATGAGTACACCACAACGGTACCCAGTAAGTGCTAAGCCTAACCTCGGTAGAGTAGTGACGAGGTTAGGTCAAGGCCCTACTGAAAATAATAAGAAACAAGACGATAGATATAACAATACAATGGTAATAATGGAAACGTAACAAATAAGGAATTTACCAAAAGTTAACTACACATAATCAAGGCAGATAATACAACACGGAAGGAAACCAAGATTGACATGTTAAGGAAACAAACAACCAAGACAAATATAGCAAATAGAGAAAGATCAACAAGGGCCACTACCGAGGTATTGTCTTGTAATCCCAAATCACAAAAATAACTCAGCCTTTCCTTATATCACTGCGGGAGCCTTTATATTTAGTTTTGAAAATTATTTTTCCTGAAATAGCATCTCGTGTTTTAGCCTACCTTATCACACCTCATGGCTTCTAGTAGTTCCCTACTAGCCAGCGTATCAACTCCACCTTATCTTACCGCATGCATTTCAACCCCCAGACTTTATACTACCACATGCGTATGAATATCACATCGTATCATAAATCACACTTCAAGTGCCCAAAATTACAACTTGCTAGAGAAACCAAACAATAACAAAATTTTATAATAAGGAACCCACGACTCAATTACAATGCACACAAAGTCTTAACAATAACAACCAGAAGAATAACTCAATAGAATGATATTTCACCACTTAACACGTTGCCTCAATAGGAATCACAGCCTTTGCAACTCAATACCAATTTTAACAACAAGATATTCCAAGAATAGCAATTTCAAGTAAATAATTCAACAATTAAATAATGAATACGGGATAGAGGAAACACGAACTTCAACTAGACATGTAAAGTAATTAGCAAGTAAGAGATAAGACAAATAGACATGTGAATTTAGACAAGAAAAGGATGGCTATAACATATTAAAGCAACTTAATTAAGGCATGAAAGGGATCTACATAGCTAAAATCGAGAATTTCCATATTTTTCTCGTGTACACACTCGTCACCTTGAGTACACGGCATTCACATATCACAATTTTCACAAACAACACCAAATACTAAGGGGTAATTCCCTCCCCTCCCCCTCCCCCACAAGGTTAGAAAAGTCACTTACCTCAAACCACGCTAAATCAATTAACTAGAAGGCCTTTCCCTCGATTATCCAACTCCCAACGGCTCGAATCTAGCCAAAATAATTTCATACTATAAATATAACTATGACAAACTAATTCAAACAATGAAATTAATATTTTTGCGAAGAATTAAAAAGCCAACACAAAAAGTTAATTGGGGCCCGCGTCTCGAAACTGTATAAGTCAAAATCTGTCCGAGAATATTTAAGGTAAGATAATACTAAAGAAAAAACCCTCGAGCCATCGTCAGTCGAGGTCGACCAGGAAGCGGCGAGATTCATGGTCGTGATGTCAACAATGGTCGAGGTCGAGTATTGTTGATAAGTTTGTAATGACTAGTTTTTAAAATAGGATATTATAGAGATTATTCTAGTGGATATTCTTTGCACTTGTACTATTAGGATTTACTAAGAAAATGCCTCATATAAATAGAAAAAAAGACAATGATATGGGGCATGTGACATTCATTTGATAAGAACAAATTTCTGATAAAAGATTTTCTCTCTCTCTCTCTCTCTCTCTCTCTCTCTCTCTCTCTTATTAAGATACAAACACTACCTTTTGATCAAGATTCGGGTTCATATTATTCCATACTTTTCCATCAGATCCGAGAATAATTGGGTGAATCATTCTTCCTATTTTCTTAAATGCCATTTACTGTTATTTATTGCTATTAAATGCTCCATTATTGCTCATACTTCTTGAATAATTATCGCACGCTGCTATCAATCTACCATCGGATCTATTTCATATTATCCATGTTTTCGGAACCCACATCTAAAAATATTATTATTAACTAGGTTTAACCCATTATCACATAAATTTAATTATTTGAACCAAAAAATATATTTTTTTGTCAAATAATTTGGTGCCGTCTCTGAGAATTTCTTACTTAAGCTTTTAGTTTATTCTAGATCTACAGCCAACACGGGTCACTAACGTAAAACAAAAAAAAAAGCAAAAACAGGGTCTCCTTTCTTTATATGCACAAATCCCAACATGCCAGGTAACCGAGAAGGAAGGATGAGAATAATGAGCGACCTCCCAACTAACCTCATGAACATCATCAATGAAAGCTGTGAAACGACTGACGAAGACACATTGCCCAATGCCTCCCCTAGGCGAGATGGGTCGTCGCCTCCTCACTCCAGCATCATAAAATCTCTTGGTAAGGGAGCCTCCACATCGATGGGGGAGGAGACGCCCCTAGCTGTAAAAATGCTCCTTGAAGCATGGCTAAACTGACATGCTAACCAGCGTCCTCAACAAGCCCGCCCGGGATCCAACTACAAAAAACACAAGAACTTTCATGGTATAACCAGTAGACGAGTAGTGCAACCAACTCCCTCCTCCTATGACAGGTATTACTGACAATGTCATTAATAGTGCAAGTGACAACGCCCTCGCAACCATTTTGAAAAGGATGGAGGAAATGGAGAATGACAACAAGGCACTCCGAGATTAAATGAAAGAACACCAGGAAAGGGTCGATAAAATACAGGGCGCTCCCAATCTGTTGCCAAAGAGAGACGCCGACCGGTTCGTCGAACAACCATACAGTGATGACGCAGCCCCACATGCTATACCAAATACTTTTAAAATGCTGTCCTACCTCAGGATATATGATGGTACAACCGACCCCGAAGAATATGTGACTCATTACCTCACCGACGTAAAAGGCAACGACCTCGCCAAAGAACAAGTGTCTTCCATTTTGCTGAAAAAGTTTGGCAAAACCCTCACTGGAGGAGCATTAACATGGTATTCGTAGCCACCAGCATGCTCTATCGAAATATTTGAAGAAATGGCCGACAAGTTCGTAATGGCCCACGCCAGCCAAAAAGGCCGAGGCCAGGGTGAACGACATATTTTCCATCAAACAGTCTCTGGGAGAGGGATTGGGGGACTTCCTCGCTCGGTTCAATCGAGTAAGAATGACTTTGCCAAACGTGTCTGAAAAGATGGCAGTCACAGCCTTTCAGAGCGGGTTGAGCAGGGATGGTTCAAGAGCAACGAGGAATATGTTAAGTCGGTTGATAAAGTATCCCCCAACCACTTGGGATGAGATCCACAATGCTTATATGTTGAAGTCCGTGTAAATGAGGACGACCTCAATGGGCCAACCCACCGGCTAACCTCAGTCCAAGCAGAGTCAAGAAAGGATCGAAGAGACAATGTCAGAAGAGATCACCTGATCCCACGACCTAATAGGGAACGACACCAACCACCCAGGATGGTAACTCATCGGAACGATCGAGGTATGCCCCCTACTTTCTACTCATAATTTTTGTGTGTCACCCATAGAGATAGTCTACGCCCTGGAGAAGCTCGGACAAGAGTGAAATGTCCGCCGAAGATGAGATCAGACCCTAATACCAAAAAGTCTAATGCCTTCTATGAGTTCCTCCAAGAACGATGGCACAAAATGAAAGACGGCATCGCCCTAAGGCAGGAGGTCGTGAATATGCTACGTCAAGGACATCCTAAAGAGTTGCTGAGCGACAACGAAAGAAACAATTTCGCCAGAGGGTACGAACATCAAGGGCCACCTAAACCACTCTCACCAGCCCGTACCATCAACATGATCATCGGAGATGACGCCTTCATCAATAGCGTGAAGTTCACCACTACACACAAACTCAAGCGATCTATCACCCACGAACGGTACGACGAACTCAAAGAAAGAATCTTCTTCGACAAGTCAGATATCGACGGTTTGGTCTTCCCTCATCATGACGCTCTCGTTATTACTCTATGAATTTTGGATACTGATGTCAAACGTATTAAGATTGATGATGGAAGTGGTGCGTGCATCATCCATCCCCAATTACTTTCCCAAATGAAACTTGAGTATAGGATAATGCCACGCTAACTGGTTTTAACAATGCAGTTGAACAGACATCCGGAGAATTACTATCCCTATTTTGGTCGGCGGCGTAACTCTGAATACAACATTCCACATCATGTACCAAGACACTGCGTACATTGCCATAGTAGGACAACCGTGGATACACCCCATGAAGTCCATTCCCTCCAGCTTATACCAAGTCATTCAATTTCCAACTCCATGGGGGATATTCAGCATACGAGGAGAGAAGCGTACATCCGGGAATGCTACTGCATTGCTTTAGACAGCATGACTTCCTAGCAAAGGAAGGACAAATAAAAATAGGCATAGCAATCAATAGGGTCGAGGTCGGGGCATGACGAGGTCGGAGAAGGTATCAAAGATCCCGATGTAGTCGAAGCCACAAGGTCGACCATAGAAGACCTCGACCCTGTTCAATTAGACTCCAACAACCATATCAAAAAGTCCTATATCAGTTTCAAGCTCCAGGACCCAGGTAAATTCAGTCAATTCTTAAATACTAACACTGATTTGTTTGCTTTCAGCCATCCCAAAGGAGATTGCCACACACAAACTAAACGTTGACCCCTACCACCCTCCGGTGAAGCAGGTCAGGTGTAAATTCAACTCAGCAATCAATGACAGAGTGCGCGATGAAGTGGAAAAACTGTTAGAAAATAGTTCTATAAGGGAATCTAAGTACCCCAAATGGGTCGCCAACGTGGTAATGGTAAAAAAGAAGAATGGGAAATGGCGGATATGTATAGACTTCACAGACTTGAACAAAGCATGCCTAAAAGATTCATTCTCACTGCCTCACATCGACCAACTCATTGATATGACAACCATACTCAGATCCTCATGGAAAAGGAAGAGTAGGAAAAAACCACATTCATCACCCACCAAGGTACGTATTGTTACAGGGTCATGCATTTCGGACTAAAGAATATAAGGGAGACCTATCAAAGGTTGGTGATGAGAATGTTCAAGGATCAGCTCGGCATGCTAGTCAAATCGTAAAGAGGAGAAGATCATTTCGATCATCTAAAAGAGACTTTCGACATACTCAGACAGTACAAAATGAAATTGAACCCGGAGAAGTGTGTGTTTGGAGTAGCCTCAGGAAACTTTCTAGGGTTCCTTGTATCACAGCGAGGAATCGAGGCCAATCCTGACCAAATTAAAGCCATCGAAGGGATACCCGAACTCTTGACCACCAAAAAGCAAGTCCAAAGATTGACTGGCCATATCGCCGCCCTATCAAGGTTCATCTCGTGGTCGTCAGATTGATTCCATAAATTCTTTGGTATGCTCAAGAAAGATAATGGCCTCCAATAGACTTTAGAGTGCGTCTAGGCCTTGAGGGAACTAAAGGCATACTTGTTGTCGCCGCCCTTGCTTTCAAAACTTGAGCCGGGGGAACGTCTCCTCGTTTATCTAGCTATATCCGAGTTAGCGGTGAGCACCGTCCTAATTTGAAAAAATAAAGGTACGCAATCTCCTATCTATTACATTAGCGAAATATTAGTCGACGCCGAGACAAGGTACCCCATCTCGAAAGCTTAGACTGTATTTCCAGTACAACCCCATCTCGATCGTCATGACCTTCCCTCTCAGAAGCATTTTACATAAACCCAAGCTATCGGGGAGGCTGGCCAAGTAGGCCATTGAGCTCAGCGAGCATGATATCACATACCAGCCGTGAACGACGATAAAGTCACAAGTGTTTGCTGACTTTAGTGCAAAACTAATGCCTGAAGTCGAAAGAGAATCCCTCCAAACCTCCTCCAAACACAAGACCTCTGTGTCACGACCCAAATCGATGGGCCGTGATGGGAACCCGGTACCTTAATCAACCGAGTACCAACATAACATATCTTTCGTATCATACTATCATAGGTAAATGAGCCGGAGAGGCTGTCGTGAGATAAGTAGAATACAACGTAAAATACCAACTTATACATATGACGTACTGGCCTATAAGGCCATACTAGTATCCATATACATGACATCTATCTACAAGCCTCAAAGAGTACATAAATATCATAAAGGTTGGGACAAAGCCCGCCATACCAAACAATACATATTCAAATCATACTGACCAAATAGGCAACTCCGGAGCAAGTGGAGTGCACAAACACCTTCTGCTGAGCTGATAGCCTACTAGGAGAACTCTCAACCTATCTATCGGGACCTGCAGGCATGAAACGCAGCGTCCCCAAGCAAAAGGGACGTCAGTACAAATAAAGTATCGAGTATGTAAGGCATGACAATAGTATATAAAAGACATGAAAGAAGCATGGAGTAAAGAACTCAACCTGAAATTCTGAAGAGCTCTGTGAATCATGAAAATTTATAATGTCATGCATGTGCGTATAAATGTCATACCATGCATAGGTATATGCATTCATAACATCATCAAGTCTCTGAGGGCATCCCATCATATCATCTCGACCACTGTGGGCAAAATCATCAATGTATACCAACTAATCAGGTGGTGGTGCGTATATAACGCCATACTCTTTTTCCATATCCCATATACATATAATATACGCGTATATAACGCCTTTTGGTCATGGGTTAATGTACATGTATAAATGCATGAAATGCATAAGAAATACGTTAATAAGATTTCTCGAATATCATAAAATCAATATGCCTTTCGGACAAACTTTATCAAATATGTATTTTTCTAAGACCCATGAATAGAGGATATAATAATAATTCACATGGGGAATCAAGAATATAGACACCCCTAGTATTTCTATGAATAGAGTCATTTATGAAAGTTGTGTATTTTGCTCGTTTTGTTTGTATCACTTGGATCATGCCAAAAGAATGAAGGGATAGCCTCAATATACCTTAAATCCGTTGAGTCCTTAATACCTTCCAAGAAATTCTTCAAACAACTCAATTAAATCTACCGCATCATAAGGAGATTCAAAATCAGTGCTGAGTAAAGGCTAAGTCCTCAACTTAAACTAGTAGCTCATTTACGTAAATTTGGGCAGCATCTCCCCTGTAACTAGGCCCTCATCCAATACCATATACCAACAGCAATAAGAACATAACAATAACAACATGTAAGTATCATTTTCCAACCTTATATCCATCACAATATACCACAAAACAGCCCACACACTCTAATCACTTCATACATAAATCGACAACCAAAGTAGTGTCAAACAACTTAAAAACTATAACGACGAACGACCAGCCAACCATTCCGTCATTATGTGGTGTTTATCCAAACCATTTGTCCTCCAAAACTCCATTAAATAGTAGAAAAATATACAGCCCAAAGGCAACACGAAACAGCCCACAAAACAGTCCACAAACCAGTCTACTACAAGTCAAATAACTTGAACTCACGACTTTCGATCACCGTCCCGTGAGTTCTAACTATTATGAAACGAATTTATCAACATTCCTTGATATTTAAACACTTAAATACAGAAATTACACATTTTCTTAACTATGAAGTACCTTCCAAAACTCAAACTACAAAGAAAAAGAGAGGCGATATAGCGATACTTACGTCGTAGGGATCGTTTTAATGTTATCGCTTCTTGATTCCGTGCCCGGGATGATAATCTTGTTTAAAACACTATTATAGAGCTCAAGGATAAGTTCTATGGTGTTCTATGGCCGGGTTCTATGTGAAAATGATGAGAGAGACGAGTTAAGACATATTTATCAACGTTTGAAAAGTCAAATGGTGCTAGCTTGGCACCCTCTCATTCGCCCATCTTCTGATGCTTATATCTTTTTATAAGGATGTCGTATGAATAAACGGTTAAGTGCGTTGGAAACTATATTCCAAGACCTTCGATTTGGTATATAATATGTCCCAAAAAGACCTCATATAGCACACGAAATGTATTTTTCAAAAAGCTCTGTTACACGGCAAATCCTTAGTCGGTTTTTCCGCAACTTTAATCCGATTTTTCCCAAACTTCACATTATCTATCCAAATATCATATATATCCATATTATGACTTTAAAATCATTTAAATCATGATTAACAAGTCTTATATTCATTACGTCACCTTGGAACGCACAGGGTGTAGCACTCTAGGTCCTATATACCAACGACGCGTCCAACACGTCGGGGTCCGAACTGGGACTCATACTCGAAGTCCCAACAGGCGAAGTAATTGGCCAGTCCATAAGGTGCCCAGACATGACTAACAATGAGGTCGAGTATGAGACCATCATTGCATGTTTGAGACTAGCGCTCAAGTATGGGGCAAAACGGTTAAAACTACGTTGCGATTCCTAGCTCATAGTCAACCAAGTCACAGGGACATTCTAAATCAAGGAACAAAGATTGCAAAAATATCGCCGAAATATCCAAGCCACTGCCAGAGTTTAGATGAATGTCAGCTCAACCAGATTCCACGAGCATAGAAAGATGATGATGACGGCCTCGCCAAACTAGTCGCAGCTACGAAAAACATCGTAACATGAGACAAAAACGTGATCCATCTCCTCAACTCCTCGCTAGACCAAGTTAAGGTAAGAACCATTAACGTAACTTAGGACTGGCGCAATCGTATTATAGCATACCTGCAGGGCGAAACACTCCTAGGCGATAAAAAGAAGCCAGGAAACTGAGAATGTAAGCTGCCAGATACAATATCCTTGACAACGACCTGTACAAGAGAACCTATGGCGGCCCCTTAGCAAAGTTCCTTGGCCCAAATCAGACTCGGCGCATCCTCGAGGATATACATGAAGGCCATTGTGGGGTTCATTTCAGCAATCGAGCACTCGTCAGATGTCTCATATGGGCAGGATATTATTGGCCCACCATGAAAAAGGAAACCACAGACTTCGTAAAAAGATGCAATCAATGCCAGAAGTATGCCACTATGATTCACCAAGCAGGCGAACACCTCCATTCGGTCACCTCACCCTGGCCATTCATCAATTGGGGAATGGACATTGTAGGCTCCCTCCCGACAGGACGAGGTAACGTACGATTCCTTTTAGTTTTAACTGACTATTTTTCTAAGTGGGTGGGAACAGGAGCACTCACCCAAATACGGTAAAGGGAAGTAATCACCTTCATATGGAGAAATATCATATGTCGTTTCGACCTCCCTAAAGAAATTTGCTGTGACAACGGACCCCAATTCACGGGAAAGAAAACTGTCGAATGCTTCAAGAAATGGCATATCAAAAGAATACTCTCAACCCCGTACCACCCCGTGGGCAACGAGCAAGCAGAATTATCCAACAAATCCATACTAAACATCATGAAGAAGAAGCTCGAGGACGCCAAGGGACTGTCGCCAGAAGTCCTGCCAGAAGTATCGTGGGCATACCTAACAACTTCGAAAATGAGCACAGGAGAGGCGCCTTACTCTTTAGTCTACGGGACCAAGGCAGTAATACCAGTCGAGGTCAGAGAGCCCAGTCTAAGGTATTCCCATGAGAGCGACATAAACAACGATGATGGCCGAAGATAGGAACTCGACGAAGAGACATAGATTATATAAGAATGATCACCAAAAAATAGCAAGCAGAGCGTTACTATAACAAGAAATCAAAGGTCAGGCCGCTCAAAATCGGAGACTACCTACTGAAAGCTAAAATCCAAGCGAGTAAAGATCCCAGGGAAGGTAAGCCGGGAACAAATTGGGATGGTCCGTACAAAATCACAGCAAAAGAAAATAAAGGATCATTTCAACTAGAAAGAAGGAAAGCTACTACCAAACAACTGGAATATCAACCACCTCAAGTATTTCAACTTCTAAAGGAAAGAGTGCCCCCCAAGTCGTACTCTTTTTTCCCTCACTTGAGTTTTGTCCCAATTAGGTTTTCTCAATGAGGTTTTTAGCGAGGCGACGAAGGGAAATCTCTAAGTCGAAGTACTTGAAGGCTAAGCCCTGGTTACTATTTCATTAATCGACCTCTCACTACTCTCGAAATCGACCAATGAAGGGACTAGATAGACTAGGACTGAAATGCCATCTAATAACCAAAGTCTGTAAATTTCTCCAAGTATGTAACAAATGCAACAATGTCAAGGCAATAAAATTTACACTTACCAGCGCATTTCTCCTAACACCTACCGGCCCTCAGCCATAATTAAAGTTAGGTTATGTTCGACCTCGCTCGAACTAACACCTACCGGCCCTCGGCCATAATTAATTCAGGTTATGTTCGACCTTGTTTGAATTAACACCTACCGGCCCTCAGCCATAATTAATTCAGGTTATGTTCGACCTTGATCGAACTAACATCTACCGGCCCTCGGCCATAATTAATTTAGGTTATGTTTGACCTTGCTCGAACTAACACCTAACGGCCCCTCAGTCTACGGCTCTGCTAACTTTGAGCTCTTCCTTCTTACTTCTCAACGTCCTCTCAAGGACACTGCACATCTCGTTGACTCTCACCAGCTCGTCATTATTCTCCTTCAATTTATCACGAAGGGCCTGCAAGTTGCTGCCCTCACCAAACCACCTGCAAAACTCCTGGTATTTGCCACGGTACTCAAGATATTTGGGTCGCTATCTTGTAAACATCGCCTTACGCTTCCCCTCCCTTTGGGCGCTTTCAATCTCCAAGATCATGGTCTGCAGTCATAAAAAGAAAGAAAAAGAAAGAAAGCAAAAATGAGAACACCCCCGCTAACAAAGTCAAAGCACTAAAAACAAAACATAACAGACAGGAAAAACGAAGCCCTAAGATACTCACCCTGAGAGCAAGGCCGGTTATGCTCTTCGACATGGTAATATTGCCCACCTCTTTGAGGGTTTCACCCTCCATGTCGGAGTATATAGGGACGAGGGCAGGGACTACGTTCTCCGTATTCTTCAATAAATCACGATCCATGGGGATCACAATGGTCCGCGTAGATCCCTCCAGCCTCATCTCGAGCTGGGTAAACCCTTCCCCCATCATCCTTAGTTCTGCAACATCAATGTCTGAACCCGTCTTATAGCCGTCTTTGGAAATGCCTTTACCTCCCCCATCAGCCGGCGAAGAAGTATCACCAGCCGACTGTGAAGTTGACGACCCCTCTTGCCGCGAAATATTAGAAGTGCTAGTTGCCGTCCCTTTAGCCTCCGTTGTCGCAGAAGGGAGAAACACGCCCTCGTCGGCTTCCGCCGACCTCGGAAACGCAGACGCCAGCCCGACATGATCTTCAATAACAATAGTCATCATCTCACAAAACATGTATCCATCTATCACCGAGTCAATGGCCCGGGCAACCCCGTCGCCAACGTCCACCGATCTCCTCTTACGGGGCATTAGGTCCCCATCACCTGGCAACGACTCATCTTCCTCGTCAATGAGATGATACGAGGGAGAAACCCAAGCTTCCGCTTCCGGAATCTCCACAGATAAAGAAGGAGTTGATGTGGAAGCAGCAGCAGGCGGGACCGAGGAGCGACCAGAATTATCTGTGGTTGTAGCAGAGGCAGGAGCCGTAGAGGAGACAACTTTCCTCTTATGGAATGCAGGTGCGGGAGCTCTCGACCTCCTCGAGGACCCCCTAGCTGAAGCAAGGGAAGTACAAAAAGATAAGAGAGTTACCTAAAAACAACCACGAAATAGGAATAACCAACAAGACAAAGACAAGAGTAACTTACTAGTCGATGGGGGAGCCGACCCAAACTTCTTGAAGAAGCCGATCCACTCACGAATCCCCGCAAAGTGAGGGAGGAGCTGACCAACCCAGCCAGAGATGTCCTTGACCAAAGGATTAGTTGAGGTTTTGGCTGAATAGCAAAAAAGTGAAAGGTCAGAATCCATAACTAAGCAAAATAAATCAAGTACCTACATGCAAGGGAATGAGGCGCTTACGAGTACAGTTCCAGGCTTTAGGGAAGCCGTCGACGTTGGCTACCATGTCCTCAGTTCTAACAAAGAAAAAGTAGTGCTAGAACTGATGGTTAGCCTTGTTGTCCATCTTCACCACCATTCATTTGTCTCCTCGATGGCGAAGGTTCAACATCATCCCCTCGTAAAAGCTAGGGGCGAACAAGTGCATCAGGTGTCGAAGTGTGATTTCGACCCCGGCTAACTCCACAAACTTGGTAAGCATCCTTTTGAGCTTGTAGACGTATGACGCAAGCTGAGCCGGGCAAACACCATAGAATCAACAGAATTCCTCCGCTAGTGGAAGGAGAGGTAAAGTATAGCTAACGTAAAAGGGAGAGGCATAGAATGTTCAATACCTAGAACGGTGGTGCTGCACCATGTCCCACCCGGTAGGGATCAACTCGACATGATTAGGAAGGCTGTATTTTGCTTTAAGCTCCAGCAAATCTGCCTCATTTATCACCGACTTAAATGTTTCGGATTCGACCTCACGGAACTTCGAGAAATCAGAACTGACATTAGGATTGCGAGGAGCTATCTCCTCCACAGTCTAGAAGATTTCATCCTCAACGGCAGCAGGAACGTTGTCCACACGAGGAGGAAAAAGAATCGCTAAAGGGACTGGCTCACTTCCTTCGCTGGGTCTAGAATGTATGTTATACATATTCTCAACAAAAAAGAGGAAAGTATCAAACAACTGAGGACAAAAAATGATAAGGATCGCTAGAACAGATGGAAATGACACACAACAATGGAAAAGAAAGAGGAAGATGCAGGGTTTCAGTGCAAGGATTTTTTAAAAATCGAAATTATATCCTCACACCCATATATATACGAATCCAAGCGTCATAATTGAGAAATTGGCTCATCATTACATGGCACAGTAACTGAAGCGGCAGATCTAATCAAAAGATGTGTCCGATATGAAGCGACGCATCGGGAAAATGCGTTATAGTGACGCATGACGTCAACTCAATTCATGGTTAGCATAACTCCAAAATTCACGGCTTATAGAAGGACACATCGCTAGCTCGTCCCTATCATCATGACCCGGTCACCTTGACCAATCATTTCGATCGCAATAAACAGAATTCGCTCATCGAGCCCGCCTGAGGCTGACCTCAATAAGCGGTGGGACTAACTGTACGTGTCAAAATCTGCCCTAGAATATTTAAGGTAAGATAATACTAAAAAAAGAACCCTCGAGCCATCGTTAGTCGAGGTCAACCAGGAAGCGACGATATTCGTGGTCGTGATGCCAATAATGGTCGAGGTCGAGTATTGTTGATAAGGTTGTAACGACTAGTTTTTAAAATAGGATATTATAGAGAATATTCTAGTGGATATTCTCTCCACTTGTACTATTAAGGTTTATTAGGAAATGAGATAACCTTGCTAGGAACATAATCTAAAGCACCCCTCTACTCTATCCGTGGAAAACCTGGCATAACCAGCATCACAGTCTTGGCGTGACAGTCAAGAATAACATGATAGGGCAACAACCAGTCCATGCCCAAAATAACTTCAAAATCTACCATACTGAGCAACAATAGATCGACTCTATTCTCAAAACTACTAAGAACAACTAAACACGATTGATACACACGGTCAACAACAAGGGAATCCCCCACAGGTGTGGACACATAGACAAGAGAAATCAAGGAATCATGGGATACACCCAAATATGGAGCAAAGTAAGATGACATATAGGAATAAGTGGAGCCTGGATCAAATAAGACCGATGCTTCTCTATGGCAAACATAAACAATACCCGTGATAACTGAGTAGGATGCAACTGCCTCCCTCCTAGCAGAAAGAACATAATATCTGGCCTGGCCTACCTCTCTAGGGCAACCTCTACATGCCCAACCTCCACATCTAGCTGGATGTGCAGGTAAAGTGGAAACTAGTGCGGTAACCATGGCATGAGGACCCGGTGGAATACACGGAGCTTGAGTAGTTTGTGGAGGTGCACCCCTCCAGAGTTTGGGGCAATCCCTCACTATATGATGAGTGTCACCACACTCAAAACATGCTCATGAAGGACGTGGCTGCTGTGATTGGTTCAGGCCTGATCAGCTGGACTGGCCGTTGAAAGCACCCCATGAAGGAGGTGCACTAGACAATGTCAGTGCAAAATGGGGAACCTGGGCCTAGGAGTGGCCGGAATATCGCTGGAACATGGAAGTGCTGAATGAACAGGGTGGCTCACATAGCCCCTACCATGACAGGCTGCAACTAGGGCACGAGCACCACTGTATGTGCTAGAATCTCAAGGCCTCTTGGCCCCCCTCTCCTTTCTCTCCTGGCCCCACATACCATTCAATCTATAGCGATCTCTACTACCTGGTGGTATGCGATGTCCATCTCCATGTCTCGAGTCATGCTGAATCTGATACCAAAGTTGAGCCTCGATAAATCGATGAACTCGCTTTCTAACAGTAGCAACCAAGGCTGGTGCATACTTGAACAAATCACTGAACCGGACTGCATGCTCTGATACAGTCATAGAACCCTGGCGAAACTGCTCAAAATCTGTTCGCCATTCATCCTTGAGACTCTAGGGAACAGACTCCCTCAAGAACATATCTGAGAACTGATCCCAAGTGAGTGCAGCGGCCTCGGCCGGACTACCTAACTCATACGCTCGCCACCATTGATAAACCGCTCCCTTAAGCTGGAACGTAGTTAAAGCAATCCCACTAGACTCCATAATACCCATAGTACGAAGGATACAGTGGCACTCCTATGATGCCAAACCACTGAAAGTAAGAGGGTGGTACTTCTTGTACCTCTCGAGCCTGAGCTGCTACCCCTCAGAAGCTGCTGCCCTAACCCCGAGCTGAACTGGGGTGACAGGTTGCATTGGTATTACCTCTGGGACCTGGTCAACCTGGACCCGCTGCTATGGGGTACGTGTGGAGGGATTCTGTTCTCCTTCCATAGCCTTAGATGTGGTAGGAGCAAGTGAGATCAACCATGCCTGAGCCAGAGTGCCAAACATGCTCAGAAACTGAGCGAGGTTCTCCTGAAGTGCTGGAGCAATAACAAGCGTCTCAGGTGCCTGCCCTCCAACTAGAGCTACTGGTGGATCCTCTGTAGCAACTCATGCAGGTGCTCTGGCTGCACCATGTGGACGTCCTCAGCCTGTACCCCGGCCCCGGCCTCTCGCGGCTGCAGCAAGGGGCGCGGGTGTCTGGTCATCTGATCGAGCTGTATATCGTGAGACTTTACTAAACTTTCATGTGACTCGTAACACCTATGAACCGAACTCTGATACCAACATGTCACGACCCCAATTTCCCTCTATAGGGTGTAGTGATGGTACCTAGTCTCTAAGACTAGGTAAGCCTAACAAACATGCAAAAGTGAATGAAACAATAATTGGAAATCTCCAAACTCAACAACATATATATATATATATATATATATATATAAAGGTAATATCTACAGCTCGATGTGTATACAATAGCCCAAAACTCGGCATAATACAAGTCACAAGCTCTATAACAATACCAAAATCATTCCTATACAACTGTGTCTAGTAAAAAAGGAAAAATATAAAAGGGATAGAAGGGGACTCCGAGGCCTGCGACGTGCGCATGTGTACCTTGAAGTCTCCAAATGCAAACTCAACTCACTAGTGCCAGGACTGATAGAGAGTACCTGGATCTGCACAAAAGATGTGTAGAAGCATAACATGAGTACACCACAATGGTACCCAGTAAGTGCCAAGCCCAACCTCGGCAGAATAGTGATGAAGTTACGTCAAGGCCCTAGTGGAAATAATAAGAAACGGGACGATAGATATAATAATACAATGGTAATGATAATGGAAACGAAACAAATAAGGAATTTACAAAAAGTTAACTTCACAGAATCAAGACAGATAATACAACACTGAAGGAAATAAGGATTGACATATTAAGGAAACAAACAACCAAGACCATACAACAAATAGGGAAATATCAACAAGGGCCACTTCCGAGGTACCACCTCGTAGTCTCAAATCATAAAAATAACTCATAGTCTTTCCTCACATCACCGCAGGAGCCTTTACATTTAGTTTTGAAAATTAATTTTCCCGAAATAACATCCCAGCTTTTAGCCCACCTTATTACACCGCAAGGCTTCTAGTAGTTCCCCTACTAGCCACGCGTATCAAGCCCACCTTATTTCACCGTATGCATTTCAACCCTCAGACCTTATACCACCGCATGTGTAATAAAATTACATTGTATCACAAATCGCACCTCAAGTACCAAATATCCACGTCTCAACCACAATGTACACAAAGTCTTAACAATAACAACCAGAAGAATAACTCGATAGAATGTTATTTCATCACTTAACACTTTGCCTCAATAGGAATCACTGCCTTTGCAACTCAATACCAATTTTAACAATAAGATGTTCCAAGAATAGCAATTTCAAGTAAAGAATTCAACAGTTAAATAATGAATACGGGATAGAGGAAACAAGAACTTCAATTAGACATGTAGAGCAATTGGCAAGTAAGAGATAAGACAAGTAAACATGTGAATTTAGACAAAAAAAGGGATGGATATAATATATTAAGGCAGCTCAACTAAGGCATGGAAGAGATCTACATAGCTACAACCGGAATTTCCACATTTAGCATGTGTACACACTCATCACCTTGCGTACACGACCTTCACATATCACAATTTTCACAAACAACACAAATCCTAAGGGGTAATTCGCCCCCCCTCCCCCCACAAGGTTAGATAAGTCACTTACCTCAAACCACGCTAAATCAATCAACTAGAAGGACTTTCCCTCGATTATCAAACTCCGAACGGCTCGAATCTAGCCAAAAAAATTTCATACTATAAATATAACTATAGGAAACTAATCCAAACAATGAAATTACGATTTTTGCAAAAAATTAGAAAGCCAACCCAAAAGGTCAACCCGAGACCGTATCTCGGAACCCGACCAAAATTATATAATCTAAATACTTATACGATATCGAGTCCAACCAAACAAGAATTACTCAAATCCGACCTCAATTCGCCTTTCAAAACTCAAAAACTTAGTCGAAGAAGTTTCTACCATTTCCTCCCAATTTCTAACTCCAAAACACTAATTAAATGAAGAAATTATAAATAGATTCATCTAAATTAACCAAAATCAAGTTATGATTCCTTACCCCAATGACCTCTCCGAAAACCCTCGAAAAATCGCCTCCCACAGAGCTCCCTAAGTCCAAAAGTGAATTATGAATCAAACCCTCGGAATTTTTATTTTTCTGCCCTGGTAAATCACACAGGTGACCCAACTGTCGCATTTGCTGCTCTGCACCTGTGGAATTCCCATCGCAGGTGCGGCCATGACATAGCTCAGCACCCTCCGCTTCTGCGAGAATAAGGCCGCATCTATGCATGCGCGCCTGTGGTGAATACGTCGCACCTGCTAACCAGCCCACAACTACGCTTCCTTCCATCGCAGAAGCGACCTCGCTTCTGCGGAGACCATCCCGCTTCTACGACCCCAGCTGGGCATGGCCAGCTCCGCTTCTGCGATCCATAACTCACTCTTGGGAGTCCGCACATGCGACCATCCCCTCCGCAGGTGCGATGACACTAGAAGCTGGAAATCTTCAGCAATCCAACAAGTCCAATTTTGTTCTGGATTCGATTCAAATCAACACCCAGCCCCCCGGGACCCCGTCCGAATATGCCAGCTAGTTTCAAATCACATAACAGGCCTACATGAGGCCACAAATCACATCAAACAACATAAATTCTATGAATCACAACCTAAATTCAAGCCTATGAACTATAAACTTCCAAATTCCGAAACCGATGTCGATTCATACCAAACCAACTCTGATTGATTTCAAATTTAGCACACAAGTCATAATTGACATTATGGACCTATTCCAACTTTCAAAATCGGTATCCGACCCCGCTATCAATTGTGAGCACCTAATTTTTGACTATATTTGAATTTTTATCACATTCTACTATGTAAATATTTTCAGAAATTTAATATATATATATTTTTTTAGCTTTGTTACATTTTTTTATTTAGGGTAAAAATTAATAATAATTTAAAAGGTCAATTATTACTATTAGTATTATTTTTATTTTTATCTTTATCTTTATTTTTAAATAAAATGAATTAAAAAACCAAAAAAATAAAAATTAATTAATTTGTTTTTAAAATTTTGGATGGGAATTAAAAAATAGGAAAAGTATAAATATAAAATTTAAAAGTAAAAGTAAAAGTAGGTGGAAATTATTTAATAAAAAAAGTAAAAGAAAGTGTAAAATTAAAAAAATAAAAGTAAAAGAATGTGGTAATTTAAAAAATAAAAAGTAAAAAGAAGTTGAAATTAAAAAAATAAAAGTAAATGTAGCTGAAATTAAAAAAAAGGAAGTAAAAAGTGGAAATTAAAAAAAAAAAAGTATAATAAGTGGGAAATAAACAAAGAAAGGTAAAACAAGTGGGAATTTAAATATAATAAAAGTAAAAAAGGTGAGAAATTAAAAAATAAAAGTAAAGGAATGTGGAGAATTATTGTTTTTTAAAAATAAGAAAAATAGAAAGTGGGATTTGTTTTTTATTAAAAAGTTTTTCAAAAACAATATAATTAAAAATTTGAAAAATTTCGAAAATATTTTTCTATAAATAGAAGAGAAATGCGAGGAGAGAAAGTGAGAGGAGAGAAAAAAAAAAGAGGGAGGAAGGAATTGAGAGAATTTTTTCTTCTTCTTCTAGGATAAGGAAATTTCTACTCGTGTCATTCTTTCTTCGTCTTTCTTTCGAAAAATTCAGCAAAATCACTCCCCAAAAAAATAGCTTTAAACCCAGCAAAAACAAGCCACTAAATCACCGGTTTTGCAAGGTCGGTCAGGGTTGCAAGTCGCGATTTTTTGTTCGAGGTTGCAAGTTGAGATTTTTCGCTCGAGTTTTTCGCTATCCGAAGGGTCCAGTTGAGAGCTATCCGATCATTGAGTGGTTGTAATTTAAATTCACAATCATCAATACAAATGTTCACTTCTCTTTCTATTTTGTTTTCTCATTAATGTTCTGGGTCACTCTGTTTTAATTTAACTTTGAGTATGTTATGGCCGGGTTTGCATCTGAGTGTGCTAAGATTAATTTGTTCTCATGTTGAATATTTGTTAAGATTAATTTATTGTCCTTTTTGGTAGATCATATGGTTAATCTTATTGATAAATATGTATTAGTTTGTTACTTTTCTTTTTTATTTAATGAAGTAATGGCTTTCCATTTTAGCATGCTTTAGTTTCATTTTAATCTCCTATATCTTAGTGATTAAATTGGTTCTATCCGTATCTACCTATTCCTACCATAAATTTAGTCTAGTTTCAAATATTGGTTAGCAGTAAAATTATAAGAGATTAGGTTGGGCCATAATTGGTGTAAGACTTTAATTGGACTTCCCCGACGTATTTATGGGCTAATTGTTGCCCAGGACAAAAAATAAATAAACATTCACAAGCTAGCCAACTTTTTCATAATTAATTTACTTCATTTCCTCCACAACAATATACATACCTCATGGTTTTACAATAATTTCAAAACTAGTAATTGAATAAGACTCGAACATCGTAGCTTGCTTTAGGCGCAATTAATAATAAATCATCGTGACTATGGGTACGCTTCCCGTGGCATAGTCATGATACGTAAACCCCAATTCAAGTGTGCGTTTCACGCGACTTGACCATAACTTCAAATAATAATAAAAATAAACATGTTGTAAATCGAGGGTGCGTTTCACGTGGCGCGATTTGCGATGTGTACCAAAACGATAAGTGTACTACATCGTAGCTTGTTCAAATAAATTCCATAAATACTAAAAGCGGTTAAGCAAATAATTAAAAGTGGCCAAAAGGTAAAATGCACAATAGGTATAAAACATGTAATAAGTCAGATAATTAGGCCAAGTATTAATTGTTTAGCGACCATGCTAAAACCACGGAACTCGGGAGTGCCTCACACCTTCTCCCTGGTTAACAGAATTCCTTACTCGGTCTTCTGTGTTCGCGGATCATAAATAGAGTCAATCTCCTCGATTTGGGATTTTAAAATAAACTGGTGAATTGGGACACCATAATAATTATCCCAAGTGGCGACTCTGATTAAATAAATAATCTCATTTCGAATAATGTCATTTTAATTGGAAAAACTCCCCTATCCCCTATCCCTTCGGGAAAAAGGAGGCGAGACAGCTCTGGCGACTCTGCTGGGGAACGAACCCAGAATCTTTGGTTCAGGGTTCAGAATTCGAGATTAGATGACTTTTATACTTGGATTGTTGTTGATTGTCTGATATTACATGTTTGGGCCTAATGTGCTAATTGCCGCTTTTTACCACTTTGATATTGCCGTGAACTGTATATAAAACTGTTACGACACCCTTCTTCTCTCTGAGTCTTCTAAATCTTCTGGGAAGCATGCGCTTCGTGTGGCTTCTTTTCTGTTAGAATCATACACCTAATTTTAGAACGAGGATCGGACAAGTTGCAAAGCCGGTGAAGCTTCTGTATTCTCGGTACGCTGCCCCTCTCAACTCGAGTTATCCGCTCGGGTAAGCCATGTCTAGAATAATACACCCAGGATTCAAACTTAGAATGACATAGCCTCATGCCGGATCCCTAGTAGGTACGTTGTTTGCATCACGTGCATTTGAATTTGGGGACTCAACACACGGGTTGGGTCCGTCTAGGACAGGTGTACCCAAAAATCAAAAGACCATCCTGATGCATTTTACGTGCTACTTGTGCATTTATTTTCTTCGTCTTGTATGTTGTCCGGCTTCTAGAAAAGGAAAAGAAAATCAAGAAAAACCAATAGTGAGGTAGGATAGAAAAATACCCGGTTCTGAAAATTCCGGTATTCAAAAAACAAAATCCTCAAACTCTACCGAAAGTTTGAAAAAAGGTCATTTCAAAATAAGTCATATTTTCCTATTGCATAAAAAATGACCGAACTACGCGGCTCTGATTCTCACCGGATGTGATATACGTAGGCAACCCCTATCAGGTCCGGCCTCATTTTTTCAAAACTCACCAAAATAAGAACCTTTTGAAACATGATCATCACCCGGGGCCGTTCTTGTCAAAATAGCCTTAAAACATTCTCCTGGAGCGCCGAAAGGTTGTTTTCACAAGAATAGCCACAATGTAAACCCAAGTCAGTCTTTTCTCCTTTAACCAACCTTAGTTGGAAGAAACAACCCTAAAAACTTTCCTCAAGTGCTGAAGGGCCATATTTGCAAAAACAAAAAAACTTTTTGTTACGAAATTTACTGATTTGGATTTTTAAAATTAATCACTTTGTGTTTTTGGAAAATGTGTCGGTTTTGATCTTTGTCCTCAATTTGTGTGCAAAATGAGCATCGTTGAGAATGTACCTTTTCGGGTCGTAGATGAGATTCCACTGGGACTCCATATGTGGTGGAATGAGTTGGGGGATGTGAGCAAGTGTTCTGTGACAAAGGCTTTAGGTGGGATCACTGGGCTTCTGAAAATTAAACCAAGGGTTGATATAATTGAAGCTTTGATACCGTTTTGGGACCCGACACACAATGTATTCCACTTCTCTGATTTTGAGTTGACCCCTACGCTAAAGGAGATGGCAGGTTATGCTGGTCTTGACGCGAATCTCAGGCACTGATATCCAGTAGCACCAAGACCTGTAACCCCTTATAAGTTTTTGGACCTTCTGAGCATTAGCCGGCAGGTTAAAGATGAAAATTTGGCCAAAAGATTCTGCAAATTCCACTTCTTATACAGCTGGCATAGGGACCCCCGGGGATTTGAGGCTCCAGACACTGGTCTGAGTCATTAGGGAAATAAACAAAATGGGAAGCACATAGAGGTTTAGCCTTCAAGTTGCATTTTTAGGCCCTCTGATATACCCAAGGAGTGACAGACATATAGAGCTGGGACTTGCATGAATGGCTGACTTTATGGTCAAAAAGGCCAACGACACTCTTATACCGATGATTCTCGCAGAAATCTATCGAGCTTAACCGCCTGTCGAGCTGGGACAAATTTCTTTGAGGGTTGAAACTTGCTTTTGCAAATGTGGCTGGTGGAACATCTTTGCCATCGCCCGAGGTACATAAACTACGGTCTGGCCAGACTCGATTGCATTGAAGCATACGGAAATCGGGTAAACGGTCATGAGTTACTGGAGGGTATTGAGGCTTGGTTTGCGTATTTGGGTTCTTTGATCGCAAACCGAATTGAGTGAACTTTCAGTTGGCTCTTGGTCAACGAGGTTATTTAAATGTCTGCCGGAGTGTGGTTCCTTTTATTGATGGGACTTCGGAGTATTCAGCCATATGCTCCGCATCGGGTCCTACGCCAATTGGGAAGATACCAAACGGTCCCTCATGATGAAGATTTAAGCCGACAGGTTATTGAACTATGCCCAAAAGCTGCATTCCCAGAAGAAAAGGTTTGCCAGATTTGGCACCAATGTAGGTTTCTGGAGCCACAGACTCAAGTACGGAATTTTTCCTCGGGTGAAGTAGAATCTAACTACACATCCTGGTATGGCAAGAGAGTTCGAGTCGATCAAGAGACAGAACAGCCCGCCAAAAGGCCCTATGTTAAACAATTCACCGATGGAGTGCGATAACAGTGGGTTTGGTTAGCTAAAGAGAAGGAATACCAGACCACTATAAGCAAGCTAGAGGATCAAATCAAAAACCTCAAATTTGACAGTAGTTTACAGGTTGCCGAGGATGAAGGAGAAAAGAAAAGGTTGGCCCAAGAAAATGAAGCCCTCCGAGCTCAGATTCAGAAAATGAAAATAGCCGTTGAAAACCCAATAAGAAGCGAAAAAGATGAAAGACTCATAAGCAATCTGAGGCGGAAAGTTCATGATTATGGGTTTGATCTGACAAAGGCCGATGATGAATTGGCAAAAGCTCGGGCAAAATTGGTGAATAATGCAGAAGAACGGGCAGGTGTGTTCAACAATTAAAGCAAAAGTATGATAGAAGAGTCGCGATCTTAAGGGAAAAGCTGACTAATCTGGAAAATAAAATGGTCCAACAGACAAAGGATTTCAAAGCTGAAAGAGAGCATTGCTATACATTGATTTCCTAATTGGAAGAAGACATACAACAATTTCAAGACCAAAACCATATGGCCACGCAGGTGTTGGAGGCCTGGTCTCAGCAAATTGGACGCCTGCTCCAAGAAAAGGGCGTCATTAGAATGAGGATTAAGGAAATAGTTGATTACGTCACAATGAAATGCAATGAATGCGAAGATATGACTAGGTCCATGTTCTTTGCTTCTGTGATGACTTTTGTCCGTCAGGTGATGGTTGATTTAGAGTACCTTCAAGAAGAGATTGCATGCAGGCCCGTGTCGAGATCGACTGATGTACTGCGGGCCCCCGGAGTAGTATTGGAGGCTCTTATGTATTCCTAATTTTTGTTTTTTTTTATTATTTTTGGCTTTGAGTCTGTATTTTACCTTTTCAAGTCTGTTTATCTTTTCCAAGTCTATTTGTTTTTTCTGTTTTGAGTCTGTATATTTAATCATCAGTATTTCCAAAGTCTTTGTAATAGAAAAACCCAAAAAGATTTTATTTAATGAAATATTGAAAAAAACCAAAATTTTCTTTTCTTTTATTCTGTATTTATTTTCTGAACTACGTAATGATCTGATTCATGCGGCGTCATGATATGTAGGCAATTCCTATCGGATTCGCTCATAGCTATAGACAATCTGAGTGAAAAATAAAGAAAAAGATAGAAAAATAAGGAAAATTGAGTGAACAAGAAAGAAAAAAGAGTCAAAAATAAAAGAGCGAAAACAACAAAAAGGGAAGGACAAAGAAATCTGGATTCGAAATTTGAGAAAAGAGATAGTAAAGTCGGGATGAAACATACAGTCGTTGCAAAGACATTTAGAAATATTTAACTGTTCAGGTGCATTGCATCCCCAATATGCGATTCCTTATCTGTTAAATATCTCAAACTAACTAGGTTGTTGTGTGTGCAAATATCAAAGGTCCTGTTTAGGTGGTTGGTTTTGTGGTAATCTGGCTTCCCATCCTTACTTCACGAGATCTAAAGGCAGTGTTCCTATGGCCTCCGAAAGTCATCTACCAATTATTGAGCCTGAGGATAGTCCGATATCGGCTATTCCACAGTCAGAGTCCGCAGCCGCTGAAGAAAATAGGAGGCTGAGCGTCCGCATATTAGAAATGTGGAACGCTTGTTATAATGGCAAAGAACCGCCCAGTACAATCCTCGGATTTCCTGAACTGCTTCCCAGGACGAGTGGAACCTCCAATGTCCCCATCCCCGTAACCAACCCATTCATCCCGTTTGGGTACCCCACTATATCAGCCAATTTTATCGGTATGCCTTCTAAGGTTCGCCCCCAGGCACCGTTTTCAAGGGTACCTTCTACATTATTCACCGCACCACCAGTCTCTACTACGGCACATCCAACAGTGCCCATGCCATGCTTAGAGCCTTCACCTTTCACTTTTCAAGTACCGCAATTTCAGCTAGACACCGCTCATGTTACCCCAAACTCTTACCCTCAGAACCCGTAGTTTGAGTCTCCCATGAAACAGGAAAGAGCCATGAGAAACCCCGAGCAAGAAGAGATGGCTCGGAAGATAAAAAGCCTCGAACAAAGTCTGAAGAACATGCAAGGCCAGAGTGACCAAAAGAGTGTCTCCTACTTCGATCTGTGCATGTTTCCTCATGTTCATTTGTCCGTTGGCTTTAAAATGCCAAAATTCGAACAGTACGACGGGCACGGAGACCCGATCACTCATTTGAAAAGATATTGCAATCAGCTGAGAGGGGCAAGTGGAAAAGAAGAGCTTTTGATGGCCTATTTCGGGGAGAGCTTGACGGGAATTGTGTCAAAATGGTACGTAGACCAGGACATCTCCCATTGGCATATATGGGACGACTTGGCCCGAGATTTCGTCAGGCAATTTCAATACAATGTTGATATAGCTCCAGATAGGAATTCTCTGACCAATTTCAAGAAGAAAACCGCGGAAAGCTTCTATGAATATGATATCAAGTGGTGTGAGCAAGCAGCCATAGTGAAACCACCTATGGATGAGACAGAAATGGTCAATCTTTTCTTGCAGGCCCAAAAGGCTGATTACTTTCAGAACATGATGTCTGCCATGGGCAAACCTTTTGCAGAGGCCATAAATATCGAAGAAATGGTAGAAAATGGCCTGAAAACTGGCCGAATCATAAGTCAATCTGCTTTGAGAGCCACCTCCCAAGACATCCAGAACGGCTCGGGAGCTTTAGCAAATCGAAAGAAGAGGGAAGAAGGAGCCATGATGGCTTCAGGTTTGAGAGGCCCCCATCGATCCAGCGATCATTCTTACCTGCCTTCTAGAACCCCACAACACTACTATCCCCATCAAGATGCAGCATATGCCACGGCACCACCTCCCTATGCGGTGATGAATGCCCAACCTTATACACGACCACAACAACACTACAACCAAAATCGAGCTCCATCTCCTAGAAATAACCATCCTTACCAAGCTCCATATAACCCCCGTCCCCCACAACACAATTACTAACATAATACACACCCCCGTGAGCCTTCTAACAGAAACGACTTCAACCCTATTGGTGAGTCCTACTCTAGCATGTTTCCAAAATTAGTCCAGATGGGTCTATTGCAACCTGTGCCTCCAAACCGGAAAAATCCGAAATCTCCATCATACCGGCCCGGTACCAGGTGTGCCTATCATTCGGGGGTAGAGGGTCATGATATGGAGGATTGTTGGACTCTCAAGAGGGCTGTTGAGAATTTGATAGAACAAAAACAAGTGGTGATGAGGGACGAGGAAGTCCCCAATGTGACTAACAATCCATTACCGGCTCATAATAATGGGCCGGTTATTGGAATGATTTGTGATGATAAAGAGTTTTATCCAGGTTTGAAAGCTATCATCGCCATTGCCGATTCAGAGGCAAGACCTAAAGCGGCAGCGAAACAAGCTAGAAATGAGAAGAAACTCACTCCAACTCCTCAAGTTGCAGAAAAAGCTGTGGAAACAAATACTGGGGCAGCACCTACTAAGGACACAATTCTCTATGTTCCCAGGGCCCCAAGGAAAGAACAACTCATGTTGAACACTCCCAAAAGATTTGAACAGAGGAAAGTCATGCTAAATGTGCCAAAGTTGTATGTGCCATAACAGACTTATGTGGCGCAAGGGCCGGTAATTTCACCAAGGCTGATTGATCTCGTGGTTGTCAGCCGCGCACCACAGAGCCCTATGAGAGACCCCATTGCAGTCCCCTGGAATTATAGCAAAATAATGGTTACTTACAAAGGGAAAGAGATTATGGGAGAGGTGAACGAAATGAACCAACCTGGGAAGTACCACAACCCAGAAGATCAAAAGAAGTTAAAACTGAGCAAGGATAAACGGCTTCCACCCAAGAAGCCTGTGAGCGCTGAGGAAGCAGAAGAGTTTTTCGAAAAATGAAAACTTCAAAATATGCAATAATTGACCAGCTCAGGAAGAATCCTTCCCAGGTTTCACTTTTATCTCTTTTTTTGAGCTCTAATGAACATCAGAAGGTACTCCTGAAAACATTGAACGAGGCATCTGTCCCGGTTGAAACTTCAGTTGAAAACTGGGGAGAATGGCTGAATGATTCTTCGAAGTTAATAGGATTTCCTTCAGTCGTGATGATTTTCCCCAAGAGGGAGCCGCCCATAACAAAGCCCTTCACTTGATTTACAAATGCGAAGGTTATTATATGAAGAGAGTCATGCTAGATGGCGGGTCTGGGGTCGACATTTTCCCTCTCTCAACGCTCCAGGGGATGGAAATTGGAATCAGAAAGAATTCGACCAAACAATGTCTGTGTGCGCGCTTTTGATGGTGTCAAGCGAGACACAATAGGGGAAATTAATTTTATTTTGACCATTGGCCCTGTGGATTTTGAAGTAACTTTCCAGGTTCTGGACATGGATACTTCATATAATTTTCTCCTAGGAAGTACACGCTGCAGGAGTTGTGCCCTCCACTCTTCATCAAATGGTCAAATTTGAACATAAAACCAAGAAATTGTTGTCCACGGGGAGGATGAAAATTCCATTTACAAGGACCCTTCAGTCCCATGTCTCGAAGCTAGAGAAAGAAGTGAGCACATTGTCTACCAAGCCTTCGAAATTGTGGTTGCCGACCAATGCGAAGAAGGGCCCCCGTTCCCTCAACCTATGTTATCTGATGTCTTGGTCATGGTCGCCACTGAAATGATTAAACATGGGTATAAGCTCAGAAAAAGGGGCTCGGGGTATCTCTACAAGGCATCATATAGCCCGTTACTTCAACCGCTAATGAGAAGTTCTTTGGCGTAGGTTTCCGAGCTACAGAGGCCGACAAAAAATGGGCTGATGAGCGCAAGAAAAATGGGTGGGTCCTGCCATTGATTATTTCACAAAGCGGGTTGAAGCAGTCACTTTCAAAGTCGTCACCAAGAAAGCGGTGGTGGACTTCGTGCATTCCAACATTATTTGTCGTTTTGGTATTTCTAAAACTATCATTACAGACAATGTTGCAAATCTGAACAGCCACTTGATGAGGGAGGTATGCGAACAATTTAAGATTAGTATCGTAATTCTACCCCTTATCGGTCCAAAGCTAATGGCGCTGTTGAAGCTGCAAATAAGAATATCAAGAAGAGCCTCAGGAAAATGATTCAAAGTTCTAGACAATGGCATGAAAAGCCACCTTTCGCATTATTGGGATATCGTAAAACCGTCCGCACATCAGTTGAGGCTACGCCTTACTTATTGGTTTATGGCACTGAAGCCGTAATACCTGCAGAAGTTGAAATTCCCTCTCTTCGAATCATTGTTGAAGCTGAGATCGAGGATGATGAATGGGTCAAGGCCCGGTTGGAAAAATTAACTATGATTGATGAAAAGCAAATGGTCGCAGTTTGCCACGGGCAGTTGTACCAATAAAGAATGGCCCGTGCCTACAACAAGAAAGTGCGGCCCAGAAAATTCGAAGTGAGGCAACTCGTTCTGAGACGTATTCTCCCGCATCATGAGAAAGCAAAAGGAAAATTTGCTCCAAATTGGAAAGGTCCGTACTGTTGATACCCAATATTTCCATCATATATATATATATATACACTTTTAAAAATAGTGCATAGGAATCATCATTTGATTTATAAGCATACACAAGTATTTTTTATAATTTTCCATGATTTTTAAAGGCTTTAAATCAATTTATTTCTTTATTTTATTATATAAATATCTAATAATTACCCTCCAAATTATTTTTATGAGGATCTAATCATTTAAACTTATCATTTATACCAATATGAGATTTTAAATATTTTTAGGGCATTTCTTATAATTACATTTGCATTTTTCACGGCTAAATTGCACATTTTGCAATAATAGCCCGTATGCATATATAATTACATTATTTATGCAGAAAATCAAACCCTAACCGTCATTCCCCCAATCTTCTCTCCTAATCTCACCGGACATGGGATTACATAGCTGTTTCTTGCCATATTCTACTTCCCCCTGGTACTGGAACCTTCTATATACCGCTTGCCTAAACATGGCAAGCATATCTCATCAATTTCGAACCAAAGCTGGTTCAGTTCCTTGACCTTTTCCGTCTATGTTCATTTTTGGTATGAATCTCTGTGTATTTCTATGATTCCTACTCACCCTAAAATTAGGGTTTCAGATTCTTTTAAATCGAACCAAATCTGGTCCAATTCTTTGATTTTAAAAGGTATTTCTGTCTATGTTCATCTTATTCTATGCAGCATATGGTTTTTACCTTTTATTTATTTTAGATTTTCTGCCGATTTTACACTTTCCCTAAAATTAGGATTTGAGATTTTTTCTCTTTCCTTTCTCGTGCTTGATTGATGATTTTCCTTGTTTGGATGTTAATTTCTACTACTATATAAACCCCTCCCCATTCCCCTTTGAGACAGACTTGAATCATGAAGGTTTACAAAAAATTAAAGTTATCGCTCTTTGTTCTCTAAATACTCGTGTTCTATATTCTGGTTCCTGGCCGGCTGAAAGCCAAGGCCAGAAATTCTGGGTTCTTGCTACTGTGGACTTTGTTCTTTCTTGTTTTCGCTTAACTGGTGAGTTACCAAACCTTTGTCATTTCATTATGATTTACCTGTCATTAGCATGTGTTTTCACTTCTGAAGATTGTTGTTCAATATGTTTCTAGGCAATTCTCGTATGCAATTCTGACTATCTTACTTCAATTCTAGGCCTTTCTAATCTAAAATGACATTACACTTGTAGTTTAAGACATGTTTAGACCTAGCCTATAAGTTACTGATAGCCATCTCTGTACTGTTTAAATTTGTTATTTGAACGTGCTATTATATCCCCTTTCCAAGGATTAGTTGACTAAGTATGAGTGTATTCATTAAGTAAATAACAAGTTCGTTTCTGAATTGCTGCAATGTGGCATGTCTTGATCCTGTTTTCATCATGTCTTGACTTCTCTAGTAATTGCCTTGATTAGTTCTTAGCATGTTAGATTCTATTGCCAATTGATATGATTCCTTCTTGTGACACTAGCCTTCTGCACTTAGCATAATCTGAAATCTCTTTTTCTTCTTACTATAAGTCTGTCTGGCAACTTGTCTTGTTAATATGTGCATTATGTGATTGAACTCGTTTTCTGGAACTTGGTTAAGTCTTTCTTAAATCTAAGCATTTTCTGTTACCTATGTCTTTTACATGCTCAATTTGATTCTGTCCTTTAGTGTTGTCCCTTAACCTCATTCTCTTCCTTTACTAATTGGTCTCTTTGAGTTCTTATTCTTAGCCGGCTGAAAGCCAAGACTACTTAGGTTCTGTCCTTTGACCTCCCTAGTGTGAGCACTGCTCATGGTCCAATTGAGACCCTTGTGAACTCTGACACATTAGAATTTGGTCCACCCTAGTGTGAGCACTGCCCTGGGTTCTTGAAGCCCTTGGGAACTCTAACACACTAGGACCTTGGTTCTATATGCTTAACTCTGTTTTGTGCCCACTGGATGTATTACTCAATTCCAAGCTGCCTTATGTACATGAAGATGTAATTTTGGGTTGTTATGAACTATGAGAATGAAGGCCTGACCTGGCCAGGTGTATCTTTGGGCCTGTTGTAGGCTCCCTATAGCTATTCTACTTTATAATTTATTCTATTCATTTGGGCCTATAATAATACATTGTGTTAGTGAAAAGGGAATGGGTAGAATTCTATATCTACATGCCATGGGTTGATAACATGCCTATAGGACTTGACAATGTGTTTGCTACATGTGTTGTTCGAATACATGAGCCCTATAGAAATTATGATATTAGGAGAAGCACACACACACCCTACTTGTTTACTATTCAGACGCTATGTCTACTGTTGCATGGTTATAGACAGCATATCCATATGAAGTGAGCACTTTGCATGACTACTCATTTATTCATTAGAAAGCATGCCTATAGGATGTATAATATCTACTTTGTTGACTTAGAAACCATGCTTATAGGAAATCACACACTTCACTTAACTTGCCTAATAACTGCCCATTATCCAAAGCATGATCGATTGACTAAATATTTTACCTACTCTTAAGTCTGTTTATGTCCGATTATTAGATATCATGCCTATAGGGAATGAATGCTAATAACAGCCCTTTCAATCTGCACCACGCTCAATAGATATCATGCTTGTAGGATTTTAATTACTTAAATTCGCTATTGCATCATACTGTCCATCTAGAAAGCATGTCTATAGGAGCTAAATATGTATAAAATCAGCTCAAACTGTCAACCTTTAGAAAGTATGCCTATAGGAGCTAAATATATGAGAATCAGTCCTAATTGCCAGTCTCTAGAAATCATGCCTATAGGACATCACTACTCGCTCTTCAAACACTGTTATCCACGCGATTATTATGAAGCATAAGTAATTTTGAGCATTTCCAATAAGTTTTATTGTCCCTGCCGCGTAAACCATCTAGATATCATGCCTATAGGTTTAATAACTTATAACCTGCAGTCTCAATAATCAGTGTGTAGTACCAAATACTCTTAAACTGTATAGTCGCTTAGAAATCATGTCTATAGGTTTCATAAACCCCTCCATAATCTGCAAATTGGTTAACTTGGGATAGTAACACCACATATACGATATTGAATTCAACATCACATAAAGATCCTACCTATAGGATTCTGCAAACTTATTAAAATTTGCAATCTGTCAATGTTAAGCAGTTTGGCGTGTATTTGTTGTCTAGATGTGGAGGCCAACTTGAGCTCTTATTTTCTTATATGTGGAAGTCCTAAATGTTTTGCCTGCTGCCTAGTATTTTTCCTTTTGAGCAACTTAAGTTAAAGTCTAGAACCACCCTGAAATAGAGGTCCAAATGCCTCCTGGACCATAGGCATGGGACGAGTAGTGCACGCATAGAGTACGACTTAGAATTGACTAGTGCGCTTTAGGTAAACAACTTAAAGATAGTAATCGGGTAGCAAGATATGATAGTCCGTGCCCGCTGAATAATATGAGTAACACCCCATCTTGAGGGAGTTACGATGTATTATTTATATTGCACGGGGTGATCCTTTAGGCTAAAAAACTTAGGACCCCCCCCACCTTTGTTTAAAGTCAAATTGCTTCCCTTCTCTTAGACTAATTCATATAATCCGAGTTCGGTCGGGACCCACCGTTGTGGACCTCAAGGAGTTCCTAACACCTTTTCCTCAAGGTAATTTGAGCCCTTACCTGATCTTTGGTGACGTAACCGGTTAATCCAGAGTTATTTGCAAAATAGGTTCCCTAACGCACCTTAATCCGTTAGGTGGCGACTCTCTCTTTTAGTACCCCTTCCTTTTAAAGGAGTTGTCTCGATGTCGAAGCCCGATTTTTGCGAGAAAGAAGGGGCGCGACAATATGGCGACTCTGCTGGGGATATATTTAGGCTCTTACCATTGCGAACTTGGTCTATATGAATTAGTCTCTCTCGATAAGCATGTCTTTATTATTTTGCTAATACTTGAACATCCCGCTCCCATTCTCCCTTTTATTGCTACATGCACACCCCCTTCCCTATTTCCCCTTCTATATGAACTTATATGCAACTCTTCGCTTAATCTGGTTACAATATGCATTCCACTGGCTCCAACTTTTTAAATTTTGTTATATCATGACTTTCCCCATCCTTACCCCTATATTGCTTTATTACAATTTTTTTAATATATTATACGACCTAACTTCTTCCCTACTTTTCTTCCTTTTCTATCTTTACATTTATTAAATACTGCATTTATCGCTTTTATCATGCAAAATACTTGACAACGTGTTATTTTATCTATGCATAAAGCATGCTCTACATCATATTCCACTCATGCGTAATTAATACCATAGCGGCACTTGATGAGTATCCGCACTCTTCCTATATTACCCTTTTTAAATTTGGAAAGGCTTATTTGGGGTAAAACTAGTCGATCAGCGGTGCAATCGACGGTTCCGTGCCTTTCCCTCTCAAGTTTTCCACTTGAAGGTACTGGTCTAGACTCTTCAAGAAACCCCCACTCTGATATTAACTGTGCATGCATCATGTCTAAACCTAGTATGGTTTATAACGCTGTCCGCGTATTAACTCTCTAAGGCAAGCCTTGTCCAAAGCCCGCCGAGATTACCTTAAATCCGAATGGGTACAATCATGATATGTGCATTATTTGGAGAAAACGTGCCGATATACTAATCATTAATGTGTAAATAGTCAAATTCGGAGGAGGAAATGGCTAACTTTATTTGTTTTGCAGAAATGAGGCACAGAGTCCCCAGGTTCGGCATGGTTCGAAGAATTCCACCTTTGCTGCTAGACTGGTGGGAAAATCTCTCGCCAAGTGACAAAAATCATGTGAAAAGAGTTCTTGAAAATTTACCTTCTTTGTTAGACATTCAGCCAAATAGTGTACTGATCGAGACCGCTACTATGTTCTAGGATGAAAAGAGGGTCGTCTTCCGTTTTGGTGATATAGGAATGACTCCCCTTCTAGAGGAAATAGGAGGCTTCGTTGGGCTTCCCTGGGACATCCCTGGTCTGTTGGTATCGGAAAATCGCACTTCTCGAGGTTTCGTAAAAATGATAGGTATCAGAAAAAAATGACGAGTTAGTCTGTCTGAAGAAGTCTTACATACCATTCGACTTCCTTTACGAGCGTTATGGTCATAACAAGTCATATCGCCTTTATCATGATGAATTTGCTATCACCTCTCTGGGTTGGACTCATCGCAGGGTTTTTGTGTTCATTGTCTGTTTTCTGGGGATGCTAGTATTAACAATACAAGGAGAAAGGATTCATACTCGCTTAGCTATGGTTACTAAGACCCTAATGGAAGGAATCGAGGGATAGACTTACACTATTATCCCAATGATCGTAACAGAGATATACCGAGCCTTGGACCATTGCAAGAGAGGATATAGGCATTTTGAGGGTTGCAATCTGTTACTGCAAATATAGCTGTTGGAACATCTTCAAAGGGGACAATACCGTCAAGAATTTCCACGGCGACCATGGAATGACCACATAGCTTTCCACCATCCGAAAAGAATGACTTTTATCCCGGATAGGTTTGCACAACCAGGAAACGTTGTGGGCTGGGTACACTTCTTTAGCAATTTGACTGACCACAAGGTCCATTGAATGTTCGAGTGGTTCCCTACTAGCAAATTCATTATCAGGTCAAGAGATGTTCCTCATCTAGTGCTAATCGGATTAATAGGTGTCTATCCTTATGCTCATATCAGAGTCATAAGGCAAGCTAGGAGAAAACAAGTCATACCACGAGTCTCCAAGTGGTTCACTACAAAGCGGATTTCCAGGGTAATGCCATTCCATTCAAGTGCGAGGCACAACACATGTGGCATCAAAAGATTATTGTGGAGAAAGATACCATCGAGCCAGACAGGTATCGTGCCGGCCATGTGTACTTCTACCCATCGTGGTTGGTCGATGACATAGCAGGAGAGGTCAAGCCAGGGGTTGATTTGATAAATAGGGTCATAGACGACGCTGCCGAAGCATAAGTCAAATACAGGAGGTTGGCAAAAAGGGTCTTCGAATCTGAATCCAGGCATTTGGAACAACATAAAGTGGACGTGGAAGCAATCAATGAATGGAGGGGAATCGCTACTAAATCAATAGAAAGGTTGGAGTATTTGGAGCAGGGTTTGATGGAACTTGAGGGAAAGATGAGGAAAAGGGTCTTGGATTGTCAGAACGAAGAGGGCAATGAAGGTGGACATCTAGCAAGGGCGTATCTGCTATTGGACATGCGCGACCTGGGGAATCTGATTGATGGGGCTAAGAAGGACATGCTTGGAAAGGTCCCTCTGGGACCAAGTAGATTAGGGGTGATGTTTTCTAGGTTCGTTTTAGAATTTGATTGTAATAAGGCAAATACCACTAGTGACTCTTTATAATTATTGTCGTTTTAGTAGAGATTTGGTCCATTTATCATATTGATGAAATGATGCAGTTATCGGCATTGAGTTTTCTCCAAAGCTATATGTCTCTAGGCCTACCTCGGGCACGATGAGGTCCCCAAATTAAGGCGTGAATTCCGCAATACGTGTTTAAATATCGTAGATATCCCTTTAATACTCTTTACTGGCTTGTTTACCATTTGTTTTTTCTTCTTTTCTTTGTTTATTCCCATCCCCTAAGGTTGGTTTGTGCATACTGGCATCATCGTCATATCATACCAGATCTAGAGGTCATCCACCTCCTCCTCCTCCAAGTGCTCCTAAGAACAAAGGAAAGGTTAAGATGGATGATCTGAGCGGTATCAGGAAAGACATCGCTACACATGCAAAGAATGTTGAGACTTCGGATGGTCGGAGTTCTCCGATACAGAACGACTTGGTTTTACGATTAGAGAAAAAGATACTGGAGCTACAAAGGGAACTTGAGCAGGTCCGTAACTTGGCAAACCTTTCCTTTACCCTGAATGTTCACGACATCAACCAACAAAATGCCCAAAACTCAGCACTTCCTCAAAACACACAAAACCAGCACCCGCAAAATCCTCTCGTACCTCATCAATACGTCACGCCTCCCCAAAATCCTAATCCTCCACCAACACCAAATCCTCCACAACATCATCACCATCCGACCCAGTACCCACAAACTACCACATACCACACTCCTCAGAATGCACCACAACCTACTCCTGACCTGCAAAACTCACCCAATGACCACCATTATGCCCAGATTCCCGGAATCCACCAAAGCAATACAATATATGTGAAAACCTTACCCCATACCCAACAACAGACCCTATACATACTCGAATCCGCCGAGAAGGACCTGTTCATCAAGAACATGGCAGAGGAACTCAAGAAACTTACCGACATGATTCAAAATGTCGAAGGGGGCAAAGGCGTTGAGGTTTTAAATTATGAAGATTTATGCATTCAGCCGGGCGTAGAACTGCCAGAGGGTTATAAACCTCTCAAGTTTGAAATGTTCGACGGAATAGGTGATCTGAAGGTGCACTTGAGAACATATTGTGGCAAGCTTGTAGGAGTGGGCAGGGATGAAAGAATCCGCATGAAGCTGTTCATGAGAAGCCTCGCTAGAGACGCCTTGTCTTGGTACATCAGTCAGAACCCAAAGAAATGGGTTAATTGGGTAAGCATGGCATCAGATTTCATGGATCGGTTCAGGTTTAACACAGAAAATGCACCAGACGTTTTCTACATTCAAAATCTTAAGAAGAAGCCAAAGGAAACTTTCCGCGAGTATGCTACTCGGTGGAGGTCTGAAGCTGCAAAAGTAAGGCCAGCGCTGGAAGAAGAATAGATGAATAAGTTCTTCGTCAGAGCTCAGGATCCGCAATACTACGAAAGATTGATGGTTATTGAGATCCATAAATTTTCTGATATCATCAAGTTGGGAGAAATAATAGAAGAAGGGATCAGAAGAGGAATGGTAACAAATTTTAAAGCACTCCAAGCCACAAATAAGGCCCTACAGTCAGGAGGTATCTCCAGGAAGAAAGAAGTGGGTGCAGTAATGGTAGCCCAAGGTCCGAAGTCTCCTCTCACATACCAAATACCTCCACCCACATATCAGCCTTCACCTCCCAGATACCAACAACCTGCCACCACTTCCCATACCTATAACACCCAACCCACATACTACCACTCACCACCAGCCTGCCAAAACTACCAAAAACCTAGACCAAATTTTGACCGCAGACTACCCAGACAATACACCCCAATTGCTAAGCCTCTAGACTAAATGTACGAGAGACTGAAGGTTGCCGGTTATATCACTCCCATTCCCGCTGTAGCCATGGAAAATTACTCTCAATGGATCAATCCAAATAAGATATGTGCCTATCACTCAGGCATGAAAGGTTATACTATTGATGAGTGTCATACGTTGAAGGATAAGATTCAGACATTAATTGACACCAAAGTCATACAGGCAAAGGAGGTTGCATCCAATGTCCGTAACAATCCTCTCCCGAATCACAGGGGCGGAGGGGTAAACATGATAAAGACCGATGAAGAATGGGACTCAGAGGGGTCAATTGGGCTCATTCGAGAAGGGGATAATCCTGAAACATTTCCAGTCACTCTCTCACCTATCATGGTACAAACTCAGGCACCATTCGAAGTTGAGGTAGCTGCACCAACTCCGTTTGGGGTTGAAGTAACCACTCCATTCACCGTGATGGTAGCACCTACACCGTCTTATAAGTCTAATGTTATACCACAGGATTATGTGGCATAAGCAAGAAGGAAAGGAAAAGGGAAAATAGAAGAAACGGGTGCAGCACAAGGTATGACCAGAACTGGTAGGTGGTTTACACGCCTGAGCATCTGGGAGGAACAAGTAAAGAAGCCGCTTCTAGGTAACCCATCATTGAAACTGGCCCGGATGATCTTTGGAGAAAAGTGCAAGCAAGGGAGTATTCTATGGTTTATCATTTGAACAAAACCCCTGCTCAAATATCCATTCTATCACTACTGCAGAATTCTAAGGCACACAAGAATGCGTTGATGAAAGTGTTGAAAGAGGCTTATGTACCCAACAACATTACCAATGGAGAGATGGCCAATATGATAGGACAAGTACTGGAAAGCCACAAGATCACTTTTCATGAAGACGAGCTACCACCAGAAGGACTAGGTCACAACAGGGCACTGCATATCACAGTGCAGTTTGAGGATAAGTTCATTTCCATAGTCCTGATAGATAGGGATTCGAGTCTTAACATATGTCCACTAACTACTCTGAAAAGATTGGGTAAAGGCCTGCACGAGATACGAGCAGGAAGTATGAATGTGAAAGTATTTGATGGGTCTCAAAGGGCCACAATTGGGGAAACCAACCTCAGCCTACAGATGGTCCCAACCTGGTTTGATGTTGAGTTTCAAGTATTGGACATATCTGCTACCTATAACCTATTGTTGGGACGACCTTGGAAACATGCCGCTGGGGCCGTAGCTTCTACTCTACATCAGGTCGTGAAGTTTGAGTGGAACCGTCAGGAAGTGATATGGAAGTAATCCCATTTACACCAGTCAAACTGTTCCGGGCATCGAGAATAGAAGGAAGTTGGGTGGAGAAACATACCATCGCATCGAGCGCATCAACACAATTGAAAAGGACAAATGGTGGAGCAGTAAGATAGAAGGCATATTGGCATGGATAGGGTATGAGCCTGGCAAAGGTCTTGGTAAGAATCTCCAGGGGATCACCAAACCAATACAGCTAAAGTGTCACGGCACAACTTTTGAGCTTGGGTATGAATACACCTGGCACAAGTATCAGGATTGGTCGCCACCATGGCGTGGTCCTTATTACCCTCTAGAGCAACCAGTACCACATTTGAGCCAGTCATTTATTCAAGCTGACATGATGTGGGAGTCCTAAGAAGATGAAGTTCTAGCCGGTATAAGGAATCTGTTTCTGGATGATGAAGATATGGATTGCAGTGCGATAGTTGAGGAGAAGGAGAAGGAAGGCCTCATTATTGAGACCGTGGAGAAGGGAGCTGTTCTCAAGACCTTGACCGCTGCACCATCAAGGGTCCATCGAGTTCCTGGGTAGCCTGGAAATTTGCATTATTTATTTTAAAAGCAATTTTTATGAGCATTTAAGACACTTTCAGTATTTTGTTTTAAGCATGTTTTGTTTTGAAATAAATTCTCGGGTCATCGAGCCGTACCTGTTTGACGTTTTCAAGATTTATCTAAATGCATCATTATTTTTAGAATTTATTATTATTCTTTACGTTTTCTTTCTCTACAATATTATTACCTATCCCGGTGAACTTACGACTATGACATGTAACGAGACAACGCAACATAAGGATAATGATTCAGCGAATCTGGAAGAGGATATAATACCCGAGGAAATTGTCAGAGAAGTGGAAAACTTTGAAAACAAGCCTAAGTTCAACTTGGATGAGACTGAAACAGTTAATCTAGGAGACTCCAAAACAGTCAAGGAAACACGTGTAAGCATTCACCTCTCACCATCAGAGAAAGAAGAATACACTCGTTTCCCGAAGGAATACGAGGATATATTTGCATGGTCCTATGATGATATGACTGGTTTGAGCACGTCCATAGTGGCTCATAAACTACCTACCAACCCAATGTGTCTGCCGGTAAAGCAGAAGCTCAGAAAGTTCAAGCCAGATATGAGTTTGAAAATCAAAGAAGAAGTCACCAAGCAGATCAAAGCTAAGGTTCTCAGAGTGGTTGAATATCCAACTTGGTTGGCTAATATCGTGCCAGTTCCGAAGAAGGATGGGAAAGTCAGATTATGTGTCGATTATAGGGACTTAAAGAGAGCAAGTCCCAAAGATGATTTCCTGTTGCCCAATATACACATACTGATCGACAACAGTGCCAAGCATGAACTCCAATCCTTTGTGGATTGCTTCGCGGGATATCATTAGATCAGGATGGATGAAGAGGATGCTGAAAAGACAGCTTTTATCACACCATGGGGGGTGTACAGCTATAAAATAATGCCGTTTGGTTTGAAGAATGCTGGGGGCACTTATTTGAGGGCCATGACAACTATTTTCCATGACATGATACACAAGGAGATAGAGGTATATGGGGATGGCGTCATCATCAAATACAAGAAGAGTACATATCACATAGCAGACTTGAGGAAATTCTTTGATCGCCTTCGGAGGTACGATTTGAAATTGAATCCCGCAAAATGTGCCTTCGGGGTCCCCGTAGGAAAATTATTAGGATTCATCGTCAGCCGCCGAGGAATTGGGCTAGAACCATCAAAGGTCAAGGCTATCCAGGATTTTCCACCTCCAAAGAACAAGAAAGATGTGATGAGCTTCTTGGGATGTCTTAATTACATTAGCCTCTTCATAACACAATCAACCGTGATCTGTGAGCTGATTTTCAAAATGTTAAAGAAGGATGCTATAACCAATTGGACTAAAGACTGCCAGACGCTTTTGACAGAATCAAAGAATATTTGTCAACACCGCCAGTCCTGGTCCCGCCAGAACCTGGTAGACCACTACTACTTTATCTCTCCGTATTAGATGGGGCTTTCGGTTGTGTTTTGGGAAAACACGATGATATAGGAAGGAAAGAACAGGCCATATACTATCTGAGTAAGAAGTTCACACCCTACGAAGCATGATATTCTTTGCTGGAACGCACCTGCTGTGCTCTGACCTGGATAGCCCAAAAACTGAGGCACTACTTCTGTGCTTCTACCACATATCTCATATCAAGGATGGATCCTCTGAAGTACATCTTCCAGCAACCCAAGCCTACAAAGAAGCTGGCAAAATAGCAGATATTGTTGAGTGAATTCAACATCGTCTATGTGACTCAGAAGGCAGTTAAGGGACAAGCATTAGCAGATCATCTTGCAGAAAATCCTGTAGGAGGAGAATACGAACCACTAAAAACGTATTTTCTTGATGAAGAAGTATCATTCGTAGGAGAAGATATAGCCGAAGCCTACGACGGGTGGAGAATGTTTTTCGATGGAGCCACAAACTTCAAAGGAGTGGGTATTGGAGCTGTTTTGGTGTCAGAAATGGGTCAACATTATCCGGTATCCGTGAAACTCAGATTTCCGTGCACCAATAATATGGAAAAATATTAGGCTTGCATATTGGGGCTCAATTTGGCTGTTGACATGGATATCCAGGAATTACTAGTAATTAGTGATTCAGATCTTCTAGTACATCAGGTGCAAGGAGAATGGGCTATAAAGAATACCAAGATATTACCATATCTATATCATGTGCAAGAGATGATGATGAGGTTAACAAAGATAGAGTTTAGATGTGTACCGAGAATCCAGAATGAGTTCGCAGACGCATTGGCCACTTTGTCCTCCATGATACAGTATCCGGACAAGAATTTCATCGACCTCATTCCGGTAAGGATTCATAATCAGCCAGCTTACTGTGCTCATGTCGAAGAAGAAGCAAACGGGAATCCATGGTTCCATGATATCAAGGAGTACTTGGCAAAAGGAGAGTACCCGGAGCATGCAAATCATACTAAAAAAACGCACGCTCCGAAGATTGTCCAACCATTTCTTCCAAAATGGAGGAATTATGTACAGAAGGACTCCAAACTTAGGATTATTACGGTGTGTTGACGCCAAGGAAGCTTCCAAGATGCTCGAAGAGATACACTATGGAACTTGCAAACCACACATGAATGGGTTCATTTTAGCCAAGATGATACTGAGGGCATGTTATTTTTGGATGACTATGGAGACAGGCTGTATCAGGTATGTCCAAAAATGTCATCGGTGCCAAATACACACAGATATGATACGTGTGCCGCCAAATGAACTCAATGCAATGAGTGTACCTTGTCCTTTTGCCGCTTGGGGAATGGACGTCATTGGACCAATCGAGCCTACCGCTTCAAACAGGCACATATTCATTTTAGTGGCCATAGACTACTTCACAAAATAGGTCGAAGCTGCATCCTACAAAGCTGTAACCAAGAAAGTAATCGCAGATTTTGTGAGAGATCATATTGTTTGCCGATTCGGGGTTCCAGAGTCCATCATCACCGACAATGCCGCCAATCTTAATAGTGACCTAATGAAATCAATGTGCGAGACCTTCAAAATCAAGCACAAGAATTCCACAGCATACATGCCTCAAATGAATGGAGCCGTGGAGGCCGCAAACAAGAATATCAAGAAAATACTGAGTAAGATGGTAGACAACCACAAGCAATGGCACGAGAGGTTACCATTTGCCTTATTGGGGTACCGGACCATAGTCCACACATCAATCAAGGGCAACTCCTTACCTATTGGTCTACGGTACTAAAACCGTCATTCCCGCTGAGGTAGAAATCCCTGAGAATTATACAGGAAGCTGAACTCAGTGATGCAGAGTGGGTAAGAAGTCGCTATGAACAATTATCTCTCATTGACGGGAAAAAAATAAATGTAGTGTGTCATGGTCAACTTTATCAGAACAAAATGTCCAGAGCTTTCAACAAAAGGGTCAAACCTAGACAGTTCGCACCGGGGCAGCTGGTGCTGAAACGAATCTTTCCACATCAGGATGAAGCCAAAGGAAAATTCTCACCCAACTGGCAAGGACCCTATATGGTTCACAGAGTACTAACAGGAGGAGCACTCATACTCGCAGAAATGGATGGAGAGATTTGGCCAAAGCCTATTAACTCTGATGTAGTCAAAAGATACTATGTTTAAAGCTGTTTACATTTATGCAATTGATGTAACTGAATTACGCTTGACTTGATTCCCATTTAAGAGGGGATACGTAGGCAACCCTGTGGGTTCGGTCACAATTCAATAAAATTCTCATTTTCCCCACAATCAGAAACTAGGGCAGAATTTTGAGGAGAACCCTCAAAATTCCGGAGCAAGTCCAGCCAACATCATCATATACAGAACGGTTAGAGAATCGCCTAAGTAAACTGGGGCAGAATTTTGAGGAGGACCTTCAAAATTCTAAGGAAGTCGCAATGTCTCTAAAGTGTCACAGTCATTGGTTCATCTAATTTATCCGATATTCCATACTAATGTATTTTAAATAACTACATCCATCATATGCACAGACATGTTTTGAAAACTTTATTTTATGAAACAGCCAGATGCTACCCATGGTAACTCGAGCAGGATTTCGATGCAGAGCGAGGCAAAGCAAGCAGGCGGAGGCCCAAACCAACCTTCCCCCTGCAAAACTCACGATTTTCCTTTGGATGCAGGAACAAGAAATATTCTCAAATTCGGGCACACCGCAGAATCACAATCTTCATAACGACAAAGCTGCCAAGCGCAAACACATTTCCAGCTAAGAAATACTCTGCTATCACTCATTTCCTTTTCCTGCTTAAGGCTAAACATTGTCTTTGCTTGCATAAGGCTAAGCTCTGCCTTTCCATTGCATGAGACTAAGCATTGTCTCTATCTTGCATGAGGCTAAGCCCTGCCTCCTTAATTGCATAAGACTATGCACTGTCTCCTATTTTGCATAAGGCTAAGACCTTCCTCCTCAACTGCATGAGACTAAGCACTGTCTCCTAATTGCATGAGACTAAGAATTGTCTCCCATTTGCATGAGGCTAAGCCCTGCCACCTCAACTACAAGAGGCTAAGCACTATCTCCTAATTGCATGAGACTAAGCATTATATCCCATTTGCATGAGGCTAAGCTCTGCCTCCTCAACTGCATAAAGCTAAGCTCTGCCTTTCCATTGCATGAGACTAAGCATTGTCTCCATCTTCCATGAGGCTAAGCCATGCCTCCTTAATTACATAAGACTAAGCATTATCTCTTATTTTGCATGAGGCTAAGCCCTTCCTCCTTAACTGCATGAGACTAAGCACTGTCTCCTAATTGCATGAGACTAAGCATTGTCTGCCATTTGCATGAGGCTAAGCCCTGCCTCCTCAACTGCATGAGGCTAAGCTCTGCATCCTTAATTGTACAAGGCTGAGCTCTGCCTTTCCTATTGCATGAGACTAAGCATTGTCTCCCATCTTGCATGAGGTTAAGCCCTACCTCCTTAATTGCACAAGGCTAAGCTATGCCTTTCCTATTGCATGAGACTAAGCATTGTCTCCCATCTTGCATGAGGCTAATACCTTCCTCCTTAATTGCATAAGGCTAAGCTCTGCCTTTCCTATTGCACGAGACTAAGCATTGTCTCCCCTCTTGCATGAGGCTAAACCCTGTCTCCTTAATTGCATGAGACTAAGCATTGTCTCCTATTTTGCATGAGGCTAAGCCCTGCCTCCTCAACTGCATGAGACTAAGCATTGCCTCCTAATTGCATGAGACTAAGCATTGTATCCAACCTTTCACAAGACTAAGCATTGTCTCCAACCTTGCACAAGACTAAGCATTGTCTCCAATCTTGCACAAGACTAAGCATTGTCTCTCCTTGCATAACCACAAATGTTGCGCTGTTCAAAACCTAGCATTATTATCTTCTCTCGGGGCTAAGCTCTGCCCCCGGTTCTACACAAGACTAAGCTCAGTCTTGTTTCATCTCAAGTATCATGTCTTTGTATCTCATGGGCTGAAGCATAGCCAAATTTTCCGAAGGCATCATCCTCATAGCCAGAAGACACCATGCCATGGCCTGAGGATCTCTCAATATTGCACATCATTATTCAAAGGCATCATAGTTCGGAGGCACCATCTTCATAGCCCGAGAACATCATTTCATGACATGCGAATCCCCTATCTCACAATTCATGGCTCGGGATATCACGGTCTAAGGACATCATCCTCACCACCCAAAGACGATCTCCATAGTCCAAAGGGAATTTGTATCATGTTTAAATTCTCGCAATGATCTATATATACTTGCATGCAATGTCTTTTAAGTTTTGCAGGTAATCCGGGAAGTAATTATTCTCCTAACGGGAGCAATCTTTGCTCCGATTTCCGTTCAACGTTCGTATCTTGCATTCATTCCATCCACCGTCCATTACCCGTTCCCATCTGATAACCATTCAAATATCCATATCCACCCCCACATACATCCATTTACAATCCCGATATCATCCTGTCCAGAAAAGCTTGTCCGTTCCTACAACAACTCCACCGGTTTATTCCACCGTTGGATCCAAAACTACACATGGCCTGATTCCTGTAAAACTAGGGATATGTAGGCAACTCAGAAATCAGGGTCCGGCCTATATTTTTCAAATCACCCCATTCGGTCAAAATTGGTCATTATTTCTTTACCCGACAACTCATCTATCATTCTCGGGTAAAGAGGGGCAGTTGTTGATACCCTATATATATATATATATATATATATATATATACACACACACACTTATACTTTTAAAAATAGTACATATGCATCATCATTTGTTTTTCATGATTTTTAAAGGCTTTAAATCAATTTATTTCTGTATTTTATTATATAATTATCTAATAATTACCCTCCAAATTATTTTTATGAGGATATAATCATTTAAACTTTTCATTTATACCAATATGAGGTTTTAAATATCATTGGGCATTTCTTATAATTACATTTGTATTTTTCAGGGCTAAATTGCACATTTTGCAATAATAGCCCATATGCATGTATAATTACTTTATTTATGCAGAAAATAACTTTTTATATTTTTATAATGTTAAATAATTGTTTTTAATCATTTTCATGCACAAATGATAATTTGTTTATTTATTTATTATTTTTTGTAAATTATTTATTTATTTAACATTGAGTATTTAAAATATAGCCCTAAATTCCTTAATTTCGGTCCTAAACTACCCAATCCTAGCCCAATTACCCCTGGCCCAAGACCAATTAACCCAACTCCCATACCCGGTCGCGACCCATTTAACTAACCCGACCCAAAACCATTTTAAATCGTGGTCGTTGATCTCTGAGATTAACGACCCACATTGCACCCTTCCTTTTTAATTATACCCAACCCTAAATCACTCCTCACCGCCCGCCGCCCTTGAAACCTCTCATCTCTCATCTCTCATCTCTCAAACCCTAACCGTCGTTCCCCCAATCTTCTCTCCTAATCCCACCGGACATGAGATTACATAGCTGTTTCTTGCCATATTCTACTTTCCTCTGGTACTGAACCTTCTATATACCACTTGCCTAAACATAGAAAGCGGATATCATCAATTTCTAACCAAAGGTGGTTCAGTTCCTTGACCTTTTCGTCCATGTTCATTCTTGGTATGAATCTCTGTGTATTTCTGTGATTCCTACTCACCCTAAAATTAGGGTTTCAGATTCTTTTAAATCGAACCAAATATGGTTCGATTCTTTGATTTTAAAAGGTATTTCTGTCTATGTTCATCTTATTCTATGCAACATGTATTTTTTACCATTTATTTATTTTAGATTTTCAGTCGATTTTACACTTTCCCTAAAATTAGTGTTTGAGATTTTTTCTCTTTTCCTTACTGATTTGATTGCATGTGATGATTCTTTCCTTTCTCGCACTTGATTGATGATTTTCCTTATTTGGATGTTAATTTCTACTACTATATAAACCCCTCCCTATTCCCCTTTGAGACAGACTTGAATCGTGAAGGTTTACAAAAAACTGAAGTTATCGATCTTTGTTCTCTAAATACTCTTGTTCTATATTCTGGTTCCTGGCCGGCTGAAAGCCAAGGCCAGAAATTCTAGGTTCTTGCTACTGTGGACTTTGTTCTTTCTTGTTTTCGCTTAACTGGTGAGTTACCAAACCTTTGTCATTTCATTCTGATTTACCTGTCATTAGCATGTGTTTTCACTTCTGAAGATTGTTGTTCAATATGTTTTTGGGCTGTTCTCGTATGCAATTCTGACTGTCTTACTTCAATTCTAGGCCTTGCTAATCTAAAATGACATTACACTTGTAGTTTGAGATATGTTTAGACCTGCTTTAAGTTGATTAATTTCTTTTTTTTAAAGTCTTCCTAGCCAATGTGTTACTGATAGCAATCTCTGTACTGGTTAAATTTGCTATTTGAACATGCTACTATATCCCCTTTCTATGGATTAGTTGACTAAGTATGAGTGTATTCATTAAGTAAATAACAAGTTTGTTTCTGAATTGCTGCAATGTGGCCTGTCTTGATCCTGTTTTCATCATGTCTTGACTTCTCTAGTAATTTCCTTGATTAGTTCTTAGCATGTTAGGTTCTATTGCCAATTGATATGATTCCTTCTTGTGACACTAGCCTTCTGCACTTAGCATAATCTGAAATCTCTTTTTCTTCTTACTATAAGTCTGTCTGGCAACTTGTCTTGTTAATATGTGCATTATGTGATTGAACTCGTTTTCTGGAACTTGGTTAAGTCTGTCTTAAATCTAAGCATTTTCTGTTACCTATGTCTTTTACATGCTCAATTTGATTCTGTCCTTTAGTGTTGTCCCTTAACCTCATTCTCTTCCTTTACTAATTGGTCTCTTTGAGTTCTTATTCTTAGCCGGCTGAAAGCCAAGCCTACTTAGGTTCTGTCCTTTGACCTCCCTAGTGTGAGCACTGCTCAGGGTCCAATTGAGACTCTTGTGAACTCTGACACATTAGGATTTGGTCCCTAATCCTTCCTCTGAACTATTCTTATTAACCACCCTAGTGTGAGCACTGCCCTGGGTTCTTGAAGCCCTTGGGAACTATGACACACTAGGACCTTGGTTCTATATGCTCAACTATGTTTTGTGCCCACTGGATGTATCACTCAATTCCTGGCTACCTTATGTCCATGAAGATGTAATTTTGGGTTGTTATGAACTATGAGAATGAAGGCCTGGCCTGGCCAGGTGTATCTTTGGGCCTGCTGTAAGATCCCTATATCTATTCTACTTTATAATTTATTCAATTCATTTGGGCATGTAATAATACTTTCTATAAACAATTCAGGTGTTAGTGAAAAGGAAATGGGTAGAATTCTATATCTACATGCCATGGGTAGATAACATGCCTATAGGACTTGACAATGTGTTTTCTACATGTGTTGTTCGAATACATGTGCCCTATAAAAATTATGATATTAGGAGAAGCACACACACACCCTACTTGTTTACTATTCAGACGCTATGTCTACTGTTGCGTGGTTATAGACAACATATCCATATGAAGTGAGCACTTTGCATGACTACTCAGTTATTCACTAGAAAGCATGCTATAAGATGTATAATATCTGCTTTGTTGACTTAGAAACCATGCCTATAGGAAATCATACACTTCACTTAACTTGCCTAATACCTGCCCATTATCCAAAGCATGATCGATTGACTAAATATTTTACCTGCTCTTATGTCTGTTTCTGTCCGATTATTAGATATCATGCCTATAGGGAATGAATGTTAATAATAGCCCTTTCAATCTGCACCACGCTCAATAGATATCATGCATGTAGGATTTTAATTACATAAATTCGCTATTGCATCATACTGTCCGTCTAGAAAGCATGCATATAGGAGCTAAATATGTATAAAATCAGCTCAAACTGTCAGCCTTTAGAAAGCATGCCTATAGGAGTTAAATATATGAGAATCAGTCCTAATCACCAGTCTCTAGAAATCATGCCTATAGGACGTCACTACTTGCTCCTCAAACGCTGTTATCCATGCGATTATTAGGAAGCATAAGTAATTTTGAGCATTTCCAATAAGTTTTATTGTCCCTGCCGCATAAACCTCCTAGAGATCATGTCTATAGGTTTAATAACTTATAACCTGCAGTCTCAATAATCAGCGTGTAATACCAAATGCTCTTAAACTGTATAGTCACTTAGAAATCATGTCTATAGGTTTCATAACCCCCTCCATAATCTGCAAATCGACTAACTTGGGATAGCAACACCACATATATGATATTGAATTCAGCATCACATAGAGATCCTGCCTATAGGATTCTGCAAACTTATTAAAATCTTTAATCTGTCAATGTTAATCAGTTTGGCATGCATTTGTTGTCTTGATGCGGAGGCTAACTTGAGCTCTTATTTGCTTATATGTGAAAGTCCTAAATGTTTTGCCTGTCGCCTAGTATTTTCCCATTTAAGCAACCTAAGTTAAAGTCTAGAACCACCCTGAAAAAGAGGTCCAAATGCCTCCTGGACCATAGGCATGGGACGGGTAGTGCACGCGTAGAGTACGACTTAGAATTGACTAGTGTGCTTTAGGTAAACAACTTAAAGATAGTAATCGGGTAGCAGGAGATGATAGTTTATGCCCGCTAAATAATACGAGTAACACCCCATCTTGAGGGAGTTACGAAGTATTATTTATGTTGCACGGGGTGATCCTTTAGGCTAAAGAACATAGGACCCCTCGCCCCCCACCTTTGTTTAAAGTCAAATTGCTTCCCTTCTCTTAGACTAATTCATATAATTCGAGTTCGTCCTGGACCCACCGTTGTGGACATCGAGGAGTGCCTAACACCATCTTCTCAAGGTAATTTGAGTCCTTATCCGATCTTTGGTGACACAACTGGTTAATCCAGAGTTATTTACAAAATAGGTGCCATAACGCACCTTAATCCGTTAGGTGGCGACTCTGTCTTTTAGTACCCCTTCCTTTTAAAAGAGTTGTCACGACGTCGAAGCCCGATTTTTGTGAGAAAGAAGGGGCGCGATACGTATATTATAAGAAAAATGTTGCCGAAAGAAGCGTTGTACTTGGGAGACATTGAAGGAAATGACCCCGAAACAACTATCAATGCAGATGCGGTTAAGAGGTATTATGTTTGACCCATTTCGCAACTTTAATACTCTCCGATTGGGATGACGAAGGCTTTCATTCTCACTACCCAAACACTGCCAACCCTTGCAAACCCTTTGAGTAGGTTCCCCTTTTTTTTCTTTCTTTGATCACCCTATTTGGAACCTGGAAGTTACTACGGAAAACAAGAAAAAAGAAAAAGATTAAAAAAAAGAAGAAAAAAAAAGAAAAAAAATCAAAAACAAAGTTCCTTGAACTACGTTCGACTTGATTTCGAAAGGATACGTAGGCAGCCTCTCTCTGGGGTTCAGTCACACCAAAATAAAAATCCAAATTCTCCCAAAAGTGAAACTGGGGTAGATGTTATAATAGTTTGGCGATGGTTTTGTCTGAAAGGTTCCAAAGTTGTAATTTAATCTAAATCCCTTTTCACCCAAGTCCTTTTCAAAGTCCTTCCGATCAAGCAACGAGAATGTTCAAGAATTGAAGGATACAACCATTTGGATCTGATACAACCAAATGAGAGAAATAAAATGAGAGAGTCTTAATGGTGAAAACCTTCACGGGCACCGTAAGACGATGGTAAGTAGAGAAATTAAAATGATAGAGTCTTGTTAGTGAAAACTCGCAAAGAGCACTATAAGGCGATGGTAAGAAGAGAAATGAGAGAGGTCATCTGGTGAAAACCCACAAAGGGCGCCACTGATTGAAAAGGGGATCCTCACAGCCATCGACATCGACAGAGTCCTGGCAAGGTTTCTCAATTCTGAGTTATAAGTTATGATGAATTTCTGAGAGTTGGGCGGTTTAAACAGATCAAACATCCAGTCCAAGAGGCATGTCATGTTCATTGAAGTCCGCATGCACTCTAGATAAGTCCATATTTTTTCTCTTTTCCGGAAGGGATACCTCTTGTCTAAATTCATTTGTCTATTCCATTGCTTGTTTTTCTTTGAATCCCTTTCGGTCTAACTCTGTTCCGAAACTAAGACAAAGAAAGGATGGCAAGATTGATTTATAGGGTTTTTGTCTGATACGAGCCGATATTCAAGAAGGCACCCAACCTCAGCAGGTGCATCGAGTTGACTCCGACTGGTCATGATGGCCGATGTTTCAAAATCAAAACTCCTGAAAAGAAAGGAAAATCAAAGTTGAATGCCCATAAATGCAAAATAAAGTTGAAAGGTTAAGTCCCACGTGACTAACCGTCATGGCAAAGTCTGGAAAAGCCAGAGTTTCTCCAGGGTCAGAAGTGCAATCGATATTCAAGAAACAACCAGTTACAGCTGAAAGGGCCGAGACCAAGTGACTGAAACAATAAAGGCTACAAAACCAACCATCGTTTCAAACTGACAAATTATTCTTTATTTGAAAAAGCAGGAAAGAGGTGCAATCCAAAAGCAACCTTGCAAGAAGCAGGTGCAACCAAAAAGAAATTGTGCAAAGGCTAGAAACAGTTTTGCAGCAACCACTCCAAAAGGAAAGTCTCCTCCAAAACTTCTTTCCCGCATTTACTCATTCTCTAAAATAAAAAAGAAAAAAAAATGATGATGAAAAGAAAGAAAAAAAAAAGAAAAAGAAAAAGAACAAAAAAGTTCAAAATCACGGTAGTATAGGGTCTCCAATCCCTAGCTACGATTTTCCAACATAGAATCTCCACTTCCTAGTTGATGTTTTTAGACATAGGGTCTACACTCCCTAGTCGCTTTTCCAACATATGGTCTCCACTCCCTAGTTGATGATTTTTAGACATAGGGTCTCCACTCCTTAGTCGCTTTTCCAACATAGGGTCTCCACTCCCTAGTTGATGTTTTAGACATAGGATCTACACTCCCTAGTCGATTTTCCAACATAGGGTCTTCACTCCCTAGTTGATATTTTTAGACATAGGGTCTCCAATCCCTAGTCTGATTTTCCAACATAGGGTCTCCACTTCCTAGTTGATGATTATTTTAGACATAGGGTCTCCACTCCCTAGTCATTTTTCCAACATAGGGTCTCCACTCCCTAGTCGTTTTTCCAATATAGGGTCTCCACTCCCTAGTTGATGTTTTTAGACATAGGGTCTCCACTCCCTAGTCGCTTTTCGAACATAGGGTCTCCACTCTCTAGTTGCTGATTTTTAGACATATGGTCTCCACTCCCTAGTCATTTTTCCAACATAGGGTCTCCACTCCCTAGTTGATGTTTTAGACATAGGGTCTCCACTCCCTAGTTGATATTTTTAGCCATAGGGTCTCCATTCTCTAGTTGATTATTTTAGACATAGGATCTCCACTCCCTAGCCGCTTTTCCAACATAGGGTCTCCACTCCCTAGTTGATGTTTTTAGACATAGAATCTCCACTCTCTAGTCGCTTTTCCAACATAGGGTCTCCACTCCCTAGGTGATGTTTTTAGCCATAGGGTCTCCACTCCCTAGTTGATGTTTTTAGCCATAGGGTCTCCACTCCCTAGTCGCTTTTCCAACATAGGGTCTCCACTCCCTAGTTGATATTTTTAGACATAGGGTCTCCACTCCCTAGTCGCTTTTTCAACATAGGGTCTCCACTCCCTAGTTGATGATTTTTAGACATATGGTCTCCACTCCCTAGTCACTTTTCCAACATAGGTTCTCCACTCCCTAGTCACTTTTCCAACATAGGGTCTCCAATTCCTAGTTGATGATTTTTGGACATAGGGTTTCCACTCCCTAGTTGATGTTATTTTAGACATAGGGTCTCCACTCCCTAGTCTCTTTTCCAACATAGGGTGTCCACTCCCTAGTTGATGTTATTTTAGACATAGGGTCTCCACTCCCTAGTCTCTTTTCCAACATAGGGTCTCCACTCCCTAGTTGATGTTATTTTAGATATAGGGTATCCACTCCCTAGTATCCTTTCCAACATAGGGTCTCCACTCCCTAGTTGATGTTATTTTAGACGTAGGGTCTCCACTCCCTAATTGCCTTTCCAACATAGGGTCTCCACTCCCTAGTTGATGTTATTTTAGACATAGGGTCTCCACTCCCTGGTCTCCTTTCCAACATAGGGTGGAGCCCTAGTTGATTTTTATTTTAGATATAGCATCTCCACTTCCTAATCTTCTTTTCCAACATAAGATCTCCACTCCCTAGTTGATTTTATTTTAGAAATAGGGTCTCCACTCCCTAGTCTCCTTTTCAACATAGGGTATTCACTCCCTAGTTGATTTGATCTTAAATGTAGGGTACACCACTCTCTGATATATTTTTCAATATAGGGTATCCCATTCCCTCGCTATATTTTCCAACATAAGGTACACCAATCCTTAGTTGAGACATACTTTTGACAATAAAGGAACAACATCCAAAAGAAACATGACTTTTTCGGGGTACACCACTCCCGACCTTTTATTGCTTTCAATAAAGAAATAGTTTAGAATTTTGTTACAATAACTCACGAAAATTTCACAATGCAAACTGGGGCAGAAAAATTTTGTACGTTTGTTTGTTTTGGTGTCTGAGTAGGTTTTACCTCGAGGCACTGGGTTCGAGATGACCAAAAAAAAAAGTCTCAATTCAGAATAAAAGAAAAGAAAAAATAAGTGAATCCAAAATGCAAAAGCAGTTGAAAAGATATGGAATGCTCAAGACATGACTGAAGCCACGAGCATTGGAGCCCCGTTTTGATTAGAAGAAGCTATAGAACAATGAACTGGAACCCATAGCTAGTGAGCATCAAGGTTTAGATCAGAGTCTGCATGAAGAACCAGTCAAGACTCAAGATCAAGTTTCAGAAGACTTATAGATAGGAATCTTGTAACTCATAACTGATAGGCTTGTTTAGTTTCTTTTTTATTTTGATATAATAACAGGACAGCAGACTGGGGCCTCGACGGAACCTCACATGACTCCTCAACTCATCATTCCACCATTCTCCTTGAACTACACTCGACCTGATTCCCCTATAACTCGGGATATATAGGCTGTCCAAAACCAGGACTCGGTTGCACCCTATCTTTTATTTCTTTTCCTTTTGAATAATGGTTTGGTCAAAAATTAGTCACATAGCTCACCTAGTCTTTGTTTGAAAACTCTTCAGGTTTCCAAACAAAGAGGGGCAGTTGTGAGCACATAATTTTTGACTATATTTGAATTTTTATCACCTTCTACTATGTAAATATTTTCAGAAATTTAATATATATATTTTTAGCTTTGTTATATTTTTTTATATAGGGTAAAAATTAATAATAATTTAAAAGGTCAATTATTACTATTAGTATTATTTTTATTTTTATTGTTATCTTTATTTTTAAATAAAATAAATTTAAAAAAATTGAAAAAATAAAAATTAATTTTTTTTTAAATGTCGGATGGGAATTTAAAAATAGGAAAAGTGAAATATAAAATTAAAAAGTAAAAGTAAAAGTAGGTAAAATGTTTTTAATAAAAAAAGTAAAAGAAAGTGAAAGTTTTTAAAAATAAAAGTAAAAGAATGTGGAAATTTAAAAAATTAAAAGTAAAAGAAAGTTGGAATTAAAAAAATAGAAGTAAATGTAGCTGATTTTTTTAAAAAAAGAAGAAATAAAAAGTAGAAATTAAAAAAAAAAAAAAGTAAAATAAGTGAAAAAAAAAAGTAAAACAAAAGTGGGAATTTAAATATAATAAAAGTAAAAAAGGTGAGAAATTAAAAAATAAAAGTAAAGGAAAGTGGGGAATTATTTTTTTTTTTTTAAAAAGAAGAAAAATGGAAAGTGGGATTTGTTTTAATTAAAAAATAAAATAAATAATAATATAAAAAAAATCTGAAAAATTTCGAAAGATTTTCCTATAAATAGAAGAGAAATGTGAGTATAGAAGGTGAGAGGAGAGAAAAAAAAAGAGAGGAAGGAATTGAGAGAAATTTATTTTCTTCTTCTAGGATAAGGAAATTTCTACTCGTGTTATTCTTTCTTCGTCTTTCTTTTGAAAAATTCACCAAAATCACCCCCCAAAAAATAGCTTTAAACCCAACAAAAACAAGCCACTAAATCACCGGTTTTGCAAGGTCGATCAGGGTTGCAAGTCGCGATTTTTTGTTCGAGGTTGCAAGTTGAGATTTTCCGCTCGAGTTTTCCACGGTCTGAAGGGTCCAGTTACGAGCTATCCGATCATTGAGTGGTTGTAATTTAAATCCACAATTATCAATACAAAGGTTCACTTCTCTTTCTATTTTGTTTTCTCATAACGTTCTGGGTCACTCTGTTTTAATTTAACTTTGAGTATGATATGGTCGAGTTTGCATCTGAGTGTGCTAAGATTAATTTGTTCTCATGTTGAATATTTGTTAAGATTAATTTATTGTCCTTTTTGGTAGTTCATATGGTTAATCTTATTGATAAATATGTATTAATTTGTTACTTTTCTTGTTTATTCAATGAAGTAATGGCTTTCCATTTTAGCATGCTTTGGTTTTATTTTGATCTCCTATATCTTAATGACTAAATTGGTTCTATTTGTATCTATCTATTCCTACTATAAATTTAGTCTAGTTTCAAATATTGGTTAGCAGTAAAATTATAAGAGATTAGGTTGGGCCATGATTGGTGTAAGACTTTAATTGGACTTCTCCGGCGTATTTATGGGCAAATTGTTGCCCAGGACCAAAAACAAATAAACATTCACAAGCTAGCCAACTTTTCCATAATTAATTTACTTCATTTCCTCCACAACAATATCCATATGATCTTACAATAATCTCAAAACTAGTAATTGAATAATATTCAAACATCGTAGGTTGCTTTAGGCGCAATTAATAATAAATCATCGTGACTATGAGTACGTTTCCCGTGGCATAGTCATGATACGTAAACTCCAATTCAAGTGTGCATTTCACGCGACTTGACCATAACTTCAAATAATAATAAAAATAAACATGTTATAAATCGCGGGTGTGTTTCACGTGGCGCGGTTTGCGATATGTACCGAAACGACAAGTCTACGACATCGTAGCTTGTTCAAATAAATTCCGTAAATATTAAAAACGGTTAAGAAAATAATTAAAAGTGGTCAAAAGGTAAAATGCACAATAGGTATAAAACATGTAATAAGTCAGATAATTAGGCCAAGTATTAATTGTTAAGCGATCGTGCTAAAATCACGGAACTCGAAAGTGCCTCACACCTTCTCCTATGTTAACAGAATTCCTTACTCGGTCTTCTGTGTTCGTGGACCATAAATAGAGTCAATCTCCTCGATTTGGGATTTTAAAATAAACCGGTGACTTGGGACACCATAATAATTATCCCAAGTGTCGACTCTGATTAAATAAATAATCTCATTTCGAATAAAATCACTTTAATTGGAAAAACTCCCCTATCTTCTATCCCACGGGAAAAAGGAGGTGTCAATAAAGTCAACTCCAGGTCAAACTTTCCAAAATCTTCCATTTTCCAATTTTTGCCAATTCATGTTGAAATGACCCACGAACTTCCAAATCAACATCTGCACAAGCTCCTAAGACCAAAATTACCATATGGAACTATCAAAACTCCATTCCGGATACAAGTCAAACTACGGGCAACTCCTACAACTCAAAACTCCAACTTTGGGACTATGTGTCCCATTTCACTTCGGAACTCACCCGAAACCAAAATCAAACACCCCGACAAGTCGCGTAACTACAATATAACATAGAGGAAGCAATAAGTAGGGGATCGGGGCTAAAATACTCAAAACGACCGGACGGGTCATTACATTAATTAAAAAGATTGAACATTAGAACGTACTTAAAATAAATATTGTGCACATACGAGTCATGTTATTTAACTGAGTCTACCGTTATTGATAAAATTTATTTGTGATTGGTAATTGGGTCTATCAATTTTTATTAAAATATTTTTTATATTACATTTATTCTAAGGTTATGAATTTCAACTAATTTAGTGCTATTAGCAAAAATTTGAAGAAGAAGAAAATTGAATAATAAATACAAAAAAATTAAATCAGAAAAAAATCAAAAAAAGAAATAAGAATAATTAATTTTAATAATAAATATAAATATGCCATATAGATGCTCTTTTTGGCCTACTCACTAGCTCTCACACACTATAGAGAGAGTGAAGCCACTCCCCAATGCCAGCACCGCATGTGGGGTTTTAAATAGAAAATATTAGTATAGTTTATTTAAGGGGTAATCGCAACACCCCATAGTTCAAAACTTCAAATATTAAATTTTCAAAACATGAATAATTTAGGAAGTTTCTTTAGGTATTAAACATATTTTTACTCTTGGTCCTTAGTAGGAAGATACTATGCATGTTGATGAATAAGGTGCCAACAAAATATTTGAATGTTAAATATGATTCGCCCACATATAATAAATATCTGCAGGGTCATGGTAGCATATTAGTTTCTTAGTTAATACTAGTCTTGTTCATACACTTTCATTAGATAGGTAAACTCTCATAATGTATTATGACTCAGAAAATAGAGACAATTTCCGAGAACATGATCCTTGATAGAAAGGTGTACATGCCGAGAATCAAGGTAGACAACTAGTAGGTAGTCGAGAGTATTAGTGTTAGTTTTGTATTATATTATTTTTAGATTTTTTTTTAGTATTACTTGTTGTTCCTTTCATTTTGTTTTCTTACTATCTTATTGATGTTATTGCTTGGTGCTATTGCTTTTCTTCTCATCTTTCGTGAACCGAGAGTCTATCGAAAATAACCTAAGGTGGGAATAAGATCTGCATATATACTACCCTCCCTAGACATCACTTGTGTGATCGTAAAAGTTAGACAATTTCCGTCTTAAAACCAAACACTTATAGCGTGTACTATAAAAATTCTAAAATTACATAACTCCGTTAAAAGCAATACAAATGACTAAACTCATACCCTACACTTACTTATATACCCCCACTCCACCTGGAGATACCCTACACTTACTTATATATCAAAGTAGATGGCGTTTGTCCGTGCCGTGCACGGGCGTATGCTCCACATTGTTAAAAATCTCAAAAAGTTCAATTTATTAGTAGAGCAAATTGCTTCCGGAGATGGTTATAAAAGCAAAACACATTAGAAAAAGTAAGTCATTCACACAACTCCCTTTCCCCCCTCCAAGCACTACTATAGATACACACATTGCTACACTCCTTAACATCCTTTATTTCTCCTATAATTTGGCTACACTCCTTAACATTCTATATTTCTCCTATAATTTGGCTAAAGCTTAAAAGAAGATGTGTCATCATCTAACTTGCTTCAGTACCTTGCTAAAATAAAGAAAAAATTAGTTTGCAATCGTCGCAGCATAAGTAATATTCAGTCTTTAGCTTGGGAAACTTCATGCAAGTTTCATGAGTTCTATAGGGCACTTTCTGGCATGCAATGCCAAAGGAAATGCTTATGGATCTCCCTACAAGTGATAGGTTATCTCTGCAAAATGACTTGGAGTCCACCACCTGAATCTCTGCTCAACTTCATAGAGTATAAGATTCAGTTGTAATAGACATAAAATGAGCATTTCACTATTCATATTAAACAAATGAGCATTTGGCAAATTGTTAGATGCATTAGTTAGCAATACAAGACAGTCCACTTATTGAAAGGTAAAAGTATTTTTTGCAGTATTACTAACTGATAACTATTGATTTCATAACAACAATCTGAAAGAATAGAAACAAAATGGGTCAACTATGAAAATCTTTTTATACATAAAATTAAGTGTGGGACAGTAGAACTCTTCTGCTTACTTCTAAGGGTCTTCGGTAAGATCAAGTTAAGCACTAAAAAGCAGTTCTTGAAAGCGGAATTTTAATACCACTAACAAAAGTTTTAAAACCCCAACATTTACATAATAAATCTTATAACAGGTTACAAGCAACAGATTACTCAAATTCAGCTTATTATTTATGTTGAGAAGAAAAGTTAAAGCTGGATTTGGTATCGAAAATATTATCCAATTGTTGACCAAATGCCTTAAAACTGAGGACAAATTGATCCATCTTTGGTTTTTCTTGCCTTAATGTAAACTTATGTTACATAACACCTTATTAGAAGACACTTCAACAATTTACTGAAAATCTGGACAGTGACAAATAAAGGCTATAATTAGAAGCAAAAAACACAATATGGTCATCAGAAGCAAAAGAAGAGTTAATGTTCGATAACACCATATATTATTTTTGAAATAGTAAAGGTAAATAACACCATTGTGTTTAATTAGAGGAAAGAGAGCCAACTTTAAGTAGGCCTTCTCTGCTTCAAGGTCCATCATATTGTTTTCCACACTTCCTCATATGAGTATTTAAGTGACTTTCCCGTGCCTGTAAGATGTGAGCATTAAAAAAGGTGGATCCATAGCATTGAAAGTTTTAAACTCCGTGATGCTTTCTTTCATTTGCTATAGAGAGAGCTATGCCAATAGAACTCATAAAGATTGAAGTTTTTACCTCTACTCAATTCCTCCATCTAAGAGGTATACACCCTACTCAATTTATTTCATTTCATTCATGTTTGACAATATTTTATCCAAACTTTTTGTCTCGTTTGAGGAAAAAATAAGTGAAAATTGACCAAAGATAAAATCTAGAGTTTTGTTGAGGAAAAAAAAGAGGAGAACAGTTATGTCCTCTTTTCTTCCTTATCAGTTTTAGATTCACATTTTTGTTGTAGACTAATAAGGCACTTCATGCACCTGGGAGAAAAGGCATGCCATAGGTAAGGCTACTTCCCATGGATCCTTCATCATGCTATCTCACACGCGTTCAAACTTTAAAAAAAGTTTGGAGGCCTTTTCATTTTGAATTCCTAATATGAAAAAATAGAAAACACAATTCTCATTGTTTGATGTCTATCACTCTATCTTGTCAAAACATTAAATTCTCAAAATTCCAAATCATAAACTACCTACCCCCAAGTAAAAATGCCTCAACAACCTCTGTACCTTTTTCCAAAACTTACCAAGAAATGATCTACTCAAGTTATCTCATAATCTTATCATGAAGCATCAAAGTTGCCTTTAATGGACACCTTAGATATCACAAGACGAATAGAGTCTACAGAACTTTTATAAGAACTTACCTGCTGAAAGCTAAGCTCTATAGAGCCATCCATCAACTTTTGGACGTGGTTGATTTTGATCTCACTTTGTATTGTTTGATTGCATTATTTCTACTTTTCAAATTTTCAAAAACAGTGAATTGCTTGCTGGCCAGTTTGCTAACAACCAACCACACAAATTTCACACAGAATTAGATTGCAAATCAAATGCTTAAAAGAAAGAGAGAGCAAAAAGTGTCAACAAATTGGACATAGAATTAGATAGCAAATAAATTTCTTAAAAAAAAAAAAAGAAAGAGCAAAAAGTGTCATATAAAAATTAAAAGTATGGACCTAATTTAGAAGAATTACATGCCCGCTTCACAATCATAAATCAACATGCTTTAACCATTCTTCTTGCGTTTTTCTCATTTTTATGCCAAAAGTACCAGCTTGTTTTCAGCTCACAATGACAATGAAAGCAATTTCTACATGTTAAATGTAAATTCAATAGAATTATCCTCGAAGACAACTTGAAAATCAGTCATTACGGTGCAAACCTTTTGGACCATTTTCCTGCAAGCCTTATCCTTCTTTTAAGTTCAAGAACTCAAAACATCTAAACTACAAATTTAAAGCACTCTCCCTCAAGAAAAGTAATAAATAAAAGGTAGTATTAATTTGAAACTGAAAGTAAAATCTTAAAACTATCACAGTCCAAGATCCCACTGTTTACCCGAAAAACGGATGAAGTTGAATTTGTACGTAGTTCTAAGGATATGTGGCGCAACTTAATACAAATTGTAAGGATAAGTAGAAATATAAGTATGGATTGCAAATAATGTAAAATAGATAAGGTTGTAAGGAAGATGAATTTTAGGACTAAACAAGTGGAATCAATTTAAGAAGCTTGAAAGAACAACTCTTTACTATGGGAGAATATAGTGTTTTGATTACAATGTAAGCATGAAAAAACTTGCCTTTACAGAAATGATAACCATGCCATTTATAGTAGAGGGATCTTGCTCTAAACATAATTAAAAATACTCAATGGGAGACCCACGATAAATCAGCTTTTCCACAATTCATGCCAAGATTCTCTCTAGTGGGATTGCAATGGCTTTTGTCTGCGAGCTCGATCTTGACTCGAGCTCTCGATCTTGGTTTGAGCTCGATTTTGACTCGAGCTCTCGATCTTGGCTCGAGCTCGATTCTGACTCGAGCTCTCAAATTGATTCGGGGTCAATGTTGGTCGGTCTCTAGATCATAAACCTGGTAGTTTTACTTTGCATCATAGTTCGATTTGGATCCGAGCTTGACAATGATATCGAACTCGACATTGATCATCCCTTCGGATTCGAAACTTGTTTGTACCATCTTCGCAACCCATCTCGAGGTCTCACTTCGATCGATTATCTTTCGAACTCGATCAGACGTACGAAAGCCGAAATCTATTTCGATCGTATACACCCACATTCGTTCAAAATAAATTATGATAACAAATTGACATTACTTCCTCCAAATTTTACGTAAACGTCTTTTAATTTTCGGATAATGTTCCTGAATATGTAATCTCAACGTCATAAAAACTCAGTTTCAACTATCATCACGTCTATAGACTGTAGCTTACTAACTGTATAGAGTTGTTCAGTAACCTATGATTTTTAGAGAATAGGAGCTCATGTATGTACTTCTAATAAGAGGGGGGTATAGTGTGTGACTCTGAATATCATACAAATTTTCAGCATGGGAGATGTAATGTTTACGTTTTTTCAGTGAATAAAATACCATTTGAAATAGTTTCAGTATATATAAGAAACAATAGTGGAAGTTATAAGAGTAAAAAGATAGGTGAGATTCTCAACAGCAAAAATATAAAGCCAATATAAACAATTTGTCTTCACACAATTATCACAACTGAAGCTAGACAAAAGTAATAAAAGCTCACCGTTTATGTGACGATCCGACCGGTCGTTTTGCTTTCTAGAACCCCGTTATCCATCATTTTATAATGTATTGTATTGTATTGTATCTTTTTATGAATACAATATTTGGATAGATTGTATTGTATGCTATTGTTAAATAATATTTTGTTATTTGGTTTGACTGTTTCGTCCTGTATTGTAATTAAAAAGTTTACTAAATTAAAATACCCTCTATTGTTTAAATATTAAATTTATCAAGAATTACACAAAAAAAATAATTTAAGAAAATCTCTTTCTACTAATTTATCACCAAATATATCTTATAAATTGATTAAACAATTAAATTCATACAAATTCTAACAAAATTAGTCGAATAAATTAATAATATAAAAAAAAGTACATACACTCCATTCCTAACTAGACATATTAATAATAAAATAAAAATAAAATATTAAAGAACTATGATATGGAAAGGAACGAGAATTGGTAGAACAAAGGAACAAAGATAATTAGAATTGGTGTTAAAATCAAATTAGGAGAAAAAACGAAACAAAAGAAGGCAAAATACTTTTGACATTGGAGTTGGAGTTTTAAAAAAAGTAAAGGATAAAATAGACTTATGGATTAATAAGTTAGGACATAATTGGAAAGAAAAATAGGAAACAATCTCACCACACCAAATCGGTTGTTTCAAAAAATGAGATTTTTCATTATTCCGGAACAATGGATTTAACAATACAATACAATCAATTTTAGTGAAACAATCAAAATTAACATTGTTCCTGGTTAACAATACAAAACGATAGAATGAGTAACAATCATCCAAACAAGCTGCTATGTTTATCCAATTTTTACTTGTTAATCTCCAACGTATTTGAATTTCAAGAAAAAGGGACAAAGTAATATTCGTTGATACAACTCAAAAACTGATTAAGGAAAGAGGGGAAAACTAATAGGGAGACATATACTACAACGATACAAAAAATTTGCTGAATACCTGCAAAATCAACCAAAACAACCAGCATTAAAATGGTGTAGAAACTGAACCAAGCTACAAATCCGTAGTCACAAATGAGAAAACCAAAAACTAAAAATTAAACAAAATCAAAAAAGAGATCAAATTGCTAGAATCATATACCACTAAGCTAACACATGCAACACAAAGAGCAATTTGATGAAAATCAGAGAAAATGATGGCCGGAATTTTTTAAGTGAAACAGGATTGAGTACATGCAACGCAAAAAAGTTATCCAAATTAAAAGCGGTTTAAATCTACTGACTCCTTTGCTAATTAGTAAGGGGAGAAAACTGAAACTTCACAAAAAATTCCAAAAGAAACAGTAAAAAAGGACTAAGCAGAGAAGCAGAAATGGAAGTAGAGAAAAGAGGAAAACTCACCAGGAGAAGGAAGAACGACAGAAGAGAGAAACCAAATAATACACCCATGCATTAGAAAGAACACTGGAACTATCGAAAAGCATAGATCGTTCTCAATGACCAGAATTTCCTTTGATCTTCAGTAATGTGTTAAATCCTATGAAACGCGTACATCGATCTGTAATTCTCTAAAAAAAAGGATAATCAGTAGAGTCAATTTGGACCTCCTATTCAGAAGTTTGAAAGAAACCACGAAAAAGAGCAAATCAATTGAACAAATCCGGTTTGTTGCTCAATACTTGAAGGAAGAAGGAAGATATGGATTTACCTATGAAACAACTAATATTACGAAAATACCTTTCGTCTTAGTTAATACACTCTAGTAACAGAGTAGCGTAAACAAGAATCAAAGTAGCTCGAGCTAGAATTCCGAGATGGCGATACCAATTCTAACCCTACCCATTTAGAAACATACGCTTAATTGTTCGTCATCATCTTGTCTCGGTTATACAAAGATTGCACATTATCGGCTCAATACCAAAATCAAAGTGGTATGCGAGGTCTTTTCGATTCATTAGATTGTTAATTGATTCATTAACCTAATAAGTAATTCTTTAAATATGAATTAATTATTGCAATTGATTTTAGATACAGAACCAAGCCTATTGTGTTGCTTTAAGTTACTTCGTGTTTTCCCACTGTAGATGTTTCGCAGTATTGCAGTTGCCCTCTATACCTTTTTTTTTCGTTGTCCAAAGGAAAGCACTTATATCAAAATTAAATAAGAATAGTACAAGAAGGAGCACAGTGATGTGCCATCAGAACATTGGATCAAATTTGGCATAAATTGCTATTCCTGCTAACATTAATATTACAAGACAGAAAATTAGCTTGAGCAAGTAGGAGTCGCATGCATGTAGTCCCAGCCTTGACAGAAAATAAACTAGGACTGTTGAGAAATAGAATTTTTAATCTTCATATGAACTCTTCTTACTGAATTTTCACTGCCTTTTTTTAACATATAATAAGTGAAAGTTCCTTGTACTACCAAGGATATGTTCGGTATTTATGTATTTATTTTAAGTGTAATTAGGTAATTCAGAGTATAGAAGAAGGAGCATTGTGTTGTGCCATCAGAACATTGGATCAAATTTGGCATAAATTGCCATTCCTGCTAACATTAATATTACATGCCGGAGGTGCATCACTACTAGAAAACTGTCAAAAACCGTCCAAGAAAACTGATCGAAATCGATCGAAAACATAGAAAAACCGATCGATTTTAATTCGTCAAAAAAATAATGATCGCTAATGTGTGGTGACCGAAAACGGTCGTAATTTCTGATCAAAGTCGATCGGTTAATTCAACCAAAGTTTGACCACTTTATCTGACAATATTTGTTAGCAAAATAAATATACCGACCGAAATCAGTCGGTAATATGTAAATTATTTTTTATTTATTTTTCAAAATAGCGACCGATTTCGGTCGAAAATATAATTATTTGATAATTTTACATTCCTTTTTAAATTTTAACATACCGACCGTCAGTTGGAATCATTAAAAAATAAATTAAAAAAGGTTATTTCCGACCGACTTCGGTCGGTAATTTCAAATTTCTGCAGATTGTACATTGAAATTACCGAGTGAAGTCGGTCGGAAATTATGAATTTTTGGGCTTTTAATATGATCATTCCGACCGAAATCGGTCTGAAGTCGGTCAATTTTTTGGGTAAAAGCATAGCAGAATATGACTACTTTTAAGGTACACCACCAGTCAATTACAACCAATAATCATCCTATAATGGAAGCATTACATTGCTACCATTCAAGCACAATTAACCAACAACAACCACAATTAACTAACAACAACAACAATTAACCAACGCCTACCACAACAACAACGCTAATAACAACCACAACAACAACAACAATAAAAATATTCAATAACAAAATAATATCAATAATACAATCATCATTCAAAACTATTCCAACTAAATATTCACAAGTTCAAGACTTTGTTTAGTGATACACACCGTTCAAGGAGTGTTTTGTACTGCATCATCTCCATCTTCACTACTAGAAGCTTCATCTTCGGTATGGTTCGAAGGATCACGACAAAAAGGATTAGCATCTGGGGAAGACTCACGAGTTCGAGGAATCGGGAAAGCACCACTAGCAAGAAGATTGGTTAGCTGACCTTGAAGGATATTAAATTGTTGGTCCCTTTTTTTTCTAGCTGACCTTGAAAGCTATCAAATTGTTTATCTCTCTTTTTTTCTCTAGCCTTTGCCTATTTAAGCTCTGCTGAAAGCTTTGCGATCTTATTCTCCATAGCCGAGAGAGTCGACCTATCAAATGTCTCGCCCTGGGCGAAAGTCCCTATAATTTGCAATCCAGCCCTGTAGCGCTGAAATGATCTCTCTGGAAGGCCGTATGCTATCCCCTTTTAAGGAACACCGACAACATCCAACCAAATATTCTGCGCTTCGTCGTCTGAAATAGAAGGTGGATCGCCTTGCTCATTCGGTGGCAATCGTTGACTGTACTCCTCCACAGTAGTCTTATAACGATCCTTTATTTAGGAGATCGAATATTATTAACTATATAATACTATAAACATTAATTTTAAGTTATAGTAGTTATGAAACTTACATATGTAGTCTCTGCCCGGTCCTCATCTCAACTACTAGGATTTGTCGGTGCCTTCTTCTTCTTCTGGATGTGAGACTCCACGAATAACTCAGCGTGAGTCAGCTTCCTTCCATATTTATTTCCTATAAATTTATTAAAACATGTTAACTAAATTAAAATAAAAATAGTTCGATAAAAAGTAGATTTAAATGCTTTAAGGAATTACCAGTAGTCTCCTCGCAGTCCCCATGCTCCTTGCACCCACACAGTGCAAGGAGCCACCCTTCTCAGATGCTCGGGCCTTCTTTCTACGTTTGCTCCTCTTCTCGAAATCCTCAGTGGCCCACTGCCTCAGCAGATCCTCTCATAAATGTGGTAGAACCTATGAAGGCTTCTTGTTTTTCTTCCGAGTAGAACAGAAGGAATTAGATAGTCTCTTACGACATTTGAACTCAAAATTTGCAAGAATGGCACTGTTATACAGGTACTCCCATACACACTTAGTCTGCAAAAGAAGTGTGTAATGTTAGATGAAAATATTGTTAATATAATGCTTAAATAGATAAGAATTGTATTAAAACCTTACATTGGTGGAAAATTTGCTCCACGAGCTTTGGTGGAAAACTACTCCAAGTTGCATAGGGTGAATCATACAACCGACCAAGAGCTTCAGTGATTATCTTTGTAGTCTGATGACTAGGTATGAACCCGCTACATAGAAATTACATTAAATAAATAAGACTAGCCATTATAATTCAGCAAAAATAAAGAAGTAATAAATAAATCTTACCGATTGATCTCAGGCCTGATGATCAAACTATGATAACGGTCATACCGCACTGCATGTGGATCATCATCCTCCGGTATATCTGAAGCGTGCATAGAAAGGGAGGCATCTAGCTCAGCGCTACTATCCCGAAGGCGAATTTTAGAAATGACAGGAGACGAACTCCGTGGAGAGGAAGACGTGGTCGCTGATGAAGATGGATGCAATCTAGACCCCTGTTGCGATCCAGATCCCTGTTGTGATACAGGTGGTTGTAATCTAGGTGGATGTGATCTAGCTGGTGGTGAAGCAAATAGAGCAGATGACGGGCGTATCACCACATCGCCCTGTGACTGCTGACTCGGTATACCCATGTATCTATATGCATGATTATGTGGAGGAAGCGGCGTATAGCCCTGTGGTGGAGAATGGTAAGAATACTATTGGGAGGGCAAATGGTAGGTAGTCTACTAAGTAGATGGATGTCGTGCAAAAGATGTATTCCTAGAAGATTGATGCCGACCATCAACAGCGAGGGATACAAGTGTGGATATCGAGGGTGTAGCACTATCCTCATGATCAATAGTCCTCTTATCTTTCCTAGACCTACTTTAACCCATACCGGTCATCTGCATAAATTAAAGAAAATGTTAGAATTGAGAATACAAATCTATATAAGTTGAGAGCACTTCAAGAAACTAGCATGCTAGTCGTCTTCGAAATATCCTTCCCCATCCGAAAATTCTTCCTCTTCACTTATTTCATTTTCATCAGGTAATTCTTCATCCTCATTTTCTATGGTTGTTATTTCCTCCATATCAACTTCTTCTAATATGCGTTGAGGATGCTCCAAGTCATTTTCTAACTGATCGTCCACCATTTGGTTAACACTTGAGGTATCATTTTGGTAAGCAACATCTAGTACATTCTCAACTTTCACCCTACCAATAGTCTTAGTTTTGATTACAACTAATCAATCAGACTTATCTCTCTGCAATGGATATGGAGCATAATATACTTGCCTAATATTTTCTGCAATTATAAAAGGATCATAGCGATCATACTCCCTCTTTTTATTAACCTCAATTATGTTGTACTGCGAGTATACATTTGTACCTCTTTTAGGTATTGGATCAAATCACTTGCATCAGAAAAGTATGATCTTCTTATTTGGTCAACCTGAATATGATAATTCTAGAATCCCTTTTATCACACCATAATAATTATTTTTCCCATCCTGGTTACTTTCAACACCTTTAATACACACCCCACTGTTATTTCTTTTTTTTATACTTAGACCATTCCTCGGTATGAAATTTATAACCATTCACAAAATATTTAGACATAATTGTAACCGTAGGTGCAAGTCCCGAAGATATATGTTTCAAAAATTGATTAACACCGTTATTTGGATTATTGACGTACATGTAGTGTTAAAAAAATCACAAGTGAGAAAGTATATTCACAAGTGACCAAGTATGTATATTCACATGTGAGCAAGTATGTAAGCTGTACTTACACACTCTTTAAACCACGCCTCAAATGTAGAATAAACAGCATCATGGCCAAATTAACTCACGAAGTCACTGAGCGACACATTAAAAATTTTATTAGTTGCATGTAAATTAATATTACGTCAACACTTACTTAAGAAAGGGTTAAACTTTCGGACAATTTAGAAATACATAATTTGAAACTAATTTGTACTCTATACTACTTAGGCCCCTTTTTGATCGATCTTTAGAACCTCGGCCTGGTTGATTGAATATGGATATTGGTGGATATAATGAATCATTATCAATCACGACATTGTGTCGATTGGGCCTATTTCTAGCACATGGCACATGACACTCGAAGTAGTAAGAATAAAAATGGGCAGTTTTCTTTGCAAGATAGGCTTCACATATAGATCCTTCAATCCTATCCTTCTATTTAACAAATCATTTTGCACTTGCCGATAGTCCTGCACAATGTCATATTAGACGATAACATTAAAGAAAATTACAAGAATGAATCAAGGTTTGATCATTACCTCTCGAATAGATACATCCACCTGCATTAAACTGGCCTTCCAAGTCATGCTTCGTGTACAAGGTGAATTGAAAGGTGTTCCATCACATCAAATAAACCACATGAAAAAATCCTTTCCATCTTATTACTGATTACAAGAATATTCCGATTCATTTGAAATAGGTTTTCTTCCCTTAATATGGTAGAACATAAGTCTTTGAAGAATAAACTTATCTCTGTGATGGGTTTTCAGATATTTTCAAGCAAACCACAAAATGCAATAGGGATTAAAGTTTTTATGAAGATATGATAGTCATGACTTTTCATATGAGTCAGCTTTCCTTCAACCATATTGGCATATTTTCCTAGGTTTGAAGCATAGCCCTCAAGCATCTTTAGGTTTGTAACTCACTCAGAAATTCTTCGTCTTTGTTCCAAAGGGAATGTGTAGTAGGCCTTGGGCTTGGACACCTTACCATTATTCGTAGACTGCAAATGTAATTCAGGCCGCCTGCAATATTCTTATAAGTCCAGTCTAGCATTCGAGTTATCTTTTGTCTTATTCTTATCATCCATCAATTTGTTGAATAAATTGTCAAAATAAGTCTTCTCAGTATGCATGACATCAAGATTGCGTCAGAGAAGATTATCCTTGTAATATGGCAACTCCCAAAATATGCTCTATTTTTTTCAGTTATGGGTAACACCATATCCAGAAAATGTAGAAGGTGGGGCCTCAGTAATTTTAGTAAAGTTTTGAACCCTCTCCTAAATTTTCTCACCGGATAAAATTGGAGGTGGCAAATCATGTTCAATTGTATTCTTTTTGAATGCATTCTTCATCCTTCTGAACTCATGATCAACTGGCAAGAACTGAAGATGACAATCAAACCATGATTGCTTTCGGTCATGTCTTAAAGTGAACGCTTTACCATTCTCCATGTAGTAAGGACATGCTAAATTTCCAGCAGTCATCCACCTAGTCAACATTCCATACGCAAGAAAATCATTAATGGATCATATTAAATTAGCACGCAAGTTGAAATTTTGCTTAGTTGATATGTCATATGTCTCAATTCTATCATACCACAACTGTTTTAGCTCATCAATCAGAGATTGCAAATATACATCTTTGGATTGCGGGGATCGGGAATAACAGAATTTAAAAAAATATATGGACTAGTCATACACATTTCAGGCAGAAGATTATACAGCGTAATAAAGACTGGCCAACATGAATATGGTGTTTCAGAAACAGAAAATGGCGTGAAACCATCAGCACACAAACCCAATCGAACATTCCTCCGTTCACTAGCAAAATTCGGATACGTCCTATTAAAATGCTTCCAAGCTTCCTCATCAGAAGGATGACACATAATACCGAGCGGCCTTCTATTTTTATAATACCATCTTATATGAGGAGCGGAACTCATCGATGTGTACAACCTCTTTAATCTAGGAATAAGAGGTAGATAATACATTGACTTCACAACAACCTTCTTCCCGCTGGAAACCCATTTAAAATGAGATTTTTCACACAATTTACAACTTTCTAAATCTGCATCACCCTTATAATACAACATGCAATCATCTTCACAACAAGCGATTCTCATAGACGAGAGTCTTAACTTAGAAACTAATATTTTAGCCTTATAAAAATCTTCAGGTATGTTAAAAGTTGGGTCAAGTAGTTCACTCATAAGGCCAATAAAATAATCCATTCCCACTTGAGAAATATTGGTATCTGATTTGATACTTAATAATCTAACCGCAATAGACAACTGAGAGTGCATACTCCCCTCACTTAGTGGATGACTAGCGGACTCTAACTGTTTATAAAAATATTTTGCCTCTTCGTTAAGAACTTGTTCAACTCTTTCATGGAGTTCAAACTCGAAGTGCATCCCAAAAGCATCTACAACTATTTCATGGTATCTAGGATACTGGACGTTATTCTCCACCGACCTACTACTTGCACCAACAACTATGTTATGAAATACATCATCACTACCATCAACCTCTCCATGACTAGTCCACATAAAATAATTATCCATAAACTCTTTTTTATAAATATGAGTCTTAACATCTTACGATCCCAAAAAATGCAAACACTTGCACTTCACACAAGGACACATAACCATCCCTCCAATCTGAAATGTTTCAAGTGACATTGCATGCCTAATATATTTGTCACATCCCTTTTATACCCCAAAAGATATATATTTATGCATTGTTGTGGGTTAAAAGAGTTTTTCCATTTGAAATGACAAATTTGAGTAGGGATTATTTTATTTACAAAGTCGCCACTTGGAATTGATTTTTTGGTATTCCAAGTAACCTTTTATTTGAATCCCTAGTCAAAGGAAGGTTTGATTCTATTTTAATCGGTCCGCAAAAATAAAGTTCGGGTATGGAATTCTGTTGACCGAGGAGAAGGTGTAAAGCATTTTCCGAGTCCCATGGTTCTAGCACGGTCACTTTATTGACTTAAAACTTGGCTTGAATTAATTTTAGACAAACTGTGATTTATATAATTTTTATTTTTTTCTTATGTCCGCTTTTATTGCTTAATTATTAGAATTACTAAAGAATGACTTGGAGAATATTACGTTGTCATGACTACGCTACGCAAGCGAATGCGTGATCGGAAAAAAAACTTATTATAATCGTGCCTGACAAGCGAATGCGAAATCATGACAATCAATTATTTGTAGTACATTTGAGAAATTACTACGTTTGTGCTTGAGGAAAATAGTTTAGGAAATTATTAAATGCAACTATCGCGCTACGCAAGCGAATCCGCGATTATAGCAAAAGATTAATTAAATTAGAAATTAATTAAGATATTGAGATTATTGAATTAACTTATTAAGTGTTAAACATCACGCTACGCAAGCGAGTCCGTGAATAAAAAAGTTAAAGCGCGCCTACTAATCCCCTTAGCGTTTAAAATAATTTTATTAGTGACCAAGTATTTAAATTATTACTTAAACTTAAGAGAAGGTTATTCGACTAACTGAGTGTTAAATATTTCGGGACAACATAAGGTATAGCGTTTATTGAGTATAGACAATGGACCTAAAAGCTTCCTAGCGATTTCTTTGAGATTAAAAGAGTAAAGCAAAGAAAAGGCACGTATGTGATTATTAAATCTACTCATGGCCTAATGTTGACCAATGAAACGAAACAATTAATATTTTTGGAGCCCAATTCCCTTCATGTTGGTACCTGACACTTATATCCCTAACATGTAACTTTCTTTTATACCTTAATAACTGAAAACTTGGTTACCAATCTTAACAAATACGCATGCTAACACATCAGTTGTAGAAAGCATGTAACTGAACCAAACCAAAGATATTAGCATGAATATGTATAAATATGTTAATGAAAACTCATGAAGTCAAAACAGAGGGTCAAGTAACCTAAACTCAAACATGGAACATGAATTGATGAATGAACTTTAATCACTAAAAGTAAAATGTGAATGGGAATCTACACTACCCCGTTCGATATAGACCGTTTAGAATGCAGTTTTGACCACAATGTAAAGAAGAACTAATGATTTAACTAAGTTTCAAAAGATTTACATGATGATAACAACTAAAATAACATTCATCTTGAAACGAATTCATGTTTCAACAGCCAAACCAGGGTCAAATTCTTCTTATTTCATCAAGAATCTACAATACAAGAATTTGAATGTTACCTGGTTTGCAGAATAATAAAATACAGCAGTGCAGCAATAGAAATTCAGCAGCAAAGATAAATAGAAACACCAGTAGGAACAATAACGAAATCAGCAGTGCTAAAGCAGCCTAGAAATCTTAGTAAAACCAGTGATTTTTCAAGAGAAGGAACTCAAAAACAAACTATAAGACTCTTCTATTTTTCTGAAAAATTATGTACTCTAAGACTCACTCCTAAAGATTACAATTTCAGCTTACTAAAGGAAGCTTCAACTGAAATTTCTCTCTCAAAGTTCTCCTTTTTATCAGTGAGTAGAGATTTGTATATCCAGTCTAGAGTGTGTAGAAGATGTGTCTTTTAATTTTGAAAAATAAGTCCTTTTGGACAGATTTTGGTCACCAAAAATATGTCCAAAAGGACTAACTTTTATGTGCCAAAACAGTCTTCTTTTCACCAAATTATGACACAAGGTAGAGCAGTTGTATTTTCTAGCATGCGTAAAATAGTAAAAGTAAACTAACATGTACCCTATTTTCATTATTTACCTTCTACCCTTCATAAAATAATATCAAACTACTTCAGCTGATTCAAATCAGTATAGAAGAAGAAAATTCAACATTCATCTTAGCCAATTAAACCAAATTTAAACTCAAATAATCATAGACGACATCAACATCAAACGACTGATATGAGCAAAACATATTAGAATGAAGTAATTAGTTAAAACAACTAACTAAGAAACAAACCAATCGGTTCGTAAAAGTATGAGAATCTGATTACAACCTAGAACATGATTTCTTATTGGTTAAACTAACTAATTAAATCAGTTATTAATTATTACTTAAACTTAAGAGAAGATTATTCGACTAACTGAGTGTTAAATATTTCGGGACAACATAAGGTATAGCGTTTATTGAGTATAGACAATGGACCTAAAAGCTTCCTAGCGATTTCTTTGGGATTAAAACAGTAAGGCAAAGAAAAGGCACGTATGTGATTATTAAAGCTACCCATGGCCTAATGTTGACCAATGAAACGAGGCAGTTAATAATTTTGGAGCCCAATTCCCTTCATTTTGGTACCTGACACTTATATCCCTAACATGTAACTTTCTTTTATACCTTAATAACTGAAAACTTAGTTACCAATCTTAACAAATACGAATGCTAACATATAGGTTGTATAAAGCATATAACTGAACCAAACCAAAGATATTAGCATGAATATGTATAAATATGTTAATGTAAACTCATGAAAGAAGTCAAAACAGAGGGTCAGGTAATCTAAACTCAAACATGGAACATGAATTGATGAATGAACTTTAATCACTAAAAGTAAAATGTGAATGAGAATCTACACCACTCTATTTGATATAGACCAAGTAGAATGCAGTTTCGACCACAATGTAAAGAAGAACTGATGATTTAACTAACTTCCAAAAGATTTACATGATGATAACAACTAAAATAACATTCATCTTGAATCGAAATTATGTTTCAATAGCCAAACCAGGGTCAAATCCTTCTTATTTCATCAAGAATATGCAATACAAGAATTTGAACGTTACCTGATTTGCATAATAATAAAATACTGTAGTGCAACAATAGAAATTCAACAGCAAAGACAATAGACACACTAGTAGGAACAACAACGAAATCAGCAGTGCTAAATCAATGCAGAAATTTTAGTAAAACCAGTGATTTTTCAAGAAAAGGAACTCAAAAACAAACTCTAAGACTCTTCTATTTATCTGAAAGATTATGCACTCTAAGTTTTATGACCCAGTTTCCCCTATAGACCGTGATATCGCCCAACGTTACTACTAGGCAAGCCAACCGTGAACTAACCATGTAATTGTTTCTCTTAACCGTTTAGAAATAGTTAATTCTTAATTATTGAATAAATAAGATGTAACAATTTAGTAAAATGTGAGATAACCAATTTTAAGAGCAACCGAAATAAAGTAAATAACCAAAAATCATCAAGTGTCTACTAGCATGATCTCCAAGAAGTGTCACAAGTGTATGAGCTACTAGTAGAATATACAAAAATACTACACTACTATTTGAAGTGAAATAGACAGAAAGTAAAAACAAAAGGAAGACTTCGGGTGCTGCAGAACGGGTTCGGAAGGCAGCTCACCACAAAGTCTCGTAGAAATCAAGGATGCGCGCCAGACTGATAACCATATGCACCTGCCTCTGATCCTGTACGATTAGTGCAAAAGTGTAGCATATATAAATAACATGTACACAGTAAGTATCTTGTCTAACCTCTAAGAAGTAGTGACGAGGGGTCGACTTCGACACTTACTATGGGCTAACAATAAAATACCAAAATTATAATTAAGCATGTGCTATATAAATACAGCTGAAAACTCAATAACAAGAAATAAATACACAATTCTTTCACTAATAATAAATCCCAAATTAATTTTCATCATTTAACAAATTAATCTCTCAAGCCAATAAAATAATATCAATTATAATTGGGGTCCAAGAATTATTACGCACGAATTATGCCGAGGTCGTACGACCCGATCGAACATACAAATATATATAAATTGTGCATTGCCGAGGGTCGAACGGAATGAACCATAGATGCATCTATTCTGCTGCCGAGGCGTTCTGCCCGCTCCACAGGAAGAGAACAATACTTTATAAAAAACCAATACAAAGATTATTAAGAGGCTAATATTCAAGAAACACCAATTCTCATTAACGGTCCAGTGACCCATCCAAAACTCAAGTAATTGAAATTCGATTTATCAAGTTCCAATATGATTTAAGCACTTAAATTAACAAGTAGGGTGCAAACATCGCAAGTATAACATGATTTGGGTCCTAAACTACTCGGACATAAGCACAATTAGTAGCGACGTACGGACTTTCGTCACCTCGTGCGTAAATAGCCCCCAGAAATAGGAGCACACATTAATTCAATCCACCTATGGGATTAAATCCTTCTTACAAGGTTAGAAACGAGACTTACTTCGTCTCAAAGCTTACTTTTCGGTCTACCAATATACTTTAAACCCTCAACTCGGTGCCAAATGACTCGAAAATAGTAAAATGTCATATAAAATAATCAATACGTGCTCAAACGTTCATATTCTAACTATTAAAGTGATTACCCAATCCTAAATTGAAGAATTTTTAAAATTCATCCCCGAACCAACGTGCCCGAATTCTGGAAATTTTCGAAGAGACTTGTTACCCATAACCATTTTCGTGGTTTACCATTTTCACTAAATTCCATAATCATTTTCGTGATTAAATCCAATTTTATCAAAAACCTAGGTTTTTTGTTTTATCTAAACCCATGATTTCACAAATTTTACATGTTAAATCTTTCCATAATCTATGTATTTAACTCACATTGTGTAGGAATTACTTACCTCAAAGTGTTAGGTGAAAACCCCCTTCTAAGATCTCCAAATATCGCCCAAGGAATGAAATAAATGAGCTCAAAATGCTTAAGTCCCGAATTAAATGAGGTTCTGCCTCTAGCGTTTTTTGCACCTGCAGTGCCTCTGCCGCATTTGCGGTACCGCACCTGTGGTACTAGGTCCGCTTCTGCGGAGTTCCTCAAGCCTAGTGAAGTGAGGGTCGCCTCTGCAGACGGGATGTCTGCTTCTGCGATCCCGCTTTTACGGCGAATAGGCTGCTCCTGAGGAATGAGCCACTTCTGCATCCTCCCCAACTGCACCTGCGCGTTCGTATGTGCGCACAAAATCCCGAATCTGCGGTACAACGCCAACATTCTCAAAGCCTCTTCTATGACCCATCCACGCATCTGCGGGCTCGCACCTGTGGCCCAAAGCTTGCAGGTGCGGGCATACCAGAAGTGATGCACCAGCAGCCCTTTTGAGTTTTAACTCAATTCGCGCTTCGTCCGAATGGCCTCCAGGGCCCCGAGGCCCCGTCCGAACGTGCCAACAATTTTAAAATCATAAAAGAGACTCGCTCGCACCCTTGGAATGCATAAAAAATAACGAAACAAAGAATCATACCCTAAACCAAATTGAATCAACTTTTGAACTTCAGGTTCTTCCAACTTACTCCGAACGCGCCGAAACATACTTAGACTACTCGGAATGATACTAAATTTTGCGGGAAAGTCTTAAATCACCATACGAAACTGTTCCTAGGTTCGGAATTCCAATTAGACCTCGATAATACCAAATCCTACTTCAAACCAAATTTAAAGAACTTTAAAACCTTCAAAGAGCCAACTTTCACTATTAGGCGCTGTAGCGCTTCCGGGTCATCCAAATACCCATCTGAATATAAGCCCAAGTCTAAAATCATCACTCAAACCTATTGGAATTGTCAAATCCCAATTTCGAGATCGTTTGCTCAAAACATTGACCAAAGTCAAACTTAGCCCTTTTAGCCAACCTTAAGGAACCAAATATTTCGATCTCAATCCGAACCATTTCAAATCCCGAACTAACAATCTCCGCAAGTCGTAAAAAATTAAAAGCATGTACGGGGAGTCTTATTTAGGAGAATGAGGTTCTGGAAGGTAAAACAACCGGTCGGGTCGTTACACTAAGACTCACCCCTAAAGCTTATAATTTTAGCTTACTAAAGGAAGCTTCTACTGAAATTTTTCTCTCAAAGTTCTCCCTTTTTTCAGTGAGTAGAGATGTGTATATCTAGTCTAGAGTGTGTAGAAGATGTGTATTTTAAGTAGAAAAATAAGTCCTTTTGGACAGATATTGGTTCACCAAAAATCTGTCCAAAAGGACTATCTTTTGTGTGCCAAAACAGTCTTCTTTTCACCAAATTATGACACAAAGTGGAGTAGTTGTATTTTCTAGCATGCTAAAAATAGTAAAAGTAAACTAACATGTACCCTATTTTCATTATTCAGCTTCTACCCTTCACAAAATAATATCAAACTACTTCAGTTGATTAAAATCAAATCAGTGTAGAAGCTAAAAATTCAGCATTCAACTTAGCCAATCAAACCAAATTTATACTCAAATAATCATAGACGACATCAACATCAAATGACTGAAATGAGAAAAACATATTAGTAACGAAGAAATTAGTTAAAACAACTAACTGAGCGACAAACCAATCGGTTCATAAAAGTATGAGAATTCGATTACAACCTAGAACATGATTTCTTATTGGTTAAACTAACTAATTAAATCAGTAACTAAAACAATTAACCATATATAGAAACAAACATTAAGGACAACTAAAGACGTATTAAACGACAAAACCATTAACAAATCAACGACGAAATTAGAGATTAGACTATACGTAACAGAAAAATAAGACAAAACTTAATCCTAAACTAAAACCTAAAAACAATTATGATGAAAAACCAGAAAAAATGATTAAGATTTTACCAATTTAAGAATTTAAGTGCTAGAGTGCCAATTCAACAACAATGTGAACTTCGAGTATGATTTTGTAATTGATAAATCGTGACCGCAAACTTCGGTAAGCCGAAGGTGAGTCGCGATATCACCAATAACAAAGTCGTGCTTCGAGTTTGAGGATGGCCTAAATAGAGGCATAGTGGATTGAGTTTCGGGTTTGGGCAAAATTGGTTGAGTTTCGATGGGATTTGGAGGGTGTGAATTATAGGTTTGGGGAAAGGATGAAGAGAGGATTACGTGGTGACATTTTAGGGGCGAGTGGAGGTGCCTCCATGGCGGCGGGTGGCGGTAGTGGCGGTAGCACGAGGTGAGGGAGAGGGTTTTAAGGATTTTGGGGTACGGAATGGGAACGTGTAGGAAGAGAGGAGGAGCTGGTGAAGTTTTGAGGGGTTTTGGGCGGTGGCGCGCAGCGGGGCAGAGGCGGCGGCGCGACTAGGGTTTGGTTTTGTCAATTTTTGGTGGAGATTTGGTGGATTTGGGTTGTGGATCTAGAAGGGGTGAGTAGAGGAAGGAGATGGTGTAGGTTTAATGCTGTTTGGAACACCACCAGCAGCAGCGCACGGTGGAGGCAGTGGTGGAGACGTAGAGAGAGAAGGAAGAGAGAGATAGGGAAGACTAGGGTTAGGAGAATGGTAAAAATCTGATTTCTTAAGGTATTTTATTTGACATGGGATATCAAATAAGGGCTGTTAGATCAAGGAAAGTGGACGGATGAGAATGATTGTTGAAGTCACTTAAGTGAAACGACATAGTTTAGCATAAAACTACGTCGTTTAGAAACAAGTCTTGGAAGACAACCTATTGGACTGGGTCGGATGAAATGGGTTGTTGATTTGGATCAAATTTGGCCCAATCTCTTACCCCTTAAATTGAACTAGTCTATTTTAATACTAAAAGTGCACAAATAAAAGGATATTACTTTTGGTATTTTAAAGATGCAAACTAGAAATGCCCAAATAGAAGAGAGAAATATTTTTAGTATTTTTAATAAAGGAATGCAAATAAAAATGTAAAAATAACTAAAAATCATCCAAAAATTAGTATTTGTAAGAGAATTAGAAGTGAGCAAAAATTAGGTATTCACAGCTGCTCCTCTTTGCTCGAGAACATGAAGAGTTTTCATGCAAAGAAAGTGAATTCCATAACTAATTTTACTCGTATATCACTCCAATGAAAGCATTTTTGAAAAACGTGACCGAACCTTGATTCCGAGATTGCCTACATATCCTTGTCTATAAAGGAATCATGTCAGTGTAGTTCTAAGTAAACTTTGGTAGCTGGGACTACTGAACACCGAGTTAGATTTGCTGCTACTATTGTTGTTGTTGTTACTATTACTTGTTGCTTACATTAAAATGAAAAGAGAAGAGAGCTCCATATGTCTACAAACTAGGAGTTAGAAAATTCCTATCTATGTGCTTTCTGGAGTCAAATCTGGATTATTGACCTGCTCGCTTGTATTGACCTTAGATTGGATCTTGCTGATGTTTGGAAGCAAAGATAATGACTCAATCTCAGTTGCTTGCTTTCCTGATCCTAAATTGAGAAGATGAATCTTGAGAAGCTGGATTGCTGACAAATTGTCAAAGTCAACTCCAACTATCATGTGATCGAAAGACTTCTTTCTTCTTATGATAACTGAAACTGCAAGCTTTAATCGTCACAACCTGTGCTCTACGTCGGGGCCTGCAAAGCCATCAAAGAAGAACAAAATGAACAATATTTTCTGCCCCAGTTTGGCGCTGAGAAACTTTTGTGAGATATTGGGTAAAGCTGTAGATCAACTTATTTTATTTTAAAGATGCAAAAATGATACTGAAGACTTTGAATCGAATGTGCTTCTCTTAGGAGTAGAACTGATAAAACTTAGACTAGGAGGTGCATCTCCCATGGGTAGTATTGGAATGACTACAAGATTGAAGGACTCGAACTAGGAATTGCGTCTCCTAGAATTAATGATCCATATTAGAAAGTATGTCTCCTATTAGAATGAACATGGTTGAATCAAGCTAGGAAGTGCACCTCCTACGAGTGAGGTTGAAAGACTCAGACTAGGAAGTGCGTCTCATAGGAATAAAGGTATAGATTTAGGAAGTGCATCTCCTATTAGAATAAATCAATCTAGGAAGTATGTCTCCTACGAGTAAGGTTGAATGGCTTGTACTAGGAAGTCCATCTCCATCAGATTAGGAAGTGCGTCTCCTATGAATGAGGTTGAAAGGCTTGGACTAGGAAGTACGTCTCCTAGGGTTAATGGGTCAGATGAGGAAGTGCGTCTCCTATTGGAATGGCTCAAACTAGGAAGTGTGTCTCCTATAAATGAGGTTGAAACGTTTGGACTAGGAAGTGCATCCCTAGGATTAATGGTTCATATTAGGAAGTGCGTCTCCTATTGGAATGGCTCAAACTAGGAAGTGCATCTCCTACAAATGAGGTTGAAAGGTTTGGACTAGGAAGTGCGTCTCCTAGGATTAATGGTTCATATTAGGAAGTGCGTCTCCCATTGGAATGACTCAAACTAGGAAGTTCATCTCCTGCGAGTGAGGTTGAAATGCTTAGACTAGGAAGTGCGTCTCCTAGGATTGATGGTTCATAGTAGGAAGTCCCTATTGGATTGACTCACACTAGGAAGTGCGTCTCCTACGAGTGAGGTTGAAAGTCTTGGACTAGGAAGTGCGTCTCCTAGGATTGAGGGTTCAGAGTAGGAAGTGCATCTCTATTACAATGACTCAAACTAGGAAGTGCGTCTCCTATGAGTGAGATTGAAAGGCTTAGACTATGAAGCGCGTCTCCTAGGATTGATGGTTCAGATTAGGAAGTGCGTCTCCTAAAGGAATGACTCAAACTAGGAAGTGCGTCTTCTACGAGTGAGGTTGAAGGGCTTGAACTAGGAAGTGCATCTCCTAGGATTGATGGTTCAGTTAGGAAGTATGTCTCCTATTGGAATAACTCAAACTAGGAAGTGCGTCTCCTACGAGTGTGGTTGAAGGTCCTGGACTAGGAAGTGCGTCTCCTAGGGTTAATGGTTCAAATTAGGAAGTGCATCTCCTATTAGAATGGCTAAAACTAGGAAGTCTATCTCCTATTGGAATGACTCAAACTATGAAGTGTGTCTCATACGAGTGTGGTAAAAAGGATTGGACTAGGAAGTGCGTCTCCTAGGATTATTTGTTCAGATTAGGAAGTGTGTATCCTATTAGAATGACTCAAACTAGGAAGTGTGTCTCCTATGAATGAGGTTGAAGGGTTTGGACTAGGAAGTGCGTCTCCTAATAGAAGAACTCAAACTAGGAAGTGTGTCTCCTACGAATGAGGTTGAAAGGCTTGGACTAGGAAGTGCGTCTCCTAGGATTTATGGTTCAGATTAGGAAGTGCATCCCCTATTGGAATGCCTCAAACTAAGAAGTGTGTTTCCTACAAATGAGGTTGAAGAACTTTGAGGGAATGTAACAAGAGGTTGGCGCCCTATATTAGTGAGAAAGAATGTAACCAGGGGTTGGTGCCTATATCAGTGAGAAGGAATGTATCCGGGGGTTGTCACTTTGTATTACTGAAAGGAATGTAACCAGGGGTTGGTACCCTGTATTACTGAAAGGAATGTCACTAGGGGCTGGTACCCTATATTACTGAAAGAAATGTAACCAAGGGTTGGAACCATGTATTACTGGAGAAGAACGTAACCAAGGATTGGCCCATGTATCACTAAGAAGGTATGTAACCATGGGTTGGTACCCTATATCACTGAAAGAAATGTAACCAGGGGTTGGTACCCTGTATTACTGAAAGGAATATTACCAGGGGTTGGTACCCTGTATTACTGAAGAGGAATGTAACCAAGTTTGATACCCTGTATTATTGAAAGGAATGTAACCAGGGGTTAGTACCCTATATTACTGAAAGAAAATATAATTAGAGGTTGGCGCTTTATATCAGTGAAAAGGAATGTAACCAGGGGTTGGCACCCTGTATTACTGAGATAGAATATGACCAGGGGTTGGCACCCTGTATTACTAAGAGAATTTAACCAAGGGTTGGCGCCCTATATCACTTAGAGAGAAGGTAACCAGGGGATAGGATACCTTGTATAAAAATGGAACCTCACTAAATTTGGGCTTGGGCGTATGTCCGGATCGGGTTTTGGAGAACCCGGGAGAGTTTCGGCACCTATTGTGGAAAGTTGGCATTTTGGAAGGATTCATAAATTTGGGTTGAAGTGTATTTCAAAGTTATCAATATCCGATTGGGATTCCGAGCATGGGAATAGCTCCGTATGGTAATTTTGGACTTAGGGACGCGTCCGGAAGTGGATTTAGAGGTCCGTAAGTCGTTATGGGTTCATTTGGCGAAAAATGAAAAATTGAAGGTTTTTGGAAAGTTTGACCGGGAGTGGACTTTTTGATATCGGGGTCGGATTCCAATTCCGGAAGTCGGAGTAGGTCCGTAATGTCAATTATGACTTGTGTGCAAAATTTAAGATCAATCGAATGTGATTTGATAGGTTTCGGCATCGAATGTAGAAGTTTGAAAATCTAAAGTTCATTAAGCTTGAATTGGGGTGCGATTCATAATTTTGGTGATGTTTGATGTGATTTGAGGCCTTGAGCAGGTCCATGTTATGTTATGGGACTGGTTGGTGTGATTTGACGGGGTCACGGGGACCTCGGGTGTGTTTCAGGGTGGTTTCAGATCAATTTGAGCTGTTTTGGAACTGCTGTTACTGGTATCTAGGTTCCTTCTTCGCGAACGCGAAGGGAGTCCCGCATTCGCGAAGAGGAACTTTGAGGCTGCTGGGATTTGGCCTTCGCAAACGTGAGGTAGTGGACGCGAACGCGAGACAGTAGCTGGGCAAGCCTTCGCGAACGCGAAGAAAAAAGGGGGAGATGGGCCTAAGGCCATTTGGCCTATGCGAACACGAACGCGAGGGGTTTGGGCAACTGGCTTTCACGAACGCGATTAGAGTGTCGCGAACGCGAAGAGAGAATTCTGGGCGTGAGGTTGTTGAGCCTCGTGAACGCGAGGGATGTGCCGCGTTCGCGAAGAAGGGTCGCCTGAGTAGTGAGGTTTTTAAAAGACGAGATTTGGCCATTTTCCTCCATTTTGTATTTGGTTGGGTAATTTTTGGAGCTCTTGGAAGGGCGATTTTCGTCATCTATGTCAAGGTAAGTGATTCCCACCTATTGAAAGTTAAATACTTGGATTATATAAGGATTTAGACTTGAAAATTTGTGGAAATTTGGGATTTTCAAAAAAAATCTAGAAATTGATATTTTTTGATTTTGACCACGAAATTGGACATGGAATTTGGAATAAATTATATATTTGAGTTCGTGGTGTTATGGGTAAAGTTTATCTTCGAATATTTTCGAAATTCGGGCATGTGAATCGTAAATTGCATTATTATGAGTATTAGAGTATATATTTATGGATTTGCACCTTTATTAACTAGTTTTGGAGCAATGGACATTGGTTTGGGTTGTTAGAAAGGCTTTGGAGCCGGTTATGGAATTTCGGAGCGAGGTAAGTCTCCTTTCTAACCTTGTAAGAGAGAATTAACCCCATAGGTGAATCAAATCATTATGTGTTTCTATTTATGGGGGCAACGTACGCACGAGGTGACGAGAGTCCATGCGTAGATACTATTATGCTTATGTCAGGGTAGTCTAGGACCCATATCATGTTATACTTGCGATGTTTGCACTTTACTTGTTAATTTAATTATTTAAAACATTCAAAAACTCGATAAAGAATTGTAAAAAGGTTAAACTTCAATTACTTGACCGTTCAATGAGAATTTAAAATTCTTGGAATATTTACCCCTTAATAAATTTTGAATTGGTTGTTTAATATGTTTATTTTTTTGTGGAGCAGGTCAAACGCCTCGGTAGCAAATATATGCATCTATGGTTAGCGCCATTCGACCCTCGACTGAGCACAGTTTAAATATTTATGTTGGATCGGACCATACGACCTCGGCATGATTTGTGCATGATATATCTTTGGAATTGATAATAATTGATATTGCTTTCATTGGCCCGAGATACAAAAATGTTAAATGACGAAAATAAATTTGAAAAGTTCCTATTAACAAAAGAATTGTTTATGTACTTCATGTTATTGAGTTTACAATCGTTCTATACAATCCACGCTTTATTATAATATCGGTATTTTATTGTTAGCCCTTAGTAAGTGTCGGATTCGCCCCCTCGTCACTACTTCTTCGAGGTTAGGTGGGATATTTACTGGGTATGCGTTGATTTATGTACTCATACTACACTTGCTGCACATTTTTGTGCAGGTACATATATGTCTAGTGAACTTGTGGGTGCAGTGGCATGGTTATGGCGGGGACTTAGGTGAGCTGCATTCTATACTACGATCCGCAGCCAGCAGAGTCTCTTTCAGAGTATTTATATTTCTCCTGTCCAAATTTGTATTCCGAACAGATGTTGTATTTTATTTTACATTCCTAGTTGAGGCTCATGCACTTATGACACCGGATTTAAGGGTGATTACGGGTTGTCCTGTATTGAAACTGTTAAAAATATTATTATTTACTCTGTAAATTCCATCTTTTGCTATTTAATTGAAGGAAATATGATTTCAAAAATATTAAAATAAGAACCAAATTAAATATTTATTTTTGGCTTGCCTGACAGCGGTGTCCAGCGCCATCACGACCTTTAATGAATTCTGGGTCGTGATAAAATTTTTCTCTTTGGAACTTCTGGTTACATGAACCCTCAGATCTTGCTTAACTTCAACAACTTATTGTGCATATTTCTTCTTCGGTATATCCTCTTTGATGTGCTAGGATTGAACTTGCTTTGTATAGTTAGAAAGCTGGTAATAGATTTTGAAATCATTTCTTGTGTGTTTTAACAAAGACTGAATCAAAATAATAATGCAAATGGACACAATGATGCGATGTAAAAGTAAGAAGGAATAGTATTTAACTAAAATGCCGCTTTAGGGGGAAAGAAAGAATGGAATCTTTTGAATGTGGTAGCCAACTTTAATGATCATGACATGCATTTTGGACTGAGCGGCTAAATCTATCCAACTAATCTATCCTTTCTTCTTGTTGTTCCCTTTCTTCTTTGAAGTTAGCCTCTTTATGCCAGTCATTTGCATCAGATCACAACTTACTTTCGACCAGCAGTGCCCCGAAAGGTTTTCACCAACCAGCCTCTCTCATTTATTTATCTCTACTTACCATCGCCTTATAGTGCCTATGAGGGTTTTCACCAATAAGACTCTCTCATTTTTATTCATTATAGTTTTTTCTTTTTGTGCGAGAAACTTGACACCGTTCTATGTCGTGTGAAAATTATTGCTTATTATGTGCTTCCATTGGCATTCTTAAAGACTAATTGGGATGTCTTTTTTTGGAAAACTTTTGGATATGGTTAGAAATAAAGGGTCGCATGATGGCTCAAAATAGATTCAAGATGATGGGGTTGTATACTTACAACTCTTAGAATCGACTCTTCATAATAATATAAGAAACACTTCTGCCCCAGTTTCAGATACTGGGAATTCTTTCCATCTTTTTTCTCTCTTTTCCTTTTCTTCTTCTTTTTTTTAAACAAATTGACCCAGCTCCTATTTTTTGGTGGCATGGATCTTCGACTTTTTTTTTGACTTTGACTCTATAGTTGATTCCAAAAGAGTGAGGGGTCAAAGAAAAATAAAACAAGCTCAAAAGGGGTGACGAAGGGTATAAAGTATTTAGGTAGAGAAAAATGGCCTCCCAGCCTGAAGAATGCCAAACATACTATCTCTTCTCAGGTTCGGCATTGATGGACATGACTATCTTCATGGTTTTTCCAGTTGTGTAGCTCCGTAGTCAATTATCTTGTTTGCAACAAATGACCTTTGACAAATTGGAGCCACCTTTTCTTGGTCTTTTTCTTGATGTGAAATGATGGACTTCAGTACCAACTAATCTAGTTTAAATTCTCTGGAATGCACCTTCTTTGGAGATTTGGGTCATTATGGCAGGTCATGGCCAAAACCCTTTCACTGTTTAGTCCAACCAAACTTCAAAACTTTCAATTATCCTTAAGCTAGTATTCATGATAGGTTTGGGATAAACATCTTTAACCTCAATAGATATGACTATTTCGGTTCCATGTGATCTTGACACAGGCTTATCATTAAAGTTTTTCAACCTCTTACTTGTCCTCCAAGTGTTTTTCCTCGATTAAATTCAAGATTGGACAGGCTTTCTAAAATCTAGCCGAAAGCTACATGCATGTCATCTCAATTTGCGTGAAAAGACCTATATATGCAAGAAGAAGTAAACACAATGGATTAAAATGACACAAAGAAAAAAAAGTTGCATTTCATTGATTAAAGGATGGAGATGTTTGATGACAGGACAAACAAACAACATCTGGATTACAACTTTGAAATAATTCAGATAACAGAAATTATGACAAAATAAGTTACCAAGTCTCATTTCTGGAAAATATGGGAGGGGCTTTCCAATTATCAAGCTCGACACCTTAGGTACGAATTTGCACATCAGTGTCAAACATGACCTTCAACCATTTTGATTGTCTTGCATTCAGTGGACATGTTCTTGACTGTTTCACCAAACCATCTACATATTGTAAATCACCTGAAAAGTGTGTGATTTGTCAAGATGTTTAGGGTGCCATTATCTTAGACCATGACATTCCTTCTTGAATCATCATTTCTATTTCCTTTTTCAAAGCCCGACAATCCTCAGTGCTATATCCCCGGACATTAGAATGGTACACATACCGTACAGCAGGGTCAAAACCTTTTGCATATGGATCCGAAACATACCCGTGAAACGACTCAATCACACCATAACGTTTCAACCTTTCAAATAAACTTGTGTGGGATTCTACGATTGACATGAAATTATCTATATGCTTATGTGCCCTTTCATACTCCCCTTTGGCCTCTTTTCGACTATGATGCCATCATGGCCTCCTTATCTTTCTTCTTTCGGTTTTCAAGGCATACCGACCCATCAGTAACTCTTCTTTTCTTCCTGCGCCCCTCAGCTAGTTGCAGTACCTTTTCAAGTGGGCGATAGGGTCACCGTGTCCATCATATTTCTCAAATTTCGGGGTCTTGAACCCTGGTTGCAAATGGATGTGATGGAACATGCATAGATCATTGAATGAGAGACTTTCATGATCACCTAATCCTTGAATGTTCTTTATGTTTTGCTCAAGACTTTTTATTTTTTCGGCCATCTCATCTGGCTCACCTGTCTTGGCAGCCTTTTTAATTTCCTCCAGTGACTCGTATTGAGGAGTCTGATTGTATGGAGCCGAGACCCTGAAAGCCATAACTGGAGAGAAGTATTGGCCATCATAAGCATGATATGGTGGCTCGATGTTTGTCCTCGTCACAGAATTTAGTGGTGGGATTGTATACAATGAAGCGCCAGATACGACGAGAGGGGTGTTCCTAACCGGTGCGGCTAGAGGTTGCACATTAGAGGTACCAAGGGCGAAAGGGAAGTTGTAGTTTGGCACATACTCTGGTGGTAGAATATGATCACTCGTTGTGGTGAGCGGTGGTTGAGTATCCAGAGGTATGGTGGAAGTTCCCTCTGAGAGACCTTAAGGTGAAGGCTGACCGGAGACCCAAGCCAATACACATGACAGTTGTTGTTTCAATCTTCTTACTTCCTCCGACTCTTGCTTAACTGACTGACCCTGGGGGTCTTCACTGACCAACTCGATTTCATATTGTTAGCCAATATTTCCTTTCCTTTAGATCTGGTGAAGTAATGATGTGTTGTCAGTTTTACCACAAACCAACCGCCTTAAGCTTAGTAGATAAGAGACAACAAACGTGTTAGGGTTAAGCATTTTACAGATATGAATCACACGTAATATACCATGCTCCTAACAATATCTCCACTTCTAACATGATTTTGGAAGGCTTCATGTTTCATTACGGCTTTTAAGGTTGCTGCTTATTGGCACTCTTATTTTTTTCTCTTTTTGTTTTTGTTTTTCTTTTTACTCACCTGATTTTGATCCCTTATTTTAGAGTCGTGGAAGAATATTTTGGTCGAACCTTTCGGGGGTTGTCTACGTATTATGTCGCCGCATGAATAAGATCATTACGTAGTTAGGGGAGATCAAGAATAAAGTAAATAAACTAACTGATTTTTACTCATATACAAATTAGACCACAAAATCTCCTAACAAGGAAAATATTTTTGGATTATTCATTTGGAAATTGTTGAAAGCAAGACTTCTAAAGATAAAAAATAATTCTCTTTTTTTTTTTGGTTTTTTTAAAAGACTTCTAAAGAAGAAAGGAAATAGTTTTGGGATTTTGTATTTTTGCCGTTGAATTTCCAAAAAAAACAAAGAAAAATTTTTTGTTGAAAGAAATACTTCTAAAGAAGAAAGAAAATATTTTTTTTAGATTTCGATTTTGCTTTTTTTTTTTTAGAATCTTCAAAAGAAAGACATCTAAAATAAGGAAAGAAAATATTTTTTGATTTTTAATTTTTGCCTTTGAATTTTCGAAAATATTTTTTGGATTCTGAGTTTTCTTTTTTAATTTTCGAAAGAAAAATTTCTGTAGAAGAACGAAAATATTTTGGAATTCAAATTTTTTTTTGTTAAAAGGAAATTCTGAATTTGATGTCTCAAAGATTGGAAAATATTTTTGAATTTTTTAAAATTGGGGGCCGGACCTGATTAGGGTTTTCTACGTATCTCACATCCAGTGAGAATCAGACCCGCGTAGTTCGGTGATAAAATTTACAATGAAACTAACTATATTTTCTCTTTTTATTTTCTTTTTATGAAAAAATAATCATTGATACCACACGCATGAGACCATTTCGAGCTTTTTTATTTTTGTTTTTTTAATTTTAAAAAGAACGGACATTTGTACAGAAATCGGGAGCATTCTTTTTATTTTTCTTTGCTCATTTAACTAATCCACCCTAAAGTCGATCAACACGCAAGCCTTCCAAATAATGTAACAGGTAGCACATAAGGGAACATGATGGTATCAAAGAGGATACCTGTCTTATACGGACCCAGCCCCTGTGCCGAGTTTCGTAAGTCAAAATGCATGTGATGCAAATAAAGTGAACCTACTAGGGATATCTAGCATGAGGTTTGTTCTTCTAGATTTAAACCATGGTGGAGAAGGTTTCTAGACTGGGTTACTCGAGCGGACAACTCGAGCCGAGGAGGGTCAGCGTACCGGTAGCATTACTTTCCGGCTTAGTTGGTGGTGCTTCCCGCCTAAAACATATGTAACTAAAATCCTTCACCGGGTGAAAAGTAGCTCGGCTATCTCAAAGAAAGCGGGCTATGTAAAGCAAATGCCTAATTTTAATTTCAAGAAGACTCAGAGGGGGTGCGTGAGAAGACATTTTATATGTACAGTCAGTGACGGACCCATGATTTTATATAAGCGGGTTCAAATTAACACGACAATAGCCGACATAAAATCATCATTAGGCATAGCAAGCAAGATAGCTACTCCATTTTCTTTCCATTCTCCACCTCAAATTAAAGTCACAATATTAAGTCGGCGCTCTTTTATTTAACAAGTAGTGCATTGTTTAAATAAAAGAGTTATAAAATCTATTTATATTTGTCTTTAAGATAATTTATCTACTTAATTTGACAAATTTGGTTCATAAATTAAAAGTATATTAAACTATACAACATATAACAAAATCTGAATTCCCTTCCTTACTACATAACAAAAACAAAGATGTTTACAAGAAAAAGATATCGTAACTTAAGAGTTGTGAAATAAACTAACTAATACAAATAATTGGATAAAGCCAGCATATAAGCCAAATAATAAGAATAATATAAAAAAAAAAACAATATAGAACAAATAAACATTTCAGTATAGACCAAACTAAAGTAAACTAGTAAATCATTTCAACAAATATTCTTGCATGTTTTACTAGAAATCAGTGAGAGAAACACAAATTAACTTTGAATTAAGTTTTAAGTACTTTGTTAACCCAGATATGGACTCAACTATGGACTCAACTATCTCTGTTAAAGGAAAGGGCCCGGGCCCAGTCCAGTAGCAACATAGCATACCCGGCCCAATTGTATTTTTGGTCTTTACACATTTTATTGTTATACATATATACACACACATTTGATGTAAATACATATACAGATAATAAAAAGATCAATAGGTTTGGTCATTATTGGACCTACTCTTTTCTCTCATTTCTCTCCCATTACCCTATCTAGGGTTTTCTTCTTCTCTTTTCTGTCATAACTGGTTGATCTTCAAGTTAACATGGTATCAGAGCAAGAATTATAATTCCTCTCGTCATAAGCTTCAGTCCGATGTTACCCTCGCCCAAAGCTTTGGACAGTTTCGTTTCCGTCTCTGGTTGATCGGCGACAACTGAGCTTCGACAATTTTGATCATCAAAAATTGGGGTTTTCTTCGTCTTTCTCCTTGAACTGTCTGGTCCTGCTAGGGAGTTTGGTTTTTCGAGTCTTTCCTCAGCAATTTCTGCATATTCGAATTTCTGGGGTTTTATGTTCAGATACGACTTTTCTTCTTCTAGTTTGAGAAGAAGGCCGGTAATATCCTTCCTGTTCAACTTCAAAATCATGTAGATCCAAGTTTGTATGTAGTGTACTTGTGTAGAAATTTTGATGTTTCAATTGTTAATTATTTCCTCTCAATTTTACTAGAACTTAAATTTCATTGTATGGCTAGTATTATGAAAAACATAGGATCAGCTAGTAGTACGACCTATGAGGGATTTACTCTCTTCACGATAGATCCATCCCATCATTTGTATGTGCATCCGTATGATAGTCTTGATAGTCAGCTAGTATCTGTACCTTTTAATGGTTGCGGTTTTGTTCTATGGAGAAGCAGAATATTTACCTCCTTGTCTGTAAAGAACAAGTTAGGACTCTTAGATGGTAGGGTTTCTCAACCAACACCAGATTCCCCTTACTACTCATACTGGGAAAGGTATAATGACATGGTGAAAGTATGGATAACTAATTCTGTGTCCTGAAAAATTGCCACCAGTGTCATGTATCTTAAGACTGTAAGGGAAGTCTGAAAAGACATTAATGAGAGATTTGGTCAGTCAAATGGCTCAAAGTACCTTCAAATCCAAAGGAAAATTAGTACAACCACTCAGGGCTGATCAGACATTGCTACTTACTTCACTAAATTTAGGAGCTTATGGGATGAATTGAACTCTACTTATGTTGGTCCAGTATGTTCTTGTGGAGCACTTCCAAAGTTTATAGAGGACCAACAATTGTTTCAGTTCTTGAATGAGTTGAATGAGTCCTACTCTATTATTAAGAGTGCCATCATGATGATGAACCCCCTTTGTAACGACTCGACCGGTCGTTTTACTTGCTAGAATCTTATTCCCCTAAATAAAGCTTCTTGTACTTGCTTTTACTGATTTATGATTTGCGGGGATGGTTGATTCGGGATTTGGAAGAGTTTGGGTTGAAATCGGAACACTTGGTTCCTTAAGGTTGGATTAAAAGGCCAAGTTTAACTTCGGTCAATATTTTGAGTAAACGACCTTGGTATCGGGATTTGACGGTTCCAATAGGTTCGTATGATGATTTCAGACTTGGGTGTATATTCGAATTAGGTTTTGGATGACCCGGGAGCGTTTCAGTGCCTAATAGTGAAAGTTAGTTCTTGAAGGTTTTTGAAATTCTTTACATTTGGTTTGGAGTAGGTTTTGGTGATATCGAGGTACGAATGAAATTTTTGAGACCGAGAATAGTTCCATAATGCCATTTAAGACTTGCACGCAAAATTTGGTGTCATTCCGAGTAGTATAAGTATGATTCGACGCCTTCAGAGTGATTTAGAAACTTGAAGTTTAAAGTTTGATTCAATTTGATTTTGGGGTGTGATTCTTGGTTTTGTTGTTGTTTTACGTGTTTTGAGAGTTCTAACAAGTCCGTATTATGTTTATAAACTTGTTGGAGTAGTTGGACGGGGTCTCGAGGGGCTCGGGTGCGTTTCGGACTGCCCGGAGTTGAGTTGAAACATACCAGATTTCTACTTCTAGTTTCCTTCTTCGCGAATGCGGTCAGACCCTCACGTTCGCAATGAAGGATTTGGGGTCTATGGTCTGGAGAGCTTTTTCCCTTCGCGTTCGCGTATGCAGGATCGCGTTCGCGGAGGTCTGGGCCCTCTAGTCTTCGCGTTCGCGTGACCTGGCCCGCGTTCGCGTAGAAGAGGCTGAGCTGGGTGGCCGCCGTTCGTTCTTCGCATTCGTGAAGAAGCCCTCGCGTTTGAGTTGCTCTTGTCGCATTCGCGATGGGTAAATTTTCCTAGGCCTGGACCATTTGCCTTCGTGATCGCAAGGCCTCTTCCACGATCGCGAAGAAGGGGAGCAGCTGGGCACTGAGTTTAAATTCGGGACTTAGGCATTTTTTGGGGTCATTTATTACACTTTTGGGCGATTTGGGAGCTCTTAAGGAGGGGATTTCGACCTAGCTTTGTGAGGTAAGTAATTTCTACCTCATATGAGTTAAATACATAGTTTATGGGTAGATTATAACATGTAAATTAGTAAAAATCATGGGTTTAGAGGAAAACCTAGGTTTATGATAAAAATGAAGTTTTACAACGAAAATGGTTATGGAACTTAATGAAAATCATATATTTATGTTCCTAAGGTTATGGGTAACAACTTTCTTTGAAAATTTTCGGAATCTGGGCATGTGGGCCCGGGGGTGAATTTTAGGAATCTTGCATTTTGAGTTAGGGATATGAACTTTTAAGCCTATATTGATTAGTTTCTATACTATTTGGATAGTTTTGGATTGTTCGGCACCAAATTGAGGGTTTGGACATAAGCTTGGACCGAAAAATAGTCCTTGAAGCGAGTTAAATATCTTTTCTAACCTTGTAAGAGGGAAATTTCTCCATAGGTAAACTTAATAAATATATGATTATTTGTGGGGGCTACGTACGCACGAAGTGACAAGAGTCCATACGTAGCCACTATTCTTGTTATATCCGGATAATTCTAGGCTTACACCATGCTTAGTGGGCACCGTTATCTGAGCATAATTGTTTAATTGCATTGAATGGAACTAAGTTGAGGATTTTAAGATTTCAAAGGTTTCAAGTAAATTAATATTTTGAAAAGAATTGAGAAAAATTACGTTATATTTATATTTAACGGCGTCGCAAGTATATTCCGTGAGCGGGGTGACTATTTCCACTACTCTCATGGGAGCGGGCCGTTCGCCTCGGCAGGTTAATAGATGCATCTATGGTTCGCGCCATTCGACCCTCGGCAGTGCACAATTTACATTTTTATGTGGGATCTGACCGAACATCCTCAGTGGAATTTGTGTTTTATAATAGAAGTGGAAGTTTTATTTATAATAATTGGTATAAATTTACTATTTTAGAGATCATTTGTTTAAATATGAAGGAAGTATTTTGGTTTATTAGATATGATGGAAGGACTGTACAGTTATTTCTTGTTCTGAGTTTATTGTTAGTCTGTGTATCATGCTTATTTAGAATCACATATTACTATATTGTTGGCCCTAGTGAGTGTCAAAGTCGACCCTTCGTCACTACTTCTTCGAGGTTAGACTAGATACTTACTGGGTTACATATTTTAATGTACTCATGCTACACTTTTGTACTTGATTGTACAGAATTTGAGGCAGGTACATCTAGTCACCAGTCTGGCGCGTAGACTGATTTCCCAGCTCGAGACTTCCCGGTGAGTTGTCCTTTTGAGCCGTTCTGCAGCAGCTGGAGTCTTTCTTATGTTCTTTTATTTTCTGTCTATTTCCTTTAAGACAGTAGGCTATCATTGTTTTGTATATTCTACTAGATTGCCCACATACTAGTGACACCAGGTCTTGGCACATACACTAGTGCATTATGGATTCTGGTTTGCTCATATGAGTATGATTAGTACTAATTGCTTCTATTTATTTATGTTAAAATTTCAAACTCCTAAATTTCTTTTAAAATAAGGAAAAAGCCATCGTTTACAAATTTATCTAAGCGGCAAGTCACTAGTTGATCTGTGTTGGCTTGCCTAACAACGGTGTTGGGCGCCATCACGGCCTACAATGGAATTGGGTCGTGACAACATGGTATCATAGCACTAGGTTCACGTTGGTCTCACAAGTTATGGGCAGGCCTAGTAGAGTCTTACGGATCGGTGCGGAGACATTCGTACTTATCTTCGAGAGGCTATAGGGTGTTAGGAAACTACTCTTTATTTATCTCCTGTCGTGCAGTTGATGGTATACTAAGTTTCCTTCTTCTATTCTCTCACAGATAGTGAGGACGCATACAACGGACGTTCCAGACCAGGGAAGAGCTGCTCCCTCCGTTGCTAGAGGCCGAGGTAGAGGCTGGGGGAGGGCACCGGCCCGAGGGAGGGGACGAGGGCGTCCCAGAGCTGCCCCATTAGCACCACCAGCAGATCCAGTAGAGGATCCCATCATGGAGGAGTAGGACAAGGTGCCTGTTCCAGAGCCAGCCCCAGTAGATTTCATGACAGCACCGGGCTTTCAGGAGGTCATGGGTCGCATGATGCGGTTCATAGACACTATGACTCAGGCTGGTTTATTTCCAGCAGACTCAGCCACATCTCAGGCAGGAGGGGAGGCATAGACCCCTACTACTCAGGCTCCTGGACATGTAGCTGCAGTATATCAGACTCCGGGTACACTACCCGTAGGCGGGGCCCAGTCAGTTACCGCAGCAGCACCTGAGCCTAGACTAGCTGCGGGCGGCGATCCGCAGAAGCTACTGGACAGATGGACTAGGCTATACCCTCCTATCTTCGGGGGAGAGCGGCATGAGGACCCCTAGGAATTCATTGATCGGTGCAGGGACAGACTGTACAACATGAGGATATTGGAGTCCCATGGAGTAGATTTCACCACTTTCCAGCTGGAGGGCAGGGCCCGTAGATGGTGGCAGTCTTACCTTCTTGGCAGACCAGCGAGTTCTCCTCCTATGACATGGGATCAGTTCACACGGTTTTTATTGGACACGTATATTCCACCCTCTCAGAGGGAAGAGTTGCGGTGTCTGTTTGAGCAGCTCGAGCATGGTTAGATGTCTGTGACCGATTATGAGGCGAGATTTTCTGAGTTATCTCGCCATGCACTTATGATACTTCCTACGGACGCAGAGAGAGTGCGAAGATTTGTTGCGGGGTTACATCCCAGTATTCGGGCTAGCATATCTATGGAGATTGAGATGGGTCTGGATTATCAGCTAGTGGAAGAGATTGTTCGGAGGATTGAGGGCTACCGCTAGAGGGGTAGAGAGAAGATGCTACAGGACAAGAGGACCCGATTCTCGGGAGAGTTTAGAGGTGCCCCGGCTAGGGACAGAGGTCAGTTTGGGAGGGTATCAGCCTAGCAGACCCATATATCCAGCACCACCACCACCTCCTCAGGGTGCTCCAACATGACCCAATTTCAGTGCTATGCCAGAGAGTTCTTATCGCCCACCAGTTCATCGGGGTTCCTCCAATGCCTACTTTAGTGCCATGCCAGAGAATTCAAACCGCCCACCAGCCATCTAGGTTTCTTATTGTGGGTATTCAGGCCATCAGGGTCAGACTTCGGTATAACAGTCTATGGCACTGTGGGGTTGTTACGAGTGTGGGGATCCAGGTCACATGGAGAGACTTTGTCCCAAACTTCGGGGCACGGTAGTACAGCAGGGTCATCAGCCTATGATTACAGCACCACTCATCCGACCACCCAGAGGCGGAGGACAGGAAGATAGGGGCCATCCTAGAAAGGCAAGGGGAGGTCAGCCAACAATTGTTCAGCCAGGCGGGGGCCAGCCAGGCGGAGGCCAGCCGTGGCCTCAGATGCCATGATCACAGTTATTATTTCTGTATGTGGTAGGGATGTTTCGGTATTATTTGATCCAGGGTCTACCTATTTGTATGTGTTATCTCTGTTTGCTCATTTCCTGGATAATCCTCGTGAGTCCTTGGGTACTCCTGTTTATGTGTCCACTCATGCGGGCAATTCTGTGGTTTTGGATCAGAGCTACCGGTCTTGTGTGGTTATATTATGTGGTTACGAGACTAGAGCGGACCTTTTGTTACTTGATATGATCAACGTTGAGGTCATCCTGGGCATGGACTAGTTATCCCCATATCACGCCATCCTTGATTGTCATGCCAAGACTGTTACTTTAGTGATTCCAGAGTTGCCGAGATTGGAGTGGAAGGGTTCCTCTGTTTGTACATCTAGTCAGGTTATCTCTTTTCTGAAGGCTCGACATCTGGTCGAGAAGGGTTGTTTGGCGTATCTAGCATATGTTTGGGATACCACCGCAAAGTCTCTGACGATTGATTCAGTGCCATTAGTCCGGGAATTTGCCGATGTGTTTCCTTCTGACCTTCCAGGCATGACGCCAGATCATGATATTGATTTCGATATTGATTTGGCTCTAGGTACCCGACCTATATCTATCCCACCATACCGTATGGCTCCGAAAGAGCTGAAGGAGTTGAAGGAGCAACTTGAGGAGTTATTGGCAAAGCGGTTTGTGAGACTAAGTGTATCACCTTGGGGTGCACTAGTCTTATTTGTGAAGAAGAAAGATGGAACTATGCGCATGTGCATTGATTACCTCCAGTTGAACAAGGTTACCATCAAGAACGAGTACCCGTTGCCGCATATTGATGATTTGTTTGACCAGTTGCAGGGTGCAAGTTTGTTTTCTAAGATCAATATAGATCGGGGTACCATCAGTTGAAGATCCGGGACTCATATGTTCCGTAGACTGCCTTTCATACCAGATATGGTCATTATGATTTTCTAGTGATATCTCTTGGCTTGACTAATGCCCCAGTGGCGTTTATGGATTTGATGAACCGGGTGTTCAGGCCTTATATTGATTCCTTCATTATTGTCTTTATTGATGACATCTTGATTTAGTCACGTAGCCTGGGGGAGCACGAGCAGCATTTGAGAGTGGTACTTTAGACCTTGCGAGAACAGAAGCTATATGCTAATTTCTCTAAGTGTGAGTTTTGGCTAGAGACTGTGGCATTCTTGGGGCATATTATATTAGGAGAAGGTATCAAGATGGATCCCAAGAAGATTGAGGCAGTTCAGAGTTGGCCTCATCCCACTTCGGTGACTGAGATCAGGAGTTTCCTGGGGTTAGCAGGTTATTATCGCCGATTTGTGCAGGGCTTTTCATCCACTGCGGCACCTTTGATGAGATTGACCTAGAAGGGTTCTCCATTCCATTGGTCCGATGATTGTGAGGCGAGCTTTCAAAAGCTCAAGACAGCTTTGACCACAGCACCAGTTCTGGTGTTGCCTTCTCGTTCAGGGATGTATACGGTTTATTGTGACGCGTCACGCGTTGGCTTGGGTTATGTCCTGATGCAGGAGGCGTGAGTTATTGCATGTGCTTCACGTCAGCTGAAGATCTATGAGAAGAATTACCCTGTGCATGACTTGGAGTTGGCCGCGATTGTCCATGCTCTTAAGATATAGAGGCATTATCTGTATGGGGTACCATGTGAGGTTTATACTGATCATCGCAGCTTACAGTATTTGTTGAATCAAAGGGATCTCAATTTGAGACAGCATAAATGGCTTGAGTTACTAAAGGATTATGACATCACCATTCTTTATCATCCATGCAAGGCAAATATGGCCGCGGATGCCTTAAGCAGGAAGGCAGAGAGTATGGGTAGTTTGGCATTCATTTCAGCTGAGGAGAGGCCACTAGCCTTAGACATTCAGTCCTTGGCTAACAGACTTGTGAGGTTGTACATTTCAGAGCCCAGCCGAGTTATTGCATGTGTTGTTGCCCAATCTTCATTATTGGGGTAGATCAAGGCTCGGCAGTTCGATGATCCACATTTGGTAGTTCTCAGAGAGACGGTACTACAGAGTGGTGCCATGGAAGTTTCTATTGGCGAGGATGGTGTTCTGCGACTCCAGGGTCGCCTATGTATTCCTAATGTCAATGGCTTGAAGGAGAGGATTCTAGAGGAGGTACAGAGTTCTTGGTATTCTATTCATCCAGGTGCTATAAAGATGTATCGTGACCTGAGACAACATTATTAGCGGTGGCGGATGAAGAAAGACATAGTTGAGTATGTGGCTAGGTGCTTAAATTGCCAGCAGGTTAAGTATGACCACCAGAGGCCAGGTGGCCTACTTCAGCAGATGACTATACCTGAATGAAAATGGGAGTGCATTACTATGGACTTTGTAGTTGGATTGCCGTGGACCTTGCGGAAGTTTGATACAGTTTGGGTCATTATCGATAGGTTGACGAAGTCGGCAAACTTTATTCCGGTTAGGACTACCTATACTTCAGAGAGGTTGGCCCAGATTTATATTCGGGAGATAGTTCGGCTTCACGGTGTGCCTGTTTCCATCATATCAGATAGAGGCCCTCAGTTCACTTCGCATTTCTAGAGAGCCGTACAGAGTGAGTTGGTACCCATGTAGAGCTCAACACAACATTTCATCAACAGATCGACTGGAAGTTAGAGCGGACAGTTCAGATATTAGAGGACATGCTGAGAGCATGTGTGATCGACTTTGGAGGGCAGTGGGACCAGTTCTTGCCTTTGGTCGAGTTTTCTTTATCAGTCCAGCATCGATATGGCTCCATTTGAGGCTTTATATGGTCGGCTATGTCGTTCCCCCATTGGGTAGTTTGAGCCCGGTGAGGCTAAGCTAAATGGTACTGATTTGGTAAAGGATGCCTTAGAAAACGTAAAGTTGATCCAGGAACGACTTCCAACAGCACATATCAGACAGAAGAACTATGCGGATCAGAAGGCGCGTGATGTATCATTTATGGTCGGCGAGAAGGCTCTCTTGAAAGTCTCGCCTATGAAGGGTATTATAAGATTCAGAAAGGAGGGCAAGTTGAGCCCATGGTTTATAGGCCTATTTGCGGTGTTGAGGCGAGTTGGGGAGGTTGCTTATGAGCTTGCTTTACCTCCCAGCCTATCAGGGGTTCATCCAATTTTTCACGTGTCTATGCTCTGGAGGTATCACGCCGACTTGTCTCATGTGTCATACTTCAGTACTATTCAGCTAGATAAAAGCTTGGGTTATGAGGAGGAGCCAATTGCTATTGTTGCTAGACAAGATCGCCAGTTGAGGTCCAAGAGGATTTCCATGGTAAAGATTCAGTGGAGGGGCCAACCAGTCGAGGAGGCGACCTGGGAGTCCAAGGAGGACATACGGAGCAGATATCCACATATATTCGGCACTTCGGGTATGAATCTAAACCCGTTTGAGGTCGAACATTTATTTAAGAGGTGGAGAATGTAACGACCTGACCGGTCGTTTTACTTGCTAGAACCCCGTTCCCCTAAATAAGGCTTCCCGTACTTGATTTTACTAATTTATGAGTTGCAGGGATGGTTGGTTCTGGATTTAGAAGAGTTTGGGTTGAAATCGGAACACTTGGTTCCTTAAGGTTGGCTTGAAATGCCAAGTTTGACTTCGGTCAACATTTTGAGTAAACGACCTTGAAATCAGGATTTGACGGTTCCAATAGGTTTGTATGATGATTTCGGACTTGGGCGTATATTCAAATTGGGTTTTGGATGACCCGGGAGCGTTTCGGCGTCTAATAGTGAAAGTTTGTTCTTAAAGGTTTTTGAAATTCTTTAAATTTGGTTTGGAGTAGGTTTCGGTGATATCGAGTTCCGAATGGAATCCCAAATCGGGAATAGTTCTGTAATGTCATTTAAGACTTGCACGCAAAATTTGGTGTCATTCTGAGTAGTATAAGTATGATTCGACGCGTTCGGAGCGATTTAGAAACTTGAAGTTCAAAGTTTGATTCAATTTGGTTTTGGGGTATGATTCTTAGTTTTGTTGTTGTTTTATGTGTTTATAGAGTTCGAGCAAGTCCGTATTATGTTTATAGACTTGTTGGAGTATTTGGACGGGGTCCCGAGGGGCTTGGGTGTGTTTCGGATAGCCCAAAGTTGAGTTGAAACACACCATATTTCTCCTCCTGGTTTCCTTCTTCGCGAACGCGGTCAGACCCTCGCATTCGCGATGAAGGATTTGGGGTCTGTGGGCTGGGGAGCTTTTGCCATTTGTGTTCATGTGCGCAAGACCGCTTTCGCAGAGGTCTGGGCCCTCTAGTCTTCACATTCGTGTGACCTGGCCCACGTTCGCGTAAAAGAGGCTGAGCTGGGTGGTCGCCCGTTCATTTTTCGCGTTCGCGAAGAAGCCCTCAAGTTCGAGTAGGGTAGGTCAAGCGAGCCTCCGTGTTCGTGTTGCTCTTTTCGCGTTCGCGATGGGTAAATTTTCCTGGGCCTAGACCGTTTGCCTTCGCAATCGCTGGGCAGTGAGTTTAAAATCGGGACTTCGGCATATTTTGGGATCATTTATTACACTCTTGGGCGATTTGGGAGCTCTTAAGGAAGGTATTTCGACCTAGCTTTGTGGGGTAAGTAATTTTTACCTCATGTGAGTTTAATACATAGTTTATGGGTAGATTATAACATGTAAATTAGTGAAAATCATCAGAAAATTTTGAAGTACTTAAGTATAAAGCCCAGTAAAATTTCCAAAAAAAATAATGTTTCATGGTGCCGGAAAGTAAAGGAAAATTTTCTGCGGAAAATCGCGTTTATGCGGTCCATTATGCGACCGCATAATTACTCTGCTGGCCACATAATGGCCGCAGAAGTGAGCAGGAGAGGGCCATTCTAGAAGCAGCTATGCGGTCGACTATGCGACCACATAATTATTATGCGGTGCATTATGCGACCGCATAACAGTTATGCAGACCGCATAGTGACCACATACACAGACAGATTTTTGATCATTTTTGTCAGCAATTATGCGACCGATATGCGGTCCAATCTAGGGATGGTGCACAGAATTCGGGAGGACCCAACATATTTTATGCTATGCGGAGACGTCGGGAATCAGAGGCTTCTCCAGATGTTGTCACAGGTATATTGACTAACCAATCTCATGATGTATATGCTCTTAGTGATCCCGGTTCCACTTTGTCATATGTCACACCTTATGTTGCTATGGAATTTGGGATAGAACCAGAACAGCTTTATGAGCCGTTCTCTGTATCTACTCCTGTTGGTGAGTCTATTTTGGCCGAGCGGGTTCATAGTGATTTTGTTTTCATATTGCGTGGTCAAGACACCGTGGCCGATCTTATTGAATTAAGAATGGTCGATTTTGATGTGGTTCATGTTTTTCCAAGCTTGATTGCCGAACCAGAACTGTTAAGTTCAAATTTCTAAATGATGTGGTTCATGTTTTGCCAAGCGTGATTGCCGAACCAGTAGTTCTTACCAAATTCCATTGTTCTTTACAGGGCCCTTCTCTGAAGAGGCCATTGATAATTGGTAAGGTTGCTGGCAGGCTCTATTGTCTTCATCTAGATAGAGATCTGTTTCCCAGCGCAACTTCTTTTCTATCATCTTTTGTTGATGCAACTTGCAATGAGTCTATTTTTGATATATGTTCAATTCCATGTAATAAATCTGTTCTTGCACCTTCACATGTAAATGTTCCACTTAGCTGTAGTAAAACTTCACCTGTTAATTAGATGGATCTACTTTGACATCAGAGATTAGGTCACATGCCTTTTCATAAGATGCAATCTATTTATTTTCTGTCTAACAAGGTATCCACCAAACAACCTTTTATATGTTTGTCCAATGGCTAGACAACAAAGACTACCTTTTCATGATAATACTATTCACTCTACCACACCTTTTCAACTAGTACACATTGATATTTGGGGCCTTATAACACTATAACTTATAATGACTTTAGGTATTTTCTCACCTTGGTTGATGATTTTACCAGAGTCGCTTGGACTCATCTTCTTTCTTCCAAGAGTAATGCTTTGTCCAATCTTAAAGCTTTCACTTCTATGATAAAGGTTCACTTCAATTCCTCAGTACACACACTTAGATCAGATAATGCTTTTGAGCTTGGCAATAGCTCTAAAGCCATCAATTTCTTTGCTTCCCAAGGAATTTTACATCAAACTTCCAACCCTTATACTTCACAACAAAATGGTATTGTGGAGAGAAAACACAAGCATATTTTAGAAGTTTCAAGAGTCCTACGGTTTCAATCTAAACTACCACTGAAATTTTGGGGAAAATATGTACTGACTGCTACATACCTTATCAAAAGAATGCCTTCACCACTTCTTCTCAAACTTTCCCCTTTTGAAAAGCTTCATGGTCATCCACCCTCCTATGATCATTTAAGATCATTTGGTTGTCTCTGCTTTGTTATTTTCCCTAAGGTAGGCAGGGATATATTCCAATCTACAGCTATTACATATATATTCTTAGGATACCTATGTGGGAAGAAAGGTTACAAATTGCTCAATTTGTCTAACTCTTTTGTTTTCCATTATAGAGATGTGATATTCCATGAACACAATTTTCCTTATTCTTCTTCTTTTAATCCTTCTCATTCCAATGTTTTACCTCCCACATTTGTGGATATCCCACTTCCTCCTTCTGTGGCTACTCCCTCTACTAGTCATTCTGAGTCCTTCCCCACTTCTCCTCTTCTCCCTTCATCTTCATCTCATATTGTTTCCCGTGTTTCTACTTATACCTCTCCTACTTCCACCTCAACTACTTCTGATCTTCCCATCTTAAGAAAGTCCACTAAAACTGTCACTCAACCTTCTTACATTAAGGATTATATCTATTCATTTGTCATCTCCTCCTCTAATTCTGCACACCCTAAGCTCTCATCTAGTGAAGCTCACATGCATGAACCTCGGTTCTACCAACAGGATGCAGCCCATCCTGCTTAGTAAGGGGCCATTCTAAAAGAATTTCTTGCTCTTGAGGCAAATCAGACTTGGAACATTGTCCCTCTTCCCAAATAAGAAGGGCATTCCTTGCAAATGGATTTATAAAATTAAGCAGAGGGCAGATGAGTCTATTGAAAGATACAAGGCAAGGTTGGTTATTAGAGGTGATACTCGGAGGGAAGGCACAGATTTTACTAAAACCTTCTCCCCTTGTTATCAAGATCACCACCATTAAATGTCTTTTAACTCTTGCCATTAAGAGAGATTGGACTGTGTACCTGTTGGATGTTAAAAATACTTTCCTCTATGGTGATTTTCATGAAGAGGTCTATATGAAAATTTCACCTGGTCTTGATGTCTCCTCTACTTCTTCTTCAGCTCATCCGGTCTGTAAGCTCAAGAAATCTCTCTATGGCCTTAGGCAAGACTCCAGGCATTGGTTTTCTAAACTGTCTGAGGCATTGCTCTAAAGGGGCTACATTTCCAGTATAAATGATCACTCTATCTTCACCAAATCCTCCTCTGGATCTTTGGTAGTATTGGCTATCTATGTTGATGATATATTATTAGCTGGAAATGATCTCACTGAAATGAACTCCCTGAAGTAATCTTTGGATGATCAGTTCAAGATCTAGGATATGGGTTTAGTCCACTATTTCTTGGGTTTGGAAATCTCCAAAACCCCTGAGGGTTATGTCATGAGTCAGCATAAATACACTAATGAACTGCTTGCTTAGTTCAATTGCAATTATTTTTCTTCTGTTGTGACTCCTTTGGACCCTTCTATTAAGTTGACCCTAGATATGGGTGATCTTCTCCTTGATCCTAGCCAGTACAGGAGGATTATTGGCAAACTCAATTTCCTATAGCACATTAGACTAGATATCTTTTTCTCTATCCAACATTTGTTACAGTTTCTTCAGAAACCCCATGTTCCTCACATGATGGCAGGACTGCATGTTCTCAGATATTGTTTAGATGCTCCTTCTCAGAGTGTGCTTCTCTCCAAATCTTCTGACTTGTCTCTTGTGGCCTATTCTAATTCTTATTGGGCTTCTTGTGCTATCTCTCACAAATCTATTACTGGGTTTTATGTGACACTTGGTGGGAGCCAAGTGTCTTGGAAAAGTAAGAAATAACCCACCATTTCCTTGTCTTCAGCTGAGGCTGAATACAGGACCCTCAGTAAAGTAGCTGCTTAAATCTCATGGTTGGTCACACCACTTGGGGACCTTGGTCTTACTATTTGTACTTTTGTCCCAGACCATTATGACAGTCAGGCTACTCTTCACATTGCCAAGAATCCAGTTTTCCATGAGCGTACGAAGCACATTGAGATTGATTGCCATTATGTTCGTGAGTGCTTGAATTATGGGCTTATTTCTTTGCATTTTGTTTACAGTGCTAACCAACTAGCTGATATTATGACCAAGGCTCTAAGTGGGCAGCTTCATCACAACATTCTTGGCAAGCTTGGTGTGTTTTCACCCTTGAGGGGGGAAGGGGTGTTAACCCAGATATGGACTCAACTATGGACTCAACTATCTCTGTTAAAGGAAAGGGCACAATCTAGTAGGAACATAGCATACCCGACCCAATTGTATTTTTGGTCTACACATTTTATTGTTGTACATATATACACAGACATTTGATGTAAATACATATACAGATAATAAAAAGATCAATAGGTCTGGTCATTATTGCACCGACTCTTTTCTCTTCTTTCCCTCTCATTACCCTATCTAGAGTTTTCTTCTTCTCTTTTCCGTCGTAACTGGGTGATCTTCAAGTTAACATACTTGAAGTAAATAAGCTAAGAAACTATCAAAAATAAAGGAAGTGTTGCGCTAATGGATCGAACTCTGGACCTTCTGTAAAACTTGAACCCACTTGACCATCACTGCACAACGACTTTGATATGAAAGAGGGTTCAACTTTATTTATACACGAAAAGTTGTTCTATTTTTGATAACATTTATATCTATATGTGGTATAATTTTTCGACGAAGCGGGTTCATATGAACCCTCTTGACATCATGTGTATCCGCCCCTGTGTACAGTTCAACAATATCAAAGTGGTAAAAAACGTACAAGTAGCACATTAGACCCAGATAAATCACAGTATATAAAAATTTAATAAAGCCAAATAAAGTCAATGTACAAGCTCGTATTCTTATTAGTTCCCCAGCGGAGTCGCCAGAGCTGTCACGCCCCTTTTCTACCCCAAAAGATATGTATTTATGGATTGTTGTGGGTTAAAAGAGTTTTTCCATCAAATTTGAGTAGGGATTTTTTTATTTACAGAGTCGCCACTTGGAATTAATTTTTTGGTGTTCCAAATTACCTTTTATTTGAATCTCTAGTCAAAGGAAGATTTGACTCTATTTTAATCGGTCTGCGAAAATAAAGTTCGGGTAAGAAATTCTCTTGACCGGGGAGAAGGTGTAAGGCATTCCTCGTGTCCTATGGTTCTAGCACGGTCGCTTTATTAACTTAAAACTTGGCTTGAATCATTTTTTTGACAAACTGCGATTTATATGATTTTCATGTTTTTCCTATGTCCGCTTTTATTGCTTAATTATTTGAATTACTAAAGAATGGCTTGGAAAATATATACGTTGTCATGACCACGCTACGAAAGCGAATGCGTGATCGAAAATAAAATTAATTAACTTATCATAATTGTGCTTGGCAAGCAAATGCAAAATCATGATAATCAAGTATTTGTAGTACATTTGAGAAATTACTACGTTTGTGCTTGACGGAAATAGTTTAGGAAATTATTAAATGCTACTATCGCGCTACGCAAGCGAATCCGCGATTATAGAAAAAGATTAATTAAATTAGGAATTAATTAAGCATGTGAGATTATTGACATAACTTATTAAATGTTAAACATCACACTACGCAAGCGAGTCCGTGAATAAAAAAGTTAAAGCGCGCTAACTAATCGCCTTAGCGTTTAAAATAATTTTATTAGTGACCAAGTTAATAATTATTACTTAAACTTAAGAGAAGGTTATTCGACTAACTGAGTGCTAAATATTTCGAGACATATTAAGGTACAGCGTTTATTGAGTATCGACAATGGACCTAAAAGCGTTCTAGCGATTTCTTTGGGATTAAAACAGTAAGACAAAGAAAAGACACGTATGTGATTATTAACTACTTATGGCCTAATATTGACCAATGAAACGAGGCAGTTAATACTTTTGGAGCCCAATTCCCTTCATTTTGGTAGCTGACACTTATATCCCTAACATGAAACTTTCTTTTATACCTTAATAACTAAAAACTTGGTTACCAATCTTAACAAATACAAATTGTAATGACCCAACCGATTTTTTTTGCTTTCTAACACTACGTTCCCCTAAATAAGACTCCCCGGATGTGCTTTAACTATTTTATAACTTACAGGGACGATTGGTTCGGGGTTTGAAAGGTTTCAGGTTAAAATCGGAAGACTTGGTTCCTTAAGGTTTGCTAAAAAGGCTAAATTTAACCTAGGTCAACATTTTAAGTAAAAGACCTCTGAACCGAGATTCGACAGTTCCAATAGGTTCGTATAATGATTTTGGACTTGGGCGTATATTCGGATCGGGTTTAGGGTGATCCGGGAGCGTTTCGCCGCTTAATAGTGAAAGTTGCCTTATTGAAGATTTTAGAGTTCTTTAAATTTGGTTTGGAGTAGGTTTTGGTATTATTGAGGTCCGTTTGGGATTTTGAGCATGGAAATAAATCCGTATGGTGATTTAAGACTTGCACGCAAATTTTGGTGCCATTCCGAGTAGTTTAAGTATGATTCAGCGCGTTCGGAGAAAATTGGGAACTTTGAGTTCATAATTTGGTTCAATTTGGTTTTGGGATGCGATTCTTTTTTACGCGTTTTGAGAGTTCGAGCAGATCCGTATTATGTTTATGGACTTGTAGGTGTATTTGGTCGGGGTCCAGAGTGGCTCGGGTGCGTTTTGAACCACCCAGAGAAAAGTTGGAAAAACCAGAATTTCAAGTTCTGGTTTCCTTCTTCGCGAACGCGGAAGGACCCTCGCGTTCGCGATGAAAGATTTGGGAAGCTGGGTGGTTGTTCTTCACATTCGCAGGCAGGGGGTCATGTTCGCGAAGCTCTGAGATCCCAAGCCTAAGCATTCGTGAAGGCCTACTCGCATTCGCGTAGAAGAAAAGGAGCATGGGAGGGTCAAGACATATTACCCTTCGCGTTCGCGTAGGAACCCTCATGTTCGCGTAGGGTAGGCCAAGCAAGCCTTCGCGTTCGCGAGGCCCCTGCCGTGTTTACGAAGGGCATTTTCTAGGCCTGGGAATTTTTGTCTTCGCGAATGCGGAGCCCTTACTGTGTTCCCGACGAAGGGGGCTGCTGTGCTGGGCAGAATGTTTTAATAACAGGGCTCAGCCATTTTTGAGCCCATTTTCTACATTTTTAGGGGATTTTGGAGCTTCTTGAGAAGGGTATTCACCTAGCAACTTGGAGGTAAGTAAATTCTATCTATTGTGAGATAAATACATAGATTATGGGTATATTTTAATATGTAAATTGTGAAAAATTATGGATTTAGATGAAAAACCTAGGTTTTGACAAAAATAAAATTTTAACCACGAAAATGGTTATGGAATGAGATGAAAATTGTATACTTGAGTTCTTAAGGTTATGGGTAAAGATTTCCTTCAAGAATTTCCGGAATCCGGGTACGTGGGTCCGGGGTGAATTTTAGGAATTCTTCCAAATTGAGTTAGGTAGTTACTCTAATAGATAAATTATGAATTTTTGAGCATGAATTTATTAAATTATATAGCATTTGGCTAGTTTCGGATTTTTCGGTACCAAATTGAGGCTTTAGCGCGAAATTGTGATCAGGAAGTGAGCTTTTAGACAAGGTAAGTCTCTTGTCTAACCTTGTAAGAGGGAATTTATCCCACAGGTGATTTAAATTAATATTTGCTTCTAATTGTGGGGGCTACGTACATACGAGGTGATGAGAGTCCGTGCGTAGCTACTAATTATGCTTATGTCCGGGTAATTTTAGGACCCAAATTATGAACTACTTGATATGTTTGCACTGTACTTGTTAATTAAAGTGCCTAAAACTTATATTAAAACTTGCTAGTGAAAATTATGAAAGGTCGTTAATGAAATTGATATTATTTTGTGTATTAATCCTTAAAACGTTTAAGGAAAATGCTTATAAAGTATCTTTCTCTTCTTCTGGAGCGGGTTGAATGCCTCAACAGTATATAGATGCATCTATGGATTGTGCTACACGTCCCTTGGTAATGTACACGTTATTTTAGATCGGGTCGTATGACCTCGATATAAATCGTGCTTATTAATACTCGGAGCCTCATCATACTTGATTTTTTTATTATGTGACTTGTGAAATTACAATTATAGAAGGCATGAATTTACTTTAAATTTATTTAATTGTGAGAAAATTAATTGTCTTTTTATGTTGAGGAGTTATTTATTTATTGTTTCATATCCCATGCCTATTTAAAATTCCTGTATTTTATTGTTAGCTCATAGTAAGTGTCGATGTCGACCCCTCGCCACTACTTCTTCGAGATTAGACTTGATACTTACTGGATATACGTTATTTATGTACTCACACTACACTTTTGTACTGACTGTGCAGGAGCTGAGGCAGGTGCACATGGTGATCACCCCGCCGCGTATCCCCGTTACCCGGAGACCAAGTGGAGAGCTGCATTCCTGAGTCGTTCCGCAGCACCTACTATCTCTCCTTAATATTCATTTCTGTCTATTTCTATTTTAAACAAAAGTTAGAGTTTTGTACAATCTATTAGTGCTCATATACTTGTGACACCAGGTCTTGGTATACTCAAGTTTACTTGTGGTTTTGGAGTATTACTATGGTTATGATTGCACTCAGCTGCTCTCGTTTTATTTATTTAAACCTGTTATTTCTTAAATCGTTTAAGTAAGGAAAAAGTTATTTATTCAGAAATTTATTAAAAGAGGAATAATCTGTCTAATCCACTACTTGGCTTCCCTAGCGGTAACATTAGGCGCCATCACGGCTCATTAGAGAATTGGGTCGTGACAACATGGTATCAGAGTACTAGGTTCATGTAGGTCTCACAAGTTATGGGCAGATTTTATAGAGTCATGCGGATCGATGCGGAGATGTCCGTACTTATCTTCGATAGGCTATAGGGTGTTAGGAAACTACATTTCTTTATCTCTTATCATGCAGTTGATGTGGTAATAAGTATCTTTCTCTTACTCTCTCACAGATGGTAAGAATACGCTCTACTAATGTTCCAGTCCAGGGAAGAGCTGCTCCCCCTGTTGCTAGAGGCCGAGGCAGAAGACGAGGGAGGGCTCCAGCCCGTGGTAGGGGACGAGGATGTCCCATAGTTGCTCCAGCTATGCCACCAGTAGATCCAGTAGAGGATCCTATTATTGAAGAGTAGGGCCAGGTGCCTGCAGCAGAGCCAGCCCCGGTAGATTTCATGTCTGCACCAGGATTCCATGAGGTCATGGGCCGTATATTGCAGTTCATTGATATTATGACTTAGGCTGATTTATTTACGACAGACCCAGCCACATCTCTGACAAGAGGGGGGGACACAGACCCCTACCGCTCAGGCTCCAGGGCACGCAGATGCCGTGTATCAGACCCCGGGTGCACTACCCGTGAGCGGAGCTCATCCAGTTATAGCAGTTATGCATTAGCCTAGACCAGCTGCAGCCGGCGAACCGCAAAAGTTATTGGACAGAAGGACCAAACTTCATCCTCTTATATTTGGAGGTGAGCGGCATGAGGACCCCCAGGACTTCGTTAATCGATGCAGGGACAAACTGCACAACATGAGGATATTAGAGTCCCACGGGGTAGAATTTTCTACTTTTAGCTGGAGGGCAGGGCCCGTAGGTGGTGGTAGTCCTATCTTCTTGGCAGACTAGCAGATTCTCCTCCCATGACTTGGGACAGGTTCACCCGTATTTTCCTGGATAGGTATATTCCACCCTCTCAGAGGGAAGAGTTGCGGTTTAAGTTCAAGCAGCTCCAGTAGGGTCAGATGTCTATGACCGACTATGAGGCAAGATTCTCTGAGTTGTCTCGCCATTCATTTATGATACTTCCTACTGATGCAGAGAGAATGCGGAGGTTTGTTACGGGCTTGCACACTGGTATTCAGGCCACTATGGCCCGAGAGGTTGAGATGGGGACTTCTTACGAGCTAATTGTGGAGATAGCTCAGAGAATCGAGGGTGTGCGTCAGCATAGCCGAGAGCAGGCAATGAGGGATAAGCAGTTTCAATATTCTGGAGAGTTCAGAGGTGCCCCGACTGGGGGTAGAGGTCAGTTCGTGAGGGGTCAGTCCAGCAGACCCACTTACCCAGCACCGCCGCCTCCTCGGGGTGCCCCAGTGCGGCCTTATTTAAGTGTTATGCCAGAGAGTTCCTACCACCCACCAGCTATCCAGGGTTCCTCCAGTGGGTATTCAGGCCATCAGGGTCAGACTTCAGGTCAGCAGTCCACCGTACCGAGAGGTTGCTTCGAGTGCGGGGATCTCATTCATGCGAGGAGGTTCTGCCCCAGGCTTCGGGGCAAGGTAGTGCAGTAGGGTCAGTAGCCTATGATTACAGCACCAGTTGTCCCACCAGCCATCCGGCCACCCAGAGGCAGAGGGCAGGTGGGTAGGGGTCGTACTAGAGATGGAGGCCAGTCAGGTAGAGGCCAGTCAAAGCTAGGTTCTATGTTTTTTTGTCCATACCAAATACAGTGTCCTTATATGCCGTGATCACGGGTATTATTTCTATCTGTGGTAGGGATGCTTCAGTACTATTTGATCCAGGGTCTACATATTCATATGTCTCATCTCTGTTTGCTCATTTCCTAGGTGTTTCTCGCGAGTCCCTGGGTACTCTTGTTTATGTGTCCACTCCTATGGACGATTCTGTTATTGTGGATCGGATCTACTGGTCCTGCATTGTTACATTCAGTAGTTACGAAACTAGAGCCGATCTTTTGCTGCTTGATATGACCGACTTTGAGGTCATCCTGGGCATGGACTGGCTATCTCGATATCATGCCATCCTAGATTGCCCTGCCAAGACTGTTAACTTTGTGATGCCAGAGTTACCTAGATTGGAGTGGAAGGGTTCGTCTGTCAGTGCATCTAGTCGGGTTATTTCCTTTCTGAAGGCTCGATACATAGTTGAGAAGGGTTGTTTATATTATCTGGCCTATATTTGGGACACTACTGCAGAGACTACGACGATTGATTCAGTGCCCATAGTCCGAGAGTTCACCGATGTGTTTCCTTCTGATCTTCCAAGCATGCCATCAGATCGTGATATTGATTTCTGTATTGATTTAGCTCTAGGTACCTAGCCTATATCTATCCCACCATACTGCATGGCTCCGAAAGAGTTGAAGGAGTTAAAAGAGCAGCTTAAGGAGTTTCTAAAAAAAGGGTTCGTCAGACCGAATATGTCGCCTTAGGGTGCACCAGTATTATTTGTGAAGGAGAAGGATGGGACTATGCAGATGTGTATTGACCATCGCCAATTGAACAAAGTTACCATTAAGAACAAGTACCCCTTTGCCAAGTATTGAAGATTTGTTTGACTAGTTGTAGGGTACCAGAGTGTTCTCTAAGATCGACTTGAGATCGAAGTACCACTAGTTGAAGATTTGGGATTCGGATGTTCAGAAGACTGCTTTCCGGACTAGATATGGCCATTATGAGTTTTTGATGATGTCCTTCGGTTTGACTAATGCCTCGACGGCATTTATGGATCTGATGAATTGGGTGTTTAGGCCGTATATCGACTTGTTTGTCATCGTCTTCATTGATGACATTTTGATCTACTCGCGTAGCATGGAGGAGCACGAGAAGCATTTGAGAGTGGTGCTTCAGACCTTGCGGGACAAAAAGTTATATGCTAAGTTCTCCAAGTGTGAGTTTTGGCTAGACTCTGTAGCATTCTTTGGGGATATTGTATCGGGCAAGGGTATTAAGGTGGACCCCAAAAAGATCGAGGCAGTTCAGAGTTGGCATCCTCCCACTTCGGCAACTGAGATCAAGAGCTTCTTGGGGTTAGTACGTTATTATTGTCAGCTTGTGGAGGGCTTTTCATCTATTGCAGCACCTTTGACCAGATTGACCCAGAAGGGTGCTCCGTTCTGATGGTTCGATGATTGTGAGGTAAGCTTTCAGAAGCCCAATACCGCATTGACTTCAGCACCAGTATTAGTGTTGCCTTCCGATTTGGGGATGTATACTGTGTATTGTGACGCTTCACACGTTGGTTTGGGTTGTGTATTGATGCAGGAGGGGCGAGCTATTGCATATGCTTCACGTCAGCTGAAGCCCCATGAGAAGAATTACCTTGTACATGATTTGGAGTTGGCTGTGATTATTCATGCTCTTAAAATCTGGAGGCATTATCTATATAGAGTGTCCTGTGAGGTTTACACCGATCATCGTAACTTGCAGCATTTGTTCAAGCAGAGGGATCTCAATTTAAGACAGCGCAGGTGGCTTGAGTTACTAAAAGATTATGATATTACCATACTTTATCATTCGGGCAAGACAAACATAGTGGTAGATGCCTTGAGCAGAAAGGCGGAGAGTATGGGTAGTTTGGCTTTCATTTCATAAGAGGAGATGCCACTAGCTTCAAAAATCCAGTCTTTGGCTAACAGACTTGTGAGGTTGGATATAATTCGAAGCCTAGTAGAGTCCTTGCATGCGTCGTTACTCAATGCTCACCATCCGAGCAGATTAAGGCTCGCTAGTTTGATGATCCGCACTTGTTGGTTCTTAAAGGAACGGTACTACAGGGCGGTGCCAAGGAGGTTACTATCGGTGAGGATGGTGTTCTGTGACTCGAGGGTCCCCTATGTGTTCCTAATGTTGATGGGTTGAGGGAGAAGATCCTAGAGGAGGCACACAGTTCTCGGTATTCTATTCATCCAGGTGCTACGAAGATATATCGCGGCCTGAGGCAGCATTATTGGTGGCGGCGGATAAAGAAGGACATAGTTGAGTACGTGGCAAGGTGTCTAAATTGCCAACAGGTTAAGTATGAGCACCAGAGGCCAGGTGGCCTACTTCAGCAGATGACTATACCTGAGTGGAAATGAGAGCGCATTACTATGGATTTCGTAGTTGTGTTGTCGCAGACCATGTGGAAGTTTGATACAGTTTGGGTCATTGCCGACAGGTTGACCAAGTTGGCATACTTCTTTCCGGTCGTGACCACGTATTTCTCAGAGAGGTTGGCCCAGATTTATATTCAGGAGATTTTTCGGTTTTATGGTGTACCTATTTCCATTATATCAAATGGAGGCCCTCAGTTTACTTCACATTTCCTGAGAGCAGTACAGAGTGAGTTGGGGACCCGTGTAGAGCTCAGCACGGCCTTTCACCCACAGACCGACGGGAAGTCGGAGCGGACAGTTCACATCTTGGAGGATATGCTCAGGGCATGTGTGATTGACTTTGGAGGTAAGTGGGATCGTTTCTTTCCTTTGGCCGAGTTTTCTTATAACAACAGTTACCAGTCCAACATCGAGATGGCTCCATTTGAAGCTTTATATGGTTGGCGGTGTCGTTCACCCATCGGATGGTTTGAGCCCGGCGAGGCTAAGTTATATGGTACTGATTTGGTGAAGGATTCCTTGGAAAAGGTAAAGTTGATTCAGGAGCGACTTCGCACAGCACAGTCCAGACAAAAGAGTTACGCGGATCGGAAGGCATATGACTTATCATTTATGGTGGGCGAGAAAGTTCTTTTGAAAGTCTCACCGATGAAGGGAATCACGAGGTTCAGGAAGAAGTGCAAGTTAAGCTCAAGGTTTATAGGTCTATTTGAGGTGTGGAGGCGAGTTGGGGAGGTTGCTTATGAGCTTGCCTTGCCTCCCAGTCTATAGGGAGTTCATTCGGTTTTCCACGTGTCTATGTTGCGGAGGTATCATGCCAACATGTCGCATGTGTTAGACTTCAATTCGGTTCAGCTAGATGGGAGCTTGGGTTATGAGGAGGAGCCAGTTGCCATTGTTGATAGGCAGGTTTGTCAGTTGAAGTCCAAGAATATTTCTACGGTAAAGGTTCAGTAGAGGGGCCAATCAGTCGAGGAGGCGACTTGGGAGGCCGAGGAGAACATGCAGAGTAGATATCCACACCTATTCAGCACTCCAGGTATGATTCTAGACCCATTCGAGGACGAACATTTATTTAAGAGGTGGAGAATGTAACGACCCAACCAGTCGTTTTGCTTTCTGACACCCCGTTCCCCTAAATAAGACTCCCCATATGTGCTTTAACTGTTTTATAACTTGCAGGGACGGTTGGTTAGGGGTTTGGAAGGTTTCAGGTTGAAATCGAAATACTTGGTTCCTTAAGGTTGGATAAAAGGCTAAGTTTGACCTTAGTCAACATATTGAGTAAACGACCTCGGAACCGGGATTCGATGGTTCCAATATGTTCGTATAATAATTTTGGACTTGGGCGTATGTTCGGATAGGGTTTTGGGTAACACAGGAGCGTTTCAGTGCTTAATAGTGAAAGTTGCCTTATTGAAGGTTTTAGAGTTCTTTAAATTTGGTTTGGAGTAAGCTTTGGTGTTATTGAGGTCCGTTTGAGATTCAGATCCTGGGAATAGCTCCTTATGATTATTTAAGACTTGCACGCAAATTTTTGTGCCATTCCGGGTAGTTTAAGTATGATTCGGCGCATTCAGAGCAAATTGGGAACTTTGAGTTCATAATTTGGTTCAATTTGGTTTTGGGGTGCGATTCTTAGTTTCATCGTTATTTTATGCATTTTGAGAGTTCAAGTAGGTTCGTATTATGTTTATCGAATTGTAGGTGCATTTAGTCGGGGTCCTGAGTGGCTCAGGTGCATTTTAGATGATACCTACTTTTTGACAAAAATGAGATTTTAACCACGAAAACAGTTATGGAATGAGATAAAAATTGTATACTTGAGTTCTTAAGGTTATGGGTAACAATTTCTTTCAAGAATTTCTGGAATTCAGGCACGTGAGCCGGTGGTGAATTTTAGAAATTCTTCCAAATTGGGTTGGGTAGTTACTCTAATAGATAAATTATGAATTTTTAAGCAAGTATTGATTAAATTATATAACATTTGGCTAATTTCGAATTTGTCGACACCAAATTGAGGCTTTAGCACAAAATTGTGACCGTGAAGTGAGCTCTGAGACGAGGTAAGTCTCTTGTCTAACCTTGTAAGATGGAATTTACCCCATAGGTAATTTAAATTAATGTTTGCTTCTAATTGTGGGGACTACGTACGTGCGGGGTGACGAGAGTTCGTGCGTAGCTGCTAATTATGCTTATGTCCGGGTAGTTGAAATGTTTTCACCCTACTTGTTAATTATAGTGCCTAAAACCTATATTAGAACTTGCTAGAGGAAATTGTGAAAGGTCATTAATGAAATTTGTGTTATTTTGTGTATTAATCCTCAAAAACATTTAAGGAAAATGCTTATAAAGTATCTTTCTCTTCTTGTGGAGTGGGCCGAATGCCTCAGCAGTATATAGGTGCATCTATGGATCATGCCGCACGTCCCTTGGTAGTGTACACGTTATTCTAGATCGGGTCGTATGATCTCGGCATAAATCGTGCTTATTAATACTCGAAACCTAATCATACTTGATTTTTTTATTATGTGACTTGTGAAATTACAGTTATAGAAGGCACGAATTTACTTTAAATTTATTTAATTGTGAGAAAATTAATTGTCCTTTTATGTTGAGGAGTAATTTTTTTATTGTTTCATATCCCATGCTTATTTAAAATTCATGTATTTTATTGTTAGCCCATAGTAAGTGTCGATGTCGACCCCTCACCACTACTTCTTCGAGATTAGACTTGATACTTACTGGATACACGTTATTTATGTATTTACTCTATACTTATGTATCGACTGTGCAGGAGCTGAGACAGGTGCACTTGGTGATCACCCCGCCGCGCATCTCCGTAACCCGGAGGCCAAGTGGTGAGCTGCATTCCTGAGCCGTTCCACAACACCTACTGTCTCTCCTTAATATTCATTTCTGTCTATTGCTATTTCAGACAGTAGTTAGAGTTTTGCACAATCTATTAGTGCCCATACACATGTGACACCAGGTCTTGGCACACTCTAGTTGACTTGTGGTTTTGGAGTATTACTATGGTTTTGATTGCACTCAGCTGCTCTCGTTTTATTTATTTAAACCTGTTATTTCTTAAATTTTTTAAGTAAGGAAAAAATTATTTATTCAAAAATTTATTAAAATAGGAATAATCTGTCTAATCCACTATTTGGCTTCCCTAGCGGTAACATTGGGCGCCATCACGGCTCATAAGAGAATTGGGTCATGACACGAATGCTAGCACATCAGTTGAATAATGCCTATAACTTAACCAAACCAAAGATATTAGCATGAAAATGTATAAATATGTAATGAAAACTCATGAAGTCAAAACAGAGGGTCAGGTAATATAAACTCAAACGAAATCATGTTTCAACAGCCAAACCAGGGTCAAATCCTTCTTATTTCATCAAGAATCTGTAATACAAGAATTTGAACGTTACCTAGTTTGTACAATAATAAAATACAACAGTGTAGCAATAGAAATTTAGCAACAAAGACAACAGAAACAGCACTAGGAAAAACAACGAAATCAGCAGTGCTAAAGTAGCCCCGAAATCTTAGTAAAAGCAGTAATTTTTCAAGAGAAGGAACTCAAAAATAAACTCTAAGACTCTTCTATTTTCTGAAAGAGTATGCACTCTAAGACTCACTCCTAAAGCTTACAATTTCAGCTTACTAAAGGAAGCTTCAACTCAAATTTTTCTCTCAAAGTTCTCCCTTTTTTCAGTGAGTAGAGATATGTATATTCATTCTAGAGTGTGTAGAAGATGTGTCTTTTAAGTATAAAAATAAATCCTTTTGGACATATTTTGGTTCATCAAAAATCTATCCAAAAGGACTAACTTTTATGTGCCAAAACAGTCTTCTTTTCACCAAATTCTGACACAAAGTAGAGCAGTTGTATTTTCTAGCATGCTAAAAATAGTAAAAGTAAACTAACATGTACCCTATTTCATTATCTACCTTCCTATTTCATTATCTACCTTCTACCCTTCACAAAATAATATCAAATTACTTCAGCTGATTCAAATCAAATCAGTGTAGAAGCAGAAAATTCAGCATTCAACTTAGCCAATCAAACCAAATTTAAACTCAAATAATCATAGACGACATCAACATCAAACGGCTGAACCGAGAAAAACATATTAGCAATGAAGTAATTAGTTAAAACAACTAACTGAGCGACAAACCAATCGGTTCATAAAAGTATGAGAATTCGATTACAACCTAGAACATGATTTCTTATTGGTTAAACTAACTAACTAAATCAGTAACTAAAACAGTTAACCATAGATAGAAACAAATATTAAGGACAACTAAAGACGTATTAAACGAAAAAACAATTAACAAAACAACAATGAAATTAGAGATTAGACTTTACGTAACAGAAAAACAAGACAAAACTTAATCCTAAACTAAAACATAAAAACAATTATGAAGAAAAACCAGAAAAAGGGATTAAGATTTTACCAATTTCAAAATTCAAGTGCCCGATTGCTAATTCGACAACAATATGAACTTCGAGTACGAATTTCTTATTGATTAATTGTGACCGCAAACTCCGGTAAGCCGAAGGTCAGTCGCGATATCACCAACAACAAAGTTGTTCTTCGAGTTCGAGGCTATCCTAAACAAAGGCGTGGTGGTGGTAGTTGGAGTTTCTTGTTTGGGCACAATTGGTTGAGCTTTGGTGGGATTTGGAGGGTGTGAGTTATAGGTTTGGGAAGAGGGTGAAGATAATAGTATGTGGTGACATTTTAGGGGCGAGTGGAGGTACATCCAAGGCAGAGGGTGGCAGCAGTGGTGGACGCACAAGGTGAGGGAGAGGATTTTGAGGATTTTGGGGTATGTAATGGGAAAGAGTAGGAATAGAGGAGGAGCTGGTGAAATTTTGAGGGGTTTTAAGCGGTGGCGCGCGGCGGGGCAGAGGCGGCAGCGCGACTAGGGTTTGGTTTTGTCAATATTTGGTGGAGATTTGAGGGATTTGGGTTGTGGATCTAGAAAGGGGGTGAGTAGAGGAAGAAGATGGTGTAGGTTTGATGGTGTTTGTAACACCAGCGGCAACGGAGCACGGTGGAAGCAGTGGTGGAGTGACGGCGGCATAGAGAGAGATAGGGAAGACTATGGTTAGTATAATGGCAAAAATCTAATTTCTTTAGGTGTTTTATTTGACATGGGATATCAAATAAGGGTGGTTTTGGCCACTATGATGGTAGTCTATAACTATATGTTTTGGCCACTATCTGCATTCTAATTTGCTGCACTTTACTAATATTTGAGTGCTAAATGGTAGTAAATTGCTCTGACTAATTGATTTATATTTTTGCAGGAGATATTTCGGGCTACAATGGTGTTCGGAATCGTTTTGAGCTAATATGGAGTGTTGAGGCCAAGTAAAAAATTATGGAGTACATTGGGAGCTCATTCGAGGATCAACGGAGGTTCGCGCATTTAAAAAGAAGAAATAAAACGAGAGCATAATATGGTCCAGGTGCGCATCCGTGCACTGGGCCGCGCAAGTCAGACAGAAACTTTTGAATGTGCGCGGTCACCTGCCCAGGTGCGCGGTCGCGCATGTCCCTCCGAGGAAAAATTCTGCAAGGCTAAATTCGTAATTTTAGGGTCGACTTTCCTTGACCTATATGAAGCCCAACTCATCTAAAAAGAGGGTATCTTGATTGGGGAAAGTAATTTGCGAGGGAGAAGAAGACGGAAGCAACAAGAAATCGATATACTTGATCAAATTCACTCAATACGAAAGTTTGGGCAGAATTTGGGAATTGTAATGTCTTCTTATTCTTCTAATACTCTCGTTTTGTATACTTTCTACGTTATGGAGTAAGTCTCCTTAGGGTTGTTGACGGATGAACTTTAATGAAGAAGTTCTTAATTGAATTGCAAGGCTTATTGTAATCTTACTTTAATCGAAAGAGAAGTTTACTGCTATTGGCTTTGTGTTATCTTGATGGGTTTGATTTTATGTCTCTTCTAAGTAATCGAAAGAGCTTAAGGAGTTATTGATTTATGCAGTCCATGAGAATAATCGAGAGGTGTTCTCCGAAAGATCATTCATTCACTAATTTTGTGCATACATTCATAGGGCATGTTATTGGGTTACCTAAGGGAATCAAATTCATTCGGAAGAAGAATCTAAATATTTGAAGTAGCCTAATCATCTGTTAAAATCGAAAGAATCAATATAAGTTAAGAGTGAATCTAGCATATAGTTATCCGGAACAATAGTTGATCACATATCTTGTCATCGCCATTCCTTCTCTCATTGATATTCCTTTATTTTTACTAATCATTTGGGTATCATCAGTTTCTTACAACTGATAATCGTAGTTTATTTGTAGTCAATAATAACATAAATTAAAAGGTTGATTATCCTGGATAGTGTTAAGCTGAAGAAATAATAGAACATTATTGAAACCAATCCCTGTGGAGACGATTCAATACTATACTATCTTTGACTAGCGAGCCCAAGTTTATACGCCGGTTTTGCGCTCGTCAAGCAGCGGCGGCATAGAGAGAGAAGGGAGAGAGAGATAGGGAAGACTATGGTTAGGAGAATGGCAAAAATCTAATTTCTTTAGGTATTTTATTTGACATGGGATATCAAATAAGGGCCATTGGATCAAGTAAATTGGACGGATGAGATTGATTGCTAAAGTCACTTAAGTGAAACGACGTAGTTTAGCATAAAACTACGTTATTTAGAAACAAATTGGACTGGGTCAGATAAAATGGGTTATTGATTTGGATCAAATTTGGCCCAATCTCTTACCCCTTAAATTGAACTAGTCTATTTTCATACTAAAAATGCACAAATAAAAGGAAATTATTTTTGGTATTTTAAAGATGCAAACTAGAAATTCCCAAATAAAAGAGAGAAATACTTTTTGTATTTTTAATAAAGGAATGCAGATAAAAATGCACCAATAACTAAAAACTCATCCAAAAATTAGTATTTGTAGGAGAATTAGAAGTGAGCAAAAATTAGGTATTCACAGCTGCCCCTATTTACTCGAGAACATGAAGAGTTTTCGTGCAAAGAAAGTGAACGTCATAGCTAAGTTTGCTCGTGTATCACTCCAATAAAAGCATTTTTTGAAAAACGTAACCAAACCTTGCTTCCGAAGTTGCCTACATATCCTTGGCGATAAAGGTATCAGATCAGTGTAGTTCTAAGTAAACTTTGGTAGTTTGGACTACCGAACACCGAGTTAAGACTGTTGCTGCTATTGTTGTTGTTGTTATTATTACTTGCTGCTTACATCAAAAGCAAAAGAGAAGAGAGCTACATATGTCTGCAAACTAGGAGTTAAAAAATTCCTATCTATGTGCCTTCTGGAGTCAAATCTGGATTCTTGACCTGCTCGCTTGTGTTGAACTTAGACTGGATCCTGGTGCTGTTTGAAGAAACGATTATGACTCAATCTCAGTTTCTTGCTTTCCTGATCCTAAATTGAGAAGATGAATCTTGAGAAGATATATTGCTAACAAATTGTCAAAGTCAACTCCAACTATCCTGTGATTGAAAGACTTCTTTCTTCTGATGATAAATGAAACTGCAAGCTTTAATCATCACAACTTGTGCTCTACGGTGGGGCCTACAAAGCCATCAAAGACGAACAAAATGAACAAATTTTCTGCCCCAGTTTGGCGCTGAGAAACATTTGTGAGTTACTAGGTAAAGCTGTAGATCAACTTATTTTATTTGAAAGATGCAAAAATGATACTGAAGACTCCGAATCGAATGTGCTTATCTTAGAAGTAGAACTGATAAAACTTAGACTAGGAGGTGCATCTCCCATGGGTAGCATTGGAATGACTGCGAGATTAAAGGACTCGAACTAGGAATTGCGTCTCCTAGAATTAATGATCCATATCAGGAAGTGCGTCTCCTATTAGAATGAACATGGTTGAATCATGCTAGGAAGTGCATCTCCTACGAGTGAGGTTGAAAGACTCGAACTAGGAAGTGCGTCTCCTAGGAATAAAGGTATAGATTTAGGAAGTGAATATCCTATTGGAATGACTCAATCTAGGAAGTGTATCTCTTACAAGTAAGGTTGAAAGGCTTGTACCAAGAAGTGCATCTCCATCAGATTAGGAAGTGTATGCGTCTCCTAGTGGAATGGCTCAAACTAGGAAGTGTGTCTCCTACGAATGAAGTTGAAGGGTTTGGACTAGGAAGTACGTCTCCTAATAGAAGAACTCAAACTAGGAGGTATGTCTCCTACGAATGAGGTTGAAAGACTTATACTAGGAAGTGCGTCTCCTAGGATTGATGGTTCATATTAAGAAGTGTGTCTCCTATTGGAATGACTCAAGCTAGGAAGTGTGTCTCCTACGAAAGAGGTTGAAGGACTTGGAGGGAATGTAACCAGGGGTTGGCGCCCTACGATCGGACATTCCTAGAAAGAAAAAGCAGAGACTTTGAGATCTTTATTTCTCCGCTACTTTATTTCTTGCTTCAAACAAAGAAAGATTTGTGGGTTTAACAGTGGTGGTCGGTTTGTGGCCTTGATGCCCTGAGTACTCTGAATTTGCCGACACCTTCTGAAGAAGAACGAATTCTTTCAGCGCGGTAGCGAGTTGCTCAGATACTCTGTATTACTTTCTGGAGACCTTGGCTTTCCATCGTTGCCCCCGACTATTTCGTACCTGGATGTCACACACCCTTTGGCAATTTTTTTTTAAAATCAAATTTTATTATCTTGCGTCCGGTATCAGTTTGTGTCTGTGGTGCTATCAGCTTTACCCATGAAGCAAGTCTTGCTTAGTGACCTTTTTAATTTTTTTGCAACACTTTGTTCGGCTTATCAGAGAAAATCACAGTTGGATTTGTGCCTCTGTCAATGTTGTGTATGCCCTCATCCTTTGTTTTCCATTTCTGAAAAAACGGTGACCAATTTTGGGGAACTTTTTTTGTTTTCTTCTAAGTAAATAGACCAACAAAGTTTTCTCTTTGGAACTTATGTTTGCATGAACCCTTAGATCTTGCTTAACTTCAACATCTTATTGTGCATGTTTCTTCCTAGGTATGTCCTCTTTGATGTGATAGGATTGAATTTGCTTTGTACAGTTAGAAAGCTGGTAATAGATTTTGAAATCATTTCTTGTGTGTTTTAACAAAGACTGACTAAAAATAATAATGCAAATAGACACAATGACGCGATGTAAAAGTGAGAAAGAATAGTATTTAACTAAAAATGCCGCTTTTGGGGGAAAGAAAGAATGGAATCTTTTGAATGTCCAATTTTAATGATCATGACATGCATTTTGGACTGAGCAGACAAATCTATCCAACTAATCTATCCTTTCTTCTTGTTGTTCCCTTTTGTATTTGAAGTTAGCCTTTTTGTGCCAATCATTTGCATCAAATCACAGCTCACCTTTGACCAGTAGTGCCCCGAAAGGTTTTCACAAACTAGCCTCTCTCATTTATTTATCTCTACTATCGCCTTACAGTGCCTATGAGGGTTTTCACCAATAAGACTCTCATTTTTTTTCATTATCGTTTTTTCTTTTTGTGCAAGCAATTTGACACTGTTCTATGTCGTGTGAAAATTGTTGCTTATTGTGTGCTTTCGTTGGCATTCTTAAATACTAATTGGGAGGTCTTTATTTGGAAGGATTTTGGATAGGGTTAGAAAGAAAAGGTCGCATGAAGGCTCAAAATAGATTTAAGATGACGAGGTTGTATACTTACATCTATTGGAATCGACTCTTTATAATAACATAAAATAAATTCTACCCCAGTTTCAGATATTGGGGAATATTTTCCATCACTTTTCTTTCTTTTTTCTCTCTTTTCCTTTTCTTCTTTTTTTTTAAACAGATTGACCCAGCTTCTATTTTCTGGTGGCATGGATCTTTGACGCTTTGTTTTTGGACTTTGACTCTATAGTTGATTCCAAAGACGGGGGGTCAAAGAAAAATAAAACAAGCTCAAAAGGGGTGAGGAAGGGTATAAAGTATTTAGGTAACAGAAAAATATCCTCCCATCCTGAAGAATACCAAACATACTATCTCTTCTCAGGTTCGGCATTGGTGAAAATGACTATCTTATTGGTTTTGCTAGTTGTGTAGCTCCATAGTCAATATCTTCTTTGCAACAAATGACCTTTGACAAATTGGAACCACCTTTGCTTGATCTTTATCTTGATGTGAAATGATGGACTTCAGTACCAACTAATCTATTTTAAATTCTCTGGAATGCACCTTCTTTGGAGATTTGGGTCATCTTCCCTGATATGATTAGATTATGGAAGGCCATGGCAAAAAACCTTTTACTGATTAGTCCAACCAAACTTCAAAACTTTTAATTATCCTTAATCCAGTATTCATGATAGGTTTGGGATAAACATCTTTAACCTATACGGATATGACTATTTCGGTTCCATGTGATCTTGACACGGGCTTATCATCAAAGTTTTTCAACCTCTTGTCCTCCAAGAGTTTTTCCTCGATTCAATTCAAGATTGGACAGGCTTTCTAAAATCTAGCCAAAAGCTCCGCATGCATGTCATGTCACCAAAATTGGCGTGAAAAGAACTATATATGCAAGAAGAACTAAACACAATGGAATAAAATGACACAAAGAAAAAAAGTTGTATTTTATTGATTAAAGTATATAGAGGTTTGATGATAGGACAAACAAACAACATCTGGATTACAACCTTAAAATAAGCAAAATGAGAGAAATAATGACAAAATAAGTTACCAAGTCTCCTTTCTGGCAAACAGCTACGAATTTGCACATCAGTCTCAAATAGGACCTTCAACAATTTTGATTGCCTTGCGTGGACATGTTCTTGACTATTTCACCAAACCATCTCCATATTGTAAATCATCCGAACAATGTATGATTTGTCAAGACGTTTAGGGTGCCATTATCTTGGACCATGACATTCCTTCTTGAATCATCATTTCTATTTACTTTTCAAAGCCCGACAATCCTCAGTGTTATACCACTGCACATTAGAATAGTACACGCACCGTACAGCAGGGTCAAAACCTTTTGCATATGGATTCGAAACATACCCTTAAAGCGGCTCAATCACATCATAATGTTTCAACCTTTCAAACAAACTTGTGTGGGATTCTACGATCGGTGTGAAATCATCCCTCTGCTTATGTTCCCTTCATACTCTTGTTTTGGACGAGGGTTGTAGGGTGATTGAACGTTATGTTGTCGCGGATAGAGGTCTCTTGGAGTTGGGGCCCACATCTATTAGCAATTGGATGGTTTGGCATAAGACTGAGCATTGAATGTTGCATACTGTGGAGCAACTGAGTATCGAGGATATGGGGATGGATGGTAGATCTAGTGGGAACCATAGGAAACTTGATGAGACTTCCTATATTGTAGAGATGCTCCCATTTGGCTCTTTTATACTATGATGCCATCCTTATCTTTCTTCTTTCGGTTTGCAAGGCATCCTGACCCATTTTGGATTGCTTGGGTGGTGGCTATAAGCGCTTCTTGACTTATAATTTGGCCAGTCTTGAGGTCATTCTCGACCATTTCCCCTATCTTGATTGCTTCTGCAAAAGGTCTACCCATGACGGACATCATGTTTTGAAAGAAATCAGGCTTTTGAGCCTCCAAAAAAATAGAGTTCAACTCGTGGTTATCCATGGGTGGCTTAACTCTAGTCGCTTGCTCTCTCCATTTAATGGCATACTCTATAAAGCTTTCAGTCGGCTTTTTCTTCATATTGGACAGGGAATTGTGATCTACTGCAATATCAATGTTGTACTGAAATTATTTGAAGAATGCTTGAGCCACGTCGTCCCAAACATGCCAGTGAGAGATATCTTGGCCAACGAACCATTCAGAGGTGACTCCCACCAGACTCTCCCCAAAATAATCCATCGACAACTCTTCTTTTCTTCGTGCGCCCCTCAGCTAGTTGCAGAAAGTGGGCGATAGGATTGTCGTGTCCATCATATTTCTCAAATTTCGGGGTCATGAACCCTAGTTGCAAATGGATGTGAAGGAACATGCATAGATCACTGAATGAGACACTTTCGTGATCACCTAGTCCTTGTATGTTCTTTATGTTTTGCTCAAGACTTTTTATTTTTCTGGCCATCTCATCTGGCTTACCTGTCTGGGCAACCTTTTCAATTTCCTCTGGTGACTCGTACTGAGGAGTCTGATTGTATGGAGATAAGACCCTGAAAACCATATCTAGAGAGAAGTATTAGACATCATAAGCATGAGATGGTGGCTCGATGTTTGGCCTCATCACAGGATTTGGTGGTGGGATTGTATACACTTGGCGCACCAGACCTAACGAGAGGGGTGTTCCTAACCGGTGCAGCTAGATGTTGTACATTGGAGGTACCATGGGCGAAAAGGAAGTTGTAGTTTGGCACATATCCTGGTGGTAGAATGTGATCACTCAATGTGGCGAGCGATGGTTGAATAGCCGGGGATACGGTGGAAGTTCCCTCTGAGGGACCTTAAGGTGAAGGCTGGCTGGAGACCCAAGCCTAATACACATGAGACAATTGTTGTTTCAATCTTCTTACTTCCTCCGACACTTGGTCAACTAATTGACCCTGGGGGTCGTCATTGACCAACTCGATTTCATATTGTTAGCCAATATTACCTTTCCTTTAGATATGGTGAAGTAATAATGTGTTGCCAGTGTCACCACAAACCAACCACCTTAAGCTTAGTAGATAAGAGACTACAAACGTGTTAGGGTTAAGCATTTTACATATATGAATCACACGTAATATGCCATGCTCCTAACAATAACACCACTTCTAACATGCTTTTGGAAGGCTTCATGTTTCATTACGGCTTATAAAGTTGCTGCTTATTGGCGCTCTTATTTTTTCCTCTCAATATTTTGCTTTTCTTTTCACTCACCTGATTTTGATCCCTTATTTTAGAGTCGTGGAAGAATATTTTGATCGAACCTTTCGGAGGTTGCCTACGTATCATGTCGCCACATTAATCAGATCATTACGTAGTTAGGGGAGATCAGGAATAAAGTAAATAAACTAACTTTTTTTTACTCATATACAAATTAAACCACGAAATCTCCTAACAAGAAAAATATTTTTGAATTTTTTTATTTGAAAATTGTTGAAAGAAAGACTTCTAAAGAAGAAAAAATAAATTCTCTTTTTTTTGGATTTTGCTTTTTTTTGGTTTTTTTTAAAGACTTCTAAAGAAGAAAGAAAATATTTTTGGGATTTTGAATTTTTGCCGTTGAATTTCCAAAAAAAATAAAAAAAAATCTATTGTTGAAAGAAAGACTTCTAAAGAAGAAAAAAAAATATTTTTTTTGGATTTTGTTTTATTTTTGGAATCTTCGAAAGAAAGACTTCTAAAAAAAGAAAGAAAATATTTTTGGATTTTTAATTTTTGCCTTTGAATTTTCGAAAATATTTTTGGATTCTGAGTTTTCTTTTTTAATTTTCGAAAGAAAAACTTCTGAAGAAGAACGAAAACATTTTGAAATTTTTAAATTGGGGGCCGGACCTGATGAGGGTTGCCTACGTATCTCACATCCTGTGAGAATCATACCCGCGTAGTTCGATGATAAAATTTCTAATGAAACTAACTATATTTTCTCTTTTTATTTTCTTTTTATGAAACAATAATCATGGATACAAAACGCATCAGACCATTTCGGGCTTTTTTGTTTTTGTTTTTTTTATTTTATTTTAAAAAGAACGGACATTTGTACAGAAATCGGGAGCATGTTTTCTTATTTTTTATAGCTCATGCATCTAATCCACCCTAAAGTCGATCAACATGCAAGCCTCCCAAATAATGTAACAGGAAGCACATAAGGGAACATGATGGTCTTAAAGAGGATACCTATCTTATACGGACACAACCCATGTGCCGAGTTTCGTAAGTCAAATGCACGTGATGTAAATAAAGCGAACCTGCTAGGGATATCTGGAATGAGGTTTGTTCTTCTAGTTTTAAATCCAGGTGGATAAGGTATCTAGACTAGCTTACTCGAGCTGACAACTCAAGCCGAGAAAGGTCAGCGTACCGGTAGTATTGCTTTCCGGCTTAGCTAGTGGTGCTCTCCACCTAAAATATGTGTTACTAAAATTCTTCACCGGGTGGTAAGCAACTCGGCTATCTCAAAGAAAGTGGGCCATGTCAAGCAAATGTCCAATTTTACTTTCAAGAAGACTCAGAGGGGGTGCGTGAGAAAATAATTTATTTGTATAATCAGTGGCGGACCCAAGATTTTATATATGCGGATTCAAATTAACACGACAATAGCCGACATAAAATCAACATTAGGCATAGCAAGCAAGACAGCTGCTCCATTGTTTTCCATTCTCCACCTCAAAATATAAGTCACATTTTTAAGTCGGCGTTCTTTTATTTAACAAGTAGTGCATTGTTTTAATAAAAGATTTATAAAATCTATTCAAATTTGTCTTTAATATAATTTATCTACTTAATTTGACAAATTTGGTTCATAAATTAAAAGTATATTAAACTATGCAACATATAACAAAATCTGAATTTGTTTTCTAAAGCCACCCAAATAAATCACAGTATATACAAATTTAATAAATTCAAATAAAGTCAATGTACAAGCTCGAATTCTTATTAGTTCTCCAGTTGAGTCGCCAGAGCTGTCACACCCCCTTTCTACCCCAAAAGATATGTATTTATGGATTGTTATGGGTTAAAAGAGTTTTTCCATTTGAAGTGACAAATTTGAGTAGGGATTATTTTATTTACAGAATCACCAGTTGGAATTGATTTTTTGGTGTTCCAAGTCACCTTTTATTTGAATCCCTAGTCAAAGGAAGGTTTTACTCTATTTTAATCGGTCCGCAAAAATAAAGTTCGGGTAAGGAATTCTGTGGATCGGGGAGAAAGTGTAAGGTATTTCCCGAGTCTCGTGGTTCTACCACGGTCGTTTTATTGATTTAAAACTTGGCTTAAATTAATTTTGGACAAACTGTGATTTATATGATTTTTATGTTTTTCCTTTGTCCGCTTTTATTGGTGTCATGACCCAAAATTACACCTGTCGTGATGATGTCTATCTAAATAGTAAGCAAGCCGACAACCTCAATAAACTACGATTTCTTTTAAGTTTGAAAAGATGATATTTAAATTCAATACAAAAATCTCACAAATATTGATATAAAATACTCCCAAAATTCGGTATCAGTGAGTACATGAGCATCTAAATAATAACAAAGTCTAATTGATAAAAACACTATCTGAAAATATAGAACAGTACAAAAACTGAAAGGGAAGAGAGTCAAGGTCTGCGGACATCAAGTAGCTACCGCGATAGTCTCCAACAGATAAAGCTCTAAAGAACTAGCAACTGTCGTGTTCGGAAGTGCCTGAATCTGCATACGAGGTGCAGGTTGTAGTATGAGTACAACTAACTCAATAAGTAACAAGACTAACCTTTGGGCTAAAAGTAGTGACGAGCTCAACAGGTACAGTCCAATATAAAAATAACAGTAGAGAAATGTAGGCATGCTTTCAAGTTCAACAGTTAAACTCAATACAAGAAAAATAGATCAATTCTGCCAATGTACGTGCTGTATGTGATGCACCTCAATGGAAAACCTATCACAAATTATTCAGTCACTCAGTATTATATATATATATATATATATATATATATATATATATATATATCAACTGACAGTCAGTCACTCAGTAATGTATAAGGCCAATCCAACCTAGAGGAAGATCCATCCCTAAATGTAAATGATTCGGACAAGATCCATGTCTAGGGAAGATCCATCCCTCAATATAAATGCTTCGGGAAAGATTCATGCCCAGGAAAAATCCATCCCTCAATATAAATGCTTCGGGCAAGATCCATGCCTAGGAAAAATCCATCCCTCAATAAAAATCAATTGTGCTCACTATTGGGGGTGCAGACTCCGGAGGGGCTCCTTCAGCCCAAGCGTTATAATAGCAAGAACCATGCATAAATAAATAAAACACGATGCAGCTTGTAGCCCTATAACGACCCGGCCAGTCGTTTTGAGTATTACAGGCATGTTCTCCCATTTACTACTCAATTTATACTTTACAGTTGTTATATGACTTGTCGGGGTAATTGGTTCGGGTCCGGTGAGGTCTTGGAATGAATGGGAACACTTAGTTCCAAAGTTTAAAACTTAAGTTGAAAAGGTTGGCTGGATATCGACCTATGTGTAAATGACCCCGGAATAAAGTTTTTATAATTCCAATAGCTCCGTATGGTAATTTTGGATTTAGGAGCGTGTCCGAAAAATTATTTGGAAGCCCGTAGCTAAATTAGGCTTGAAATGGCTAAAATAAAAATTTAAATTTGGAAGTTTGACCGAGGAGTTGACTTCTTTGATATCGGTCAATCGAAATTAAATTGATAGGTTTCGGCATCGAATGTAAAAGTTGGAATTCGTTAGTTTTCGTTAAGCTTGAATTGGGATGTAATTTATGATTTTAGCGTTATTTGATGTGATTTGAGATTTCGAGTAAGTTCGTATGATATTTTAGAACTTGTTGGTGTATTTGGTTGAGGTTCTGGGAGCCTCGGGTGAGTTTCGGATGGTTAACAGATCGAAATTTGGACTTAAACAGCTGCTGGAATTTTCTTATGCATGTATCTGGTTTCCTTTATCGCGTTCGCGAGGGGAGTCTTGCATTCGCGAAGAGGAAATTCGGACAGGCCCATTTTGTGCTTCGCGTCCGCGACAGGGGGCACGCATTCGCGAAGGGTCGAGGGGAAAAGTTACGCGTTCGCGATGGGTCGAGGGGCAAAGTTACGCATCCTCGACCAAGGGCACGCGTTCGCGAAGAAGAAACGCCTAGATAGAAACTGCAAGTTCGTCCCATTTTCCATATTTGACAAATTGGAGCTCAGGAAGAGGCGATTTTTGGAAGATTTTCAAGAAAAACAACGGGGTAAGTGTTCTTAACTTAATATTGGCTATATTACCCGAATCCATGGTTATTTTTCATATTTAATTGATGAATTAAGTTGGAAAATTTAGAAAATCCTCTTGATTTAATTTGAAGATTTGAGGGTCGAGTTGATATCAGAATTTGGTAAAATTTGTATGGTTGGACTCGTGGTTAAATGAACGTTCATATTTTATAACTTTTTTCTGGTTCCGAGACATGGGCCCCACAGATAATTTTTGGGTGCAATTTCGGATTTAGTTGGAAAATAAGTATTTTCATATGAAATTATTGTAACGACCCGACCGGTGATTTTGAGATCTAGCACGTCGTTCAGTAGTTTGAGGCCATGAGAAGCTTCACTTCAGTTATTATGACTAGTACGCGTGGTCGGAATTGAAATTTCGGAAGTTCAGAGTTTATTTTAAAAGAAAATTTCTTATTTCGGAAGCTTTAAGTTGGAAGAATTAATTAAGGTTGGATTTTTGAGTAAATGATCTCGGAATCGGGATTTAAAGGTTCCAACAGGTTCGTATGATAAATTCGGACTTGGTCGTATGTCCGGATCGGGTTTTAGATGAACCGAGAGTATTTCGGCGCCTATTGTGGAAGTTGGCATTTTGGAAGAATTTCATAAATTTGGGTTGAAGTGCATTTCAATGTTATCAATGTCCGATTGGGATTCTGAGTCTGGGAATAGCTCCATATGGTGATTCTAGTATTGGGTGCGCATCCGGAAGTGGATTCGGAGATCCGTAGGTCATTTTGGTGTCATTTGGCTAAAGCTAGAAATTTGAAGCTTTTTGAGAAGTTTGACCGGAAGTAGACTTTTTGATATCGGGGTCGGAATTCGATTTTGGAAGTTAGAGTAGGTCCGTAATGTCAAATGTGACTTGTGTGCAAAATTTGAGGACAATCGGACGTGATTTGATAGGTTTCGACATCGATTGTAGAAGTTGAAGTTTCAAAGTTCATTAAGTTTGAATTGGGGAGAGATTCATGATTTTGATGTTGTTTGATACGATTTGAGGCCTTGAGCATGTTTGCGTCGTGTTTTGGGGCATGTTGGTATGATTGGACGGGGTCCGGGGGCCTGGGGTGTGTTTCGGGTTGGTTCCGGGTCCATTTTCCCATGTTTTTCTGCCGCTGATGCTGGTTCTGGTATCCTTCATCACGGACGCGGGGAGGAGATCACGTTCGCGAATAAAGATTTGTGGGATGGAGGAAATTACTCATCGCGAACGCGAGGTATAGGTCGCGAATGCGGAGAGGTTGACTGAAGTAATTATGCGAACGCAAAGGGGCAATCGCGAACGCATAGAAGAAATGATGAGCTGGGCCTAAGGCCATTTGGCCTACGCGAACGCGTAGAGGATAACACGAACGCAAGGGGTTTGGACAGCTGACCTTCGTGAACATGACCAGTATGACGCGAACGCGAAGAGCAAATTTGGGTCAGGAACTTTGGCCTTCGCAAACGAGATCCTTTGGTCGCGAACGCGAAGAATGGCGAGCTTGGGCTGGGAAGAATGTTTTTAAGCGGGGTTTGAATTCATTTCACCCATTTTTCACACGGCTTGGGCGATACTTGGAGCTTTTGAAGAGGGGATTTCATCATCAAGCATGAAGTAAGATCGACATTTCGAACGGAGTTGGGAATGGTTATAAATTGAATTGTTATGAGTATTAGAGTATATTTTCATTGATTTGCACATTGTCGGGCTAGTTTTGGAGCGTTGGGCATTGGTTTGAGTTGTTTGAAGGGCTCGAAAGCCGGTTATGAAACTTCGGAGCGAGCTAAGTCTCCTTTCTAACCTTGTAAGAGGGAATTTACCCCATAGGTAAAATAAATCATTGTGTGCTCCTATTTGTGGGGGCTAGGTATGCACGAGGTAACGAGAGTCCCTGCATAGCTACTATTATGCCTAAGTTTGGTTAGTCTAGGACCCAAAAGCATGCTTTACTTGTAATATTTGAAATCTTGTTGTCAATTTAAAACGCTTAAATCATATCGAACTGTGTTAATAAATTTCTAAAAGGCTAGACATCATTTTCTTGATTTTTAAAAGAGAAATTGCCTTTCCCATGGATAATTGCCCCTTGATGAATTCTTGATTGAATATTTGAATGTGTTTTCTTTTGTGGAATGGGCCGAACGCCTCGGTAGATTAAATAGATGCATCTATGGTTCGCGCCATTCGACCCTCTGGCATGCACAGTTTAAATATTTGTTGGATCGGGTCGTACGACCTCGGCATGATTTGCGCATGCTTGTATTGCTTACCTTAAAATTTATAAATAATGATATTGCCTCCGCGGCCTGAGTTAAAATATTAATTAATGGAAGATAAATTTGGAGATTTATTAATTATGAAGGAACTGCTTACTTACTTCAAAATGTTGAGCTTGCAACCGTTCATATAATCCATACTTAATTATATCATTTATATCCCATTTATAGCCCATAGTAAGTGTCGAAGTCGACCCCTCGTCATTACTTCTTCGGGGTTAGGCGAGATACTTACTAGGTACGGGTTGATTTACGTTCTCATACTCCAGTTGCTGCACATTTTTGTGCAGGTACACATATGTTTAGCGGCCTTGTGGGCGCAGAGGCGCGATTATGGAGGGGACTTAGGTGAGCTGCATTCTATACGACGCACCGCAGCCAATAGAGTCTCCTTCAGAGTATTGTATTCTCTTTCCTGTCCAAGTTGTATTCCGGACAGTTATTGTATTTTATTTTAAATTTCTAGAAAAGGCTCATGCACTAGTGACACCGGGTTCTGGGATGATTATGGGATGTTCACTATTGGAATTGGAAAACATTGTTATTTATTCTGTAAATTCATATTTTACAAGATAAATTGAAGAAATTTTTCGATTTCAAAAATATTAAAATGAGAATTTAATTAACTATTTAGTGTTGGGTTGCCTGACAGCGGTGTCCGGCGCCATCACGAACTTTAACGGATTTCGGGTCGTGACAACATGGTATCAGAGCGCTAAGTTCACTTAGGTCTCACAAGTCATGAGCGAGTCTAGTAGAGTCTTGCTGATCAGTACGGAGATGTCTGTACTTATCTTCAAGAGTCTACAGGGCTGTTAGGAGCACTTCCCTTCTTGATTCCTCATCGTGCGATTTGATTCCTTTGAAGCTTATGCTTTCATCTCTTTCTTATTCAATCTTATGCGACGTGAAGCGCTTGTTATAAATCGGGTATTGATGAATTGTAATGGTACTAAAAATGTGGTGCGGGATGTTTCTCCGTGCGTAGGTTGTTGGGCTATTGTCGTCGCCTTGTGGAAGGATATTCTGTCATATCATCCCAATAGTTGTACTTCTGAGAGCTTTGAGGCTATGCACAGGTTGCTATGATGCTCATGAGTTGTTATCGCACTGTATTGATGTGAAGGTAGGATGCTTGCCTATGTCTCGGGGTAGTGAATGACTTGGAAGGAGGTATACTCAGTGCATGATTCAGATTCAGTATTTTACTTCTGACAAAGGAAAGGCAATCGAACTAAGAATGTTCAGACTTGGGTTAATGGAGTAGCGGGACTCGATATTTTCGAGCGTGGTGGAATCTTTGCATGTGATGTGGCGTCATCGTCCTCGATTGGTTTAGATGTGTTAAGTTTGTCGGTGTTATGGTTTCCTTCAATTCGCCTTGGGGCAGGGTATTATAAATGGTGCCGAGAAAGCGGTTGTCAGAGGTCACAGTGTGTCGTGGTTCAGGATCGAATCGGCATTCCCGATATTGATGGCTCGAGACAGATGATTTCCGGAAGGGTTTAAAGTTGGTAGCGATCTATCGATTCAAGTGCTACAGAGGTGGATTTTGATTTAAGGCAACAACTGGGCAGCGAAGGATGAGGAAGGACATGTGGGAGGTGTCTTGTGGTGGTTAAGTTCCTAGAGGGCCAAGTGTGAGAAATAGAAGTCGAGTAGTTGCTTAAAGGAGAAGGTTTGACCAAAGTGGGAAAGTGGCAAGGTAGCATATGGGTTACGGTGTAGGATAGCTACACATCTTGAGGAAAGTTTGGAGTGATTGGGATTCATGGTGGACAGTGACTAGGTCTACGGGCTTAACTTGGAATATCGGCTGTTATATTGAAGAAGATTGGGTGTGGCAGAAGGTGGTAGCTTAATATAAAAAAGGATACAACATGACTTTGGATTGGAATGTATTGTCGCACGTTTAGTTGATGTCAATGGGGAGTGAACGGGCTTGTATAGCCGGTAAATGAGCACGGGCTCAGGATGGTTTGTTGGCTTCGTGGTAATTGTAATCGGTGCAGCGTTGTTGGAATATGTCGGCATGTAATTTCCACAGGTGGCTTGTCTCCTGTGAGCAGGTTAGCGGTTGCGTGGTGTTGACAAAGCTTCTGCGCAGAATTCTACTGGCTACCCGGTAAGAGATTGAATATGTAAATGTGGCTAGTGGTTCGGAGTGTTCATTAAAGTTTAATAGAAGGATTTCGAGTAATTTGGCGGGTTGATTATGCTAGATCATGTCGATGGAGGAAGAATCTTGGTGGGTTCTAGGTTTATGCAATAGAAACTTCAAGCTAAGTGGGAGAGTTCCACCGCCTACAGTTGGATCGCATGGTCATCTATTTTTAAGATTTCTGGTTATCAGCATAATGACGGGTTATTACGACTAAGGAAAGAGAACATCAGTGATAATTTGAGCAAGCAATTTGAGGAATGTGTGCTATAGTTGGCCTTATCAAATCATGCTCAGGCTTTGGAAAGATTCAGAATTTATGCTTCGTGTAGAGACGAGTTACAAGGAAGATGATTCGGCCAGGTGCTTCCTTGAGAGGGTACTCATGTGCTAGCGGAGCCTTGTAGTTGATTATATTCGGGACTAAGTTAGAGTAGATGACTCTCAATAACGGTCCTAGTGGATTCAAAAGTTAAAGCGTGATGCCTAAGGATTTCGAGTCCATAGTATGGTTGAATATCGAGTTTCTGTGGCAGATTATAATAAAGGAGCTTGGAGTGTTCTGTGTTATCTTTGGTCTACGGGGTATCATGAGAAGAAGGGGAGCATGTAACTTTGGATTTATAGAAGAATCATCAGAATGGGTGTATCGGTTGAAGACGCGATTATGCGCACAAGAAAGGTATGAGGTGATTCATGGGTATTGAGATGATGTGCCTCGCGATTCAGGTCACTCGGGATGAGTGCGAATTGAGTTCGATATATTGTGAATGGAGCTAACGTTATTTCTAAGGCATGTGAAGGGTAAATTTAAAGAAGCTGGGTCAGTTGCAATGGCTAAATCAGCGTGATTGTGTCAATGATCGGTTCATCCGGTGTGTGAAGTTATAACATGTGATTTGTGGTTATACGTACAGGCTTGACAACCATCAATAACTAATTGATTGGGAGGTAGTGATTCAAATGGCCTTGTTTGGTAGATGGATACCAGAAGAATTATGGTGGTTTAGACCACTACTTGAGGAGTTTATTTCCTGCGGTTATGGGAATTCAGTAGCGTGTTGCAATGGTTCTCCTGAATTGAGTTAAGCAAAAGGTTGTTGTATGATGAAATCTTTGGTCTATTAGTGGTTCAAGAGTTATGATGGAATTCTTGTACCCTCGTGTATTTGCATGATAAGTGCGGTGAGAGGTATGGAATTGAAAGTTGAGGATCGAGGTTGCGGTTCGGTTTTGACAAGAATGTCATAAGCTCGGACGAGCAAAAAAGGATTTAGAGGTTTAAAGCGAGCTGGTATTGTCTTCAGCATCACCTGAGATCGGTGTCATGTGTAAGAGGCTTTGTGTATTGATATGCAGATCCTTGATTCGCTTTTCAGCATTTGTATGGCCGGTGGTATGGATGTGCAAACTTGTGGTCTAGTGCGGAAGGCCGTGGGAGCGTATTCCAAGGAAAGATTGTATAAGTATGACCTGTAGTCACTTAATTGATCAGAGATCAAGACCAAGTATGGAGATTGTGGTACTATCACTAATTTGAGAAATTTTGCCTGAAGGGCGCTCTATTCAGTTGGTTGAGAATAGTGAAAGTTTGTTTCGAATTCGATGATTGTTCTTGCGTGTCGTAGGGAAAGGCTCATTGTGGATCCTTGAGAGATTATTTACCAAAGCGTGGTATGATCAGAAATGGTTTGAGGTCCGTTGATGGGTCCAAATGTGGATGTGTACTCTACACCAGCCTAGGTGTGTTCATTCAGCATAGCATTCCTTATGGAAGAATATTCGGGCGTGGGATGTTAAATTTCGTCGCCAGCTATTTCAGATGATACTTTATTGTGCCATGTGGGTTATGAGATGACTTGATTATTTGTACAATGTGTTGAGGTCCAGCACATCGGTGGTATTATGATAGCAGGATGGCTCTCGAGATGCAGATCATATATCGCACCTTAGATGTGCTTGAGTTTTAAAGCGTATGACGCTATCCGTCTCCCCAGGATTTACATTATGAACTTGGCGTGCTTATGGTTGATATTCAGGCATTCATGGGTATAAGTCTTACGGTTCGAGGTGTGTTTTCCTTAGAATATTGTGTATGGATCGGGTGGCATGCCGCCACGGGTAACATGATTGGATCGGGTGGCATGCCGTCACGGGTATTATATGTGAATTGGATTGCACGCCAAAATAGCATGATGTTAGGCACATTTCCCTATATCTATTCATGTGTATTTTTTTCGCATTCTCTGAAAGAGATTCATGACATCTTTTCAGTTGTTAAATTAGTTACGCGGGTTGAGTAGTCTTTCCAGAGTTCACTTTTCCTTATGTATCACATTCGAGTTTGTGGCATGTTGGCACATTGTTGGCGTCATACGAGATCTTGGTTAGGGTTTGAGGTGGCTTATTGCCTGTGTAGTTTTTACTAGGTGAGACGAGACTATTGGACCGGAAGTCGGTACAATCAGATTTATATAAGGTATATTAAAGAATAAATATCGTTGTTCAGTTCAGAATAAGGTAATGGTCCTTGTCAGGAGGAGAAACTCCATGATTTGTTAACTCGACAAGTGTTTATGAGTTTCTACGCATCTCTTTTGAAGCGGCAGTATTTCAATAATTGGAACAAGACTTATATGTGTCATGAGGTATGTTGTGAGAATCAGATTCATGGGATTTCGGCGATTGTTGTCAGAGGATGTTATTATGGTCATGTGAATTATGCGGTGCATGGTGTGAATTCATTGAGATTATACAATCATGTATTGGTACATTGTGTAGTAATTGAAACGGTGTTCTTATGATGGAAGCAGCCCTGCTAGAGGATTTCATATGTCGGAATTTGGCTCTAAGGCTTATTTGCCTAAATAAAAGAGAATATCTTCAGAATTGATCAAGCTAATGCGCTCAACTGAGTTGTGGTAGCACGAGTAGGTGCATGAGGTATTAAACAATGATTTTGGACAACTCCGGTGCAACTCGTAGCACGTTCGAGGATGACCGTATGTTTAAGTGGGAGAGAATGTAATGACCCAACCGGTCATTTTTAGCTCTAGCGCATCGTTCAGCAGTTTGAGGCCATGAGCAGCTTCACTTCAGGTATTATGACTAGTACGCGTGGCCGAAATTGAAATTTCGGAAGTTCAGAGTTGATTTGAAAAGAACATTTCTCATTTCGGAAGTTTTAAGTTGGAAGAATTGACTAAAGTTGGATTTTTGAGTAAACGATCTCGGAATTGGGATTTGAAGGTTCCAACATGTTTGTATGATGAATTCGGACTTGGGCGTATGTCCGGATTGGATTTTGGATGACCCGGGAGCATTTCGGCGCCTATTGTGAAAGTTGACATTTTAGAAGAATTTCATAAATTTGAGTTGAAGTGCATTTCAATGTTATCAATGTCCGTTTGGGATTCCGGGTCTGGGAATAGCTCCATATGGTGATTCCGGAATCGGGAGCGCATCCGGAAGTGGATTCGGAGGTCCGTATGTCATTTTGGAATAATTTGGCTAAAGCTAGAAATTTGAAGGTTTTTGAGAAGTTTGACCGGAAGGGGACTTTTTGATATCCGGGTCGGAATCTGATTCCGAAAGTTGGAGTATGTCCGTAATGTCAAATGTAACTTGTGTGCAACATTTGAAGGCAATCGGACGTGATTTGATAGGTTTCGGCATTGATTGTAGAAGTTGAAGTTTCAAAGTTCATTAAGTTAGAATTGGGGTGCGATTCATGATTTCGATGTTGTTTGATGCGATTTGAGGCCTTGAACAAGTTTGTGTCGTGTTTTGGGGAAGGTTGGTATGATTGGACGGGGTCCCGTGGGCCTGGGATGTGTTTCGGGTTGGTTCCGGGTCAATTTTCCCATGTTTTTCTGCCGCTGATGCTGGTTCTAGTATCCTTCATCGCAAATGCGGAGATGAGATTGCATTTGAGAATAAGGATTTGTGGGCTGGAGGAAATTACTCATCGCGAATGTGAGGTGTAGGTCGCGAACGCGGAGAGGTTGACTGAAGTAATTATGCGAACGCGAAGGGGAAATCGCAAACGCGTAGAAGAATGATGAGTTGGGCCTAAGGCCATTTGGCCTACGCGAATGCATAGAGGGTAACGCGAACGCGAGGGGTCTGGGCAGCTGGCCTTCGTGAACGCGACCGGTATGACGCGAACGCGAATAGGAAATTTGGGTCAGGAACCTTTGGCCTTCGCAAACGCGATCCTTTGGTCACGAACGCTAAGAAGGGCGGACCTGGGCTGGGAAGAATGTTTTTAAGCGGGGTTTGAGTTCATTTCACCCATTTTTCACACGGCTTGGGGTGATATTTGGAGCTTTTGAAGAGGTGATTTCATCATCAAGCATGAGATAAGTGATTTCTATTAGTTGTGAGTTACATACAAGGATTATACATGGATTTAGACATGAAAATTTGTATAAATTTGGGATTTTGAAGAAAAACCTAGAATTTGGTATTTTGAATTTTGACCACGAATTTGGGCATGGAATTGGGAATAAATCATATATTAGAGTTTATATGGTTATGGGTAATTATTATCTTCAAAAAATTCGGAATCCGAGCACATGGGCCCGAGGGTGATTTTATCAACATTTCGAACGGAGTTGGGAATGGTTGTAAATTGAATTGTTATGAGTATTAGAGTATATTTTCATTGGTTTGCACATTGTTGGGCTAGTTTTGGAGCATTGGGCATCGGTTTGAGTTGTTTGAAGGGCTCGGAAGCTGGTTATGGAACTTCGGAGCGAGGTAAGTCTCCTTTCTAACCTTGTAAGAGGGAATTTACACCATAAGTGAAATAAATCATTGTGTTCTCCTGTTTGTGGGGGCTACGTACGCATGAGGAGACGAGAGTCCGTGCGTAGCTACTATTATGCCTAAGTTCGGGTAGTCTAAGACCCAAAAGCATGCTTTACTTGTAATATTTGAAATCTTGTTGTCAATTTAAAATGCTTAAATCATATCGATTTGTGTTCATAAATTTCTAAAAGGCTAGACATTGTTTTCTTGATTTTTAAAAGAAAATTTGCCTTTCCCATGGATAATTTCCCCTTGATGAATTCTTGATTGATTATTTGAATGTGTTGTCTTTAGTGGAACTGGCCGAATGCCTCGGTAGATTAAATAGATGCATCTATGGTTTGCGCCATTCGACCCTCTGGCAGTGCACAGTTTAAATATTTATTGGATCGGATCGGACCGTACGACCTCGGCATGATTTGCGAATGCCTGTATTGCTTGCCTTGAAATTTATAAATAATGACATTTCCTCCTCGGCCTGAGTTAAATTGTTAATTAATGGGAGATAAATTTGGAGATTTATTAATTATGAAGGAACTGCTTACTTACTTCAAAATATTGAGCTTGCAACAGTTCATATAATCCATACTTAATTATATCATTGATATCCCATTTATATCTCATAGTAAGTGTCGAAGTCGACCCCTCGTCACTACTTCTTCGGGGTTAGGCAGGATACTTACTAGGTACGCGTTGATTTACGTACTCCTACTATACTTGTTGCACATATTTGTGGAGGTACATATATTTTTAGCGACCTTGTGGGTGCAGAGGAGCTATTATGGTAGGGACTTAGGTGAGCTGCATTCTATACGACGCACCACAGCCAACAGAGTCTCCTTCAGAGTATTGTATTTTCTTTCCTGTCCAAGTTGTATTCCGGACAGTTATTGTATTTTATTTTAAATTTCTAGAAAAGGCTCATGCACTTGTGACACCGGGTTCTGGAATGATTATGGGATGTTCACTATTGGAATTGGAAAACATTGTTATTTATTCTGTAAATTCATCCTTTACTAGATAAATTGAAGAAATTTTTCGATTTCAAAAATATTAAAATGAGAATTTAATTAACTATTTAGTGTTGGCTTGCCTAACAGCGATATCCAGCGCCATCACGACCTTTAACGAATTTTGGGTCGTGACAATTAATTCTTATAATTTGCATTGACTGAATCGAATTAATTATCACTAGATTCGAGGCGTTTGGAGACCGATTCGAGAGGCAAAGCATAGCGGAGTAAAGAATTACACGGCTTGAGGTAAGTAACACTTCTAAAATTGGTTATGAGGGTATGAATCCCCGAATTTGGTTTTATATAAATTGGTTGGAGGTGACGCACACAATAGTTGACGAGTGTGTGGGCGTGCACCATTGAAATTGTGACTTGAATAAATTCTTTGAAGTTGTAAAATTAAAGATCATAATTAGGCTACATGCCGATATATCTGGGACTCACAAGGTCGTGTTGCTGTTGAATTTAATTGTTTTAAAATGTACATTTCATACTCGGTCATGTTCATCCATTGTGAGGATATTTATGGGATCGGAGTTGCCCGCCTGCAGTAGGCCATACTGGCTTTATATATTATTATTATTATTATTATATGGAATGGGGTTGCCCGTCTGCAGTAGGCCATTTAGACTTTATTATTATATGGATCGAGGCTGCCCGCCCGCAGTATGCCATATCGGCTTTATATCACGCTTGGGCAGAAGGAGCCCCTCTAGAGTCTGCACCACCCACAGTGAGCGTTGAGGTCGGTTAGTACTAGGTTGAATCAGCATGATTGTGGCAATGATCAGTTCTTTCGGTGTGTTAAGTTATACAGGTGATTTGTGGTTGTAGTGTAGGCTTGACAGCCACCATAATTTGATTGATTTATGAGGTATTTGATTCAAATGGCCTTGTTATGTGTAAATGAATCGCTGAAGAGTTATGGTGGTTTAGACCACAACTTGAGGTTTGTATTTTTTGCGGTTATGGGAATTCAGTTGCTTGTTGCAATGATTTTTCTGAAATGAGTTAAGTGAAAGGATTCTAGCCAATGAAGTGGTTATTCTACTAGTAGTTCAGGGGTTATGATAAATTCTTGTACTCTCGCGTAGAGGCATGATAGGTGTGGTGAGCGGCATGGGAATTGGAAGTTAAGGATCAAGGTTGCGGCTCGTGTTGATAAGAATGTCACGAGCTCGGATGGGCGGGGCGAAATTCAGATGTTTAGAGTAAGCTGGCATTATCTTAGTGTCGCCTGAGAATGGTGTTCTGTGGAAAAGACATTGTGTATTGAATTGCGGATTCGTGATTTGCTTTACAGAATTAGTACGATTGGTGGTATGGAGGTGTAGACTTTGCTACCTGGTGCGGAAGGTCGTGGGAACGTATCCCACGGGAAATTGTATAAGTGTGACATGTTAGTTACTTGATTGTTAAGTATTGAAACCAAGTATGGAGATTCTGATACTATCGCTAATGTGAGAGTTTATGCCTGAAAGGCGCTCTATTCCTTTGGTTGTGCACTATGGGAGTTTGTTCTGGATTGGACGGTTGCTCGTGTATATCATGAATAGGGCCATTGTGGATCCTTGAAAGGTTGTTGGCCCAGTATGGTACGATCAGAATCGGCTTAAGGTCCGTTGGTGGGTCTAATGTGAATGTGTGCTCTACGTCAGGTCAGATGTGTATATTCAGGATGGACTTGCCTTATTTATATTTGTGAAGAATTTCCCTGGACATGGATCTTGTCTGAATCACTTACATTTGGGGATAAATTATGCCAGGGCTGGATTGGCCTTATACGGTACTGAGTGACTGACTGTCAGTCGATGTGTATATAAATACGGGATGGAATATCTCTGGGCTGGATTGGCCATAAACAATACCGAGTGACCGAACGATTAGTGATCATGAGTACACGAGGTTTTCTACTGAGATGTCATATTCCTCCTATCATGCAATATTGATCTATCTTAGTTGTACTGAGTTTAACTGTTGAACTTGAAAGCATACCTACATTTCTATATTGTTGTTTCTATACTGGACTATACCTGCGGAGCTCGTCACTACTTTAAGCCCAGAGGTTAGTCTTGTTACTTAGTGAGTTAGTTGTACTCATACTACACTCTGCACCTCGTGTGCAGATCCAGGTGCTTTCAGACACGGCGACTGTTAGATCTCAGAGTTCTATTAGTTGAAGACTATCAAGGTAGTTGCCTGGAGTCTGCTGACCTTGACTCTCTTTCTTTCAGTTATTGTACTGTTCTATACTTTCAGACAGTGTTTTATCAGTCAGACTTTGTATTCATACTAGATGCTCATGTACTCAGTGACACCAGATTTTTGGGAGTGTTTTATATATCTGAATTTGTGATATTTCTTCCGTTGAATTTAAATAATATGTTTTCAAACTTAAGAGATATGGTGGTTTATTGATATCGTCGGTTGGCCTAGTATTGAGATAGGCGTTGTCATGATAGGTGAGATTTTGGATCGTGATAAGCCTGATCCCATAATTATCACTCAAAATCTCCAGTATCTCGGGCTTCAATGACATGAAAATCAACCCGACATGATGATATGATGTATCAATGAATGAAAACAGAGACTGGAATATTATATGCAAATGGTAGATGTGATTGAATACATAATTATAAATTTAAATAATTAATTCAATAGCAACACGACCATGTGGGTCCCAAAATATCGGCACGTAGCCTAAACATGATCTTAAACAAGAGCCTCAGCTCAATTTCCTCTAACACGTGGAGGATATGTGGAAAATGACATGAATCCTTAATTATACAACTCCACAGAATTTATTTAAGTCACAATTTTTATGGTGCACGTCCACACGCCCGTCATCTAGCATGTGCATCACCTCCATACAATTCACATAACAAGTAATTCAGGGATTACTTACCTCAAACCGTGTAATTCTTTACTCCAATATGCCTTTGCCTCGCGAATTGGCCTCCAAAAGCCTCGTATCTAGTCACAATTAATTCGATTCAGTCAATACAAATTATAGGAAGTAATTCCATATGAAAATACTAATTTTCCAACAAAATCCGAAATTGCACTCAAAAATTGTCCGTGGGGCCCATGTCTCGAAACCCGACAAACGTTACAAAATATGAACGCCCATTCAACCACGAGCCCAACCATACCAATTTTACCAAATTCTGAAATCAACTCGACCCTCAAATCTTCAATCTAAACTTAAGGATTTTCACAATTTTCCCAACTTAAAACATTAATTAAATTCTAAAAATAGCAATAGATTCTAGGGGTGGGCATAATACCGGCCGAACCGATAAAACCGCCGAACTGTAAATTTCGATTTTTCGGTGTCGGTTTAATCGGTTATTCGGTCGGTGTGCGGTTTATAAATTATTAAATTTCGGAATTCGGTGCGGTTAACGATTTTAGTATTTCGGTTTTCGGTTAAACCGAAAAATCGAAGTTTGGGTATGAGAGTTGAGAAATATAGGATATTAATTATTGGATTTGGGTTATCACTTTTGAACATATGGGCTTGCCCACCTAGCCACCTTCTTTTTAGCCCAATTTACCGAAAACCCATTCACAAATCTGAATCCCAATTTACCCAATACCCTACATTCCTACAATCTACTTAAGTTACTTTCCTAGTCTACTTCTTTAGAAATTAGAAAATAAAAACTGTCTTATTTCTAATTAGGGTTCTTGAGTTCTCACTTTCCTTCCTCCTTTCGTCGCTTGCTGCTGTTGCGCCTAGCCGCCTACTGTGATGCCTCTCTTCCTCTTCTGCCGCTCGTCGCCTCCAGTCCTCCACGCCTCGTCCTTCTGGGTTTGCATATTATTTTTTTTTACTTTAATGTAAAAACCCTTGCTAGTTGCTATGTTGAATTAAGTGTCTAGCATCTGCATTTAGGGGTGGGCATCTGCTGATAGTTTTAGCTTCCCATCTTTAAATGTTCTTATTGAGTGGAGTGTGGGCGTTAGAGTAGATGTTGCATGCTTCTGTATAATATATCAGTAGTTATAGGTCGATTTTGTTATGTTTGACATTTTAAAAAAAAGTTGGGGTATTTTCTCATTTGCAGTGAGAGATAACAGGTGATTCAAATCTGATATGGATGTGCAGGTAATAGTTAGAGTTGATTTTGTTATGTTTGACAATTACCATAATTGTGCAGGCATTTTAAACATGGAATGATTGAGTGATGAAACTTGTGAGTGGGCAAACACATAAATCTATTATAAAAGAACATATGTTCTCAGCTTTTTTCCCTGAAGACCGCCAGGCGCCAACGGACCAAAATGACACATTTCCTCGAGTAAACTGGCATAAGAGGAACTAATTCGAAACATTATTCCAAAGGAATTCACTTCCAGAGCTATTATGGATCAACACTTAAAAATCTTGCACCGTTAATAACCGAATAACTAAACCGAAAATAACCGAACCGAACTGTAAATACTTTAGTTTGGTTTAGTTATTAATATTACAAAACCGAAAATCGATAAATCGAACCGTACTTTCATACTAACCGACCGAATCGACCGATGCTCACCCCTAATAGATTCGGGTAATTTGACAGCAATTGAGTTAAGAACACTTACCATATTATTTTTCTTGAAAATCTCCCAAATATCGCCTCTCCCCGAGCTCCAAATCATTAAAATAGAAAATGGGACGAAGTCCTTTCAGAACTTAAACATTCTGCCCAGGCGTTTCTTCTTCGCGAACGCGGAAGCTTCTCGTGTTCGCGAAGCACAAAACATCACTGCCCAAAATTCCTCTTACGCGAACGTGAGGGGCCAGTCGCCAACACGGAGCTTTCCCTTCCTGACACTTCGCGAACGCGTGCACCACTATGCGATCACGTAGGCTAAAAGCCTGCTGCCCCAATTGCTCGTTCCTCTACGCGTTTGCGTAGACCCTATCGTGAATGCGTAGACCCAGTGCTCTAAAGCTTTGCGGACGCGTAACCAACATCGCGAACACGTAGGCAAAAATCCCAATGATCTCCAACTCCTCTACGTGAACGTGTAGAAGGAAACCAGAAGCCCCAGATATGTGAACTTCAGCCATTTTCCAAGACCAAATCCCAATCCGTTAGCCATTTGAAACTCACCCGAGGCCCCCGGGACCTCACCCAAATACACCAACAAGTCCTAAAATATCATACGAACTTAGTCGAAACCTCAAATAACATCAAACAACGCTAAAAATACGAATCATACCCCCAATTCAAGCTTAATAAAACTAAGAAATTCCAACTTTTATATTCAATGCTGAAACCTATCATATCAAGTTTGATTGACCTCAAATTTTGCACACAAGTTATAAATGGCATAACGAACCTATTTCAATTTCCAGAATCGTATTCTGACCCCAATATTAAAAAGTCAACTCCCCGGCTAAACTTCCAAACTTAAATTTATATTGTAGCCATTTAAAACCTAATTTAACTACGGACTTTCAATTAATTTTTTCGGACACGCTCCTCAGTCCAAAATCATCATATTGAGCTATTGGAATCATCAAAACTCTATTTTAGGGTCGTTTACACATAAACCAATATTCGGCCAATCTTTTCAACTTAAGTTTTCATCCTTGAAACGAAGTATCTCAATTCATTCCGAAACCTCACCGGACCCGAACCAATTACAAACTGCAAGCCATATAACCTCTGTAAAGTATAAATTGAGCACTAAATAGTGAAACATAACTGTAATACTCAAAACTACCGGTCGGATCATTACAATTGCTTAATTATTAGAATTACTAAAGAATGACTTAGAGAATATTACATTGTCATGACCACGTTATGCAAACGAATGCGTGATCGAAAAAAAGTTAATTAACTTATCATAATCTTGTGTTGCAAGTGAATGCAAAATCATGACAATCAATTATTTGTAGTACATTTGAGAAATTACTACGTTTGTGCTTGAGGAAGCGAGTCCGTGAATAAAAAAGTTAAAGCACGCCTACTAATCTCCTTAGCGTTTAAAATAATTTTATTAGCAACCAAGTTATTAATTATTACTTAAACTTAAGAGAAGATTATTCGACTAACTGAGTGTTAAATATTTCGGGACAACATAAGGTATAGCGTTTATTGAGTATAGACAATGGACCTAAAAGCTTCCTAGCGATTTCTTTGAGATTAAAAGAGTAAAGCAAAGAAAAGGCACGTATGTGATTATTAAATCTACTCATGGCCTAATGTTGACCAATGAAACGAAACAATTAATATTTTTGGAGCCCAATTCCCTTCATGTTGGTACCTGACACTTATATCCCTAACATGTAACTTTCTTTTATACCTTAATAACTGAAAACTTGGTTACCAATCTTAACAAATACGCATGCTAACACATCAGTTGTAGAAAGCATGTAACTGAACCAAACCAAAGATATTAGCATGAATATGTATAAATATGTTAATGAAAACTCATGAAGTCAAAACAGAGGGTCAAGTAACCTAAACTCAAACATGGAACATGAATTGATGAATGAACTTTAATCACTAAAAGTAAAATGTGAATGGGAATCTACACTACCCCGTTCGATATAGACCGTTTAGAATGCAGTTTTGACCACAATGTAAAGAAGAACTAATGATTTAACTAAGTTTCAAAAGATTTACATGATGATAACAACTAAAATAACATTCATCTTGAAACGAATTCATGTTTCAACAGCCAAACCAGGGTCAAATTCTTCTTATTTCATCAAGAATCTACAATACAAGAATTTGAATGTTACCTGGTTTGCAGAATAATAAAATACAGCAGTGCAGCAATAGAAATTCAGCAGCAAAGATAAATAGAAACACCAGTAGGAACAATAACGAAATCAGCAGTGCTAAAGCAGCCTAGAAATCTTAGTAAAACCAGTGATTTTTCAAGAGAAGGAACTCAAAAACAAACTATAAGACTCTTCTATTTTTCTGAAAAATTATGTACTCTAAGACTCACTCCTAAAGATTACAATTTCAGCTTACTAAAGGAAGCTTCAACTGAAATTTCTCTCTCAAAGTTCTCCTTTTTATCAGTGAGTAGAGATTTGTATATCCAGTCTAGAGTGTGTAGAAGATGTGTCTTTTAATTTTGAAAAATAAGTCCTTTTGGACAGATTTTGGTCACCAAAAATATGTCCAAAAGGACTAACTTTTATGTGCCAAAACAGTCTTCTTTTCACCAAATTATGACACAAGGTAGAGCAGTTGTATTTTCTAGCATGCGTAAAATAGTAAAAGTAAACTAACATGTACCCTATTTTCATTATTTACCTTCTACCCTTCATAAAATAATATCAAACTACTTCAGCTGATTCAAATCAGTATAGAAGAAGAAAATTCAACATTCATCTTAGCCAATTAAACCAAATTTAAACTCAAATAATCATAGACGACATCAACATCAAACGACTGATATGAGCAAAACATATTAGAATGAAGTAATTAGTTAAAACAACTAACTAAGAAACAAACCAATCGGTTCGTAAAAGTATGAGAATCTGATTACAACCTAGAACATGATTTCTTATTGGTTAAACTAACTAATTAAATCAGTAACTAAAACAGTTAATCGGAGATAGAAACAAATTTAAGGACGGCTAAAGACGTATAAAATGACAAAACAATTAACAAAAACAAAACAACTACAAAATTAGAGATTAGACTATACGTAACAGAAAAACAAGAAAAAACTTAAACCTAAACAAAAACCTAAAAACAATTATGAAGAAAAACCAGAAAAAGGGATTAAGATTTTACCAATTTCAAAATTCAAGTGCCCGAGTTCCAATTCAACAACAATGTGAAATTCGAGTACGATTTTATTATTGATAAATAGTGACCGCAAACTTCTGGTGAGCCAAAGTTCAGTCGCGATATCACAAACAACAAAGTCGTGCTTCGAGTTCGAGGCTGGGCTAAACAGAGGCGCGATGGTGGTTGGAGTTTCGGGTTTGGGCAAAATTGGTTGAGTTGTGGAGGTATTTAGAGGGTGTGAGTTATAGGTTTGGGAAGAGGTGAAGAGAGGAGTACATGGTGACATTTTAGGGTCGAGTGGAGGTGCGTCCATGGAGAGTGGCGGCAGAGGTGGTAGCACGAGGTGAGGGAGAGGGTTTTGAGGATTTTGGGGTATGGAATGGGAAAGAGTATGAAGAGGGTAGTATCCAGGGAAACTTTGAGGGGTTTTGGGCGGTGGCGCGCGGCGGGGCAGAGGCGGCGGCGCGACTAGGGTTTGGTTTTGTCCATTTTTGGTGGAGATTTTGGGGATTTGGGTTGTCGATCTAAAAAAGAGGTGAGTAGAGGATGGAGATGGTGTAGGTTTGATAGTGTTTGTAACACCAGCAGCAGCGGCGCATGGTGGAGGAAGTGGTGGAGCGACGGCGGCATAGAGAGAGAAGGGAGAGAGAGATAGGGAAGACCATGGTTAGGAGAATGGCAAAAATCTGATTTCTTAAGGTGTTATATTTGACATTATCAAATAAGGGCCGTTGGATCAAGAAAATTGGACGGATGAGATTAATTGTTGAAGTCACTTAACTCATTTAGAAACAAGTCTTGGAAGAACACCTATTGGACTGGGTCGGATGAAATGGGCTGCTGATTTGGATCAAATTTGGCCCAATCTCTTACCCCTTAAATTGAACTAGTCTATTTTAATACTAATAATGCACAAATAAAAGGAAATTATTTTGGATATTTTAAAGATGCGAACTAGAAATATCCAAATAGAAGAGAGAAATATTTTTAGTATTTTTAATAAAGGAATGCAAAAACAAATGCACAAATAACTAAAACTCATCCAAAAATTAGTATTTGTAGGAGAACTAGAAGTGAGCAAAAATTAGGTATTCACAAGATTCATTAACCCCTTCTATAAATTTCTCCTTCAAAAACTAACTATTAGGATAATTTTTATTATACATCCAACTAAGATATTCCATCTACATAAAGAACAAAAAAAACATGTTTTATTAACTGAGTATTCAAATTAATTTATTGTTTAAGTTACATAATAAACTTTGGTAACAATATAGTAAATTTAAATAATTTTAAGTGCATATTAATCATAATTAGCCTCGCTAGAATAATGAATTAATTAAGCCATTCATTTAGACTAACTCACTTAGTATTAATCATAATTAATAAACCCAAAATCATAATTTAATAAGCTTTAAATCATAATTTAATAAACTCTATCATAATCATGATCAATAAAATATAAAAAATATAAATTAGCTAAGCAAAGCATAATTATAATCTTCTAACATAATATCTTCTAAATTAGTTAAGCCAAGTAAATTACATGATATCATAAACAAGTTTTCAGAATAAAGTGATAGACAGAAATATTAACGGAAGAATAGGAAGAAAGTAAATGAAGTATTATGAGTAAGATGTGATAAATGGATGATAACGGTAAAACAAAATATGACAGGATTATAGATTCTATAGTCAAGTAAAGGAAAAGACAAGAGGTGGCAGGCCTTGAGACAATAAAAACGTATAAGCCATAAAGTCATGTCCCTATTTCGAGAAATAAGTTGGTGACTCGTACATGATTAACAAAAAGAAAAGTTAGACCCCCTGAGTGATAAAAATTAGTATGGCTAGTGAATAAGATAAACTGAACATAAATTCGGTACCGAAGGATTTGATAATAGTTGACATCATGAGAATTTCAGAGAACGCGTTCCAGCGATAATAGAATGGACAATAGAAGAATAACCTTTAAAGGACTTCAGGAAGACGCTTCCCTAAAGCAGGCAATGTGAGCAGAGTTAAGTTTAAGGGATTAAGTGTGCCAGTTACACTAGGTGTCTCCCTCGTACGTAAAAAATTCAGTTATCCTTGGTACAGAAGAGTTATCGCAAGATGAGTAAGATGTCAGTGAAGATATGAAAAGACGCAAAAGATGATGAGGCGAAGGGAATGAGATTGCATTTATTCAGATCTCACGGATACGTTATGACCCCAGAACATTATGCAAGAATGACACGGAGGAGAGGAAGTAAGCATTCTCGCCTGGGATGTTATTGATAAATAAGGGTGAATAAACACTTGATACATAAGGAGCCAATGCGAGAGGAAAGTTCAAACAAAGGACATATCCAAGGGAGATTACACGGAATATAGATATGAGAATAAACCAACGAGTAATTGGTAGTTGATTCATGAAGAGTCTAATTATGGCTAGACGAGAGGATACAGACAAATCAGCAGATTGTGCAAGATAAACATAGTAAAACTCAACATAGGGAATTCAGTCTCACAAATATGATGACATCGTGATCCATGAAAAATATTCAAAGAGGAGTTGGGGTTATTAAAGGTACCATATAAGTGTTACAAAAATAAATGACAGTGCCACTGAGAAGACAGTCAAAAACTTTACTTTAGAAGCAACCCTACAAACACAAGGGCGCAGAGGTAAGTTACTAAGGATAATTATAGGCGAGTAAGAACATCAAAAATTATTTTGGGTATACGATGAAATAATCTCGTAGCTTTACAGGTTAATAGATGCATCCATAGTTTATGACGTTCGACCCTCGGCAGTGCACACAGTATATGTATATGTATTTTGGATCGGTTCATACGACCTCGGCATAATTCGTGCGTAATAATACTTGGAGCCCAATTATACTTAATATTGTTTTATTGGCTCGAGATGCTAAATCTGTTAAAGGATGGAAATTGATTTGGGATTTACTATTTGGTGAAATAATTGTTTATTTATTTCTTGTTATTGAGTTTCGTTATCATTTACATAGCCCATGCTTATTTTAAATTTCAATAATTTGTTGTTAGCATATAGTAAATGTCGAAGTCGACCCCTCGTCACTACTTCTTCGAGGTTAGACTAGATACATACTGGGTACATGTTGTTTATGTACTCACGCTACACTGCTACACTGACCGTGCATGACCTGAGGCAGGTGCATCTGGATATCATCCCGGCGCGCACTCCTGATACTCCGAGACTTTTTGGTGAGCTGCCCTCTGAGCCCGTTCTGCAGCGCCAGAAGTCTTTCTTTAGCATTAATTTTCTGTCTACTTTATTTCAGACAGTAGTTAGCATTTTGTTATAAATTCTACTAGTAGCTCATACACTCGTGACACCAAGTCTTGGAAATTATGCTAGTAGGCACTTGATGATTTTGAATATTAATTTCACCGTACTTACTCTTAAAAATTGTTTATGTCTTATTTTATTAAATTTTTCACTTCTTAATCGTTTAATAATTAAAATCAAGTATTCTATTTTTTTTTAAAAGAAACAGTCATATGGTTAATTCACTGTTGGCTTACCTAGCGGTAACGTTGGGCGCCATCATGGCCTATAGGAAAGATTGGGTCGTGACAATATGGTATCAGAGAACAAGGTTCACGTAGGTCTAACGAGTTATGAGCAGGCCTAATAGAGTCTTGTGTATCAGCGCGGAGATGTCCGTACTTATCTTCGAAAGGCTATAGGGTGTTAGGAAACTACCCTTTCTTTATCTTCTATCGAGTAGTTGATGTGGTACTAAGTATCTTTCCCTTATTCTCTCACATATGGTGAGAACGCGCACAACGGATGTTCCAGACCAGGGATGAGCTGCTCCCCCTATTGCTAGAGGTTGAGGCTGAGGGAGGGCTTGAGCCCATGGTAGAGGATAAGGACATCCCAGAGTTGCTCCAGCTATGCCACCAGTGGATCCAGTAGAGGATCCCATTATTGAGGAGCAGGGCGAGGTGCTCGCAGCAGAGCCAGCCCCGGTAGATGTCATGTCTGCATCAGGATTCCAGGAGGTCATGGGCCATATGCTACGATTCATGGATATTATGACTAAGGCTGGTTTATTTCCAGCAGACCCATCCACATCTCAAGCGGAAGGGGGAGCACAGACCCCTACCGCTCAGGCTTCTAGGCATTCAGCTGACGTGTATCAGACCCTGTACACTACCCGTAGGCAGAACCCAGCCAGTGGCAGCAGCTACACCTGAGCCTAGACCAACTGTGGCTGCCAAGACGTAGAAACTATTGGACAGATGGACTCTGCTACACCCTCATATCTTCGGAGGTGAGTGACATGAGGATCCCCAGGACTTCATTGATCGGCGCAGGAACAGACTGCACAACATGAAGATATTAGAGTCTCATGGTGTGGATTTTACTACTTTCCAGCTGGAGGGCAGGGCCCGTAGGTGGTGGCAGTCATATCTACTTAGCATACCAGCGGGTTCTCCTCCCATGACTTGGGATCAGTTTACATGCCTTTTTCTTGGATAGGTATATTCCGCCCTCTCAAAGGGAAGAGTTACGGTTCCATTTCGAGCAGCTCCAGCAGGGTCAGATGTCAGAGACCGACTGTGAGGTGAGATTCTTTGAGTTGTCTCACCATGCACTTATGATACTTCCTACTGATGCAGAAATAGTGCAGAGGTTCATTGCAGGTTTGCACTCTGGTATCCAGGACACCATGGCCCGGGAGGTTGAGATGAGGACTTCTTACGAGCTAGTTGTAAAGATAGCTCGGAGGATGGAGGGTGTCCATCAGCGGAGCCGAGAGCAGATGTCGCGGGACAAGCAGTTCCGTTATTCTGGAAGGTTTAATGGTGCCTTGTTTGGGGGCAGAGGTAAGTTTGGGAGTGGGCAGCCTAGCAGTCCCCCATATCCAGCACTGCCGCCTCCTCGGGGTTCTCCAGTGCGACCTTATTTCAGTACCATGCTAGAGAGTTCCTACCGCCCACCAGCTATTTAAGGTTCGTCCAGTGGGTATTGAGGCCATCAGGGATAGACTTCAGGCCATCAGTCCACCGCTCTAAGGGGTTGTTACGAGTGTGGGGATCCAGGACACATAAAGAGGTTTTCCAGACTTTGGGGCAAGGAAGTACAGCAGGGTTCTCAGCCTATGATTACAGCACCAGCTGCCTCACCAACTGTCCAGCCGCCCAGAGGTGGAAAGAAGGTGAGTACGGGTCATCCTAGAGGTGGAGTCCAGGCAGGTGGAGGGCAAGCAGGTGGTGCTCCAGCTAGATTCTATGCTTTTTCGGCCAGACCAGATGTAGTGGCCTCAGATGCTGTGATCACATATATTATTTCTGTCTGCGGTAGGGATGCTTCGGTATTATTTGATCCAGGGTCTACATATTCTTATGTGTCATCTCTGATTGTTCATTTCCCGGATGTTCCCGCGAGTCTTTAGGTACTCCAGTTTATGTGTCCATTCTGGTGGGAGATTCTGTTGTTGTGGATCGGGTTTATCAGTCCTACATTGTTTTGTTCTGTAGTTATGAGACTAGAGAGGATCTCTTGTTGCTTGATATGACCGACTTTAAGGTCATCCTGGGCATGGACTGGTTATCCCCATATCACGTCATCCTTGATTTGTATGCCAAGACTGTTACCTTGGCAATGCCAGAGTTACCTAGATTGGAGTGGAAGGCTTACCTAGATTATGTTCGGGATAATACTATCAAGATTCCGATTATCGATTCAGTGCCCGTAGTCTGGGAGTTCTCTGATGTGTTTCCTTCTGAACTTCTTGGAATGCCACCAGATCCTGATATCGATTTCTGCATTGATTTGGCCTCAGGTACTCAGCCTATATCTATCCCACCGTACCGAATGTCTCCGAAAGAGTTGAAGGAGTTGAAGGAACAACTTGAGGAGTTACTAGCAAAGGGGTTTGTCAGATCGAGTGTATCGTCATGGGGTGCACCAGTGTTATTTGTGAACAAGAAAGATGGGACTATGCGGATGTGCATTGATTACCGCCAGTTGAATAAAGTCACCATGAAAAACAAGTAACTATTGTCGTGTATTGATGATTTGTTTGACCAGTTACAGGGTGCCAGGGTGTTCTCTAAGATCGACTTGAGATCGGGGTACCATCAGTTGAAGATTCAGGATTCGGATGTTTCGAAGACTGCTTTCCAGACTAGATATGGCCATTCTGAGTTTCTAGTGATGTCCTTCGGTTTGACTAACACCCCAGCGGTGTTTATGGATTTTATGAACAAGGTGTCCATGCCGTATATTAATTTGTTTGCCATTGTCTTCATTGATGATATTTTGGTCTACTCGCGTAGCATGGAAGAGCACGAGCAGCATTTGAGAGTGGTGCTTCAGACCTTAAAAGAACAGAAGTTATATGCTACGTTCTCCAAGTGTGAGTTTTGGTTAGATTCTGTGGCATTCTTGGGGTATATTGTATCAGGCGAGGTTATTAAGATTGATCTCAAGAAGATCGAGGCAGTTCAGAGTTGTCCTCGCCCCACCACAGCGACCGAGATCAGGAGCTTCTTGGGGTTAGCAGGTTATTATGGTCGGTTTGTGGAGGGCTTCTCATCTATTGCAGTACCTTTGACTAGATTGACAAAGAAGGGTGATCTGTTCCGATGGTCCGATGATTGTGAGGTGAGCTTTCAGAAACTCAAGACCGCATTGACTTCAGCATCAGTGTTAGTGTTGTCTTCCGGTTTGGGGATCTATACTGTGTATTGTGATGCTTTACGCGTTAGTTTTTGGTTGTGTATTGATGCAAGAGGGGCGAGTTATTGCATATGCTTCACGTCAGCTGAATCCCCACGAAAGGAATTACCATGTATACAATTTGGAGTTGTCCGCAATTGTTCATACTCTTAAGATCTGGAGGCATTATATTTATGGGGTGTCCTGTGAGGTTTACACTAATCATCGCAGATTGCAGCATTTGTTCAAGCTAAGGGATCTCAATTTGAGGCAACGCAGGTGGCTTGAGTTACTAAAGGACTATGATATTACCATTCTTTATCATCTGGGCAAGGCAAATGTAGTTGTGGATGCCTTGAGCAGAAAGGCGGAGAGTATGGGTAGCTTAGCATTCATTTCATAAGATGAGAGGCCCTTAGCTTTGGACATTCAGTCCTTGGCTAACAGACTTATGAGGCTGGATATTTTAGAGCCCAGCCGAGTTCTTGCATGCGTCGTTGCCCAGTCTTCACTATTGGAGCACATCAAGGCTCATCAGTTTAATGATATGCACTTGTTAGTTCTCCAAGAGACGGTACTACAGGGTGGCGCCAAGGAGGTTACTATTGGCAAGGATGGTGTTCTGCGACTCTAGGGTCATCTATGTGTTCCTAATGTCGATGGCTTGAGGGAGAGGATTCTAGAAGAGGCACACAGTTCTCGGTATTCTATTCATCCAGGTGCTACGAAGATGTATCGTGACCTGAGGCAGCATTATTGGTAGCGGTGGATGAAGAAGGACATAGTTGAGTATGTTACGAGGTGTCTAAATTGCCAGCAGATTAAGTATGGGCACCAGAAGCTGGGTGTCCTACTCCAACAGATGACTATACCTGAGTGGAAGTGGGAGCGCATTACTATGTACTTCGTAGTTGGGTTGCCGCGGACCTTGCAGAAGTTTGATGCAGTTTGGGTCATTGTCAACAGGTTGACCAAATCGCCATACTTCATTCCGGTTGTGACTACGTATACTTCATAGAGATTGGCCCAAATTTATATTCAGGAGATAGTCCGGTTGCATGGTGTGTCTATCTCCATCATATCAAATAGAAACCCTCAGTTTACTTCACATTTCTGGAGATCAGTACAGAGTGAGTTAGGAACCCGTGTAGAGCTCATCACCGCTTTTCATCCGTATACCGACGGGCAATCGGAGCGGATAGCTCAGATCTTGGAAGATATGCTCAGAGCATATGTAATTAACTTTGGAAAATAGTGGGATCGATTCTTGCCTTTGGCAGAGTTTGCTTACAACAACAGTTATTAGTCCAGCATCGATATGGCTCTATTTGAGGCTTTATATGGTCGACAATGTCGTTCTTCCATCGGATGGTTTGAGCCCGCCGAGGCTAAGTTATATGGTACTGATTTGGTGAACGATTCCTTGGAAAAGATAAAGTTTATTTGGGAGCGACTTCGCAAATCACAGTCCAAACAAAAGAGTTACGAGGATCAGAAGGCGTGTGATTTATCATTTATGGTGGGCGAGAAAGTTCTCTTCAAAGTCTCACCGATGAAGGGGATCATGAGGTTCGGGAAGAAGGGCAAGTTGAGCCCAAGGTTTATAGGCCCATTTAAGGTGTTGAGACAAGTTGGGGAGGTTTCTTATGAGCCTGATTTGCCTCCCAGTCTATTGGGAGTTCATCCGGTTTTCCAACGTGTCTATGCTCCGGAGGTATCATACCGACAGGTCATATGTGTTAGACTTCAGCATGATTCAGTTAGATGAGAGCCTGGGTTATGAGGACGAGCCAGTTGCCATTGTTGATAGGTAGGCTCGACAGTTGAGGTCCAAGAGAATTTTTGTGGTAAATGTTCAGTGGAGGGGACAACCAGTCGAGGAGACGAAGAGCACATGCGGAGCAGATATCCACACTTATTTAGCACTCCAGTTATGATTCTAGACCTGTTCGAGAACGAACATTTATTTAAGAGGTGGAGAATGTAATGACCCGACCGGTCGTTTTGCCTTCCAGAACCCCGTTCCCCTAAATAAGACTCACCGTACATGCTTTTACTGTTTTATGACAAGCAGAGGGATCTCAATTTGAGGTAACGCATGTGGCTTGAGTTACTGAAGGATTATGATATTACCATTATTTATCATCCGGGAAAGGCGAATATAGTTGCGGATGCCTTGAGCAGAAAGGCGGAGAGTATGGGTAGCTTGGCATTCACTTCAGCAGAGGAGAGGCCGTTAGCTTGGGACGTTCAGTCCTTGGATACAGACTTGTAAGGTTGGACATTTCGGAGGCTAGCTGAGTTCTTGCATGTGTCGTTGCCCAGTCTTCACTATTCGAGCAAATCAAGGCTCGCCGGTTTGATGATCTGCACTTGTTAGTTCTTAGAAAGACAGTACTATAGGGTGGTGCCAAGGAGGTTTCTATCGGCAAGGATGGTGTTCTGTGACTCCAGGGTCGTCTATGTGTTCCTAATGTTGATGGGCTGAGGAAAAGGATTCTATAGGAGACACACAACTCTCTGTATTCTATTCATCCAGGTGCTACGAGGATGTATCGCGACCTGAGGCAGCATTATTGGTGGCAGCGGATGAAGAAAGACATAGTTGAGTACATAGCAAGGTGCCTAAATTGCCAACAGGTTACGTATGAGCACCAGAGGCCAGGTAGCCTACTCCAGCAGATGACTATACCTGAGTAGAAATGGGAGCGTATTACTATAGACTTCGTAGTTGGGTTGCCGTGGACTTTGCGGAAGTTTAATGCAGTTTGGGTCATTGTCGGCAGGTTGACCAACTCGACACATTTTATTCTGGTTGTGACCATGTATTCTTCAGAGAGGTTAGCCCAGATTTATATTCAGGAGATAGTTTGATTACATGGTGTGCCTGTTTCCATCATATCAGATAGGGGCCCTTAGTTTACTTCACATTTCTAGAGAGCAATACAGAGTGAGTTGGGGACCCGGGTAGAGCTCAACACAGCCTTTCATCCACAGACCGACGGGAAGTCGGAGCGGACTGTTTAGATATTGGAGGACATGCTCGAATCATGTGTGATGGACTTTGGAGGGCAGTGGGATCGATTCTTGCCTTTGACCGAGTTTCCTTACAACAACGGTTATCAGTCCAGCATCGGGATGGCTCCATTTGAGTCTTTATATGGTCGGCGATGTCGTTCACCCATCAGATGGTCTGAGCCCGGCAAAACTAAGTTATATGGTACTGATTTGGTGAAGGATGCCTTGGAAAAAGTAAAGTTGATTCAGAAGCGACTTCGCACAGCACAGTCCAGACAGAAGAGTTTCGCGGATCAGATGGCGTGTGATCTATCATTTATGGTGGGCAAGAAGGTTCTCTTGAAAGTCTCACCGATGAAGGGGATCATGAGGTTCGGGAAGAAGGGCAAGTTAATCCCAAGGTTTATAGGTCCATTTGAGGTGTTGAGGCGAGTTGGGGAGGTTACTTATGAGCTTGACTTGCTTCCTAGTATATCGGGAGTTCATCCGATTTTTCACGTGTCTATGCTCCGTAGGTATGATGCCGACAGGTCGCATGTGTTAGACTTCAGCTAGATGAGAGCTTGGGTTATGAAGAGGAGCCAATTTCCATTATTGACCGACAGGTTCGTCAACTGAGGTCAAAGAAGATTTCGGCATTAAAAGTTCAGTGGAGGGGCCAACCAGTGGAGGAGGTGACCTGGGAGGCCGAGGAGGACATGCGGAGCAGATATCCACACTTATTTGGCACTCCAGGAATGATTCTAGACTCGTTCGAGGACGAACATTTGTTTAAGAGGTGGAGAATGTAATGACCCGACCGGTCGTTTTGCTTTCTTGATCCCCGTTTTCCTAAATAAGACTCCTCATACGTGTTTACTTTTTTATGACTTGCGGGGATGGTTGGTTCGGAATTTGGAAAGGTACGGGTGGAAATCGGAACACTTGGTTCCTTAAGGTTGGCAAAAAGGACTAAGTTTTACTTGAGTCAACATTTTGAGTAAACGACCTCGGAATTAGGATTTGACGATTCCAACAGGTTCGTATAATGAATTCAGACTTAGGCGTATGTTCATATCAGGTTTTGGATGACCCCGGTAGCATTTCGATGCTTAATATTGAAAGTTGGCACTATTGAGGTTTTAAAGTTCTTTAAATTTGGGTTGAAGTAGGATTTGGTGTTATCGAGATCCAATTGGGATTCCAAGATTGGGAATAGTTCCGTATGGTGATTTAAGACTTGCACACAAAATTTGGTGTCATTCCGAGTAATTTAAGTATGATTCGGCGCGTTCGGAGCGAATTGAAAACTTTAAGTTCATAATTTGGTTTCAACTTCGTTTTGGGGTGTGATTCTTAGTTTTGTTGTTGTTTTACGCATTCAAGAGTTCATGCGGGTCTGCATTATGTTTATGGACTTGTTGGTGCATTTGGACGGGGTCCTGAGTGGCTCGGGTGTGTTTCGAACCACCTAGAGCTGAGTTGGAAAAATCAAATTTTGCAGTTCTGGTTTCCTTCTCCGCGAATGCGGAAGGACCCTCTCGTTCGCGATGAAGTAATTTGGCTGGGGAAATTTTGTGCTACACGTTCGCATAACAGAGCTCACGATCGCGAAGCTTTAGGTCACTGACCTTCGCGTTCGCAAAGGGTAAGGCGAGCTGGGTGGGGGTAGCACAATTGGTCTTCGCGTTCGCGAAGGTGCCCTCGCATTCGCGTAGGGTAGGGCAGGTAAGCCTTCACGTTCATGAGGCCCTGGTTGCGTTCGCGATGGCTAATTTTCTTGGCCTGGGTCGTTTGCCTTCGCGAACGCGAGGCCCTTTCCGCGTTCGTGTAGAAGGGGGCAGCTGGGCAGAACATTTTAAAGCGGGACCTAGTCTAATTTTGAGTTCATTTCTTACACCCTTGGGCGATTTTAGAGCTTCAAATAGGGGGATTTCAACCAAGCTATTGAATGTAAGTAATTCCTACCCAATATAAGTTTAATACATAGATTATGGGTAGATTTTAACATGTAAAATTTTGAAAATTATGGGTTTAGTTGAAAAACACAGGTTTTGATAAAAATAAGATTTAACCACGAAAATGATTACGGAATTGGATAACATTTATATATTTGAGTTCGTAAGGTTATGGGTAACAATTATCTTCAAATATTTCTGGAATCCGGGTACGTGGGCCGGGGGTGAATTTTAGGAATCTTCCAATTTGGGTTGGGTAATTACTCTAATAGTTAAATTATGAACTTTTGAATATGCATTGATTAATTTATATAACATTTGACTAGTTTTGGTCGTTTGGCACGAGTTGAGGTGTTAGAACGAATTTGAGGATCGGAAGTGAGCTTAAGAACGAGGTAAGTCTCTTACATAACCTTGCAAAAGGGAACTCATCCCTTTAGGTGTGTTTTGTTGCAAATTACTTGTGTGGGAGCTATGTACGCACTAGGTGACGAGAGTCTGTGCGTAGCTATATTCCATGTGATATCCGAGTAGCCTTAGATTTACATCATGTTTTGTGGGCACCATTATTTGATTATGCCTATTAATTGTCTTAAATAGAACTGAGATTGAGGATTTTTAAGGCTTAAAGTTTCCAGATTAGACTTCTTATTTTTGGAAAGAATTGAAGAAATTTATAATAACTTAGAGAAAATTTTATGTTCACTCGCGTCGCAAGCATTTCCGCGAGCGAGGTAAATTCCTCTACTCTCATGGGAGCAGGTCGTTCGCCTCGACAAGTTAATAAATGCATCTATGGTTCGTATCGTTCGACCCTCGGCAGTGCACACAGTATATGTATATGTATTTTGGATCGGGCCGTACGACCTCAGCATAATTTGTGCGTAATAATACGTGGAGCCCAATTATGCTTAATATTGTTTTATTGTCTCGAGAGGTTAAAACTGTTAAAGGATGGAAATTGATTTGGGATTTAATATTTGGCGAAATAATTGTTTGTTTATTTCTTGTTATTGAGTTTCATTATCATTTACATAGCCCATGCTTATTTAGAATTTCAGTAATTTATTGTTAGCCCATAGTAAGTGTCGAAGTCAACCTCTCGTCACTACTTCTTTGAGGTTAGACTAGATACTTAATGGTACATGTTATTTATGCACTCACGCTACACTACTGTACTGACCGTGCAAGACCTAAGAAGGTGCATCTGGATATCATCCCGGCACGCACTCTTGATACTCCTAGGCTTTGTGGTGAGCTGCCCTCTGAGCCCTTTCTGCTGCACCCAAAGTCTTTCTTTAGAATTTATTTACTGTTTACTTTATTTCAGACAGTAGTTAGCATTTTGTTGTAAATTCTACTAGTAGCTCATACACCCATGACACCAGGTCTTGAAAATTATGCCAGTAGGCACTTGATGATTTTGAATATTAATTTCACCTTACTTACTCTTATTTCTATCGGGTTTTGGGAGTTGAATTTGTTTGAATTGTAGTTTATTTATTTCAGATATTTATTATTATTCCGCATTGATAGGCTTACCTAGTCTTAGAGACTAGGTGCCATTACGATATCCTACGGAGGGAATTTGGGTCGTGACAAGTTGGTATTAGAGCACTAAGTTCATAGGTGTTTTGAGTCACAAGCAGGTTTAGTAGAGTCTTGCGGATTGGTACGGAGACGTCTGTACTTATCTTCGAGAGGCTATGGAACTGTTAGGAAATATTCACTTCTTTGATTCTTTATCGTTCGTATTTGTTGACTTCAAAATTTTAAACCATTGTCTTGCTATTCTCTCACAGAGGGTGAGGACACGCACAACTGGATCTGATGATCAGATACCCACGCCCCCTGTTGGAACCGTAAGAGACCAGGGTCGGGGCAGAGGCTGATCCAAAGGCCGAGAAAGACCACGTGGTCTAGCCAGAGCACCTGGATGAGCTGTTACACCATAGCCACCAGTAGATCCAGTTGGAGAGCAGTCACCTGAGATGCATGTTACTACTCCTGCACTTCAGGAGACTCTTGCCCAGTTTTTGAGCATGTTTGGCACTCTAGCTCAGGCAGGGTTAATTCCACTATCTCCTGCCATATCTCAGGCCGGGGGAGGAGCACAAACTCCCGCCGCCCGTACTCCAGAGCCACAGGCCCAAGTTAACCATGCCCCAGAGGTTATACCAGTGCAGCCAGTTGTCCCAGTTCGGCCTGAGATTAGGACATCAGTTTCAGAGGGGGAGCAGCTCAGCCTCGAGAGGTATAAGAAGTACCACCCTCCCACTTTCAGCGGTTTAGCTTCAGAGGATGCTAAAGGTTTTCTGGAGGAATATCACTGAATCTTTCATACTATGGGTATTGTGGATTCCAGTGGGGTTTCTTTCACGGCATTCCAGTTTAGAGGAGCAGCCTACCAGTGGTGGCGGGCATATGAGTTGGATAGTCCAGTTAAGGCGGCTTCACTTACTTGGACTCAATTTTCAGATATGTTCTTAAGGGATATGTTCTTCAGAGTCTTAGAGATGCATGGCGTGCAGAGTTTGAGCAGTTGTGTCAGGGTTCTATGACCGTGTCAGAGTATGCGGTCTGATTCAGTGATTTGGCTAGGCATGTACCAGCCTTAGTTGCTACTGTTCGAGAGCGGGATCACAAATTTATTGAGGGTCTCCACCCTAGTATCAGATACAGTATGGCCCGAGAGTTAGAGGTGGATATCACATACCAATAAGTGGTGTCAATTTCTAGGAGATTGGAAGGTATGCGAACTCGGGAGAGGGAAGAGAGGGAAGCTAAGAGACCCCGAGATTCTGGCACATATAATAATTCTCGTGCCCCAGTTGCAGCCCGTCATGGTAGAGGTTATGTGAGTCGTCATATTCATTCAGCACTTCCAGCTTCCAGTGGTATTCCGACTACTCCCAGACCTCAGGTTCTATATTATGCACTGCCAGTGTCTTCTGTACCTCCTGTATGGGGTACTTTCAGTGGGCGGGGCAGTCTAGTCGATCAGGTTCGAGCCAGTCGCAGCAGCCACGTCCTCCGAGGGCTTGTTTTGAGTGTGGTGACACTCGTCATATTATGAGAGATTGCCCCAGATTTAGGAGGGGTGCACCTTCACAGATTTATCAGGCCCCACCTATTCCACAGGGTCCTTAGGCTTCTCAAGCTATGATTACTGAACCAGTTTTCACTCTACCTGCACAGCCAGCTAGAGGTGGAGGTCGGGCAGGTAGAGGTCGCCCTAGAGGGGGAGGCCAGGCCAGATATTATGCCCTTCCTGCTAGGACAGATGTCGTTGCATCTGATTATGTTATCACAGGTATTATTCTGATCTGTCATAGAGATGCATCAGTCTTATTTGATCCAGGCTCCACTTATTCTTATGTGTCATCTTATTTTTTTCCCGTATTTGGGCGTATCACGTGATTCCTTGAGTTCTTCTATTTATGTATCTACACACGTGGGTGAATCTATTATTATGGACCACGTGTATCGGTCATGTTTAATTGTTATAAGCAGTTTTGAGACCAGAGCTGATTTATTATTGCTCAGTATGGTGGATTTTGATATTATTTTGGGCATGGACTGGTTTTCGCCCTATCACGCTATTCTTGATTGTTATGCCAAGATGATGACATTGGCTATGCCAGGTCTACCGCGTCTAGAGTGGAGAGGTACCTCGAACCATGTTCCTAGCAAGGTTGTTTCATTTCGTAAAGCTCAACGAATGGTTGAGAAGGGGTGTGATGCGTATCTGGCCTGTGTGAGAGATGTTAGTATTGATAATCCTACTATCGAGTCAGTTCCTGTAGTAATGGATTTTCCTGATGTATTCCTAGCATATCTTTCGGGTATGCCACCCGACAAGGATATTGATTTTGGTATTGATTTATTACCGGGTACTCAGCCCATTTCTATTCCACCATATCGTATGGCCCTAGTAGAGTTGAAAGAATTAAAAGAATAGTTATAGGAGTTGCTTGATAAAGGTTTCATTCGGCTCAGTGTATCACCTTGGGGTGCTCCTGTCTTATTTGTAAAGAAGAAGGATGGTTCTATGAGGATGTGTATTGATTACCATCAGCTAAACAAGGTTATAGTGAATAACAGGTATCCATTGCCACGTATTGATGACCTATTTGATCAGCTTCAGGGTTCCAGGGTATTCTCTAAAATTGAATTGCATTCATGCTATCATCAGTTGAAGATTCGGGAGCCAGATATCCTGAAGACTGCTTTCAGGACTCGGTATGGTCATTACGAGTTCCTTGTGATGTCTTTTGGGCTGACCAATGCCCCAGCAGTATTTATGTACTTATGAATAGTGTATTTCAGCCCTATCTTGATTCTTTCGTCATTGTGTTTATTGACGACATTCTGGTGTATTCCCGGAGTCGGGAAGATCATGAACAACACCTGAGGACTGTGCTTCAGACTTTGAGAGAAAAGAAGTTATATGCAAAATTTTCAAAGTGTGAATTCTGGCTTGATTCAGTGGGATTTTTGAGTCATATAGTTTCATGTGAGGGGATCAAGGTAGATCCAAAGAAGATTGAAGCGGTGCAGAGTTGGTCCAGACCGTCCTCAGTTATGAAAATCCAGAGTTTCCCTGGTTTGGCTGGGTATTATCGCCGATTTGTAAAGTGTTTCTCTTCTATTGCTGAATCTATGACCAAATTAACTAGAAGAGTGCTCCGTTCAGGTGGACTGAGGAATGTGAGGAGAGCTTTCAAAAGCTCAAGACAGTTTTGACTACAGCCCCAATATTGGTATTACCTACAGGTTCAGGGTCTTATACTGTGTATTGTGATGCATCGCGTATTGGTCTCGGCGCAGTGTTAATGCAAGACGGTAGGGTGATTGCCTACGCGTCTAGATAGTTAAAGGTACATGAGAAGAATTATCCGTCCATGACCTGGAGTTAGCAGCTATTGTTCATGCCTTAAAATTTTGGCGGTATTATTCGTACGGTGTCCATTGTGAGGTCTACACCGATCACCGGAGTCTACAACATCTATTTAAACAAAAGGATCTTAATTTGCGGTAGCAGAGATGGTTGGAGTTGCTTAAGGATTATGATATCACCATTCTCTATCATCCTGGGAAGGCCAATGTAGTGGCCGATGCCTTGAGTCATAAGGCGAAGAGTTTAGGCAGCTTAGCATATTTACCGGTAGCAGAGAGGCCTTTAGCCTTGGATGTTCAGGCCTTGGCCAACCGATTTGTTAGACTGGATATTTCCAAGTCGAGCCGAGCCGAGTTTTAGCTTGTGTGGTTTCTCAGTCTTCTCTTTATGATCGTATCAGGGAACGTCAGTATGATGACCCCCATCTGCTTGTCCTTAAGGATATAGTTCAGCACGGTGATGCCAAGGAAGTGTATGAGATAAGGTTGGCTTGATACGCGTGGTTAGTAGGGGGAACTACTAGAAGTCATGTAGTGTGATAAGGATGGCTAAAACGCGGGATGTTATTTCGAGAAAAATATTTTATTTAAAATAAATTGTGAAGGCTCCCGCGGTGAGATAAAAAAATGAGATATTGTAAATTTATTTATGATTTGGGACTACGAGGCGGTACCTCAGGAGTGCCCTTGTTGATATTGATTTATGGTTGTAGTTGTCGTTGATTATTTGTTGTGATTTTCTTAAGTTGAAAGGAAATTTTGGTGGTTTCTACTAGATATATTTGTCATTATTTTATATAATTAAATGGTGACCTGCTACTTGATTCATTTCCATTATCATTTATTTTATTATATTGTTAAACATTTTTCCATGTTATTACTATTTTCCAGTACGGCCTGACCTAACCTCGTCACTACTCTACCGAGGTTAGGCTTGGCACTTACTGAATACCATTGTGGTGTACTCATACTACGCTTCTGCACATCTTTTGTGCATATCCAGGTACATCTTATCAGACTAGGCATCAGTAAACTAGCTGTACGAGGAGACTTCGAGGTATACCTGCCAGCGTCCGCAGACTCCAAAGTCCCCTTCTATCTTACTATGTTACTTCCTTATTTGTTTTAGACTCTGATGTATAGATACATAGAGAATAAATTCTTAGAAGTTTGTGACTTATTTCTACCGGGTTTTGGGAGTTGAATTTGTTTGAATTGTAGTTTATTTATTTCAGATATTTATTATTATTTCGCATTGATAGGCTTACCTAGTCTTAGAGACTAGGTGCCATCACGATATCCTACGGAAGGAATTTGGGATCGTGACACCTCCAAACAAATCACATACCATGTATATTCAGGGTTTATACCCTCAACTCCAAGTTTAGAAATATTACTTACCTCGAACAAGCTGAGTCCAATATCGAGCAAGCTAAACAATGCTCCAGAAATTCCATTTTACGCGTATCAACCTCCGAATGGCTAAAATCTCGATGATTTCCTTGAAAATCCTTCGAAAATAAGATCGCCACAAATCGAGCTTTCTTAAGCTATTTAGTGATATTAAAACCTCCTACTACTCTTACAACTTCAATTTATATCAACATAATTCAATTGGACCAATATTAGTAAATAAATTTCCAGATTTTTGATCATTTAGGCATTTTATCAAACACCTAGAGTACATAACATTTTACTACCTCTAGTAATGATATTTCTTCATCCAACAGTCCCTCCTTCCCACCAACAAGAGATACTAAATCATCCTTTGTATTCAAACAACCTTCTTTAATACCATTAAAATCATCAATGAACTCACATCCACCCAATTGTTACTAATTAATCCATTGCAAAATCTCGACAACACCCAATAATCTAGTTTATGTATTAATGGCTTTCAAAAACCATCCAATAAGTGCTAATACTTATTTCTTGCTCACATACTCATAATAAATCTATGCATATATGACTAAGGGTGTAGGATTACCTTTTGGAAGAATTCTTGCCAAAGTCCTCTTTTGAGTTCTTGAAGAAATTTCTTGAATATCTAAGGATTTCATGGTACATTGAGCTAGCTCTAGAGTAGAAATGATATACTGAAACACCAAATTAGTAGGAATTACTCACCTTGAAGATGGGGGAAGTTGGAGATCTTGAGAGAGTGGAGGAAACTCCCAAAATTCGGCCAAGAGGAATAGGGAAAAATGAACCCCGAAATGAGTATATAATATTTCGAGTGCCACAAGTAGCGTGGGGCGCTACCTGTGGCCCAGTTTCCAGATTCTCAAAATTTTCAGCGCCACGGCTAGCACCCCACACTACCTTGGGCGTTGGCAATGGGAAATCTTTTCTATTTCGCCCGGAAATAGGGGTAACTCTCTCATACGATGTCCGAATTCGATGATTCTTTTCACTATGGCTCCATAATTTCAATACAGATCTAATGATTCAATCAAAAATGAATTTGGAGCTCATTTTCTTAATGTGATACCATGTATTCTTGAAGAATAGACGTCAAAACATTCAAGAATATCCAAATTAAATTCTGTTAACCATCCGAAATCCACCTGAGGTCCTCGGGACCTCAACTAAATATACTAACAAGTCCTAAAACATCATACGAACTTAGTAGATACCTCAAATCACATCAAAACACGAATCACATCTCAATTGAAGCTTAAATGAAACTATCGAATTCCAACTTCTATATTCGATGTCGACACCTATCAAATCAAGTCCGATTGACTTCAAATTTTGCACACAAGTCATAAATGACATAATGGACCTATTCAAATTTTCAAAATCGGATTCCAACCCCGATATCAAAAAGTCAACTCCCCCTCAAACTTTCAATCTTTCAATTTTTTATTTTTGCCATTTCAAGCCAAATTTAACTACGGACTTCAAAATAAATATCCGGACACACTCCTAAGTCCAAAATCACCATACGGAGCTATTTGAACCATCAAAACTCCATTCCGAAGTCGTTTGCACAAAAAGTCAAATTTTAGTCAACTCTTTAATTCAAGCTTCTAAACAAGGATTGTTCTTTCAATTTAATCCTGAATCATCCGAAAATCAAACCCGACAATTCACACAAGTCATAATATACATCACGAAGTTGCTCAAGACTTCAAATTATTAAAAGGAGCTTAGATGTTCAAAACGACAAGTCGGGTTGTTACATTAGCGTTAAGTTAGATTTATGATAATTATTAAGTTATTAAAATAATATTAGATTAATAAATCAATAACTTTTATACTTATCTAAATTGAATATAGCTAGTAATCAATGTAGTAGATAAAAACACATTATGATATACTAGTTTGTTTTGTTACACCCCTATATAAGTTATATTAAGTTCTTTACTTTTTTTTACAAAAATAAACTTAACAATAGTGAAAATATGTAACTGTTTTTAAATACAAATAATACTCAAAATAAGCATAATAATAGTGAAAATATGTAACTATTCTTAAATACAAATAATACTCACAAGAGAGACAAGATCTCCTCCATGTATAAGAATGATATAAAAATTTTAATTTTTAGATTCGGTGTATAATTTGATTTATGATAATTATTAAGATAATAAAAACCATCATCGTCTAAAATAAATATATAATATATATATATATATATATATATATATATATATATATATATATATATATATATATATATATATATATATATATATATATATATATATTCACACACACCCATACATACACACACACATTATTTTTGTTTGATTCTCAATTAGTTATTCAAACATTAATTAGATATAATTCATATTTTTAATAAAATTGAAACTTACAACTAATATTGATTTAACAACGACAATAAAAACATACCGAGTATTATCCCACACCGTGGAGTCTGGGGAGGGTAGAGATCATGTCTTTAAATTTGTCATCATATATTAGGGAAATAATTAGTAATAAATTTTATTTTTCATTGCAAATTTTATTGTTTATATAAGTTTTTTTAGTTAGTGATGCAACCATAAATTCATCGTAAATCCGTGATTATATATCTACGAAATGTCATTTTTCATTAAGAGTATTATTATTTTCTTGTAATGTTAAATATGTTTCTTAATATAATTGGAGCCTTTGTCATTTTCAAAACTAAATGTACCGACCATCCCCGGCTCTTCAATATATGAGCACTTATATATATACTAGATGCCGATGGCACGGGCCCAATAAATTGTGTTGCATTACCTTTAATCCAAAATGTCTTTGAAAGTTAGGATATTTACACAAATAGACGGTCGATTCACTAATTACTTCTCCCACTTGATTTACATATATTATACACTAATTATATATTATTATATTTATTGTACATGAATTATGCATATATTATTAATTCCTAAAATTTTTTTGTTTAAGCAAATTAGTTAGCGACTATTTAGATTAATTCTTCTCCTTGAAGTTTTGCACTCGTGTAGAAATTCAATTAATAACATTAATAATAAGATTACTTGACAGAATTATTATTTATCTCTCTTAGTAAATACAACTAAGCATGGACAAATGATTGTTATAACATTTATTAGACAGCATATGTAACTTTGAAATAAAAAAAAATTAATATCTTCTTATTTTGTACCTTTTAAATATTTTGAATTGTTAATTATTATGACTTATAATACTTTTATGTATTTTTAAATATATAGTTTTATTTTTAAAAACTTAAAGATTTTATTCCAAATTCATGATCAAAGTTAAGAAATTTGACTCTTAAAATTCAAAAAATATCATCTTTTTGGGGACATATGGAGTACAACGTCTTTATTCCTTTCCATTATATTTTTAAGGTGGAATAGATAAAGAATGTGAAAATTAAGGATAAAGTTATTTTGAATTATTCGGTTTACCTCGCTTTGACTATTAAAGTTGGTATTGATTATAAAGTAAAGATTGATGTTTTGCCATATTAATACTAAAACAAATATATGCTATTTTATAAAATCATAAAGCGCATGAGCTATAAAATTTAGAAGAAAGAAAATCGGTGGATGAATAGGTTGAAGAAAAGGGTTAGATGAAATTAAGAATTTGGTTATTACTAAGTAGGTCCTACAGGTAAGGGGATGTACTTTGTGAATGGCTGCAAGCCGTACGTGTTAAAAGGAAATGCAATTGGGGCCCACTTGTTCTGTCAGATTTTTACGCGTGTCTATAGAATTGAGCAAAAACAGTGTTGTTATAATGTCCAGCACAGGAAAGGTACACGTACAGAACAAATGAGTACAACAATATAGATGCACAAAAATCTTGAAATTCCGAAAGAAGGCCTTGGTCGGCAAGCTGGCATGACGACCTTTAGCTGTTTCCAAGGCTCTTCTATATAGTAGTAACTAGTGGCTGTACGTCCGTGCTGAGCCTAAGGGTGTTCAAACCTTTGTCAGTGGGCTATGTAAGAATGTTCAATGTCTATTTTTAATTAATAACAAATAATATTTTATCTTATAAGAATTATAATTTTCCGATGAAGGGTGGTTAGTTGACCACCCTTGATTGCACGTAGCTTCGCCCCTAGCTGAGCCAGGGCCCAACACAATAAGGTAAAAAAATTGCGACTAATTGTGGAATCTGGAAAACGGGGCACGCGTGCAAAGGGATAGGTTTTTTACCAAGATATTTATGTTCTTTATTAAGTTTACAAAATAGGTTCTTTACCAAGATTTATTTGTTCTTTGTTTCGTTTAAAGAGAGGGCCATAAGGTGTTTGCTCATTTGCGTGAATGAGTTATTCCACTATTTGCTTGCTCCTATACGATACTGAATCTGTATGACTGAAAGATGCTCATTTACACTACTAAATAATAAATAATGGTGAAGTTTGAGTACAAATTAAAATCATTGGTTGTGAAAGGCATTAGCTTTAGTTGAACTGGGCAGCAGAAGTACGCAATGACAAAATTGATTGTTGCCATCTTTCATAAAGTTAGTTGATGTTAAAAAATGTTGGGGCTATAGTGGTGAATTTTTTATATTGTTGTTCTAAAAATGGAAGTTTTGATGCATATTCAAGTCATAACACAAGATTAGTCATAACGTTAAAGTAATGATTCAAATCATCACCAGAGTATAGAATTAAAAATTATGTGGTTGTACCTTGTAATTAAACTTTTTTCATGTCATATTTTCATTTTGGCAAACTTATACATTTTGGTTATGATTAGTATTGACACAGGTAATTATTGTGGTGCTATTTGTACATCATGCCCCTTTATAATTTTGAATTTAAGAAAATGACCTTTTTAGATCTCTTACGTGTAAAAGTAAATCTCCCATGTGTAAAAAAAAAAAAAAGATAGGATCATAAAACTAAAAGAAAATTTGTAAAAAGCCAAAAAATCAATTGACTTGCTACAAGCTCAAAAAATATCCCTAATTACTTGATTCCAAACTGCTTTTACTTTTGCAATTTGTGCTAGCAATTGCTGCATTAAAAAACAGCCTCTCCAATAAAGAACGTTAAATCAGTTATTTTCATGACTCTGCTAAGTGTAAAAAATTATTTGTTAAATATATTTTTCACTATAAGAAGTACTCCTGAAAATTTAGAATGTTTTCTTAACATTTTAAAAATCAAAAGATAGTTCGACAAGTATTTTCTTATAAATTTTCTATTTTCTTGAAAATTGTTACTACTCCTATATGTTAGCCAATTTAATTTAAGAAGCAGTTTAGAAAGTTTTCTTAATTTTTTTTTAAATGGAGTCGACATGTTTTTTGACCAATGGTGCTTTTATAAGTCAAAAATTATTTGTATGTCAGCAAATTGTAATTTACTTTGGACGCTTTCTCAATTAGAAAATCATGAGTAAAGTTAATAAGAAGTTAACCTAGTTTTAACCCATACAACAGATATAATACTGTATCCAAATATTTCATTTAAGTTACTCCTACTCGTTATGTATTACTTAATGTCTCATGTTTAGTTTTAGTAGAGTATATTATGTTTAATCAGGGAATTTGAGATAATTTGATTAGTACTTTAACTGGAATATGGACCTATCCTGATTCCAATAGAGTTGGAGCAGCAAATATGATGGCCCACTCAAGATGTATATATGTCAGCTAAAAATAGATTTTTAGTTTTACATATCACCTTTAGCATATTAAGAGAATGATAAAAAAAATTTCTTGTTATATCCATAGTATTAATTGTTCATTTCAAATCATTTTTTTCAAACTCATTAAAAATATGCATCAATTAATATGGGTATCATGGTAAATTATGCACTTCATTTATTATTTTTTAAAGAGTGTGCAAAATCTATATTGGATAAGTAAAAGTGAACGGAGAGAGTAAACTCTTACACATTTTTTCTTAAAAATTATTTGTATGTTGCCTGACATTACACATGGGCATGTAAAAGTCCTTAAACTTCATTTTATTTACAAAAAGGTGGTAAGAAAAATAGTTGAATAGTCAGAAGAACAGGGAAAAGAGTTGCCGGATAAAAACGAAAAACGGCTTCAAGTGACAGTGCTCCTGGATATTTATGTCAATTCATTATAAGAGTCCAACTCCTACTTAACACTGTACAACACCCACTTAAGCATGAACTAAGAATAAATTAAATAAAATGTCAAAGATGTCCTTTTGGTCAGCAACCATGGCAACCATGACGACCCTAAGCTCCTCAAACTCCCTCTTATTAATAGTATAGTTATATATATTCTTTCACAAATTCCCGTCTTTTCTCTATCGAAAGCTAAACGTGCCGCCCAATCGATTCGAATCGGTCAGTCGAACAAACAATGACTATAGTTCGCGATCAAGTCGTTCGCTTCTATAGCGGTTCGGAATTCCATTTTGATCTATAAAGTTCTTCAATTGATCCATCAAGAAACATCCGAGATTTGTGAACAGACCGGCTTGGAAAGGGGTAGGAAAGATCCCGTGTATCTTGTTCAAGTTGCGGATCTCCTTTATTAGCTTTGAGTTCATTGTTGTTCTTCTGGTTCTCCTTTAAAAGGATATATATTTATATATATATTAACTGATTTAAAAATTATTAAGGACCATATACATGAATATCGCTACAACAATTAAAGTCTTAAATACGAATACCTTTGTGAAAAATAAGTTATTTAAAAGTAATAGAGTATATGACATACATAAATATCTACAACTATTAATAATGATTTAAATTTTACATATAAAATCAGATAATTAACAACAACTGTTATACAATAAAATATGAGTTTGATAAGTCTAAAATGCCAAGTGATAAGTTTTGCTGTTATAAGCAGGTAAACAAATGATCTGTTGCCTGAGAATGAAGATTAATTTGCATTTTAAATAATTATGTAAATCATATACAATTTCTATTTTCTTCCTTAATTACTCTTTTTCTGTCTTATAAGAAAAATATAATTGTTACATTTGACATTAATATTTTATTATCTAATAGTGTTAGGCAACTCTTATCATGATTTTCATAATCGAGCAAAAATATCCATCATTTTTGTCATGGCAATCATTTTTTTTTTTCTTTTAAGCCAAAGCAAAAATACTCAATTAGCTACAAGATTTTGTTTTGAATAATTTCATAGGTCTAAAAGGTTACGATTACTATAGCAAGTTTCAACTTGTGGTAAAAGAATGATTAGCTACGAAATTTTATCAAAACAATAAATTGGTAGCTAGATTATTCTATAATGACAAATAATTATAGCTATTAAGCCAACTATTGCCGTGTTTTAGAACTTGAAACAAAAATATTTATCTAGCTATAATATTTTATTATCACGACCCAAAAACTAGCATATCGTGATAGCGCCTAATATGGTACTAGGCAAGCCGACATTTACGAAATAACTCCAACACTTTTAACAGAAAATGGATTTAAAGCAGTTTAAATAATAAAACTTTTCATAAACATGATAGAAAATCCAAAACACAACGCGGAAATTTCCAACATCGGGGTGTCACTGAGTACATGAGTATCTAAATATCACAAGTCTGGAAAATATTGTCTATCGTAGTCCGAAACTAAATACAATAAGCGGAAAGATAGGGAAGGAGAAATAAGGTTTGCGAAAGCGCCGGGCAGCTACCTTGGAATCTCCCAAAAACAAATCGATTGTGCGATGAAGTCAACACCCACCGTGTCTGAAAATACTTGGATATGCACACGAAGTGCAGGGTATAGCGTGAGTACAACCAACTCAGTAAGTAACAAGACTGGATAAAGAATTGAAAGTAGTGACGAGCTTTACAATTATAGTTCAATTTCAGTAATTTCATCATGGGAAAGTAGGCATGCTTTCAAGTTCGACAATTTAAGTCAAATCAGTTAATGCATGACAAGTTTAAGTGAAACAGAATATAATATCTCTCAGAAATTTCAAGACAGTGATATGTGACGGCTAAGTGCAACAATAATAAAATCAAATGCATCCTCTCAGAGCAACAGTCACTCAATCCTCACATTCACTCCAACCTCACAGTTACTCAGTCCTCACAGTCACTCATTCCTCACAGTCTCTTATCACTCGGCACTCGCATTCAGTAGGTACATGCGCTCACTAGGGGTGTGTACAGACTCTGAAGGGGCTCCTTCAGCCCAAGCGCTATATCAAGCCAATCATGACATAAATCAATGAAACATGTTGTGGCGTGCAACCCGATCCCATAAATAACCTCACAATCATTCCCTCGACCTCACTCAGTCATCAACCTATCCAGTCTCTCGGACTCTCAGTAATCATGAAATCAGCCCAAACAGAATGATGTAATGTATCAATAATGAACAATGGAGACTGAGATGTAATATGCAAGTAAAACTGTGACTGGGTACAAAACAGCAATTAGCAGATAATTCAACAAGTACACGACCTCTGTGGGTCCCTACAGTGTCAATACATGGTCTAAACATGATTTGCAGTTCAATTTTTCTAATTCGTGAAAAAATATACGGATAACAACATATTATTCAACTACACGGTTCCATAGAATTGGCCGAGTCACAATTCCTACGGTGCACTCCTACACGCCCGTCACCTAGCATGTGCGTCATCTCAAAACCAATCGCATAACACATAATCCGGGATGTCATACCCTTAGGACCAAATTTAGAACTGTTACTTACCTCAATCCGAGCAAATCTCTACTCCAACACACCTTTGCCTCGCAAATCGGCCTCCAAATGTCCCAAATCTAGCCACAAATAGTACGATACAATCAACATGGGCTAAAGGAAATAACTCCATAAGAAAATGCTAAGTTATAAATCAAAAGTCAAAAATCGACTCAAAGTCGCCCCCCGGGCCCATGTCTCGAAATCTGACAAACGCCACAAAACTCGAAAGCCCATTCAACCACGAGTCCAACCATACTAAATTTATCAAAATCCGATACCAAATCGTCACCCAAATCCCCAAATCAAACTCTCCAAATTCCAAGCCTCAAACCCCCAATTTACACCTTAAATACACACCAACTAGGTGGGAAAATCAATGGGTAAACAAGATTATTGATCAAAAATGAGCACAAGGGACTTACCTCAAGAATCCCTCGAAAATCCTCTCAAGAATCGCCAAAACCCGAGCTCAAAATGTTTGAAATTAAGCTAAAATTGCGAACCCTTGTGTTTAACTTTCTGTCCATTCTTTCCGCTTCTGCGGGCACTTAAAGCGACCAAAATTCTGCTTCTGCGGTGAACCACAGTCCTCCCCAAGCCTGGCTGCATCTGCGCTCCTCAGCTTGCACATGCGATCAAAGCTCTGCATGTGCAATTACACCAATAGACTTCAGCTACAGCAGTCCTCCAAACTCAAACTTTGATCCGAAAACCATCCAAAATCACCCCGAGGCCCCCGGGACCTCAACCAAACATACCAACAAGTCCTAAAATACGATACGAACTTAGTTGAGCCCTCAAATCATGTCAAACAACATCAATGTCACGATCCAAAATCTCACTGCATGTGTCGTGATAGCACTTAGTCTCTAAGATTAAGTAAGCCGATTACAATTATATTTCAAGCCTTTTTTTTGAAACATGAAATTTAATACAAGTGTCGAAACCAACATCGAAAATAATTATAACAACCTCCCAAGACTGGTAACACTGAGTCACGAACTCTAACTGAATACATGCAATGATCTCAATGATCGAATATGAAATATTGTTAGAATAAGAGATGACAGTACAATAAAAATGGAAAGACTTCAAGGGACTACGACGGCCAAGCAGCCCTACCATGAATCCTTGCGATCAACACACTAATTCTGTCTAAGTCTGATATCTCCAATACCTGGCTCTGCACAAAAATATACAGAAGTATAGTATGAGTACACCACGGTCGGTACCCAGTAAGTATCAAATCTAACCTCGGTGGAGTAGTGAAGAGGTATAGTCAAGACACTCACTAGCCAAATAACCTGTGCAATTTACAGTATACAATAGTACTGAAAAATAACTAGCAATGATAGCAACAAAAATCAACCAGTGATATAAACAGCAAGGCAACAAGAACACCATAATTATTGCTCAAACGAATAAGGAACACAAGTACCACCAATTAATCAATTCCTTCAAATATAAATCTTCCACATATAAGTTTTTCAAATAAACTCTTTTGAATATAATTCTTTCAAATAAATATCTTTCGAATATACTTCCTTCAAATAAAGTCACTCTGTGAAACCTCATTTTATAATCATAAAACATGGGTCTCAGCCCACTTTCATATTTTCACGGCACCTCGTGCTCACATCTCTATTACAACCGCACGGACAGCTCACATACCAAAATACCATTGTATATAAGATCCACAGGATCAATTTATTTACAATAAAGTAAGTTTACAATTTTTAAACCAAGTAATAAACCAACAAAGAAATGAGTTTATTTTTGAATTCGTTTGGGTGAATAAAAATGACATTTCAATTAAAATGAAGCATCTGATAGCTACTGATTTGGATGTAAAATTTATTAAATTTAAAACATAATAGCAATTTCTTTTATTCAAAATAACTCAAACCTCGAAAATCATTAAAAACAGAAACATAAATCCTCAGAATCTTGTACAAAGAGCCAAAGCCAACACAATACAACAAGAAATTCAAAACACTTAATAAAATCAAATAATACATCAAGTAAGGACACAAGGATTTACATATCATGGAAAAACAAAATAACCAAAGGCAAGTGCAGCCATAGAGAAATATCAACAAAGGGTACTCCCGAGGTACCGCCTCGTAGTCCCAAATCATAAATAAATTTCAATCTTTCCTTATATTACCACGGGAGCCTTCACATTTAATTTTTAAAAATTATTTTTTTCTGAAAAAGCATCCCGCGTTTTAGCCCACCTTATCACACCACATGACTTCTAGTAGTTCCCCTACTAGCCACGCGTATCAAACCCACCTTATCTCACCGCATGAGTTTCAACACCCTGACCTTATATCACCGCATGCTTATCAATATCACAATATTTCACAAATCGCACCTCAAGTGCCCAAATATCACAGCATAACACAACTTGCACCTTAAGTGCTAAAATATCACAACATATTATAAATTGCACCTCAAGTGCTCAAATATCACCACATATTATAAATTGCACCTCAAGTGCTCAAATATCAAAACATATCACAAATTGCACCTCAAGTGCTTAAATATTACAACTTGCCACAGAAATCAACAATACATTATTTTTCACAATAAGGAGCACATGGCTCGACCATAATGTGCACAAAAATCTTAACAAAAATATATGGGACTGAACAACTCAACAGAATAATATTTTAAAATTTAACACTTTGCCTCAATATCATTTACGGCATTTATAACTCAATACCAATTTCAACAACATGAATTGGAAAGTAATTCATCAAGGAACAAAGCCTTTTTTAATCCAAATTTTTGGCAAATAGATTGATGCATCTTTTTAAACTTATTTAATTAATTATTTGCAGATAAAAAATTCATAATATAATTATTTCCAGGAAATGTCAACTCAACAAGAATACGAAATTCACATAAAAATCAAAACAATCACCCCAAATTATCATATAAAACAAATTCGACAACCAGAGGATAAGGCATGACAAATAAGGATTAATAAGTTCCAGCAAATCTCTAATGTAATACATAAAAATGCCTAAGACTTTAAACCAATAAAATTTGCACATATAAGCCTGAGTACGTACTCATCACCTCGCATACACGACTTTTACATTACACAAATGGCACATACGACTCAATGCCTAAGGTTAGACAAGATACTTACCTTTTTGAAGTAATGTCGATATTCCAAAATAGCCTTCTTGCTTGAATTGATTTTCGAACGGCTCAAATCTATCCAAATTAATTGTAGAACTTCATTAAAATTCATCAAAAATAATTTCGGATAATAAAACGACGGCTTAAAATTTTTTATTAAAAAATCAACGCGGGGCTCGTATCTCAGAACCCGACATAATGTTTACCAAATTTGAACACCCATTCCGATACGAATTCAACCATACAAATTTTATCAAATTTCGATAACGAATCGACCTCCAAATCTAAAAATTTTATTTTTGAAAGATTTTGCAAAAATCTCAATTTTCTCCATTAAAACTCGAATTAAACGATGAATATAACCATAGATTTATGAAGTATAATCACTTTCGGATGTAGAACACTTACCCCAGATACCCACGTGAAATTCTCTCCAAGAATCGTCTCCCACCGAGCTCCCAAATCAATTTTTGTGTTATGAACTTGAACCCCCCATTTTTGAAACTTTTAATTCTGCCCCGGTATTTTTCTTCTTCGCGAACGCGGAAGCTTCCTCACGTTTGTGTAGCACAAACCCGTCTGCTGCCCCAAAGCCTTTTTCACGAATGCGAGGCTCCACTCGTGAACGCGGTGCCTAACTAACACTACCCTTCGCGAACGCGGGACACCCTTGGAGAACGCGAAGACCAAATATGTGGGGTGCCAGCTGCCTCTTCTTCCTCTACGCGAACGCGAGCTGCTCCACGCGAACGCGATGCATGCTGAGTCTAAGCCTTCGCGAACGCGGCTCCTCATACGCGAACACGATGAACAACTTCCTACACCTTCGCGAACGCGTGGCCTTATTCGTGAATGCGAAGAACAACCCTCGCATGTCTCCCAGTTACCCTTCGCGAACGCGAGACCTCTCTCACGAACGCGAAGAAGGAAACCAGAGTTGGGCAACAGAAATTCTTTAGCAGCCTTCCAAGTCCAAAAATTGATCTGTCGCCCATCTGAAACTCACCTGAGGCCCCCGGGACCTCAACCAAACATACCAACAAGTTCTAAAATATCGTACGGACTTATTCGAGCGTTTAAATCACATCATACAACGCTAAAAACACGAATCGTACATCAAATCAAGCCGAATGAACTTTAAAACTTCAAACTTCTACATCTGATGCCGAAACCTATCAAAACCAGTCTGATTGACCTCAAATTTTATACACAAATCATAATTGACATTACGGACCTACTCCAATCTCCGGAATCGGATTCCGACCCTGATATTGATAAAGTTAACTCCCGGTCAAACTTCTAAATTCTATTTTTCAACTTTCACCAATTTACGTCGAAACAACCTACGGACCTCCAAATCAACATCCAGACATACGCCTATGGCCGAAATCACTATACGGATCTATTGACATAATCAAAAGCCTATTCCGGAGTCGTTTGCTCAAAAGTCAAACTCCGATTAACTCTTTTCATTTAAGCTTCAAAAATTAAGGATTGTTCTTCCAATTAAAATTCGAACCTTCCAAAAATCAAACTCGACCACACTCGCAAGTCATAATACACATCACAAAGTTGCTCAGGACCTTAAGTCGTTGAACGAGACGCTAATTTACAAAACGACAAATCGGGTCGTTACAATTAAAAACATGAATCGCACCCCAATTCAAGCCTATTGAAACTAAGTAATTCCAACTTCTACAAATGACGCCGAAACCTATCAATTCACGTCCGATTGACCCCAAGTTTTGTACACAAGTCACAAATAATATTACATACCTACTCCAACTTCCAAAATCGGAATCTGACCCCAATATCAAAAGGTCCACGCCCGGTCAAACTTTTCAAAAACTTTGACTTTCGTCATTTCAAGCCTAATTCCACTACGAACCTCCAAATCACAATCCGGACACGCTCCTAAGTCTAAAATCACCTAACGGAGCTAACGAAACCATCAAAACTCTATTCCTGAGTCGTTTACACATAAGTCGACATCCGGTCAACCATTTCAACTTAAGCTTTCAACCATGAGACTAAGTGTCTCAATTTATTCTGAAATTCCTCCGAACCCGAACCGACTACCCCGTCAAGTCACATAATAGCTATAAAGTACAAAATAAATAGTAAATAGAGGAACGGGGCTACAACTCTCAAAACAACCGGCCGGGTCGTTACATTTATTTTAAATAATTTATTTTTGGTTAAAAGGTTACTTTTGCCAAAGTAACTTTCAATTCGTAGCAAAAACTAACAATTAGCTACAATATTTTATCATAACAATAAATCTGTGACTATATCATTTACCTATTGCTACAATTTTTTTATAACTTGAAGCAAATGTATTTCTTTAGCTACAGTATTTTATTTTAAATAATTTATTGTGGCTAAAAGATTACTATTGCTATAATAACTTTTAATGCGTGGCTAAAACATATGAATTAGCTATGCAATTTTATTACAGCAATAAGCTTGTAGCTATTTAGGCAATTATTGCTACGATTGTTAGCAATTATAGCAAAAATAAGAAATTAGCTTTGCCAATTTAATTTTCGTGGCTAGCAAATTTTATGAATTTGTAAATAGCTAGAAAATTCTAATTTTTGTGGCTATTGTTAGGTATTAGCCATGATTTTTAAATTCGTAAATGAGATTTCATAGCTATAAATGCATTATTCTAGTTATTCTCAATTGATCCACTGGTCAACTATAAAGGATGCTACATCGCCGAATAACTAGATTATCACATAGAGCTGATACAATTCGGTGATGTGTGGCATCCTAGTTGACTAGACCTTTTCTCTTCCACCTGAAAAAAGCGGATGTTCATTTGGCATGAGTAGCATACACGAGCTCCTACTTGATGTCTACTCTAATTGCCCTATAGCTGGGTGAATCCTTTGAATCATAGGAATGGCAGAATCAGTAGATATCGAGTTTGGAATATTTCACTACGTACACATATACTAAAAGCGCGATCTTAAAGCTAAAAACTCTGGTTTTGAACAAATGAGCAGAAGACTAGACAAAATTTAAAGGAAAATAGAATAATAATAACAAACTTTTGCCTCTTTCACTTAAGAGAAGGACTTGCATGACAAGAAAAAGAACCTTCGGTGGTAACCGCGGACAACAGCCCAAAACACATAATCTAGAACTAATAGCTCGCCTTTTAAAACATATACACAATATGAGTTTGGGCATGTCATCCTTGGCTACAACGCAGATTCTTCATCTTCACACAAGATCTCTCTTTATTGTCTTCTCTTTTGATCTTTTTACACCATATTTGTGGAAGAGAAGGTCTTGCATGAAAAATAAGTGCCTCTTAGAAAGCCTCGGATGATGCCTACAATACCATTTTGTAGGATCATAAGCCTTTTAATTTGAAGCTTAAAACCCTACATAAGTTAAGGTTTTAGGCAAGTCATACTTGGCTATCAAAGCAGGCTCTTTATTTTCATACAAGACCTCTCTTCCTTAATTTTGACATTCTGCTTTCTGATTGATGATGCCAATGCCTCATCCATAACTTACTATATATAGGCGTCAACAACATAAAACTCTTGGCTTTGAAAGAGTATTTCCCACAAGTATGGCATTTTTGTTTATTGGAATTTGTTTGATGTCAAGAATCAATATTATTCTGAGCAAAAATAAAAAAGGAACATATTCTTGTTTTTGTGCAAGGGACCAACCATATCCATTATATGTTCATTCAGTCCATGATTAGGGGATTCAGGAAAAAGATGTGGACTTGAAGATAATAGTAGGGAGCATAAGGGAATAAATTAAAATAAAGATGAGAAGAATTGATAGAAGTAATAAAGTACTAAACTTTAGCTTATAGTCATGAGGTTGAACCGTTAAATTGAAATTTTTTTACAGATTACAACTATGTTATCTACTTGATTACCAAATACACTTGTTATAGACAAAGTTACCTGTTGTCGGCTTGTCGTAGATAATTTTAACCTCATTGTATAAAAAACTTTACCACTGTGAATGTATATAAGTTTCTCATTAAATACTAGATCAGACAATATTTATTCACATTGTATGCGGTCGGAATCGGGCTCGTTTATTGTATGACCAATGTGATGACCCAAAATGTCATCTTTAAATTTAATAATTAATTATATATTCTAAGACCTTGAAAAATACTATTTATCATTACTCGACTTGCGTGCGCAGTCCGTAAAATTTTTCGGAAAGTTTTTATGTGAAAAATGAATTAAAATGTGAATTAGAGCTTTAAAACTCAACTGAGTTGACCTTGGTCAACATTTTTAGCAAACGGACTCGGATCAGTATTTAGACAGTTTCGGTAGGTCCGTATCGTGATTTGGGACTTGGGTGTATGCTCGGAATTAAATTCCGAGGTCCCTAACCCGAGTTATGGAATTTTGAAGAAAAATTAAAAGTTTAAATTCAAATAGTGACCGGATACCGAATTATGTGCAAACGATCCCAGAATAGAATTTTGATGATTCCAACAGCTCCGTATGGTGATTTTGGACTTAGGAGCGTGATCGAAATTTTATTTGGAAGTCCGTAGTGAAATTAGGCTTGAAATGGCTAAAATAGAAATTTAAGTTTGGAAGTTTGACCAGTGAGTTGCCTTTTTGATATCGGGGTCGGAATCCAATTCTGAAAATTTTAACAGCTCTGTTATGTCATTTATGACTTGTGTACAAAATTTGAGGTCAATCGGTGTGATAGCTTGAATCTATGTGTGATTCGTGTTTTTAGTGTTGTTGGATGTGATTTGAAGACTCGACTAAGTTCGTATAATGATTTAGGACTTGTTGGTATTTTCGGAAGGGGTCCCGAGTACCCCGAGTGCGATCCGGATCGAAATCGGATCAATTTTTGGACTTAGGCAAATTCTGAAATTTGCAGCTTCTGGTGTCATCGCACCTGCGGAGGGACTGACCGCAGGTGCAGCGAGCGGTGGCTCGCAGAAGCGGACGAAGGGCTGCCCAGTTGGAGCCGCAGATGAGGCTCATGTTGCGCAGAAGCGAGAGGAAGGGCGCAGGTGCGGGCAGGTCCGCAGGTGCGATGGAATTTTCTGCACCTGCGAAGGCGCAGATGCGGTCCAAAGCTCACAGAAGTGAAGGCAGCTGGGCTGAGCATTTTTTTGCAGATGCGGACCACAGGTGCGAGAATTTTGTCCGCATGTGCGAAAGCACTGACCAGATTACAAAAACAGAGGGGTTCCGATATTTTTGTCATTTAGACATTTTCAACACGGTTTTGGGCGATTTTTCAGAAGGAATTCACGAGGAAATTTGAGGTAAGTCACATGTGATCATTGTTAGTCAATTATATTGGATTATCATTGAATATTTCGAATAGATTACTTATTTTTGAGGTGAAATTAGAGGATTTGGGCCTAGGGATTTCAAAATGAGAATTTGAGATTTGAAGGTCAAGTTGATGTTAGATTTTTGTAAAAATGGTATGGTTGGACTCGTAGTTGAATGGGCGTTCATATTTCGTAACTTTCGCCGGATTCCGATACATGGGCCCCACGGGCCATTTTTGAGTTAGTTTCGGATTTTATTGAAAAATATAATATTTTCTTATAGAATTGATTCTATAATTTTTTGTTGACTGTATCAAATTAATTATGACTAGATACGAGTCAATCGGAATCGAAAAATCGAGAAAAAAGCATACTACTTGGTTAAATTGGAGCAAGTCGAGGTAAGTGACTTGTCTAATCTTGTGTGGGGGAAATTTTTCCTGGAATTGATATTAATGTGATTATTGAAATATGTTGAAAGTCGTGTACACGAGGTGACGAGTATGTACACGGGCTAAATGTGAAAGATTATATTTTTAAATTGTGTAAATCATTGTTGTGCATTCATTAAATTATTTTATCTTGTTATATTCTTCATCATTGATCTAAGATATATACCTTAAATTTGTTTGATATTTTCCTGCTAATTGTTATACCTGTTTAGTTGAAACTTGATTTCTTTTATTCTGTGCATTACTTGAAGGGTGATTTTTTTAAATTAAACATTATTAATGTGAAGTATTTGACATTTTAAATTTTATATTGAAGCAACATATTAAAGATTTTGAATTATTATTTTCCTGAATTATTTATTCTTGAATATTTTGTAAGATTTTTGTACTCATTGTGATGGAGCCATGAGCTCTTTATTGTGAAAAAAATATTATTGATGATTTATTTTGGCATGAGATCATCATTTTGGCATGAGCCGTGAGCTCTTTATTGTGGAAAAAATATTGTTGTTGAATTATTTTGGCAAGTTACATTATTTGAGCACTTGAGGTGCAAATTGTGATATATTGTGATATTGATACGCATGTGGTGGTATAAGGTCTGGGTATTGAAATGCATGCGGTGAGATAAGAGTGGCTTGATATGCGTGGCTAGTAGGGGGAACTACTAGAAGTCATGCGGTATGATAAGGATGGCTAAAATGCGGGATGCTATTTTGGGAAAAATACTTTCTTTCAAATAAATTGTGAAGGCTCCCGCGGTGAGATAAGGAAATGAGATATTGTGAATTTGTTTATGATTTGGGACTACGAGGCAGTACCTCGAGAGTGCCCTTGTTAATATTGATTTATAGCCGCAGTTGCCTTGATTATTTGTTGTGATTTTCTTAAAGTTGAAAGGAAATTCGGTTTTGTTTCCACGAGATATTATTTGAAATTCTGTTTTGTTTCCACGAGATAGTATTTGCCATTATTTTGCTTAATTAAATGGTGACACACTACTTGATTCGTTTCCAATGTCATTTTATTTTACTATATTGTTAAACATTTTTTCATGCCATTATTATATTCCAGTAGGGCCTCACCTGACCTTATCACTACTCTACCGAGGTTGGGCTTGGCACTTACTGGGTACCGATGTGGTGTACTCATACTACGCTTCTGCACATCTTTTTGTGCAGATCCAGGTACATCTTACCAGCCTAGACGTCAGTGAGTTACCTGCGAAAAGAGACTTCGAGGTATATCTATCAGCGTTCGCAGACTCCGGAGTCCCCTTCTATCATTTTCATGTTGCTTCCTTATTTTTCTTTAGACCATGATATATAGAGACATTGAGAATAAATTCTTAGAAACTTGTGACTTATTTCTACCGGGTTTTGGGAGTTAAAATTGTTTGAATTGTAGTTTATTTATTTCATATATTTATTATTATTCCGCATTGATAGGCTTACCTAGTCTTAGAAACTAGGTGCCATCACGACATCCTACGGAGGGAATTAGGGGTCGTGACAACCAGTCAAGACAGAAACGTGATACGTCGAAACTCGACCTCGGGTTATATCGAACCAAGGCGCGAAGTTAAATCATTGAGCTCATGACTCCGAGACCGAACAAAATCGAGGAAACTTTGTCGAGCCAAATAACGGAAGGACAAAATATCCGCAATTGGTTAGATATCACGGCGGAAATCTCAGCACGTATCAAGGAGAGGCTGATTAATTAGTAAATTATGTGATTTTATACCTTTATTAGAATTGTATCAAGAGTGGGACTCCCCTACTATATAAAGGGAGTCTGATTATTAGTAAAACACATTGTAACACGCATCAAAAAGCAATAAACTGTTATTTCTAATTATTATCTCATTCTGTTCCGGCACCGATTGTGGCATTTCTTGATTAGAGAGCGACCAACCTTCAAGGATAAGGCTGTCCAATTTGTGTGGTTTGTATTTATTTTTTTCTCTCATTAATCTCAATATTAATCTGTTCTCTCAGTTTGTATCAAGTTATATCATGTATCCTTAAAATCGCGTATAAATTCAATTGTTATCCGATTTTAGGGTAAACAGTTTGGCGCCCACTGTGGGGCTGAGGATAATAGTGATTATTTGATACAAATCTCTATAACACACACTGCTTTACACTTGCTCTTTGAAGTGTCTTTGATTCCAGGCTAAAATACAAAAATGTCAAATTCTCGATCAGCACCTCTGCACGTTGACAACGAGTCTGGTCACCAAGATGAAAATAACAACATAGCACCCGGTAACGCGATACCACATGCCGATCCTATTGGAATTTCGATCGTAGATCCGATTGATGTTAATTCACATGTGGCTATCGATGCAAACTTGCCTACTGATCCCGAAAATAGCATTAGTGGTAGAGTCCGATCAGCAACTCGAAACATACAAAACGTTGAAGGGAACATGACCAGTCTACGAGTGATCTTCGAAATGTTGCAGGATAGCCCAATTACAAAACTAAAACCATGCACTAAGTAGGGTTTAGCCCGATCCTCCCCGGGAAGTCACCCACAGGGATCAACCGGTCATAGAAAGGTCGAACGAAAATGAATCGGGGGCTAACCCTAAGATTATAAAGAAGCTCGAGGAATTGACGAGACGGATAGAATCAGGGGAGAAGAAGATCGAGGCCAACGATAAAAAAGTGGAAACCTACAATTCCAGGGTAGATTAAATACCAGGAGCACCGCCGATATCTTGTATTCCAAGAAGTTCGTGCAAAAACCCTTTCCCCGAGCGCGGCTCCAAAACCAATCCCCAAGAAGTTCTGCATGCCCGAGATTCCTAGGTACAATGGAAATCCGAACGAACATGTCACCTCTTACACATATGCCATCAAAGGGAACGATCTAGAGGATGATGGAATCGAATCTATTTTGTTAAAGAAATTCGGAGAGACCCTGTCAAAGGGAGCCATGATATGGTATCACAATTTGCCACCTACTTCTATTGACTCTTTTGCTATGCTTGCAGATTCTTTTGTAAAGGCACACGCCGGAGCCATCAAGGTCGAAACCAGGAAGTCGGGCCTTTTCAAAGTAAGGCAGAAGGACAATGAAATGCTCAGAGAATTCGTATCTCGATTCCAAATGGAACGGAAAGACTGACCACCGGTCGTTGATGATTGGGCCGTTCAAGCCTTTACCCAAGGGCTCAACGTTCGAAGCTCGGTGGCTTCACAACAGTTGAAACATAATCTCATAGACTACCCAGCTGTTACTTGGGCCGATGTAATCAGGGTTGAAGACGATCAACTCGGGCACCTTTCGGGTCCGTCTATCCTATCAGAACCGTCGACATAATCAAGAGAGATATTGACCGGGAACCGAGGACGAACAGAGATCGGTATCAGTCGTATAATGGGGATTGGAGAGGCAATGGGTCCGAGCGTAACTCCATGAGAAATGAAAGGAGAAATAACCAAGGCCAGAATACCAGGGGAATTATGACCAAAAATGGCTTTGACAGACCTATCGGGCCCAAAGGCGCACTAAGGCTATCATAATACAACTTTAATATCGATGCTTCCGCCATCGTATCAGCTATCGGGCGCATCAAAGATGCCAAATAGCCTCGACCTCTACAGACTGATCCAAACCAAAGGGATCCAAACCAGATGTGCAAATATCATGGCACTCACGGTCACAGAACCGAAGATTATCGACAGTTGAGAGAGGAAGTAGCTCGTCAATTAAACAATGGGCACCTTCGAGAATTCTTGAGCGACCGAGCCAAGAATCACTTCAGGAACAGGGATTCTAATAAACGGGCAGAACAAGAAGAACCTCAGCATATCATCAACATGATCATCAGTGTGGTTGATATCCCACAGGGGCCGATGTTGAAACGTACCAAAGTATCCATCACTAGGGAAAAACGAACTTGAGACTACGTACCGGAAAGAACTTTATCCTTGAATGATGAGGACGCCGAAGGGATCGTGCAACCCCAAATGATGCACTGGTAATTTCTATACTCGTGAATAAAATTCATGTTAAACGTGTATTAATTGATCCAGGTAGCTCGGCCAACATCATTCGATCAAGGGTCGTGGAACAGTTTGGTCTACAAGACCAAATCGTACTCGCAGTCCGAGTCCTAAATGGATTCAACATGGCACGTGATACCACTAAAGGGGAAATAACATTACCAGTCAATGTAGCTGGTACCATCCAGGAAGCCAAGTTTTATGTGATCGAGGGTGACATGAGATACAACGCCCTGTTCGGGAGGCCATGGATCCACAATATAAGGACAGTGCCTTCGACCCTTCACCAGGTGTTAAAATTCCCAACGCCAGGAGGTATTAAGACGATTTACGGAGAATAACCGGCCGCAAAGGAGAGGTTTGTTGTCGATGAAGTAATTCTGATATCAACACTTGCAACATCAAAGGAGCCAAGGTCAGAAGCAAAACAAGAGGCCAAATAGCAATCACCGATGCCAGCCTCGACCCAACCAGATAAGCAGGGGACTGACGAAGACGACGATTACGGGGTCCCCCGATCCTTTATAATCCCCGATGATTCCGATGCTACAAAATCAACAGTCGAAGAGTTGGAGCAGGTCATACCGGTTGGACATCTGATCGAAAGGTATACCTGGGCACGGGGCTAAACCCCGAGCTCAGGAAAAAACTCATTTAATTTTTTATAACTAACATGGATTGTTTCGTGTGGTCCCATCCTGACATGACAGGGATCCCCCCGGAGGTAACCACCCACAAGATAAGCTTGTACCCAAAATTCCATCCGGTCAAACAGAAAAGGAGGCCCCAGTCCAAGGTCAAACACGCTTTCATCAAGGACGAGGTATCTAAACTCCTTAAAATAGGATCCATTCGGGAGGTTAAATACCCGGATTGGTTAGCAAACGTAGTAGTATTCCCTAAAAAGGGGAACAAACTAAGAATATGTGTAGATTATAAATATTTAAATAAGTCATGTCCCAAGGACTCATTCCCTTTGCCTAACATCGATCACATGATCGATGCTATATCTGGCCACGAGATCCTCAGTTTTCTCGATGCCAACTCCGGGTATAACCAAATACGAATGAGCCCGGATGATCAGAAAAAGACCTCCTTCATCACTAAGTATGGCATATACTGCTATAAAGTAATGCCATTTAGATTTTAAAAAAATTCCTGTGCCACTTACCAACGCCTAGTAAACCGGATGTTCGAAGAACAAATAGAAAAATCCATGGAAGTTTACATTGACGATATGTTAGTAAAGTCCCTGCGAGCAGAGGACCATTTAAAGTATTTGCAGGAAACTTTCAGTATATTGAAGAAGTACAACATGAAGTTGAATCCGGAAAAATATGTATTCGGAGTCGGTTCAGGTAAATTTCTCAGGTTCATGGTATCCAACCTAGGAATTGAGATAAACCCCGACAAGATCAAAGCTATCGAGGATATCACGGTAGTAAACAACGTGAAGGTCGTGCAAAGGCTAACCCGGCGTATTGCCGCCCTGGGACGATTCATCTTGAGGTCCTCCGATAAGAGTCACCGATTTTTCTCATTACTAAAAAAGAAAAACAACTTCACATAGACCCCGGAATGTCAACGACCCTTAGAAGAACTTAAGCAATATTTATCGAGCCCGCCGCTGCTTCACACGCCGAAGGCAGACGAACAACTATACTTGTATTTGGCAGTATCAGAAATAGCGGTAAGTGGAGTCCTAGTTCGGAAAAAACACGGTACGCAATTTCTAATTTATTATGTTAGCAGGACCCTAGTAGAGGCTGAGACTAGGTACCCTCACTTAGAAAAGCTGGCGCTCGCTTTACTAAGCATCTCTAGGAAACTAAAACCTTATTTTCAGTGTCACCCCATATGTGTTGTAACAACTTACCCATTACGAAATATTATGCACAAACCCGAACTCTCGGGACGATTGGCCAAGTGGGCCGTTGAAATCAGTGGGTACGATATTGAGTATCGACCCCGGACAACCATCAAATCTCAAATTTTGGCAGATTTCGTGGCACCCTTTATGCCGGCCCTAATACCCGAGGTGGAACGAGAGTTGTTGGTAAACTCGGGGACGTCCTCGGGAATCTGGACCCTCTTTATGGATGGTGCCTCGAACGTAAAAGGGTCCGGATTCGGTAACGTTTTAAAGCCACCAACAAGCAATGTAGTTAGACAATCTATTAGGATTGTAAAATTGACTAACAATGAGGCTGAATATGAGGCCATGATTGCAGGGCTCGAACTAGCCAAAAGCTTGGGGGCTGAGGTGATCGAAGCTAAGTGCGACTCCCTCCTCGTGGTAAACCAAGTTAATGGAACATTCGAGGTAAGAGAAGAATGAATGCAAAGATACCTGGATAAGTTATAGGTAGCATTACATCGGTTCAAGGAGTGGACCTTACAACACGTCCCCCTGAATATGATGCCCTTGCTAACTTAGGATCATCGGTCGAAGATAACGAGCTTAATTCGGGAGTAGTGGTGCAACTCATGAGATCGGTGGTAGAAGAGGGGAATGCCGAGATAAAATCTACAAGCCCGACTTGGGATTGGAGAAACAAATACGTAGAATACCTGAAGACTGGAAAACTGCCCTCGGATTCAAAAGAATCAAGCGCCCTCCGTACAAAGGCAGCCCGATTATATTTGTTTGAGGATGGAACTTTATTCAGAAGAATGTTCGATGTCCCGTTGGCAATATGTCTGGGTCCAGGAGATACCGATTACGTTCTGAGGGAAATTCACGAGGGCACCTATGGAAATTATTCAGGCGCTGAATCATTGGTTCAGAAGGTTATCAGGGCAGATTACTACTGGATTAACATAGAAAAGGACGCGAAGGAGTTCGTACGCAAATGTGATGGATGCCAATGACATGCTCCGATGATACACCAACCTGGGGATCTACTACATTCGGTTTTATCGCCATGGTCGTTCATGAAGTGTGTAATAGACATCGTCGGCCCCCTTCTATGGGCACCCGGTAAGGCTCAATTTATTTTGTTTATGCCTGACTATTTTTCTAAGTGGGTGGAGGCCCATGCATATAAAAGGATCAGGGAGAAGGAGGTCATCGATTTCATTTGGGACCATATCATATGTCGGTTTGGAATGCCGGTTGAGATCGTGTGCGATAACGGGAAACAATGCGTCGGTAGCAAGGTGACCAAATTTATCGAAGACCACAAGATAAAAGAGATCCTATCAACGCCCTATCATCCTAGTGGGAACGGACAAGCCGGATCAACTAACAAAAGAATACTCTAGAACCTTAAAAAGAGGTTGACCGATGCCAAAGGAAAATGGAAGGAACTCTTGCCCGAAGTTCTTTGGGCATATCGTACGACCTCAAAATCCAGTACCGGAGCCACTCCTTTCTCATTGGTTTATAGAGCCAAAGCTTTGATATTGGTCGAGGTCAGAGAGCCAATCATCAGATTTCGATATGCAACAAAGGAATCAAATAACGAGGCCATGAATACAAGCCTGGAGCTAGTGGATGAAAAGCGTGAGGTCACCCTTGTTCGGATGGCTGCCCAAAAGCAGTAGACCGAAAGATATTACAACAGGAGGGCCAACCTTCGGTACTTCAACGTCGGGGACTTAGTACTAAAGAAGGCTACATTGAACACCCGAAACCCGAATGAGGGAAAGTTGGGGCCGAACTAGGAAGGGTCGTATCATATCATCGAAATCACTAGAAAAGGATCATACAACCTTGGGACAATGAACAATGAACAGCTACCGAGCAATTGGAATTTAACTCACCTAAAATGATATTACTGTTAAGTACGGCCCCATTCATTTTCTTGTATTTAGGACTAACTCTTGCAAGTGATCGACAAGGAAAAGTACGAGATTTTAGGTCTGAAAGCACGCGTTGCACCCTTTTTCCCTTGAACCGGTTTTGTCCCAAATGGGTTTTTAGGCAAGGTTTTTAAAAGAGGCAACAAGTAAATTGTGCTAACTTAGAATCGAAGGCCGTTAATGAACCGGTAAAAGCGATCAAAATAGTATTCGAGGCCTCACTTCGATCAACCTCGAACACTGGGGGGCATTACTCTACGATATCAACTTTAGCATGGAAGGAGATTGAAGGGTCTCGATCGGTAGGATTCAATGTAAGGGTCAAACTGTCAAATGAACCATGCCCACGTAGACTGCTCGAACCGTAATGAAAAGCATGTACACATACATCCTTATTATGCACAAGAATAAAGAGAAGTCTCTTCCTTTCAATCATCTCATATTTTAATATGTCTTAAAGTTTCTTCTTTACATTCCTTAAAAAATTTCCTACTTCCGATCCCCTAAAGGCAACGAGCCCAAGGGCCACTTATAACCAGAGTTCGAATAATCATTTTCTCACCTGGGGATTGCCAACTGAAAATTCGGACGGCCCAAGCTACTAGACCTCGGAGGCATAAGACCTATTAGGCAACCCCTGAATTTTAAAGGCCACGGCCAACCCCGCTCGGGGACTGTTATCTTGGGCAAGCCTGGATAGCTCAGGAAAGCAAGTCCAATGGGCGGTTTCTGAACTAAAAGTCTACGGCCATATTAACACGGCTCGGAGACGTCCAAGACCCATAACAAAAACTAGGCCTTCGAAAAGTTTTTCATAACCGGTTATATAGGCTACCCTCAGCAAGCTACAAACCTAAACTATTTTAGGAAAAAGATTTCGGTAACACCGAATCCCTACAATGCCTTAACACAAATTAACATTAAAGGAGAGGTTTGTTCGAAGCTTCGAACATAACCTACTTATTTCATGCTAAGGCATTTCGACCTTTTGCGAACAGAAATGATAAAATAAAGGAAAAATCCGAAAGCTGAAAGGGAAAGAAAGCCTTATATATATTTAACAAAAAATCTTTTACAAAGGCCAAATGACCTCGATACAGAAGTTTACAATAGCCAAAATGGCAAAGACAAAACGTCTAAAAAGATCCTAATTAGCCTAGTCTTCACCGGGAGCCGCGTCGTCGCCTTCGGGGCCTTCACCGCCTTCAAACCCATCCGAGTCTTCAGATCCCTCGGAATCTTCCTCTTTGGGATAAGTCAACTTCCTGGCCTTGGCCTCGAATACCTTGGAATTCTTGATCTTAGCCATCTGGTCGAAGCCCTGAACTTGAACTCCTTCCGAGGCCTCCCTTCGGGATTGCAACCTCATGTGCTCCACCAAGTTTTTTGCTTGGACCTAAGCCGCCTCAGCATCGGCCTTATACTGGTCCAGCCGCTCATCAGCCTCGGCCTTAACTGCAGCAACCTCTGATTTGGCCACCTCAAGTTCCTTGGCCAGATACCTTCAAGCTCAGTTGAGACTGGAGCTCCTCGATCTTCTTGTCCTGCACCAAGGTTTTTTCTTTTGCAGCCCGGATTTGGACCTCAGTCAAAGCCAGTTGTTCTCAGCGGTCTCCTTTTCTGAAGCGAGGCGGTCCATATTTTTCTTCCATTCCTCAGCCTCAGCCTTCATCGTGTCTACCTCCACCTGGAGTTACTCGATTTGGTCAAGTCTCTTCTGAACCTGTGGGTTCGGGTCGTTAGCCATTGTGTCTGAATCATCATCACTAAGTTCGAATACTCATCTTACCTACACGACCAGATCAACATGTTCCTTCTAAGCCGCTTCTAGCTCGACCTGGAGTTTGTCGCTGAGAAGCTTGTAGGTGTTCCTTTTATCAGCCAGCTCCCGAACCTCGACCTCGTGTTGAGATAACTCCTCCCGATATCGAAGGAAAGTTTCATGGTGAAGTACCGAGGCCTGCAAGCATAAATAAAAGTGTTATGATTATTTGTAACTTAAAATCTAAGTACTTAGTAAAGAAACACTCGAAGTTACCTGATTCAACGCCTGTTGAGCTTCATTGAAAAGGCAGGATGCTTTCACCTCATCCATCTTGGCCTGGTCCTCTTCGGTCACCAAGCACCAAAGATAGCTAGAAACCCTCACAGGGGCGGAGAGAACCCGGGCATCCTCCGGGACAGAGATAACTATTGACCATTTTCGGTCAGGATCAACACTCGGAGCCGGGAACCGGCCCACTAACCTCGGGCTCGAAGAAGGCTCACTGGCTCCCGAAGACGGTGCTTTCTTTGGAAACGGTAAATTACCAAACCCGTTAACATCCTCCGAGGTGGTGGATTCTAAACCATCGAAGAATTTATTGAGATCTGCTGCCCCTTGAGGCCCCTCGTGCAAACGATCCTTTAGCATACTGGCCTCGTTGATCATGGAATCAGAGAATAAAGGAGACCTGGTGAGATCAATCGCCCCAAGCGCATCTTTAGGGGCACTCTCCCCTGCTCGGGGAATATCGGCCCCGGCTTCCTCTTCGACCTCCCTAGCTTGTGGCATAGCAACCTCGCCCTTCTCCGATTCAGGGACCCCGGTCACTGCCCTCTCAGCAGCCTCCCTGGCTTGGGGCAATACGGTATGGACTTGAACCCGAGCCACCAGTTCGAAATCTTCTTCTTCTTCAGACTCATCCCTCAGTCGGTGGACTAAGTCCGATGGGAGGGCGCCGATGCTTTCTTTGGATTTGCGCGCCTGCCTCTTTTTCGATTTTTGCTTCTCCGAGTTCGGGGAACTCAGAGCCCCTTTTATTTTCTTCTCTTTATCTTGCTTCGGAGCAGGATATTAGGGGCGGATGATTTCATTTGCGGATGAGAACCTCATTGCAACACCCTTCCCAAGGCCTACAAAGAAAAGGAGATGAGTAAGCTTGGAAAGAAACCCAAGTGATGTCAGTACTAGGAAAGAATCTTACCGTGAGAACGGGCTTCCCACTGGCCCTTTGAAAGTTCGCTCCATGCGCGCTCGAAATAGGGCTTCTGAGATACGATGCCCTCGACCCACTCCTTGAGTCGGGGAATTGCATCTGGCATCCGAGCGACAGCTGCACCACGAAGCATCGATTAAGTGAGAAGGAAAAAGCAATAAGCAAAATCTTAAAAGTGAAGTTATACTTATATTCCATGTTCCATTTCTTGGGAAACGGCATTTCATCGGCCGGGATTAGATCTGAGGTCTTCACTCGAATGAACCGGCCCAACAAGCCTCGGTCTCGGTCCTCATCTATGCTCGAGAATGGAGCCTTAGTAGCCCGACGGGCAAGCTTTATCAATCCCCCTCGGTAGAGTCGGGGACTGTACAGACGCATGAGATGGTCGATGATGAAGGGGAACTTGTCGAGCTTGCTAAAAAAATGAAGCAAAATAACAATCCTCCCAAATGAAGGATGAATTTGCCCAAGCGTCACTCCATACCTTTTGCAAAAGGCTACGATAATTGGGTCTAGAGGGCCCAACATGAAGGGATAAGTGTAAACACTTAGAAAATTCTCCACGTGGGTAGTGATTGACTCTTCAAGCGTAGGCACCACCACGTGTTTACCGGCCCAATTACAATATTTCTTGACTTTGGGGAGGAGATCGTCAGTGATGGAGCATATATACCTCGAGAACGTCTCACATCGACCCGGTACGGAAGGGGTTTTGTCGATCTTGAAGTTGGCTCCGGTTGGGCACCCTGCAGGAACGAACACAGTTGAGGAGGGTTCCAGTGTCTTTTCCTCGACAGCAGTAGACGAAGCCTTTTCTTCTTCAGATGGTCTCGAGAAAGAAGGAGTTTCCTTTTGAAGAACAGATTTAGAAGTCTTTGCCATTGCTTCTAAGGAAAGGTGAAGAGATGGTACTGATGAAAGAGAGGGCGTAATTGGCGGATAGTTTGTGAAAATTGTCATAAAACTATAAAGGAAGAAGTTTTAAACTTAAACCAGAGGATGATGGTGATGAAATTTTTCTTAAAAGCATAAGAACAAACATTTGAATATAAAAGTTCTACTGGATGGAAGGATGAAGTATTTATAGTTTGTGAACGACGGTTCAAAACCCGTAGTGGCCGACCAACAACTGACACACATTTAATGCCTTGGAGACTGCACCGACGGGACGTTTCAGTTACCTTTTGTCGCTTACGTCATGAGTTATTGAAGCGAGGCTCACAAGTTCATATCGTTTCTCGTCATCTTCTCTCCGAAAAATGAGGGGACTATCTGTATACGGTCGAAACCGGGCTTGTCTATTGTATGACCAGTCAAGACAGAAACGTGACAGGTCGAAGCTCGACCTCGGGTTATATCGAATCAAGGCGCGAAGTTAAATCATTGAGCTCGTGACTCCGGGACCGAACAAAATCGAGGAAACTTTGTCGAGCCAAATAACATAAGGCGCAATTGGTTAGATATCACGGTGAAAATCTCGGCACGTACCAAGTAAAAACATAATAAAAAATCACTTGGCATTTTTAGGACAAAATTAGTTAGATTAGGTAATAATTAGTTTTTTTTAATTTTAATTTAAAAAAAATAAATTATGCACTATGTGTTGTTAATAATTAGGTACTATTTTTGAATTTGAATTTAAACGTAGAAGAAAAGTCTAATTTGAATTTAAAATTATAATTTAATAAAACATAAGGGTATTTAAATTATAAGTAAAATATTAAATGGAAAGATTAATCAAATATTGCAGTAGAAAAAAATACTAAAAAAGGAAATAAATATAATGTTACGATATTTATAATTTAAATTAATTGAAAAAATAATTTAAATAATATCACTCAAAAAAGATTATTGATAAATTTAGACAATTCCTAGAAAACACCTAACCTCAAAACCCACGCCTTAAAAAATCTATTCTCCTTAACTCCATCACCAATATCTTCTTAATTAAAAAAATTATTATTCTCAAAATTTCAATTTAATCCAACTATGCCAACAGATTTCAGTATTCTCTAAAACAATGATAATTGTTACGAACAATATAAATGGAATTGTGTACTATAGCAAGGTCTTTTGGCCGGGCAAAATGTTCTCCAAGTAATATATATACACACACACACACACACATACGCATATATATATATATATATATATATATATATATATATATATATATATATATATATATATATATATATATATATATATATCAAATTAGGCAATATTTTAACTTATTTATTGTATTGTTACTCATTTATTTTCATATTGTTGCACCGATATTCATCAGTTGATGGGTTTATATAATAATATTATTTACTATTTGAATAAATAAAAAGATAATAAATATTTTTAAATATTTTAAATACAAACTTTATCCTGAATTTTTTCAACTTGTTCAAGTACTGAAATAACAAAATTGTAATTCAAGAAAAATAGTACTCCCTCCGTCTCATATTATCAGTCATGGTTATTAAAAATAGTTGTCTCAAATTATTTGTCATTTTAGAAGTTCAAGATAATTTTTTTTTTTTTTTTTAACCCTTAGTAATAATTGTTCTTGAAGATGGAGATAATACATACATAGAATAAATATTCAATGAAGAGAGATTTTATCTTAAGATATAAATAAGGATAAAATAGTCTAATCCCTTTCCTAGTTAATATTTTTTTTAAGGGGCGTGTAAAGAGACAGATGGAGTAGAATTTGGATAGACTTGAATGTATGTATTCACATGTTCATAAAATAATATTATTTACATGCTTTTTTGCGTCACAATTTTCAAATAAAATTTTTCTTATAAAAAATTATATTTAATATTCTTGGTGCAACACGCGAGTATGAATACTAATTAGGTATAGGGCGGGTGATATCAATTTCGCGTTTAGACACTTGGAGATGCAAGAAAGTGACCCCAATTAGGACCTCCCTCAAACCGACACATTTATATCAACAAGTGTCTTCTTTGACATTCCCTTAGCTTGAAAACAATTTGACCCTTCAATTCTTTGAAGAGGAAATAGGAAGAGAAAAATCTAAGATTTGATACTTGATCACCACACTTGTAAAGCCCAAATTAATAAGATGGATAAGTCCCCTTCCATCCCAATTTTTCTTTCCCTAACTTTTATAAGTGCCTTAATTATTCCGTTACTGTCTCTTTCCCTATTGCCATTTGTCTGCCCATGCACCAATTAATGTTAAAACCCAAAGACTAAAATTTAGCTTTAATTTGACTTGAAGCAGTCGATTCTTGAGTTTTCAACACATGTAGCTTTCAAAGTTCAAAACGTTATTCGAAGCTTCTTTGTGAAAAAAGATTTAAGCTCACGGTCAGCAATTGATTTCGTTTAGTCTTATTGGTTGTCAGTGGAATTTTGAACTCTCTAAAAATTGAGAATTTTTCTCAATCCTGACTTATTCCGATGCTCAGAAATATGTGGAAATAAGAATGTGTACATACAATTTTAGGATCAGATTCACACTTCAAGGAGATTTGTTTTAGGCAAACTGGGAGATTTGTTTGTCACTTTAAAACCAGATTTTATGCAGCTCAACAAGTAATTCAAATTGGAAAGTCTAAAGAAATTAGGCAGAAAGCAGTTTCTAAAGATCTTTTTTCCAGCTAGCTAGAGTGAAATTATCGAACTCTCCATACCCTCCCACCCAAGGGCGGAACCACAGTGTTGGTTGTGGGTTAGGCCGAACCCAATAGCTTTTATTCAAACTCTATATTTGTATTAAAAAATCCAATGAATGTACAAATTATTAATTTAGAATCCAATAACATAAAATGATTATATCTCGAACCCATAAGGTTCAAATCTTAGCTTCGTCTCTACTCCCACCCGAGAAAAGAGAACGAATAACTTTTACAAACAATGCTTGGGTAAAAAATACATAGAGATTACAATAATGACACTCCTGCTCTTTTCCTTTGCACAAATTGACTTCTTTTAAGGTCGTTAGTTAAATTTTGTTCCCTTGGCCTGCGGGTTAATATTTGTCTGCAAAACGAAAAAATTCATTCAACTACTTTAAAAGACGCAATTTATATGGTACAAATAATTCACCCTTGCAAAGGAAAACTTTAAAATTTTGCAATATTTAAATGAGCGTCCACTGACGAGTATACATTAGCCACGTTAATGTGTGGATAGCCAAACTTAACCTCAGGAGTACTCCATCAGCCTGTAATTAGTAGCCGTAGGTCAAGGGCAATAAGTAAAATTTTATACGTTAGATCATAATATTTTGTGATGTGACAAGACTCTAGTCTAATATTGTGGATATGTATGAAATCTAAACACTGGCCTAAAAAGGGATCATTTGTGTAAATCAGCCGGCCCATCTCGACTGACCTGAAATGTGAGCCTTAATTGCATGCCTTATTGAAACTCAGGTTTTTTTCACTTTTAGCCCCAGTCACAAATTATTTACGTTTGGTAACCGAAAAAAATTTATATAAAATTTGTATAATTTTTGTATATAATATACAGAATATATATATATAAAAAAATATTTTTTTAGCTATTATTTTGAGAGTGGCTATATAATGCCATTTTCCCTTGAAACTCGGCCCTCTTAATGAGCCTCCGGGTGGTAATTCTATAAATTGGGTTAAAATAGCACGGGCTAGCCAGTTTTCGGACTGGTCATTCAAAAATAGTCAGCGTTTGCCAAGTCATTGAAAAATAGTCACTATTTTGCTGCAACAGAGACCGGTCCAGCATAATATACTGGAGTTCGGTGCATCTGTGTATGAACTTCCAGCATATTATGCTGGACCGGTATAATTTGCTAGCTCCAGTATATTATACTGGAGTTCCAGTATATTATACTGGAATTCCGGTATATTATGCTGGAGTATCTTCCGGATTTTGAATAATGTTTTCGTTTAGATTTATCTTTACATGAAAAGTGGCTAAATTTTAATGACTTTTAAAACTGTGACTATTTTTGAATGACCACTTGTAAATCTGATTATTTTTGAATTTGTCCGATAAATTGGCCTATGGTCCCGCAGCCCAAAGCAATCTCTATTATTTTCATTGAAAATCACAAACCGATCGCCTTCCTCTCTTTGTGATCTTGCTCTGCTCTACTGCGCGTAATAATTCCAACTGGTAGTACAGGATTTCCTTTGTCATATCACAATTCACAAGTTTAAATTGCTTTTGTAAATTGTTTAGTTAGTTTTATTGTATGTAGACGCCTAATTAATCAGTAGTTTACACTGCTTTAATTTGGTCATGATCAATTGATAAACAAATTTACTAAGGGTTAATTACATTAAAACACTCCTATAGTATGACGCAGTTCCGAATACCCCTAATATTTTGAAATTGAACATTTACACCCTATATACTATGAAAATTCCACACCCGTGCCCCTATGTGGTGAGAACCGTAACTAAGTATATTAAAGAACAATTACAAATTTTACTTTTGCGTCAAAATTTATCTTAAACTTACTTACTTAAGTAAAGTTTCATTTGTGTAGGATATCCATTATATAAGAGGTTTAAATATTTTTAGAAAAATAGCGATAACATCATCATATTTAAGAGTTTCAAAAGATGAACATATTTTGCCAAATACATAAAATTTCTAATTATCTTATTATGTAATTTTGTAAATTTCCTATTGAAGAGTTTCAAAAAATATGTTTCAACAAAAGTATTTGTTCTCTTTTTAAATTTTATCATAATAAATATATAAAACCTTTTTATTTTAATAATTATATGCTTAGTTACAAATATACCTCATTAGAGGGTGTAAGTTTAGGATCTCTATATTATAGGGTGTGCAAGTGTTTTATTGTAACGACCCGACTTGTCGTTTTAAGAATTTAACGCCTCGTTCAGTGGCTTAAGGTCTCGAACAGCTTCACAATATGTATTATGACCCGCGAGTATGATCGAGTTTGATTTACTAAAGATTCGGAATTTAGTTAAAAGAGCAATTCTTATTTAGAAGCTTAAAAGGAAAGAATTGACCGCAGAGATTACTTTTGAGTAAACGACCCCGAAATAGAATTTTGAGGATGGCAATAGCTTCGTATGATGATTTCGGACTTAGGCATATCTTCAGATTTGGATTTGGAAGTCCGTAGGACAATTCGACACATTTTGGCGAAATTGGAAAATATAAGATTTTGAAAAAGTCCGGTCGAAGGGTGAAATTTTGATAACGAGGTCGGATTTCGATTCCGGAAATGGGAATAGCTCCATTAAGTCATTTATGACTTGATTGCAAAATTTGAAGTCATCCCGGATTGATTTGATACGTTTTCGGCGTAAAATATAGAAGTTGAAAGATTTGAAAAGATATAATTCGATTCGATGTGTGATTCGTAATTTCGGCATTTTTTGATGTGGTTTGAAACCTCGACTAAGTTCGTATTGTATTTTGGGACATGTTGGTATAATTGATTGAGGTTCCGGGGGCCTCGGGTGAATTTCGGAAGGTTAACGGAGCAATTCGGACTTGGAAGAAGCTGCTGGAAAATGGCAGCAGCTGTTGGATTCGCACTTGCGGAATTTTGGGCGCAGGTGCGACCACGCAGAAGTGAGGGAGCCATCGCAGAAGCCAAGATGGAAGGGCATGGCAGTGGTCGCACGTGCGAAGAAAATCCCGCACCTGCGAAAGACAAGAAGTGGGAAAGGAAGGCGCAGAAGCGGCTGTTTACGCAGATGCGGATGTTGCATCGCACCTGCGAATGCGCAGAAGCGGAAAGGATTCCGCATGTGCGATGTGTTTGTTGGCAGTGACCTTCACAGAAGCGAGATTTCGCTCGCAAAAGCGAGCACGCATGTGCGAAAATTAGTCCGCATGTACGAAACTAGGCAGAATGTTAAGGACCAAAAATGGTCATTTCGCCATTTTTCGATTTAGATTTTGGAGCTCGGTTTTTGACCGATTTTGGAGGAGTTCTTCAAGACTTTGACTTGAGTAAGTATTCTATATCCTAAAGTAATTATATTTCATGAATCTATGATTATATTCATCGTTTAATTCGGATTTAAATGGAAGAAATCAAGATTTTTACAAAATCTTCCAAAAATGAAAATTTAAGATTTAGAGGTTGAGTTGTTATTGGAATTAGATAAAATTGGTATGATTGAACTCCTATCGGAATGGGTGTTCGGATTTCATGAAAATTATGTCGGGTTCCGAGAGGCGGATCCCGCGTTGACTTTTGTTGACTTTTTGGAATAAAATTTTAAGTCGACGTATTATTATCCGGAATTATTTTTGATGAATTTTAATGAAGTTATGCAATTAATTTGGATAGATTTGAGTTGTCCGGAGGTCAATTCAAGCAAGAAGGCTATTTTGGAATATCGGCCTAACTTCAAAAAAGTAAGTATCTTGCCTAACCTTGTGTGAGGGACGTCCCCTTAGGATATGAGTCTTTTATGTTGATTGTAGTCCATGTACACGAGGTGACGAGTACGTGCACAGACTTATTTGTGAAAAGTTGGCCTTTTAGGATTCTTAGGTCCTTGTATTCATTGAATATGCAGTTATTCTTGTTATGATTATATATCTTAATTACTAAATTCGCATCTACCTGCTTAATTAGAATCAATTGCTTCATGATCCACTATTATTGTTACTTGATTCATATGTGCCTTAATTAAAACTGTAATCTCTTTTATAGCCATGCTATCTTTTCATAACTGCTTATCTTTATTTGGAATTTATATTATTTCATCCTATAATTGTCCAGTCTTAATTGAGGTTATGATTATTTTTTCGCTGCTTATCCTTAATTGAATTTTTGAATATCCTTCGTAATTTTCTCAACCTTAAAAGAAGTTTAGATATCCTATATCTTAGTCGAATTGTTTTATTTGGCATTATTTGATTCGTGTCAGCTTCCCTATTGTTGAAGTGTTTATTGTGGGATGGTTGCTACACATTAGTTTTTCTTTTGTTGATCCGTTCTCTTTACGCCTAGCATTCTTTACTATGGTTATTCCTTATAAATTGGTTATACCGTTTCTTAGTAAATTAAAACTCTTGAGTTGATTTACTTGTCGTACTTTGTATTATTGTCATTGTTGTTGTTGTACTTGTTGTGGTAATGCGCGAGAATTCTACCGTACGGTTATTATTATTGTGATGCACGAGGTTTCTGCCGTGCGGTTGTTATTATGGAGTTGCACGAGGTTTCTGTCGTGCTATTGTTACCATTGATATTTGCACATGCGACATGACAAGGCGGGATAGGTATATATATATGTGTGGGTTGCGCATATGGCGAGACAAGATGGAAATATTATTATGCACATGTGACGAGACAAGGCGGGCATTTATGTTACTATTGAACACTTGGAGAGACAAGGTGGGTTGTGTCAGGGATTGATTTGTGATGATTTGTGGCCTGGGGGCATTCTTGTTGTTGATATTTGTGAAGTGGTATACATACCTGTGTGAGCTTTATCTTGTGAAAGCCGTGAGAAAATATTCTACGTGCTATCCGTTCTTTTTCCTTGTACTTATTTGCTGATATGGACTATGGTAGGATACTTGCACATGCATACACGTAGTTAAGAACTCTTATCGGATAAGAGGTGTTATTGATATTGTTGAGTATAGATGCCAACCCTTGTTTACTTGCCTTCTATGTGAGAATGGCTATATTGGCACGTGAGTTTATCAGTGCGGTTATGAGGTGTTATGAGGGCACATGATGCCAAGTGTTAGAGTTCAGGTATTGAGACCCATGAGTTGTGAATTGTCCGAGGTTCGGTACCTCGTGGAGTTGTTGGCTAAAACCTGATGTAAAAGCGGTTGTAGTTGCTGAGTTATTACTTATCCTTGTTGTATTTGTGATTCCGGATTTAGGTTGGGTTCCATTCATTTTTCTGTGTCATTTTCATGATATTTCGCTGACTCTGGTTGTTTCCTTCCTTATTGCCATTACTGTATTGTGAGCCATATTGCATAGTCTTTATGTAAACATCATACTTTTGCTGCTCATATACTTGTCGTTTTAAGAATTTAACGCCTCGTTCAGTGGCTTAAGATCTCGAAAAGCTTTACAATTTGTATTATGACCCGCGGGTGTGGTCGAGTTTAATTTACTAAAGATTCGGAATTTAGTTAAAAGAGCAATTCTTATTTAGAAGCTTAAATAAAAAGAGTTGACCGGAGAGATTACTTTTAAGCAAACGACACCGAAATAGAATTTCGAGGATGGAAATAGCTTTGTATGATGATTTCGGACTTAGGAGTATGTTCGGATTTGGATTTGGAAGTCCGTAGGACAATTCGATACATTTTGGCGAAACTTGGAAAATATAAGATTTTGAAAAAGTCCGGTCGAAGGGTGAAATTTTGATAACAAGGTCGGATTTCGATTCCGGAAATGGGAATAGCTCCATTAAGTCATTTATGACTTGTGTATAAAATTTGAAGTCATCCCGGATTGATTTGATATGTTTCGGCGCAAAATATAGAAGTTGAAAGATTTGAAAAGATATAATTCGATTCGATGTGTGATTCGTAATTCCGGTGTTGTTTGATGTGGTTTGAAGCTTCGACTAAGTTCGTATTGTATTTTGGGATATGTTTGTATAATTGGTTGAGGTCCCGGGGGCCTCGGGTGGATTTCGGAAGGTTAACGGAGCAATTCGGACTTGGAAGAAGCTACTGGAAAATGGTAGCAGCTGTTGGATTCGCACCTGCAGAATTTTGGGCGCAAGTGCGACCACGCAGAAGCGAGGGAGCCATCGTAGAAGCGAAGATGGAAGGGCATGGCAGTGGTCGCAGGTGCGAAGAAAATCCCTCACCTGCGGAAGACAAGAAGCGGGAAAGGAAGGCGCAGAAGTGGTTGTTTGAGCAAATGCGGATGTTGCATCGCACCTGCGAATGCGCAGAAGCGGAAAGGATTCCGCATGTGCGATGTGTTTGTTGGCAGTGGCCTTCACAGAAGCGAGATTTTTCTCGCAAAAGCGAGCACGCATGTGCGAAAATTAGTCCGCAGTTACGAAACTAGGAAGAATGTTAAGGACCAAAAATGGTCAATTCGCCATTTTTCGATTTAGATTTTGGAGCTCGATTTTTGGGCGATTTTGGAGGAGTTCTTCTAGACTTTGACTTGAATAAGTGTTCTATATCCTAAAGTGATTATATTTCATGAATCTATGATTATATTCATCATTTAATTCAGATTTAAATGGAAGAAATTAAGATTATTACAAAATATTCCAAAAATAAAAATTTAAGATTTGGAGGTTGAGTTATTATTGGAATTCGATAAAATTGGTATGGTTGAACTCGTATCGAAATGGGTGTTCAGATTTCATAAAAATTATGTCAGGTTCCTAGAGGCGGGTCTCGCGTTGACTTTTGTTGACTTTTTAGAATAAAATTTTAAGTCGACGTATTATTATCTGAAATTATTTCCGATGAATTTTAATGAAGTTATGCAATTAATTTGGATATATTTGAGCTGTCAGGAGGTCAATTCAAGCAAGAAGTCTATTTTGGAATATCGGCCTAATTTTAAAAAGGTAAGTATCTTGCCTAACCTTGTGTGGGGGACTTCCCCTTAGGATTTGAGTCTTCTATGTTGATTGTAGTCCGTGTACACGAGGTGAAGAGTGCGTGCACAGACTTATTTGTGGAAAGTTGGCCTTTTAGGATTCTTAGGTCCTTGTATTCATTGAATATGCAGTTGTTCTTGTTATGATTATATATCTTAATTACTAGATTCACATCTACCTGCTTAATTAGAATCAATTGCTTCATGATCCACTATTATTGTTACTTGATTCATATGTGCCTTAATTGAAACTTTATCTCTTTTATAGCCATACTATCTTTTCATAACTGCTTATCTTTATTTGAAATTTATATTATTTCATCCTATAATTGTTCAGTCTTAATTGAGGTTATGATTATTTTTCCGCTGCTTATTCTTAATTGAATTGTTGAATATCCTTCCTAATTTCCTCAACCTTAAAATAAGTTTAGATATCCTATATCTTAGTCGAATTATTTGATTTGGCATTATTTGATTCGTGTTAGCTTCCATGTTGTTGAAGTGTATATTGTGGGATCATTGCTACACATTAGTTTTCCCTTTGTTGAGTCGTTCTCTTTACGCCTAGCATTCTTTACTGTGGTTATTCCTAGTGAATTGGTTCTACCGTTTCTTTGTGAATTAAAGCTCTTGAGTTGATTTACTTGTCGTACTTTGTATTATTGTCATTGTTGTTGTTGTACTTGTTGTGGTGATACATGAGGTTTCTACCATGCGGTTGTTATTATTGTGATGCACGATGTTTATGCCGTGCGGTTGTTATTATGGGGTTGCACGAGGTTTCTGCCGTGCTATTGTTACCATTGATATTTGCACATGTGGCGTGACAAGGCGAGATGTGTGTGTGTGTATATATATATATATATGGGAGGGGGGGTTTGCGCATGTGGCGAGACAAGGTGGGAACATTATTATGCATGTGTGGCGAGACAAGGCGGGCACGGGCATTTATGTTACTATTGCACACGTGGCGAGACAAGGTGGGCTATGTCAAGGATTGATTTGTGATGATTTGTGGCCTGGGGGCATTCTTGTTGTTGATATTTGTGAAGTGGTATACATACCTGTGTGAGCTTTATCTTGTGAAAGCCGTGAGAAAATATTCTACGTGTTGTCCGTTCTTTTTCCTTATGCTTATTTGCTGATATGGATTATGGTAGGACACGTGCACAAGCATACACATAGTTAAGCACTCTTAACGGATAAGAGGTGTTATTGATATTGTTGAGCATAGTTGCTCACCCTTGTTTACTTGCCTTCTATATGAGAATGGCTCTATTGGCACGTGAGTTATCAGTGCGGTTATGAGGTGTTATGAGGGTACAAGATGCCAAGTGTTAAGGTTCAGGTATTGAGACCCGTGAGTTGTGAATTGTCAGAGGTTCGGTACCTCGTAGAGTTATTGGCTAAAACCTGATGTAAAAGCGGTTGTAGTTGCTGAGTTATTACGTGTCCTTGTTGTATTTGTGATTCCAGATTTAGGTTGGGTTCTATTCATATTTCTGTGTCATTTTCATGATATTTCGCTGACTATGGTTCTTTCCTTCCTTATTGCCATTACTGTACTGTGAGCCATATTTCATAATCTTTATGTAGACATCATACTTTTGTTGCTCATATACTTGTACATGTTTAGTTTATTAGACCAGTGAGTGTCTTGACTGTTCCTCGTCACTACTACACTGAGGTTAGTTTTGATACTTACTGGGCACCGCTGTGGTGTGCTCATGCTACTCTTCTGCACATTTTTTTTGTGCAGATCCAGGTAATTATTCGTTAGCTAGCTGTGTGGACTGTTGCTGCGGAGACTCAAGGTAAATCTGCCGCTGCGTTCGCAAGCTTCGGAGTCACCTTCAACTTTTTATTTTGCACTATTTATTCTTATTTCTGGACAGTTATATTTAGAAGTTTTCTAGCAAACACTCTGTAGAGCTTATGACTTGTACTACCGATTTTGAGAATTGTAAGAGATTTCTATTTAACTTGTTAGATATTATTTAAAAATGTTATTTCAATTAATGTTAGGCTTACCTAGTCCCTAAGACTAGGTGGCATCACAATACCAAACGGAGGAAAAATTGGGTCGTGACAAGTTGGTATGAGAGCCCTTGATTCATAGGTTCTACAAGTCATAAGCGAGTTTAGTAGAGTCTTGCGGATCGGTACGGAGACGTCTGTACTTATCTTCGAGAGGCTACAGAACTATTAAGATAATCTCACTTCTTTCATTCCATCGTGCGAGTTCATTGATCTCGAAGTTTGAACTTTTATCATTCCATTCTCTCACAGATGGTGAGGACACGAGCTACAGTTGCTTATAACGTTTCCCCGGAGCGAATGTCGCTAGGGGCAGAGGCAGAGGCCGACGAGGAGCACGTGCCACAGCCAGAGTAACTCTAGAGCAGCAGGTTCACATTGGTCAGGTTTCGGATATAGTACGAGTATAACCCGTTATTCCGGTTCAGCCTGAGGTTAGGCCAGAGGCATCAAAAAAAGAACAAAAGAGGCTTGAGTGGTTTAAGAAGTATGACCCACCTACTTTCAGTGGCACAGCTTCAGAGGATGCCCAAGGATTTCTAGAAAAGTGTCATCGTATTTTCCGCACCATGGGTATTGTGAAAGTGAGCGGAGTTTCCTTTACTACATTTTAACTGTCAGGCGCATCGTATTGGTGGTGGAAATCTATGAAGAAGGTAGACCATCCGATGCAACACCACCAACTTGGGCTCAATTTTCGGAAATGTTCTTGAAAGAGTTTGTTCCCCAGACTCTCGAGATGCGTGGCACACAGAGTTTGAACGGTTGCGTCAGGGCATTATGAAAGTGTCAGAATATGCTGTCAGGTTCAGTGAGTTAGCCCATCATGCACCTATATTAGTTTCTACAATCAGAGAATGGATCCGCAGATTCATTGAGGGGCTCAATTATGATATTAAAATATGCATGGCTAGAGAGTTGCAAACTGATACTCTATTTCAACAAGTAGTGGTCATTGCAAGGGATATTGAGGGTATTTTAGGCGAGGAAATTGAGTCTAAGGAGGCCAAAAGGTCTCGAAGATCTGGAGGGTTTAGTGAATTTTACTCTTCAGCCAGGACTCATTATAGCGGAGGCTCGAACAGTCGGCCTGCTCAGTCCGTACATCAGAATATTTAGGCTACAAGCTTTATTCCAGTTAATACTCCACGTGCATAGTCAGCTAGAGGTGGAGGACAGACGGGTAGTGGGCACCTAAGAGGTGGAGACCCGACCCGTTGATATAATTGCTATGATTTGGCTGAGGCCAATACACCAGATGGTGACGTTACTGGTACGATCCTAATTTTTGTTATAAAAGGATATTTTTCCCTTAATTTGATTCAGTTTTGAATATTGAGGTGAGTCCTCCTATTATGCTCCACTTATGAGTGAGCTTCGTAAATTTGTGACCCACATATATATTTATCCCTGTTGGGGGATTTAAAGATGTGAACCCGTGTCTGTCATTTTATTTTGTACACCATTGAGGGCTATAAGTCCAAAAGTAATTTTTTATTATTCATTACAATGGGTTAAATGTGTTTCAGAATAATTGATTCCAATTTTTTTTTTATGAATTATATGCCCTACCGGTATAATGGTTCATTATGTGTTGTGAAAACTATTTACGAAATTTATTAAAAGGAAGAAAGAAAGGAAATTGAAATTTCAGTTGGCACAATGTGTAAAATACTTGTGATTCAGAGTTGAGGACAAGATCCTCGCATTTTTATATGATGTGAAATATTTAAACCGGGCTACAAGCCACGGTGAAAGTTATATAAGGACGAGGTCCTTGTGGTGAAATATTTATGAGTTTAAAATTCTCCCTTTATGAGAATTAATTTGTACAATAATATTAATAGGGAGTCATGCTTGTTAGGCTTATCTGATAATTCTTGTATATTTTTTGTGCATATTCAGTCATTTTTGTGCTGTAAATATTGAGTTAGCCTATGCGATGAGTGCCCAGGTGGCGTTAAATGTGACTCATTAATCTAAGTAAGTAATCATGAGGTCTTCATGCCTCACATTCTATTGTCAGTGTTGTGAAAATTCGAAATGAGGTAGTGGTTAATATGAGATTAATTGATGATGCTAGAATTAATTATGAACAGCTTTTAATATCAAAGATGTGGTGATGAGCATACATATGATGTGTTTCATGTCAAGATATCATTATGATAATGTAGTGCTTGTAATGCTGAGATTGGTGTTATTGATATATACCTTGTGGTATTTTGTTGGATTCTGGATGTGTTGTTAGGAGCTGTTTTGGTGTTACTCTGGCAGGTGGATAGACCCGTTTACAGGGGAGACTCTACCAAAATTTTTGAAAAATTTTGGAGTTAGTAAAATTTGGAGGATTGAGATTTGCAAAGGAAGAGATAAATTATGTTATGTGTTTGAGGGCGAATGATCCTAAGCGGGTGGAGAATCTAACACCCTAGAAATTTTTTGAAGTACTTCAACACTACCAAGAAAGTTGATGTGTGCGTAGGCACGAGTTGCTATAGCCAGTTGAGACTAATACCGTGCGTGGTTGTGAAAATCAGGCCTTTGAAAATGTTAGAGTGTAAGAAATTGATCTTAAAGTTTACAAATATGGATAAAAAAAATAATCTCAAATGAGATGGTGTTGTCGGGCTTATCTCCAATGCAGTAACGTGTGAACAACCGTGAGTATATGTGTTAAAGTAAAATTTATCAATTTGGTAACCTCAGAATAATTCTTAGAACGTTCGATGACGAACGTTTGTTTAAGAGGTGGAGAATGTAATGACTCGACTTTTTATTTTAAGAATTTAACGCCTCGTTCAGTGGCTTAAGGTCTCAAACAGCTTCACAATATGTATTATGATCCACGAGTGTGGTCGAGTTTGATTTACTAAAGATTCGAAACTTAGTTAAAAGAGCAATTCTTATTTAGAAGCTTAAATGGAAAGAGTTGACCGGAGAGATTACTTTTGAGCAAACGACCCCGAAATAGAATTTCAAGGATGGAAATAGCTTCGTATGATGATTTCGGACTTAGGCGTATGTTCGTATTTGGATTTGGAAGTTTGTAGGACAATTCGGCACATTTTGGCGAAAGTTGGAAAATATAATATTTTGGAAAAGTCCGGTCGAAGGGTGAAATTTTGATAACGAGGTCGGATTTCAATTCCGAAAATGGGAATAGCTCCATTAAGTCATTTATGACTTGTGTGCAAAATTTGAAGTCATCCCGGATTGATTTGATACGTTTCGGCGCAAAATATAAAAGTTGAAAGATTTGAAAAGATATAATTCAATTCGATGCGTGATTCATAATTCTGGCATTGTTTGATGTAGTTTGAAGCCTCGACTAAGTTTGTATTGTATTTTGGGACATGTTAGTATAATTAGTTGAGGTCCCGGGGGCCTCGAGAGGATTTCGGAAGGTTAACGGAGCAATTCGAACTTGGAAGAAGCTGCTGGAAAATGGCAGTAGTTGTTGGATTCGCACCTGTAGAATTTTGGGCGCAGGTGCGACCATGCAGAAGCGAGGGAGCCATCGCAGAAGCAAAAATGAAAGGGTATGGAAGTGGTCACAGGTGCGAAGAAAATCCCGCACTTGCGGAAGCGCAAAAGCGGGAAAGGAAGGCGCAGAAGAGACTATTTGCGCAGATGCGGATGTTGCATCGCACCTGCGAATGCGCAGAAGCGGAAAGCATTCTGCATGTGCGATGTGTTTGTTGGCAGTGGCCTTCGCAGAAGCGATTTCGCTCGCAAAAGCAAGCACGCAAGTGCGAAAATTAGTCTGTAGGTGCGAAACTAGGCAGAATGTTAAGGACCAAAAATGGTCATTTCGCCATTTTTCGATTTAGATTTTGGAGCTCGGTTTTTGGGCGATTTTGGAGGAGTTCTTCAAGACTTTGACTTGAGTAAGTGTTCTATATCCTAAAGTAATTATATTTCATGAATCTATGATTATATTCATCGTTTAATTCGGATTTAAATGGAAGAAATCAAGATTTTTACAAAATCTTCCAAAAACGAACATTTAAGATTTGGAGGTTGAGTTGTTATTGGAATTCGATAAAATTGGTATAGTTGAACTCGTATCGGAATGGGTGTTCGGATTTCATAAAAATTATGTCGGGTTCCGAGAGGCAGGTCCTACGTTGACTTTTGTTGACTTTTTGGAATAAAATTTTAAGTCGATGTATTATTATCCGGAATTATTTTCGATGAATTTTAATGAAGTTATGAAATTAATTTGGATAGATTTGAGCTGTCCGGAGGTCAATTCAAGCAAGAAGGCTATTTTGGAATATCGGCCTAACTTTCAAAAAGGTAAGTATATTGCCTAACCTTGTGTGGGGGACTTCCCCTTAGGATTTGAGTTTTCTATGTTGATTGTAATCCGTGTACACGAGTTGACGAGTGCGTGCACAGACTTATTTTTGGAAAGTTGGCCTTTTAGGATTCTTAGGTCCTTGTATTCATTGAATATGCAGTTGGTCTTGTTATGATTATATATCTTAATTACTAGATTCACATCTACCTGCTTAATTAGAATCAATTGCTTCATGATCCACTATTATTGTTACTTGATTCATATGTGCCTTAATTGGAACTGTTATCTCTTTTATAGCCATGCTATCTTTTCATAACTGCTTATCTTTATTTGGAATTTATATTATTTCATCCTATAATTGTTCAGTCTTAATTGAGGTTATGATTATTTTTCCGCTGCTTATCCTTAATTGAATTGTTGAATATCCTTCGTAATTTTCTCAATCTTAAAAGAAGTTTAGATATCTTATATCTTAGTCGACTTATTTTATTTGGCATTATTTGATTCGTGTTAGCTTCCCTGTTGTTGAAGTGTATATTGTGGGAGCGTTGCTACACATTAGTTTTCCCTTTGTTGAGTTGTTCTCTTTACGCCTAGCATTCTTTACTGTGGTTATTCCTTATGAATTGGTTCTATTGTTTCTTTGTGAATTAAAGCTCTTGAGTTGATTTACTTGTCGTACTTTGTATTATTGTCATTGTTGTTGTTGTACTTATTGTGGTGATGCACGAGATTTATACCGTGCGGTTGTTATTATTGTGATGCACGAGGTTTCTGTCGTGCGGTTGTTATTATGGGGTTGCACGAGGTTTCTGCCATACTATTATTACCATTGATATTTGCACATGCGGCGTGACAAGGCGGTATATATATATATATATGTGTGTGTGGGGGGGGGGGGGGGTTGCGCATGTGGCGAGATAAGGTGGGAACATTATTATGCATGTGTGGCAAGATAAGGCGGGCATTTATATTACTATTGCACACGTGAGAGACAAGGTGGGTTGTATCAGGGATTGATTTGTGATGATTTGTGGCCTGGGGGCATTCTTGTTGTTGATATTTGTGAAGTGGTATACATACCTATGTGAACTTTATCTTGTGAAAGTCGTGAGAAAATATTCTACGTGTTGTCCATTCTTTTTCCTTATGCTTATTTGCTGATATGGACTATGGTAGGACACTTGCACAAGCATACACATAGTTAAGCACTCTTATCGGATAAGAGGTATTCTTGATATTGTTGAGCATAAATGCCAACCCTTGTTTACTTGCCTTCTATGTGAGAATGGCTATATTGGCACGTGAGTTTATCAGTGCGGTTATGAGGTGTTATGAGGGCACATGATGCCAAGTGTTAGAGTTCAGGTATTGAGACCTGTGAGTTGTGAATTGTCCGAGGTTCGGTACCTCGTGGAGTTGTTGGCTAAAACCTGATATAAAAGCGGTTGTAGTTGCTGAGTTATTACGTATCCTTGTTGTATTTGTGATTCCGGATTTAGGTTGGGTTCCATTCATATTTCTGTGTCATTTTCATGATATTTCGCTAACTCTGGTTATTTCCTTCCTTATTGCCATTACTGTACTGTGAGCCATATTACATAGTCTTTATGTAGACATCATACTTCTGCTGCTCATATACTTGTACATGTTTAGTTTATTAGACCAGTGAGTGTCTTGACTGTTCCTCGTCACTACTCCACCGAGGTTAGTCTTGATACTTACTGGGCACCGCTGTGGTATGCTCATGCTGCTCTTCTGCACATTTTTTTTGTGCAGATCTAGGTAATTGTTCGTTAGCTAGCTGTGTGGACTATTGCTGCGGAGACTCAAGGTAAACCTGCCGCTGCATTCGCAGGTTTCGGAGTCACCTTCAACTTTTCATTTTGCACTGATTATTCTTATTTCTGGACAGTTATATTGAGAAGTTTTCTAGCAAATACTCTGTAGAGCTTATGACTTGTACTACCGATTTTGAGAATTGTAAGAGATTTCTATTTAACTTGTTAGATGTTATTTAAATAATGTTGTTTCAATTAATGTTAGGCTTACCTAGTCCCTAAGATTAGGTGCCATCACGATACCAAACAGAGGGAAAATTGGGTCGTGACATTTATTTTATGATACAGGAGGTGTATTTGAAATGGAATCATATTACATGGATGTTTAGTGTAGTTAATCATTTAATTAACTAGTCTATTACTTAGATGGTCATTGAACTAGGTGAAATTGTGGAGTAAAATCAATTTTCTTTCATTTGTAACAAGAAAGTCACTCAACTATCTCTATTGCACTTTGATGATCTCTCAACTAGATTTATTGATTTTTCAGTAGAAAATGCTGACTTGGTAGTCCACATGGACTTTTGGACTATATAAAATAATTAACACGTGAACAAAACATATGATAAACCCACCCATACACCCAATCCGACCCGTTTATAAGGATAAAAAATAAACCAAAAGTCTTACAACGCTCTTTCTTATAAATGGGTCGGATCATGGATTGGGTATATGGGTAGATTTTTATGTTTTATTTGGGTGTTAATTATTTTACGTGGTCCAAAAGTACATGTGGACTGCCAAGTTAGTATTTTCTACCGAAAAGATCGATAAATCTGGTTGAATGATTATCAGAGTGCAATAGGGATAGTTGAGTGATTTTCTTGTTACAAATAAAAGAAAAAATGACTTTACTCCATAATTTCATATAGTTCAATGACTATTTGAGTAATGGTATACCATTTTTATGTATTTTCAATATAATTTATGACCGATTAAAAATATATCAAAATATCTGCTGCATTTTCAGTTGACGAGTCCTATTCAAAATGTACAGACTGTATTTTGTGTAGCAATAAAGATATAGTATCACTAGACTGTAGTACTACAATAAAGAAATAAAGTAATACTCTAACATGGGAATTTAAAATAGATGAATAAGTGGTATAATTAAGTTATGATAGACTTGTCAACTTAATCAGCAAACTGAAATAATATAAAGTGCGTTTAACTGTCCGGTTTTATGCAGCTTAATATTAATTTACAGCGGGAGTAGCAAAAAATGTGAGGTATGATTAAGTTATGACTGAATTGCCAATTCAACTAGCAATCAAAGTAATACTATAAAGTGCATTACGTACGTTTAATTTTTCGAAGTTGTCTATCTTATTATATTTTTCTGTTTTACAATGACTAGATGTGTTGAATATTGGGCGCATGCAAATGTGTTAGGGATAGCAATAGCATATATAGCAAGTTCACGTAGGTTAAAACGTGCCACTTGTCACAAAAATATCGGCTGTGAGGGAGGATCTTGTTTCTTTAAAATTAGTGACTGCCTCTTTGACCTACTCCCACAAAATATTGATAGCAATAAAATAATCTTAAGGCATAGCCATAATAAAAGCTGTCATATACTGTATTATTTCTATTTCACTAGTCAATGACGAACATAAATTTAACCAACCATGCACATGAAAGATTACAAACTGAGAGTTGGCTCAATATTCTAAACTTTGCAATCTGTTCTTTAATTAAGTCAATGTTGTAATGTGTACTCATTCTCGTCGGTAGAACGCCAGCTTTTAATCTTTAGTCAATTCTATCAAGAAATACTTTTCTAAGCTGCATTGTTATTTTGTTACAAACAACGCTACATGAATGTTTTTTCAATTATAATATATATTTTCCCTTAAAAAGTGCTACATGTGTTCTTTAGAAATGCATTGAAGGGGAATGGTAAAAAGGAGCAGGAGAACATAAATAGACTTTGAGATGATAGATAGTTGTAGCCTAGTCTTTTCGTCAATTGGATATGTTATGGCAACCTCTATTGTTAGTAAGTGGAAGCAAAACTCTAATCCTAAACTTGTGTATGCTCTACTACGGTGAACTATCTAAACCATTTTATCTAAAAACTTGTGTGAAATATCATTGTACTTTCTACTATTTTAGTTATTTAAGTATAAAATTTAAATATTTTTATACCTAAAAGGTCTTCTCGCCGCTTAAACTTGCACCCGATTGTCAATCCGGTAAACAAACTTATATTTTTTTCATTTGAACACTTTAACTTGACAGAATGAATACTAATAAACCACTTTGACCGTTTACTATACTTATGTGGCAGTGACATAGGTAATGTGGACAAAATGCGTGCCACAGAAAATACGCGTGAATACAATATCAAAAGAAGAAATTACAAAATTATAAAATGAAAAAGAAAAGGGAAAAATGACCCATTGCCCGTCAGTACTCGTTTGTCCTCTCCTTCTTCTCTTCACCGGCAATCCTTCCCCGTTTATCTCCCGTCAATCCACCCTTTTTTTATCCAGTTCTTCTCATTCTCTTTCAAATTTTTATCATCTCGTTTTTTATTCTTTCTTAAATATAGTGAGTGGTTTGAGTATAGAAAGATTATGAGTTTTGAACTTAAGCAAGGAGAGAGAGCACCTTGAAGTTTTCAGCCATATTCGATCTAAAGACGCGTTGTTTTACTTATGATTTGGGACTTTTTGGAAAAGAGATTTGGTTATATGGTTGGTCGCCGGCAAACTAAAGGTGGCAGCCATGAGATTTTTTAGCAGTTAAAACTTCTATCCCTAATTGAATTTAACAAAATTAAGAAGAAAAGTAGAAAAAGAGATGAAGAAAGCCGACTATTTTCTTGGAATTGGGGTTTGGCGGACGCTTTTTCGGCCATATATTGTTTTACTCGTTTGGGAGAGGTGTTTGAGTGTAGAAAAAAAGTAAAAAAAGAAAAATAAATTTTTCGATAAATTAATTTTAAAAATGGGATTCACAAATAATACATGTCAAACAATAAATAGTCTATCATATGACGTATTTGATATGTCAGCGCAATTGTTATACACGCTCGATTGAATATTTGTATTAGTATTTATTCCATCAAATTGAAGTGTTCAAATAAAAAATTTATAGGTTTTATTTACCGGATTTTCAATCTTGTGCAAGCTTAAATAGCGACGAGGCCTTTTTGCTTATTTCTAATGTACAAAAGTGTCACGGAATAGTTCAAAGATAATGGAGTACAGATTTTGACTTTCACCTTAAAGGAAAAAAGTAACAGTAAAAAGAAGTCCCCTCGTGGGTCCATATATTATTTTCTAGTTTTAGTCAAATAGTAGAATCACAGAGAAAGCTATAAGTGCAGGGTGCAGTACATTACATTGATTCATTAAAAGCTTTTTAATTCGCACCTTTCCAAGGTATAATTTGCACTTTGCTTTTCAGTTTCTTTTTAATTCTAATGAATTTTCATTATTGCCCTTATTACCACTTTTTCCACCAGCCTTTACTCCGCGAAAAATTTACCTTTCTCTTTATCACTTTTTCTTACCCTTTCCCGCTCGTTTACTTCGAGACGGGGTATTCTTCGCAAACAACACGTACGAAATACTTTAGGTAAAGATAAAACTACAATTACGTGCACTTGTACAAGTATAAAAATAATAAGTGCACCATGTAAGTTTTTAAAATAAAATTATTATTTGATATAGTTAAATGATATATATTTATATCTTATTATCACTTACATTACAAGAAAAATACGAATATGGAATGGAATTTTGTACGTGAGTGTAACAAAATTGTAACGATTTATAATAAAAAAAAAATTGTTATTTTTGATAGTTTTTCTTTTCCATCACAATTTATTTGCATTGATTCTTTCATCACTAGTATTTCTTTTCTAATAGTGTTCTCTATCATTTTCATCTTGTTTGAATTTATTTGACGGAACAAGAAGTTTAATAAAAAAAGGAAATGTTTCTCACTCATTTCGAACTAATTTTAGAACTTCTTATATAAAATATATTACTACAACAATTTTATAAAAAGATATCTTTTTTTTTTAAAACAAATTAAAGAGAAAAAATCTCATAAAGAAATTGGAACACATGAAGACAGATGTAGCAAGATCCATAAATTTCTTTCTCATTATCAAGCCAACCAATGAGATTTCTTCACGTCCAGTGACTCAACAAAAGTAGCAAAGGGAAGTGTGAACACACGCCGGTGTGAGATGGTGCCGCGAAATGACTTGGAAACTTTCCGAGTTTACCTGTCATTACGTTTGTAAAGTGGCGGGTTTTAGGGTGCAAGAAAAAAAGTGGCGGGTTATTAGAAATGTTGGGCCCCCGAAAGCCCACTATTTGAAGGGGCCCAGGAAGGACTCTGTGCTTTTTACCTCTTGTCAGACTCTGACCAACTTTTGGCTCGACTTTCAAGGCATGTTGTTGTATATTACACGGTCTCCTTTTTGCACTCTCGCTCATAGGCGCGTGTGCGATATCACTTTACTTTTTATTTTCCACCTGCTGCCGGAAAGAGCGCAATGCTTTTCCGTTTGTATAATGTCCTTTATTGTAATAGCTGTTGTGATCAAGATTCACGATTATGGGCGGCAAATGAGTTGTTTCCGCTATATTTGGGCCGGTCAAGATGTGTTTGACTCATTAAATGGGTTATTGTCAATTATGTCTAAAATTTATGGGGGATTTGTATCTATACTCAGTTTTTGGGTCACATTTTAACCTATATCCGTTTTGTAAAAACAATTACAAGCGTACCTACTTTTAGCTAACTTCAGGCATACGGGCCTGAAGTAGCAAAACTTTATGTCTCAAGTTTGAATTTTAGAATGTTTTGCCTTAAGTGTAGCCTTATTAAAGCAAAATTTCAGATATTTTTGCCTGAAATTTGGCCTGACTTGCAAAGGCAATCACGCAAACTTCAGTTCATAGTGCAAAGGAAAACTTCAGTTTCCCCTCACTTCATAGTGCAAACTTCAGATAAATTAGTCTGAACTTCTTCAATTTGTAGTGCAAATTTCAGGAACTTCAGTTCATAGTGCAAGGGCAAACTTCAGTTTCCCCTCACTTCATAGTGCAAATTTCAGACAAATTAGTCTGAAGTTCTTCAATTTGTAGAGCAAACTTCAGGACAAATTAACTTTTCAGTGTAACTAAGAGCTGGTTTGGCATCACATCGGGCTTTACCGCATGGAAAATTCTTCATGTTCTTCATACTGGATTTGGAACTTCTGTGATAAACACATAACAAGATGAACTAGAGAGTATCTGCTGCGCTCTCGATGCATTTGGATTTGTATCTCGAGCTTGCAAAATAAAGGATTGTAAAATTTACAGAAGCCCATGTTTTATCTTATGTTGACAGGGTTTCTGAATTCAAATAGAGAACAATAACAATACTCTATTTTGTTATTTTATAACAGTATTTGATCAAATATAGGTTAAGTTGTTAATTTGACTTCACATTTTATTAGTGAATATATATTAAAGTAGTGGTTGAAAAAATAATTTGATAGACAAGAAGAGGAGGAAGAAAGGAGCACATAGGTCAGGAGGAAGAAGATGAGGCGTCTGAAGTTATTAAAATTAGGGTATAGGTTAAATAATTAAAAATATATGGGTATAGGTTAAATGGGAGCGACCAAATAGGGCACCCCGTGTAATTTTTATAAAATTTATTGAGAAAATAATATTGTATGGCCACTCAACGAATTTATTAGCTCATATTTTTATTACTGACCCGAAATAACCTTCTGGCCCAATTTATTTGCAACTTATAGCCATTGTTTATTTCCAATGCATTTATCTTCCCAATACCACATTTATTCCAGTCTTTTTATCTTTCTTTCATTCTATCCAATTTCAATGCACATATTTTTCTTCCCATTACCACTTTCATTCATATGCTCTTTCTTTCTCACCTCTTTCTTTCTCTATGTCTTCTTCGTCTTCCTTTTTTCTTTCTTTGGTTATTTTTTTCATTTTCCTTCCCTTCTCTATCTCCCATTTCAGATCTATATTTTTTTCTCTTTATTTTTTACTTCACACTTAAAAAGCTTGTTTGAGTACCTAGAAAGATTATAAATTTTTTAATTCAATTCTTAAAAAGATTTACTCAATTACGATGCATGATACAAGAGTGGCAGCAAAAGTCGTGAGGTTTTCTAGTCAAGCTTCTTCTTCTTCTTCTTCTTCTTCTTCCTCCTCCTCCTCTTCCTCCTCCTCCTTTTTCTTCTTCTTCGAGTCATAATAGTGTTTTGTGAGTGAAAATCTTTTACAGTGAGTATCCGATGAGGAAAAATGACACTGTAAAAATAATAGCCGAAAAATATATAAAATCTGTATATGTTTTTGTATATATATACATTCTGTATGTTATATACAAAAATTATACAGTTTTATACACTTTTTCGACTACCAGATGTAATTAGTTTTTGGCGCGGGCTAAAAGTGATAATACACGATAGTGGGTTTGGATTTAATGGGGTAGTTGGATGATACTTATATGTAATTTATATATATATATATATATATATATATATATATATATATATATATATATAAGTTATACAATGTATTAAATATTTTATATATACATATATAGAGCTGTACATATATACGATAAGTTGTATTATAGTTTTATATAAAAGTTATATGTATATTATTATGCTATGTATAAAAGTTGTATATACGTTGTATCCTAAGTTTGGCAATGTACTTTGTGTATATTGAGTGTATTCCGAACGTGTTTGTGTATCCAAAGCGTATGTTGGATTTTTTTATACATGATTATATAGTGCATATATACTACACAATATGTATATATATACTATATAATAGTTATATATAGTATATACAAATTATGTATACACGATTGATATATATTGTGCAAGTGTATTTTTATATAAAAATATATATAAACTGTTATATGTGTATAGAAGATGCATATTTACAGTGAAAAGTTTTATATACAGTATTTTCCGAGTTTGATAATGTATTCTTGGTGTATTCCTAGCATATATTATATTTTAAGTGTATAAAAATATATATATTGTTCAACAATGTATAAAAAAGGGTCTATACACACTATACTGGTATATAATATGTATAGTACGTGTACAATCTATACATCACCTTCTTCCTCTTCTTCCTATATCATGGATATGTTTGCTTATGCAATATTATATTTTTCTAGATTGTATCACTAAAAATTTAGTTCTTTTTTGTAAAAGATAAAAAAAGGATTGTAATTTGTGTATAATAGGAAGAAGTTTGGTGGTTATGGAGAAGACAATTGGGTTTCTTCTTCTTTTATATAATAAATTTTTTGTGTGAATTCTCGGTCTTTCACTTTTTTTCTATTTTAGTTAATTCTTAAAAGTTGTAGTTTTGTATAAAAATTGTATATACACTCATATAAAGTTGTATATACATGGTACTTATATATTAATTTTATATGGAAGTTGTAAAGACATTGTTATTCAATGTTAAAACTATATATGCAATGTATACTAAGTTTGACAGTATGTCATTTGTGTATATTGAGTGTATCCGAGTGTGTTTGTGTATCTAAAGTATATCTTGTATACATTATGAAATGTACATCTCTCTCTCACACACACACATATAATCTCGTTATCTGTGTGTATTTTTTCTTCTTGAGTTGAGTTTTTAAGTATGTTTTTCTCTTTTGAAAAATATTTTATTTTTTTGAATTCACTAACTTTTTTTACTTTTGACCGAATTGTTCTGATTGTATAATTGAAAACTTATTTGACTGAAATAGTTTTATACTTTACCCTTCTTTTGGACTGAAGATATATTTTTTATTACTGTAAATGAGATTTCTAAGATAAAAAATCACTTGAAATACTTGACATGGGTTTAGAATGCGACTAGTGGGATTTTTATTTCACTGGTTAGCTATTATAATTAGTTTTTGGCTTAAAATTGTATAACAGATTTGTGGGCTAGAACTTGTCAAAAGTTTCAGTCGAGTGGCTAAAAGTAAAATTGTCTCAAATTCATTTTGGGTTAAGATGAGTTAGGTCAAGAACTCAAGATATGCTAAACAATACGTTGTAACCCAACCCGTCCAAACGAATTCATAAAGAAAAGAAGAATTAACTTAAATAGCTGTCTACTTAATCTTTTAAACTAAAAATAGCCATCAATTTATAATATATATATATATATATATATATATATATATATATATATATATAATTTATGTATACCGACTAGAAAAAGTAAACATTTAATCTGGCCGGCTATTTTTTAAGAGTCAAATCCACTTTATGCCCTTAACCTTTAAGGGTCGGGAAATAATACCCCCTTCACGTTTTGAATGGGAAAGGGAACCCTCTTGTGCAATAGCTTTCCGGTGAATTTTTTTTTTTTTAGTAAAAATATTTTATTTTTTTTAATAGATAATTTTTAGAATAACCAAGTTCTTTCATTGTAGCCAAGAGCTCAGCATATGACAAACAATTAGGATCTATATAATTTATGGAGTTCTCTTTTAGCCTTTCCTGCATAGTTTGAGATATGATGTAATGTAAAAATGCCTCCATAATAAATTTTCAAATATGACATTATCAACTATAATTTCTGATATTTTCAAAATAAGTAAAGTTTAATAATTGCTTTAGTATAATAATTTTTATATACAAAGAAAATACATAAATAAATTAATACTCACAACAATAATTCTTTCATCTAATATATGTAAGGGAATTGATTATTTCAGTGTATCTTTTCCCTTCATGAAGTGCTAAAGCATTCATGGTGAATGTCCGTTCAACATATTTCTTGAACTTGTATGCAAATTTATTTTTTTTATTGCAAATTTTTTAATAATGACCTCAATATAATAGAAAAATATCTTAAATTATACAAGAAAGAAAGACGAAATTCAAGTATTGGTTTGAATGAAAAATATTATACTTCGCCTTTGAAAAGATAGAGTGAGAAAAAAAAAATCTTTATTTTAAAAAGGAATCTCTCACCAAAAAAATAATTACATAAGGGGGGTTCCTTTTCCCATTCAAAATGTGAGGAGGGTATTATTTCCCAACTCTTAAAGGTTGAGGGAGTAAAGTGGATTTTACTCTTTTTGTAACAAATATTTTTCAAACATTTAAATCACCCAAATATGTGAAAATTAGAAAATATTTTTCAGAACATGGCTCAAGATGAACTTTAACATTGGACATTTCCATGCGTTAAGGTTGGGCATCATCATGGGTCCATTTGGGCTAATGATTTTTGATGAGTTAACTTAGGTTAGCCCAAAATAGCTCATTTTCAAAATCGTTCTAGACTAAACTCATTAAAACTTGGACGGATTGGGCAAGTCAAATGGATTTGGGTTAGTTTTGCCACCCCTATTCACAACTAGTGAGAGTTGATTTGAATAGAATTAAGCGATATAATATATTGAAAATATATAAGACGAATGTCATGCTAAATTTTCTAGCTATATTATAAGGCAAACAACTTTTTTTAGAAGACATTTTCATCGCAACAAAATGACTTAAGATTTTGAGGTAGTAGCTCTTTGAACGTTTATGGGTACTGACTTCTTTGTAGGGGGTGCATCCTTTTAAATTTTTTAAAGAAACATTGATCAATTGATGGATTTATACAATTAACGGTAAACGATGAAGTTTCTGTTTTGCGTTTTCAAAAGGCAAGTCTAGGTTAATGAGCACACTATGTATTTTGATGCAATGTGGTAAACAACATGTGAAAGAACTTCCACATTCACTTCTTGTTCTTTTTCGTCTTCCCTTTTTCCTCCTTTCGGCCTTGTTTCTCTCATTTGTGCTTCTTTACAAAAAGGTAGAAAAGGGAAAGGTGGCGGCTCCTTAATGTGAGAATGTGATCCCTTTGTAGGCGTTTGGACATAAATATTATAATTTTTGAAAACAAGTAGTCTTTGGAGTTAAGTTGAAAAATGGTATTTGAAATTTGAAATTATGTTTGGACATGCATTTCATTTGAAAAATGTTGTAGTTTTGTGAGTTCATTTTCTAAAAAATTTCAAAAACTTATAAAATTTCATGGACAAACACATTTTTGAAAGAATTTTTTTTTTTTTTTTTTTTATCGACAAAGGGGACCTCATTTGTCGTAATTGATTACTACTCCTATTATACTTCTCCTTCGCCAAACTATTAAACCAGATGAGATGACCAAAGAGGGTTATAAGAAATGACACGTGAACAAAATACGTATATAACAACAATAACCTACTCGAATTTCACTATTGGATTTGGGAAGGGTAGAGTGTACGCAGACCTTACCTCTACCCTGAAAGGGTAGAGAAGTTATTTTCGCGAGACCCTCAACTCAGAGACAAAAGATCCGTTACAAAAACAGAAACCAGAAAAATAATATCAGCATCGTGAGAGACATCAAAATAAATGGAGGGGCAATAACACAAATACTATGCAAAAAGTGTGAAATACAACATAAACCGCTAGCAGTCCTAGACAAAACGCTATCAGACTAGCCGATACAAAGAAAAAAATGGTTGACTATCCTCTAACCTACAACCTTAATGCTCGACATTCACACCTTCCTATCAAGAGCCATGTCATCTGAAATCTGGAGTCGCGCCATGTCCTGCCTGGTCACCTCGCTCCAATACTTCTTAGGCTGCCCTCTACCTCTTCTCATACCTGTCGAAGCCAACCGCTCACACTTCCTAACCTGGACATCTAAGCTTCTCCTCCGCATGTGCCCGAACCATCTAAGCCTCGCTTCCCGCATCTTGTCGTCCTTGGGAGTCGGGCCCACCCTCTCCCGAATATCTTTATTCCTAATCTTATCCAGCCTAATATGCACATCCATCTCAACATTCTCATTTTCTGCTACTTTCATCTTCTGGATATGCGAATTCTTGACTGGCCAACACTCAACCCCATATAACATGGCCGGTCTAACCATCGCTCTATAGAACTTACTTTAAGTTTCGATGGTACACCCTTGTCACACAGGACGCTAATCTCCATTTCATCCACCCTACCGTAATACGATGTGAAACATCCCCGTCGATCTTCTCATCTCCCTGAATAATTGACCCTAGGTACTTGAAACTTTCTCTCTTGGGGATGACTTATGAGTCAAGCCTCACTTAACTTCCACGCCCGCTTCCTTCGTCACATCGCTGAACTTACACTCTAAATATTCTATCTTAGTTCTACTCAACTTGAAATCTTTAGACTCCAGGATCTGCCTCCATACCTCTAGTCTCTCATTAACGCCACCCCGTATATCATTAATCAGAACTATATCATCAGCGAACAACATACACCATGATACCTCCCATTGAATATGGTGTGTCAGTGCGTCCATGCCAGGACAAATAAGAACGTGCTGAGCGCAAATCCTTTGTGTACCCCCATAACCACCGAAAAAAACTCTGAGTCACCTCCCACAGTCCTAACCCGAGTCTTAGATCTATTATACATATCTTTTATCGCCCTAATATAAGTTACCGGCATACCTTTCACCTTTCACCTCCAGGCATCTCCAAAGAATATCCCTGGAGACCTTGCCATACGCCTTTTGAAGGTCAATAAACACCATATGCAAATCCATCTTCCTATCCCTGTACTGTTCCACCAACCTCCTGATAATATGGATAACTTCCGTAATAGAATGACCCGGCATAAACCGGAACTGGTTTTCTAATATGGACACCCTCCTCACCCTCCCTTCCGCCTCCTTCTCCCAAACTTTCATGGTATGACTTAGTAACTTGATACTCCTATTGTTATTATAATTTCTTATATCACCTTTGTTCATGTACAACAAAATCATCGTACTCTACATCTACTCATTTGGTATTCTCTTCGTCCTGAAAATAACATTAAATAGACTAGTCAGCTACTCCAAGCCTGCTCTACCCACATACCTCCAAAATTCTATCGGAATCTCGTCTGGTCCGGTCGCTTTGCCCCGACTCATCTTAAGCATCGCTCCCACGACCTCCTTAACCTTAATATGCCTACAGTACCTAAAGTCTTGGTGACTCTCGGAGTGCCCCAATTTTCCTAGCACGACGTTCCCGTCTCCCTTCATCTAGAAGTTTATGAAAGTACGACTGCCATCTTTGCTTAATTTGGGCTACTTTCATCAATACTCGACCTTCCTCGTATTTGATGCACCTCACTTGATCCAAGTCACGAGCCTTCTTCTCTCTCATTTTAGCCAGCCGAAATAACTTTTGTCCCCACCTTTGCCCCAGTTCCTCATACAACCGACCAAACGCAGTCGTCTTAACCTCTCTGACCGCTAATTTCGCCTCCTTCCTAGTTTTCTTATATCTTTTTTCGTCCACTCTCCTCTACTCATCGTCGGTGCTCTCCACTTACTTAAGGTATGCCGCTTTCTTTGCTTCCACTTTACTTTGGACCATATCATTCCACCACCGGTCGCCTCGGTGCCCGCCAGAGTAACCCTTCGAGACCCCTAACACCTCTCTTGCCGCCTCCCTTATAGAGTCCGCCGTCGCCGTTCACATAACGCTAGCATCCCCACTACTCTTCCAGGCTCCCATAGCCGTCAGCCGTCCCTCCAACTACTGCACATTTTCCTTAGTCAAAACTTCTCACTTGATCCACAATTGATCCCGTCAAACCTCTTCTTCTTCCTTATCAAAATACGTATACAACATTTTGAAAATTTACTATTCGATTTTGTGAAGAAATTCATGATTTATTGTGGTTAGATTCTAAGATATGATTTGGATTCGTGTGCGACTGAGCGTGTGTGTTTTTTAACCGGAACGACAACGAAATAGGGAATATCTTATCTAAATTCGCTATAGAATAGGGAAGGAGATAACTTCGGAATGCCCATTTCCTCCTCCTCTCTTCCGAGAGTCTCTAGAGTGGTTAACTACCCTAGCAAATTCTAAGTGACGTGAGGTTAGTTGCCTAGCTTATGTATCGGTGTTATCAATAATACTTTTCTTATTATGACGCTTTTATGAAAAGGAAGAACAAAATGGCATTCAAGGGTACAACTCTTTGGTTAATAAAGTGGGATGAGCTTTGCATAAAGTGGTCAATAGAACCAAAAAATAATATGTGAATCTTCTTATTAATCTAACTCTAGACCTTGAAAGATTTACCAAAGGGAAGTAGCAAATACCTAACAAAATAATAAATAATTAAGATATAAATAAATTGATCGATAAAATTATTGATATATTACTTAAATGACCATTCAACTATCCGAAACTATCTAATAAAGTCATCTTTCTTTTGTTTGTAACAGAAAAATCACTTAACTATGCCTATAACACTCAGATAGTCACTCAACCAAATTTCACAAACTTTTGATTGTCAAATACCTATTTTACAATCTAAATTATCAGCTTTTATCTTCTTCTATTTATCACCTTTTTATATATTATGATTTTTTAATCTTTTTAATATATATTATGAACTTACCTATAGAACAAATAAATTTAATTTAAAAATAAAAAAAATAGTTTTCTAGCATATATAATATTAGAATAATAATATAACTGAGCATAATATTCAAGAATATATATAATGTATATCATAAAAATGCCTTTATTTTAAATAATTATCTTTTATATTACGTGCATGGAATATATATTATAAAACTTTGATTTTCTTTCATTCTCATTTGTGTAAATAATTTTTTGAGTTTTTGTTGTTAATATCAAAATTATTATTACGAACAAATTATTCTAATTAATTTTTTTTACGATGCTCAATATTTTATTATTCCAACATTATATATACTTAAATACTATTTTTATTTTTTTAATTTATAAATAAAATTTATTTATTTATATAGGTAAGTACATAATATAAATTAAAAAATAAATAAAAAGAAGATAAATATTGATAATTTAGAAGGTAAAATAGGTAATTGGCAATCAAAAGTTTGAAAAATCTAGTTGAGTTAGTTTCGAGTGTTATAGACATAATTAAGTGATTTTTTATTTAAAAAAAATAATAATTCAGTCAACGCAACTGAGGGCTAACTGTAGGAATCCATTAGTGTGACAAAATTACAAACCAAGTTCATCCAACGAAATATCGTCGAAGTTAACAGATGGGAATGTGAAAAGCACGCACTTGAAACTGGGTCCGCAGTTGACGCCGCAACATTACATTATTTTCCCATTATTTTCGTAATACTAATTCTTTTTCGTGTTACCTCTGTCGCCCAACACTGCTTACTCATCATCGCTTTCCTCCCTCCCCTAATACCCTAAACCACTCTCTCTCTCTCTCTCTCTCTCTCTCTCTCTCTCTTTTCTTTCTCTCTGTGCAAAAAAAAGCCGCCATGAAAGTACCTGAAAACGATCCCATTGAACCCACTAATCCCATTATTCACTCTAATTCCCAGCTCCTTCAATCTATTCTCGATTCCATTCCCCACATTCAAAGCTTCAAAGGCAAATGGTCCCTAATCAGAACCAAACTCTCAACACTCCAATCTCACCTCTCTGACCTCTCCACTGCTTCCATTAACGCTTCAAACAACCCTCTCTACAACGACCTCCTTCTCTCTCTCTCCACCACTCTCTCCGACGCGCTTTCTCTCTCCTCCATTTGCCATTCCGCTAACCCACCTGACGGCAAGCTCAAAACCCAGAATGACATCGACTCAGTTTCAGCAAAACTCGATAACCATGTTAGGGATTTAGAGGTTCTGATTAAGAGTGGGGTCCTCCATGAAAACGGTGCCGTTTCGTCAACAACAACCTCAAAGCGGGAGAGTATTCGGGCCGAATCGAGGAATCTGATAACTCGGCTTCAGATCGGGACCACGGAGTCGAAAAACTCGGTGTTAGACTCGTTGCTTGGGCTTTTACAAGAAGACGACAAAAATGTATTAATTGCAGTAGCTCAGGGAATCGTTCCGGTGCTCGTGCGCTTACTCGATTCCAGCTCTTCACCTGAGATCAAGGAGAAAACAGTCACTGCCATTGCTAAAATCTCCACCGTTGATTCCAGCAAACATGTTTTGATCGCCGAAGGCTTAGGCCTTCTCAATAATCTCCTCAGAGTTCTCGAATCTGGTAGCGTTTTAGGGAAGGAGAATTCATGCGTAGCTTTACAAGCATTGGGCCATACAAAGGAAAATGCAAGGGCAATTGGGTCAAGAGGAGGAATTTCATCTTTATTGGAAATTTGCCAAACAGGAACACCCAATTCTCAAGCTATGGCAGCTTCCGTGCTAAAAAATTTAGCCGTTTTCCCTGAAATTAAAGAGAATTTCTTGGAAGAAAACGCTATAATGATCCTTTTAAGGTTATCCACTTCGGGTACAGCATTAGCCCAAGAAAATGCAATTTCGTGTTTGTGTAATTTGATTTCAAGAGACAACAACATGAAACTCTTGGTGGGTAGGGAAGGTGGAATTGAAAGCATAAAAAATTTCTGGGATTCTGCTCCTTCAGTTCAGAGTCTAGAGGCCCCTGTTCTTATGTTGAGAACTTTAGCTACGTGTTCATCAGTAGCTGAGGTAATTGTGGAGAATGAATTTTTACCTCGGATTGTTGGGGTACTGAATTGTGGAGTTTTAGGTGTGAGAATTGCTGCAGCTAAAGCAATTTACGATTTGGGATACAGTACTAAAACCCGAAAAGAATTAGGTGAAATCGGGTGTATTTCACTATTAGTGAGAATGATCGAAGGTAAAGCTGTAGAAGAGAGAGAAGCAGCTGCAAGAGCACTGACGAATTTAATGGTATATGCTGGAAATAGGAAGATTTTTAGGAAGGAAGAAAGAGGTATTGTGAGTGCAGTTCAGCTATTAGATCCAGTTGTACAAAATTTGGACAAAAGGTACCCTGTTTCATTATTGGCTTCGCTTGTGTATTCCAAAAAGTGCCGCAAACAAATGGTGGATTCAGGAGCTTGTGTGCATTTGCAGAAGTTAGCTGAAATGGAGATTGAAGGTGCAAAAAAGCTCTTGGATTGTCTTGGTCGGGGTAAATTATGGGGTGTTTTTACCAGACATTGAGCAACAGTAAATCACAAGGGATGCAATTACAATCAATCTGTATGTATAATAAAGTTGAGTTCTTTTTAATCTAAATTAAATTTACGATTTGTAATTTTAAAGGCTTTTTTTTCTTTCTCTTGATTATGTTCATATAGATTGTGGTTATAAGTTAGTGGTAGAAAAAACTAAATGATGGTTAGTAGACTAGATGCTACTGGAGAAAACTTTTATGTAATATCTTTGGTTTGTTGACCTAACTTGATAGTAGGTGTTTTCTTGTTTTTCTACCAAGAACACAATAAATTAAGTGAAGATGTCTTCTCTTTGAGTTTTTGCTTTGTTGTGACATTTATTGAGAATTTGTTCCCTTAATGTGAAGCTGTTGGTGCCATGATATTTCATAGCTCATGTATGATGTAATTATACGTGTATTTTTGAGGAACTCAATATAGGTGATTGGTGTCAGAAAATGATCATATTTTGATTGAATCATGGACCATATGAATTTATTATGATAATCTTTGTTCGCCTCGTAATAAGTCTTTTGGCATGGAGTTTATAATTCAAGAGCTTCAATCGTTGTCCATACGAACTTATTATGATTAATGATTATCATTGTTCTTCTTGTGAATAAGGGAAACTGCAGCCAAATTTTGCACTACTGCTATAATCCTTGTCCTAAATTGTACTACTATTCACCCATTTGTTTATTACAGTAAAGTCACTATTGAATTTGCTAGGCGACTTCAGCAATTTTGACTCTATTGAAAGGTGTTGAAGTTGTGTTTCTATTCGAATCCCTCTTTCATTTTACTTTTCAATTGGAAAGGTTTTGGCCGGATAGCCTTGAGGAATGGGATATAAAGTTTAGACTTTTTTTTTTTGTTTTTCACCCGGTGTCCGATACCCGCATTGAGCCCGACTAAATCCAAATTCACCTCGGGAAGTTCCACATTGGCTTAAATTTAACGATTGGAGATTTATTTTTTCATCATCTAATACTTCAATTATTCATCTTGACAAATCACTGGCATTTGTGAACTACAGAAGAGAATCTCTTTTGTTAGTTACACTCAGAATGCAGAAAAACGTGGGAGATGAGAATCTGTTTGTGACTTATATCTTCTTCCCAATTAATGGAAGTTATGATTAAAGCCTGAGGAGGAAATATCTTCAATTTTTGGAAGTTGGAAAATATCCATCACAGTTAAGGACCAAAGCCAACGCTGTCACTCGCTTCTCTGGTACAGCCTCCTCCATATGTTTTTAACCACTGCCGTGACCATCAACTGTAATAATCACTGGCTTTTGCTGATATATTCAACTTAGGGCAGCTTTACCTAATCGCATTCTTTAATCAATATAGGAATACGGAAATATACCAAATCCTAATTGGTTCCAACCACATCAAAAGTCTCAGCTCGCAAAGTGCATATCACGCATTCGATCATTGTGGCAAACAAAAACCTTTTATTTAAGTAGAGAAGATAGAGGGACGGGCTCGAAATCCATATATTGAATTGTGCACCATTGATATCGGAGATTTCTCAATATATATATATATATATATATATAAAACCTTTTATTTAAGTAGAGAAGATAGAGGGACGGGCTCGAAATCCATATATTGAATTGTGCACCATTGATATCGGAGATTTCTCAATATATATATATATATATATATATAAAACCTTTATATATATATATGTGTGTGTGTGTGTGTGAGAGAGAGAGAGAGAGAGAGAGTTATCTTATAAAACTACATATGTATTTGTGTTATAATTGTAACTACGCCTAAAAAAATGAAAGTCAGCGGAGAATAGACGAAAAGAAATGGGATTTTCAAATTGTTACAATACTTATGACAATGAGATTCGATGATGTTAGCTTGTGGTTAGAGTGTCTGTTTTGAGGGTAGTTATGAGCTGTGGGCCTCTTCGTCTGAACATCAATACCCAAATCCTCCTCCATTTCATTTTCGTTAGACTAAGAAAGGAAATTGCTAAGAAAAGAGGGTATCATTGAATTGACCAATAATGTATTGATGTTTTTCCTTGTCCTATACTTAACAACTGCTACTATTATTTAATAGTCCTTTTTTTTTTAATTACATTTATTAATTTTTAACTATTTCAATGTCGTGTTTTAGCTTTCTTTTTCCTTTATTCATTATTCTTTTTCACCACACTATAATCTTTGAAAATCCTATGATCAGTGATATAATATTTTTTTATAGTGCAGATATTTGTATCATTGTGTGCACCTATCAACTATTTCACCAGGTAACTATCAAATTTTATCTTATAAAAAAAACAAAATTCACTATGTAACTATTGCCTTGTACCAGCACAAGTAGAAATGAAAAGATCAAGAAAACCCAAACACGATATTGAAAAACTTATGATCAATGGATCACTGTTATAATTTTTTTGATAATTATAATAATTTGCGTACACCTTGATTATTTCACACAGCTCTCTCACACTAACAATGAATCAAAAACTTCTGTATACCGTCTAGGCAGATGGTAAGAAAAGATCTATAAGTTTGGAACTATATATGGACTTATATTATAATCTATAAGTCATACCTTTTCAGTCTATATGAATCCCAGTAGTAATGGTGAATGTAGAAGAAAAAAATCAGTTTCTTTTCATAAAATTACTTCTCCCTAGGAATATCAATTACGGATAAGGTTATTGATTAAGTTTGTAGTTTAGTCAGGTTTTGGGATACTAGCTATATAGTGGCTGGTAGTAGGCCATAATATTTGATTTGGAAGAGTAGAACCATGTGCATTTGTCCTATGCATTATCTAAAAACTCATTTTCCTGCTGGTAGTTACCCAAACAATCAATCTATCTATCTTTCTACATTTCTTCCCATATCTATCATAATCTTCTTATATCAATACAAACATATGCAAGTAAATGTCTGCTGCTCGCCATGGCCAAGAATGGATATATAGAGATTGTGCTGTCTATTAATCTCAACTAGTTGCCAGAATACTTATGCTATATTCACGTTGGCGCATTTTACACAATATCTCCATATTTACTGGTTGGAGAATTCTGTAATTTTTGTTCCTTTTTTAATTTGGTTTATTGCCCTTATTATGCAAACATATTGAGTTGCGGGTATAAATGATATATCCTACTTCAAGCCTTTTCTTCTGCGGAATCAACTTGTTACGTGTCAACTTTAATACTTTAGCTTAATTCCAAAATGAATAAGTCCCCCTAACATTGATAACTTTTAGACAATTTGTGAATATTTGAGAAAAGATAGTTTTTTAGAGCCTATGCGTGTAAATATCTCACTTATAGAGACTAAGTCACTTTCAGTTGCTAGTTCGAGTCCCACATTATAAAATTCTTAAATAATTAAAGAGAGAAGAGCTTGTAGATTGGGTGAAAATTATTGTGGAGACGTTCACATGTGTCCGTGGGATTTATAGAACAAAGACAAATGTGGCCGTTTATGCTTTTTCATGCATGCGGACTTTATCAAGTAATATTAACACTTTTTTTTGAATCTCAGTAAAACCCGCCGCCGCTACAGTTTATGTCACAGTCTATACCCTTTGAGTGAGCACTATGTGCATATTGAATAAATCTTTCACTGTATAATAACTTTCAAACCACACAAAGAATGTACACTGATCAACGCTTGTTATGTTTGGTAATACTTCTCTTATTGTATCAATAAGTCCATCAATGCATCAAATTCGATGGGGTCAGGGTCTCAGATTATATTGATCATTTGTCTCCTATATATCAACCCTACTCAAGTCTAATATATTCCAATACAAATAGTAATAATTAAGAATTCTCGAAAACAATTTTCTCTAAATCTTATCTTATTCATATGTGAATATACAAGTAGCTATCGAAAATTAAATTTTAAGTATTTTGAAACAATTTTCTCAAGTGATTTTAGGTTTACCACCTTTTGTATTTATTATCATCCTAAATCAACATAGTTTTATATATCTCGAAATCCGCATATGGAGGTCTACGTAAGTCATGACCACGCCATATAGAGTGATTGTTTAACTTGTCTTTATGTGCTAAACTTGAAAACAAAAGAAGAGAGAAAGCACATGGCACATTGATTTTCAAGCTTAATATTACTTAATGGAAGCTTTGCAGAATTAGTGTTTCTTTTGAACAGCGCAGCAAATTAAAGGCCAAGAGAGATCGTTCCCCAGTAAACAACTAGTAGAAATATACCTTATATGTAACGACCTGATCGGTCGTTTTGAGCTTTAGCGCGCCGTTCAGCGGTTTGAGGTCCTTAGCAGTTTCACTTCAGGTATTATGACTTGTACGCATACTCGGAATTTAATTTCGAGAAATTTGGAGGTGATTTGGAAAGAAAATTCAAATTTCGGAAGCCTTAAGTTGGAGGAATGGACTAAAGTGTGATTTTTGAGTAAACGACCTCGGAATCGGGATTTGAAGTTCCAACAGGTCCGTATGATGATTTTGGACTTGGGCATATGTCCGGATCGGGTTTTGGATTACCCGAGAGCGTTTCGGCACCTATTATGGAAGTTGGCATTTTGGAAGAATTTCATAAATTTGAGTTGAAGTGCATTTCAAGGTTATCAATGTCCGTTTGGGATTCCGAGCTTGGGAATAGCTCCGCATGGTGATTCTGATATTGGAAGCGCGTCCAGATGTGGATTTGGAGGTCCGTAGGTCATTTGGCGAAAGTTGAAATTTGGATAATTTTTGAGAAGTTTGACCGGGAGTGGACTTTTCGATATCGGGGTCGAATTCCGATTCCGGAAGTTGAAATAGGTCCATAATGTCAATTATGACTTGTGTGCAAAATTTGAGGTCAATCGGACGTGATTTGATAGGTTTTGGCATCGAAGATAGAAGTTTGAAATTTTAAAGTTCATTAAGTTTGAATTGTAGGGTGATTCGTAGTTTCGATATTGTTTGGCGTGATTTGAGGCCTCAACTAAATTCGTAATGTATTTTGGGACGTGTTGGTATATTTGGTTGAGGTCCCAAGGGTCTCGGGTGGATTTCAAATGGTTAACGGATCGAGTTTGGACTTGGAAGAAGTGTTGAGGCAGCCGATATCTGGTGCAATCGCACCTGCGTGAAAAGGCCCGCAGGTGCGAGCTCGCAGGTGCGCCGATATGGTCGAAGAAGAGACATTTGGACGGAACTAGGGTGGTCGTAGATGCGAGGATGTTTCTGCATCTGCGCGTCCGCAGATGCGAGGAAAGCTCCCCAGAAGCGGAATGCGAGCTAGCATCTGGAGTTGCAGAAGGGGAAGGTCTCCGCATGTGCGAGACCGCAGGGGCACATTTGGCATCACATGTGCGGAGCTGTGCGAGGAAGAGGGTATACGCAGGTGCGAGGTTTTGGCCACACCTGCGAGACTGCAGATGCGGTGAAGCGGCCGCAGGTGCGGTAGTCGGGCTGGGCAATGTTCTTTTTAAGCAAAAGGGTTGGATCAATTCCACTTCATTTCGTCCATGGGGGCCGATTTTGGAGCAATTTTGGAGTGTCATTTTCATCATTTATGTCGAGGTAAATGATTCCCGCGTATTGTGAGTTAAATACAAGATTTATACATGGATTCAAGCATGAAAATTTGTAGAAATTTGAGATTTTGAAGAAAAACCTAGAAATTGGTATTCTTGGATTTTGATCATGAATTTGAGCATGAAATTGAGAATAAATTATATATTTGAGTTTGTAGTGCTATGGGTAGTGTTTGTCTTCGAAAATTTTTGGAATCCAGACACGTGGGCCCGAGGGTTGCTTTATCAATTTTGCGAGCGAAATTGGAAATTGTTATAAATTGATTAATTATGAGTATTAGAGTATATTTAGATTGGGTTGCATCTTATTTGACTAGTTTTGGAGCGATGGGCATTGATGTTTGGCATATTTCGATATGTGTTGATGTTACTTTACCCATGTTTTAACCACTTCTTGATGTTATTTGATCTTTGAAATTCCCAACATGGTTTAATTATTGGTTTTATGACTAATTAAGTTATGTCGTGTTTGGAGTGCAAAATATGAAGAAAAGGTGGTCTAGCCAGAGGAAGAAGGGTTGGATGCGTCGCATCAAATCGTAACTTGCATGTGCATTTACCATTCTATTAAAACAACATGTATTATTATCTCATGTATTATTATTTCTATTAAACCACAAGAGGGGTTGCTCTGTTGGTAAGCAACCTCCACTTTCAACCAAGAGGTTGTGAGTTCGAGTCACCCCAAGAGCAAGGTAGGTAGTTCTTGAAGGGAAGGATGCCGAGGGTCTATTGGAAACAGCCTCTCTACCTCATGGTAGGGGTAAGGTCTGCGTACACACTACCCTCCCCAGACCCCACTAGTGAGATTATACTGGGTTGTTGTTGTTGTTGTTGTTGTAGTATTATCTCCCTTTTTCATCACCTCATATTTTGTGCCTGTGTCACACCTCCTATAATCTATACTGTACTACTAGTGATTTTTTGACTTGACCTTGAATTCCTTCTTTTGAGCTCCTCCTCCTTCAATAGTATCCCTCCCATCTCTTTTCTTTCCAGAACCTGTAAGAAAGGTTGCTATGTTGATCTCCATTCTACCGAAATGATCCGAAACCACCCTGAAACTTATCCAGAACCTCCCGAACACAAAATATATATGAATTTCAATCATAAAACGTGCTACGGACCTGCTTGCGCACTCAAAACACTGAAAACAGGTCGTCTTGACCGGATATTGACCATGGTCAAACTCTCAAATTTCTTAACTTTACTAGTCTCTCAACTAATGATCTAAAAATATAACCAAGCCCCTCGGGACCCATCAAATCATACCAACAAGTCATAAAACATCATACAAACTTAGTTGAAACCTTAAATTCTTTTTCTTATATCACCGCGGGACCCTTCACATTTAGCTTAAAAGAAATTATTTTTTCCGAAATAGCATCCCGCGTTTTAGCCACCCTTAGCACACCGCATGGCTTCTAGTAGTTTCCATACTAGTCATGCGTATCAAGCCCACCTTATCTCACTGCATGCGTTTCAAATCCAAACTTTATACCACCGCATGCGTATCAATATCACAATTCGCACCTCAAGTGCCCAATTATTTCCACTTGCCAAATAAATCAACAACAATAATATTTTTCACAATAAGGAGCTCACGGCTCAATCACAATGTATACAAAAATCTCAACAAAGTATTTGAGAGTGAATAACTCAACAAAAATAATATTTTACAAATTTAACACTTTACCTCAATACCAAATTTTAAATGTCAAATACTTCATATTAATAATAACTCAATTAAGAAATTCAACTTTTAAATAATGAGCACAGAATATAAAAAATAAAGCTTCAACTAAACAGGTAAAGCGATTAGCAGGTAAAAAGGTAAGGCAAATTCAAAATAAACAAATAGACCAATGATGATGAATATAACAAGATAAAATAATTTAATTAATATGTAACAGATATCTACACAATTTAAAACCAGAATTTTTTATAACAATACCAATCCTAAGGGAAATTTTTCCCCACAAGGTTAGACAAGTCACTTACCTCGAACAGTGTAATTCATTTTTTTCGTTATGCCTTTGCCACGCGAATTGGCCCCTGAAAGCCTTGTATCTAGTCACAATTAATTTGATTAAGTTAATACAAATTATTGGAATTAATTCCATATGAAAATACTAATTTTTCAACAAAATCCGAAATTTAACTCAAAAATCGTCCGTGGGACCCACATCTCGGAACTCGACAAAAGCTATAAAATATGAACTCACATTCAACCACGAGTCCAACCATACCAATTTTACCAAATTCTGACATCAACTTAACCCTCAAATCTTCAAATTTAATCATGAGGGTTTTCAAACTTTTCCAACTTAAATCACCAATTAAATGTTAAAAACAATCATAGATTCGGATAATTTGACCAAAATTGAGTTAAGAGCACTTACCTTGTTGTTTTCCTTGAAAAACTCTCGAAAATCGCCTCTCCCCGAGCTCTAAATCGGTAAAAATCAGAACTTAAATATTATGTCGAGGCATTTCTTATATGCGATCGCGGACCAAGTCCCGCGATCGCGAAACACAAAATTTTCCACTGCCAAAATAACTCGGTGCAATCGCGAAGCACAGTCTCCGCAAACCTACGCGATCGCCAACGCCTTCACGTGATCGCGAAGAACAAAACTCGTGGCCCAGCTCTACCTTCTTTCCTCTCCGCGAACGCGGCCTAGCCCACGCGTTCGCGATGCACAGTTTTCCCCAAGCTTGCGATAGCGTAGAGTAAAAATCCTCCACTGCCCACTTAAGTCAACGCGATCGCGGACCTTCTCATGCGATCGCATAGAAGGAAACCAAACTTGTGCACCAGAAAACTTCAGCAAAACATTAAGTTCAAAATTTGTTCGTTAACCATCCGAAACTCACCCAGGCCCCCGGGACCTCAATTAAATACACCAACAAGTCCTAAAATATCATATGAACTTAGTCAAAGCCTCAAATCACATCAAGCAATGCTAAAAATATGAATCATACCCCAATTCAAGCCTAATACAAACTAACAAATTTCAAGCTTATACATTCAATGTCGAAACCTATCAAATCAAGTTCGATTGACCTCAAATTTGCACATAAGTCATAAATGGCACAAAGGACCTATTCAAATTTTCATAATCGGATTCCGACCCCGATATCAAAAAGTCAACTCCCCGGTCAAACTTTCAAACTTAGATTTCTATTTTAGCCATTTCAAGCCTAATTTAACTACGGGTTTCCAAATAATTATCCGGACATACTTCTAAGTCCAAATTCACCATACGGAGCTATTGGAATCATCAAAACGCTATTCCAAGGTCGTTTACATATAAGTCAATATCCGGTCAACCATTTTAACTTAAGCTTTCAAGCTTGAGACTAAGTGTCTCAATTTATTCCGAAATCTCTTTGGGCCCGAACCGACTACCATGGCAAGTCACATAACAGTTATAAAGTCCCAAATGAAAAGTAAATGGGAGAACGGGGCTACAACTCTCAAAATAACTGGTTGGGTCGTTACATTATGGGATTGAAGTGGTGAGAAACCCTAGATTTTCTCTATGTTATCGACCAAATGAAACTGATGGTCGATTTTGGAGATGGGTTAAATTTAATTGGTTAATTGTAAAGGTGGGTTTCAAAGGGTACCCAAATTATTTCCATCATGTATAGCCACATCACAAAGATTTCAATGTATACAACACGTGTATTCACGATACAAAGGTTTACTAGGTTAGGGGTAATAACATCCGAAAAATTAAACGTAGGGGTAATTAAAATCACGTATAGCTAAGGTGTACGTGTATGGGTCAAAATATGTATTTAGAAAATTTAAGCCAAGATAGTACTAAGGGAAGAGTTCTCAAGTCGTCGTTTGTCGAAATGGTCCAAGAAGCAGCGAAGTTTGTAGACGAAGAGTTAACGAGAGCTGTAGTCGAGATGTCAACAAGGGTCGAGGTCGAGTACCGTTGATAGGGATGTAACTGCTTGTTTTCAAGATAGGATATTAAAGAGAACATTCTAGTGGATATTCTCTACACTTGCACTATTAGGGTTTCTTAGGAACATGGCCCATATAAAGAGAAAATAAGACAATGATAGGGGGCATGTGATATTCGTTTGTAAAGAACACACTTTGACTTAAAGATTCGTCTCTCACTTGCTAAGATACAACATCATCTTTTCACTAAGATTCTTGTTCATACTTTTCCACTTGATCCGAGAATAACTCAAATATTCAAGGGATTGTATATCATTCATCATTGTCAAGAAGAACATCTACTCATTCCATCTTTTCTTGTCTATTTACTTAAATGTCATTTATTGCTATTCATTGTTATTAAATGCAACACTATTATTTCTGATTTGTGGAATATTTACTACACATCACTATTACTGACCGATCGACCACACTTGCGTAGTATATATTGCTTCTTTAAGAACCTCATCTAAGGTTATTATTATTAGCTAAGATTAACTCTTATTTACATAAATTTAATTATTTGAATCAAGATCTATATTTTTTGGTCAAACAGTACGCTCGATTAAAAAGGGTAAGTTTAGGGGGTTTTTAACTATCCTTCCAATACTACAAGAACTCAAAGGCTGTAACCGTAATGGCCAGACTTAAAATTACAAATGGAAGATTGTGCAATTAATAGGAGATCTGGTTAAGTGATCATGATTACAAAGGAATAATCTACTTGATGCTCCATAAATCATATACTACTACTAACTATAATTTAGTAGGGGTGTCAATGGATATTTAAAAATCGACTAAATCGACCGAACCATACCGTATCGAACAAATTTTTAGGTTTTTTTTGAATAAAACTGTAGGTTTTTATATAAATCTATAATCGTACCGATTGTTAGGGTAGGTTTTTTATTTTATGAAAATAAACCGAAAAAATACCGAACCGTACCGAATAAATTTACAATGTGAAAAATATATTTATATATTAAGTTTAAAAATAATAAAGCATTAAATTTTTTTGGGGGAATTGGAATTATGAAATAGTTACAAGCCAACAAGTAATTAAACTCAAATCCTAATTCTCAAACCTATTATGATACTTCTATTGAAACTAAATTATTTCCAGCATATTCACTAGCAAGACACAAGGTATTGTAGCGATTATGAGTAGCAAACTACAATGTATTGAATATGTTTAATTTTGTATGATTTAAATTTATCGTTTTGAATATTTAATCTTCTATAGACTTTATTCTTGAATCACAACTTAGTTAATATGCTTCCACTCGTGTGATTTATATTTCTTTTGTATTTGCTTAGTTTCTTTTACGCTGATGTAGAATAGTTGATGGATCTATACTCTAGCCATCTTTTATATTTTCTTAATTCATCACCTTTTAAACTATAAAGATATCAAGAGAGTTTTGCTAAGTCCTATAAAAGTACGTATGTTATTGCATTCTACTTCTACTAGTGATTTTTATATGACATTTAAAAAATATTACCGAATGTTTATCGAACCATACCGATACCGAAGAGAAACCGATATGATTGGGACGGTTTCGAAAAATCTAATTTTGGTTATACATAATTAAATAACCGAAAAATTGGTATGGTATAAATTTTATAAAATAACCGGTCGAACTGAACCATTGACATTCCTATAATTTAGTATAGTGTCACGACCCAAAATTCATTAAAGGTCGTGATGGTGTCGGACACCGCTGTCAGGTAAGCCAACAATAAATACTTAATTTGGTTCTCGTTTTAATATTTTGAAATCATATTTTCCTTGCATTAAATAGTAAAAGATGAAATTTACAGAGTAAATGATAATATTTTTAACAAATTCAATACAAAATAACTCAAAATCACCCCAAAATCCGGTGTCACAAGTGCATGAGCATCAACTAGGAATGTAAAATAAAATACAACATCTGTCCGGAATACAAATTTGGACAGGAGAAATATAAATACTCTGAAGGAGACTCTGCCGGTTGCGGGTCGTAATGTGGAATGCATGTCACGTAAGTCCCTGCATGCATACACGCCTCTGTTCTCACAAGGCCACTAGTCACATATGTACCTGCACAAAAATGTGCAGCAAGTGCAGCATGAGTACGTAATCAATGTGTACCCAGTAAGTATCTAGCCTAACCCCGGAGGAGTAGTGACGAGGGGTCGACATAGAAACTCACTAGCGGTCCAATAACATCAGGTACAGTAAAGAGATAAGTAAATATGAGGCATAGTAAATAAATGAGGTAAACAAGTATAAATCACACGGTACAAATTCCCCCTATTTACGAGGAACTCAAGCTCTCTCTCTCTCTCTCTCTCTCTCTCTCTATATATATATATATATATATATATATATATATATATATATATATATATATATATATATAGAGAGAGAGAGAGAGAGAGAGAGAGAGAGAGAGAGAGATAGATAGATAGATAGATAGATAGATATAGTGGATCTCATCAGATAGATTGTCATAACTCAATCGGAAAAACTCACAAATAAAGTAAGAAGCTTAGACTGGTCCTTGACCCCACTCACGAATAAACGTGCGAGTTATAATTTCTTTAATAAAAAACCTTTCAATGAAACATATATACCTCGGAAACATGCCGTAAGAGGAGTAAAATTATTCGGTGACTAATCATGAACTCGAGAAGTATCTATAATAGCAAGTCTAATCTCAAGTATTAATGTAAACCAGAGAAATTTAATAGACGAGAGACTGCTCAAATAGTACAGCTATAGTATGATGTGAACCTAAGCCTACCCGGACAATAACATGAATGTAGCTGTGTACGGGCTCTCATCACCTCGCGCGTACGTAGCCCCCACAACAAGTAGCACACATATATATACGACACCTAGGGGTAATTTCCCCCTCACAGAGTTAGAGAGGAGACTTACCTCGCTCCAAAATTCCATAACCGGCTCCAAAGCTACTCTAACACCTCAAACAGATGTCTGTCGGGTCCAAACACACTCACGCAAGTATACGTGGTCATCAAATAATAAAGTAGTGAATAAAGTATCGTTCCCACGAAGACTTATGATTAACTTTTGACTAATTCAAACTCGAATAGCTTATTGATTCAAGATATTTCTAACAAAATATATAATTTTCTAAATTACTACCTAAAGACTATCAAATAATGAATTGCTAAGAATTAAACACAACACTTAAATAGTTTTGAATAACAATCAATAGGATATAATATTCCAGGGTCACGGGTCATCTAACATTCATGTTGCATTCTTAGTTTAAAATAACTAAATGATTTATCTGAATTGTTGATTCACAGGGTTAATTTCACTCGTAAGAATCTGTCGAGTTCTTACTCGCCTATTCAAGTTAACTTAATACCTATATGTCTATGGAATTAAATTTAACAAGAACGCATTTACAATTCCTGTATTGCAACCGAATAAGGCAATTAGGTATATGTCTATCCTAATCGCGAATCCGTTCCCCGATGCCCGGGTTTGAGAACTTACTCTATTTACTTCTATATGCAATCTAGGGTTCCCACTTTCGAGTTCAACTCTAGATTCGTAGATAGTATTTCACTGTTAGCTACTCAGCAAAATAATTAAAAACAGAATTAAATAAACAACCCAATATGATAACCCCAACGTCGTCAAATTAAACTTCAAACATCAACATTCATGTATACCCATGACCCTAGAACAATAGGGTTCTTAGCCGCTCATATTCAGGCAATCATCCAAAATTTCATAAGAGTGCATAAGAATCAATAAAAGAAAGAGAGTATAAGAACTCAAGACGAATTCCGTGGTTTTAGAACTTGGTTATAGCTTCTCTTCCTTCTCCGATCTATCCGCCACTAAAAAAAGCGTTTTTAAGCTTATATATTGCGTCCAAAAGTCGTGGGCTAGAGTTCTCCTAACCCTAGTCCAAATCGGCTTCAGGGGTTGATGCTAAGGTGGATGCGACGCATCCACCTCGTCCTCCATTTCTTAACTTTGCATGTGAGGGTGGACGCGACGCATCCACCTTCTCTTCTACTTCCCAGTTTTGCATGCGAGGGTGGATGCGACGCATCCACCCTTCTCTTCTACTTCCCAGTCTCGGATGCTATGGCGGACGCTATGGGCCGACTTCACTGCTAAGGGTGCACGAAAGATGATGTTTTTCTAGGTTGGATGCGACGCATCCAACCCTTCTTCCTCTGGCTAGACCACCTTTTCTTCATATTTTGCACTCCAAACACCTTAAATCGTCACACTTAACTTAATTAGTCATAAAACCAATAATTAAACCATGTTGGGAATTTTAAAGATCAAATAACATCAAGAAGTGGTTAAAACATGGGTAAAGTAACATCAACACATATCGAAATATGCCAAACATCACTACCCCACACTTAAACCTTTGTTCGTCCTCGAACAAACCATCCTATAGTAGACGAAACAAAATTAAGCTCTTATCATTCAAAGCACACTGCACCTATGACCGTGGTTATTTGCAACAATTAGGCTCTAGGCTATGCATCACATACACTTCCCTTTACTTATGCCCTTCTTTAAAAATATTCAAACAAGTCAACATGCTCATAACAATCCTAGCCTCAAAAACCGACTCATTTTCACAATGTACTCGTGGCTTGAACACCCAACATCCTAGAGAAGTCTAATAATGTTACCTATCACTCTTGAAACCATGTGCCCTCACAAAAACAAAGAAAGTCAAATCAATCCACACATTCGAATCTCATGCTCATATATCAACGAAAATCGCTCACTCTCACAAAAGAAGTCACATGCATGTAATTGGTACCATAAGCTTGCCCTTAATGTAAATCTCTACTAATGTAAGCTCGCTCGATCTAAAATCAATTAGGACTTTTTCATGGTTGTAATGTGGGCTAAGGGACGGGTAGGATATATTTTAGGAATAGTGACTCAACCTCCTAAGCACTTTAACACATCACCAAATAACTTAAGCGCAAATTCTTCAACCCCACTTCAATTTCACAAATAATATCACCCTCAACAATATTTCCTCTTTCTTTAAGCATTACTTTAATTCATACCCACTAGCAAGAACAAAACAATAATTTATTCATCTATATTTATTCCAAATTATTATTATTATTTTATTTATTTTTTTATTTTTTTATTTTTTTTCGCTAGTGGTGTATTATTTTACAAAACAAGTGCACCTTTCTTCCTTTTATTGGTTCCACTCAAAGGCCACCCCACACTTAGTTCCTTCTTACTTCTTTTAGCGCTCATCTAACAATTAAAGTGCTTTAAGAGGTAAAAGGATCAAAACAATGTAAATTCCAAATAAAAAGGGTATAGGCTTGTAATGTGGGTACCAAATAAAAGTCAATAGGCTCAAATTGGTTAACTAGGGATAAATTTTATTTATGATAAGTACTAAGCTCAAAAAGATCAAAGAAAGCCTAAAATCATTTTTCAAACCGAGCATCACCTAAAATTTCGCTTCAACTCACATACCGGGCAAGTTCTAGACACAAGTACAATACATGGACTACACAAAAAATCTCACCACACATGGCACATGACTCATTAAGGACAGTCACATTCCGACTCTCAAACAATGCAAGTATTCACGAAGCCACGAGATATTAAACATTAAGCGCAAAGTGAACATAAGTCATGTAAACGAGACATAGGTATCACAAACATGCTATCCAATACATGAAGGCTTCATGATCAATTTCAAAACATAGGAGAGGCCCTACATATGCCAAAGCCTGACTATGCTACTATCAAACAAGTCAGTAGCCCCCTCAGAATCTCATATTTCTTCCTTCATTTATTTTCTAACTCTAATCTATTCTAAAAGAAAAAGTTTCTACCCGGTTCAAAATACATCCCATGGAAAAGAACCGATGCACAAAGAAAAACCACAGGGGATTATTACTACCTACAAAGATACTATATATATAGATGATTTTTTTTAAAAAAAATTTTATTTCGAGAATAAACTGAGATATATATATTTTATTTTTTTTATTTATTTTTATTTTTTTAACTTCAAGAATAAACTGAGAGTTACTCCATATAGATGAATTTACTGCTATTATATGCCATTAATCCAGTGAATATTTTAGTACATTCATCCATACAACAAAATATGAATAGCCCCTACCCCACACTTAGGACTATGCGTTGTCCCCAATGCACACAAACAAGGTAAAGTAGGGTGAGAAGAACTCCCTCAAGTCAAGGTGGAGGGCTCATCCGCAGTCTGTGGAAGAGCATCTGCATCCATATCATTCATCAGGACCCCCTCCGGCCTTTCAACATCATCCTCACGCATAGGGAGAGCTGTCATTGTCCTATCATCAACAACTGGAGCTGATTCTGTAGCAGGTGTTACAGCGACCTCAGTAGGCCTGTTGTGTGGAGCCTCAGTGACTATAGGAGGAACAGGAGTGGATGGTCCGGCAGTGGATGATGCAATCAGCTGGGAGATGTCTGTACCTACACATTGAACCAGAGCTCTGAGGAGTAATGATATCTCCTTCATCATCGTGGCCTGCTCGGTCTGAACTCGGCTTAGATCCGCACGAGTCTGTCTCAACTCATCCCTGGTGGCACTCAACTCGACACGAGTCGCTATCAGCTCAGCCCTGTTCTCTTGCATATCTGCTTGCATCTGCTCAAATAATTGTTGAATGGTGAGCTTAGAAGACCTTCCCTTGTTCGGCTCTAGAACATGAGTGACATCGTATGGTCCTGGAGCTTTAGCCTCAATGTCGTCATTCTCCTTGTCCCATAGTACTCCCATCTCTGTCAAGAAAGCCGATAGGGTATTTGCAAAGAACAGCCTCCACTTGTAATTCATCCTGGTGCGCTGCATTTGATCATGCATGATGGCTCCTAAGTTGAGCGGTATCCCCTCTAATAAAGCATATAATACTAGTGCGCGGTGACGAGGGACATCAGTTTTGTGTTGGCATGGCATCAGGCGGTTACATATGAAATTTAGAGCCACACGTGCTAACGCACTCATGAATTCCTTGGCTATAGAATGGTACTCCATACTCCCATGCTTCCACTCTGTATCCTTCCTGGTAGGGCATAGGACAGACTTGATGTGTGCATAATCTGGTGTTTTGCATATGGAGTCAAACCTATCTGTAAGTGTGTGTGGCACCCTTAAGAAGTTATTCAGAGCTTCAGCTGACACATTAATATCTATCTCTCTTACTCGCACAATGTTGCCCCTGGCGTGACGCCAATTGGCGTAAAGCTCTCTAACAATGGTGAGGTTGGCTTTGCCGTGACCTTTCAAGATGGGTCCCCATTGTTGCACCTCTCGAATTGATTTTAGAAACTCTGAGTACTTTTTCTTAAGTGTTCCGATGTTGATCGGCTTTTCCGGAATATACTTCTTTGAAACCAGTATCTTCTTATAGGCTCGGAATGCCTTCTTATTAACAAAGTTTTTCTCCCAAGAAACTCGGTCTATGGGTTCACCCTCATCTTCATCACTCATGTCGACATGTAGGAGGTCATTATCCGAATCGGATTCGGACTCAGATTCTGTAGTAATCTTCTCCTTCCCTTTATCAGTCGGATCACTCTTTTTGGAGGATTTTCTTTGGTATGTCACAGGCTCTCTTATCTCTATTCCTTTGCTTGGTGTAATACCCTTTTTCACTGTCCTCCTGACTAATGTTTCCTCTTCCTCTTGCTCTAAATCATCACTTAACTGCCTAGGCAGCAGTTCCATTTCCTTCTCCGTCCGCTTCCTTTTTTTCTGTGGATTTGGGCCGCCTGCTGCCCTTCCGGTAGGCTTTTTGGGCGGTTGCTTGTTACCATCTTTGTCTTGTTGCTTGGACGGTTTACTCGTTGCTGTCATTTTATGAATCTAAGTACCTGCAATGCAAAGAAATCAACAATTAGCATATGAAACAGCGAAGTTCAGCTTTAAAGCAGTTGCAACAGCTTGCACTTCCAATTATTCGTAAAGTCATGCCATTCAATACTTCATGGAATTATAGCTCATGGCTTTCAGCAAGTATGTGATAACTCTCTTCAATTTTTACAAATAAGCATTGCGCTATATAGATATCGTTATGCCCAACATGAGGTCTATCCTAGCGACGCTCACTAACCACGGTCAATTTCACATAGCACCTCACTCGACCCCACACCTATTCTCAAGCATATACCAATGTTGCTCGGTTACTCAGACTTCACCGACGCCTAAATTTTCCTCATGGACAATTCGTCGAACATGTGATATGCAACAAGTGTGCCTAGTTCATTCTATCAGTTGGGTAATGCGACTACCCTCCCAAAATTTGACGAGATGAAGGGAATTATAGTTTATCATCTCGCAACCATTACAACTACCAAGAACGACAGCCCTAAACCCCAGGCTTTTTCAGTTCCTTTCTTAATTACATGTGTGATATTTGAAATTGCAAAACCTACTTGTTGCTACCATTGAGAGAGGGAAGAGAGAAGAATTAGGAGAGAAGCCAAAGAAAGAACGAAGAAGATGATGCGTACCTGTCGCGTTTGTATGCTTCGCAAGTTGAATTAAAGAGATTTGTATGCGTTTGTATGCGTCGCAAGTTCGATTAACGAATTTGTATGCGTTTGTATGCCTGACTTTTTTTTCTTAAGATGTGTTAAAATATATAGTACTTACCTGTGCGTGCGAGCTTAGATGCGACGCATCCCCTCTTCTTCCTTCAAAATTTGTTGGATGCGACACGGACGCGATAGGCAGACTTCACTGCCTTGAGCAATTGGCCCGTCAATTTTTTTCATGCTGAGGGGGATGCGACGCATCCGCCTCATTTTCTCATATCTGGACAAATTTTTATTTTTTATTTTTTTTATATACATACAAGATCTAATTCCTACAAAACAATGAACTAACTAACTTGGGTGGCCTCCCAAGAAGCGCCTGATTTAACGTCGCGGCACGACGCAACATGTTCTTCATGCCTCCACTAAATCCATCGTGGTCTTGTGACGTGCAATGTCATCACCCCAATAGTGTTTTACTCTTTGGCCATTTACCAAGAATGTCGCATTGGACCCCTTATCACACAATTCTATCGCACCATGAGGTTTCACACTAACCACTTCAAATGGACCCGACCATCGAGATTTAAGCTTTCCTGGAAAAAGCTTTAGCCTTGAATTAAACAGTAGAACTTCTTGACCTGGTTCAAACTCACGATGTTGGATATGCTTATCATGCCATCTTTTGGTCTTTTCTTTATACAATTTGGCATTTTCATACACATGCAATCAAAACTCATCAAGCTCGTTGAGTTGTAGCAATCTCTGCTTCTTTACAAAGCTTACCACTACCTTTGCGTCATTAGTAGGAAGAGCAATGGCCTCCACCCACTTAGAAACATAGTCGACCGCCACCAAGATGTATCTGTGCCCGTTAGAATATGGGAATGGTCCCATGAAATCAATCCCCCAAACATCAAAGAGTTCTACTGCCAGAATATTTTGCAAGGGCATCTCGTGCTTCCTCGTGATAGTTCCGGTTCTTTGGCATCTATCACAATTTTTAACGAAGGCATGTGCATCCTTAAACAATTTTGGCCAATAGAAACCTGATTGTAGCACTTTTTGGGCGGTTCTATCCCCGCCGTGATGACCTCCATATGGCGAAGCATGGCAGTCATGCAGTATAGCCTTCACCTCTTCCTCAGGAACATACCTTCTCACCAACTGATCTGCACACTACCTATATAAGAATGGCTCATCCCACATGTAGAACCTTACATCATGTAAGAATCTTCTTCTATTATCAGGTGTCCATTCTAGTGGCGTCACCCCACTTGCAATAAAATTCACATAATATGCATACCATGGGGCTTCACCTGAGGTGACTGCTAATATTTGCTCATCCGAAAATGTTTCTTTGATTGACCCTCCTTCAGCTACATGGTCCCGACTTTCTAATCTGGACAAATGATCGGCCACTTGATTTTCTGTCCCTTTTCGATCTCGGATCTCTAAGTCAAATTCTTGCAAGAGGAGGACCCAACGAATCAGCCTCGGCTTGGCGTCTTTCTTTTCAAATAAGTATCTGATAGCTGAATGATCTGTGTAGACGATGACTTTGGTTCCCACTAGATAGGATCTGAACTTGTCAAACGCCCACACCACTGCAAGCAACTCCTTTTCAGTCACTGTATAATTCATCTGAGCTGGATTCATAGTTTTGCTTGCATAATAAATGGAGTGAAAGATTTTATCCCTCCTTTGCCCCAACACCGCTCCAATTGCTATGTCACTTGCATCGCACATCAACTCAAATGGTTGTGCCCAATCGGGGCCAATGATAATTGGTGCAGTCACCAATCTTCCCTTCAGCTCCTCAAATGCTTTCAGACATGCATTATCAAACTTGAAGGTAACATCTTTCTCTAGAAGCCTGCACAAAGGAGAAGAAATTTTCGAAAAATCTTTAATGAAACGACGATAAAAACCTGCATGACCCAAGAAACTGCGAATGCCTTTGATGGATGTCAGTGGGGGCAATTTTTCAATCGTCTCCACCTTTGCTTTATCCACCTGTAGACCATCTTTTGAAACCTTGTGCCCCAAAACTATACCTTCACGTACCATGAAATGGCACTTTTCCCAGTTTAGCACCAAGTTCGTCTCTTCACACCTAGCTAGCACTTTATCAAGGTTCATCAAACAACTATCAAAAGAACATCCAAACACAGAAAAATCGTCCATGAATACTTCTACAAATCTTTCAACCATGTCAGTAAAAATAGCCATCATACACCTTTGAAAAGTCGCAGGTGCATTACAAAGACCGAAGGGCATTCTCTTGAACGCATACGTGCCATAAGGACATGTAAATGTAGTTTTCTCTTGGTCTTCTGGGGCTATAGCAATCTGATTATACCCCGAATAACCATCCAGGAAACAGTAGTATTCCTGGCCAGCTAATCTATCAAGCATTTGGTCAATAAAGGGAAGGGGAAAGTGGTCTTTCCGGGTGGCATTGTTCAGTTTTCTATAATCTATGCAAATTCTCCATCCAGTGACAGTTCTTGTAGGAATTAAGTCATTATTTTCATTAACTACTACGGTTATCCCCCTTTCTTCGGCACACATTGAACGGGGCTTACCCATTTACTATCAGAGATTGGAAATACAATACCTGCATCAAGCCACTTAATCACTTCTTTTCTTACCACTTCTTTCATGATTGGATTTAGTCGGCGTTGGTGCTCTACACTTGGCTTGTGTCCGTCCTCCATGAGGATTTTGTGCATGCAGAAAGCTGGACTAATGCCTTTAATGTCAGACATTGTCCACCCAATTGCTCGCTTGTGCTCACGTAGCACCCTTAATAGCTTTTCTTCCTGTAATTTAGACAAGTGAGAAGAAATAATAACAGGTAAAGTGTCAGAACTTCCCAAATAAGCATATTGAAGGTGAGGGGGTAGGGGTTTAAGTTCCAATTTTGGAGCTTTTTCAATTGACGGCTTTGGTGGGGGGCCACTTGGCCTATTCAGGGGCTCAAACGGGATTATTCCTTGCATGTAAGCACATGATGCATCTAAGATATGCATCATCTCCTCAACCTCATCATCCATCTCCAAGCTATCAAACATCATGATTGCTTTTTCTAGAGAATCGTCTAGATATACACTCGTGTCAAGAAGTTTCTCATCCACCTCCACAACAGATATCATAGAGAGCTCCTCATAGTGGCGGGGAAGTTGGATTGCTTTGTAGACATTGAAGACTGCTTCCTCGTTGTCCACCCTCATAATCATTTTCCCTTCTCTCACTTTAATTATTGCATCACCAGTAGCCAAGAGAGGTCGTCCCAATATGATTGGAACTTGTTCATCAGCCTCGAAGTCTAGAATAATGAAGTCAGCTGGGAAGATGAATTTTCCAATTTGCAGCAGCACATCTTCAATCACTCCTTCGGGGTAGGCTATGGACCTATCAGCTAATTGCAACATCACAGTGGTTGGTCTCGGAGCTCCCAGACCCAATTGCTTAAACAAGGATAAAGGCATCAGATTTATGCTTGCACCCAAATCACAAAGAGCACGTCCCACGTCAATATTACCGATTCGCACTGGAATGGTGAAGCTGCCAGGATCCTTAAGCTTTTGGGGAAGCTTGTTTTGGACCCTTGATGTGCACTCCTCAGTAAGTGCAACCGTCTCGAACTCAGTCAATTTCCTCTTGTGAGCCACTATGTCTTTTATGTACTTAGCATACTTTGGAATTTCACGAAGTACATCCACTAATGGAATATTTAATTGAACCTGACTCAACATAGAGAGAAATTTGTTGAACATGCGATCGTCATTCTTTTTCTGCAATCTTTGGGGGAAAGGTGGTGGTGGCCTTGTAACCTCCATTCGCTCTGAACTTGCATCATTTTCCTTTGACTCTTGTATTGCCTTAGGTGTCAGCTCCCCCTCAGGTATAGGTTTTTCCTTTATCTTCTTTGGCACTTCCTCTAGTTCCCTCCCGTTTCTAAGTGTAACTGCATTAACTTGAGGGTTCTTCTCTGTATCACTGGGAAGTGAGCCTGTAGGTCTAGTATTTTGGTTTGCTGCTAACTGCCCCATTTGCCTCTCAAGATTTCTGAAATCGGTCCTAAGCTGTTGATTGTCTAGCAACAACTTTTTCAGCAAGTCATTCGTACTTTCTTCCATTTGTTGGGGTGGCTTCTGAGGTTGAGTAAAATTTCCTTGAGGCCTATACTGATTCTGATTCTGTTGATTTCCGCCCCATGAGAAGTTAGGATGATTCCTCCAGTTTGGGTTGTAAGTGTTCCCATATTGTGCATGTTGATTCATAGAACCTCTGTTTTGTTGCCCCACATAGTATATAGATTCAGGATTCGTGGGGCACATGTCAATCATATGACTGTCTCCGCATAGTTCGCAACAAATAGACATCTGCTGTACATGTTGCATTTGTTGTGTTGTCATTCTATTCATCTGATTTGCCAATTTTGCTATATCGGCTCTCATGGCGGAAAAGTCATCAAGCTCAATCAACCCGGCTGCCTTCTGTTTAATTCCCCTTCTTGAATCCCCCTCTCCTTGCCAATTATGGTCATTAGCAGTGAAGTTATTTAGCAAGAGTTGTATTTCACTATACGGCCTTGCCATGCAACTACCCCCACAAGCTGAGTCAAGATTCATCTTTGATGCTTCATCTAACCCATCAACAAAAGTGTGACCCAATACCTCATCAGTTTGACAATGATGCGGGCAGTCTCTGAGTAGCTTCTTGTATCTTTCCCAAGCTTGACGAAGTGTCTCGCCATCCCATTGTTGGAACCCAAGAATTTGGCTCCTCAGCGACTTTGTCTTCTTAGTTGGGAAAAACTTGATCAGGAATTTCCTTGCTAGATCATCCCAAGTGTGGATAGAGTTCGCGGGCTCCTTTTGCAACCATTCCTTAGCTTCCCCCAACAGTGAAAAAGGAAATAGTGTCAGCCTGACATAGTCCTTGGAAACGTTCGGATAATTGTAAGTGTCCGTAATTTCCAAGAAGTTCTGAATATGCCTCTGCGGGTCCTCATGAGATAGACCCACATATTGTCCTGTGGACTGAATCAGCTGTACCATGTACTGTTTGAGTTCAAAATGCCCAGTGATATCAGGCTTCACAATAGCCTGAGTCATATTCGCAAGATTGGGCCTTGCGGCTTCAATCACCGGACGCTCTTCATTGCCTGCCATCTCTATTGGCTGTGGTTGAACTGCGATGTCCAACTCTCTTTCTATTGTCGTTCTAGCTTCGAGTTCCCTTCTCACTCTATGTAGTGTTCGTTTGATTTCTGGATCAAGAGGAATGAGGTTGTTTGCACTTCTACTCCTCTGCATTCGAGAGAAGATCCTGCGTTGACACAAACAAGGCAAACTGAAAATTAAAACTTGAACAAATATCTAATAAAAGCTTAACTTAGTCACGTAGCTAATTTCTAAGTCCCCGGCAACGGCGCCAAAAACTTGTCGGGTCCAAACACATTCACGCAAGTATACGTGGTCGTCAAGTAATAAAGTAGTGAATAAAGTATCGTTCCCACGAAGACTTATGATTAACTTTTGACTAATTCAAACTCGAATAGCTTATTGATTCAAGATATTTCTAACAAAATATATAATTTTCTAAATTACTACCTAAAGACTATCAAATAATGAATTGCTAAGAATTAAACACAACACTTAAATAGTTTTGAATAACAATCAATAGGATATAATATTTCAGGGTCACGGGTCATCTAACATTCATGTTGCATTCTTAGTTTAAAATAACTAAATGATTTATCTGAATTGTTGATTCACAGGGTTAATTTCACTCGTAAGAATCTGTCGAGTTCTTACTCGCCTATTCAAGTTAACTTAATACCTATATGTCTATGGAATTAAGTTTAACAAGAACGCATTTACAATTCCTGTATTGCAACCGAGTAAGGTAATTAGGTATATGTCTATCCTAATCGTGAATCCGTTCCCCGATGCCCGGGTTTGAGAACTTACTCTATTTACTTCTATATGCAATCTAGGGTTCCCACTTTCGAGTTCAACTCTAAATTCGTAGATAGTATTTCACTGTTAGCTACTCAGCAAAATAATTAAAAACAGAATTAAATAAACAACCCAATATGATAACCCCAACATCGTCAAATTAAACTTCAAACGTCAACATTTATGTATACCCATGACCCTAGAACAATAGGGTTCTTAGCCGCTCATATTCAGGCAATCATCCAAAATTTCATAAGAGTGCATAAGAATCAATAAAAGAAAGAGAGAATAAGAACTCAAGACGAATTCCGTGGTTTTAGAACTTGGTTATAGCTTCTCTTCCTTCTCCGATCTATCCGCCACTAAAAAAAAGTGTTTTTAAGCTTATATATTGCGTCCAAAAGTCGTGGGCTAGAGTTCTCCTAACCCTAGTCCAAATCGGCTTCAGGGGTTGATGCTAAGGTGGATGCGACGCATCCACCTCGTCCTCCATTTCTTAACTTTGCATGTGAGGGTGGACGCGACGCATCCACCTTCTCTTCTACTTCCCAGTTTTGCGGATGCTATGGCGGACGCTATGGGCCGACTTCACTGCCAAGGGTGCACGAAAGATGATGTTTTTATCACGTCTGATTGACCTCAAATTTTACACACAAGTCATAATTGATATTACCGACCTACTCAAACTTCCGGAATTGGAATCCGACCCAGATATCAAAAAGTCCACTCCCGGTCAAACTTCTCAAAATTATCCAAATTTCCAACTTTCGCCAAATTACCCCAAAATGACCTACGGACCTCCAAATCCACTTTCGGATGCGCTCACAACACCAGAATCACCATACGGAGCTATTCCCAGGCTCGGAATCCCAAACGAACATAGATAACATTGAAATGCACTTCAACCCAAATTTATGGAATGCTTCCAAAATGCTAACTTCCACTATAGGTGCTGAAACGCTCCCGGGGCATCCAAAACTCGATCCGAACATACGCCTAAGTCCAAATTTATCATACGAACCTGTTGGAACTTCAAATCCCGATTATGGGATCGTTTACTCAAAAATCCAACCTTAGTCAATTCTTCCAACTTAAAACTTCCGAAATGAGAATTTTCTTTCCAAATCAACTCTAAACTTCCGAAATTTCAATTCCGACTACGCGTACCAGTCATAATACCTGAAGTGAAGTTGCTCATGGCTTCAAACTGCTAAATGATGCGCTAGAGCTCAAAACGACCGGTCGGGTCATTACAGAAACTTTATTAATAATACATGTTTTTTTTAAAAACAAATTTGGCTCAAAATTGCGACTGATTCAGTAGCTCAATTACGCAGAAAATACCGCAGAAATATTTTTTATGGTTTGCAACTTAATTAGTCGCAAAAATTTAAATTAAAAAAAATTAAATGTTTCGACTGATTTGGTCAGAATCTGCAATAAAAATGAGGTCTAACTGGTCAATGGGATTTCTGACCGAATCAGTCGCAATTTGAAAATTCAAATTTCAATTTTGCGACCGATTCGGTCACAAATCTATTTTTATTACAACCCTAACCCGTTTTTTCTTCTTTCTTCTTTCTTTTCTAATTTTTTTTCCTATCCTCCCCTCTTCTCTTCTGCCCTCACCCGCTCTATTTCTTGATTTTCTCCTCTAATCTAAGCATATAAGGTACAGTTTCCCTCTCTCTCACTCTCACTCTCCCTCACCCGCTCCATTTCCCCATCCAACCCCCCCCCCCCCCCCCAAATATATTTTTCCCAAGTTGTTTAACTCATTTTTGGTGCATGAATTCAGCGGCTCATCTCCCCTCCGGTGGTGGTTCGGCAGCAGATATGTTGGTCGTTTTCCATGTTTTTTTAGCAAAATAGTATGTATAAATTAGCTATATAATTTTCAATATAGTATAGATAAATTTGCAATAATTTTTGCAATATATTATGTATATAGTGACTTGTTAAAAATTTACTTGTTTAGATTAATGTAATGATCCGGCCGATCATTTTGAGTATTATAACTCAGTCCCCCCATTTACTGCTCAATTTATGCTTTATAATTGTTATGTGACTCACCGGAGTGGTTAGTTCGGGTCCGGTGAGGTTTTGGAATGAATTGGGACACTTAGTTCCAAGGTTTAAAGTTTAAGTTGAAATAGTGACCGGATGTCGACTTATGGGTAAACGACCCCGGAATAGAATTTTGATGATTCCAATAGCTCCGTAGGGTAATTTTGAATTTGGAAGTCCATAGTGGAGTTAGGCTTGAAATGGCGAAAGTTGAATTTTTTGGAAATTTTGACCGGGGTGTTGACTTTTTGATATCGGGGTCGGAATCCAATTCTGAAAATTTTCATAGCTCCGTTATGTCATTTATGACTTGTGTGCAAGTTTTGAGGTCAGTCGGACTTGATTTGATAGATTTCAGCATCGAATGTAGAAGTTGGAAATTCTTAAGTTCCTTAAGCTTGAATTGGGGTATGATTCGTAGTTTTAGCATTGTTTTGTGTGATATTGTAAATTTATTTATGATTTGGGACTACGAGGCGGTACCTCGGGAGTGCCATTGTTGATATTTTCTCATTGGTGTACTTGTCTTGATTGTTTTGTATTTTCCCTAAATATGTAAATTTTTATTTTTCTTCCGTGAGGTGTTATTTGCCCTTATTCTGTGTAGTTAAAATTTGACATAATCCTTACTTGATTCATTCCTATTGTCATTATTATTATTTTATTGTTAAACTTTTTCGCCGTGTCTTTTATAATTTTCAGAAGGGCCTGACCTGACCTCGTCACTACTCTACCGAGATTAGGCTTGTGACTTACTGGGTACCATTGTGGTGTACTCATACTACTCTTCTGCACATCTTTTTGTGCAGATACAAGTACTTCCTATCAGACCAGGTATCAGTGAGCTAGCCGTACGCGGAGATTTCAAGGTATATCTGCCAGCGTCCACAGACCTCGGAGTCCCCTTCTATCCTTATTATGTTGTTTCCTTATTCTCTTTAGACTCTGATGTATAGAGATGCTTAGTATTTCTCTTTGAAGCATGTGACTTATTTCTACCGGATTTTGGGATTTGTAACCATTTTGAATTGCAATTTTTATTTATTTATTTCATATGCTGAGATTTGAGTTTCAGTTTTAGATTCCGTTGCTCCGTATAATTGATAGACTTACCTAGTCTTAGAGACTAGGTGCCATCACGATATCCTACAGAGGGAATTTGGGGTCGTGACACATCAATACTTAGACAATTGTGAGTGCTTGAGCTTGATTTAGGAGTAGATGGGGTTCTCCGTTGATGTAGTGCTAAGTTCTAGAACATCTTGCTTTAGGGTAAATTAGAGCCGACTGTGGAGGAGCTAAAAGCTACTGGGTTTCTTTGATTTTCTCGCTAAATTTTCTACTTTTCACTCCACATTTGAAAGTATGTGTGCCTCTTTCTGTTAGTATGATGTATAGTCAATTTTTTCCTTTGATTTGTGACTTGGGTTTGAATATATTCTGAAAATAGTTTAGGATTATGAGAATAACAATGTTTGCTTGCTATGGAAATGGAGGTTCATACTGTTACATACCGCATTTCGTACGTTAAATTTTTGGTATAAGTTAATCGACGTAAGCTCAGAAATCAGGTTATTTTTGAGGATATAAGTATTTATGTTTTTTGTAACAAGTGATAAGTCAGTGCCGTAAAGATTAGAGGGTAAACAAATCAAAGAATGAGTATTCGTTGAAGTTTGTCAATTTGTGATAAAATACAGTCCAAGCTATAATACATGGTATTTATGGACTAATGCCTTACAAGGTACCACACGACCATGATTGTAAGGTATATAAAGTATGTTAAAAGTGATTAATATTTTAAGTAATTTGAGATAATTTTTAATTATGTGGATACTTGGTTAATTATTAATTTTTAATGGGTGATTAACAAGGTAATTAGAAATTTGTGGATAAATATTGGGGGGAAACACTACCCCCACGTGGAAGCAAGTGAAAAATGGATCAAAAACCTAAATGGCGACTCTTTGGCTAGGTGGATAAGTGGCATATTTAGTGGATGTTGGCAAATTAATCCTTATCAAGTGGGCCCCACAACCACTATGATAAGAGTAGCTTCAACATGACTTACAATTCTTATGAACCCCTACAATGTGCAATGGATGGATATCTCTACAAAGTAACGGATGTAGCTTCAACAAAAAATCTTATGAACCCCTACAATGTGCAACGTGACTTACAATTCTAAGGGAGCCCGGTATAACCTTTCTCAAGAATATCATACAGATATTTTCCTTCTTCGATCTCACTGTTACGTGTTTTGTCACCATTAATGTGTGTTAGAGGGATTGTCAAGATAATCAGCTCAGGTATGTTAAGGCTATCCATTCTTTCCTTTTGGCATGATTCATATGATACAAACGAAACGAGCAAACACACAACTTTCATAAATATCTCTATTCGTAGAAGCACTAGGGGTGCCTATGTTATTGAATTCCCATATGTCTTATTATTATATCTTTTGTTCATGGGTCTCAGAAAAATACGTAATTGATAAAGTTTATCCGAAGACATATTGATCTTATAATATTTCGAGAAATCTATGCATTTCATTCATTTATACATGTACATTAACCCTTGACCAGATGGTGTTATATACGCATATATTATATGTATATGGTATATGGGAAAATGTTACGACGTTATATATGCACCATCACTTGATCAGTTTGTATACGCTGATGATTTTGCCCACAGAGGCCTAGATGATATGACGGGATACCCTCAGAGACCTTGATGATGTTATGTACACATATACCTATGCATGATACGACATTTATACGCACATGCATGACTTTATAAACATTTCAGGATTCACAAAGTTATTTAGACTTATGGGCGGATTCCTTTACTCCATGTTTCATTTATGTCTTTTATGTACTGATTTTCATGCCTTACATACTCGGTACATTATTCATACTGACGCCCCTATTTCTCGGTGTCTGCGTTTCATGCCCGCATGTTCAGGTAGACAGGTTGACGGTCCCCTTTTTTAGGATCCTTGATCAGTGAGAGTTGGTGTGCTCCACTTGATCCGGAGCTATTATTAGTTTTGGCACGCTATTATTGTATGTAGATATGGGTACGACGGGGCCCAGTCCCATCCTTCATATAATTGTACACTCTATTAGAGGTCTGTAGACAGTCATGTATAGTTGAATAATATGTGGCCTTGCCGGCTTCTAGTTTTCTATTGCAGCCTTGTCGGCTCGCCCTACCGTATTTCGCATGTATATGTATATATGTCTTTTGGATATGTTTTCCTCACGTATGTTATTCAAGTGATTCAACAATTTAATGACAGATGTTATTCATGACCTACCCTCAAGTCATGTTTATATCTTAGACACATGCTTAGGCGTGTTCGACATGTAGGACTCGGGCACTCGTCACGACCCATCGATTTGGGTCGTGACAAAAGTGGTACTAGAGCAGTTCTGTCCTATGGTTGTCTACAGACCGTGTCTAGTAGAGTTTTGTTTATGAGTGTGCTATGCACCATATTTATAAACATGGGGCTACAAGACATATAGGATATTATTCTCCTTTCTTATCTTAGATTGTGCGATATAAGGATTTATTTCTCTAACGATATGTTATGTTTTCAGCGATGCCTAAGAAGGTTACATCTGCCCATAAGGGTAAGTCCGTGGCTGATGAGACTACTAGTCGGGTTCCACGAGTTACCAACTTTCGGGGAGAGTCTCATAGTGAGATTCCATCTCAGACTTCACATACCCCGCCCTATCCAGAGGAGCTCCGAGAGGAACCAGCTCCAGCGCCCCCCCTGTACAACTAGCTCCTCAGCCAGATGCACCGAGGCAGGAGATGAGAGATGATATTTAGCTATTGACTCGATTAGTAGCCGCACAATTTCGGCATCAAGAAGTAGGTATTGGTCATGCAGATAGGGCCATCAGTGCGAGAGTTTATGATTTTATTAATTTGGACCCTCCGATATTCCCTAGAGCAGATCCAAATGAGGAACCTTAGGTATTTATCGATAGGATGCAAATGACTTTAAGGGTAATGAAGGCTACTGCGACTGAGTCAGTTGAGCTAGCTTCCTATAGACTTTAGGATGTTACAGTTAATTAGTACGAGTCTTGGGAGTTATCTAGAGGTAAGGATACCCCTCTAGTGGTATGTCATGAGTTTACAGAGGCTTTTCTTTGTCATTATCTTCCACCATAGCTTAGACGAGCTAGAGTTGATAGGTTCTTGACCCTTCGGTAGGGTAATATGAGTGTTCGAGAGTACAACCTTCAGTTTGATTGTTTGGATAGGTATGCTCCCATTATTTTAGCTAAGATGGAGGATCGGGTTCACCGGTTCGTGATGAGGTTGGAGCCGCACCTACTTAACAACTGTATGTTGGTCTCACTTCAGCCAGGCATGTATATTTATCGTATTCATGCATACGCTCAGGGTGTGAATGAGCGTAAGTAGAAGCAGAGGGCCGATCGTGAGCATGATAGGGGCTAGAGTAAGAGAGCGAGATCTTCGGGTCCTTCTGGTGAGTTTCGAGGTGGTCAGAGACAACAATACACGAGGTATCCAGCCCAGCCATGAGATAGCGTACCCCATCAGTTTGTCGGTAGGAGATTTGATCGTTCCAAATATTCAAGGCCTAGTCAGAATTACATGACCTCAAATTCTCAGTATAGGGGTGAGTCAATTCAGATGAGGCCGCCCTTGCCACGATGTGTTCAGTGTGGTAAGCAACATGCCGGGCAGTGCCATAAGAGGTTGGGTATTTGTTATACTTGCGGTTATCCAGGCCACGTTATAAGAGATTGTTTGTATAGGGGTAAGTCAATTCAGATGAGGCCGCCCTTGCCACGATGTGTTCAGTATGGTAAGCAGCATGACAGGCAGTGCCATAAGGGGTTGGGTATTTGTTATACTTGTGGTTATCCAGGCCACGTTATGAGAGATTGTATAACGAGAGGTGGTGCAAGTATAGTTCATCCAGCGGGATCTGTAGCTGGTTTGTTATCATTAGTACGCCTCCCTAGGCAAAGTTCACAAGCACCAATCGGTCGTGGTAGAGGAAAAGGTGGAGTATCTAGCTTGAGCGGTCCTCAGAACCGCATTTATGCATTAGCAGGTCAACATGATCAGGAGTCATCACTTCTTGTTATGCCAACGTTGATTGTAGATCAAAGATGGTTCGATTCCAGTTTCCAGGGGAGCCTGTTTTGGAGTGGAAAGGTAATACGACATCGCCGAGAGGTAGGTTTATTTCCTATCTCAAGGCAGGGAAGATGATTAGAAAGGGCTATATTTATCACTTAATTCGGGTATAAGATGTGAAAGTAGAGTCACCAACCATTCAATCTATCCCTGTGGTTAATGCGTTTCCCGATGTTTTCCCTGATAAGCTTCTGGGTCTTCCGCCAGAGCGAGAAATTGAGTTTACTATTGACCTATTACCAGATACTCAGCCAATATCTATTCCTACCTATAGAATGGAACCTGCAGAGTTGAGAGAGTTGAAGGAGAAACTAAGGGGCTTGTTGAAAAAGGCTTTATCATACCTAGTACATCACCGTGGGGAGCACCTGTGTTATTTGTAAGGAAGAAAGATGGTTCCTTTGGATGTGTATTGATTATAGATTGTTGAATAAGGTGATGATCAAGAATAAGTACCCTCTTCCGATGATTGATGATTTATTTGATCAGTTGTAAGGTGCCAAGTATTTCTCGAAGATAGACTTGAGGTCCGGGTACCATCAGGTAAGGGTTAAGGAGAAAGATATTCCAAAGACAATATTCAGGACCAGATACGGTCACTTTGAGTTTCGTGTTATGTCATTCGGTTTGACCAATGCCCCAGCAGTATTCATAGACTTGATGAACCATGTGTTGAGACCCTTTATAGATCTGTTCGTGATTGTATTTATCGATGATATATTGGTTTACTCCCATTCAAAGGCTGAGCATGCATATCATTTGCGTACGGTGCTTAGAGTTCTACAAAAATATAAGTTGTATGCAAAACTCTCTAAATGTGAATTCTGGTTGAATTCTGTAGCTTTCCTTGGACATATTATTTCAGGTGAGGATATCCGGGTTGATACCTAAAAGATTGAGGTAGTGAAGACTTGACCTAGACCCACGACACCGATAGAGGTTCGTAGTTTCCTCGGTGGAAGGTTATTATATGAGATTCGTAGAGGGATTTTCTTCTCTTTCAGCTTCATTGACAAAGTTGACTAAGAAAGGAGCTAAGTTGCAATGGACTGATGCTTGCAAGCGGAGTTTCCAGGCATTGAAGGACAGATTAACTTCAGCACCGGTTCTAACACTCCCAGAGGGAACCGATGGTTATGCTATCTATTGTGACGCTTCGGGCATTGGATTGGGTTGTGTACTGATGCAACATGGTAAGGTTGTAGCTTATGCTTCTAGACAACTAAGAAAGCACGAGAAGAATTACCATACCCACGATTTAGAGTTAGCCGCGGTGATTCATGCACTAAAGATGTGGAGGCACTATTTGTATGGCATTCATGTTGATATCTATACGAATCATAAAAGCCTTCAGTATATCTTCAAGCAAAAGGAATTGGTTTTACGTCAAATGAGATGGTTGGAGCTACTGAAAGACTATGGCATTGATATTTTATACCATCCAGGGAAGGCGAATGTAGTAGCCGATGCCCTTAGCCATAGATCTATTAGTAGACTATCATATTTACAACCAGAGAAGAGGGTGATATCCCATGAGATTTATTAGCTAGCTAGTCTTGGAGTTCGATTACTGGACTCAAGTGATACCAGAGTTACTATTCAGGACACGACAACATCCTCTTTAGTATCTGAAGTGAAGGAACACCAGTACGAGGATCATGTGTTAGCTCATTACAGGGATACAACCCCTCAGAAGGAGAAAACACCATTTATGATTATAGGAGACGAAGTCCTTAGATATTGAGGATGATTATGTGTCCCTAATGTTGCAGGGCTGCGCCAGCAGGTTATGGGAGAGACTCACTATTCTCGTTATTCTGTCCATCCAGGAGAAACAAAGATGTATCATGATATCAGGGAAATATATTGGTGGGACAGAATGAAAAAGGATTTAGCGGAGTTTGTTGCTTAGTGCCCTAACTGCCAGCAGGTTAAGATTGAGCATAAAAAACCCGGTGGATTATTGCAGGCTATAGAGATTCCGACTTGGAAGTGGGAAGTAATTAATATGGATTTCGTCATAGACTTACTGCGTACCCAGTGTAAGTTCGATTCTATATGGGTGAGTGTTGATAGACTTACAAAATCAGCCCATTTTCTGCCCGTTGGGACTACATATTCCGGAGAGGATTATGCAAGGATTTATAATAAGGAGATAGTACGAATTCATGGTGTCCCTATATCTATTATCTCGCATAGAGGTGCTCAGTTTACATCTAATTTCTGGAAGTCATTCCAAAAAGGATTGGGGACTCAGGTAAGTCTTAGTACAACATTTCATCCCAGACAGACGGACATGCTAAGCGTACTATTCAGACACTGGAGGATATGTTACAGACTTGTGTGATAGACTTCAAGGGTAGTTGGGATGATCATCTGCCGCTTATTGAGTTCGCGGATAATAATAGCTATCATTCCAGTATTCATTCCAGTATTCAGATGGTTCGATATTGGGGAAACTAAGTTAGTAGGACCAGAGTTGGTACAACAGGCAATCAAGAAGATTGGGCTTATACAGGAAAGGCTATTAGCAGCTTAAAGCTGTCAGAAGTCTTATGCGGATAATCGACGACGAGACTTGGAGTTACAGGTTGACGACTGGGTATTCCTAAAGGTATCACTGATGCAAGGCGTTGTGAGGTTCGGTAAGAAAGGAAAACTTAGCCCTCGGTACATTGGACCATATAAGATCATATGCAAGGTAGGCCAGGTAACATATGAGTTAGACTTGCCTTCTGACTTGGAGTCTGGACATCCAGTCTTTCATGTGTCTATGCTCCGTAAATATATCGAACATCCTTCCAAAGTTGTGTCAGTTGACGATGTTCATGTCACAGAGTAGCTATAATATGAGGAAACTCCCATTGCTATACTATATGGACAAGTTTAGAGATTGAGGACTAAATACGTAGCTTCGGTGAACGTACTTTGGAGAATCAATAATGTGGAAGAAATGGCTTGGGAAGCCAAAGAAGACATGAAGTCTAGGTATCTCCACTTGTTTCCTCTTCCAGAGGAGGATTCGACTGAGACATCACAGCCTTAAGATTCTTGTATAGATTCTTGTGTTAGTTATTGTCATTGGTCGCGTGAGGCTATTGTGGTTATTGATGATTGTGGCCCTTTGTGGCATTGAATTATTAAGTTTTCTACAGGAAGGGTTGGTAATAGTAGTGTTACAAAGGTGACTCAGCCAAAATTTCTATAGATCCCTGGGAGTTAAACATTTGAGGATGAATGTTTCTAAGGGGGGAAGGATATTACATTCCGCATTTCGTACGTTAAAATTTCACCATAAGTTAATCGACGTAAGCTTGGGAGTGAGATTAGTTTTGAACTTATAAGTATTTATGTTATTTGTAACAAGTGATAAGTGAGTGCTGTGAAGATTAGAGGGTAAACAAATCAAATAATGAGTATTCATTGAAGTTTGTCAATTTGGGATAAAATACGGTCCAAGCTATAATACCTGGTATTAATAGACTAGTGCCATACAAGGTACTACATGACCATGATAGTAAGGTATATAAAGTATGTTATAAGTGATTAGTATTTTAAGTAATTTGATATAATTCTTAATTATGTAAATAATTAGTTAATTATTAATTTTTAGTGAGAGATTAACAAGGTAATTAGAAATTTGTGGATAAATATTGGGGGAAAACACTACCCCCACGTGGCAGCAAGTGAAAAATGGATCAAAAACATAAATAGTGACTCTTTGGTTAGGTGGATACGTGGCATATTTAGGGAATGTTGACAAATTAATCCTTATCAAGTGGGCCCCACAACCACTATGAAAAGAGTAACTTCAACGTGACTTACAATTATTATGAACCCCTACAATGTGCAATGGATGGATATCTTTACAAAGTAATGGATGTAGCTTTAACAAAAATTCTTATGAACCCCCACAATGTGCAATGTGACTTACAATCCTAAGGGAGTCCGGTATAATCTTTCTCAAGAATATCATATGAATTTTTTCCTACTTCGATCTCGCCGTTACCTATTTTGTCGCGATTAACGTGTGTTAGAGGGATTGTCTAGAGAAACGGCTCAGGTATGTTAAGGCTATCCCTTCTTTCCTTTTGGCATGATTCATATGATACAAACGAAAAGAGCAAACGCACAACTTTCATAAATGTCTCTATTCGTAGAAGTACTAGAGGTGCCTATGTTCTTGAATTCCCATGTGTCTTATTATTAAATCTTCTGTTCATGAGTCTCGAAAAAATGCGTAATTGATAAAGTTTATCCGAAGACATATTGATCTTATGACATTCCGAGAAATCTTATTAACTTACTTCTTATGCATTTTATTCATTTATATATGTACATTGACCCATGACTAGATGGTGTTATATACGCGTATATTATATGTATATGGGATATAGGAAAAGGTTACGACATTATATACACACCACCACCTGATTAGTTGGTATACGTTGATGATTTCGCCCACAGAGACCGAGATGATATGACAAGATGCCCTCAGAGGCTTGATGATGTTATGCATACATATACCTATGCATGATACGACATTTATAGACTTTATAAATATTTCAGCATTCACAAAGTTATTTAGACTTACGGGCGGATTCCTTTACTCCATGTTTCATTTATGTCTTTTATGTACTGATTTTCATGTCTTACATACTCGGTACATTATTCGTACTGACGTCCCTATTTCTCGGGGCCTGCGTTTCATGTCCGCGGGTATAGGTAGAGAGGCTGACGGTCCCCCTTTTTAGGATTTTTGATCAGCGAGAGTTGGTGTGCTCCACTTGATCGAGAGCTGTTATTAGTTTTGGTACGCTATTTGTGTATATAGATATGGGTACGACGGGGCCCAGTCCCGTCCTTCATACAATTGTACACTCTATTAGAGGTCTGTTGACAGTCATGTATAGTTGAATAACATGTGGCCTTGTCGGTTTCTAGTTTTGCTATAGCACCCTTGTCGGCTCGCCCTACCGTATTCCGCATGTATATGTATATATGTCTTTTAGACATGTTTTCCTCACGTATGTTATTCACATGATTCAGCAGTTTAATGACAAATGTTATTAATGACCTACCCTTAATTCATATTTATATCTTAGACGCATGCTTAGGGGTGTTCGACAGGTAGGACTCGGGCACCCGTCATGGCCTATCGGTTTGGGTCGTGACACATACCACTGAAAAAATCGACAAGAATTTGATGCCGAATAAAGACTACATCCAAATAATCATCGTCTAGGATTTGCAATAGTCCATGCAACTTTTAAAAGAATGCAACTTTTAAAAGAGCCGACTTACCACATCTACAAAAAATATCCATCTTATTTCTTTCAAGTAAAAAATGATTGTTATTTGGGCAAAAATAAAAGTCAAAAATGGCTTTTATGGAATTGGAACGACAAAGGAAGAAAGTGAGAAGAAAGAAAATGGTGAAAAATTAGAAAGAATAGAATAAATAAGAGTGAGAATGGGGTTGTTACCGTTGGGGTCTTAATTTTTGGGGAAAGATTAATTTATTACCGTTAGGGGATAGGAAAGGATTGGGAAAGGGAAATGTTAAACTGATGTGGCAAACAAATACAGTCCCACGCACACTCAGTCATTTAAAACAACTTTCAGTGCCATGTGGCAGGTTAGGGGGTAATAATATCTGGAAAATTAAGTGTAGGGTGATAATTAAAATCACGTATAGTTAAGGTGTACGCTCGTTAAAAAGGGTCAAGATTAGGGTTTTAATCTATTCAACCTATAGTATTTCCTTAGTATCCTTTACATTTTATGGACTTTTAGGATATAAATTATGACAAAGACATGAGGCTTTCTCCAATGAAAGAATCATGTATTTTTTACGTGTAAAATTTCAACCTGGCCTTGTATGACTTCTGTATGACATTTGGATCTAAAGTTAACAAATAACTTTGGACGACTTATAATAATCCTGAAGTTATGCAAGATTATATATGTTAATTATTAACTTTTTTTTTAGTGTCGGTGAAAAATTATGCAATTAGCACCATTAATCTCGTAATCTAATTTATTGATGATATACACGATAAGATTTTGAGAACATTCCTTAGGTAACTTCCATCAATTCTCACAGCTCAACATTTGGTTGCTAGACATGCATAGAAATTAAATCTCCTCTTTTTGGGATCGTTGATTATCGGGATAAGGCTACTAATCCCGAAATAAAAAATGTGATTGTGTATTTATCTTATATTTGGTTATGAGTATCATCTTGATGGAATAAATTTTATATTAAAATGGTGGGATTAACTATTCCATTAAGAAGATGGGATAGCTAATCCCCGGAAATATCCTAGCCCATGTGATATTCTTGTTTATTTCACTTGGTAACCAAACGACCCCGTTGCTAGAGATGATGAAGCTTATAAAAGTTCTCAAAATACCAAGTTCAACAAGGGCCTATGGAGCTTGATGTCTTGATTTAGCTTGAGGCTATGGAGCTTGAAGTCTTGATTTAGCTTGGGCTTAAGGAGTTTGATGTCTTGATTTAGCTTGGGCGTAACGAGTTTGATGTCTTGATTTAATTCTAAAAAGTACTGATTTTTTTTTCTATACACTATTTTAAACTTTATTATCAAAATTATCCCAGTTTTGAAATTTACCAAAGACCTAAATACGTTTTAGTTACAAAACATATACATTCGTTTAAAATATACTCCTTTCTTCGGTAGATTGCCTTATTTAGACGCGCGATTTTGGGATAACTTATATTTCAGTTAGAAATTTTAGCCGTAATCATCACAGCATAATCAAGGCAACATATATGTAGAATCCTTCTATTACGCAGATTTCCTCTGGTTTTTCATAAACAAGGCAACAAACTCAAAAAAATGCTTCGGAAGAACACAATTGCAAACAATTAGCTGCGTTCTAAAGTTTTCATACGATTGCGTAATTATTTTCTCTACAATTGAATTAAATTTGTCGATATAATATCAAAATTGGCGATAATACTTCAACTCAATGGTTGGTTGGATAACTTTGGAGATACATAGATTTTGATGTTGACGGAATTATAGTCAATGAAGATTCAAATTATAGTCAAATGAATGCCGCAATTGCAGAGCATCTAATGATCGATACCTCTGTAAAAATCATAGAGATCAAATACAGTGTCAACGATACCTCTGTAAAAATCATAGAGATCAAATACAGTGTCAACGAACATTGACCTCCAAAGGAAATTCGAAACGATATGGGAGTTCGAGTGTATATGGAGATGACAAAGGAAAACAAAAATTTAGGAACGTATCTGTTGTGTATAACAGTACGTGATTTTGATTTGGAATTCAGTATGTCGAATGCAAGCACAATTGTAGCTTTTCTAGGTTTGTTTTATTTTTTTAGTAGTGGTGTTTCTTCAATATCGAGTGTACTACAAATTATATACAACTATACAATATAAAAAATATAGTTCAACCGTTAGGTCTCTAAAAACAATTGAAGTGTAACTGTTACACAATACTTAGAAAAAATAAAAGTGTGATCACATGTAACGACCCGCCAATCGTTTTAAAAGTTGTAGTCCCGTTTCCTCATTTACTGCTCATTTTGTACTTTATAACTGTTATGTGACTTGCCAGAGAAATTGGTTCGGGTTCGATGAGGTTTTTTTAGAATGAATTGGAACACTTAGTTCCAAAGTTTAAAACTTAAGTTAAAAAGGTTGGTTGGATGTCGACCTATGTGTAAATGACCCCAGAATAGAATTTGATGATTTCAACAGCTCCGTATGGTGATTTTGGACTTAGGAGCGTGATCAGAATTTTATTTAGAAGTCCGTAGTTAAATTAGACTTGAAATGGCTAAAATAGGAATTTAAGTTTGGAAGTTTGATCGGGGAGTTGACTTTATCATATCGAGGTCAAAATCTAGTTCTGAAAATTTTCATAGCTCCGTTATGTCATTTATGACTTATGTGCAAAATTTGAGGTTAATCGGACTTGATTTGATAGGTTTCGACATCGAATGTAGAAGTTGGAAATTCTTAAGTTCCTTAAGCTTGAATTGGGGTATGATTCGTGGTTTTAGCGTTGTTTTATGTAATTTGAGGTATAAAATAAGTTAGTATGATGTTTTAGGACTTGTTGGTGTGTTTGGTTGAGGTCCCGAGAGCCTCAGGTGAGTTTCGGATGGTTAACGGATCAAGAATTAAAGTTGGGAGACTGCTGAAGTTGAGTTTGCTGTTTTTTTGGTTGATCTCGTTTTTCCTTCATCTGTCAAAAATTGAGGTAAAACATTTAGGCCATGATTGAGGGTCAGGATCGAGGGCCAGGATCGACGCCATGATCAAAGCCATAATCGAGGGCCAAGATCGAGGCCATGATCGAGGGCGAGGATCGAGACCATGATCGAAGCCATGATCAAAGCCATGATCGAGGGACAGGATCGAAGCCATGATCGAGGCCATGATCGAGGGCCAGGATCGAGGCAGGATCGAGGGCAGCCTCGATATAAACTTTAAGTCATAAAAAAGGGACTTCGTCCCATTTTCCATTTTTGACAAATTGGAGCTTTGGGAGAGGCGATTTTTGAGAGATTTTCTAGGAAAAATATTGGGGTAAGTGATTCTAACTCGGATTTAGTCAATATACACGAATATATCATTGTTTTAATCATTTAATTAGTGTTTTGAGATGGAAATTTGGGGAAAAGTTTAGAAATCTCATAGAAACGAATTTTTGAGATTTCGGTGTCGATTCAGAGTCGGATTTGAGTGAAACTAGTATGGTTGGACTCGTAATTAAATGAGTTGTCGTATTTTGTATGTTTCGTCGGATTCCCAAATGTGGGTCCCACGGGCCTTTTTTGGGTTAAAGTTCGGATTTTGTTAGAAAATTTGTATTTTCATATAGAATTTTCCTATAATTTGTATTGATTGAATCAAATTAATTATGACTAGATTCGAGCCGATCGGAGTCGAAAGATCGAGGAAAAGACATACTACTTGACTGATTGAGCATGGTTTGAGGTAAGTGACTTGTCTAACCTTGTGTGTAAAAATTTTTCCTAAGACTGGTATTGATGTGATAATTGTAATGTGATAAAAGTCGTATACACGAGGTGAGGAGTGTGTACACAGGCTAAATGTGGAATATTATATCCTTAAATTATGTAAATCACTATTTCAAATTAATTAAATTAATTTATCTTGTTATATTCTTCATCATTGATCTAATTTTTATACTTTAAACTTTTTTGGCGTTTTTCTGCTAATTGTTTTACCTGTTTAGTTGAAACTTGGTTTCTTTTATTCTGTGCATTATTTGAAGGTTGAATTTCTTAAATTTAAATATTATTAATATGATGTATTTGATATTCTAAATTTGGTACGGAGGCAACACATTAAAAAATTTGAAGTATTACTTTTGCCGAGTTATTTATTCCCGAATATTTTTGTAAATTTTTTGTACTCATTGTGATTGAGCCGTGAGCTCCCTGTTGTACTAATTATTGTTGATATTGTTTATTTTGGCAAATTAAAATATTTGAGCACTTGAGGTGCAGATTGTGATAATGATACGCATGCGGTGATATAAGGTCTGGGTGTTGAAACGCATGCAGTGAGATAAGGGTGGCTTGATACGCGTGGCTAGTAGTGAAAATACTAGAAGTCATGCGGTGTAATAAGGGTGGCTAAAACGCGGGATGCTATTTCGGGAAAAATATTTTCTTTAAAAAATATTGTGAAGGCTCCCGCGGTGATATAAGAAAATGAGATATTGTGAATTTATTTATGATTTAGGACTACGAGGCGGTACCTCGGGAGTGCCCTTGTTGATATTTATTTATGGCCGCAGTTGCCTTTGATTATTGTTGTGATTTTCTTAAAGTTGAAAAAAAACAAAAAATTCTGTTTTGTTTTCGCGAGGTATTATTTGCCATTATTTTGTGTAGTTAAATGGTGACATCCTACTTACTTGATTCATTTCCATTGTCATTTTATTTTTATTATATTGTTAAACATTTCACCTTATCTTTTATTTTTCCAGTAGGGCCTGACCTGACCTCGTCACTACTCTACCGAGGTTAGACTTGGCACTTACTGAGTACCGCTGTGGTGTACTCATACTATGCTTCTGCACATAATTTTATGCAGATCCAAGTACATCCTACCAGTCCTGATATTAGTAAGCTACCCGTGTACGAAGACTTCGAGGTATATTTGCCAGCATTCGCAGACTCCAGAGTCCTCTTCTATCCTTGTTAAGTTGCTTCCTTATTTTCTTTAGACTCTGATATATAAAGACATTGAGGATAAATATTTAGAAGCTTGTGACTTATTTCTACGGGGTTTTGGGAGTTGTAATTATGTGAGTTGTGGATTTATTTATTTCATATTTCTATTGTTATTACGCATTGATAGGCTTACCTAGTCTTAGAGACTAGGTGACATCACGACATCCTTCGGAGGGAAGTTGGGGTCTTGACAAGTTGGTATCAGAGCTCTAGGTTCATAGGTGTTATGAGTCACAAGCAGGTTTAGTAGAGTCTTGCGGATCGGTACGGAGACGTCTGTACTTATCTTCGAGAGGCTATAGAACTGTTAGGAAATATTCACTTCTTTGATTCCTTATCGTGCGCATTTGTTGACTTCAAAAATTTAAACCATTGTATTTCTATTCTCTCATAGATGGTGAGGATACACACAACTGGATCCGATGATCAGACACCTGTGCCCCCTACTGGAGCCGCAAGAGGCCGGGGCCAGGCCAGAGGCCGAGGAAGACCATATGGTGTAGCCAGAGCACCTGCACAAGCTGCTGCAGCAGAGCCACTAGTAACTCCAATTGGAGAACAGACACCTGAGATGCCTGTTTCTACCCGTGCACTTTAGGAGATTCTTGCCCAGGTTTTGAGTATGTTTGGCACTCTAGCTCAGGCAGGGTTGATTCCACTTACTCCTGCCACATCTCAGGCTGGGAGAGGAGCACAGACTCCCGCCGCCCCTACTCTAGAGCCACGAGCCCAAGTTGACCATGCCCACAGAGGTTATACCAGTGCAGCCATTTGTTCCAGTTCGGCCTGAGGTTAGGATAACAGTTTCAGAGGGGGAGCAACTCAGGCTCGAGAGGTACAAGAAGTACCACCCTCCCATTTTCAGCGGTTTAGCTTTAGAGGATGCTCAGGGTTTTCTTGAGGAATATCACCGTATCCTCCGTACCATGGGTATTGTGGATTCCACTGAGGTTTCTTTCACGGCATTCCAGCTTAGAGGAGTGGCTTACCAGTGGTGGAGGGCATATGAGTTGGATAGTCCGGCTGAGGCAGCGTCACTTACTTGGACTCAATTTTCTGATATGTTCTTGAGGGAATATGTTCCTCAGAGTCTTAGAGATGCATGGCATGCAGAGTTTGAGCAGTTGTGCCAGGGTTCTATGACCATGACAGAGTATGCGGTCCGATTCAGTGATTTGGCTAGGCATGCACCAACCTTAGTTGCTACTGTTCGAGAGCGGGTTTGCAGATTTATTGAGGGTCTCTACCCTAGTATCAGATTCATTATGGCCCGAGAGGTAGAGATGGTCATCACATACCAACACGTGATTTCAATTGCTAGAAGATTGGAAGGTATGTAGATCTGGGAGAGGGAAGAGAGGGAAGCTAAGAGACCCCGAGATTCTAGCACATATAATAATTCTCGTGCCCCAGCTGCAGCCCGTCATGGTAGAGGCTATGAGAGTCGTCCTATTTATTCAGCACTTCCAGCTTCCCATGATATTCCGGCTATTCCCAGACCTCAGGTTCCATATTATGCACCGCCAGTGTCTACTGCACCTCCTGTATGGGGTGTATCAGTGGGCAGTCTAGTCAATCAGGCCCGAGCCAGTCCCAGTAGCCACGTTCTCCGAGGGCTTGTTTTGAGTGTGGTGACACTCGTCATATAATGAGGGGATTACCCCAGACTTAGAAGGGGTGCACCTCCACAGATTCTCAGGCCCCACCCATTCCACAGGGCCCTCAGGCTTCTCAGGCTATGATCACTGCAGCAGTTGCTACTCCACCTGCACAACCAGCTAGAGGCGGAGGTCGGACATGTAGAGGTCGCCCTAGAGGGGGAGGCCAGGCCAAATATTATGCCCTTCCTGCTAGGACAAAGGTCGTTGCATCCGATTCCGTTATCACAGGTATTATTCCAGTCTGTCATGGAGATACATCAGTCTTATTTGATCCAGGCTCCACTTATTCTTATATGTCATCTTATTTTTCCCCGTATTTGGGCGTATCTCTTGATTCTTTGAGTTTTTTTGTTTTTGTATCTACACCCGTGGGTGAATCTATCATTGTTGACCGCGAATATCAATCGTGTTTGATTGTTATCAGTGGTTTTGAGACCAGAGCCGATTTATTATTGCTCAGTATGGTGGATTTCGATATTATTTTGGGCATGGACTGGTTGTCACCCTATCACGCTATCCTTGATTGTTACGCCAAGACGGTGACGTTAGCTATGCCAGGTCTACCGTGACTAGAGTGGAGAGGTACCTTGGATCTTGTCCCTAGCAGAGTTGTTTCATTTCTTAAAGCTCAACGAATGGTTGGGAAGGGGTGTGATGCGTATCTGGCCTATGTGAGAGATATTAGTGTTGACACTCCTACCGTGGAGTCAGTTCCTATAGTAAGGGATTTTCTTGATGTATTTCCAGCGGATCTTCTGGGTACGCCATCCGACAAAGATATTGACTTTGGCATTGATTTGTTACCGGGCACTCAGCCCATTTCTATTCCACCATATCGTATGGCCCCAACAGAGTTCAAAGAATTAAAAGAATAGTTACAGGAGTTGCTTGATAAGGGCTTCATTCGGCCCAGTGTATCACCTTGGGGTGCTCTTATCTTATTTGTGAAGAAGAAGGATGGGTTTATGCGGATGCGTATTGATTACCGCCAACTGAACAAGGTTACAATGAAGAACAAGTATCCATTTCCACGTATTGATGATCTATTTGATCAGTTTCAATGTGCCAGAGTGTTCTCTAAGATCGACTTGCGTTCAAGCTATCATCAGTTGAAGATTCGAGAGCCAGATATCCCGGAGGCTGCTTTTAGGACTCGGTATGGTCATTATGAGTTCCTTTTAATGTCATTTGGGTTAACCAATGCCCCAGCAGCATTTATGCACTTAATGAATAGTGTATTTTAGCCCTATCTTGATTCTTTTGTCATTATGTTTATTGACGACATTCTGGTGTATTCCCGGAGTTAGGAAGAACATGAGCAACACCTGAGGGTTGTGCTTCAGACTTTGAGAAAAAAGAATTTATATGCAAAATTTTTAAAGTGTGAATTCTAACTTGATTCAGTGGGATTTTTGGGTCATATAGTTTCGTGCGAGGGGATCAAGGTAGATTCAAAGAAGATTGAGGCAGTGCAGAGTTGGTCCAGACCGTCCTCAGCTATGGAGATCCGGAGTTTCCTTGGTTTGGCAGGGTATTATCGCCGATTTGTAGAGGGTTTCTCTTCTATTACTGCACCTATGACCAAATTGACCTAGAAGGGTGCTCCGTTCAGGTGGAGCGAGGAATGTGAGGAGAGCTTCCATAAACTCAAGATAGCTTTGACTACACCCCAGTATTGGTCTTATACTGTGTATTGTGATGCGTCACGTATTGGTATCGACACAGTATTGATGCAAGACGGTAGGGTGATTGCCTATGCATCCAGACAGTTAAAGGTATATGAGAAGAATTATCTGGTCCCTGACCTTGAGTTAGCAGCTATTGTTCATGCCTTGAAGATGTGGCGGCATTATTTGTACGGTGTCCATTGTGAGGTTTATACCAACCACCAGAGTCTACAACATCTGTTTAAACAAAGGGATCTTAATTTACGGCAGCAGAGGTGGCTAGAGTTGCTTAAGGATTATGATATCACCATTTTCTATCATTCCGAAAAGGCCAATATGGTGGCCGATGCCTTGAGTTGTAAGGCGGAGAGATTGGGAAGCTTAGCATACTTACCAGTATTAGAGAGGCCTTTGACCTTGGATGTTCAGGCCTTAGCCAACCAGTTTGTCAGAATGGATATTTTCGAGTCGAGTCGAGTTTTGGCTTGTGTAGTTTCTTAGTCTTCTCTTTATGATCATATCAGAGAGCGTCAGTATGATGACCCCCATCTGCTTGTCCTTAAGGACACAGTTCAACACGGAGATGCCAAGGAAGTCACTATTGGAGATGACAATGTATTACAAATGTAGGGCAGGCTATGTATGCTTAATGTAGATGGTTTGCGTGAGTTGATTCTCTAAGAGGTTCGCAGTTCGCGGTACTCAATTCATCTGGGTGCTACAAAGATGTATCAGGACTTGAGATAACACTATTGGTGGAGGTGGATGAAGAAAGATATAGTGGAATATGTAGCTCGGTGCCTAAATTGCCAGCAGGTGAAGTATGAGCATCAACGACCGGGTGGATTGCTTCAAAAGTTAGAGATTCCAGAATTGAAATGGGAGCGAATCACTATGGATTTCGTTGTTGGGCTCCCACGGACTCAGAGGAAGTTCGATGCAGTTTGGGTGATTGTGGATAGGTTGACCAAGTCAGCTCATTTCATTCTTGTAGTTACTACTTACTCTTCGGAACACCTGGCTCATATATATATTCGCGAGATTGTCAGACTTTACGGCATACCGGTATCTATCATCTCTGACTGGGGTACGCAGTTTACATCACAGTTTTGGAGGGTTGTACAATGAGAGTTGGGTACTCGTGTGGGGTTGAGTACATCATTTCACCCTCATATAGACGGACAATCCAAGCGCACTATTAAAATATTGGAGGATATGCTTCGTGCATATGTGATAGATTTTGGGGGTGCTTGGGATAAGTTCTTACCACTTGCAGAGTTTGCTTACAACAACAACTACCAGTCGAGCATTCAGATGGCTCCGTATGAGGCCTTGTATGGTAGGTAGTGCCGGTCTCCAGTGGGTTGGTTTGAATCGGGTGAGGCTAGGCTATTGGGTTCAGACTTGGTTCAGGATGACTTGGAAAAGGTTAAATTGATTTAGGATCGACTTCGTACAGCCCAATCTAGACAAAAGAGTTATGCGGATCGGAAGGTTCGTGATGTTGCATTCATGGTTGGTGAGCGGGTCTTGCTCCGAGTTTCGCCTATGAGGGGTGTTATGAGGTTCGTAAAGAAAGGCAAGTTGAGCCCGAGGTATATAAGACCTTTTGAGATTCTTGAGAGAGTTGTAGAAGTGGCTTACAGACTTGCACTACCACCTAGTCTCTCTCCAGTTCATCCAGTATTCTATGTTTCCATGCTCCGGAAGTATCACGGCGATTCGTCTCATGTGTTAAACTTCAGCTCAGTCTAGTTGGACAAGGATCTATCTTATGTCGAGGAACCAATGGCCATTTTGAACAGACAGGTTAGAAAGCTAAGATCAAAGAGCATTGCTTCAGTGAAAGTACATTGGAGGGGTCATCCGGTCGAGGAGGCGACTTGGGAGACCGAGCAGGATATGCGCATCCGTTATCCTCATCTTTTCACCATTTCAGGTATGTCTCTATGCTCGTTCGAGGACGAACAATTGTTTAAAAAGGGGGAGGATGTAACGACCCGGCCAGTCATTTAAAAAGTTGTAGCCCCGTTTTCCTATTTACTGCTCATTCTGTACTTTATAACTGTTGTGTGACTTGCCGGGGGAATTGGTTCGGGTCCGATGGGGTTTTTAGAATGAATTGGAACACTTAGTTCCAAAGTTTAAAACTTAAGTTAAAAAGGTTGGCTGGATGTCAACCTATGTGTAAATGATCATGAAATAGAATTTTGATGATTCCAACAGCTCCGTATGGTGATTTTGTACTTAGGAGCGTGATTGGAATTTTATTTGGAAGTCCATAGTTAAATTGGGCTTGAAATGGCTAAAATAGGAATTTAAAATTGGAAGTTTGACCGAAGAGTTGACTTTTTGATATCGGGGTCGAAATTCAGTTCTGAAAATTTTCATTGCTCTGTTATATCATTTATGACTTGTGTGCAAAATTTGAGGTTAATCGCACTTGATTTGATAGGTTTCGATATCGAATGTAGAATTGGAAATTCTTAAGTTCCTTAAGCTTGAATTGGGGTATGATTCGTGATTTTAGTGTTGTTTTATGTGATTTGAGGTTTCAAATAAGTTTGTATGATATTTTAGGACTTGTTGGTGTGTTTGGTTGAGGTCCCAAGGGCGTCGGGTGAGTTTCAGATGGTTAACGGATCAAGAATTGAAGTTGGGAGACTGCTGAAGTTGAGTTTACTGGTTTTTTTGGCTGATATGGTTTTTCCTTCATTTGTCAAAAATCGAGGTCAAAATTTAGGCCAGGATCGAGGCCATGATCGAGTCCATGATCGAGGGCCAAGATCGAAGCCATGATCGAGAGCTAGGAGCGAGGCCATGATCGAGGGCAGCCTGGACAGAAACTTTAAGTTATTAAAAAGGGGACTTCGTCCTATTTTCCATTTTTGACAAATTGGAACTTTGGGAGAGGCGAGTTTTGAGAGATTTTCAAAGAAAAACACTGGGGATAAGTAATTCTAACTCGGATTTGGTCAATATACACGAATATATCATTATTTTCATCATTTAATTAGTGTTTTGAGATGGAAATTTGGGAATTTTTTTTAGAAATCTCATAGAAACGAATTTTTGAGATTTCGGTGTCGATTTAGAGTCGGATTTGAGTGAAACTAGTATGGTTGGACTCATAATTTAATGGGTTATCAGATTTTATGAGTTTCGTCGGACTCATAATTTTGGGTTAAATTTTGGATTTTGTTAGAAAATTTATATTTTCATATAGAATTTATTCCTATAATTTGTATTTATTGAATCGAATTAATTATAACTAGATTCGAGCCGACCGGAGTCGAAAAATCGAGGAAAAGACATACTACTTGACTGATTGAGCGTGATATGAGGTAAATGACTTGTCTAACCTTGTGTGAAAAATTTTTCCCTAGGATTGGTATTTATGTGATAATTGTAATGTGATGAAAGTCATGTACACGAGGTGACGAGTATGTACATGGGCTAAATATAGAAGATTATGTCTTTAAATTATGTAGATCACTATTTCAAATTAATTAAATTATTTTATCTTGTTATATTCTTCATCATTGATCTAATTTTTATACTTTAAACTTACTTGGCGTTTTCCTGCTAATTGTTTTACCTGTTTAGTTAAAACTTGGTTTCTTTTATTCGGTGCATTATTTGAAGGTTGAATTTCTTAAATTTAAATATTATTAATATGATGTATTTGATATTCTAAATTTGGTACGGAGGTAACGCATTAAAAAAATTGAAATATTACTTTTGCCGAGTTATTTATTCCTGAATATTTTTGTGAGATTTTTGTAATCATTGTGATTGAGCCGTGAGCTCCCTGTTGTGGAAATTATTGTTGATATTGTTTATTTTGGCAAATTGAAATATTTGAGCACTTGAGGTGTAGATTGTGATAATGATGCGCATGCGGTGGTATAAGGTCTGGGTGTTGAAACGCATGCGGTGAGATAAGGGTGGCTTGATACGCGTGGCTAGTAGGGAAAATACTAGAAGTCATGCGGTGTGATAAGGGTAGCAAAAACGCGGGATGCTATTTCGGGAAAAATATTTTCTTTAAAATAAATTGTGAAGGCTCCCGCGGTGATACAAGAAAATGAGATATTGTGAATTTATTTATGATTTAGGACTACGAGGCGGTACCTCGAGAGTGCCCTTGTTGATATTTATTTATGGCTGCAGTTGCCTTTGATTATTGTTGTGATTTTCTTAAAGTTGAAAAAAACAAAAAATTCTGTTTTGTTTTCGCGAGGTATTATTTGTCATTATTTTGTGTAGTTAAATGGTGGCATCCTACTTACTTGATTCATTTCCATTGTCATTTTATTTTTATTATATTGTTAAACATTTCACCTTGTCTTTTATTTTTCTAGTAGGGCCTGACCTGACCTCGTCACTACTCTATCGAGGTTAGACTTGACACTTACTGGGTACCGCTGTGGTGTACTCATACTACGCTTCTGCACATAATTTTGTGCAGATCCAGGTATATCCTACCAGTCTTGATATCAGTAAGCTACCCATGTAGGAGATTTCGAGGTATATCTGCCAGCGTCCGCAGACTCCAGAGTCCCCTTCTATCCTTGTTATGTTGCTTCCTTATTTTCTTTAAACTCTCATATATAAAAACATTGAGGATAAATTCTTAGAAGCTTGTGACTTATTTCTACCGGGTTTTGTGAGTTGTAATTATATGAGTTGCAGATTTATTTATTTCATATTTCTATTGTTATTCAGCATTAATAGGCTTACCTAGTCTTAGCGACTAGGTGCCATCACGACATCCTACAGAGGGAAGTTGGGGTCGTGACATCACAGAACAAAGTATCTACAAGTATTCTGTCAAATACTGAACAACTGAATAGATAAAGGTTTGAATTACTGTACTTTTAATTGAGTGTAGGTACTTCTGATTATCATAATACTAACGTAGTACAATTACCAAGCAAGTGTAATACATTTGGAGAAGTATGAGGAATATTGAAGTTGATTGATATACCAACATCTCCGGCAACTGTGGAATATGAAAGTATCATAATAACAGAACATACGCCAAAAGTAATTAAAGTAGGCCAAGTTTACCAAGACAAGCAAATAATTGTCAGTGCAATGAAGCACTATGCTATCATGAATAAGTTTTAATTTAGGGTAAAAAGGTCTAGTGCAAGAAGGTAAGAACATTATTTGTCAAAATCATATTGTGTATAAGCTGTAATTTTTATGTATATAAATTGTATATACATTGTTTAGAATAATTTGTTGTGCATAAACAGCCTCGTATTCTGGAGCTACAATTTGCATAATATTTTTATAATTATTTTTATTTTGTAGCTACTGCCTCGTATGTGTTGGTGACAATTGTATGTGGCACTTCAAGTCCACTAGCATAAATGAATCAGCATTATTCAAGGTTCGAAAATTCAACAACTTGCACATATGCTCTTTGATGGACAACACACACACAAAGACACACACACAGACACACACACACACACACACACACACATACACACACACATATATATATATATATATATATATATATATATATATATATATATATATATATATATATATATAAAAAACACAAAGCTACTACCATGGTAGTTGGTAGCATGGTCATGCCAAAATATGTAGATCCTAAGACAATATACACACCAAAAGATATACAAACTAACATGTTGTTGGAACATGGTGTGAACTTAACATACATGCAAGCTTGGAGAGAAAAGGAAAAGGCTTTGGAATTTTTGATAGGCCATCCTACTGATTCCTACAGTCGGTTGTCGAGTTATTTCTATATTTTGGAGAAGACTTATCCGGGGTCGGTAGTGAAATTGCAGAAGACTGAAGATGATTGTTTCTTGTATGCATTTGTTGCTATTAGTACGTCCATCAAGGGTTGAGAGCATTGCAGGCCAGTTGTAGTAGTTGATGGCACCTTCTCGAAGTCGGCATATAGGGGAATCGTGCTAACAACTAGCACAGTGGATGCAACAGGTAATGTAGATTAATTATAAAAATATTGTAATAAAGTTGTTTCTGAGACTGTAATTTTTATATTTTCAAGTTTTATTACTGAAATTGAATTTCTTTTTGCTACCTATGTAATAGGTAGCATTTTACCACTAGCATATGCTGTTGTTGATTCAGAAAATGACGCATCATAGAGGTATTTTTTTGAGCAATTCAAATATGCATATGGTGAAAAACTAAATATGTGTGTTGTTTCGGACCAAAATGAGAGTATCTTGAAGGAAACATCTACGGTTTATACTGGCATGCCATATTATGCTTGCATGTGGCATGTGGCATTAAGCGAATTGTACTTTTCCACGGCACGATCATACATGCTTGATAAATTTATTGAAAGAATGTCAAAGATTGAAGAGATCGACACACGTGTTAAAGCATACATATATGATATTGGTTATCACAAATGGCCTCGGGTACATGCTACAGTGAACACAACATAGACGATGACATCAAATATTGCAGAGTCCTTGAATGCGGTAACTAAAGATGCAAGAGAGCTACCCGTGGTTGAACTATTAGAGTACACGATGACTCTTCTTGAACGTTGACTAATGAAAAGTTATTGAGTGCAAAGTGTACGTTCACATACCTTGGAAAAAAATACAATAAAGAGTTGGAGGACAACAGGACATTATCGCAGAAGATGAGAGTAAGTGTTGGTCCATAACATCAGATAATTAATTTCATCAAAATAACTATATACTGATAATTGTATATATGTTGTTATACAATTGTAGTTATTTTGTATTTTATCAAGTGCGGACAACTTGTTGTATATTTTTAATTAAAATGTAGGTGAGGGATTCAACAAATTACATCCATATTGTGACAGATGGTGTGAAGTACTTCATTGTTTTCCATCAAAACAAGAGATGTAGTTGTGGACAATTCCAACTTGATGAACTACCTTGTCCACATGCTTTGGCGGCTTTGAGGCACATGAATGAGTCTTATGAAAATTATTGTTCTTCGTATTACACGAGGAAGAGCCTTTTGTAGACTTATGAAATACAGTAGACCCTCTACCCGATGAAAGCAAATGTGATATGCCACAACATATAGCAGAAGAAGTTGTACTACCACATATTGGGAAAAGGCAGCCATGGAGACCTCAAAAATAAAGATGCAAACCATATGATGAAATAAATGCAAAGAAGTACAAGGTTTCATGTGGCAACTGCGGACAAGAAGGGCATAACAAAAGATCTTGTAAGAATGCTCCCCAAAAAAAATAAGAATTGATGTAGTATATTTTTTTTTACTGAGTACTTTTGATGATAATCTGTCCTTTAAGACATATTCAGTTGTATTTGTTGTGGTCTAAACAATTATAGTTGTAGTGTAATTGTGTTACTAATTTGAATAAAAGTTGTCTCCTATAATAAAAATTTGGTAAACAGATTTTAACTCTTAATGCCATTGGTTTGCAGTTGTTTTGTTCAATAACTGTGTGTATTTGTTAATTTTAAGCCTTTTCTAACAATACTTCTAATTTTGAATAGATTTTATATTTTTGTATATTAGATGTAGACAGAATTATAGTTATGATGTAAAGAAATTGTTATCTGATAGTTCTAGTGTATCGTTGCTTGAAATTTCCATTAATTGTAAAGGTAAACGTTTGACACCTTACATTTAGGGTAACATATTTTAACATAATATGGTAAAAGAAGAGAATAGAAAACATATATTATAGAGTACCAATATAGAGATCAATCACTAACAATTCTCAACAAAAAAAAGTATGCTACAAATGTTTGTAAGTAGTAGAATTCTGGACAAAGTAACAAAACAAAAGCTAAAACAACTTTAGCACAAATCTGCTACAAATAAACTGTAGCTGAGTTATTCTTAGTAAATAATTTTCCAACAATTTTAATACAATCCAGCTACAACTAAATACTTTCACTACAAAATAGCTACCGAAAAGGGAAACTAGTTCTTTTTGGCCCGGACTCTTGTTCTCTCCCTCACAACTGGTGCACAATTTATTCTTGCTAATCTCTCGGTTACCTCACTTTCACTAATTGCACCAAACTCTTACTTTTTCCTAGCACAATCCTAAAGGAGCGCTTCATAGCGTCTACGGTGTTGATCAATGTCAGAAAGGTCTTCCTTTGAAATCGAGAGTTGTCCAATGCTGATATATTCTGCAAATACCGCCATGTATACACCGCAATCACTGTAATAAATATTAGGTTAAAACATTTAACATTCAAAGTAAAATTAAATTGGTTAAATTAAAGGAAAAGCAACACATATAGTGAACCCTCTTTTTGCTGGGGTATATCACCGACCAACCACTGAATATCAAGAGGGCCAGTAACACCCTTTTCAACGTATGCCTTTGTATTTTTGTAGTTGATGTCTGGACGCTTTTCCTAGAAACCGGTGGATGACAAGTAGAGAGGGATCATAATAGCAAACTTGTCGACAATAAATTCCACAAGTTTATAATTTCGTAAAGAAACCATAGAATCATAAACATATTGAACCATATCGGTAATGTTAAACACAGTCAACAACCAATGAAATTTTTTAACAATGTTTATGGATATAATCACAAAATTAACTTTGTCTCATATAATATTTGCAAGTAATCGGTACCCCGATATGTATTCTGATACTACGTCCTGGGGTTTGACAATAGCAAGCTTCCTATCGGCAGGGGCCTTATTGTACCTCTCATAAGTTTGTGCTATTTTAGTCTTTAACTTATAGTCAGTGATCGTAAACGGTGTTATGTTTTCAGGACCATACTTTCATCTCTTCCTCAAGTAATATAAAATAACATCAATGTGCTGCAAAAAATAAATTACATTATTTCTCACTTCAACTTACAATTTAACTACAATATATTAACAAACAGTCTACAGATATCTAAAATAACAGAATACTTAAGCTTATCATTAAATTTTGTCGGGGTATGAGTGTATCGTATTGTTCAGGATTTTTCAGGGATGTGCCAAAGTATAAAATTAGTCCTTCTTATCAACTTTCTCCACTCCAAGATCAAATCACAGGTTGAGCTGGTTATCTTTTACAGTATAAGGCGCCTTCTTCCTATATAGAGATATAGCAAGTACAATTAAAATGTAGTTGCAATTTGTAATCCATAAATTCTATGCACTCGATAATATAAAAAGGTGTAGAATCTAACCTCTTTGAAATAATGTCGGTACCTAAATATAACTACTTATTGAATTCTTCCAACAAAGTAAGATCAACATGTTCGCCAATTACTCTAGTAAATGGATGCTTGATGTTGAAAATTGTAGGAGGGCCAACAAAAGTTCTTCCACCATAACTAAAATAAGGGAGAAAGGGGGATCTGACATGCTTTCCAGGAACCCTTGTTCTTCCTTGCTGCACAGGCTTGGAATCAATGCTCGAATCATCTATGTTGATGACGTCGACTGGTTCACCTACAAAGTTAAAAATAAAAGAATAACATTATAGGTTACTTGCATCAGAAATGTTAGGAAAACTGTAAATTATATGAAAGATGTTATTTTTTTCTACTATTATAATATAATAATTAATACCACTGAAAGCTTCGTTGCAATCGTCTCCTTGTTGGGAAAGATTTGCTTCCTCAATTGGAGATTGCAAATGCATAGTCTCCTTCTCCACATTGAAATGGTCTCTTTGTCTGGAAATATTGGCATTATGATGTGGAGAGTGCACATGCATACTTTCCTTTTATGTGATAACAAATACGTACATTGAAAGAGAATTGTAGATCATTTGTAATAAGCAAAAAAAATATAAATAAATTGTAGTTAATTTGTTAAAATTCTGTCTTGTAGCTTAAATGTAATAAGTATTGTGAATTATGTAGAAAAGATGTACAAAATCATACTAGAAGTTTCTTTGTTCAATGCCTCTTGAAACTGAGAAGATAAGTCAACACCTACCGAACATGATATAGGAACATTCCTATCTTTTTGGATGTCAGACACGTCTCGTGTATCTTATACAACAATTGGATGTATAATGTAGATTATTTATTGATACTTAGTATTATGTTTAACCTAGGTAAGACATGTCATCAAATTGTGTTAAAATTGAACAAATACCTGTTTTAGTGTTGCTACCCAACACTTGTTTAGCACTACTGTCGTGATACTGTTGTGTATTTTTTGCTTTGTAATGCTCATCATTCTTTCCAGAACTGCCACTAAACTGCAAGCAGAATTTCTGAGGCTATATCCTTTATGAATGGTAATATAAACATAAACAGGGTAAATAATATTTTCGTTAATAAATACAATTTGAATAGAACCTTAGCATCGATGTTAGTATCCTGTTGACTCTTTATTGCGTGTAAAACAAACTTGATTGAATCATTGAATAGCACTCGAATGCTACCTAGTTCTTCAAAAACCTAAAGAACCAAATGTTACGACCCAAATTAATTCTCCGTAAGGTGTCGTGATGGCACCTAGTCTTTACGACTAGGTAAGCCTAATATTACAAAAAATATAAAGAAAACACAATATTTTAAAGATAAACAGCATATTATGAATAGCCAAGAGTAGTACCACTCGGCATATACAAAATAATTTTCCAAGATCCGGAATATCACTAAGTCACAAGCTGCTATAATCTATGTAGCTCTATACAAAAGTCTGAAGATAATAAAGAAAGTCTCTAGGCGAGGGAGTAGAAGGGGACTCCGAAGATCTGCGGACGCAAGCAGTAGTACCTTGAAGTCTCCTAAAATCAGCAGCACGCACTAACCCCGAGGCTGATAGCTTGCACCTGGATCGGCACACGAAAACATGTACAGGGAAGGGCATGAGTACACCACAATGGTACCCAGTAAGTGCCAAGCCTAACCTCGGTCGAGTAGTGACGAGGTCAGGTCAAGGCCCTACCGGAGTAAATATAATAAATTAAACAGTAAAAGATATAATTAAAATATATGGTAACACAGTTAAAGAGATTCTCGAAAATTTAACAGTTAAGGGAGACCTCGGCTCAGAACAAGGTAAACACAGTGGGAAATCTCCCGGGATACTGTCCCGTAGTTTCGAATGAATATGCAGTACAGGGGAATCTCCCGAAATATGTCCGTAGTCCCAAAGTAAATATGCAGTATTGGGGGATCTCTCGGAATACGTCCGTAGTCCCAAAGTAAATATGCAAGACAGGGGGATCTCCCAGAATACGACCGTAGTCCCAATTTAAATATGCAACGCAAGATGAAATGGCAGGTATGGCATCGAGTTATACGGTTTATACTGAACACATATAAGGAAAATAGGGATTTAACTAAGCATGGCACACAGAATGCCAAATAGGCAGTTAAAACACGTAAGCATGCTTTTCTAGTCTAAACTAAACAATTAAACATATTAGTGCAATTTAATAAGAGAAACAATTTATGATTTAAAAAGGATAAGCGGAAATTTTGCAATAACAGCCCGTGTACGTATTCGTCACCTCACGTACACGGCACCCACACACCAAATAATATCAAAATATACTAAGGGGAAAGTTTCCAACACAAGGTTAGGCAAGCCACTTACCTCGAACCGCTCAAATCAACTCGATATCACGTTTTTGCCACGAGTATCCTACTCCAAATGGCCCGAATCTATTCAAATTAATTGCATAATATAAAGATAACTACAAGTAACTAATTTAACTAATTAATTCGAAGCTAAAGCGTGAAATTAGGAAAAGCGCCCAAAAAAGTCTCTCCGGGCCCACGTCTCAGAATAGGGTAAAAATTACAAATTTTGAACACCCATTCACTCACGAGTCTAACCGTATCAAATTTACTAAAACCCGACATCAAATGTTCCTCCAAATCCACAAATCAAACTTCTAATTTTCCACCTTAAATACACACTAACTAGGTAGGAAAATACATGGTAAGGCAAGATTATTGATCAAAAATAAGCACAAGGGACTTACCTCTATAAATGTCTCGAAAATGCTCTCAAAAATTGCCCTAAACCGAGTTTTCAAAGTCAAAAATTACAAAAATCGCGAAGCCCGTCGGTTTTAACCACTGCCCAGGTATTTTCGCACCTGCAGAACCTGGGCTCGCACCTGCGGGTGCGCTTGTGCAGAAAAAGTGCGCATCTGCGCAATTCACTTGCCCACTCTGCCTTCGCACCTGCGACGAAAGGGCCGCACCTGCGCGTGCGCGCCTGCGGAAATGCCTTCCGCTTCTGCGTAACTTGCGCACTTGCGAACAGTCTTGCGCATTTGCGGGCATCGCAGATGCGGCCTTTTCCCATGCACCTGCGACTCCTGACCAATCCACCCAACTCTGCTTCTGCGCCTATTTTCTCGTACATGCGGGCAGCCTTGCACAGGTGCGATTCAAGAAGAACCAGCAAAAGCACGAGATTTTTGCTAAGTCCAAATTCATTCCGTTAAGCATCCGAAATACACCCGAGGCCCCCGGGACCTCAATCAAATATACCAACCAATCCTAAAATATCATACGAACTTAGTCGAGCCTTCAAACCAAATCAAACAACACCAAAATCATGAATTAAGCACGGATTCAAGCCTAAGAATTTAAAATTTTCCAAATTCTACAAACGACACCGAACTACATCAAATCTAGTCCGAATGACCTAAACTTTTACACACAGGTCACAAATGACATTACGAACTTACAGACACTTTCGGAATTCTATTCCGAGCCCGATATCAAAATTTCCGCTATCGGCTGAAATCGCCAAAAAAATTAACTTTCGCCAATTCAAGCCTAAATCTACTACAGGCCTCCAAAACATATTCCGAACGCACTCCTAACCCAAAATTACTCAACGGAGCTAACGGATTCGACGAAATTTCATTCCGGATCCGTCTTCTCACAGTTCCGACTATGGTCCGAATTCTCAAAATGACCGACCGGGTCGTTAGCCCAAAAATATGTTTGATTTATCTGACAATAAGAGGATTACTGATATATAAAGAAGCCTAAAAATCAGAATTAGGTATAATTCTTTCTTGAACAATCTAAGGTCTGAACCGACCTAAGTATAAAAATAGAAAGAGTTAAAAAATAATTTACATAACATAAATTGCAGAAACCAGCTAGGAATATCATCGGTTGTTACCTTATCAACATCTTTTCTTAATTTTTTTAGTTGTTTCTGAATATCTTTCTTGTCATCTATTGCCATTGACTGCTTATTGCCAGATGGAGATGGAGGATTTGACGGATGCTCGGCCTGCGTTTCAGCTTCTTCAAGGATGTATTCAACTTTGTCTGGAAAAGTCAATCTAGAAAGCTCTTCTGAGACTTCAATCATGGTTGTGAGCTGAATGAAATAAAAATATGGGTGAGATAGTCATCATATGTATACAATTTATAGATAATTTGTAGTTATATTGTTTGTACCATAAACATGTAGATTTATTGTGTTAAGTATGACAGTATTTTAAAATGCCTTATACAAAACTGAAAAACATTTACCTTGATCCATGATGGTTTGATCATCCTCTGTTCTAATGCAGAAATCCATATCTTGTCATTTGTTGCTGTCCAGTTAAATATGCGGGGAATCGATTACCAGCCCTTGTAGCTATATCTGTGTTGACTGTAGAGTAACACTCATACAACCAAATTCCTTAGTGAAAAATGTCACGACCCAATTTCACTTATAGGTCGTGATGGCGCCCAACACTACAACTAGGCAAGCCAAGTTAATAAATTGAGCATATATTGACAAAATTTAAAACCAAGAAAAATAATGAAACCCAAATTCTACCAATGTGTGTGCCAAGACCTGGTGTCACAAGTGTATGAGCATCTAGTAGATTATACAAAACCTCAAATACTATCTGAAATAAAATAGACAGAATGAAAAATACAAGGAGAGACACTAGTAGCTGCAGAACGGCTCAGAAAAGACAGCTCACCACTATGCCCCTGGATAATGTGGGTGTAAGGCGATAGGTCCCCCACTAGTACTTGCCTCAGGTTCTGCACAAAAAGTGCAGCAAGTGTAGTATGACTACGTAAACAACGTGTACCCAGTAAGTATCAAGCCTAATCTCAAAGTGGTAGAGACGAGATGGCCAACTTTGACACTCACTTTGGGTCAATAACAATAATTTAAATACAATTAGGATATTTAAATCAGCATGATTTACAGAATTTTATATAATTTATTTAATCAACGGAAAAAATCAAATTCCTTCAAATGCATCAATTCTCAATATATTAATTAAATTCCTACAATTCAAATAATTTTCAATTTATCAATTAAATATCATTTACAGGAATAACAATTAATTCTTTAACAAGCAAGAATAATAATTCATTAAATTCCAAGAATTTTCTAATTTATCAATTAGCTTCGCAAGCTGAAATAAACTATTAAAGTATCATGTAATTATTATTATTAAGCACGATTTCTGCCGAGGATATACGGCCCGATCCATAGATGCATCTATCCTGCCGAGGTATTCGGTCCGCTTCACAAGAAAGGGGGATATTTTTTTTATGTACCTCCGGAAGGAGAGTATATTTATTATAAGATAAATTCGGGAGGAAGAATAATTTCTTTTAACCATTAATTAATTTAAACAGAAAAATCAAGCATATGAATTTTTTCATCCTTTAATATTTTTATCTAACAATTCACAACATATATATAAATATATCAAATAATATTAATTAAACAAGAAATACAATTTACACAAGCAATTCATGCTTTGAGTCCTAAACTACCCGGACTTTAGCATTAATATTAGCTACGCACGGTCTCTCATCACCTCGTGCGTACGTAGCCCCCGCAATTATCAACAATTATTTAATTTAATCCCTATGAAGTAATTCTTCCCCCTCAAGATTAGACAAGAGACTCACCTCGTCTCAAAGTCCACTTTTCGATTATCGCGTCGCGTAAAATTCTCGATTCAATGCCGAAAAATTCGAAACTATCCAAAAGTTATATAAAATAATTAATATATGTTCAATAATTCTAAATTCATCTATTAAATAAATTACCCAATCCAAAATGATAAAATTTCTAAAATTCATCCCGGGCCCACGTGCCCGGATTCTGAAAATTTTCGGATGTAAACGTTACCCATAATCTCAAGAACTCAAATATATAATTTCTAACCAATTCCATAACTATTTTCGTGGTTAAAATCTCATTTTTATAAAAATCTAATTTTTTTTACCTAAACCCTTGATTTCTAAGATTTACTAGTTATAATCTACTTATAATCTATGTATTTAACTCAAAGGGTGTAGAATTAACTTACCTCCAAGTTGTTAGTTGAAACCCCCTTCTCAAAAGCTCTAAAATCGTCCGGAAAATGGAGGAAAAATGGGCTCAAAATGTCTGAATCCCGACTTTTTAACCATTATATCCAACAAGCATTTTCGCACCTGCGGAAGGTGTACCGCACCTGCGGCTTTCGCACTTGTGGCTTTCGCACATGCGGAAAAGCCTCGCAGGTGCGAGCTTAACTTGACTGCCCAATTTCCGCATTTGCGCTCTTTTTCTTGCACCTGCGCGTTCGCAGGTGCGCTCGAGATTCCGCACCTGTGTTGGCAGGCCTCCCTTCCCTTTTCGCTTCTGCGCATAAACCTCGCATCTGCGAGAGTCGCACCTGCGGTTGTCCAAGCGCAAGTGCGAACGTACCAGAAGCAAAAAGCTTCAGCTCTTCTTCAAAATTCCAAAATTGATCCGAGCCTCGTCCGGTTAACACTCGGGACCCCGGGGCCCCGTCCGAACATACCAACAGGTTTAAAATCATAAAACGGACTATCTCGAACTCTCAGAACGCGTAAAATAATATCAAATCTAAGAATCATACCCTAAACCAAATTGATTCAAACTTAAGAATATCAAGTTCTTCAATATACTTCCAATGCGCCGAAATATACTTAAACTACTCGGAATGACACCAAATTTTGCGTGCAAGTCTTAAATCACTATACAGAACTATTCCCAAACTTGAAATTTCAAACGGATTTCAATTACTCAAAAACCTACCCCAAACCAAATTTAAAGAATTTTAAACCTTCAAATAGTTAATGTTTTTACTATTAAGCGTCAAAACGCTCTCGGGTTATCCAAAACCCGATTCGAACATACGCCCAGGTCCAAAATCATCATACGAACCTATTGGAACCATTAAATTCCGATTCCGGGGTTGTTTTCTTAAAATGTTGACCGAAGTCAAACTTGTCCATTTAAAGCTAACTTAAGGAACCAAGTCTTCCGATTTCAACTCATACACTTTTAAATCCCGAACCAACCATCCCTTTTTAGTCATAAATTAATAAAAGCATGTTTAAGGAGTTTTATTTTAAGGAACGAATTTTTAAAAGTTAAAATAACCGGTTTGGTCATTACAAAAAACTTCGAAGGAGATAAAAAAGCAAAGAAGGGTTCAACTTATGCCTAACAGACTGAGGCAATTGTGTATAAGTTTCGATACCCCATGCGAAATTTCACCAAATAAAACCTAAAGTGGTCAATCAATCGTTTTTCTGAGGGATAGAGGAAGAACTATATCAGATAGAGAATGCACAGCATGACTGCATCCTCATCATTCACCCAACTATGTCTGGTTACAATTTGTTTCAAGTACGGTTTCTCAACCTTTTCCTTGTTCAGCAAATAACTCCTCATTGTTTTACTATCATACTTAGTTGTGTAACCAAAGTCGGTTACTTTAGTAAAACATTTGAGGTCAGTAATCAGAGCAAACTCCCCAACCTAAAGTTCAGCCTCTCACCCTTCATCTCTACTATGAAAAAATTTGACCCGGATGTGTTCAATTCATACTTCATCAGAAGATGAATTGCCTGATTTTGGATACATATTTTGGGCATGCGAAGAAAGTGCCCAAAACATGTCTTCTTAAATAATTTAATACCATTTTCAGACAATAATACCTTGATTTGGGCAGGGATAACAGGGCCGGATAATGTTTGAAACCTAGTGATGCCATAATCAACATCACGTGGTGCAAAAAATCTCCGAATCTACACAAAATGAAGAAAATAGTTAATAAAACATGTTTAAAGGCAAGAGAACAAGATAATAAAAATGTTGATATACTTTATCTACAACCAGAAATATAATAATATATTGCAAATAAATAAATTACAAAATCAACAACTAATACAACAATTGAACTACAATTAAGCTATAAATGAACTGACAATTATTTATTTAGAGAAAGAAACTACAAAGTAACATACATTTAAAAAATTGGGAGGAAAACTAACCGCTCGACATAATATATATAATTTGTTTACAGAAAATAAAATTAACATCTACAAATAGAGCAAAAATTAACCAACAAAATCAAGTAAATCATGTAATACATACCCTACCAAAATTATTTTAAATAATATACAACAAATCTAGAAATATGTAGAAAATTTGATAAAAAATAAGAAATATATACAATGTACACAAACCTTTTACAATAATAGAACAAAAAATAAATGTATCAGGATGAGAATGAAAACATTTTTTAAGTAAGAATAACAACCAAAAATTGTAAGTACTACAATTTTATCTTCTCTAATGACTGTTGGGTGTATATTTTTAGGAAATTTTTGAACCTTCTTCTTTTTTGAAGGTTTGCGAGTAGAAGAAACTTTGATTTTTTTTTTTGCAGGTTTCAGAATAACTTCTTCTTCGACGAAATCATCATCACGAGCAATTTCTTTGTCCTTCCGTTTTACTTAGTTAGCATGTCGAAGCTTCAACAGCTCCCTGTCACACTTGAGTTTTGTTCGAGCCTCTGCCCTAACTTCACGAAGAGTAAGCTTGGACTTTCTCTTTGGTGTTGCATGTTTGAATTTCACCATTTGTTTGGGTGAATCCTTTGAGAAAGTACCCAAATCAAAAGTAAGAATATCACCAAGAGTAGCTGTTTAGGGCTATTCCCCGTAGTTTCTTTCTTCTTCATCGTAAGGGAAGGAAAATTTGAAGCAGTAACGATTTCGTAGGGATTTTGAGAGAAAAATCAGAAAATTTGAGAGAAATTGTAAAAGCTTTTTGAACAAAAATGGATGAAAGCCTTAATGGATGGAGAGAGGATCAGAATCGGGGGGGAGGGGGGAGGGGTAGAGATACGTGGAGGGAGTGGGATATGTACGTTAGATACGTTTTAGCGTGATTAAAGGAGAAACATGAGGGGAGGGAATATCTCATTTAATTCCTAAAATATATATTATTTAAAAATTATATATGCCCATGTAATTAAATTGAAACTTGAGTAACAAAGGTAATAAGATTTCATATATAGGAAGGTAAAATGCACTCACAAATATGGACATAATGTTTCTCATTAAATCAAAAGACATGGCATCAAGTCATTACGGTCGAGAAGGAAATACCAATATTATTGTTTTTGCTCAAATGCACAAGACATAAATAACTTCTTTTTTTAAACATTTTTTTGAATTGTCAAAACATTAATCGTTCCATGAGAGGTAAAACGCCGAGTACTTTTTCCTTTTAAAACACTTCTTAGAGATTTTTAAAAAAATATGAAAAAACATTTGCACTGGTAGAAAAATAGTCTTGCCACGTGGACTAATGATATGTTGACAGGTGTCATAAGAGTCAAAATAATAAAGAAGAAAGAAGATTAGATAAGGCACGATTAAAATATGCATTTAAAAAGTTACCGTACATGATAAATGAAAAGGAGACAATAGGTGTGAAATGGATAATTAAAGACCACGAAGATGGAAAGTTCAATAATAGCCACGAATATGGAAAGAAATCAACATAAACTCCGATTATGCATGATTGGTTGTTATTACCATAACCATTACGAATCACCCATGTAACGGGTAATTAATGTAAGAAATATTTGTAAAGGGAAGGTATTAAGTAGGGCGAAACACTTACAAATTGAACCCTTATATAAAATTTCTTATCATATCTTGTGCCCCTATCACGAAATTATATTATCAATTGCATATAATTTTACTATTCTCTGTTGTTGGAAGATCATATTATTTCCTATTGGAAGAGAGCCGGAATAATCAATAAGATTTCTTTTTTCTTATTCTCTCAATATTGCTTTCTATGATTTTCAAATTTTTTATATATGAAAAAATGAAGTAAAATTAATTATTAAAAACTTGAATTATCCTTTTATTTGCTTTGACCAAAAAAAACTTTTTTGGTTAAACAACATTACTACAGAATTAGAATGAAAGGCTTTTTTCCATTTACCTCAAAGTACTACACCAGTATCTCCATGCAAATTACATTTAGTATAACATTAATTCTTCACCTGCAAATACCCCACTACATTTAACGCTGAAATATTGAAATATATGTATTCATCATTCTGTCTTTTGATGATATACATTTTAAGCTTTAATCTGTCTTGACTGGTTTGCCGAGATTATAGTGAGGCAAAGGTAGATAATAATGGCAATGTAAGATAATGTCAAACTGACAGTAACTTTGTGACAGAATTTAGTAACAAAAATACAGATTGGCTCCCAACCGGAATGCTTCTGCCCATATTTACCCACATATCCTATTGCTGTTGCTGCCGCACTTCCAGCCACCAGCACTCCAAACACAAACTGTCAACAATTTAGTTCAAAACAAAAAAAATGTTTAAAAATGAAACCAACTCATTTTAAGTTATATGCACTGACGGATAAAAAATATTTACACAAACAAGTTATGATATAATTACATGTAAATCTCTATTATAAGTACTAATTGGTAACTTGATTAAAAAGGTACATTGTACATGAATTTTATCTTTTTTGTAGATCATGTTAATTTTCTCACTTCATATTTCTAATAGATTATATTCATATTTTGAGTTTGCTTTTCCTTACGAAATCTACAGAATTTTGAATTTGTTATGCAGGTCCCATAAAAGGGAGTTACATAATTTTCAGTTGGATTTTTCTTTTTATGTCAGCAAGAGTTACTGCATTATGATTGACATTTCATATACTATATAAAAATCTGATATTTAATCAGAATTGATGTATATGTCACAACTTACAGATTTTGTTACGATGTTATCTTAGGACAGAAATTTACTACATAATCCCATTTATGTCCATCTACATTAATTTTTAGTAATGTATTAAGGAGAGAGATTATTCGCTCAAACAGATGCCCAGCACTGATCGGTAAGGTCACTTGGGTATATATTGAAATGAGGAATTAACCTTAATAGCTCACACAACCGGTTAAATTAAAAATAGCCGACAGATGTATAATGTATGCACAATTTTTATATAATATGTGCATAATTAAGTATAATTAGTGTATACCGCCTAGGGAAAGAAACAGTCAATCCAGCCGGCTATTTGAGTGAAGATCCCTATTGAAATTCATATTTACCTCATCTTTAAAATCTGACAATTAGAGATTTTAGGTGTCTCGTTTATATTAACGCCCTTTAAGCTTTTCCCTAGATATTATGCATGTAATTTACAGAAAGAAAAAGATAGAAAGGTAGAAATATTTGCCCGAGATTTTGTATCAAGGAATCTGTAATTTAAGAATGAAAACCAAGATGGAAATGATCAGAAATAAATCAAAGGAGAAAATACTACAAATTTAAGGGGAATAATTGGGAGGGGACGTACCAAATCATGCAGGAACAAGTAAAAATACTTGTTGGAATCGCGAGGTTTTTGACAGCACATCAAAGCAAGAAACAGAGAAACAACAGATAAGGCACATCCACTGACATTCGCATATGCAAAAAATCTGCAAAATGAGGGGGAAATTAAAGAATCATTCAAGTTTGCTATAACCATAAAAATATATTTCAATCCAAAAGGGTAATTAATATTAATGACTTACTTCATAGAAGGAGAATAGGTGTAACGGGCATCAAATCCAAGAAATAGAACCTGTTTGCTTGTCTTAATTCTTAATACCGCACCTAAAGTGAAAGCAAAAGCCAAAATTCTCAACAAAATTTGGAGGATTAGCATAACTCTCTGAGTTTTGAGAGGAGGGTCGTGATTAGTTTTGGCTTCAAAGCTGTCCATTCTGAGGCATGAATTGGCACATTAGTTTAAAAAAGTAAAGAAAATTGTAAATAAAAAAAAGACCAAAGCAGAGGAAAAAAGAACAGAGAGCTCAGTGAAACTGGAGGTTTAATTTCCTTTGCTGTTATTTATGGAGGAGGCTATTAGATAAGAAGAAACTAATTAGGAAAAGATCAGTAGAGCGAATGGATAAGTTCCACGTCCGAGAAGTACATTAAAAAGCGGGATAAAAATTTATTAGGCTGCATAATTAAGTGACATAAAAAGATTTGTAGAATCTTTCCATATAGTTAGTCAAAAGAGCTTATACAATAATGAGGCTCCTCAAAATTAGACTTTATGTACCTTCCACAATTAATTAATTTGGTCAGTTTTCAAAAGTCCGGGTTTGAGTGGTGGAAGCATCTACTAATACTTGTATTAGGGTAGACTGTTTACATCGTACCCTTAGGAGTGCGACCCTGTCACGACCCAAAATATAGACTGTTGTGATGGCGCCTAACGTGGTAGGCAAGTCGACACCTCAAAAATATTTCCAACACTTTTAAATGGCAAAAAGTGAAATAACACAGGTTTAAATAGTTAAAGCTCTCATAAACTGGATAGAAAGTCAAAATTCAATATGGAAGTTCCCAAAACCAGGGTGTCACTGAGCACATGAGCGTTTATACAACACGAGTCTGAAAATACTGTCACGACCTAATTTTCCCTCCGTGTGACGTTGTGACGGCACCTAGTCTCTACAACTAGGTAAGCCTAACATTTGCGGAATAATGAAATAAAAACATAAATTTAACTACTAACTGTAGCAATAACAACATAACTGGGTACCATGCCGCTTGGCATGTACAGTAACCATCTATTAAAAAATATACAACAATCCCAAAACCCGAAACATCGTGAATCACAAACTACAGAAGGAATATCTAGTGTCTCTATACATCAGAGTCTAACAAAAGAAAAATACAGAAGATAATGGATACGGGGAAGAGTAGAAAGGGACTCCGAAGTCTGCGGACGCGGCAGATATACCTTAAAGTCTCCAAAGCTATCCCGGCTCACTGATAGCGTGGCTTATAAGGAGCAATTGGATCTACACATGAAAAACATGTGCAGAGAGTAGGTGAGTACACCACAATCGGTACCCAGTAAGTGCCAAGCCTAACCTCGGTCGAGTAGTGACGAGGTAAGGTCAGGGTCCTACTGGTGTGTGTGTGTGTGTGTGTATATATATATATAATAATAATAATAATAATAATAATAATAATAATAATAATAATAATAATAATAATAATAATAATAATAATAATAATAATAATAATAATAATAAAGCAAGGCAAGAATGAAATATCGCAGTAAAATAAGGACTGAAATTTAACAAGAAAGAATTCATAGAAGGTAACAACTCAATACACAGAAATACAACAGAGGATTTTTCAAGATACCGTCTCGTAGTCCCAAACGTAAATGTGCAGGGGGATCTCCCGAAATACCGTTCCGTAGTCCCAAAGTAAATATGCAAGACAGGGAGACCCTCCGAAATACCGTTCCATAGTCCCAAATTAAATATGCAGGGGGATCTCCCGCAATACCGTTATGTAGTCCCAAAGTAAATACACGGCTCACACAATAAAATTAACGGCTACAACACGAAATCCTACAATTTAGACTAAGTACAAGTCAAGAAAAAATAGGAATCAACTAGGCATGCTTCACAAAGTTCAATTAAGCAGCTAAAGCACGTAGACATGCGATATTAGACTAAAGTGGATAGCTACACATATTGGGATAACTCAATTAAGAATGAAAACATGCTAATACTCATTTAAACGGTATAACTCAATTTAAAAGAAGAACAGATTACTACTCAGTAAAATAAATCGGGGTTTTTACAACAATTAACCCGTGTACTTACTAGTCACCTTACGTACACGACGCTCACATATTAAAACAGTACCAAATCCTAAGGGGATTTCCCCCTCCCCCCTCCCCCCACAAGATTAGGCAAGCCACTTACCTCGAACCAAACTTAATCAGTCGGTCACAATGCGTTTCACACGAATATCCGGCTCCGAATGGCCCAAATCTAGCCAAAAGTAATTACATATCATAAATACAACCATAATAGACTCATCTAATTAATGAAATCAATACTTTAATAAAAATTTCGAAATTCACCCTAAAAAGTTGACTCGGGCCCACGTCTCGGAATCAGGTAAAAGTCACAAAATCCGAAAGCCCATTCACTCACGAGTCCAACCATACCAAATTTATCAAAATCCGACCTTAAATGATCACTCAAAACCCAAAATCAACTATTCAAATCCCTAGCCTCAAACTCCCAAATTCCACCTTAAATACATACTAACTAGGTGGAAAAATAAACGGGGAAGCAAGATTATTGATAAAAAATAAGCACAAGGGACTTACCTCAAGAAATCTCTCGAAAATACTCTCAAAACTCACCCTAAACCGAGTTTGCAAAATCCAAAATGACAAAAATCACGAAGCCCTTCGGTTTTAAACATTGCCCAGGCATTCCCGCACGTGCGCGCCCGTTGGTGCAAAAAATATGGGCGTACCTGCGAAAACACTAACCCCTGGCTGCCTCCGCTTCTGCGACCACTGGTCCGCATCTGCGCTATCGAAGTTGCGGAAAAACCATCGCACCTGCGACCTCTACTGATCTCCACCCCTTCCGCACCTGCGCTCAATGTACGACATATGCGGACTCGCACCTGCGGCTAATACCCTCGCAGGTGCGATCATACGAGCAAAAGACCAAAACTTCAGAAATTTCTCAACTTCCATTCCAAGTCCGTTAACCACCTGAAACTCACTCGAGGCCCCCGCGACCTCAACCAAACATATCAACCAATCCTAAAACACCATACGAACTTAGTCGAGCCCTCAAACCACATCAAACAATGCTAAAATCACAAATCATTCTCCGAATCAAACTTGAAGAACTTGAAACTTCCAAATTCGACAACCGATGCCGAAACTAACCAAACCACGTCCGATTGACCCCAAATTTTGCACACAAGTCATATTCAACATTACGGACCTACTCTAACTTCGGGAATCGGGATCCGACCCTGATATCAAAATTTTCACTACCGGTCCAAATCTCCAAAAATTTAACTTTCGCCATTTCAAACCTAAATAAGCTACGAACCTCCAAAACACTATCCGGAAACGCCCCTAAGTCTAAAACTACCTAACGGAGCTAACAAAACCGACAAAACTCCATTCCGGAGTCGTCTTCATACAGTTTTGATTACGGTCCAAATCGTAAGGCTTAAACCTCCATTTAGGGACTAAGTGTCACAAAACACTCCAAAAACCAAAATGAAACCTCCTGGCAAGTCACAATAGTATAAATAGATATGGAAAAAGCAGTTAATAGGGGATCAGGGCTATAACTCTCAAAACGACCGGCCAGGTCGTTACATCCTTCCCCTCTCGTCCTCGAACAAGCATAAAGACATACCTGAAGTGATGAAAAGGTGAGGGTAACGGTTGCGCATAACATGCTCGGTCTCCCAAGTTGCCTCCTCGACCGGCTGACCCCTCCACTGACCCTTTACTGAAGCAATGTTCTTTGACCTTAGCTTTTTGACCTGCCTGTCTAAAATAGCCACTGGCCTCTCAACATAAGATAGATCCTTATCCAACTGGACTGAGATGAAAACCAACACATGGGACAGATCGCCGTGATACATCCGGAGCATCGAAACATGAAATACCGGATGAACTCCTGCTAGGCTGGGAGGTAAGGGAAGCTCGTAAGCAACTTCCCCAACTCACCGCAACACCTTAAAGGGACCAATAAACCTTGGGCTCAGCTTGCCCCTCTTTCCGAACCTCATAATGCCTTTCATAGGCGAAACCCGGAGCAAGACTCACTCTCCAACCATGAATGCAACATCGCGAACCTTTCGGTCCCCGTAACTCTTCTGTCTGGACTGGGCTGTGCGAAGTCTATCCTGAATCACCTTAACCTTCTCCAAAGCATCCTGAACCAAGTCTGTACCTAATAATCTAGCCTCGCCCGGATTAAACCATCCCACTAGAGACCGACACCGCCTACCATATAGAGCCTCATACGGTGCTATCTAAATGCTGGACTAATAACTATTGTTGTAAGCAAACTCTGCAAGTGGCAAGAACTGGTCCCAAGCACCCCCAAAATCTATCACACACATGGAGCATATCCTCTAGTATCTGAATAGTGCGCTCGGACTGTCCATCCGTCTGAGGGTGAAATGTTGTGCTCAACTCAAACCGAGTACCCAACTCATGCGGTACAACTCTCCAGAACCGTGCGCGCCCGCTGGTGCGAAAAATATGGGCGCACCTGCGAAAATACTAACCCCTGGCTGCCTTCGCTTCTGCGACCACTGGTCTGTATCTGCGCTATCACATGTGCGGGGAAACCATCGCACCTGCGACCTGTGCTGATCTCCACCCCTTCCGCACATGCGCTTAATGTACCGCACATGTGGACTTGCACCTGCGACTAATACCCTCGCAGGTGCGATCATACCAGCAAAAGACCAAAACTTCAGAAATTTCTCAACTTCCTTTCCAAGTCCGTTAACCACCCGAAACTCACTCGAGGCCCCCGGGACCTCAACCAAACATACCAACCAATCCTAAAACACCATATGAACTTAGTCGAGCTCTCAAACCACATCAAACAACGCTAAAATCACAAATCATTCTCTGATTCAAACTTAAAGAACTTGAAACTCCCAAATTCGACAACTGATTCCAAAACCAACCTAACCACACCCCAAAGTTTGCACACAAGTCATATTCAACATTACGGACCTACTCTAACTTCCGGAATCAAGATTCGACCCCGATATCAAAATTTTCACTACGGGTTTAAATCTCCAAAAATTTGACTTTCGCCATTTCAAGCCTAAATAAGCTACGGACCTCCAAAACACTATTCGGACACGCCCCTAAGTCCAAAATCACCTAACTGAGCTAACGGAATCTACATAACTCCATTCCGGAGTTGTCTTCACATAGTTCGGACTACGGTCCAAATCTTAAGGCTTAAACCTCCATTTAGGGACTAAGTGTCCCAAAACACTCAAAAAACCAAAACGAAACCTCTCGGCAAGTCACAATAGCAGAAATAGATATGGAAAAGCAGTTAATAGGGGATCAAGGCTATAACTCTAAAAATGACCAGCCGGGTCGTTACAAATACTGTTTATGAACACGGACTTGGTCAGCCGATCCATAATCACCCAAATAGCATCAAACGTCCTTGAAGTCCATGGGAGCCCAACTACAAAATCCATGGTGATACGCTTCCATTTCCACTCTGGAATCTCAAGCCTTTGAAGCAATCCACCCGGTCTCTGATGCTCATACTTCACCTGCTGGTAATTTAGGCACCGAGCTGCAAACCCCACTATATCCTTCTTCATTCTCCTCCACCATTAGTGCTGCCTCAAGTCTTGGTACATCTTTACGACACCCGGATGAATGGAATACCGCAAACTATGGGCCGAGAATCAACTCACGTAATCCATCTACATTGGGCACACAAATCCGACCTTAAATCCTCAACACCCCATCATCCCCAATAGTAACATCCCTGGTATCACCGTGTTGAACCGTGTCCTTAAGGACAAGCAAATGAGGATAATCATACTGGCGCTCTCTAATGCGATCATATAAGGAAGACCGAGAAACCACACAAGCTAGAACCCGGATGGGCTCCGAAAGATATCTCACCAACAAGAATGAATGCAAGGCTACCCATACTTATCGTCTTTCTACTCAAGGCATCAGCCACCACATTGGCCTTCCCGAGATGATACAGAATGGTAATATCATAGTCCTTTAGCAGCTCCAACCATCCGCTGCCTCAAATTTAGATCTTTTTTCTTGAACAAGTGTTGGAGACTCCGATGATCCGTAAATACTTCAGGAGACACACCGTAGAGATAGTGCCTCCAAATCTTCAACACATGAATAATGGAAGCCAACTCCAAATCATGAATAGGGTAGTTATTCCCATGAGGCTTCAACTGACGCGAAGCATAAGCAATCACTCTACCCTCCTGCATCAAGACTAGGGGTGGGCATATTTCGGTCAGAACCGAAGAAACCGACCAAACCAAAAATATTTTTATTTCGGTTTCGTTTATTTAATTTTTTCGGTCGGTTTCAGTTTAAAATTTTAAAATTTCAATTTTTCGGTTCGGTTGTCAGTTATTGATTTATTTAGTTCAATTTACTGAAAAATCGACTTATTAGCAAATGAATTCTTTAAGCTATATATAGGCTAAGCCCATAGGTAATAATATTAGGCCCAATTTTAAGCGAATGAATTGGATATCTTAGTTGGACAGTAGAATCCATATTTTGTCACTTTGAACCTTAAAATGGCAAAAGCTTATTATCAGATTCTTGAGCAATAATATGGACAAATCAGATTTATAGAAATAACAAATCAGATTTATGATTTATCACATTTAAAAAACACAAGAAGTCCGAAATTTCGGAAAAAACTAACAAATTCGTCAGTCCAATTATTACATAGAAAGAGCCCAATATGATAATGTTCAAACCAAAAATCGATTCAAAATAAACCGAACTGAAATTGAAAAACCGAACTGAACCGAACTTATTTCAGTTCGATTTTGGTTACTACTTTTACCAAACCGAAAACCAAATAACCGAACCGACTGAACGCCCACCCCTAATCAAGAAACACCCAATATCGATCCGAGAAGCATCACAATACACTATATAAGAGCCTGAAGCTGAAGGCAAAAATAGAACTGGAGTTGTGGTCAAGGCAGTCTTGAGCTTCTGAAAGCTCTCTTCACACTCATCCGACCACCTGAAAGTAGCACCCTTCTGGGTCAATTTAGTCAAAGGCGATGCAAAAGACGAGAAGCACTCCATGAAGTGCCGATAATAACCGGCCAAGCCGAGAAAGCTCTGAATCTCAATAGCTGAGGACGGCCTGGGCCAACTCTGAACCACCTCAGCATTCTTTGGATCCACCTGAATCCCCTCACTGGACACCACGTGCCCCAATAACGCTACCGAACTAAGCCAAAGCTCACACTTGGAGAACTTGGCATAAAACTTCTCCTCCCTCAATCGCTGCCACACAATTCTCAGATGCTGGGCATGCTCCTCATGGCTACGAGAGTACACCAGAATATCATCAATGAATACTATGACAAATGAGTCAAGATAAGGCTGAAATACAATGTTCATTAGATGCATGAATGTTGCTGGGGCATTGGTCAGCCCAAAAGACATCACAAGGAACTCATAATGACCATAACGGGTCCTGAATGTTGTATTTAGAATATTCGAGTACCGAATCTTCAACTGGTGATACCCATACCTCAAATCAATCTTAGAGAACACCCTCGCTCCCTGAAACTGGTCAAATAGATCATCAATGCACGACAAAGGATACTTGTTCTTGATTGTAACTTTGTTCAACTGCCTATAGACGATGCACATATACATAATACTATCCTTCTTCTTCACAAACAGAACAAGTGCACCCCAAGGGAACACACTAGGCCTAATATACCCTTTATTAAGAAGTTCATGAAGTTGTTCTTTCAATTCTTTTAACTCAGCTGGGGCATACGATACATAAGAATAGAAATGGGCTGAGTGCCCGACACCAAGTCAATACCAAAGTCAATATCCTTGTCGGACGGCATGCCCGACAAGTCTACAGGAAACACATCCTTAAAATCGCGCACCACAAGAACAGAATCAATAGTAGGAGTATCAGAACCAACATCCCTTACAAAGGCCAAATAAGATAAACAACCCTTCCCTACCATCCGTTGGACCTTCAAATATGAAATTATTCTGCTGGGCATATAATCTAGAGAACTTCTCCACTCGATCCTTGGCAACCCTAGCATCGCCAATGTCGCGGTCTTAGCGTGACAATCAAGCATAGCATGAGATGGAGACAACCAATCCATACCCAATATCACGTCAAAATCAACCATACTAAGCGATAAGAGATCAACTCTATCTCCAATCCCCTAATAGTCACTACACATGACCTATATACACGGTCCACAACAATAGTATTGCCCATTTGCGTAGATACATGAAAATATGAGACTAAGGACTCACGGGGCATATCCAGATAATGAGAAAAATATGATAATACATATAAATAAGTGGAACCAGGGTCAGATAATACAGAAGCATCCCTATGACATACTAAGACAATACTTGTGATCACAGCATCTGAAGCAACAACATCTAGCCTGGCAAGAATAACATAGAATCGGGACTGACCGCCACCTAATCAGGCTCCCCCTCTAGGGCGACTCCTACCTACCTTGGATCCACCCCGAGCTGGCTGGGCGGGTGGTGAAGTAACTGGTGTGGAAGTAGCAGCCTGACTCCTCTATTGCAGTGCTGCACTGGACCTCCTGGGCGATGAGGACACTGTCTCCACATATGCCCAAACTCCCCGTACTCAAAACAACTCCCCAGTGGTGGTGGGGACTAAATCGGGCCTCGAGTACCAGAGTAACCACTAGAAAGACCTGGCATAGATGAAACCTGAACTGATGGAGCGCAGGATAAACTCTGAGCTGGAAGGACACTGAGAGATGACTGAACCTGATGAGCACTATATGAACCATGGCTGGATAATGCACCACGATGACTTGGATGAGCCATCTGGGCGTGCCAATAAGGACGATCCCTGTTGTGGTAGAATTGACCCCCAGAAGGAACATCGCTGAAACCACCAGATCCATGAGGCCTCTTGGCCTCCCTCTCCACATGCTCCTAACTATGAACCATCTCTAGTCGCCGAGCAATATCAACCACCTCGTCGAATCGAGCACCAAATACACTCTCCCGAGTCATAGTAAAACGCAACTGATAGGTGAGGCCATCAATAAACCTCTTAATCCTATCCCTCTCAGTGTAAACCAACCAAATTGCATGACGAGCCAACTCTGAAAATCGCATCTCATACTGGGTCGCATACATGCCATCCTATCGTAGCTGCTCAAACTATCTGCGCAGCTCCTCCCTGCGAGTCTGTGGCACTAACTTCTCCAAGAAGAGAACGAAGAACTCATGCCATGAAAGTGGTGTGGCATCGATTAGCATGCTTCTCTCATAGGCCTCCTACCATATGAAGGCAGCTCCGATAAATCGAAAAGTAGTGAACTAGACCCCACTGGTCTCCAGAATACCCGTAGTACAAAGAATCCATTGACACATATCCAAGATATCCTGAGCATCATCTGACTCATCCCCACTGAATGATGGAGGTTGGAGTCTCCCAAACTCTCAAGTCTCTTTTGCTCATCCTCACTCATAACGGGACCCACATGGGCCTAAGCAGCTGCAACCGGCTGGGCTAGAAATACCCTCAGCATCTGAAGTCCCTGCATCACCTGCTCTGGAGTACGAGTGGCGGGAGTCTGAGTACCTCCCCCTGCCTAAGAAGTGGCTGGCGTGGTCTGAACTAAAATTGCTTGATCAAGGCTAGTGCACACCGTCAAAATCTGAGCCAAAGCCTCCTGGAGGCCTGTGATCACATTGGGCACAGCTACTCTAGCTGTTGTATGAGCTGCACCTATGCCCCTACCGCGACCTCGGCCTCTCGTGGCCCTAACTGGTAGTACTGGTAGCTGTCCATCCTGTGCGGTAGCATGTGTCCTCACCATCTGTGAGAGAATAGAATAACAGAAGTTTAGTTCCCGGAATCAACAAATACGCATGACAAGAATACAAGAATGTGAAGTTTCCTAAGGGTTCGGTAGCCTCTCGAAGATAAGTACAGACATCTCCGTACCGATCCGCAAGAATATACTAAACATGCTCATGACTCGTGAGACCTATGTAACCTAGGCTCTGATACTAACTTATCATGATCCAAAACTTAGACTTTCGTGATGACGCCTAACGTGGTACTAGGCAAGCTGACACCTAAAAAACATTTCCAACACTTTTAAATGAAAAAAATAAAATAACTCATGTTTAAACAGTTAAAGCTCTCATAAACTAGATAGAAAGTCAAAAATCAATACGAAAGTTGCCAAAAATAGGGTGTTACTGAGTACATGAGCATCTATACAACATGAGTCTAAAAATACTGTCTATGAAAAACTGAAACTAAATACATAAAGCTGAAATATAGGGAGGGAGAGTCAAGTTCTACGAATGCCGGACAACTACCTTGTAATCTCCGAATGATCAACTGCTTAGATAATCAACACCCACCGTATTCGGAAACACCTGGATCTGCACACGAAATGCAGGACGTAGCTTGCGTACAACCAACTCAGTAAGTAATAAGACTAACTATTGGACTGAAAGTAGTGACGAGCTTTACGGAGACAGTTCAATTACAGAAAATACAATACAAGAAAATAGACATGCTTTCAAGTTCGACATTTGAAGCCAAAACAATTAATTCATGTCAAGTTCAATTGAAACAGGATATAGTATCTCTCAGAAACTACATGACAGTGATTTATGTCAGCTGAAGTATACAATAATGAAATCAAGTGCATATTCTCAGAGTAACAATCACTCAGTCCTCCTATCCACTCCAACCTCACAATCACTCATTCCTCAGAGTCACTCGGCACTTGCACTTGCACTCATGTCACGACTCGAAATTTTCCACCTACGGGACCGTGATGACGCCTAACATTTCACTTGCTAAGCAAGCCAACGTTAGAGAATCATTAGACCAATTCCTTATTCCCATTCAGTAAATAACAATAATTAACTAAGATAAAATATAATAAGTACAGAATATTATAAAACTGTATTAATTACTACCACTCGGATCTGGAGTCACAATTCACGAGCATTCTAGAATTTACTACAAGTAATAGTTTGAAAGAAATACAACTTTCTGAATGAAAGAAAACAGTAGGACATACGGGGACTTCAAGGTTTGTGAATGCCGACAGATCTACCTTGAGTCTCCGGATAGCGTACCAATAGCAAAATCTCGATCAACCCGAGCCGGTATCAAAATCCGCACAGAAAGGGCAGAGTGAAGTATCAGTACAACCGACCCTATGTCCTGGTAAGTGTCGAGCCTAACCTCGATGAAGTAGTGACGAGTCTAAGGCAAGGCACCTACAAATCAACATGTACAATTTAACAGTGCATATACAAATAACAGAAGTGAAGAATTAAATAGGAAATGTCCGGAGGGGAGCAAACTGAGAGGAATACAAGATAAAGAACTACAACAGAATGATTACCGGAGCAGTCAATATACCATGAATCAACAGGAATAGTGAATACAGTAAAGAAAAATGCACGGCATCACCCTTCGTGCTTTTACTCTCAATCTCACCATAAAATCAATAGAAACGGCACGACTTCACCCTTCGTGCGTTAACTCTCATATCATGGCACGACATCACCCTTCGTTCTTTTACACTCATAATATGGCACGGCATCACCCTTTGTGTATTAACACTCACAATATGGCACGGCATCACCCTTCATGCATTAACACTCACAATATGGCACGACATCACCCTTCGTGCATTAACACTCTCCCTTACCATAATGGAATGAATAAATAACAACAGGGAGATAAAATAACAAGTACAAACCTTACTTCAATATTTGGTTCCATAATATAATCTCAACTTTTAAATAAATACTCGATTACCAATCGAAAATCCGTAAACATGATAATGACGATCAATTTAACAACACTAGTGTAAACATGTAGCAATTAGGCATAGGAAAGAGACAATATAAGGAAAACGGAAGAAACATGAAAAATCGGTAAATTGGTGGCGCATAAGTACTCGTCACCTCACATATACGCCGCTCACATAAATTTCACTTAGCAAATAATCTAAGATTCCTAATTCCCTCAAGTCAGGGTTAGACACAATACTTACCTCGCAAAGAAGGCCACTTAATTCTCAATCATAGCTTTTCTTTTAGAATTCACCTCCAAACCACTCGTATCTATTCAAAAATGACTCAATAATGTCAAATATTGCTGAAGGAATCAATTATATTGCATAAATTAAATTTCCAAAAATTTCCTCCAAAAAGTCAAAAAATCGACCCCGTGCCCGCTTGGCCAAAACTCGAGGTTCGGACCAAAATACATTTACCCATTCACCCCGAGCCCGAATATATAATTAGTTTTGAAATCCGACCTCAAATTGAGGTCTAAATTCCCAAATTTCCGAAATCCCTAGTTTTCTACCCTAACCCCTACTTCTACCATGAAAACTCTAAATTTTAGGTTGAAAATTCAAGAAATGTAATGGGTAATTGAAAGAAAATGGTTTAGAATCACTTACCAACACTGTGGGGAAGAAATGACTCTTGAAAAATCGCCTCACACCGTTTGGTTTTTGAGAAAAATAAATTTTTGGCTAAATACTGTTTTGAAGTCTGTTTTAAAACGCTGGACATGCCTTCATCGCATTTGCAAGAGGCCTGTCGCGATCGCGATGCACAGCGGCCTAAGGCCTTCGTGTTCGCGAGTCTTTCTACGCATTCGCGTAAGGCAGCTCCCCTCTAAGCCTTCGCGTTCGCGACCCAGTGGACGCGTTCGCGTAGAAGAACATGACCCCCTCCCCCAGGTCCCTTAACCTATCATGTTCGCGGGAGACTGATCGCGTTCGCGACCAGTCCTTCGCATTCGCGAAGAAGAAAACTGCAGCTGCTCAGTTTACTCTTCGCGTTCGCGAGAGTACCTTCGCGAACGCAAAGAAAGACATGCCAGAACATCTGCTGTGGCAAAATACCAGATTTTCAAAGTCCAAAATATCCCGTGGCCTACCCGAAACTCACCCGGGCCCTCGGGGCTCCAAACCAAACATGCATACAAGTCTAGAAATATCATACGAGCTTGCTCGCGCGATCAAATCGCCAAAATAACACCTAGAACTACGAATTTAGCACCAAATCAAATAAAATTCTCAAGAACACTTTAAAATTTCTATTTTCTCAACTGGACGTCTGAATCACGTCAAATCAACTCCGTTTCTCACCAAGTTTCACAGACAAGTCTTAAATATCATAATGAACCTGTATCGGAACCAAAATACGGACTCGATACTAATAATGCCAAACATCAATCAATTCTTAAAATAAATAATTTCCAGACTTTTAATTTTCATCAAAAATTCATAACTCAAGCTAGGGACCTCCGAATTCGATTCCGGGCATACGCCCAGGACCCATAATTCGATACGGACCCACTAGGACCGTCAAAGCACGGATCCGAGCCCATTTACCAAAAATATTGACCAAAGTCAACTAAAATTAACTTTTAAGGCAAAAATTCTTATTTTCATTAGTTTTCAACATAAATTTTTTCTGGAAGCATGCCCCGACTGTGCACGCAAATCGAGGAGGGTAAAAATGAGATTTTTTTAAGGCTTAAGAGCGCAGATTCGAGGGGTCGTCACATTCTCCACCTCTAAAATAACCGTTCGTCCTCGAACGGAGATAGAAAATACCTGGGCTGGTGAAAAGGTGGGGATATCTACTCCGCCTATCGGACTCGGACTCCCAAGTAGCTACTTCAATAGGCTGACCTCTCCATTTCACTCGAAATGAAGGGTAACTCTTTGATCTCAACTGGCGAACTTGCCGGGCTAGAATTGCCACCGGTTCCTCCTCGTAAGTCAAATCCTTGTCCAACTGGACAGAGCTGAAATCTAACACATAAGACGGATCACAGTGATACTTTCGAATCATGGGCACATGGAATACTAGATGAACAACTGCTAAACTAAGTGGCAACACAAGCCTGTAAGCCACCTCTCCCACTCTCTCCAGAATCTCAAAAGGTTCGATATACCTAGGGCTCAACTTACCCTTCTTTCCGAACCTCATTACACCCCTCATGGGTGATATCCGAAGTAACACACTCTCTCCGACCATGAATGCAACATCACGAACTCTACGATCGGTATAACCCTTCTGCCTGGACTGAGCTGTGCGAAGTCGATCCTGAATAATCTTGACCTTATCCAACGCATCCTGTACTAAGTTTGTGCCCAACAACCAAGCCTCTCCTGGCTCGAACCACCCAACTGGCTACCGGCACCGCCTACCATATAATGCCTAATAGGGAGCCATCTGAATGCTCGACTGGTAACTATTGTTGTAGGAGAACTCTGCAAGGGGCAAGAACTGATTCTAAGAACCTCCAAAGTCTATAACACAAGCACAGAGTATATCCTCCAAGATCTGAATAGTGCGCTCAGACTGCCCATCCGTTTGAGGATGGAATGCTGTGCTCAACTCAACCAGCGTACCCAATTCACGCTGTAGTGCCCTCCAGAAGTGCGAGGTAAACTGCGTACCTCGATCAGATATAATAGACACGAGCACACCGTGAAGACGGACGATCTCCCGGATGTAAATCTCTACCAACCGCTTCGAGGAATATGTATCTGCCATAGGAATGAAATGCGCTGACTTAGTCAGCCTGTCCACAATGACTCAAACAGCATCGAACATCCTCTGAGTCTGTGGGAGTCCAACAACAAAATTCATAGTGATACGCTCCCACTTCCACTCAGGAATCTCTAACCTCTGAAGTAAACCACCAGGTCTCTGATGCTCACACTTTACTTGCTGGCAATTTAGGCACCGAGCTACATATGCAACTATGTCTTTCTTCATTCGCCTCCACCAATAATGTTGCCTCAAGTCTTAAATATCATAATGAACCAGTACCGGAACCAAAATACGGACTCGATACTAACAATGCCAAACATCAATTAATTCTTAAAATAAATAATTTTCAAACTTTTAATTTTCATCAAAAATTCATAACTCAAGCTAGGGACCTCCGAATTTGATTTCGGGCATACGCCCTGGTCCCATAATTCGATCGGACCCACCGGGACTATCAAAGCTCGGATTCGGGCCCTTTACCAAAAATATTGACCTAAGTCAATTAAAATCAACTTTTAAGGCAAAAGTTCTTATTTTCATTAGTTTTCAATATAAAGGTTTTCCGAAAAAGTGCTCCGACTGTGCACGCAAATTGAGGAGGTAAAAATAAGATTTTTTAAGGCTTAAGAGTGCAAATTCGAGGTCTAAAACATAAGATGACCTTTTGGGTCATCACAACTCAGTAGGTACCTGCGCTCACTGTGGGTGTGCAGACTCTGGAGGGGCTTCTTCTACCCAAACGCTATAATAAACCAATCATGGCATGAATCAAATAAACATGTTGCGGCGTGTAGCCCGATCCCATAAATCTCCTCACAATCAGGACCTCGGCCTCACTCAGTCATCAATCTCTCCAGCCTCTCGGGCTCTCAATAATCATGATAAACAACCCTAACAACGATGATACAATGCATCACTAAAGAACAACAGAGACTGAGATATAATATGTGAGTAAAAACTGTGATTGAGTACAAAGTGGCAATTTAACAGATCATTCAACATGTAATACGATCTCTGGGGGTCTCTACAATATCAATACATAGCCTTAGCATGACTTCTAACATGATTTGCAGTTCACTTTCTATAGCACATGGAGAATATACGGATAACAACAGATTATTCAACTATACAGTTTCATGGAATTGATCGAGTCAAAATTACTGTGGTGCACGCCCACACGCCCGTCACCTAGCATGTGCGTCACCTCAACACCAATCACATGGCACAAAATTCGGGGTTTCATACTCTCATAACCAAGTTTAGAACTGTTACTTACCTCAAATCGTGCAAATCCCTACTCCAACACACCCTTGTCTCGTGAATCGGCTTCCAAATGCCTCGAATCTAGCCACAAATAGTTCGACATAATCAACACGAGCTAAAGGAATCAATTCCACAAAAAATACTAAGTTATTAATTAAAAGTCAAAAGGTCGACTCAAAAGTCGGCCCCGGACACCACGTCTCGAAATTCAATAAAAGTCACAAAATTCGGAAGCCCCTTCAACCACGAATCCAACCATACCAAATTTACCAAAGTCCAACACCAAATCGACACCCAAATCCCCAATTTAAACTCTCCAAATCTCTAGCCTCAACTTCCAAAATTACACCTCAAAACCACACAATCTAGGTGGGGAATTCAATGGGGAAAATAATTATTGAATAAATTTAATCACAAGTGACTTACCTCAAGAAACCCCTCTAAATTCTTCTCAAAAATCGCCTTAGACCGAGTTTGCAAAGTCCAAAATGAGAGAAATCACGAAACCCTTCGGATTTAAACACTGCCCAGCTATCCCGCTTCTGTTGTCCAAGAATCCACTTCTGCGGTCAAAAATCTGCATCTGCGGAGGTTATTTAAGGGCCGACCAACCGCTTCTTCGATCCCAAATCCCGCTCCTGCGGATGCGCATCTGCGCAAGTCCATCCGCTTCTGCGGACCAGCGACTCCAAGCCTTCTTCGCTCCTGCGACCAGCCTCCGCATCTGCGAGATCGCAGGTGCGGAATTTTGTCTCGCACCTGCGCAAACCTTCTCTTCGCCCAGAACCGCATCTGCGACCATAGGACCGCTTCTGCGACTCCGCACCTACGGCCATTCCCTCACAGGTGCGGTCGCACTAGACCAGAACACACCAGCCTTAAAAAGTTCTAAAAATCCAATCCGATTTCCAGTTGAATCACTCCCGAGGCCCCCGAGACCTCAACCAAACATACCAACAAGTCCTAAAACACGACGCGAACTTAGTCGAGCCCTCAAAATCACATCAAACAACATAAAAAACACGAATCATACCACAATTCAAGCCTAAGAAAAATTAAGGAATTCCAACTTCTACAAACGATGCTGAAACCTATCAAATCATGTCCGATTGATCTCAAATTTTGCACACACGTCACAAATGACACCACTGATCTACTCCAACTACCAGAACCCCATTCCGAGCGTGGTAGCCACAAACTTCACTCTCAGTCAAACTTTTAAATTTCCAACATTCACCATTTCAAGCCTAACTCAACTACGAACCTCCAATTCACAATCTGAATACACTCCTAAGTCCAAAATCACCTAACAGAGCTAATGAAATCATCAAAACTCTATTCCGGAGTCGTTTACACATAAGTCAACATCCGATAACCTTTTCAACTTAAGCTTTCAACCTTGAGACTAAGTGTCTCAATTCATTCCGAAACCTCTCCGGATCCGAACCAACTACCCTGACAAGTCACATAGCAACAATTAAGCAGGGAATGTATAGTAAATGGAGATACGGGGCTACAACTCTCAAAACGACCGGCCGTGTCGTTACTGACCCTTCGCTGAACTCTTAATGAATGCCGGATATTTGTGCACCGAGTTACTCCTTTTTGGTCAATTTTGGAAATCCATAAAGAACAAAACTAACTGACACCTCAATCATAATGCTACCTAGGGCCAGCTTTGTCAATGCACTGATAGTGTGATTTTCTTTTTTTAATCTCAAAACTGAAAAGATCAATACTGGTGTATCTATTGATCGTATGTTTTTATCAATCTCGAAAGTGAAAATATCAAAACTGGGGTTAATATTTCATCCTATGCGATGTTTCTTTCTCAAAACTTGTGCAAAAATAACTTCCATCATTCCATCTTATTAAAGATGCAAAAATAAATAGAAAAAAGAACTCAAGATTAATGTCCCGTGCAACATTAGCAGATTTGTTTTGCTTATTTTGGCGTTTCCCTTTACATTTTGTTTTGGTAATAATTTGTACCACCTACTAGTCTGAATAAATATTAACTGTAATTTCTAAGATAGAAGGTTTTCAAGATTTTGACAATCAAAAACCCTTGTTCACCATAAGCAAAAAGTGAAAATTGGATAAGTAATAATCTTGATATATGAGATGATCTTATCCAAGTTTAAGAATGTTATGGTAATTTCACAAGTTTCTTTTCTGAAATCATACTCTTACCAACTTATACATATACAGGGTGGATTTCGAATTTGTTTTCTTTTACCACCCTATATGTAAGAAACACTTTCCCATTTAATTTGTTGGTCTTTCTCCATTCTACTGGTCAAGAAAAAAGAAGTCCTTTTGTTTGGAGATTCACACAGTATATACAAGGGGAAAGACAAAAGGCTGCTGCTTGTTCGGATCCGTTTGTTCCTTTGCACGTGTAGTTCTTGGCACTGAAAAAATTATTGGAATCTTTACATAAATATCCCGTCGAATTTATTGTTTGTTTTTCCAGTCGGAATACAATATATATAAATTACAAATAGATTATACACGACTATACATATATTATTGTTATGAATTGGAAAAATATTATGAATTGGGAAAGTATATCGGAGGAGGCAGGTGGAGTAGGAGGGTAATAAAAGAGCACGTTAGAGTGGACTAGGCCACTAGAGATGGAGAGGGTAAATGGGTAGAAATGGCATGGGATACCCACTTTTTAATATGGTATTTAGTTTTTATTCAATATTTTAAATGCTGAGCAAAAATAGTCACTACTCTATTAAAATTAATACGAAAAGATATTTTTGCCTTTCTTCATGAGTGCTGTGTAAATATTAAGGACATGGTGTCCTTAGCATTTACATTGTACACATGAAGTTAAGGACGACATGTCCTTAACATTTACATTACACATATGAAGTTAAGGACATGGTGTCCTAAAGTTTAACAACGGAAGGTGCAAATACATGATACTTTGTCCTTAATATTTACACAACATTCATGAAGTTAAGGACACCATGTCCTTAATATTTACACAACACTCATAAAATTAAGGATATTATGTCCTTAATATTTACACTGCACACATAAAGTTGAGGACACCATGTTACCATGTCCTTAACATTTACACTGCACATACGAAGTTAATGACATGAGGTCCTAAAGTTTAACAACAGAAGGTGCAAATATAAGTTAAGGACATTATGTCCTTAACATTTACACTGCACACATAAAGTTAAGGACGCCATGTCCTTAACATTTACACTGCACACAGGAAGTTAAGGACGCCATGTCCTTAATATTTACACTGCACATATGAAGTTAAGGACATGATGTCCTAAAGTTTAACAACGGAAGGTGCAAATACATGACACTTTGTCCTTAAGATTTACAAAACATTCATGAAGTTAAGGATATCGTGTCCTTAATATTTACACAACACTTATGTCTAGCACAAGGGTATTTTTGTCCGGGCAGGTAAAAATTTATTAAACACTGGCTAAAGAGTAAATACATTTTAAAAAGTGACTAAAGTGTAAACACATCTCTAATTAGTGGCAACCGCCCAATATTATCAGCCATTTATTCAGCACAATCATTACGTGAAGAACTACGAGAAGCTAGGTGAAGCGAGGAGGCAATTTTCATTAATTCTGTTATGCTCTCTAACCACTTTCGCTCTCTACCTCTCTCTTCTAGAATCTTCTTCTCTAATTCTTCCGGTGCTCATTCTTTTCTTCTCAGTTACTACATGTAATAATGGTGTAAATATTCCATTGATATTGAATAAGAGCCACAGTTTTCATTTCTATTCTTTTCAATTGCTTAGCTAGTTGCTTAATTGTTCGAAGTCATAAAAATTTGGTATCAGAGCATCCTCCTGGCGCCATGACGATTACAGAAACTCGACCTAAAACCAGAAAAGAAAATGTCAAAAAATTGGAAAATCAGTTACAGAACTACATGACTAAAACAAACAAAAAATTGGAGTCCAATGACTCGAAAATGGATGAGCTCAATCGAAAATTTGATGTGATGATGTAGAAGATCATCACGCACAGAGATGCCATTCTAGGATGTGCACCGACTGAAGGTCTTCAGTTGGAAGGATCTAGAAGCAGAGTAAGAATGGCAAATCCACAAGACAACACACTGTGAGAAATCCGGTGAACAACTTTGCTTCTAGGGTGGAGTTCCCTTACTTTGAAGAAGGTTATCCTCGATCTTGGCTGCACAAATATGAAAGGTATTTCCATTACAATCGTATCACTGACCCACAACAAAAATTAGAATCATATGTTCTTCATTTAAATGGAAGGGTTGAGTCTTGGTACTTCTCCTATCAATTGAGTAGGGGAACTATAAAGTGATCAAATTTTATTGAGAAAATCTGCAAAAGATTTAATGAATATGATAATAGTAATCTTTAGTTATTGGAAAAATTCAAAAGGTGGAACAAAAAGGGAATGTCATTGAATATCTAGAGAGGTTTGAAGATTTGAAGGCATGGGTGCTTATATAATACCCAACTATTCCTAAGGATGTTTTGTTAGGGTTCTTCATTGAAGATTTAAAGGATGAAATTAGACACACCGTGAAGATGCTTGACCCCTATTCCTTGAGTCATGCTGTAGAGAAGGCTAGGCACAAGGAGAACTTGATTGATACTATGACTAAGAAGAATAGATTCAATGGGGTCAGAATTACAGGGCAGTACCAGGGATCTAATCTAACAACAGGAAACAGACCCTTGGGAAACTTACAGAAAGAGGGTACTTCTAATACAGCTATGTCAGGAACTAAATTGTTTGAAGCTGGGAAAGCAAGGGGTGAATGCTACAAGTATGGGAAAAAAAGTACTTTCTAGGTCACGTGTGCAAGAATAGATAGTTAAACACATTATCTGGAAGTACTGAACAACAGGAAGAAATGATAGAATTGGATGCAGAGAGGGAGGTTATGCCTAGTGGAACTGCAGAGGAGATACTGGATGAGGCCATTAGCCTCAATGCACTATCTGGCACCATAACTTCTACTACTATAAAGCTAAGGGGAATGTATGAGAAAAAAATTCTGACTATCTTTGGAGACAGTGGGAGTACCAACAGTTTCATAGCTAGTGAGATTGCTTGTCACGACACAGAATTTTCACCTTCGGGACCGTGATGGCGCCTAACATTTCACTTGCTAGGCAAGCCAACATTAGAGAAATCCTTGAGCCAGTTTTTAAACAATTCAAATAAGTAAAACAATTAAACATAAATGGAGCCAAAATAAAGTATGAAATAACATAATAATCTAATATCTAGTACAACCAGGATCTGGAGTCATAAGTACACGAGCTTCTAGAGGTTCTACAAAACGAGTCTGAAATAAATACAAGTGTCTCAAATGAGATCAACAGTAAATAAGGAAAGAGGAAGGGGACTTCAAGGTCTTCAGACGCCAGCGGATCTACCTCGAGCCTCTAAATAAGCTAATCCGAGCTGATGCGCCTCACGGACAGCTGGGACTAGTACCAAAATCTGCACAAAAAATGCAGAGAGTAGTATGAGTATAACCGACCCAATGTACTCCGTAAGTGTCGAGCCTAACCTCGACGACGTAGTGACGAGGCTATGACAGGATACCCACATATACGTACGACATAACAACAAATAAAGATTTAACATGTACGATTGCGAGGGGGCATGAAAAGGGGTACAAGATACGACAACTACAACAGGAAATGACAACATGAAACAGTCAATAAACCTTCAACCAATGAAAACAGAGAAAACATAATAAATAAAGACTGCATGGCATCACCCATTGTGCTTTTACTCTCAACCTCACCATGAAACAATAACAATTGTACGATCTCACCGTTCGTACTTTTACTCTTAGTCTCTCCATAAAATGATAAATACGACACGACATCACCCTTCGAGCTTTTACTCTCAATTTCATCATGAAACGATACATACAACACGGTATCACCCTTCGCGCTTTAACTCTCTTCCTCACTATGTATAAATCAATAAATGAACGGCATCACCATTCGTGCGTTAACACTCTCTCCCTTACCATGAAACAATGAATATATGACATTTGGGAGAAAGAATAATCAAGAATAAACCTTACATCAACAACGTTTCCACAATACCGAGCCTCATCTTCCAATAATATTCCACTATCACAAATACTTCATAAATGTGGAAAGGATGACCAATTAAGTGATAAACTAGTCTAGACATGGATATCATAATCAATGGAGGAAATAAATCACGAGAAACAAGTTTCAATAGCTTGCTTTAACCCAACAACAACGCATAACTACTCGTCACCTCACATAGACATTTTACCCAATATTTAAACACGTAGTAAATAAGCAAACTAGTCTCAATCCCTCAAGTCAAGGTTAACTACGACACTTACCTCACTCCGCAGTCAATTCAGAGCTCTACCGGGGTCTTTCCTCTAGAATCCACCTCCAAACCACTCGTATCTAACCACAATCGACTCGATAACGTCAAATAATGCTAAGGGAATCAATTACAATACATAAATATAGGATTTTTACACTTTTTTCCCAAGGTAAAAAAAATCAACCCCGGGCTCTCTTGGTCAAAACTTTAGGTTCGGACCAAAATTTATTTACCCAGTCACCCCTGAGCCTGATTATGTAATTAGTCTTGGAATCTGACCTCGAATTGAGGTCTAAATCCCGAATTTGCAAAACACCCCAATTCTTCCTAAATCCCTAGTTTTCTACTATGGAAGACCAAAGATTAGGTCTAGAAATTAATGGGTGATGTTAGAAATGAAAGAAATTGAGTTAAAGTGTACAAACCTATGAATTGGTGTTGAGTTTTCCCCTTAGAATCGCCTCTAGGCCGAGCTCTAATGGAGAGTTTACGAAAAATGGAAGAAATCCCGTTTTGGGACTGTTTTAAATCACTGGCGTCAGGTGTTCATTCACGTGAAACCTGACGTGCTCGCGAAGAGCATGGCCTAACTGGCTTATACGATCGCGAGTAACTCCGCGTGTTCGCGAAGGTCTAGTCCGCCTCACCTCCCCGTTTGCGAGACTGGACTCACGTTCGCGTAGAGTTACCTCAACTCCCCCTGCCCAGGCCATCTAACACTACGCATTCGAGTGTGACTGGTCGCGTCCGTAAAGAGCAACCCCCCCCCCCAATGCTTCACGTTCACGACTAAGGTCTCACGTTCGCGTAGGACAAAATCCTCCCTAGTCCCAGATACCCTTCGCGATCACGAGAATGGCTTCACGATCGCGAAGCATAATGCACCAGATGACAGCTGAAGCTAAAACACCAGATTGTTTTCAAAGATCAAAAGGTCAGTTGGCTATCCAAAACTCACCCGAGCCCTCGGGGCTCCAAACCATATATGCTCAAAAGTCCAAAAACCTCATACAAACTCGCTCGCGCGATCAAAACACCAAAATAACACCTAGGTATATGAATCAGACACCAAACCAAATGAAAATTTTCAGTGAAACTTAAGAATTTCTATTTTAACAACCGGACCTATGAATCCCGTCAAATCACTTCCGGTTTTCACCAACTTATGCACACAAGTCATAAATCAGTTGCACAGAAGTCAACTCAAATGGATTTTTAAGGCACAAATTTACTTTTTAATCAATGTTTTTCACATAAATGCTTTTCGAAAAAAGGCACGGACTGCGCACGCAAATCGAGAAAGACTAAAAGAAGCCATTTGAGGTTTCAAAACACAGAATTAAGGCTAAAAACTTTAGATGACTAGTAGGTCATCACATTCTCCACCTCTAAAACAATCGTTCGTCCTCAAACGGACATAGAAAAGTACTTGGACTAGTGAAAAGGTGTGGATATCTACTCCGCATGTCCGACTCGGACTCCCAAGTGGCTGCCTCGATCGGCTGGCCTCTCCACTGCACTCGAACTGAAGGATAACTCTTAGACCTTAACTGTCGGACCCGCTGGGCTAGAATAGCCATCGACTCCTCTTCATAAGTCAAATCTTTGTCCAACTGGACTGAACTGAAATCTAATGCATGGGATGGATCACCGTGATACTTCCGGAGCATGGACACATGGAACACCGGATAGGCTGCTGATAAACTAGGTAGCAATGCGAGCTTGTAGACAACCTCACCCATTCTCTGAAGAATCTCAAAAGGCCCAATGTACCTATGGGTGAAACCCGGAGCAACACCCTCTCACCGACCATGAATTCAACATCACGAACTCTACGGTCGGCATTACTCTTTTTGGCTGGACTGAGCTGTGCGAAGTCGATCCTGAATAATCTTGACCTTATCCAAGGCATCCTGTACCAAATTTGTACCCAACAACCGAGCCTCCCCCGGCTCGAACCATCCAACAGGCGAACGACCCCGCCTCCCGTATAATGCCTCATAGGGAGCAATTTGAATACTCGACTGATAGCTATTATTGTAGGCAGACTCCGTCAGCGGCAAGAACTGATCCCATGAACCCCTAAAATCCATAACACAAGTGCGAAGCATGTCCTCCAATATCTGAATAGTGCGCTCGGACTGTCCATCTGGGGATGAAATGTTGTGCTCAACTCAACCTGCGTGCCCAACTCACGCTATACAGCCCTCCAGAAGTGCAATGTGAATTGCTTATCTTGATCAGAAATGATAGATACAGGCATACCGTGTTGGCAGATGATCTTATGGATATAAATCTCAACTAACCTCTCTAAAGAATATGCAATTGCCACATGAATGAAATGCGCTAACTTTGTAAGTCTGTCCACGATGACCCATACCGCGTCGAACGTTCTCTGAATCCGTGGGAGTCCAACAACAAAATTCATAGTGATACGCTCCCATTTCCACTCGGGAATCTCTAACTTCTAAAGCAAACCACCAGGTCTCTAATGCTCGTACCTAACTTGCTAACAATTTAGACACCGAGCTACATATGCAACTATATCTTTCTTCATCCTCCTCCACCAATTATGATGCCGTAAGTCCTGATACATCTTGGGGGCACACAGATGAATAGAATACTGGGAACTGTGGGCCTCCTCAAGAATCAACTCATAAAGTTCATCTACATTGGGCACACAAATATGACCATGCATACTCAAAACCCCATCGTCTCCCACAGTAACCTGCTTGGAACCACCGTGCTGCACCGTGTGCCTAAGGACAAGCAAGTAAGGGTCATCATATTGCCGCTCTCTAATGCGCTCATACAATGAAGACCGAGTGACTGTACAAGCTAGAACACGACTAGGCTATAAAACGTCTAACCTCACGAACTGATTGGCTAAAGCTTGAACATCTGCGGCAAGCAGCCTCTCACCAACCGGAATATACGCAAGGCTGCCCATACTTATTGCCTTTCTACTTAAGGCATCGGCCACCACATTGGCCTTCCTCGTATGATACAAGATGGTGATATCATAATCTTTCAACAGCTCCAACCACCTCCTCTGCCTCAAATTGAGGTCCTTTTACTTGAACAAATACTGCAGATTTCGATGATCCGAGAATACCTCGCATGACACGTCGTAAAGATAATGCTTCTAAATCTTCAGCGCATGAACAATGGCTGCCAACTCCAAGTCATGAACATGGTAATTCTTCTCATGAACCTTCAACTGTCGCGACGCATATGCGATCACAGTGCTATCCTACACCAATACTGCACCGAGCCCAATACGAGATTCATCACAATAAACTGTATAAGATCCTGAACTTGTGGGCAACACCAACACTGGCGCCGTAGTCAAAGAAGTCTTGAGCTTCTAAAATCTCAACTCACATTTGTCTGACCATCTGAACGGGGCACCCTTCTGGGTCAATCTAGTTAGGATCCACCTGTATGCCCTCTACCGATACGACATGCCCCAAAAAGGAGACCGAGTCTAACCAAAACTCGCACTCTGAAAACTTGGCATATAACTGGTTATCCCTCAGGGTCTGAAGTACAATCCAAAGATGCTGATCGTGCTCCTCTCGACTGCGGGAGTAGATCAAGATATCGTCAATAAATACAATCAACCCAAATGACATCACTAGAAACTCATAATGCCCATAACGAGTCCAAAAAGCTGGCTTAGGTACATCGGATGCCCTAATCTCCAACTGACAGTAGCCAGACCTCAAATCAATCTTCAAAAACACCTTGGCACCCTGAAGCTGATCAAATAAGTCATCAATCCTCGGTAATCGATACTTGTTCTTGATGGTGAATTTGTTCAACTGCCGATAGTTTATGTACATCCTCATTGGTCCATCTTTCTTCTTAACGAACAACACAGGTGCACCCCAGGGCAAGGCACTAGGTCTAATGAAGCCCTTATCAAGCAAATCTTATAGCTGATCCTTCAATTCTTTCAACTCTGGCGGGGCCATACGGTACAACAGAATAGAAATGGGATGAGTGCCCGGAGATAAATCAATACAGAAATTAATATCCCTATCGGGTGGCATCACCGACAGGTCTGCGGGAAATACCTCTAGAGACTCACGAACAACAGACACTGAATCCATGGAAGGAACCTCCGCACTAGAATCACGGACATAGGCCAAATAAGCTAGACACCCATTCTCGACCATATGTCGAGCCTTCACATAAGGGATAACCCTATTGGTAGAATGGCCAGGAGTCCCCCTCCACTCTAATCGAGGCAACCCTGGGAAGGCTAAGGTCACCATCTTGGTGTGAAAATCTAATATAGCATGATAAGGTGACAACCAATCGATACCCAAGATGATTTCAAAATCTACCATGTCAAGAAGTAGAAAGTCTATGCTAGTCTTAAGACTCCCAATAGTAACCATACACGAATGATAGACACGATCTACTACGATAGAATCTCCCACAGGTGTAGACACATACACAGAAGCACTCAAAGAATCACGAGGCATAACTAGATATGAAGCAAAGTAGGATGACACGTAGGAATAAGTAGAGCCCGGATAGAAATAGAACTAAAGAATTAGTATGGAAAACCGGGACAATAACTGTGATAACAACGTCAGATGACTCAGCCTTAGGCCTCACTGGAAAAGCATAAAATCAGGGCTGGGCCCCACCACTCTGAATCGCGTCCCTAGGATGGCCTCTAGCTGGGTTGCCTCCACCTCTAACGGCCTGACCTCCACCTCTGGCTGTCTGGCCACTGCCTCTAGCTGGCTGAGCATGCGGTGAAGCAACAGGTGCCAGAGCCATGGCATGAGAACCCTGCTACTGTGAGCTACTCAATGCCTGAGGGAAAAATTAAGCAATGTGCCTCGGATCACCAGAAAGTATAACAGGATCTCCATTGCTATGACTGCTGACCCTGAAACTTTCCATATCGACCTGAGTAACCACCTTGAAAACTCTAGAGTGGAGGTGCACTAATAGGAGCTAGTAGTGCACTATAGGCTAGCTGATCGGGATGAGACATATGAGGGCCACGACCACCTGAAAAACTATGAGATACCTGGAGCACTGCGTGAAATGGCCTAGGAGGATGGCCTCTACCAAAAGTACCCCTGCCTCTAGACGATGCACCACTGAACCCATCGAAATGACAAAGCCTCTTATCAGACCCCTGCTCTCTCTCCTGTGCAAGAACCATCTTGATCCGCCTAGCAACATTAGTAGCCGTATGAAAGGAAATCTCACCCCCCCGGTCTCCTTGGACATCTGTAGACTGACAGGGTGAGTGATTCCATTAATAAACCTCTTCACCCCCTCTCTCTCAGCATGAAAAAAAAAGAAGGGCATGACGGGATAGATCCATAAAACGGGTCTCGTAATTAGTGACAGTTATACTGCTCTGCTCGAGGCGCTCAAACTGCTTGCAGTAATCCTCTCTCAGTGTGATAGGGAGAAACTTCTCAGGAAATAGTAGTGAGAACTACTCCCAAGTAAGTGCAGGCAACCCATCTAGTCTGATCAACATGTAATCTCTCCACCACCTCTTGGCAGAACCCGTCATCTGAAACACAACAAAATCAACCTCATTGGTCTCAACTATACCCATGTTCCGCAGCAGCTCACGACAACGGTCAAGATAATCCTGTGGGTCCTCAGAAGGTGCACCACTGAAGTGAACTAGAAAGAGCTTAGTAAACTCGTCCAATCACAATAAAGCCTGAGAAGACATGGCGGGCCTATCACCAGCCTGGGCCGCAATAACTGGCTGAACTAACCCAATTGGCAGGGCTGCTGGAGTCTAATACTGGGGAGCCATCTGCTCCGGAGTGTGAGTAGTGGGAGTCTATGCTCCTCCCCTAGCCTGAGAGATGGCTGGTGCCAACGAAAATGCAGCGACCTCGGCCACACTGACCATAAGGCCCACCAAACGGACTAGAGCGTCCTGAAGCACTGGGGTGGCGATGAACCCCTCCGTGACCCGAGCTGGTCCAATAAGTATAGTTTGAGATGGGACCTCCTCATCAAAGTCCACTTGAGGCTCCACTATTGGTGCTACTACTCGAGCTCTGGGGTGAGCTCTGCCTCGACCTCTACCCCTCGTAGGAAAATAATATTTTTTCGAAAATTTCATATCAAATTTGACTGAAATAGAAAATAATGTTTTTTCGAAATTAACAAAATAGTGATATATGACAGCTGAAATGCAGCAAATAATGAAATCAATACATCCTCTCAGAGTAACAGTCACCCAGTCCTCCCATTCACTCCAACCTCACAGTCACTTTTTCCTCACAATCACTCATTCCTCACAGTCACTCAGCATTCGGCACTCGGCACTCGCACTCAGTAGGTACCTGCGCTCACTGGGGGTGTGTACAGACTCCGGAGGGGCTCCTTCAGCCCAAGCGCTATATCAAGCCAATCATGGCATAAATCAATAAAATATGTTGCGGCGTGCATCCTCATCCCATAATATCTTCACAATTAGGCCCCCGGCCTCACTTAGTCATCAAACTCTCCAGTTTCTCGGGCTTTCAGAAATTATGATAATCAACCCAAAATGATAATATGATGTATTAATAAATAGCAACAGAGACTGAGATATGATATAAAATGAATAAACATGACTGAGTGTGAAATTATAATTTGAACATATTATTCAACCACAGAAATAACCCAATGGGTACCAATAATAATAACATATGTCTAAGCATGATTTATAATATGAGTCTCAGCTCAATATTCTCTAAAACATAGAGAATGTACTGGTATCAACAGATTATACAATTATATAGTTCCAGGGAATTTGACCAAGTCTTAATTCCTACGGTGCACGCCCACACGCCCATCACCTAGCATGCGCGTCACCTCAAAACCAATTACATAACATATAATCCAGGGTTTCATAGCCCCAGGACCAAATTTAAAACTGTTACTTATCTCAAACCGTAAAATTCTTTATTCCGCTAGGTCTTTGCCTCGTGAATTGGCCTCCAAACGCCTCGAATCTAGCCACAAATAATTTGATTAACTCAATAACATTTATTGGAATTAATTCCATATGAAAATATAATTTTTCCATAAAAATTTGAAATTTAACTCAAAAATTGCCTGTGGGGCTCACGTCTCGGAACCCGACAAAAGTTACAAAATCCGAAAGCCCATTCAACCACGAGTCTAACCATACCAACTTTACTTAATTCCGACATCAACTCGACCCTCAAATCTTCAAATTAAACCAAGAGGGTTTTCTAATCTTTCCAACTTAATTCACCCATTAAATGTTAAAAAGAACCATGGATTCGGGTAATTTGACCAATAATGAGTTAAGAACACTTACCCCGTTGTTTTCCTTGAAAATCTGCCAAAAATCACCTCCTCTCGAGATCCATTCTGTCAAAAATTCAGAACGTAAACTTTCTATCCAGATCTCTCTTCTTCGCGAACGCGACAGGTCCCTCACGTTCATGAAGCACAAAATCGTGCTGCCCAACATTGCTCTTCGAGAACGCGAAACACTACTCGCTAACGCAATGCTTTACCGAGCTCTTCTTCGTGAACGCGAAGGCAAAAACCCATGCCCACTATTTTTCCCTTCGCGAACGCGATACCCAATCGCAAACGCGATGAACAACCCAAATCCTCTTCGCGAACGCAAAGGGATAATCTTGCCTGCCTCAAATTCCCCTTCGCGAACGCGAGGGTCCACTCGCGAAGGCGAAGAAGGAAACCAGGAAACACACCAGTAGTCTTCAGGCAACATGCCAAGTCCAAAAATGATCTGTTAACCTCCCGAAACTCACCCGAGCCTCCACAGGATCTCAACCAAACATACCATCATGTCCCAAAATATCATACGAACTTAGTCGAACCCTCAAATCACCTCAAACAACGCTAAAACCATGAATCATACCCCAATTCAAGCCTAATAAACTTTGAAATTTCAAGTTTCCATAAACAACGCTGGAACCTATCAAATTAACCTCAAATTTTGCACACAAGCCATAAATGACATAATAAACCTATTAAAATTTTCTGAATCGGATTTCGACCCCGATATCAAATAGTCAATCCCCCGGTCAAACTTCCCAAAAATTCAACTTTCGGCATTTCAAGCCTGATTCTACTACGATCCTCCAAATAATTTTCCAGATACGCTCCGAAGTCCAAAATCACCATACAGAGCTATTGGAATCATCAGAATTCAATTCCGAGGCCGTTTACACAAAAGTCAATATCCGGTCAACTTTTTCAACTTAAGTTTTCAATTATGAGACTAAGTGTCTCATTTCACTCCGAAATCCTTCCGGACCCGAACCAACTAACCCGATAAGTCATAAAATAACTATAAAGCATAAATTGAACAGTAAATGGGGGAACATGGTTATAATACTCAAAATGACCGGCCGGGTCGTTATATTCCTCCCCTCTTAAACAAACATTCGTCCTCGAATGGGTTTAGAATCATACCTGAAGTCTCAAATAGGTGTGGATATTTGCTCTGCATCTCCTGCTCAATCTCCCAAGTAGCTTCTCCGACTGGCTGGCCTCTCCACTATACCTTCACTGATGCTATGTTCTTTGACCTCAGCTTTCGAACCTGCCGGTCTAAAATAGCCACTGGCTCCACATCATAAGTCAAATTACCGTCCAACTGCACTGTACTGAAATCCAAAATATGAGACGGATCCCCGACATACTTTCGGAGCATGAACACATGGAACACTAGATGAACACCTGATAGACTAGGTGGTAAAGCAAGTTCATAATCCACCTCTCCAATCTTCTTAAGTATCTCAAAAAGCCCAATATATCGAGGGCTCAACTTGCCCTTCTTCCTGAACCTCAACACACCATTCATGGGTGAAATCTTGAGTAGAACCTTCTCCCCAACCATGTAAGAAACATCACGGACCTTCCAGTCAGCATAACTCTTCTGTCTAGACTACGCCGTGCGAAGACGCTCCTGAATCAATTTAACCTTCTCCAAAGCATCCTGAACCAAATCAGTACCTAATAGTCTAGTCTCACCAGCTCAAACCAACCCACCAGAGACAGATACCGTCTCCCATATAAATCCTCATATAGAGCCATCTGAATGCTCGATTGGTAGCTGTTGTTGTAAGCAAACTCTGCCAGTGGCAGAAATGGATCCCAAGAACCCCCAAAATCAATGACACAAGTGTGTAGCATGTCCTCCAAGATCTGAATAGTGCACCCGGACTGTCCGTTCGTCTGAGGGTGAAATGTTGTACTCAACTGAACCTGTGTGCCCAATTCTCGTTGCAGTGTTCTCCAAAACTGTGATGTAAACTGTGTGCCCCGATCCGAAATGATAAACACACGCACACCATGTAGGTGAACAATCTCGCGGATATAAATCTCAGCCAACCGCTCCGAAGAATAATTAGTACCAACTGGTATAAAATGTGCACACTTAGTCAACCGATCTACAATCACCCAAATAGCATCAAACTTTTTCAAAGTTCGTGGGAGACTAACTACTAAGTCCATGGTAATACGCTCACACTTCCACTCCGGAATTTCAAGTTTTTGAATCAATCCGCCCGGTCTCTGATGCTCGTACTTCACCTGTTCAAAATTTAAACACCGAGCTACAAACCCAACTATATCTTTCTTCATTCGCCTCCAGCAATAGTGCTGCCTCAAATCCTGATACATCCTCACGGCACCTGGATGAATGGAGTACCGCGAACTGTGAGCTTCCTGGAGAATCAACTCACGCAAACCATCTACCTTAGGCACACATAGCCTGCCCTCCATCCGTAATATACCATCATCCCCAATAGTGACTTCCTTGGCATCACCGTGCTGAATCGTGTCCTTAAGGACAAGCAAATAGGGATCATCATACTGGCACTCTCTGATGCGATCATATACAGAAGACCGAGAAACCACACAAGCCAAAACTCGATTCGGCTCAGAAACATCCAATCTAACAAACTAGTTGGCCAAGGCCTGAACATCCAAGGCTTAAAGGCCTTTCTACTACCGGAAAGTATGCTAAGCTGCCCAAACTCTCCGCCTTACGACTCAAGGCTTCGGCCACCACATTGGCCTTTCCGGGATGATAGAGAATAGTGATATCATAATCCTTAAGCAACTCCAACCACCTTTGTTGCCGCAAATTAAGATCCTTCTATTTAAATAGATGTTGTAGACTCCGGTGATCGGTATAAACCTCACAATGGACACCGTACAAATAATGTCGCCAAATCTTTAAGGCATGAACGATAGCTGCTAACTCAAGGTCGTGGACCGGATAATTCTTCTCATGTACCTTTAATTTTCTAGATGCAGAGGCAATCACCCTACTGTTTTGCATCAGCACTGCATCGAGACCAATACGCGATGCGTCACAAAACACAGTATAAGACTCTAAACCGGTAGGCAATACCAATACTGGATCTATAGTCAAAGATGTCTTGAGCTTCTGAAAGCTCTCTTCACACTCATCCGACCACCTGAACGGAGCACCTTTATGGGTCAATTTAGTCATAGGCGATGCAATAGACGAGAAACCTTCCACGAAGTGACCATAATAACCAGCCAAGCCGAGAAAACTCCGAATCTCAGTAACTGAAGATGGCCTGGGCCAACTCTGAACTGCCTCTATTTTCTTTGGATCCACCTTAATCCCTTCATTGGACACTATGTGTCCCAAGAATGCCACTGAACTAAGCCAGAACTCACACTTAGAGAATTTGGCGTACAATCTCTCCCCTCTCAGCCTCTGTAATACAATACCCAAGTGTTTTGCATGCTCCCCCTGACTACGTGAGTACACCAGTATATCATCAATAAATAATATGACAAATGAATAAAGATATGGCTCAAACACACTATTCGTCAAGTGCATAAATGCTGCTGGGGCATTGGTTAGCCCAAATGACATCACAGGAAATTCATAGTGACCATAACGAGTCCTGAATGCCGTCTTTAGAATATCCGAATCCCGAATTTTCAACTGGTGATACCTCGATCTCAAATCAATTTTGGAGAATACCCTCGCTCCCTGAAGCTGGACAAATAAATCATCAATATGCGGCAAAGGATACTTATTCTTGATTGTAACTTTGTTCAACTGCCTGTAATCGATACACATTCGCATAGTACCATCTTTCTTTTTCACAAACAGAATTGGTGCACCCCAAGGTGACACACTAGGCCTAATAAACCCCTTGTTAGGAAGTATTTGAAGTTGCTCTTTCAATTCTATTAACTCAACTGGTGCCATACGATATGGAGGAATAGAAATGGGTTGAGTTCCCTGCACCAAGTCAATACCGAAATCAATATCCCTGTCATATGGCATACCCGACAGGTCTGCAGGAAATACATCCGAAAAGTCTCGCACGACCGGTACTGAATCAATAGTAGGAGTATCTACATCAACATCTCTCACAAAGGCCAAATATGACAAACACCCCTTCCCAACCATACGTTGGGCTTTCAAATAAGAAATTACCCTGCTAGGAACATAATCTAGAGAACCTCTCCATTCGACCTTCGGCAACCCCGGTATCGCCAACGTCACGGTTTTTGCATGACAGTCCAGAATAGCATGACATGGAGACAACCAATCCATTCCCAGGATTACATCGAAATCAACCATACTGAGCAATAAGAGATCAACTCTAGTCTCCAGTCCCCCAATGGTTACCACACAAGACCGATATACACGGTCCATAATAATAGTATCGCCCACCGGTGTAGATACATGAACAGGTGAAACTAAGGACTCACAGGACATATCCAGATAATGAGTAAAGTATAATGATACATACGAATAAGTAGAACCAGGGTCAAATAATATAGAAGCTTCCATGTGGAACATTGAGACAATACATGTAATCACTGCATCTGAGGTAACGATATTTAGCATGGCAGGAAAAGAATAGAATTGGGCATGACCGCCACCTGATCGGCCTATCCCTCTTGGCGAACCCTAGCTGACTGACCCCCACCCCGAGCTGGCTGGGTGGATGGCGAAGTAACTAGTGCTGAAGTCGTAGTCTGACTCCTCTGCTGCACTGGACCTCTCGAGCGACGAGGACATTGTCTCCACATATGCCCAAATTCCCTGCACTCAAAGCAGCTCCCTGGTACCGGTGGTGATGCAGACTGAATCGAGCCCCGAGAACTAGAATAACTACTAGAAGCACCCGATGCAAATGAACCCTGAACTGAAGGGGCACGAGCTGAACTCTGGGCTGGGAGGGCACTGAGAGATGACTGGTCGTGATGAGAACAATATGAACCATGGCCGGATGACACATCACGGTGCACTGGACGACCCTTCTGAGCGTGTCTATAAGAACGACCCCTACCACGGTAAAAATGACCCCCTGAAGGAACACCGCTGAATCACCTGGACCACAAGGCCTCTTAGCCTCCCTCTCTCCACGTTCCTGACTACGGAGCATCTATATCTACCGAGCAATGTCAACTACCTCATCAAAAGTAGCACCAGATTCTCTCTCCCGAGTCATAAGTAACTGTAGCTTATATGTGAGGCCATTAATGAACCTCCTAATCCTCTCCCTATCAGCGAGAACCAACCAAACTACGTGATGAGCCAACTCAGAAAATCTCAACTCGTATTGCGTCACAGACATGCCATCCTGACGTAACTACTCAAATTGTCTGCGCAGCTCCTCTCTACGAGACTACGGTACAAACTTCTCCAAAAAGAGAACGGAGAACTCCTTCCATGTAAGTGGTACTGCACCGATTGGCCTGCGCCTCTCATAAGCCTCCCACCATCTGAAGGCAGCCCCAAAAAATTGAAAAGTAGTGAACGAGACCCCACTGGTCTCCAAAATACCCGATGTCCGAAGCATCCGCTGGCACATAGCCAGAAAACCCTGAGCATCTTCTGACTCAGCACCGCTAAATGATGGAGGTTGAAGCCTCCCAAATCTCTCAAGTCTCCTCTGCTCATCATCTGCCATAATGGGGACTACCAGGTCTTGACAGTTGAAGCCGGCTGGGCTGGCAGTGCCCCCGGTATCTGAAATCCCTATACTACCTGATCTGGTGTACGGGCTATAGGGGTATGAGTACCTCCCCCAGCCTGTGAAGTGGCAGGTGCGGCCTGAGCTGAAACCACCTGAGCAAGACCAGTGCAAACTGTCAATATTTGGGCCAAAGTCTCCCGAAGGCCTCGAATCTCAATGGGCACAACTAGTGCCTCAACTGGTCCTGTCGGCTCAGCTATATCTAGACTCTGCTCCTGAGCTGGAGCAATTGGTGGTACTACAGGTGCTGGTCCAACTGTGGTACGAGCTACACCTCAACCTCTACCTCGGACCCGGCCTCTACCATGGCTCCGGCCTCTCGCGGCCCTAACTGGTGGCACTGGTGGCTGACCGTCTGATCCGGTAGTACGTGTCCTCACCATCTTTGAGAGAATAGAATAACATAATTTTAGTTTTTTTCCGAAATCAACAAGTTCGCACGATATAATTCAAGAAAATGAAATTTTCCTAAGGGTTTGGCAGCTTCTCGAAGATAAGTACAGACGTCTCTGTACCGATCCGCAAGACTCTACTAAACCTGCTCATGACTCGTGAGACCTATGTAACCTAGGCGCTGATACCAACTTGTCACGGCCCAAAATCTCACCCGTCGTGATGGCGCCTAACTCAATACTAGGCAAGCTGACAACATCAATAACCAACAATTTATTTTAAATACGAAAAATATAATAATTAAGTTTAAGAGAAAATCCCACAAATACTGGATATAAATACACTCCCAAATCCCGGTGTCACTGAGTACATGAGCATCTATACATTACAAGTCTAGGGAACCCGGTCTATAATAATAAGAGACCAAATACAATAAAAAAGGATAGGGAAGGAGAGACAAGGTTTACGAAACACAGTAGCTACCTCTGAATCTCCGGTAAATTAACTGCGTGAAAGAATCAATACCCATTGTGTCCGGGGTCACCTGGATCTGCACACGAAGTACAGGGTGTAGTGTGAGTACAACCAACTCAGTAAGTAACAATAATAAATAAGGAACTGAATGTAGTGACGATCTTCTCAGCTATGTCCAAATACAGTTATTTCCAACAAAAAAGGGTAGGCATGCTCTTAGGTTCAACATTTAAAATTTTACAGTAATTTCATATCAAATTTGACTGAAACAGAAAATAATATTTTTCTGAAATTTCCAAAATAGTGATATATGACAGCTAAAATGCAGCAAATAATAAAATCAATGCATCCTCTCAGAGTAATAGTCACTCAATCCTCCCATTCACTCCAACCTCACAGTCACTCTTTCCTCACAATCACTCATTCCTCACAGTCACTCAGCATTCGGCAATCGAACTCAGCACTCGCACTCAGTAGGTACCTGCGCTCACTGGGGGTGTGTACAGACTCCGGAGGGGCTCCTTCAGCCTAAGCACTATATCAAGCCAATCATGGCATAAATAAATAAAATATGTTGCGGCGTGCACCCTGATCCCATTGTATCCTCATAATTAGGTCCTCGGCCTCACTCAGTCATCAACCTCTCCAATCTTTCGGGCTCTCAGAAATCAGGATAATTAGCCCAAAATAATAATATGATGTATTAATAAATAGCAACAGAGACTGAGATACGATATGAAATGAATAAACATGATTGAGTGTGAAATTACAGTTTGAACATATTATTCAACCACAGAAATGACCCCAATGGGTACCAATAACAACAGCATATGTCTAAGCATGATTTATAATACGAGTCTCAGCTCAATTTCCTCTAACACATAGAGAATGTACTGGTATCAACAGATTATACAACTATACAGTTCTAGGGAATTTCACCAAGTCTCAATTCCTACGGTGCACGCCCACACGCCCATCATCTAGCATGTGCGTCACCTCAAAACCAATCACATAACAGATAATCCAGGGTTACATACCCTCAAGATCAAACTTAGAACTGTTACTTACCTCAAACCGTAAAATTCTTTATTCCGCTAGGTCTTTGCCTCGTGAATTGGCCTCCAAACGCCTCGAATCTAGCCACAAATAATTCGATTCAGTCAATAATATTTATTGGAATTAATTCCATATGAAAATACAATTTTTCCATAAAAATCCAAAATTTAACTCAAAAATTACCGTGGGGCACACGTCTCAGAACCCGATAAAAGTTACAAAATCCGAAAGTCCATTCAACCACGAGTCTAACCATACCAATTTACTTAATTCCGACATCAACTCGACCCCCAAATCTTCAAATTAAACCAAGAAGTTTTTTTAATCTTTCCAACTTAATTCACCTATTAAATGTTAAAAACAACCATGGATTCGGGTAATTTGACCAATAATGAGTTAAGAACACTTACCCCGTTATTTTCCTTGAAAATCTCCCAAAACTCACCTCCTCCCGAGATCCAATCCGTCAAAAATTCAGAACTTAAACTTTCTATCCAGACCTCTCTTCTTCGCGAACGCGACAGGTCCCTCGCGTTTGTGAAGCACAAAATCGTGCTCCCCAACATTGCTCTTCGGGAACACAAAACACTACTCGCGAACGCGATGCTTTACCGATCTCTTCTACGCGAACACGAGCTTCCATTCGCGAACGCAAAGGCAAAAACCCATGCCCACTATCTTTCCCTTCGCGAACGCGATACCCAATCGCGAACGCGATGAACAACCCAACTTCTCTTTGCAAACGCGAAGGGAAAATCGTGCCTGCCTCAAATTCCCCTTCGCGAATGCGAGGGTCCACTCGCGAACGCTAAGAAGGAAACCAGAAAAACACACCAGCAGTCTTCAGGCAATATGACAAGTCCAAAAATGATCTGTTAACCTCCTGAAACTCACCCGAGCCTCCCCAGGACCTAAACCAAACATACCATCAAGTCCCAAAACATTATACGAACTTAGTCGAACCCTCAAATCACCTCAAACAACGCTAAAACCATGAATCATACCCCAATTCAAGCCTAATGAACTTTGAAATTTCAAGTTTCTACAAACAACGCCGGACCCTATCAAATCAAGTCCGATTAACCTCAAATTTTGCATACAAGTCATAAATGACATAACGGACCTATTAAAATTTTAAGAACCGGATTTTGACACTGATATCAAAAAGTCAACCCTTCGATCAAACTTTCCAAAAATTCAACTGTCGGCATTTCAAGCCTGATTTCACAACGGACCTTCAAATAATTTTCTGGACACGCTCCTAAGTCCTAAATCACCATACGGAGTTATTAGAATCATTAGAATTCAATTCCGAGGTCGTTTACATATAAGTCAATATCCGGTCATCTTTTTCAACTTAAGTTTTTAATTATGAGATTAAGTGTCTCATTTCACTCCGAAATCCTTCCGGACCCGAACCAACTAACCCGGTAAGTCATAAAATAATTGTAAAGCATAAATTGAGCAGTAAATGAGGGAACGGGGTTATAGTACTCAAAACGACCGGTCAGGTCGTTACAAGTACGAAATAACATAATTATCCAATATCTAGTACAACCTGGATCTGGAGTCACAAGTACACGAGCTTCTAGAGGTTTTAAAAATAGAGTCTAAAATAAATACAACTGTCTCAAATGAGATGAACTATAAATATGGAAAGAGGAAGGGGACTTCAAGGTCTGCGTACACCATCAGATCTACCTCGAGTCTCCAAATAAGCTAATCCGAGTTGATGCACCTCACAAACAGCTAGGACCAGTACCAAAATCTACACATGAAGTGCAGAGTATAGTATGAGTACAACCGACCCAATGTACTCCGTAAGTGTCGAGCCTAACCTCGACGAGGTAGTGACGAGGCTATGATAGGACACCCACGTAATTAAACCTGTACAAATGAAAATATACGTACGACATAACAACAAATAATGATTTAACATATACGATTGGGAGGGGGCATGAAAAGGGGTGCAAGATACGGTAACTATAACATGAAATGACAACATGAAACAATCAATAAACCTTCAACCAATGAAAATAGAGAAAACATAATAAATAAAGACTACACGGCATCACCCATCACGCCTTTACTCTCAACCTTACCATGAAACAATAACAATAGCACGGTATCACCCGTTGTGATTTTACTCTCAACCTCTCCATAAAATGATAAATACGGTACGACATCACCCTTCATGCTTTTACTCTCAATTTCATTATGAAACGATACATACGGCATGGCATCACCCTTCGTGCTTTAACTCACTTCATCACTATGTATAAATCAATAAAAGAAATAATAATCAGCACGACATCAGCCTTCGTGCGTTAACACTCTCTCCATTACCATGAAGCAATGAATATATGATATTTGGGAGAAAGAATAATCAAGAATAAACCTTACATCAACAACGTTTCCACAATATCGAGTCTCAACTTCCATTAATATTCCACTTTCACAAATACTTCATAAATGCTAAAAGGATAACCAATTAAGTGATAAACCAGTCTAGACATGGATATCATAATCAAAGGAGGAAATAAATCACGAGAAACAAGTTTCAACCGCATGCTTTAACCCAACAACGACGTATAAGTACTCGTCACCTCACATATACGTTGTACCCAATATTTAAACACGTAGCAAATAAGCAAACAAGTCCTAATCCCTCAAGTCAAGGTTAACCACGATACTTATCTCACTCCGCAATTAATTCAGAGCTCTACCGGGGCTTTCCTCTAGCATTTTCCTCCAAACCACTCATATCTAACCACAATCAACTTGATAACGTCAAATAATGCTAAGGGAATCAATTACAATACATATATATAGGATTTTTACACTTTTTCCACAAGGTCAAAAAAATCAACCCCGGGCTCCCTTGGTCAAAACCCGAGGTTTGGACCAAAATTTATTTACCCATTCACCCCCGAGCCCGATTATGTAATTAGTCTTGAACTCCGACCTCGAATTGAGATCTAAATCCCGAATTTGCAAAAAACCTCAATTCTTCCTAAATCCCTAGTTTTATACCATGGAAGAACAATGATTAGGACTAGAAATTAATGGGTGATGTTAGAAATGGAAGAAAATGAATTAAAGTGTACAAACCTATGAATTGGTATTGCGTTTTCCCCTTAGAATCGCCTCAAGGTCGACCTCTAATGGAGAGTTTATGAAAAATGAAAGAAATCCCGTTTTGGGACTGTTTTAAATCACTCGCGTCAGGTGTTCATCGCATTCGCGTGAAACCTGACGTGTTCGCGAAGAGCATGGACTAACTAGCTTACGTGATCATGAGTAACTCCGCGCGTTCACAAAGGTCTAGCCCGCCTCACCACCTCGTTCGCGAGACTGGGCTCGCGTTCGCGTAGAGTTACCTCAACTCCCCCGCCCAGGCCATCTAATGCTACGCGTTCGAGTGTGAATGGTCGCGTCCAAAAAGATCAACCCCCCCCCCCCCATGCTCCGCGTTCGCGACAAGGTCTCGCATTCGCAACTAAGGTTTCTCATTCGCGTAGAACAAAATCCTCCCCAGTCCTAGATACCCTTCGCGATCGCGAGAATGGCTTCGCGGTCGTGAAGCACAACGCACTAGATGACAGCTGAAGCTCAAAAATAAGATTTTTTTCAAAGATCAAAAGGTTCGTAAGCTATCCGAAACTCAACCGAACCCTCGGGGCGCCAAACCATATATGCACACAAGTCAAAAAATCTCATACGAACTCGCTCACGCGATCAAAACACCAAAAATAACACGTAGATCTACGAATCATACACCAAACCAAATGAATGTTTTCAATAAAAATTAAGAATTTCTATTTTAACAACCGGACGTTCGAATCACGTCAAATCACTTCCGTTTTTCACCAAATTTTGCAAACAAGTCATAAATATCATAATGGACCTATACCAAGTTTCTAAACCAAAATTTGACCCGGTATCAACAAAGTCAAACATCGGTCAAATTGATGAGTTCCTTTAACCTTTAAACTTTAAATTTTTAACAAATTGCGATAACGCGAGCTAGGGTCCTTTGAATTCGATTTCGGGCATACGCCCGAGTCCCATATCATAATGCGGATCTACAAGGACCGTCAAAATATGAATTTGGGTCTGTTTGCTTAAAATGTTAACCAAAGTCAATTTAAATGGATTGTAAGGCACGAACTCACTTTTTAATCAATTATTTTTACATAAATGCTTTTTGAATAAAAGACACGGATTGCGCATGCAAATTGAGAAAGACTAAAAGAACCTATTTGAGGTTTCGAAACACAAAATTAAGATTTAAAATTCTAAATGACCTAGTGGCTCGTCACACTGCCAAACATTTAGGTTGCATCGTTAAAGATGATGCACCTATGAGAGTAGCTGTGACTAATGGAGGCCATCTAATAAGTTATCAATCTTGTCTCCAATTCAGTTGGAAAAACTCAAGGAATAGATTTTGAACACAGACTAAGATTGTTAGATATTGGAGGGTATGATGTGGTCTTAGGAATGGATTGGATGAGGAAGCATAACCCCATTCTGTTTGATTTCATCGAATATAGGTTGCAAGTGAGTGTGAAGGGGAAAACGGTGGACCTTAAGGGATACTCTAAGGAAGGTAAACTCTATAGCATGACAGCTGGTGAAGTGAAACAGCTTCTCAGAAAGGGCAAGGTATTGCGGGCTCAATTATTTATAATTACTGCTAGGACTGTTGAAGTACAAGTGACCGAACCTGATAAAATCAATATGATACTTGAAGAATTCCCAGATGTGTTTGAAGAGCCAAAGTCCTTGCCACCACAAAAGAGCCATGATCATTTTATCCCCTCCAAACCTGATACAACAGCAATAAGTATCAGACCTTACAGGTACAATCATTTCCAGAAAAATAAAATAGAAAAGTAAGTAAATAAAATCTTAAGAGAACTAAACAAGATGCCCATCAAGGATAAATTTCCTATTCCTTTGGTAGATGATTTGATGGATGAACTTAATGGATCTTACATATATTCCAAGATTGATCTAAGGGCTGGTGATATTGGGTATCACCAAATTAGAATGGAGATGTCTGATATCTATAAGACTGCATTTAGGACCCATTAGGCCATTATGAGTTTAGAGTCATGCCATTTTGCTTGACCAATGCTCCTACAATCTTTCAGAGCCTGATGAACCATGTTTTCATTATGTTTTCTCTATTTTCATTGGTTGGACATCACCCATAATAAAAAGAAAGAAAACATAATAAATAAAGACTGCACGGCATCACCCATCGCGCTTTTACTCTCAACCTCACCATGAAACAATAATAATAGCACGGTATCACCCTTCGTTATTTTACTCTCAATCTCTCCATAAAATGATAAATACGACACGACATCACCCTTCATGATTTTACTCTCAATTTCATTATGAAACCATACATACGGCACGGCATCACCCTTCGTGCTTTAACTCTCTTCATCACTATGTATAAATCAATAAAAGAAATAATAATCGGCACGACATCAGTCTTCGTGCGTTAACACTCTCTCCATTACCATGAAGCAATGAATATATGATATTTGGGAGAAAGAATAATCAAGAATAAATCTTACATCAACAACGTTTCCACAATACCGAGTCTCAACTTCTAATAAATTTATGAGTTCCTTAAACCTTTAAACTTTAAATTTTTAATAAATTGCGATAACTCGAGCTAAGGACCTCCGAATTCGATTTCGGACATACTTCTGAGTCTCAAATCACGGTTCGGACCCACCGGGACCGTCAAAATTCAGATCTGGGTCTGTTTGCTCAAAATATTGACCGAAATCAACTCAAATAGATTTTTAAGGCACGAATTCACTTTTTAATCAATATTTTTCACATAAACGCTTTCCAGAAAAAGGTTCAGATTGTGCACGTAAATCGATAAAAACTAAAAGAATCTATTTGAGATTTCGAAACACATAATTAAGGTTTAAAACTCTAGATGACCTAGCAGGTCATCACATTCTCCACCTCAAAAATTGTTTGAAATCTTTGACCATAATGATTCTCTAGAGACCTGTGAATCTGGTATTTTTAAAACTCTATTGATGTTGGTAATTTATACTCCCTCCGGTTCAGAATAAGTGATCAATTTGTCTTTTTATTTTGGTTCAAAATAAGTATCCATTTATATAATCAAGAAAAAAATCAATTTATTTTTTCAAAATTACCCTGTACGTATCCCTAAAAAGTATTTTACTCCTCACATTAAATTATGTCGCAACATTTAATTAAGGATAGTTTAGTCACACTAATTATTTTTGCCTAGAATTAATATTTCCTTAATGGGTGTGTCAAGTCAAATTGGTCAATTACCGGAGAGAGTAGTTTGTTAGCTATTGATATTCGGTGTTTGGATCGAAAATTTTGAACCATTTTGTTGGCTTTCGAAATCTGCTCTTAGCGTTCCATGAATCTCATTTTTTATTTGAAAACTTTCGGATATGACTTTTAGCATATGAATGTTGAAGTTTGAGTCCCAATATTTTGGAGCTTTGGTTTTTGTGGAAAAAAAATATTTTGGATTTATTAGTTGGTAATTGAAATCGGCTACTAACTTGGTATTTGGTAAGCGAAATTCATGTTAGCTACTGTTGAGGTTCGAATCTGTAGTGGAGAAGAAACAAAAAAAGAATAAATGTTCAGATTTTCCGGCGATCTCCATTTATTTCGGCATTAAAACCAAGACAATAAGGTAGATGGTGGGACTAGTGGAGGGAGAGAGGAAGGTGCTGACCTGAACAATGGTGTGCAAAGAATAGGAGGAAAAAAAGATTTAAAAGGTAAAATTGATCTCACGCTCTAAAAATGTGTAATACAGGCACTATGCCACAAAATTAATTTGTGTCTAAATGACACATTTAAAATGTGATTAAAGTGTTCAAATAGAACGAAATTAAGGAGTGTCAAAGTGAAAAATACAGACAAGTTTAAGGGGCTGACGATGTATTCCACCTAGATTATATATACATTATATATTTGACACCTACTTAGTTTAAAGCGATTGAATGAACGGCTATTTAGGTTAATTCTTCAAAATTATTCTACTAATGGGCTTCGTCAGGTGCTTGGGCCTAAAACCTCTTATTTTGTTAAGTATCTAGACTTCTGTCTCATTCTTATTTTGGCCTATTAAGTTTCCAGTAGGAAATGAGAAAAAAAAGGGACTTGAACCCAAAAAAGAAAATGAAAGACACTTTTACTCCAAGAAGTAGATTGTTATCGCTAACTATTTTGGCCCCAAAACTCTCTTCTTTGTCTAGGTGATTGATGTTTATTTGTTTATATCCTCACAACTCCTTTCTTTCAACTTATCGCTTGTTACGTCCTTAGGCTATGTTGCGTGCAATTGGCAGCCATTATCATAATTAGTACTATGAATTATGATCGTATAGCATTGAAGTGAGAGGCAGGTGAGAGTTTGAAATGGTATAGATGTAACTCGAATTAACTTATATACACTAATAGTATACATAATTGATTTTTGTATTATATGTGTAATTTAACTTGTTATAGCATATTATTTTCTTAGTCTCTAAATTATCAAATTATATTTATAATAAAAAATTAACTATTATTCGAGGTCATTCTAATCATGATAATAAAAAAATTATTTATTGTGTGTGCAATGAACTTCTGTTTTAGATATTAAAAAACGTTCAATCCACTAATTTGAACATGTCCCCCCCCCCCCCCCCCCCTTTTTTTTTCCCTCTCGTCAATCTTAGGTCGACTACGTCTTGTAGCATCAGCATAGGATAAAAATAGCAAATAGTCTAATTCTAGATAAAGGAAAGCCTGTTTTATTTACGCGTGTAGGATAAGGAGGCTTTTTCAGAAATTTGACCACCTTTTAAGTTTTAGTGATATGATATAGGAGGCGAATCTACAGTATAACCAATGAGTTTATGGGAATCCAAGTTTTTGTTCAAAACTTGCATATGTATCAAAAAATTTATTAAATATTTATAATATTTAATTGTAAATTTAATTATTGCTATATATTAATTTGACATCACTTAGAAACTCATAAATCTCAAACTCTTAATCTGCTGCGACATCAAGCACATAATAAGCCGACAAGGTAAACTTACTCAGTCCACCCACATGTGATCATAATCCCACTCGTACATTTCCCAAGTTCAAGTTGAAGAATTAACCCCAGTATAACTTTTAATTTCATACGGAGGTTCTCCACTCATCAAATTGAACATATAAATTACTAGATGATTAATATGATGCCTTCACCACTAGCTACTCAGCTCATAGATGAACAACACGGTCAAAACTTATTTACCATATTCCTATATTTGTTGTAAAAATGAAAGGGAAATGTTAGGGAAGAAAGAAAGTGTTGCGTTCAAATACACACAATAAGCCAGAAAACGTAACTGTAACTTTTGGACAATTAATTTTTTCAATGTGCATCTTATTATTATTCATTTAAAGATGAGATACGAAATTTTCTGTCTGAATAATACACCTTTGGCTAAAAAAATGTTCCAATACAAAAGAAATCATCAACTTTGAGAGTGCAAATGAAATTACATCCAATGAGACACTGTACAGGAACCTACTCTCAAGTGATCATCGGTATTCGTAGCAAGAAGTATTGATACCTTACTGCAAGACCAATATGAATAACAATCCCGGACCGGATATGAAACTTATGAGTTTGAAATTCTAATATTTTTAAGTTATTGAGTTCTAAATAATAATTTATATATAATGCAATAAATTTTTAAAATAAATACAGAATTTGAACCAAAGTTACGAAATTCAACCGACCCCGCAACAGAAAGGCTAGCTCCTCCCCGTATACGATGTCTACTTCCAAAAACTGCGGTCGTCGGAACAAAAAAAATTAAGTTTAACTTACTTACACTGACATTTTAAATGTAGAATCCATTTTTACATAATCGGCTCATATATTTTACCAACTTAATGAGAAAGTACTTAATGATTTGGTGGCAATAATTAGTGATCATTTGCTGTTCACTTTAATTTCATTCGCTCATGTACATCCAGTATATTTATACACAAGCCAAGTATTATCACTGTCATTCTTGCCCAGATAGGCAAGGCTGGCTCTAATGTGTTGAGTAGTATGGCTTGTGACTTGAGCCCTATTTTTTAAAAAAACTAATAGGTTTATAAATATTTAAAAAATAATATTTAGAACTTTTAATACGAAAGTAGAGTTTTTAATAGAGAATCTTACGGAAATATCTCAAATAAGTCCTAACTTACCAATCTCTAATCATTAATCATACACTTACCAAAACTAGCTAATCACATATAAAAAATTAAAAACCCAAATAAATAAGGTTCTTTCTCTCCAAGAATCATACGCAAAGATCTCCAATAGCTAATTGGCTAATATTAGTAACATTTGGCTAATATTGGTAATATTTTATTAATTGACCAATTTTTGTAATAAGCTACTTATAAATGGACATAGCTGGTAGTTTTTCTTTTTAATATAAAAGAAAAGAAAGCTCTTTAGATACATAAATAAAGTAACAATTTGACTTACTTAAACATGGGTAGATGAATAGTTTTCCCAACGTTTTAATTTTTCACTTCTTACTCCTTCATTAGATAACGTGTAAAAATTTTACTCTTCCTTTCTTAATTTGTCCAAGTCAATCTTTCTTTTTCCAATCTCTTTATATTTCAGAAACCCCTACATATTTTCTGTCTTTCTCTTTAATATTCTTACTCACCATCTTTCTCCAATAAATTTAAGCTTCCAATAGTTCTATACTTCTATTGCTCTATAAAATCTTATCTAAAATTAACAATATCTCAAGAAAGATTAAATGAGTTGGCTATATTATCGATTAAAAATAAATTATTAGGGAAAATCGATTATAAAAACGATTATTAACAACTTTGTATCTCAAAATGTTAGAAAAATAGACTTTAAATAAAAAATATCGTATAACTTTCTTTTAAAAATTTAAGTCTCATATTAAACTTTGGCTTTTGGCCCCGTATATACTTGAGCCGCCCTTGCAGACAGGGTTAGATACTGTACGTAGAGCTACCACTAGACTTCTATATTCAGATGGATTGATTGACACGTGAAATTGAAGGCAATGCTCTTGCGATATATACTAGTAGGTTTTGCATTGCCTTCGCATACAATATTTTGGTTCTTAATTGACTTTTGAGACTGGAGAGGGTCCCAAATGTTTATTTTGCCGATGGCTTAACTTCTAACTTAATTGATCCTTGAAAAGGTGGCTTACAATTTTTCCTCATCTGACTACTAGCTGCATACTAATGAGGTACTCTTATATAACTACTACTAGGTAGTGTTGTTCAAAATCGAACTGAAACCGTTAAACGAATCGAATCGATGGCTTATTGGTATCGAATTATCGGGATAATGGATGGCGAACGGATTGAAATTTTATAATTAATAGCTTAACGGTTTGGAGGCGGAATACTCAATTTTCTTATCGGGTAAACCGTTAACCCGTTAAGAATTTTTATATTTATACTTTTATCCCTATGTATATAAAGTACTATTGAAACCCTAAATGACTAAATCCCTAATTTCTATTTTTTAATTTTTAATTGTCTGCAGTCACCAGAGGCAGAGAAGTCGTCAGTCTCGTCTCTCTCTTGAACTGAGAACTGAGAAGTCGAAATCTCAATGATTAATACATGTATGTCTGTATGAGTAGTCTTGATGGTATTAAAAATTTGGTTAATACGTGTATGATGGTATGAGTAGTCTTAAAGACTTTTCAATTAAAAAATATCATTTGGCTAGATCTTAGATAGTATTAAAAATTTGGCATTGATTTGAAACTGTTTGGTATTTATTGAATGATTATTCAAAAAAAATTATTTGGTTTAGCCGATAACCGCCCGATAATTATTAATCTGATACCAATCCGCCTGTTGTCTTATTGGATAGCTAGCGGATTACTACATTTATAATCCGATAACCCTTAAGCGTAATTATCTGCCTGATCCGCCCGATAAGCACCCCTACTACTAGCATCAATTAATTTATTCATGTGCAAGAAATGCAATGTTCTTGACAGGCCGGATCTAGGTGGGATGAAGGGGGTTGAACCCCCTTCGTCAAAAATTACACTGTAGATATAAGGTTAATTTGTTTTCTTTGTTAATTCACATGGCTATGGAAGCTGAAGCTAGAGAAGAAGAAGAAGCTTCGAGAAGACAGTTGGCACAATGAAAGGATAACTGATTCTGTTAAGAACGTAAATGTACTGTACAAACTAACTCTTAGCTCTACTATTCTATTTATACATATTGTGTATACTCACTAACTAACAACTCACTTAACCAACTAATAATATTAACCATGTACACTAACTAGAGTTAAGTGTACTTGAGTACACTCAACACTCCCCCTCAAGTTGATGGCTTGAACAAATTTTGTATTCCAAGTCTGCTTAGCAAGTGATCATGTTGAAGTTTTCCTAAGCTTTTTGTGAGAATACCAGCCAATTGTTCTTTAGTTGAAACATGTTCAGTTCTCAGTATTCTCTGCATAATTCCTTCTCTTACAAAGTGGCAGTAAATGTCTATATGCTTGATTCGTTCATGGAATATTCGATTGGCTGCTATCTGAATTGCAGCCTTGTTGTCACACCTCAACTTCACAGGAAGCTCCACATCTACTCCAAGTTCTTTGAATAGTCCTATCAGCCAAGTTATTTCAGTTGTGCATGAAGCCATGCTCCTGAACCCAGCTTCAGCTGAACATCTAGACATTGTTTCTTGTTTTTTTGACTTCCAAGATATTAGTGCATCCCCAAACTTGACCAAATAGCCTGTTATAGACCTCCTAGTTTGCAGACATGCTCCTTAGTCTAAGTCACAGTAGGCACTCAGCTTGTTAGTATTCTGTGCAGGCATCAACAACACTAAACCTGAGGCTTCTTTTAGGTATCTCACTACTCTAAGTGCTGCTTCCATATAAGATACCTTTGTACAATGCATATATTGGCTCAGCACTTGTGCCAAAAATGCTAAGTCTGGACTTGTCATAGTTAAGTATAGAAGTCTGCCCACTAGCTTTTGATATCCTCCTAGATCTTTGAGTAGTTCATCCACATGCTCCTTATCACTTCCTATACACTTATTATACTTTTCAAATGTTAATTTATGATTCAATTCAAGCAGAGTACCTGCTGGTTTTGCTCCCCCTAGCCCTGAATCAGAGATGAGTTCTAGGGCATATTTTCTCTGGCACATTACAATCCCTTCCTTGGATCTTGAAAACTCAATGCCTAGGAAGAATTTCAATTCACCTAGATCCTTCATTTTGAACTGACTTTGTAGGTCTCCTCTTGTTTGATTCAGTAGTGACTGGTTGTTGCCTGTGATGAGTAGATCATCAACATATACTAGAATCACCACTAGATCACTGCTTACTTTCCTTATAAATAATGAGTAATCAAAATGGCTCTGTTGAAATCCCATCTGCAATAGTGATTATGTCAGCTTCTTGTTTCTTTATCTTGGTGCTTGTTTGAAGTCGTGCAAAGATTTGTAAAGTTTGCAGACCTTCAAAGATCCCCCCTCCCCCTCCCGTCTACTAAACCCCTCAGAAACATGCATATACACCTCCTCTAATAAGTCTCTATTAAGGAAAGTATTATAAATATCCATTTGATAGATTGTCCATTTCTTAGTTGCAGCTAGAGAAATTACAGTCCTGACTGTCACCATCTTGGCTACTGGGAAAAAAGTCTCTGTGTAGTCAAGACCTTCCCTTTGACTGTAGCTCTTAGCAACCAAAAGAGCCTTGTATCTTATCACATCTGTTGAGCCTTTATACTTAATTTTGAAAATCCACTTGCAGCTAATTGGTACTTTACCAGGTGGCAGGTTAATAATACTTCATATATTATTATCTTCCAAAGCACCTATTTCCAGCTGCATGGCTTGTATCTACTTTGGATCTGAAGAGGCTTCTTTGAATGTCCTAGGTTCTGAAAAGGCTGAATAAGCTGAGAGAGCCTGCAGCTACACTGGCTTGAGCTTTTCATAAGTGACATAAAAGGATATGGAATATGAGCAGGAGTGCTTTGAGCCTTTGGTTACATAGTCTTGTAATCATAAAGGGGGCATACTTGTCCTAGAGAATCTTCTAGGGCCCATAGGAGAAACTGCAGAAGATGGAAGAACTTGCTCAGGGGCAGCCTGCTCAACTTCTACCTCTGATGCATCAGCAGAGTGTGCAAGGGTCTCCATATGATGGGGAGAGATAGCAGGTGTCTTAGGTGGACAAGTAGAGGGACTTGGGACATGTATGTTCTCATTCCTATAGTGCACTGTATTAGAAGACATATGGTCCAAGACTAGAAAGATTGGAGTACCTGCTGCTTTCATGTGTTTGAAAGAAAACAAATCCTCCTGAAACAATACATGTCTGCTTACCAAAAAGGTATGAGAGTGAAGATCATATCGCTTGTACTCCTTTTGTGTAGTAGAATACCCCATGAACATAGTAGGCACAACTCTAGATGCAAACTTGTCTGCTACCTTAGCGGTGGAAGCATAGCACAAGCAACCAAAGACCAAAAAGTGAGATAATGAGGGAGCATAAGAGTACAATATTTTAAATGGAGACCTATCAGCAGTGACTCTTGAGGATAATCTGTTGATCAGGTAGATAGCTGTGGAGACACACTCTCCCTACATCCTTAAGGGTATTGCAACTTGAAATCTGAGTGACCTAGCCATGTTTAGAATAGTCATGTGTCTTCTCTTAGCAACCTCATTCTGTTGTGGAGTTTAGACACATGTGCTTTGATGATTAATGCCAAAATCAGACATGAGAGTCTTGACCTTGTGGCTAAATAACCCACCTCAATTATTTGTTCTTAGAGTCTTAACTGAACTAGAAAACACATTCTTTACCTTATTCAAAAAGTCTCTTAGATCAACTATGGTGTCTGGCTTAGAAACAATCAGACAAATTCAAGTATATCTAGTAAAGTCATCTACATTTGTAACAAAAAAACTTTTTCCATCATGTGGTGGTACCCTATTGAGTCCCCAAACATCACAATGTAATAGTGCAAATGGACACAGTAGAACTCAATTGAAAAGGTAACTTTGTTTGTTTAGCCAAAGGGCAAACAGTACAATGGGACTGATCACAAGGTCTCAACTGACTAAGTGACTCATGCTTTCTAATCACATCAATTGGAGCATTACCTAATCTCATATGCCACAGTGAACAACAATCAGAAGCACTAGTATTAATGTTGTTGCTATTTGTGGTTGTAAAACAACTCTTATTTACTACTTTAACTACATTATTTGGTGAATTATCTTGAGTAGGTGATGATCTTTTTTGTAGTTAATTTCCTTGCAGGATGTAGAGTCCCAGTTCCTCCTTACCAATCCCCTTCACCTGACCACTATAAAGATCCTGAAATATATAGAAGTCAGGGAAGAATGACACTAAACACTGCAATTCCTTAGTAAGCTTAGATACTGAAAGGAGATTATATTTGAAATCAAGTATATATAAAATATCACTAATGTCCTGATTGATAAACAAAGATTATTTCCCTGTATGTGTGACTAGTGCTACATCTCCTGTAGGTAAATGCACTTTGTTTCTTTTAGATTCTAGGACTAGCTGACAAGATTTTAACAATTGGAGGGTAGATGTCATATGGTTGGAGGCTCCAATGTCTATTATCTATTTTTACTTAACGTGCTGAGATACCAAGGCAATCAGAGTACCTGTTGCTGTGATGGTAGGCTAGAAATCCATTTTTTAGTCGTAGTTTGTACTCCATTTACTGTATTTTACTTGTATTTGAGCTTAAATATTAGTATATTTTACTTATTATGTGTTTTATGCTTTGCAGGAAGTGATTTTAAGTTTAAAAGATAATTAGGAGCTTAATCGAATAATTTAGAACTTTGAAGTCTGAGTAAAAGAACAAGAAATTAAATCGGGATCACGTTTGGGGATCGAGGATCGCGTCTGGATATCAAAAATCGAAGAAGCAATGTTACTCTATAAAAAGTATACTGTCGCGGTGCATGGGGCGGCGCGACAGTGTAATTTGTTGCTGCCTATTAGAATCCTCTCTCTAAACTTCTCCACTAGCGCCCCGCATGGGGCAGCGCATGGCACAGAGCGCGTGTACAAAATTCTCAGAGTATTTTTCTTGTTTCGGCTTGGAAAGGATAGTTTTGTCCGGGCCCATTTTTACATGGTATAAATATACTAAAAAGATGTTTCTGAAGGGACTTTTGATCTTAGAAGCTTTGGGAGAGAATTGGAGGCTACAAGACACAGGATTTCATCATTTTTCTATCAATTCAATATAGGAGTTTGGATTGTAACGTTAGATTGTTGTTTTCTTACTCTTTAATTATATTTGTGATGACTTCCTCCATGATTATGGAGTAGTTTCCCTTAGGGTTTGAAGGATATGGTGTTTTGATAAATATTTGTGGATTTTAACTCTAGTTCTTTGCTTGAATTCGTTTATGGAGCTTTGAATTATTGCAACTTTATTCACCGATTTATTTAATCGAAAGAGAAATATTTTGGTAATTATCTTTGCATTATCTTTTTTGATTTAATTCAGTGATTCTCTTAAGTAATCGAAAGAGCTTGTTGAATTGTTGATTAACAAGTTAGGAGAATATTTGAGAGATGTTTTTCTGAAGACTAATCCATTAACGCACGCTTGTATATTTTTACAGTGCTTATATTAGTTCACCTCGTAGAGTTAATATTTCATCGAGAGAGGAGTCTTGACTACACGTTTGAACTAATAATTGAGTGAATTCATGAGAATCATTAGAACATTAGAGTGAATTAAACTAGAGTTAGATCCCAAATAGCTATCTTGCACCTATCATGTCATGACCCTTATTCCTCACATTGATAAGAAACCAACTCTGCTAATCTCTAGTTCTTTGCAGCCAATTGTTAATTGCAACCCTTATTCCCCTTTGAAACTATTGGACCTTTGATTCTAAATATTGCAGTGCCTTTGATAACTTCTGCAACCTGGACTACCTGTGTAAAATTTGCTAGGCTCCTCTGACTCTCAAGATCCACAAGTAAAGAGTAGGCTTTGTTAATGTTAGGTGTTGGAGACATCATCATAATCTGACTCCTAGCTTGTGAGTAGAGTCATTGAGATCCATAAGAAACTGTAAACGTCTGTGGTATTCAAAATGAGCAGCATACTTCTTAGATTCTGGACATGGACACCCAGGGCAAGGCATGAGTGCATCAAATTCATCCCACAAATCTCTAAGCTTGGAAAAATAATCAGCAATAGTCATGGTTCCCTGAGTAAGAGTGTGAATCTCTCTGTGGAGATGAAGCACTCTAGAACCATTAACCTTGTCAAACCTTTCCTTTAAATCTTCCTAGACTTTGAGAGCATTGGATGCATACACAACACTGCTCAACAAGCCCGGTCGTACAACATTCATTATCCATGATAGGAATACAACATTCATCTTTTCCCATTGATCATGTAGTTCAATCTCAAATTTAGACTTGGATACCTTCTATCAACAAAACTTAATTTTCTCTTACCTAACAAACTAATTCGCACAGACCTACTCCATATAGCATAATTGTCTGAACTAGTCAATTAAAGAGAGATCAGAGAACTACCTGGAGTATCTGAAGGTTGAAGGTAGAGAGGATGATTATGGTCGATTGTAGAGAATATGGTCGTACTGGACATCAAAGTGGCATTCACAGGTGAGAGATTATTGCCTTCATGTAATGACCCGACCGGTCATTTTGAGTATTATAACCCTGTTCTCCCATTTACTGCTCAATTTATGCTCTATAGTTATTTTATAACTTACCGGGTTAGTTGGTTCGGGCCCGGAAGGAATTCGGAGTGAAATGAGACACTTAATCTTATAATTAAAAATTTAAGCTAGAAAAGTGGACCGGATATGGACCTATATATAAACGACATCGGATTTGAATTTTGATGATTCCAATAGCTCTGTATGATGATTTTGAACTTAGGAGCATGTCCGGAAAATTATTTGGAGGTCCGTGGTGGAATTAGGCTTGAAATGCCGAAAGTTTAATTTTTGGAAAGTTTGACCGGGGGTTGACTTTTTGATATCGGGGTCAGAATCCGATTCTGAAAATTTGAACACCTCCATTATGTCATTTATAACTTGTGTGCAAAATTTGAGGTCAATTGGGGTGTAATTCATGGTTTTAGCATTGTTTGAGGTGATTTGAGGGTTCGACAAAATTCATATGATGTTTTAGGACTTGTTGGTATATTTAGTTGAGGTCTTGAGAGGCTCGGGTGAGTTTTGGATGGTTAACGGATCAAAAATTAGGACTTGAATAGCTGCTTGAATTTTCTAAAATCTGATGTTGTTTTCCTTCTACGCGATCACGTAAATGCGTCTGCGATCACGTAGGCTTAGTTGGTCAGTGGTGGTTTTGTTCTACGCGATCACGTGGGGATATCTGGGATCGCGTAGGGTTAATGTGAGGCGGTGACATTTTATGCTTCGCTATCGTGTGAAGCGGGTCGCGATCGCGTAGCTATGTGAGTTTGTTATTCGCGAACGCGTGAAGAAAGTCGTGTTCGCGTAGAGGAAATTGGGCAGAAATGGAAATCACGCATTTGTACTTCACGATCGCGTGGTTTGGTCCGCGATAGCGTAGGTCTGTGATATTGTGCATCACGATCGCGTGGGAAAGTTCGCGATCGCGTAGAGTTAAATCTGGGCGATGAAAAATTGTTCTTCGCGATCGCGTAGGAATGTCCGCGATCGCGTAGAGCAAATGTCTGGGCAGAGAGTTTAAGTTCTAAAAATAGGACTTTGTCCCATTTTTAGTTTTTGACGGATTGGAGCTCGGGGAGAGGCGATTTTCGGGAGTTTTTCAAGGAAAACAATGGGATAAGTGTTCTTAACTTAATATTGGTTAAATTACCCGAATCCATGGTTGTTTTTATCATTTAATTGGTGAATTAAGTTGGAAAAGTTTGAAAACCCTCTTGATTTAATTTGGAGATTTGAGGGTCGAGTTGATGTCGGATTGGAGTAAAATTTGTATGGTTGGACTCGTGGTTGAATGGGCGTTCCTATTTTGTAACTTTTGTCGGGTTCCGAGATGTGGGTCGCACGGGAAATTTTTTAGCTAAATTTCGGAGTTTTATCGAAAATTAGTATTTTCTTATGAAATTAATTTCAATGAATTTTATTGACTGAAACGAATTATTTATGGCTAGATTCGAGGCGTTTGGAGGCCAATTCACGAGGAAAGGTCATTAAAGAATATGAATTTCACGGCTCGAAGTAAGTAACAGTTTTAAATCTGGTCTTGAGGGTCTGAAACCCCGGAATTTTGTGTCATGTGATTATTTTGGAGGTGACACACATGCTAGGCAACGGGCATGTGGGCATGCACCGAGGGGATTGTGACTTGATCTGTCCCATGGAAACTATATAGTTGAATAATTTACTATTAGCTATATGCTCTCTATGTGTTGAAGAAATTTGACTGTAAATCATGTTAGAAATCATGCTTAGGCTATGTTATAGTACTTTTGGTACTCGCAGAGGCCGCGTACTTATTGAATTATTTTCTAATTGTTGTCTTGTACTCAATCATGATTTTTCTTACGTATTATACCTCAGGCTTTCTTGATATTTGTTCATACACTATGTTATCTTTGTTTGGGCTGATCTTTGTGATTTTTGAGAGGCCGAGAAACTAAAGAGGTTGAGTACTGAGTAAGGCCGAGGGCCTGTTGGTGAGGTAAGGATATTATGGCACGTGAGTTGTCCGTGCAGGATATTATAGCACGTGAGTTTTCCGTGCAGCACGTGAGTTGTCCATGCGGATTATGGCGCTTGGGTTGTAGGAGACCCTTCGAAATCTGTACACCCCCAGTGAGCGCGGGTACCCATTGAGTGTGAGTACTGAGGGCTGAGAGCCGAGTGGTTGAGTTGTTGTGACGAGTAGAGTGACTGTTGCCATGAGAGGCTGTACTTGCTTTTTATTTGTTGTTGCACTTAGTTGCTATTTGTTATTTATGTGAAATTCTCTAAAAGATTTTATATCCGGATTACATGAACTTGAATTGTATAAATTGATTTGACTTAAACTGCGGGATTTGAAAGCATGTCTATTCTCTGTTGGAATTACTGAAAATGAACTATAACTGTGTAGCTCGTCACTATCTTCAATTCCTTATTTATTATTGTTACTTGCTGAGTTGGTTATACTCATACTACACTCTGCACTTCGTGTGTAGATCCAGTATTTACAGACATAGCGGGTGTTGATTTTCTTATACAGTTGACTTTTCGGAGATTCAAAGGTAGCTGCCGTGTTTCGCAGACCTTGTCTCTCCTTCTCTATCTCCCTGTTTACTGTATTTGGTCATAGACTAATATAGACCATTTTCTTTTGACTTGTATCCATATTAGATGCTCATGTACTTAGTGACACCAGATTTTGGGGAGTGTTTGTATCAGTATTTATAGGATTCTGTATTGTACTTAAATATTATATTTTCAAACTTAAGAGAAATTGTGGTTTTATTGAGATTATCGGCTTGCCTAGTATCGAGATAGGCGCCATCATGACAGGTTGGGATTTTGGGTCGTGACAAGTTGGTATGAGAGCCTAGGTTACATAGGTCTCACGAGTCATGAGCAGATTTAGTAGAGTCTTGTGGATCGATACGGAGACGTCTGTACTTATCTTCGAGAGGCTGTAGAACCCTTAGGAAAATTTCACTTTCTCGTATTCTGTCGTGCGAATTTGTTGATTCTGGAAAACTAAATTTTTGTTAATCTATTCTCTCACAGATGGTGAGGACACGTACTACCGGATCGGACGGTCAGCCACCAGCGCCACCAGTTAGAGCCGCTAGAGGCCGGGACCGTGGTAAAGGTCAAGGTCGAGGTAGAGGTCGAGGTGTAGCTCGTACCACAATTGGACCAGCACCTGTAGTACCACCAGTTGCTCCAGCTCAGGAGCAGATTTTAGATATAGCTTAGCCGACAGGATCAGCTCAGGCACCAGTTGTGCCCATTGAGGTTCCAGGCTTACAGGAGACTTTGGCCCAGATATTTGCAGCTTGCACTGGTCTGCTTTAGGTGGTTTCGGCTCAGGCCACACCTACCACTTCTCAGGCTGGGGGAGGTACTCATACCTATGTTGCACGTACTCCAGACCAGGTAGTACAGGGACTTCAGATACTAGGGGCACTACTAGCCTAACCGGCTGCAGCTGCTCAGGCCCCGGTAGTTCCTGTTATGGCAGATGATGAGCAGAGGAGACTTGAGAGATTTGAGAGGCTTCGGCCTCCATCTTTTAGCAGTGCGGAGTCAGAGGATGCTCAGGGTTTTCTTGATAAGTGTCAACGGATGCTTCGGATAGCGGGTATTCTAGAGACCAGTGGGGTCTCATTCACTACTTTTTAGTTTTCTAGGGCTGCCGTCAGATGGTTTGAGGCTTACGAGAGTTGTAGGATGGTGGGTGCAGCACCCCTTACCTGGCAGTAGTTCTCCGGTCTATTCCTGAAGAAGTTCGTGCCTCAGTCCCATAGAGAGGAGCTGCGCAGGCAGTTTAAGCAGCTTCGTCAGGGTGATATGTCCGTGAAACAGTATGAGATGAGATTTTTAGAATTGGCCTGTCATGCTATCTGGTTGATTCCCACAGACAGGGAAAGGATCGGAAGGTTCATAGATGGCCTCACTTTTTAGCTGCGATTACTCATGACTAGAGAGAGAGTGTCTGGTGCTACTTTCGACGAGGTGGTCAACATTGCTCGTCAGATTGAGATGGTTCGCAGTCAGGAACGGGTTGAGAGATAGGCTAAGAGGCCTCGTGGTTCAAGTGATTTCAGCGGTGTTCCTTTAGAGGATCACTTTTACCCTGGTAGGGGTCGTTCTTATAGACACGCTCAGACGGGTCGTCCAGCTCATCGTGGTGCATCAGCTAGCCACGGTTCTTACAGTGCTCGCTTAGGCCAGTCTTCATTCATTGCACTACCAGCGCAGAGTTCTCGTCATGCCTCGTCCGCTCAGGCTTCTACAGGCAATTCTTCGGGTTATTAGGAGCAGCAGTTCCGTCAGAGGAGGGGTTATTTCGAGTGCGGAGAATTGGGTCATTTCAAGAGAGATTGTCCTAGGCTGTTGAGTGGGGCTCTGCAGCAGAGTTCTCGACCAACGGCACAAGCACCAGCATTTACACCACCCGCCCAGCCAGCTCGGGGTGGGGGTCAGGCAGCTAGGGGTCGCCCAAGAGGGGGAGGCCGATCAGGTGGCATTCAGGCCCGATTCTATGCTTTTCCTGCCAGGCCAGATGCTGTTGCCTCAGATGCAGTGATCACAGGTATTGTTTTAGTATGCCACAAGGAGGCTTCTATATTATTTGACCCTGGTTCCACTTATTCATATGTATCATCGTATTTTACTCATTATCTGGATATGCCCTGTGAGTCCTTAGTTTCACCTGTTTGTGTATCTACACCGGTGGGCGATATTATTACTGTGGATCGTGTGTCGGTCATGTGTGGTAACTATTGGGGAATTGGAGACTAGAGTTGATCTCTTATTACTCGGTATGGTTGATTTCGATATAATCCTGGGTATGAATTGGTTGTCTCCATGTCACGCTATTCTGGACTGTCATGCGAAAATCGTGATGTTGACGATGCCAAGATTCCTAGAAGTGTAATTTCTTATTTGAAGGCCCAACGTATGGTTGGAACAGGATGCTTGTCATATTTGGCCTTTGTGAGAGATATTGATGCTGATACTCCTATTATTGATTCAGTACCTGTCGTGCGAGACTTTTCGGATGTATTTCCTGCAGACCTGCCGGGTATGCCACCCGACAAGGATATTGATTTCGATATTGACTTGGTGCAGGGCACTTAGCCCATTTCTATTCCTCCGTATCGTATGGTACCAACTGAGTTAAAAGAATTGAAAGAGCAACTTCAGGAACTCCTTGAAAGGGGGTTTATTAGGCCTAGTGTGTCACCTTGGGGTGCACCGGTTCTGTTTGTGAAAAAGAAAGATGTTACTATGCGGATGTGCATTGATTATAGGCAGTTGAACAAAGTGACAATCAAGAATAAATATCCTTTGCCGCGTATTGATGACATATTTGACCAGCTTCAAGGAGCGAGGGTGTTCTCCAAAATTGATTTGAGATCTGGGTATCACCAGTTAAAAATTCGAGATTCGGATATTCTAAAGATGGCATTCAGAACTCGTTATGGCCACTACGAATTTCTTATGATGTCTTTTGGGCTAACCAATGCCCCAGCATTATTTATGCATTTGATGAATAGTATGTTCCAGCATATCTTGATTTATTTGTAGTAGTATTTATTGATGATATTCTAGTGTACTCATGTAGCTAGGATGAGCATGCACAACACTTGGTTATTGTATTACAGAGGCTGAGAGAGGAGAGACTTTATGCCAAATTCTCTAAGTGTGAGTTCTGGCTTAGTTCGGTGGCATTCTTGGGACATATAGTGTCCAGTGAAAGAATTAAGGTGGATCCGAAGAAAATAGAGGCAGTTCAGAGTTGGCCCAAACCATCTTCAGTTACTGAGATTCGGATTTTTCTCAGCTTGGCCAGTTATTATCGTCATTTTGTGGAGGGATTCTCGTCTATTGCATTGCCTATGACTAAATTGACACAGAAAAGTGCTCCGTTCAGGTGGTTGGATGAGTGTGAAGGGAGCGTTCAGAAGCTCAAAACAGCTTTGACTACAACTCCAGTCTTGGTGTTGCCTACAGGTCTAGAGTCTTATACTGTGTATTGTGATGCGTCGCGTATTGGTCTCGGCGCAGTGCTGATGCAAGACGGTAGGGTGATCGCCTATGCGTCCAGACAGTTAAAGGTACATGAGAAGAATTATCCAGTCCACGATCTTGACTTAGCAGCTATTTTTCATGCCTTAAAAATTTGGCGGCATTACTTGTACGATGTCCAGTGTGAGGTATATACCGACCATCAGAGCCTACAATATTTGTTTAAATAGAAGGATCTTAATTTGTGGCAGCGAAAGTGGTTAGAGTTGCTTAAGGATTATGACATTACCATTCTCTATCATCCCGGAAAGGCCAATGTGGTAACAGATTCCTTGAGTCATAAGGCGGAGAGTTTGGGCAGCTTAGCATACTTACCGGTAGCAGAGAGGCCTTTAACCTTGGATGTTCAGGCCTTGGCCAACCAGTTTGTTAGATTGGATGTTTCCGAGCCGTATTGAGTTTTGGCCTGTGTGGTTTCTCGGTCTTCTTTATATGAATGCATCAGAGAGCGCCATTATGATGATCCACATCTGCTTGTCCTTAAGGACATGGTTCAACACGGTGATGCCAAGGAAGTCACTATTGGAGATGACAGTGTATTACGGATGCAGGGCAGGCTATGTGTGCCTAATGTAGATGGTTTGCGTGAGTTGATTCTCTAGGAAGCTCACAGTTCGCGGTACTCCATTCATCCAGGTGTCGCGAAGATGTATCAGGATTTGAGGCAGCACTATTGGTGGAGGCGGATGAAGAAAGATATAGTTGGGTTTGTAGCTCGGTGTCTAAATTATCAATAGGTAAAGTATGAACATCAGAGGCCGGGATGATTTCTTCAGAGACTTGAAATTCCGGAGTGGAAATGGGAGCGTATTACCATGAATTTCATAGTTGGTCTCCCACGGACCCTGAGAAAGTTTGATGATATTTGGGTTATTGTAGATCGGATGACCAAGTCTGCATATTTTATCCCAGTTGGTACTAATTATTCTTCAGAGCAGTTAGCAGAGATTTATATTCGCGAGATTGTTCGCTTACACGGTGTGCTGGTGTCCATCATTTCAGATCGGGGCACGGAGTTTACATCATAGTTTTGGAGAGCAGTGTAGCGAGAATTGGGCACACAGGTTCAGTTGAGTACAACATTTCACCCTCAGACAGACGGACAGTCCGAGCGTACTATTCAGGTATTGGAGGATATGCTACGCGCTTGTGTCATTAATTTTGGGGGTTCTTGGGATCAATTTCTGCCACTCGCGGAGTTTGCTTACAATAATAGCTACCAGTCAAGCATTCAGATGGCTCCGTATGAAGCTTTATATGGGAGATGGTGTCGGTCTCCAGTAGGTTGGTTAGAGCTGGGTGAGGTTAGAATATTGGGTACTGACTTGGTTCAGGATGCTTTAGAGAAGGTCAAAGTGATTCAGGAACGGCTTTGCACGGCACAGTCTAGACAGAAGAGTTATGCCAACAGGAAGGTCCGTGATGTTGCTTACATGGATGGGGAGAAGGTTTTGCTCAATATTTCACCAATGAAGGGTGTGTTGAGGTTCGGGAAGAAGGGGAAGTTGAGCCCTCGGTATATTGGGCCTTTTGAGGTACTTAAGAAAATTGGAGAGATGGCTTATGAACTTGCTTTGCCACCTAGTCTATCAGGTGTTCATCCAGTGTTCCATGTATCCACGCCTCGAAAGCATGTCGGGGATCCGTCTTATATTCTGAATTTCAGTACAGTACAGTTGAACGATAATTTAACTTATGATATGACCGGTGACTATTTTAGATAGGCAGGTTAGAAAGCTGAGATCAAAGAGCATAGCATCAGTGAATATGCAATGGAGAGGCCATCCAGTCGGAGAAGTTACTTGGGAGATTGAGCAGGAGATGCAGAGCAAATATCCACACTTATTTGAGACTCCAGGTATTAATCTAAACCCGTTCGAGGATGAACGTTTGTTTAAGAGGGGGAGAATGTAACGACCCGGCCGGTCGTTTTGAGTATTATAACCCCGTTCCCCCATTTACTGCTCAATTTATGCTCTATAGTTATTTTATGACTTACCGGGTTCGTTGGTTCGGGTCCGGAAGGAATTCGGAGTGAAATGAGACACTTAGTCTCATAATTGAAAATTTAAGTTAGAAAAGTGGACCGGATATAGACCTATGTGTAAACGACCTCGGATTTGAATTTTGATGATTCAAATAACTCTGTATGGTGACTTTGGACTTAGAAGCGTGTCCGGAAAACTATTTGGAGGTCCTTGGTGGAATTAGGCTTGAAATGCCGAAAGTTTAATTTTTGGGAAGTTTGATCGGGGGTTGACTTTTTGATATCGGGGTCAAAATCCAATTCTGAAAATTTAAACACCTCCGTTATGTCATTTATAACTTGTGTGCAAAATATGAGATCAATCGGACGTGATTTGATAGGTTCCGGAGTCATTTGTAGAAATTAGAAATTTCAAAGTTCATTAGGCTTGAATTGAGGTGTAATTCATGGTTTTAGCGTTGTTTGAGGTGATTTGAGAGTTCGACTAAGTTCGTATGATGTTTTAGGACTTGTTGGTATATTTGGTTGAGGTCCCGAGGGGCTCGGGTGAGTTTTGGATGGTTAACGGATAAAAAATTTAGACTTGAACAGCTGCTGGAATTTTCTGATATCTGATGTTGTTTTCCTTCTACGCGATCGCGTAAATGCATCTGTGATCGCGTAGGCTTAGTTGGTCAGTGGGGGTTTTTTTCTACGCAATCGCGTGGGGATATATGCGATCGTGTAGGGTTAATGTAAGGCAGTGACATTTTGTGCTTCGCGATCGCGTGAAACGGGACGCTATCGCGTAGCTATATGAGTTTGTTATTCGCGAACGCGTGAAGAAGGTCGCGTTCGCGTAGAGGAAATTGGACAGAAATGGAAATCACGCATTTGTGCTTCTCGATCGTGTGGTTTGGTCCGTGATCACGTAGGTTTGTGATGTTGTGCATCGCGATCGCATAGGAAAGTCCGCGATCGCGTAGAGTTAAATTTGGGCAATGGAAAATTGTTCTTCGCGATCGCATAGAGCAAATGGTTGGGCAGAGAGTTTAAGTTCTGAAAATGGGACGAATTCAGTTTTTGACGGATTGGAGCTCGGGGAGAGTCGCTTTTCGGGAGTTTTTCAAGAAAAATAACTGGGTAAGTGTTCTTAACTCAATATTGGTTAAATTACCCGAATACATGGTTGTTTTTATCATTTAATTGGTGAATTAAGTTGAAAATGTTTGAAAACCCTCTTGATTTAATTTGGAGATTTGAGGGTTGAGTTGATGTCGGAATGGAGTAAAATTTTGTATGGTTGGACCCGTGGTTGCGTTCATATTTTGTAAATTTTGTCGAGTTCCGAGACGCAATTTTTGTGCTAAATTTTGAATTTTTATGGAAAATTAGCATTTTCTTATGGAATTAATTCCAATGAATTTTACTGACTGAAACGAATTATTTATGGCTAGATCGAGGCGTTTGGAGGCCAATTCACGAGGAAAGGCCATTGCAGAATAAGAATTTCACGGCTTGAAATAAGTAACAGTTTTAAATTTGATTCTGAGAGTATGAAACCCCCGAAATTTTGTGTCATGTGATTATTTTGGAGATGATGCACATGCTAGGTGACGGGCGTGTGGGTGTACACCGAGGGGATTGTGACTTAGTTGATCCCGTGGAAATTGTGTAGTTGAATATTTTTCTGTTAGCTATATGCTCTCTATGTGTTGAAGAAATTTGACTGTAAATCATGTTAGAAATCATGCTTAGGCTATGTTATAGTACTGTTAGGACCCAAATAGCTCGTGTACTTGTTGAATTATTTGCTAATTGGTGTCTTGTACTCAGTCATAATTTTTCTTGCGTATTATACCTCAGCCTTTCTTGATATTTGTTGATACACTATGTTATCTTTGTTTGGGCTGATCTTTGTGATTTCTGAGAGCCCGAGAGACTAGAGAGGTTGAGGACTGAGTAAGGCCGAGGGCCTGTCGGTGAGGTAAGGATATTATGGCGCGTGAATTGTCCGTGCAGGATATTATAGCACGTGAGTTGTCCGTGCGAATTATGGCGCTTGGGCTGTAGGAGCCCCTCCGGAGTCTGTACGCCCCCAGTGAGCGCGTGTACCCATTGAGTGTGAGTGTTGAGGGCTAAAAGTCGAGTGGTTGAGTTGTTGTGACGAGTGGAGTGACTGTTTCCTTGAGAGGCTGTACTTGCTTTTTATTTATTGTTGCACTTAGTTGCTATTTGTTATTGTTGTAAAATTCTTTGAAAGATTTTATATCCGGATTACATGAACTTGAATTGTATAAATTGATTTGACTTAAACTGCGGGATTTGAAAGCATGTCTATGCTCTGTTGGAATTACTGGAAATGAACTATAACTGTGTAGCTCGTCACTATCTTCAATTCCTTATTTATTATTGTTACTTGCTGAGTTGGTTTTACTCATACTACACCATGCACTTCGTGTGTAGATCTAGGTGCTTCCAGATATAGCGGGTGTTAATTTTCTCTCACAGTTGACTTTTCGGAGATTCAAAGGTAGCTGCCGTGTTTCGCAGACCTTGTCTCTCCTTCTCTATCTCCTTGTTTACTGTATTTGGTCTTAGACTATTATATACCGTTTTCTTTTGACTTGTATCCATATTAGATGCTCATGTACTCAGTGATACCAGGTTTTGGAGAGTGTTTGTATCAGTATTTGTGGGATTCTGTATTGTATTTAAATATTATATTTTTAAACTTAAGAGAAATTATGGTTTTATTGAGATTATCGTCTTGCCTAGTATCGAGATAGGCGCCATCATGACAGGTTAGGATTTTGGGTCGTGACACTTCATCTCTAATCGTCATTTCCAACTTCTTCGAGGTACAGTTCAACTCAATTTTAAGTAATTTCAAAATCCTAGCTTCAATCCCCTATCACTTTGAGACAATTCAGCACCCTATGACTGAATTGAGGTGATGCAAAAATAAATTGAGCAGAAAACTGAGCTTAGATCGAAGATGCAAGCTCTGATACTATGTTAATTTCCATGGCTGTGGATTCAGGCTCAAATTTAGACTTGGGATAACTTCTATCAACAAATCCTAATTTTCTCTTACCTAACAAACCAATTCGCATAGGCCTACTCCATATAACAAACACGCAAAGCTGCTAAGAAGATTATATATCTAATATATATATATATATATATATTAAATCTTCTTACCAGCTTTGCGTGTTTACTTTTTTTATTTTTTGAATCCCCTTGATGAAAATCCATCCGGCAACTTGTTCTTGAATGCTATGCTCTAGTTTGGAGCAATCAATCATGTCTTTTATTCACTCTCATTCGTTCATGTACAAAGTGAATCTATACAGAAGCCTATGTTTTCTCTATTATAATTATAGGAGTAGTAGCATAGCTATATAGAGTGTGTTCAGTTGAACATCTTTTATCGAAATATTACATTAAGTATATAAAAAATTATACGATCTATATATGTCAAAAAATTATGTTATATTAATATATATTAAAATTTAAATACTCTTTGTAAAATTTCTGATATGGTAGGAGGATTTTTGTTATATCTTAATATTTTTTGTTTACAATCGATCAAGCTTATCAGATATAAATTGAATAGGACTTTGAGTTTATCTATACCTTGAGAAGATAGAGAAGTTATTTCTGATAAGTAAAACTATGCATTTTATGTGTAAAAAAAATCTATATTAAGAGAAAATGTTCAATACTTATAAAAAAAAAATTAAAAAAAAAGACAGTAAAAAGTCACAGAGGGAACCAGTCAATGCCAGTCAACAGGTACCTCACCAATATCGCTTCTTTTTGTTTTCTGGTCATTTCTTAGTGGATATTCATTTTTCCTTGTTACCCCTTATGTAACATGGTTATACATTTAACTAGCTGACTGTCATTATGAATATATGTATGATAGTGACTTGCTTTTAATCTTCGTGATTTCTCTTTTTTCGTTAATAAAAAAGGAAAGAAAAGAGTTGAGATCTCATAGAGTGAACAACGATCGAAAAAATCCAAGAAATTAGCAGACACCTATGCCTCTCAAATGTACAAAAGTAGGGAGTAGCTGCAATATTCAATTACTTTTCTGAGTATATCAGTTTTGACAATGCCATAGAAGTAAATACAAGTCATTAATGATTCCACCGAAAATTGTACAATCTTCAACCATAAAACTTTATTACTGCATTAAGCAAATATCACCTAAGATTTTTTGAAATTGGTTTCCTGCGCCAGATATATATTGATGCTAAATAGAACAATTTTCTTTAAATACACCACTACTGTTGTTATAAACTTTGCCTTTTTTTTTTCCTTTTCTCGGGACTGGTACATGGATATTTCAAACTTGGATCTTTCCAGATTGATTTGCCGAGATGATAGTGAGGCACAGGTAGAAAATAACCCCAAAATAACCGAATATAATACTCTCTATAACTTTATGGCAAAATTTGGGAACAGAATCACAAATTGGCATCCACCCTGACTGATTTTCTCCATATTTTCCCACATATCCAATTGTAGTTGCTGCTGCAGTTCCAGCCAGCAATAGTGCCATCAACATCTGTCATCACCAAACAACACATCACATTTTATAATACTAATATTATGTTTCATATTTTATGGATCGGTATGGACAATAAAAATTCATATAGCTAACCTCAACTTATTTGAGCGCAAAATTTGCTATACTAATACTATGTTTTGGATGTGAATGGCGTGAATAAGATAGGCAAAGTGCAATGCTTATGCAGAGGCGAAACCATGATTTGAAGCTAATAGGTTCAGAATTCTATTCCTTCTAAGTTATTGGGTTTTAAATTTATAATTTGTATATATTCAATGAATTTTTAAAAACAAATATAAAATTTGGACCAAAGCTACTGGATTCGGCCGAACCCGTGCCTGAAGCTCTAGCTCAACCCCAGTGGCGTACCCAGGATTTTGTGCAAGCGGGTTCAATCTTAGAAGTACATAACTTTAGTCGTAAAATAGTAGCTGTCAAGTGGGTTCAAATAAAATATTTATACAAAATTTATGCAGCTTTAATCGTAATTTATACATATACACAATATTATTTTTTGACGAAGCAGGTTCAGTTGAACCCGCTTTCCACCATGTGAGTCCGCCACCGCTCAGCCCCTATGCTTATGGTCCCAAAAGAAATAAAGTGATAATAGGGGGAAAAATCACCATTGTCCCATTTATGTCAACATTCTTCTTGTATGCATTTCTCCCCTATCTTATTATTATTAGGAGAATTTTCTAAAAAACGAAAGTTGACGATAACATCTAGAAAAATGTATAATAATGATGTGTTAGATGTAAGTCACATAAGGAATAAAGTATGAACTTAGAGACAAATAACGTGTTATATCTATTACGTAAAGCTACAAACTTGTTAATATATGGATATTTTAGAAATCAACCCTAAGGCTAGGTAAGAAAGGTACGTTCTCCTGACTTCCCCAAACAGCCAAACTTTGAGACATGTAATATATCCGTCCGTTTACTTTTATTTGTCCACTATATTAAATTAAAAGAAAGAAATTTTTTTTTTTTATGTTTTATCCTTATCATTAACTACTTACTCCAAATTATTTCCCAAGACTTTTGGAAATACTATTATTATTATGAGTAAAATTATAAAATACACACTTCATTTATTTTTTCTTAAAGGGAGTATAAAGTCAAAAGTGAACAACTAAAAGTAAACAGAGGGAGTATATCTTTCCATCTCGCTAAATTCCAATTCGGAAATTTTTTTTACTTAAATTTTGAAAAAGAACAAAAACCTTGAATAGTACACGCAAGCTGATGCGGTTATAGAAATTAAACTTGATGGATTCAATTTTTAAGGTGCTTAGATTACTTATTGCATGTTCAAAATTATAACTTCAGAAATTAATATTTGTTGAAATTTTAGTGATTTCTTTTTTTAATTGTATACCTATATTTCGTGTTTTGAAAATATTTTGTTATGGAAAAAAGGAAATTCAAGATTCCAAAATTGCCTCATAAAAATAAGTGACTTATAAACAAAAGAGTACGTACCATATCATGGAGGAACACGTAAAAATAGTTCTTTGGGTGAAGACCCTTACGACAAAAGATGGAAGCAAGAAACAGGGACAAAATAGAGAAGGCACATCCAATAATATTTGCAAAGGCAAAGAACCTGCAGATATATATAGATACATAAACAAGAAGATCCCCACTACATTAAAATACAGAAACTTTAGCACTAAAAATAAAGCCAAATATTTTAGTAATTAAAGATTTTGTTTCATTTACTTACTTGAGAGCTGGAGAATAGCTATAGCGAGCATCCATCTGAGTATTAAAAACATTGACAGTCTCCTTGCTGGTAAACATTGAGCAAGCAGCAGCCAATGTGAATGCAGCGGCCAAAATTCTTAATAAAATCTGGGTTATAATGAAGCATTTGTCAGATTTCAGAGGTGGGTTTTCTATATTTTTGGCTCCAAAACTATACATCTTTGAGATCTTCTTTTGAGAGTCTGTTCTTTAGAAAAGTAAAACTGAAAATGCAAAGAAGAAGAAAAGGAGCAAATATGGGGAATTGTAGTGGAATAGTAGATGTTGGTTGTGGTACTTATTTATAGAGGGAGAAGAGTGGGGAGGGGTCGTTTTAAGTACATGGATCACTACAAGGCCGTGAAAAGAGCAACACATCAAAGGGTAGTTTAAGTTAAATACACTGACAAAGAAATAGTTTTTAGTTAAAGTTAACGATGTATATTATTTTAACTCTTTGAATACCTTCACTTTTTTTAAAGGTTCAAAGAATAAGTGCTGAAAAGCATTTTAAGGGTTAAAAGTTGATTTCATAAATAAATAATTATGTGTTATATAATAAAGTCATTGAAACTGATACTAATAAATAGTAGATGTGCTTGGACTAAAAAAGAAGAAACTGATAAGCACTTTTGATATTAATAATTACGCTCAAAATTATTTACATAAGTAAAAACTATAAAGTAATTTTATAAGGAGAAGGTTAAAGTTCGGTGCATTAAGTTTCCGCTATGCGTGGAGTCCAAGAAAGGGCCCGACCACAAGGGTCTATTGTACGAAGTCTGACCCTCCATTTATTAGGAGATGATTGATTAAATGAAATGAAGATTGATTCATGAGTTTTGTTTTGGGAGGGTATTTCAGGAATTACAAAAGAAATTAGAGATAAAGTAGTAAAAATTTGATCGAACCAAAAGTATTTATAAACTAAAAATTTATAATTTAGAGGTGATCAACTTGTGTTAATTTTAGCTTATAAGCAATTTTAGTAAAACCAAACATATAAATAAGCCTAAAAGTCATTATAAGCTTACATGAACATCCTCTAAATAAAACGAAATGAAAGATTTAGTGGGGCCTCGGTACGATTGATATATTAGCCTTCTCTTCCCGACCAAGACTCTGGATACAGAAATTTTGCATCAATTACATATCAGTAATTACTCGCAATGTTCACTATCTATTTTTGGGGGAAAAAGTATTTGCCAACAAGGAGTGTAGTATGATAGTTGAAATCTCTTCACTTTTAATCGTATGTATTGAGTTTGACCTCTAGAAATACAGAATTTTTTTAGTAGCAAAAGAGCACTTTATTTCCTAAGTGGACTTACGCGATGTATTTCGGATTAATTAGACCAATTGTTTTAAAACAGAAAACAAAATTGAAGGGAAAAAAATGTTTATCTTTTTTGGGGGCTCGAAAAAATATATACTCCCTCCGTTTCAATTTATGTGAACATATTTCCTTTTTAGTCCGTGCCAAAAAGAATGATCACTTTTCTTATTTAGAAACAATTTACCTTTATGCAATGATTTATAGCCACACAAAATATATGTGCCTCATTTTACACCACAAGTTCAAAAGTCTTCTCTCTTTTCTTAAATTCCGTGCCCAATCAAATAGTTTCACATAAATTGAAACGGAGGGAGTATGTACTTCTTACTTATATGTATCGCTAAGTACTTATTCTTTGGAACTTATAGCATGTTTGGCCAATCTTTAAATCTGCTAATTATTTTGAAAAATATCTTTTCTCAAAAGTGTTTTTGGCGAAAAGCAGTTAATGATTAAGTAATACAATTTAATAAAATACACACATGTCATATAATTAAGATGATTTGACTTAAATATTATGAAAATAAGTTCTTTTATTTACTTCTAATGTTGCATGGCATTATCAACAGTGAGTGCAAAGAATATTCTCGTCCAACACGTTAACGAATTTAAAATTTATGGGTATTTTATTTGCTACGAAATTTATAGCTTGTTTCAGTTACTGGTTTTGTAACCTACTATTGAGTATACTGGAAGAAAATAAGAAGTATAGACAACTATAATTCTAACTCACCATACATGTTCAAGAAGATAATTAAGTTAGTTGAAAATCAGTTACAGAATTAGTTACACAGCTGCAGTTAGTAGCAGTACTCTTAGAGCTGTTGTGGATCTTTGATTCTCTATATATATTGTGAAATTAAGCCATGCAGATGAGAATCGAACCTAATTTCTTAGGGAAGAAGGAAGAAGAGAAAGGGAAATTTTGTTATTCATCTTCGAAGAAATGAGCTGATGCTCAGCTATATACAAGTATTTACTGTTTCACTTCTCACACGTGCACCTCACGTGTTTCTAACTGATTTGTAACTAATTTTCTAATAACTCACTAATTATACTTAACAGCTAATTGCTCTTAATAGTTTCACTCCAACTGCTCTGTTGCTTCTTCCATTACTCCCCCTCAAGTTGGAGGGTGAAAGACATCGAGCACTCCTAGCTTGGACAGAAGGAGATGATGCTGACTGACTTTTCTCGAACATACTTGGTTTCAATAGGAGGTCTGCAATCTGAGATTGTGTAGCAACATACTTGGTTTCAATAAGCCCTTCTTTCACCTTTTCTTGGACAAAATGACAATCAATATCTATATGCTTGTTGCGCTCATAAAACGTGGGACTTGCTGCAATTTGGATAGCTGTTTTGCTATCACAATGAAGTTGGATTGGACTGCATATAGGTACACCTAAATCTTGTAGCAACCCAACTAACCACACAATTTCTTCCACACTAGTTGCCATGCTGCGATATTGAGCTTCTGCTGAGCTTCGACTGACTGTGTGTTATTTCTTCGACTTCCATGAGATCAGAGAATCACCTAGCTTAATGACATATCCTATGACTGAGCGCCTAGTGTTAGGACAAGCAGCCCAATCAGAGCCGCAATAGGCTGTTAATTGAGTGGCTGAGGTCTGGCTTAGAAAAACTCCTAAACCAGGACTACGCTTGATGTATCTCACCATTCTCAATATTGTTTCCCAGTGTGACCTCTTTGGCTGCTGCATGAATTGACTGAGTACCTGAACTGTAAAGCAAATGTCTGGGCGTGTGATGGTAAGATAGATCAGCTTCCCAAACATTTTTTGATAACTGCATATGTATTCAAGCAAAGGATCAACAGTGTCATCAGTCAATTTGTTAAATTCAACGGTGGTTAGTCTGGTATTGGCTTCAAGTGTTGTTGTGGCTGGCTTTGTAGCACTGAGTCCAACATCAAAAATTAATTCTAAGGCATATTTTCTCTGATTGAGAAGTATCCCTTGCTTTGATCTCAATACTTCAATGCCCAAGAAATATTTGAGTTCTCCAAGATCTTTGACCTTTAAATTATTGTGTAAGGTCTGTTTTTTTTTCAATGAGGTCCTTATCACTCCCAGTAATAAGAAGATTATCAACATAGATTAAAATGATCACAATACACCCTTCTCTCTGTTTAGTGAACAGAGAATGATCATGAGGACTCTGGCAGTATCCTGATTGTAACAGAACAGTAGTTAGCTTGATATTCCATTGCCTCGACGCTTGGTTGAGTCCATACAAAGATATCAAGAGTTTGCATACCTTATACTCCCCTTGTCTATGAAAACCTTGAGGTAAGTCCATATAGACTTCTTCATATAAATATCCTTGAAGAAAAGCATTATTGACATCCATTTGGTATAAAAACCAGTTCTTTGAAGCTGCCACACTGATGATTGTTCTAACTGTGACCATTTTTGCAACTGGAAAGAAGGTTTTATGATAGTCTAGTCCTTCCCTTTGTGCGTACCTCTTTGCCACCAAGCGAGTTTTATACTTGTCTATCTCCCCATTGGCCTTGTACTTGATTTTATATACCCACTTTGAGCCTATAGCTCTCTTGCCAGCAGGTAGTGAAACTAACTCTCAGGTTCTGTTCCCTTCTAAAGCATCAATCTCCTGCTGCATTGCTTGAATCCAATTGTGATCTTTAGAAGACTCCTTCAATGATCTAAGTTCTGTTGGCACAGAGAAAGAACCCAAGTAGGCTTGGTAGGTAGGAGTGAGATGAGTGTAGGTCACATATTGGGATATAGGAACCTTTGGCTTGACAGTAGTGATATAGTCACTAAGCCAAATTGGAGGCATGATTGTTCTGTTTGGTCTCTCTTGTGTGTTTGCTTGAACATAATCATGTTGCTCATGGTGTTGATCTACTTCTGCTATCAACTCAACTGGTTGTGTCTCAGCTTGATCAGATATTGTAGTTGTAGGGGCTTTATGTGTCAGTGGTTGATCCACTATATCTTCTATGTCAGGTGCTGCATCAGGGAGATTAGGTGAATCAATGGCTGAACTTTCCACTCCTGGCATTGCTTCTCCTGGTTCAGGTATTAGTTCTGCACTTGTAGGATGTTGAGCATGATAATCTCCTGCATGTGTCTGGCTTATACCTGTATTTATTGTCTCTTTAAACAGAAAAATATCACCTAGTTCTTCTTGAGTTTCAGTTTTAAAAGGAAATAGTAATTCCTTAAACTGAACATCCCTGCTAACAAAAAATTGATGATCTTCAAGATCATACAACTTGTAACCTTTATGTGTTTCTGACTATCCCACAATTACAGTCTTTCTAGCTCTTGATGTGAATTTGTCACCTCTAGGCAATCTGCTCGCATAGCAAAGACAGCCAAACACTTTTAAATGAGATAGTTGGGGTAGCTTACCATGCAGCAACTCAAATGGTGTTTTCCCTTGCAGCACTATTGATGACAATCTGTTGATCAAGTACACAACAATTCTAACACAATCTCCCCAAAACTTTATAGGCATTGAGCTTTAAAAGATTAATGCTCGTGTCATTTTTAGTATCTATCTATGCTTTCTCTCCACAACTCCATTTTGTTATGGAGTGTATGGATAACTGCTTTGATGAATCACACCATAGGAAGCTAGGAGTTCATTACATTTTGAGTTAAAAAACTCACTACCATTGTCAGATCTAAGAATTTTGATATTCTTGTTAAACTGATTCTTTATTAGAGCAAAGAAGTTCTTCAGTACTACAAATACTTCACATTTAGATTGAATTAGATATATCCAAGTGTACCTGCTATAATCATCCACTATGGTAACAAAGTAGTGCATTTTATCATACGTAGGTTTTCTGTATGGACCCCATACATCTAGGTACATCAACTGAAAAAGACTAATTGATCTACTGTTGCTATTAGGAAACTTTAGTCTGCTCTGTTTTGCCAAGGGACAAATTTCAAAACATTCTAATAGTTCATCATCTACTTTATTCTTGACATCTGCAATGTGTTGCATTGCTCCAATAGAAGGATGCCCTAGTCTCCAATGCCATAGCTTTCCACCATTGTCCTCCTTATGAATTGTTGCTCCTACTGCAGGTTTTATTGCTTCTTGTAGTATTTACAATCCTTCCTTTTCCTTACCAATCCCCAAAACCTTCCCATTGAAGATCAGGAAAAAACAAGAAAGTTGTTTGGTTATCTTGGACACTGAAAGAAGATTAAACTTGAAATCTGGGACACCTTCCTAAAATCACTGCATCTCCTATACTTGTGATCTCTGCTCTACCACCAGTAGGTACTTGAACACTACTGCTATTTTGATCTCTCAATGTTCTAAAAGTAGTCAGTAACTCCTTATATGGTGTGATATGATGTGATGTCCCTGTATCTATTATCCATTCACAAGCAAAATTATTGGATAACAGTGAGGTCATACCTGCCAGTTACCTGTTATGTTATATGCACTGTCACTTGATGTTGGCTTATTCAGTATATTCAGAATCTGCATGTATTGTTGTTTAGTGAAGAAATGACTTTGTCCCTTTGATGAATTCACATTTTCTCCTACTACTGTAGAATTGGCAAAAGGTCTGAATCCACCAGATTGTGTGCTCTTCTTCTTGCTCTTAAAATCCTGTGGGTAGTCAACAATTTTCCTTCAAGTGTCCTTTGTATCCACAATGCTCACAGATACACCAGGCTTCTTAGGCTTAAAGCCTTGGTGTGTTCTTCCTGCTAACATTATTAGTGGATCCTTGTTTATATCTACCACACCTAGGAATCTTTGGCTTTCCTCCTGAGATACTGTTGCATAAGCTTAATTTACTAACACTATAGGTCTACTTGCTAGCAGATTACTTCTTAGATTACTGTAGGACTCATTAAGTCCCATAAGGAACTGCAACAACCTTTGTGATCTTAAATGCGCAACATAAGGTAAAGACTCCTCACAATCACAAGAAGGCAGGGGAGCTAAAACATCTAATTCATCCAATCCTTCATCTTAGAATAATATGAAGTGACAGAATCAGTACCTTGTCTTAAAGTAGCAATTTCAGTCCACAAATGAAATATCCTAGTCAAATTTGATCTATCAATTCGCTCCTCAAACTCACTCCATACCTTCTTAGCATTAGACGCATACACAATACTGGCCATCAATTCAGTCATGACTGTGCTTCCTATCCATAACTAAACAATAGTGTTACACTTCTCCCACTGTTCTGCTAATTCTCCTCTATATATGCTTTTGATATAAGTTCCATCCATAAAACCTAATTTGCCTTTGCCTCGAATAGCCAATTTCAACGCTCTACTCCACAACGCATAATTATCTGACCCTATGAGTTTGAGTGGAATTAGGACTAGTCCATGCGCATCTCCAGCTTGAAGATACAGCGGATGATTGTGGTCAAGTGAAGTAACCTCATTTCCTACCATTTTTACAGAAATTTGAGCTTCGTGTTCTTCTGCGGCTCACAAAATTGCACAGATTTGTGCTTCGTGTCCCTCTGTGAATCTCGAAATTACGGGCATGAATCGTCGTTAAGAAACCTGCTCTGATACCATGTGAAATTAAGCCATGCAGATGAGAATCGAACCTAATTTCTTAGGGAAGAAGGAAGAAGAGAAAGGGAAATTATGTTATTCATCTTCGAAGAAATGAGTTGATGCTCAGTTATATACAAGTGTTTAGTGTTTCACTTCTCACACGTGCACCTCATGTGTTCTTAACTGATTTGTAACTAATTTTCTAACAGTTCACTAATTATTCTTAACAGCTAATTGCTCTTAATAACTTCACTCCAACTGCTCTGTTGCTTCTTCCATTATATACATGTAACTATACTCAGAAATCAATTGATGGAGAAAATTCTCTTTAGTCTCACTCGATCATATCTCTGTTTCTCTCTCTCTCTCCCTTCCTTCCTTCTTCTTCTTCTTCTTCTTCTACTTTCTCTAACTGTTATATTCTTCAATCTTCATTCTTCTTGTTATCAGCTCTAAATCTTACTGTGAGCAAGGTGTATGATTAAATTTCTACATGGTATCAGAGTAGTAGAATCTAATTACTTCCGCAAAATCTACAGTTCTTGAAATTTTCCAATTCTGACATAAATCTTTCTTCAATTCTTAAACAGTTTTGAGAATCTGCAATACTGAAAAACAATTCAATATTTGAGACATGGCACTAGACAGTTTAGAAAATCTGAGAACTACATCTGGAACCACACCACATGTGATTCAAGTTGATGTAAATGAAACTTAGTCTACACCAGGAATTATACCAATTATGGATCATAATCATCCCTTGTATCTATATTCAACAGATGTGAGTGGTATTTCCCTTATCTCTTTACAATTAACTGGATTAGAAAATTAATCTCTATGGAGCAAATATATGAGAATAGCTTTACTAGGAAGAAACAAGTTAGGATTTGTTGATGGTTCTTAGAAGAAAGAAAACTGTAAGGAGGAATTCTAGTACCAGTGGGAAAGGTGTAATGCCATAGTCCAATCTTGGATAATGAATATTGTCTCTAGTAATCTGTTGGGAGGAATGGTGTATGCTGATAGTTCAAGATGTTTGGGAATATCTGAAAGAAAGGTTCAATAAGGTGGATGGATCAAGATCTTTTAGTCTACATCAAGAAATTGTAAGACTAACCTAAGGAACAACTTCTATAGCAACTTACTTCACAAAGTTGAAAGAGTTGTGGGTTGAATTAGAGGCTTTAGTGCCACTACCTGGATGTAAATGTGATAAGTCAAGGGAATTTGTTGTCTATCTCTAACGACATAAGTTGTACCAGTTTCAAATGGGACTGAATGATAACTATCTATAAGCTAGGAGTCAAATTCTTCTTATGACATCACTACCTTAAGTGAATCAAGCGTATACTATGATAGTGAGTGATGAATCGCAAAAGGCTTTGGGGGAAATCTCTAACTCAATTGGTCTATTGGGTACTATGTCCAGCATTGATCCAGCTGCTATATATTCTAAAACAGAATATCAAAATCAGAAGTTCAGAAAAAATAACAATTTGTTTTGTGATCACTGCAAAATGAGAAACCACACCAGAGAAAATTGCTATAAACTGAAAGGATATCCTCAAGAGTCTAAGTGCAAAAGAAAAGAAGGACCAGGAGGGTCATCTACTGCTTACAATGTATTCTCAGAAGAAGCAAATAAACAATTGACACAGGGATAATCAAGGAAACAATAAAGCTAGCAAAATTCACTACACAGACACTCCTGCACAAATGGCTCAAATGAACCAGTTCCAAGGAGAAATAACTCAAACTGGAGCATGTCCCTTCCCTTAGACTCAATATGAACAGATTGTTCAACTGTTGAATCAAAACCATCAACAAAGTATAAATTCTCACACTGGCTCTTCAGCAAATGTAGCAGGTAAAGAAACAGGTATTAGTTGCAGTAAGGCCATTCTAGTATCCAAAATTCTTAGGGAATGGATCTTTGACACTGATGCCACAAACCACATGGTGTCTGATATCAGCATGATAAATAAAGCCTCTTTGTTAAAAAGTACAAACACAAAAAACGTGCAGTCACCAAAGGGTGAGGTATCACAAGTAACTCATATTGATCAAGCATAATTTCTGATATCAGTACTCTAACTAATATGTTCTTACTGCCTCAACTCAAATATAATCTTATGTCAGTGTCACAGGCAATAAAATAATTGAATTGTGTAGCTGCTTTATATCCTAACTTCTATGTGTTTCGGGATCTTTGCAATGGTAATGTAAAGGAGATTGGTAAGGAGTGTGCATCAAGCTACTATTGTCAGTGCAGAAGAAATAAAACTATGGCATATGAGAATTGTCCATGTAACCAGTATAACTTTAAATAAAATTCTACCTGCTAACAATCAGATTATAGTAGAAACTCTCAAGAAATGTAGCATATGTCCATGTACAAAATAGTGTAGACGACCTTTTTCTACTAGCTTAAGTAGAAGCACTGCTAAGTTTGATCTTGTTCACATGGATGTATGGGGACTTAACAAAGTTCAAACTTTTGATGGAAATAAATACTTTCTAACCATAGTAGATGATTACACTAGAATGATATGGGTTTACTTGCTAAAATTAAAACCTGATGCATGTACTATCATTCCATTCTTTCTAAAATATATCCAAACTCAATTCAATACTATGGTTAAAGTTGTTAGATTAAACAATGGTACTGAGTTCCTTAATGAAGTTTTTAACAATATATTCAAACAAATAGGAATAATACACCAAAGGTCTTGTGCCTATACACCTCAGCAAAATGGCATAAGAGAAAGAAAACACAGACATATTCTAGAAAACAATTAGATTTCAAGCGAACATTCCTCCAAAATTTTGGGGATATTGTGTTCAAACTGTTGTATGTTTGATTAATAGATTACCATCATTTGTGATTAAAATATCTCCTTATGAAAAAATGTACAGCAGAAAACCTTCTCTTAACCATTTAAGAGTAATGGGATGTTTGTGCTATGCTAAGAACATTGATGAAACTGATAAGCTTCAGCCAAGAACAAGAACAATTGTCCTAATGGGATACTCAAAGGTACAAAAAGACTATATACTGTATGATATTAATAACAAGTGTTTATTTATCAATATGGATGTTAGTTTCAGGGAAGATGAATTTCCATTCAAATAGAATACTACTGAGATTCTAATATTTACCAACATTATGTCAGAAATGTCACAAAGAGATGAACACAATACACAAGTTCTGGAACTACAGACTTCTAGCAGTTATCAGGGGTCGAGTAGTAACAATGAGCCAACACAACAATAACAAACTACCACTCCACTAGTACCTTTAGTTCAGATTACTACAGAAACACAACCTACCTTACAATCTCAGACTAATACAGACACACAAACTATGTTTCAGATCACTAGGGCACCAACAATTCAACAGCTGCCTACTCAGCTTGTGTCAAGATCAAAACCAAGAGTGGAACCTACCAGAAAATCTATAAGAACTTCAAGACCACCTATATGGAAAAAGGACTTCATATCACTCAGCTTACACAACAAATCCAACTATCCAATCTCATATTTCATTTCTTATGACCAGATCTCACCAAAATATAGAGCCTTCCTTTTAGCTTTTTCATCTATCACAGAACATCAATCCTACACTGAGGCAGCTCAAGATCTAACATGGATTGAAGCTATGCAAGCAAAAATTAATGCTCTACAAGAAAATAATACATGGGAGATAGTAAGTTTACCAGAAGGAAAGAAGCAAATTAGCTGCAAGTGAATATACAAGGTCAAATACAAGGCAACATGTGAAGTAGAAAGACTTAAAGCAAGACTAGTAGCAAAAGGCTACAGTCAACAAGAAGGTATAGACTACCGGGAGACTTTCTCTCTTGTAGTCAAGATAGTGACAGTCAGATCAATTATATCTATAGCAACTGCAAGAAGTTAGCATATACACCAAATGGATGTATATAATGTCTTCCTACAAGGAGACCTTACTGATGAGATTTACATGGAACTGCCACAGGGATTTCAGAGTCAGGGGGAGACTAAAGTGTGTAGACTCATAAAATCCCTCTATGGATTAAAGCATGCACCAAAGGCAATGGAATGCAAAGTTGACAGAAGCTCTGTTGAGTTTTCAGTTCACTCAGAGTAAATTTGATCATTCTCTATTCATTAAGAGAACAGATAAAGATACTACAATGGTTCTTGTCTATGTTGATGACATGTTGATAACAGGTGACAGGTTGGACCTCATAGAAGACTCCAAAAATGCACTACCTAAGGTCTTCAAGATGAAGGATTTGGGTGAATTAAAATACTTTCTAGGGATTGAATTTGCAAGATCAGAAAAATGAATCTTAATGCATCAAAGAAAATATGCATTAGAACTAGTATCTGAACTTGGACTCTCAGCTGCAAAGCTAATATGTACACCTATGGACAACATCCTAAAACTCACAACCAGGGAATATGATGAACATCTCTCAACAGCTTTACTTACAGAGGATGAAGTCTTATCTGACCAAGGACCATATCAAAGACTTATGGGAAAACTACTATATCTCATAGTCACAAGGCCTGACATAGGTTTCAGTGTGCATAACGTAAATCAATATCTGCAGCAAACCAAAAAGGTCACACGTGGAAGCAGTTTAAAGAATAGTCAAGTATATCAAGAATGAGCCTGGACTAGGTGTACTTCTATCCAATAAACCACAAGATAAAATAACAGTATTTTATGATGCTGACTGGGCAACATGTCCACAAACAAGAAAATCTGTCACTGATTGGGGAGTCAACTATGTCTTGGAAATCAAAGAAGCAAACCACAATTTCAAGAAGCTCTGCTGAATCTAAATACAGGAGCATGGCCTCAACAGTAGCAGAATTGACATGGTTATTAGGAATGCTTAAAGAAATTGGTTTCAAGTTTAAACTTCCTGCAACTATTTACAGTGACAGCAAAGTTGCAATTCAAATTGCAGCTAATCCAGTCTTCCATGAAAGAACAAAACATATTAAGATAGACTGTCATTTCATAAAAGAGAAAATACGACAGGGACTTGTGAAGACAGAATACATCAGTACCACTGAACAGCCAGCTAACATATTTACAAAAGGATTAAACAAAATTCAACACATATATCTCATGTCCACGCTAGGATTACTTAACATCTTTACTCCACCTAGCTTGAGGGGGAGTATTGAGTACTATTGGAAGAAAATAAGAAGTATAGACAGCTATAATTCTAACTCATCTAACATGTTCAAGAAGTTAGTTAAGTTAGTTGAAAATCAGTTACAGAGTTAGTTACACGGTTGCAGTTAGTAGCAGTACTCTTAAAGCTGTTGTGGATCTTTGATTCTCTATATGTACATGTAACTATACTCAGAAATCAATCAATGGAGAAAATTATCTTTAGTCTCACTCGATCATATCTCTGTTTCTCTCTCTCTCCCTTCCATCCTTCTTCTCCTTCTTCTTCTTTCTCTAACTGTTACATTCTTCAATCTTCATTCTTCTTGTTATTAGCTCTAAATCTTACAGTGAGCAAGGTGTATGATCGAATTTCTACACCTATAACTAGTCACGTTCGTGGTAAAAGTATGAAAAAAGGAAATTGTATTATTTCTTCGTTGTTTGTCATCACTCTATCAATAAAATCGAATAAGAACTTTTGTAGTCCTATAATATTCTTCGCCTCCCTCCCTACTTTCTAGCGTCACCAAATCCTATATACTAGGATTCAGTACTTAAGAAGGACCACGTTTACAGGTTTGAAGATCATCTCAGAAAAGCATTGCATGAGCTCTACGAAACCCAAAACAATAGGGACAAAAGGTTAGATGGATCCGGTGAGGCAGCTAATGTTTTGTGTGAATTAATTGCTTTTAAGAGACGACTATTTTAGAGCTAAGCAACATGTTTAGGATCAAAAGTGCAATTTGCTTTTCTTTGAAATATTGTGTTTATGAAGGGGAAAAAAAGAGGGGGTCGATTATTCAGTTAATGACAAAACGCTAAACCTCACAAGCTTGGAACACATGTTAGGGTTGTTCTTTAAATGAAAACTAAATTAAATTGACAAGGATACAAGTATCGTCTTTAATTCTGTCACTCTTTTTTATTTTATTCTCCTCAAATCGAATGCAGAAACATTAAAAAAGAAAGAAAACCATATTCTCTTCAAATCGAATGCAGAAACATTAAAAAGGGAAGAAAACCAAATAAGCAAACAAAAGGCAGCAATGCCCTATTTTAGAACCTAATTTCCTCATTTTTGTTTTTAGATCTCTTCGGTTTTTGTTGTGTCGGTTAATTATTTTTCTAATATGTGTTGGAACTTGGAACCTACCTATTTCTCTCTGAAAAGAGTATATATATTTTGAGGTAAAAAATTAGGCGGAATATCTAAAACCACCCTAAACTTGACACGGATTATTAGTTATACTTCTAAATTATTTGTGGTCTTAATTACCCCTGAACTTGGTCTTTTGAGAGCAATTATCTCCCTAGACGCTGATGTGACGAAGAGTGTGGGTGCACTCTCTTTTAAGGGCGTGGGAGTGAAGAAAAATTGAAAAATCAACTTCTAAATAGGTTATTTTTAACTTTTAAATGTCATATAGTCATATATAATGATTTATTTGCCACAACTATGTATTGTTTCTTGCTTTATCATAACATATAACGTGGACTTTACTTTAAGTAGGGGTGTTCAAAACGAATCGAAAAATCGTATCAAATCGAAAAAGTCAAACTAAACTAATTAAAAAATCCGACTATGTTTGGTTTGGTATTAAATAAAAAAATCTGAACCAAATCGACATATTGCTTAAAAATTTCTAGAAATATTTAGGATCCTCTCATGAGATGTAATATTTAATAGAACTATGAAGTGCATTTATTTTTATTTACTTTAAATAATGAGATGTATCACTTTCTTATTAAGTGTTATTGAAATGCGTCAATCATCTCTTTATTTTTTCATATTCATATGTCAAGATTTCTTATATTTTTTTCAAATTTGAAGTGGTATTTCGATAATTTAAAATTACATAGAATATATCATTATTTAGGTTTTATATTGATTTTTATATTTAACTATTAAATTCGGTTAACCTTAAAAGCGTACAACAAAGAAATATTATTGTTAGACGGCAAATAAACCATCATGTGTTACAAAAATAAATTCTCTCATAAGAATATTTTAATAGATTATATGTTTGATAATTTTTTAAATTTTTAGTAAACATATATTCACTTATCAAAACTTTGCCTATAACTTTAATAAAGTAATATTGAAAAAATATTCATGTAACAAAAAAACTCGAAAAATTAAAAAATCCGACAAAATCGAACCAATCTAACTGTGTATAGGATCAAGTAAACTGATTTGGTTTGGTTTTGATAAAATCCGAACTAACCCGGCCATGTACACCCTACTGATAAGCATGACATATGTTTTTTACATGCATTTCTATTACTTATTTAATCACGATTAGTTAATGCATATATTTTAATTGGTTTTAAAGATTACGAAAATCAATTATGGTGATTGGATGGACCAATTAGCATTTCACTTTTGTAAGTTTAACGTAATAATGTTGGTGATCTTACATGAAGTATATAGATCGTTAACTAGCTTATAATTTTTTAAAGTTGGATGCGAAGATGCTATCTTGAACTTTATGGTCTTTGAATATAAATACCGAGAGAAGATACAGATCAAGAAGTTGAGAAAGTTTCAACAATATTATAATACTATGTGCTTTGGCAAAACATTAATGTACATTAAAAAAACACGTCCAAGTATGAACTTCATTAATTAATTAATTAATAATTAACAGCTGTTCATTTGGTAGTACTCTATATGCGTCAAAATATAATGCAGATGTGATCAAGTTCAAACCAGAATTTTGCATGAGTTTGAACATTTTGTAGGTTTGGCTAAATCGCGAGGCCCCGCTTAATTGACATTTTTGGAGCCAGCCATTAGGAAAGATTATATTTTGTAGGTACTTTAAATCCTACTATTTTCGGCTATTAATATTAGAGGCTCTTCATAATTTCTTTTATAATTTTAATTTCTTATTAACGATCTTAATATTAGAGGCTTTTCTTTTCTTCTTTTTTTATATATATTTTTTTGTCAATTAAGTTCATTGTCTAAGAATAGGTGGTGTGTATTATCTTGTAAAGCTTCGTTAGGAATGTGTTGGATGATGTGAGAGAATCAGAAAAGTATTCTCATCAAGTAATTAAGAAGCTTTTTTCGTCCGGAGATTTTATAAAGAGAAAAATATTCGAATAGGTTATCTTATGGAATTCATTAGGGGTACAAACCGAACCGAAAAACCGCACCAAACAGAAAAGTCAAACCAAACCGATTAAAAAATCTGACTAAGTTTGGTTTGATTTGGTTTGGTATTGAGTAAAAAAAATTTGAACCAAACCGACATATTAATTTATAATTTTTATATATACTTTTAAGATTTTATATAGAATTTTCTTTTAAAAAAAAGTCAAGAAATATTTGAGATTCTCTTATGGGATATAATATTTAATAGAATATGAAGTGTTCCATATTTATTAACCTTAAATAATGGGTTGTATGATCACTTTCTTATCAAGTGTTACTGAAATGTGTCTATCTCTTTGTTCTTCCATATTCATATGTCAAGATCTATTAAATTCTTATATCTTTTTTGAATTTGAAGTGGTTATTATTATTTAGGTATCATATTGATTTTTATGTTTAATTACTACATTCGGTTAACCTTGAAAGTGTACATCAATGAAAAATTATTGTCAGACGACTAAAAAAATAACTATCATGTGTTACTAAGAATATTCTCCCGTAAGAATATTTTAATAGATAATATGTTTGTAATTTTTAAAATTTTTATCAAACATATATTTACTTAGAAAAAATTTAACAAAGTAAGATTGAAATAATATTTAAGTAACAAACAAAATCGAAAAATCCAACAAAACCGAACCAATCCAAATCGATATATTTGGTTTGTTTTAATTTTGATAAAAAACCGAGCCAACCCAGTCAATGTACACCCCTAAATTTTATGGGTGGTCATTCAACTTTGTGTTCATTACGCGAAAGTCATTTTTTTTCTTTTTGTTACGTAAAAATCATTCAACTTTGTGTTCATTATCCAAAAATTACTCTTCTTTCTTTTGTTACACAAAAATTATTTTACTTTGCTCTATTTATCACAAAAGTCACCTTGGCCAAATTTTATCATACTTTTACTTGAAAAGTTTATTATGTCCTTGACATTATAAATTCTCTCATTTATTTAATACCTTCTATATTATATACGATATAATATATTTTTACCTATGTATTTTACTTATAATTAAAATAACTTTAAATTATTTTATTTATTATTTTTATAATATATCCATATATTTAGTTTTTTTCATGGCATTCAATTTGTTTAATCATATTCAAATATGAATATATTTTAAGTATAAAAATGATAAAAAATTATTCATTTTTTAGTATTTATATAAAATAATAAAAACAGATTTGTTTAACAAATGATAGTTTTTTATAGTCAATAAAAAATTTAAAAGAAGTTTCAAAGATATTTCTATTTAATATTAAATTTTTTAAAGCTTTATCTATTAATATTATTTATTTAAAAGTATTAATCTGATGTATCATAATGCTAAATGTGGGTATTTTATTTATTAAATTAATAGATATGGCTTGGGTGATAAATCAATGAGCTTTGATTTTTTAATTTTCATTAAACATCTTTCGTTAAGCATGATAAAAAATGTAGACTTGAGATTTGTTCACGGTAATGTTACTGACAAATTTAATAATGTTACTTAAATATCTTGAAAATTAATATTAAGAAAAAATTAAATTTATGAATATATTATAAAAATAATAAATAAAATAATATTAAGTTATTTTAATTATAAGTAAAATATCTGGGTAAAATTATATTATATAGCATATAATATAGAAGGTATTACATAAATGGGAGGATTTATAATGTCAAGGGCATAATAGACTTTTCAGGTGAAAGATTTGTAAAATCTGGTCAAAGTGATTATTGTGATAACTAGAGCATAGTAAAATGATATTTTTGTAACAAAAGAAAATAAAAGTGACTTTTGTGTAATGAACACAAATTTGAATAATTTTTACGTGGGGCTTTTGCATCTATACCCGGTTTTGGGGTCACAATTGAACCTATATCCACTTTGCAAAAAAGTTTACAAGCGTACCCACTTTACGATCAACTTCAGACTTATCGGGCCTGAAGTTAAAAAAAATTAGTATGAAGTGAAAAAATTATACTTCAAATGCACTTAAGGCCAAATAGGTCTGAAGTGCAACCAATAATTTCATGCACTTAAGGCTAATAAGTCTGAAGTGAAAAATTGCATTTCAGATGCACTTAAGACCAATAAGTCTGAAGTAAAAATTTGTACTTCAGATGCACTTAAGGCCAAAAAGTCTGAAGTGCAACAAACGTTTTCATTCACTTAAGGCCAATAAGTTTGAAGTGTAACCAATGGTTTCATGCACTGAAGGCCAAACAGTCTGGAGTGCAACAAACGTTTTCATTCACTTAAGGCCAATAAATCTGAAGTAAAAATTTGCACTTCAGATGTACTTAAGGCCAAATAGGTCTGAAGTGTAACAAATGGTTTCATACACTTAAGGCCAATAAGTCTGAAGTGAAAAATTACACTTCAGATGCACTTAAGGCCAAAAGGTCTGAAGTGCAACAAACGTTTTGCTACACTTAGGCCAATAAGTCTTGAAGTGAAAAATTGTACTTCAGATGCATTTAAGGCCAAAAGGTCTGAAGTGCAACAAACGTTTTGCTACACTTAAGGCCAATAAGTTTGAAGTGTAAAATTGCACTTTAGATGCACTTAAGGCCAAAATGTCTGAAGTGCAACAAACGTTTTGCTACACTTAAGGCCAATAAGTCTGAAGTGTAAAATTGCACTTTAGATGCACTTAAGGCCAAAAGGTCTGAAGTGCAACCAACGTTTTTATACACTTAAGGCCAAATAGGCCTAAAGTGCAAATTACCCAGAAATAGAAAATTGTTATTCGAATTATAACAATCCAATATACGATTTAATACCTAAATCTACTCCAAATGAACTCAAATTTGAAACATAACCTCCAAATATCACCAGGAACAAACCACAATCATCAATTTGTCAAAACACCAATAAATCTAATGAATCCATGTTGCAATTAAGAAAAAGAAAAGGAAGAAACCCTAAGCAATAGTAAAAAATAAAGTTTCATAACAGCTCGTCATTGTAAAACATCATAAACAATATTAAAATATGTTCGCAACCATCATATAAAATCATTGTCACCCGAAGAAGAAGAAGAAGAAGGAGGAGGAGGAGGAGAAGAAAATGAAGGAGGAGAAGGAGGAGGTGAAAGATGCCTGAAGTTGTTTAAAAAGTGGGTACAAGTTAAAAAAAAATTAAAAAGTGGGTATAGGTTAAATGAGGGCGCCCAAATAAGGCGCCCGTGCAATTTTTACCTTTCACGTAATAGAAAAAAAAAGTAAATTTTGAGTAATGAACACAAAGTTGAATGACCACCCATAAAATTTAATAATCGAGAGTGTCTTCATCCTATTGTGTAGTTCTGAAAAAGTCATTATTTAGAAAATCAGATTGTTTCTTTATTTTGAATTTTCAAATATTATTTCAACTCCATTTGGAGAGTGAACTATCCAATCACTTCGAAGATATGGCAGTCCAGTCTGACCAACAGTGCCAAGTCGCAAGTGGATTTACATCACTACTTCAGAATAGTGAAAAGGAAGGAAAAAAAAGAAAAATACATACGTACCCTTAAAATTATCACGAAATTTTACTTAGACATCTCAACTAAAACTGTTACCTATTAGACACTTAAAGTATATGAACAATGTTCCTATTGAACACCTCATGCATATGTAGCAAGGAGTGATTCTCACTTTGAGCTAGACGCGTGAGTAACTGAATCTTCTTCTCTCTCTTCTCCTGGTTATTCTTCAACAAAACCCAGCTATCAACTTCTTCCTTTCGTGACCACTCTACTACTTAAGAGAGAAATAATAGAGAAATAGACAACGAATAGAAAGAAAATGGAGAAGAGCAATTTGATTCCTTTAGCTCTTTTTATTATGGCCAATGATGAATCCTTCTACCTTATTTTGGGATGAAAATAAAAAGCTATTAAAATATTTTTTCGGTATTGATCTGAAACTCAAAATGTATCCTTTCGCTATCCCCACCACCTAGCTTCGCTGGAGACACCAGTTGGGTTCATAGTAGGACGAGCCGTATTTGGGTCTGGCTTCGGATCATCTTTGGTGGAAAATATTTCTTACTAATTTGCTTATAATATATGTTGATGTACTATTGTAGTTGTGATTCATTTAATTGTCGATTTTTGCTGGAATTTGATCGAAAGATATTAAATTTCCCTTTAAGAAGATGACGAGGGGAGGGAGGTTTTGGTTCGGAAATAGTATAACAGCAAATCTAAAGATTGACAAAGTTCTACACCAAGCTTGAATAAAAGATAAAGAAGAAAACTTCCAATCAATCAAAAATATCCAGGGGAGAAGGGATAACAAAAGGGAAAAACGATAATTTTTATTTTTCTAAAAGATTTTAATGTTTCTCTAAGAAAATGAGAAGGCTAGCATCAACAGTAAACAAATTTGCCGGCTTCAATAGGAGAGAAGAGTTTGACGGGAATGCAGTATGTATCCTAAGGAAGAAGATGAATAAGAAGAGTTATGGAAAAATCTTTTCTTTGTTGGCCATCTTTTTAATTTCTGACACGTCTCTTATTTTTTTGCTGATTTGTAATTTTTTAATTAGTTTGACTTGCCGAAAGAGTCCCCGGAAAGTGAGATGCACACACTTGTATTGGTTTGAAAATGTCAAATTTGTGTTCAATAGGAACATGGTTTATATACTTTAAGTGTCTATTGGGTAACCTAATTGAAGTGTCTAAATGAAATTTCGTGACAACTTTAAGGGGATACGTATGTATTTGGCCTAAAAAAAAGAATCAAAATTTTGTTTTCCATTGATGGTAGAAAGCTCTTATGTACAATTCTGTACAGGTCAATGATAGAACTATTTATTCAAAAGAATTTACAGGTGAAATGGGAGTTTAGGGGCCCCATCTGCTAGATAACTGGGAATTATGTACAAAGGAAACAAGTTGGTGAGAGATCCATAAGTCACCATGTCAGTCGCTGATGTCAAAATACTTGGGATCTCTTGGATAATGATGTTCCACATGCAACTGCAATTTTAAAAACATGGTTTGTAATTAGTGCCCATTGAACTAACTGGGTTTCTCTGATATTACAATGGAAGGCAGGCAACCCTCTACAGTGCCAAACAATATGTAGTTCTGCATCCAAAGGACAATATACTCTTCCACAGAAGAATGAAGACAATAACCAAAGGGAATTCCGTCTAAGTCAGACAACAAGCACAAAAACATTGTCAAGCAATTATGAATATGCATGCATTTATTAATGATGAACGTGATTATCGAGTTATGGGGAATCTCATACTATTATGTTTGAAAAGCAAATGCTAAAATTTTCTGGTTCACATATTAATGACCAAAAGCATGCCACTCCACACAGGCATAAGATTAGCTTCATTTGGTTCCAATGGAGAATACACAGTTCTCCATTTTGGGAGAAAGTAAGCAGAGGTTGGATGGTTGGCACTTGGCAGTAGACCATTCTTGCTGTAGTTGCAATAAATGGAGAAGATGGCAATCAAATGACAATGGCACTGTCATGATTCTTAGTCTGAATGTGAAATGTTGTTCTTTTCTTTCTCTGTAGAGACTAAGTTTCCTTAATGTTCCTGATGACTGCCAATTTCTAACAGGATGACTAAACAGACTGAACAAGAGCTAATAAAATACAACATACCTCATGGCTGACATGGACTGAACTATGAGCAGAGGAGAAATAAGTGAGTTGATTCAGATACATAGAGAGAGCCGTGCCAGCAAAGAGATATGAAGCCAGATAATCACGGACATTACGATAAGATGTGGCATGTCAAACAGTAATAACGCTTCATGAACTGTTAGATGAACGACGCATTTATTTAACTATTTAGGTATGCAACACACAAAATTTAGTGTGACCATTTCTTTTTCTTGGGCCAAGTACGAAAATACATATTATGCAAGGTGGTGGTAATTCTCAAACCAAAAACATCTATCTGCTGACCCTGACCCGCTGCGACACCACCATGTTGAATTTTGTGACCACCTCATCTGAAAACTAAAACTGTTTGAGCAAGAACAGTCAGGGTCCGCAGACCCATATGGAGACAGGTGGGTGCTCAAACACCCATGTGAGACAAATTTCTTGTTATCACTGATCCTTTCTTTCTCTTTTTGCTTTTTCTTTACACCCCACCCTGACTTCCTCTCGCCCACGACACAACTCATGAAATCTGGTTGCCTTAATCCTTCTCTTTTCTTTCTTTTGCTCGTTGTCTACACTCGCCCGATCTCCTCTCACCAAGGGACACAATCACTAAGTACGGTTCTTCTCATGGTGGAACTTAAATTTAAGGGCCTCTCATGGTGGAACACCAGCGACTGTAAAATCCCTGGGTCCCTTCTAGAGAACAAGGTTACTTATTAATTAGGTCTACAAAATGCCTCTTACAACCAAACACATGGAAATAATTTTGTTAATGGATTGCAATGACACTAAAACCTAACAACTCTGTCGACAAAAATACCACGTTGAATTGAGTGAACCATCTAATTTAAAGGTTAAAAGTCAAAGGTCCAAGCCTACAACAACAACAACAACAACATACCCAGTGTATTCCCACATAGTGGGGTCTAGAGAGGGTAAAATGTACGCAGACCTTACACCTACCTTATGAAGGTAGAGAGGTTGTTTCCAAAAACCCTCGGCTCAAGAAAAACAATTCTCAACAGGTTTGAACAAAGGTCCAAGTCTCATGCCACCAATTAACAAAGAATACTTTCACAGAATTCGCATAAGAAAATTAATCACCTGCTCGTTAAGGAACGAGTTGCAGACATTTGCAAACACAAAATTAATTAAATAAATGTGTCTCCTCTCCAACTGAGCTGAGGAATTATATCCACACACCAACAAGTCTAAATTAGTAATCACAACATAGTTTTCTTCATATTAACCAATTTCAACCCAGCATAACATCCAGTCAACACACTGAGGCAACAGGGTAAACAGTATGCACCTCAGAGGTCAATCTAGTCCAACATCACTAAATCTTTCTATGATATTTATAGATGCTTTAGCAGACAGTAGATAGATAATGCAGCGTAAACCATATACCATGTTAGACATACCTTGCCTTCATCAGCATCTGAATGTCGTTGAGGGAAAACTACTCTCATATCGTTGTACAAATAGAATCGTCTTCCCCCTTCAGTGTCCATAACATTTCTTACTGTCGGAGAGGACTGATCATTTTTGCACTGAAGACCTGATTTTGAGCTCTTCTTTGGATAGGGACACAAGAACCAGAGATGTAGAGCATAACGAAGAACGCTAGAATTAGCAGTACTATCATTCACCTTTGAAGTGTTATTAAGAGGTTTGGTTCCAGGATGGCCTGCCTCGCCACTACCATGAGATTTGCTAGAATACAGAATTGAACTGTTATGCAGCATAGAATCCTCAACACTAGTAACTGAAGGTGGTCCACTATCCATCTTTCTATCTAAACTCTTGTTTCCAGCTTTATCCAGCGACAAGTTAATCTTTTGACGTAAAAATGTCTGCAATCACATAACTAGAGTGAGATCACCATTGTCAGATATGGATTCACATAAATGCTAGTATGACTTTAATCTAATGCTCCATGTATATCCCATCAAAACCAAAGTAATCACTAAAATATCATATACGAAATTGTGTTAGCTGGACACAACTGCACCTATCTTCCAGTTACACATTTACATGCAGAGATCATCCAATACCAATACTAGGAAAACAAATATTCAATTACAGTGAACTGAAACCAGGATCGCTTGCAAAGATAGTTCAGCGGACCAAATCATTAAGACCAGTGAAGGAATCAACAGGCAACAATTGGGCTGCAGACAAACAGTTGCATTGGCTAGTGATCCCCTGTTTCACTAGTTTGGCTGAAGAACAATGCTTCATGCAATGGAGTTCAAATAGTGATGAAAAGAAAAAGTGTTCAAGGCTATGGCAACGGCGTAATATTTGGAGAAACTATTTTGTTTCAACTTACTGTTTCACCAGACCCTCTATGCTGAATCGAAGCCAAGGAAAGCAAAGAGATGGAAGCTTAATAGTTGAAGGATATGAAAAAACTCATAAATTTAGGATTTTCATACAACAACCCACATGGCAAGAGGTTACTGAGAAACTTGTCAAAGATTTTCGCCTTGTTGCAACTTCAGACTTCATGATGCAGAGGAAACTCATATTCTTTCCTACTCCTCCTTACTCTTCAAAAAGCATGGATCCAACCAATGAATTAGCTTCAAAATAACAACCATCGACACACCAACAATCCCAAACTAGTAGTAGTTTGCTATATGAATCCTCTATATCTATCCTACTCTATTGGCTCCTTTCATTTCAATGCTCAATGATTTGTATTTTAAGATAACTTAGAATACAACAATTAGAGATATTTTAAATCTCACGCTTATCCCTACATTGACAAAATCTGCAATACTAAAGCTCATGTCAAACACCAAACCTAATGTAAAGGTGTCAATAACGACAAAACCTTAATCCAAACTAGTTGATACAGTCCATATGGGCTCATTACTTCCCTCATATTTATTCTCGCTAAGTTCGCATGAATTTTGAGGGGTCATAAAATTTTTGTAACAACTTTCCTCTTAGAATACTACAATTAGAGATATTTTAAATCTCACGCTTATCCCTGCATTGACATAATCTGCCATATTAAAGCTCATGTCAAACACCAAACCTAATGTAAAGATGTACCAATAACGACAAAACCTTAATCCAAACTAGTTGATATAGTCCATATGGACTCATTACTTCCCTCATATTTATTCTCGCTAAGTTCGCATGGATTTTGAGGCATCATAAAACTTTTGTAACAACTTTCTTCCATGTGCTTTTAGGTCTACAGAGTCTGCTCTAATACTGTCAATCATCGTAGTGGCGCACTAATAGACTGGTGCATTTGGAGGTTTACGTCAGATATGGCCAAACTATCTAATCTCTCCTTTTACCCTCTATGTTACTATTTGCACCCGTTAATGTGATCAATTGTAAAAACTAGTATGACAACGCATTCAACCTTAACATTTGCATTTCTATATGTTCGGCTTTTAAGGCCTAGCTTTCATTGCGACATAACATTAGTTCTGCTCTCAATTTAAAGCTCGTGAATAGATTAATTATCTAGCATATGCAGATGCTTCATGGATTTAAGCCATTTTCCATCGCAAAATTGAGCAAATAAACTGATGACCATGCTAGATATTTTCCAATAAGGAGATTAAATATGGCTCATACACAATGTTGGCTGCAGGTCAACCAAAGCATGATATCAACTGAAACCCCCTCCAAAATAAAAACATTTTTGCGGAGTTATTATTCAATAACATGTCACTAATAAATTTGACCAAGCAAAACCTAAGTGATGGAAAAATAAGGTAGCAATCGATCTTTGCCGCGCATTTAAAAAATTTTGTAATTTGTCTATGGTATCTAGTTTGATATAATCAACAAGACATTAAAAGCTTCAAGTGCTTTCGTTAATAAAGAAATAAGCAGCTCCCCTCCATTCCATTTATATGACACTCTTTTCATTTTTGAACATTTCAAAATGTTTAATGCAATTTCACTAATAATATTATTCTATATAAATTTAACAACTTTCAAGCATTAATATTCACTTAACCATTCAACTTTTCAACTTGATGTGATGTTTTCTCCATAAAATAAACTATTCAACCACTACTTCAATAATTCCTTTATTACCACTAATATAATGAATAAGTCAAATTCACACTTTAAACAATCCAATCAAACACCATCATAAAAAAGGAATAGAGAGAGTGTTAGAAAGAAACTGCATGCTGAACAAATAGAGAATATTTCAAGTGAATAGATGAGGAAATGCAGCTTGTTGCATAACTATGATAAACAACAAAAGCTCTCTAAATTATATCAAAGTTACATGCCTTTCTCCACCTCAAGTTCACCTTAAAACAAATAAAAAATCCCACCTCAAAGTGGTAATACAGCTTGAACCTACCTTAGTACCAGCTGGCATGTCACTCAAATCATAGCTACAAAAGAATGTATGGATAGGTGTCCTCTCTGGATTGCTGAGAACCTGGAAATAGCAATCAAAAGTTTGTACTATACATAATGAATTCAGGAAAGATAAAGAACATTTATGTTCAAACCAGAAGCAAAAATTACCAAAAAATGTATGTCTCCTATAACTAGATGTCACAAAGAGCTGTAGCAGTCATAAAGAAGGAAAATTTCTACTTTGTTCTTATAATAGTGGTGTCTGGACCAACTTGTGCACAGAAGAAGGAACACTAAATTCTTCAATATCAAACCATTTTTTCTTCATCAAATTAGCAAATGCAACTGATAGAGTGCTTAGAGTTACAAGGATGGGTTCCTTTTTCCCAGAGCAGAGATATGTTTCAGGGCTATCTCTTTTACACGGAAATTACACTCATTAAAATAAGGCAATTCCACATGCACACGCAAGATGAGAGGATAGGAGCAGAATACCAGTTGTATGCGCCCTTTCATCGGTATACGTATGCGGCCCTTGTTTGTTTGTGAACCATTAGTGCTAGAGTTCCTGATTCGTGAGCCTTTACCCTCACTACCTGGTCTTCCAAGATCTATTGATGAGTAGTACAGCAAGAAGTTATCGCCATCTACACTAGTTACTGCAAATGGAAGCTTCTGGGGATGTGGTGAGAAATTTCCTCCAGTGATACTAAGGACAGCAAGAAAACCATCAATTCTCTGCACGAGTATATTACAATTTGTCAACAAAAGCAATTCGGCGAACCATTTACAAGATCATGGCATGAATGCTTAAACAAAGAGATCAAGGAAGACTAATGCACTAAAGGAAGACCAAGGATAAAATGGATGACATCTGAAAGAATACTAATAGCATCATTCTAGATAATTGAGGCAGTAAGATCCACCTGGCTCACTACGCTGGATGCCAAACGACCAGATAAGAGTGACTCCTCGAATGAACCAACTAAGGACCTTTTTACAGACAGTCCACTAAGACTTCTACCAAATCTTGCACATTGATTTGTCGGAGCTGAGTTTTGTGACTTGGACCGCCTCATGGCACTTATACTTTCAGGCGCGAGACGTTCAAAGTTCATCTCAAAAACTTCAACATCTCGGAAAAAATCACTTCCCGTTCTGCAATCCTCTTCTTTCCGGGGAGATATAATATCTGAAAGACTTCGATCAAGTGAATGTTCCACATCCTTCAAAGTTAAGTAGTTATCGTCATGATCCTCCCAATAATTCCTTAACCATTCAGAACGTCTCACCCTCATATGGGATTTTGGTCCAAGAGGAGAAAGAGACAGTGGTGGCGAGAATGTATTTTTTCCGGGTATGTGCATTGCCCCATCTTTCAACTGTGTTTTTATCATATCTGCACAAAAATCTAACCCAGGGGAAGGAGGAGTAAACAGAATCTCAGATTCACGCCCCTCGTCATTGAACAAAGGGCCATCTGTGACAAAAGGGGAGACTCCTCCATAGGTCTCATTTGGTGAACAATTCCCCCTAGGTAAAGATGGCATGAACCAATTTTTATTACTAAAGTTGTTTGTGTTGCCTATATGAGCCTTCTTATGTTCTTGTGAGGGAGCACCATATTTATCAAATGTGAAGTTGGAATTACTCCTAAAAACAGTACTACCACCAATATCCAGAGATTCACCTGCAAATTTATCTGGAAGAACCATGCCATTCAAAGGTGACAACAAGCGTTTCCTAACTAATGAATTTGTAGTCTCATTCATTTTGTCAATGTCCCGAACCACAGTAGATGAGTGAACATCATCAGATGGATTTGCTTCGAATAAATTAGCAGCGCTTTTCATCGCAATTTTTGATTCAAACCCGACAATCCTTGACGCAGGACTCTGGGTAGTAGTCCTTGCACCATTATGGGTTAAGAAGCCATGCTTTTCTGCAGAGTCAATCCTCAATTTATGCATGTTTGTCAAACCATCTTTATGAATACTAAGAACATCAGCATCCCTCGAAATATCCCTAGACGAGGCGAATGCAAAATCTGCTGCTGATGTGCGATTGCTAAGGCAACTTATGTGCATTCCACTCATATCACAGCTGCTCATATTGCCAGCAAATCTAGCAGGAATTTGAACAAATGTGCTCAATGATGTGGCCACTTCCTCAGCAGCACTGCTGGAGGGCACTTGAGGCAACCCCATCTCTAACTTAAAATTTGTTACTTCTCACAAACTTCTTGTCGAAATCTCAAATATCTAATCTACTACACTACATAAATTCTATCTCCTGTCTTACAGAAATTCAATATCTAATAATCTCAGCCCCATGAAATTACCAGCAGTTCAATCTCCTACCAATGGAACAAACCTAAATGCAGCACAACTAGGTAAACGCTACAACATTATCTATCATCACACACTCGATAACGCTACCTATCTATCAACGGAATTCCCAGAAACGTTTCATCAAACAATCCAGCATCTACATTCGACCTGAATAGGAAGTAAGAACAATAAGCACAGGCTTCAAACCACTGTAATATACTAGACTTGCAACCCATGATTCGTTCCACAAGATCAAACCAAATCCTGAAAAAGGAAATGTAGAAACATTAGTCCTGTCTCCTAGTCAAACTAATCATCTGCAAAAAAGAAAATGCTGAAAACATATTAGCTATTTAACATACATTGCTATGATCACCTAAAATCTCCGTAGGATTTATCTGATGAAAGTTTCAATTAATCCGATCTAAAATGAGACTGATCGTAGAGAGAGATAGCTAGGGGCGGTTTTCAGCAAAATCAATAATTAATATGTGAACTATACAGATTATATGAGCTAAAAAAGTAGCGATCAATTGCAATTTTCTCCTTCATTTCCTCTAAAATCCTATGAAAAATAACTTGAAAAGTATCTTCGACATTCAAGTTTTCAGTTAACAATAATACGATCATCTTCAGTTATCAAGTCCTCCATCAATCATCATCATCAAACAAAATTAACAATTTTAAGTGATTAATTACAAATAAGGAAAGGGGAAAAGGGGAGAAAAAAGAGGAGAAGATTATTTTCAGAAGATACCCATTAAAACAAAACGGAGGCACCAGAAATCATCTCTATGAAAACCAGAAGAAAAAGGAGAGAGGTACTATATGTAGTATCGAAAGATATATATATATATATATATATATATATATATATATATATATATATATATATATATATTATCAGGAAAAAATTTGTAGAGGCGAATAGATAAGAGAAATGAAATTTCCCTTCTTCTTTTTTCCTGTGGTTATTGGCTTTTGTATTTGTTGTTATTGTTATACTCTCTCCTCCTTCTTTACCTTTTAACTGCGCCTCCTTCTCCCTTTCTCTCCTTCCAAAGTGTCCCCTTAACCATTTAATTTTATTTCTGTTTCTGCGGAAGGAAAAAAAACAAAAGAAGGTGCCAGTGCAATGCACCTTACTCTCGGTACTCTATGCAGCATTTGGTGTACCTTGTTTGGTCAAATTGAGTAACGCTTACTGTTTAATAATGATGGTCGTCAAAGTTGGAAATTTTTGTAAGTTATATACCTTTGGTCTCTTGATATTTACACTTTTGATAATAAATGAAAATTAAGATATTATTTTGATTTTTAGATTACTTAATAATGGTTGTATAATATCTTAAAGTAGTTATTACTAAGTTTATCTGCTAGAGAAATGTTAGTGTACTACTTTCATTTTCACCTTATCATATTATTGCTACCAGAAGAAAAGAGGCAGAGATAAAGCAGCAAGTTAGGTACTTCTATAAGGCAACTTGAGGGGAAAAAATACTTTTAACATTTAAGAATATGACTATAAAAACTTATTACTGAAAGTAAAATATAAAGTTGAATTTTCAACCTCTTTCGCTTGAAATCAACACATGTTAACTTAGAGCTTTGGGGAGGTGAAACAAATAGATAAGGAAGGGTCTGATATGAAATAGCACAAGAATATATTGGGGCTGCCATTTGAAATTAGTACAATAATGTATGATGGTAACCTAAAGGGGCAAGAAAATGAGAGCTGAGCTTAATTTGAAGGGCTATTGCATAGAGAGCAAAGTTAGGCCAAAATTGAATTATATTTCTTGTTTTAGTCGATGGCCATTAAAGATAAAGAGGGGTCAAGTATGCAATACGTGTTTTGTATAGAGACTCCAAGTTGCGAATTGTCTCTAATTCGTCGGCATTTGTGGCAGTGGACTCTACCTTCTGATGTTGATATTGCTCTTATCCTTACACTTTTTCAATATACCATGGTTTCATAACACTATTTATCCACTCAATGGATTGAATTGAACCACTCAAAATTTTGAGAATTCCATCCTCTCAATCTAAGTATTTTAATTGATTTGGCACGGGTATTAAAGTGGAAATTAACATTTATTGTGTTAAAAAATGGCATGTGTCCATAAGTAAAGAGAAAGTCAAGAAAATTTTAGAACTTTCTTTGAACAGAAAACATGCTCAGCTCAATGATACATTTTTATCATTGATTAAAAAGGTGAGTCTAGAAATACATTTTCAAATGAGGAAATGACGAAAATTCTGTTTTCTTGAAGAAAAGAGAAAAAAAATTTGTGGAACAACACAAGATAAAAAGAAAAACTAAAGACAATTAAATAGGGACAGCAAGTTCTTCAAAAAAGTGCCAACTGACTCCTCGCATTTATTTTAAGTGTGCCGTATTTGTAAGTCTCTATATTGAGGCAGTTCATTAAATGATGGAATTGCAAATTATTTCATGTCTACTAAATTAATGTGAAAAAACTGAAAATGACCAGAAAATTTATGTTCCAGCAAGTTACCACTTTGTTATTTTAATTTGATAAATTTTACCGTCACTCTAGAAAAAATATAACAGATCCGTCCTCCTTTTCGATTTTCTCGCTTGAATCATTAGGGAGTGATAACTTAGTAAATTAAACAGCATTCATACAAATATAATTTGATATTATATTTTTTTTATATTATCGATGTATATAAGTCAAATTCATAAGAAATAATGTAAATCTTTTTGGAATGGAGGGAGTAATGTTTTAGTAAATTGAATTTGTTCTAGTACATTGGAGTTTTAGAGAAAAAATGCATTTATTACTTTATTTTCTTTCAAACTCACTCTTAGTGAAGTGTCAATTAACTAAGATATTTAAAAGAAATAAAGAATAACTTGAACATATAATTTTATGACTAAGGCTATTCATCTTTGTTAAAATGCAAGAAAACCTTAGAAGATTATATATTATGAACCACAGGTAGTAGTAATTTTGAAACCACAAGTTGCCCTGGCTCATAGTTGATAATCGGCTTAATGTATGCATATTTTGATATATACCGCCTCATATTTTGCTCATGTCTCGACGATTTGAGATGTTTAATATGATTATTTGTGCTAAATTTTGGTATTTCTATGTGTAGGGATCATTCAGATGCAATTTGGGACGAAAGAGCGCGAATTGAAGCGAAATCGGGACAAAAACACAAAAAGTGAGATTTGAGGGCTACAGCGAGCGTGGGGCGCTGGCTGTGGCGCAATTTCCAGAATCCAAAATGTTTGAGCGCCAGGGCCAGCGCCCCACGCTGCCCTGGACACTCAAGACGGGAAGTTTCCTTTTTGGACTAGGACTCGATTATTTCAACCCCTAGACGCCCCCAACTCATATAAAAGCCAACCTAAACCTATTTTTGAGAGGGGGTTCGTGATTTAAAGGAGGGAGGAGGCACAAAACACTCAAAAGCAAGGATTTGATCAATTCTTCCATCCCTTTCCTAGTATTCATTGATTTTATATTTGAAAACATGATTTTTTATGATTGTATGAACATGAGTGGCTAAGAAACCTATTGTTCTAGGGTCATGGGTATACATGAATGTTGATATTTAAAGTTTAATTTGACGAAGTTGATTTTATCATATTGGGTTGTTTATTTAATTCTGTTTTTAATTATTTTGCTGAGTAGCTAACAGTGAAATCCTATCTACGAATCTAGAGTTGAACTCGAAAGTGGGAACTCTAGATTGCATATAGAATTAAATAGAGCAATTTCTTAAACCCGGACATCGGGGAATGGATTCGCAATTAAGATAGATATATACCTAATTGCCTTACTCGGTTGCAATACAGGAATTGTAAGTGCGTTCTTGTTAATCTTAATTCCATAGACATATAGGTATTAAGTTAGCTTGAATAGGCGAGTAAGGACTCGACAGATTCTTATGAGTAATATTAACTCTGTGAATCAACAATCCAGATAAAACAATTAGTTATTTTGAACTAAGCATACAACATGATTGTTAGATAACCCGTGACCCTGGAATATTATCTCCCATTGATTTTTATTTAAAATTATTTAAGTATTGTGTAGATTTCTAGTATTTTATTACTTGATAATCTTTAGGTAGTAAATTAGACAATTATCTATTTTATAAGAAATTGCTTGAATCAATAAGCTATTTGAGTTGAATTAGTCAAAAGTTAATCATAAGTCTTCGTGGGAACGATACTTTATTCACTACTCTATTACTTGACGATCACGTATACTTGCGTGAGTGTGTTTGGTCGCAACAAATTTTTGGCGCCGTTGCCGGGGACTTAGAAATTAGCTACTTGACTGAGTTAAGCTTTTATTACTTATTAGTTCAAGTTTTAATTTTCAGTTTGCCTTGTTTGTGTTAACGCAGAATCTTCTCTTGAATGCGGAGGACTAGAAGTGCAAATAACCTCCTTCCTTTTGATCCAGAGATTGAACGAACACTTCATAGAGTGAGGAGGGAAGTCGAAGCTAGAACGAGAATAGAAAGAGAGTTGGACATCGTAGTTCAACCACAGCCAATAGAGATGGCAGGTAATGAGGAGCATCCGGTGATAGAAGCCGCAAGGCTCAATCTTGCTAATATGACTCAGGCTATCATAAAGCCCGATATCACGGGGCATTTTGAACTCAAACAGTACATGGTACAGCTGATTCAGTTCACAGGCCAATATGTGAGTCTATCTCATGAGGACCCGCAGAGGCACATTCAGAACTTCTTGAAAATTACGGACACTTACAATTATCCGAACGTTTCCAAGGACTATGTCAGGCTGACACTATTTCCCTTTTCATTATTGGGGGAAGCTAAGGAATGGTTGCAAAAGGAGCCTGCGAACTCAATCCACACTTGGGATGATTTAGCAAGGAAATTCCTAATTAAGTTTTTCCCTACTAAGAAGACCAAATCGCTGAGGAGCCAAATTCTTGGGTTCCAACAACGGGATGGCGAGACACTTCATCAAGCTTGGGAAAGATACAAGAAGCTACTCAGAGACTGCCCACATCATTGTCAGACTGATGAGGTATTGGGTCATACTTTTGTTGATGGGCTAGACGAGGCATCAAAGATGAATCTTGATTCAGCTTGTGGGGGTAGTTGCATGGCAAGGCCGTATAGTGAAATACAACTCTTGCTAAATAACTTCACTGCTAATGACCATAATTGGCAAGGAGATGGGGATGCAAGAAGAGCAATTAAACAGAAGGCAGCCGGGGTGATTGAGCTTGATGATTTCTCAGCCATGAGAGCAGATATTGCAAAGCTGGCAAATCAGATGAACAGAATAACAATGCAACAAACACAACAGATGCAGCATGTACAACAGATGTCTATTTATTGCGAACTATGTGGTGACAGTCATATGAGTGACATGTGTCCCACAAATCCTGAATCTATATACTATGTGAAACAATAAAACAGAGGTCCGATGAATCAGCATGCACAATATGGGAACACTTACAATCCAAGTTGGAGGAATCATCCTAACTTCTCATGGGGAGGAAATCAATAGAATCAGAACCAGTATAGGCCCCCAAGGAAATTTCAATCAACCTCAGAAACCACCCCTACAAACAGAAGAGAGTACGAATGACTTGCTGAAGAAGTTGTTGCTTGATAATCAACAGCTCAGGACCGATTTCAAAAATCTTGAGAGGAAAATGGGACAGTTAGCAACAAATCAAAACACTAGACCTGCAGGCGCTCTTCCCCGTGATACAGAGAAGAACCCTCAAGTTAATGCAGTTACACTCAGAAACGGGAGGGCACTAGAAGAAGTGCCAAAGAAGAGAAAGGACAAACATATACCTGAGAGGGAGCTGATCCCTAAGGCAATACACGAGTCAAAGAAAAATGATGCAAGTTCAGAGCGAATGGAGGCTGCAAGGCCACCACCACCTTTCCCCCAGAGATTGCAGAAAAAGAATGACGATCACATGTTCAACAAATTTCTCTCTATGTTGAGTAAGGTTCAATTAAATATTCCATTAGTGGATGTACTTCGTGAAATTCCAAAGTATGCTAAGTACATAAAAGATATAGTGGCTCACAAGAGGAAATTGACTGAGTTCGAGACAGTTGCACTTACTGAGGAGTGCACTTCAAGGGTCCAAAACAAGCTTCTTCAAAAGCTTAAGGATCCTGGCAGCTTCACCATTCCAGTGCGAATCGGTAATATTGATGTGGGTCGTGCTCTTTGTGATTTGGGTGCGAGCATAAATCTGATGCCATTGTCCTTGTTTAAGCAATTGGGTCTGGGAGCTCCAAGACCAACCACTGTGATGTTGCAATTAGCTGATAGGTCCATAGCCTACCCTGAAGGAGTAATTGAAGATGTGTTGCTGCGAATTGGGAAATTTATCTTCCCAGCTGACTTCATTATTCTAGATTTTGAGGCTGATGAACAAGTTCCAATCATATTGGGACGACCTCTCTTGGCTACTGGTGATGCAATAATTAAAGTGCGAGAAGGAAAAATGATTATGAGGGTGGACAACGAAGAAGCAGTCTTCAATCTCTACAAAGCAATCCAACTTCCCCGCCACTATGAGGAGCTCTCTATGATATCTGTTGTGGAGGTGGATGAGCAACTTCTTGACACGAGTGTATATCTAGACGACTCTCTAGAAAAAGCAATCATGTTGTTTGATAGCTCGATGATTGATGATGAGGTTGAGGAGATGATGCATATCCTAGATGCATCATGTGCTTACATGCAAGGAATACACCCGTTTGAGCCCCTTAATAGGCCAAGTGGCCCCCCTCCAAAGCCGTCAATTGAAGAAGCTCCAAAATTGGAGCTTAAACACCTACCCCCTCACCTTCAATATGCTTATTTGGGTAGTTCTGACACTTTACCTATTATTGTTTCTTCTGACTTGTCTAAATTGCAGGAAGAAAAGTTGTTGAGAGTGCTACGTGAGCACAAGTGAGCAATTGGGTGGACTATGTCTGACATCAAAGGCATTAGTCCAGCTTTCTGCATGCATAAAATCCTCATGGAGGACGGACACAAGCAAAGTATAGAGCAACAACGCCGCCTAAATCCAATCATGAAAGAGGTAGTAAGAAAAGAAGTGATTAAGTGGCTTGATGTAGGTATTGTATTCCCAATCTCTGATAGCAAATGGGTAAGCCCCGTTCAATGTGTGCCAAAGAAAGGGGGGATGACTGAAGTGGTTAATGAAAATAATGACTTAATTCCTACAAGAATTGTCTCACTGGGTGGAGAATTTGCATAGATTATAGAAAATTGAACAATGCCACCCGAAAGGACCACTTTCCCCTCCCTTTCATTGACCAAATGGTTGATAGGTTAGCAGGCCAGGAATACTACTGTTTCCTAGATGGTTATTCAGGGTATAATCAGATTGCTATAGCCCCAGAGGACCAAGAGAAAACCACATTTACGTGTCCCTATGGCACGTATACGTTCAAGAGAATGCCCTTTGGTCTCTGTAATGCACCTGCGACTTTTCAAAGGTGTATAATGGCAATTTTTACTGACATGGTTGAAAGATTTGTGGAAGTATTCATGGATGATTTTTCTGTGTTTGGGTGTTCTTTTGATAATTGTTTAATGAACCTTGATAAAGTGCTTTCTAGGTGTGAAGAGACAAACTTGGTACTCAACTGGAAAAAGTGCCATTTCATGGTACGTGAAGGTATAGTCTTGGGGCATAAGGTGTCAAAAGATGGTCTACAGGTGGATAAAGCAAAGGTGGAGGCGATTGAAAAATTGCCCCCACCGACATCCGTCAAAGGCATTCGCAGTTTCTTAGGCCATGCAGGTTTTTATCATCGATTCATTAAAAAATTTTCAAAAATTTCTTCTCCATTATGCAGGCTTCTAGAGAAAGATGTCACCTTCAAGTTTGATGATGCATGTCTGAAAGCATTTGAGGAGCTGAAGGGAAGGTTGGTGACTGCACCAATTATCATCGCCCCAGATTGGGGACTGCCATATGAGTTGATGTGCGATGCAAGTGACATAGCAATCGGAGCTGTTTTGGGGCAAAAAGGGGATAAAATATTTCACTCCATTTATTATGCGAGCAAAACTATGAATTCAGCTCAGATGAATTATACAGTTACTGAAAAAGAGTTGCTTGCAGTGGAGTGGACGTTTGACAAGTTCAGATCTTATCTAGTGGGAACCAAAGTTATCGTCTACACAGATCATTCAGCTATCAGATACTTGTTTGAAAAGAAAGATGCCAAGCCGAGGCTGATTCGTTGGGTCCTCCTCTTGCAAGAATTTGACTTAGAGATCCGAGATCGAAAAGGGACAGAAAATCAAGTGGCTGATCACTTGTCCAGATTAGAAAGTCGGAACCATGTAGCTAAAGGAGGGTCAATCAAAGAAACATTTCCTGATGAGCATCTATTAGCAGTCACCTCATTTAAAGCCCCATGGTATGCAGATTATGTGAATTTTATTGCAAGTGGGGTGACACCACTAGAATTAAAACCTGATAATAGAAGAAGATTCTTACATGATGTGAGGCTCTACATATGGGATGAGCCATTCTTATATAGGCAATGCGCAGATCAATTGGTGCAGAGGTGTGTTCCTGAAGAAGAGATGAATGCAATATTGCATGGCTGTCATGCTTCGCCATATGGAGGTCATCACGGTGGGGATAGAACCACCCAAAAAGTGCTACAATCAGGTTTCTATTGGCCAAAATTATTTAAGGATGCACATGCCTTTGTTAAAAATTGTGACAGATGCCAAAGAACCAAAACTATCACAAGGAAGCACGAGATGCCCTTGCAAAATATTCTGGCAGTAGAACTTTTTGATGTTTGGGGGATTGATTTCATGGGACCGTTCCCATATTCTAATAGGCACAGGTACATCTTGGTGGCGGTCGACTATATTTCTAAGTGGGTGGAGGCCATTACTCTTCCTACTAATGACACAAAGGTAGTGGTAAGTTTTGTAAAGAAGCACATCTTCACGCGCTTTGGGACACCAAGAGTGTTAATAAGCGACGGAGGAACTCACTTTTATAACAAACTGCTGAATAATGTTCTTGCAAAGTATGGAGTTAAGTACAAAGTTTCCACTGCCTATCATCCTCAAACGAGTGGTCAAGTAGAAGTTTCAAACAGAGAAGTAAAGCAGATTCTGGAGAAAACAGTAAGTAGAAATAGAAAAGATTGGGCAGGGAAGCTGGATGATGCATTATGGGCATATCGAACTGTATATAAGACTCCCACAGGTACTTCTCCATACAAGTTGGTTTATGGGAAGGCATGCCACTTTCCCATCGAGCTTGAACATAAAGCTTATTGGGCGATCAAAAAGCTAAATATGGATATGAACTCAGCTGGTGAGAATAGGTTGCTGGAACTCAACGAGCTTGATGAGTTTCGATTGCATGCATATGAAAATGCCAAATTATATAAAGAAAAGACGAAGAGGTGGCATGACAAACACATTCAACATCGAGAGTTTGAGCCGGGTCAAGAAGTTCTTTTGTTCAATTCAAGGTTGAAGCTATTCCCTTGAAAGCTTAAGTCCCGTTGGGCTGGTCCTTTTGTTGTGGTAAGTGTGAGGCCTCACGGAGCGGTGGAACTGCGTGATACGAGCTCAAGTGGTACCTTCTTGGTAAATGGCCAAAGAATAAAATATTATTGGGGTGGTGACATTGCACGTCACAAAACTTCACTGGACTTAGCAGATGCTTAAACATGTGTTGAGTCGTGCCGCGACGTTAAATTAGGCGCTCCTTGGGAGGCAACCCAATTTTTACCACTTTTGAAGCATAGTTTTTTTTTTGTAGGCCATAATATTTTCTTTGTAGGATGAAATGGTGTGGAATGTGTGTAATGTATATATTGAGTGCTCGGATACTCGGGATTGTAAAAAAAAAAAAAATTTGCCGAAGTGAGCGCCCAGGCCAGCGCCCCACGCTGCTTGGGGCGCACTTTACAGTGTCTGCAATGCTCCAGCGCCAGCCCCAGCGTGGGGCGCTGGGCTGGCGGTCCAGGTAAGTAATTGTTGTTTTATTTTTCGTTTTCTTTATTTAATTAAAAATACCCTACCCAATTACCTAATTACCCATATACACTCACAACCCAACCCATACCCAATTACCCAAACCCATTCCCCCACCTAAATTAAGACAACCCAACCCAAAACCCCCATTCTTCAAAACACACGGTCGGTTTCTTCTTCTTCTTCCCCTTTTCTCTCAAATTCTAATATTCTTCAATATCTCTTGCTCAATTCCATCTCAAGACTCAAAGGTATGTTTTTCTTCCTATCTCTTTTCTTGTATTTTGGAAGTTCTTAGAGTAGTGTAGTCTTATTTCTCTCCCTCCATCTTCCAACACCCTAGGTTTCTTAAACATATTTGGATGTTATTGTGGGTGGAATGATTATACATGAAATTGGTGCAAAACTTTGGTTGAGAATTTGTGTTTGAAGAAGTAAACTATAATTCCCTCTACTTCATGTAAATTTGGGAGGCCCACCTTCTCCCACCATTGTTGAAATAGAAGAGCACAATTGATGCCCACAAGGTGTTTGTTAAAATGCTTAAGAGAGTAAATTTAAACACCGGTGAAGTCTAAGTAGCCGAGTGTAGTTGTATATGAGTTTGGCTGAAGTGTGGGGTGTTGTGGGGGTATTGTCTCTTGTTGTAAACTTTTGTAAGTTGTAGTTAGTGTACTAAAATAGTGTAGTAATATAGACTTTAGCGTTGTTATGCTTGCACTATAGTTAAGTTACGGCCATGTTAGACTAATTGAATTCTATGGCATAGGGAAGTCTAAGTACCTATAGCCTTGTGATGACACATTGGTGCACATTGAATCAATATTATGATTCGCTTATACATAGCCTTAGGTTTTAAGTGTGGGGTCATCTTGCCTCTCACGATGACCTTAGGCAACATCTTTTGATTCATTCTCATCTTTGTGTTTATCATGTGTAGGTTGCTATGGCCCGTGACGATGTCGCTAAAGGAAAAGGGGTGGGGAAGTCCTCCACTACTGCTCCCCCTCCAAAGAAACGCAAGCAAGGCGAGAGCTCCTCCCGACAAGCCAAGGGAAAGCAACAGGCTAGCGGGTCTACGAGGCCACCACAGCCTCGAGTGGAACTTGTTCGGGAGGACGCCATCAAATGGCATGATACTTTTGTTCCATATAGGAGATATGTGTCTGAAATGGGGATAAATGTGAAAGCTTTAGAACGGAACTTCCCAGATGTACTTGCTACATTGATTGAAAAGAAGATGGATAAGCTCCTCGAATGTCCGGGCCCGGCAAATCTCAGCATGGTAAGAGAGTTATATGCCAACTGGAACGAGAAAAATGACATGTCATGGGTCAGAGGACAGGAAATTCCAATGGATAGGGAAGCCTTGTGTCATTTTTTGGGAGTTGATAGTCCTAACCCACGAAGGCTTCGAAAGTTCGTCAAAAGTCCAAGCTACCAAGCAATACGTCACACTCTTTGTGGCATTGAATCTAATGCAAAATGGACGTGAACTAAGGGAAATATTCATCTTGAAATACTCCGTTTCGACTTCAACAAAATGGCCAAGGTTTGGCAAAAATTTGTGCAAGCTAGATTAATGCCCGTTGAACATAATACTGAGTGCACTCGAGCTCGAGTGTGCGTGATTTACTTTTTGATGACCGGGCGCCCCATAAATATGGGTGAGCTCATGCTTGGGGAGATAACCCGCACCCGTTTTGGAGGAAGGATAAAAAGGTTTTTTTTGGCAACACCTTAACACAATACATGCTCTCTCGTGGGGTACCAGAGTACCCTGGCTATGATGAGGTAGTGGAGGCACCCACAGCATTGTTAGACATCACATCCATGCTAGAACCCACATCCAAGCTCACCCAAGCTGCTAGGAATGAGAGGGACAAAAATTTCAACAGGTATCTTTACAAATCCCTCAATATTATTATGAGCAAGCTTGGGGTGTCAGATGAGGAGCGCACACAGATGCGTAGCACCAGGCAGTCCCGTTCATCCATCTGAGGATGAAAACGCTGACGAAGAATCTGATAATGCGGATGCGGATGATGATGAAGATATGGGACCAATGGCTTTGGTACCCTTTGGAGATGATGATGAGCCCATTGCCGCAGCTGGTTGGCATCCTGATAAGGCAGACTCCGACTAACAGGGAGTTCTTTCTTTCCACCTTACCTTATTTTCGAATTTATTAAGCATCGGGGACTATGCATCATTTAAGTGTGGGGTGGAAGAAATACTCCTTGAATTGTATATAATTTTTAGGGTTATTAAATTTTTTCTCTCTCTCTCTTTTATCACCTTTTAGCTTAGTTTAAGACTAACATAGTCTAATTAGCTAAAAAAAAAAAAAATTTAACAAAAAAAAACTTGAGACTTTTCCCGACGATGGATCTGTTGGACAATTTTTTTGAGGGATTAAAGTCCGATTAAAAATACCAAAAAGATTTCTTTCTGTTTTTATTTTTTGGTAGTTAGGTAGTATCCCTGGGTTTTTCTTTCGACATCGGTTCTTTTCCAAGGGTGTAGCTCGAACCAAAAAATTTAGTTTAGTTTTTGTTTTTAAGAGTAGGATAAGGGAGAAAATCAAGATTGCTTTGAGGTACCTGTTGACATGTTTGGTGTTGGCAAGTTAGGTTAGGGCATGCACTCTGTCTTCCTGCATATATGATTTGAATTATAATGCCCAAGTAAATTAAGTAGCCTACTCTTTGACGCCTTTTTCTCAGTTGATTGACTTGTATGCCACCTAGTGCAGTGTTGCTTAAAGAATTCTGAACTTGATATGCTTGCTTGACCTGAGAGTCACACATAACCGTCTTGAGTGAGTCAAGTGTCATGTGTGTGTAAGGATTGTTGATATTCTGTGCTACCCTGTGTAGTCTAGAACTTGCCCTGTGTGTTAATCAACGCGAAATCATTAAGTTGTGCTAGTCTAGGAGATGACATAGGCGTTTTTTGCTTGACCATAAAGGTGTTTGTCACTGACAAATAGAATTTTCCTATTGCTATCCCCTTTGAGCCTATAGACCGCTTCCTTGGCACCCATATTACAAGCCGTACTCCTACTTTGTTTTTAATGTGAGATTGTTGAACCTTTACCTCCTAAGGCACTTAGTCGCTAAAAGAAGTAAGGTGAGAGATTAGGAAGTGGCTTCCGAGTAGAACCATGGAAGGGCCCTTAAGGTGCACTAAAATTGTGAATAAAGGTCACTAGCTTATGAACTTCAATGTATGGAGTGTGAAAAAAAAAAGAGAGAAAATTTTTGGCAAGAAAGAGCAAACAAAAGTTCAAATAATGTAGAAAGACACACCTCCTAATCCTTCTCACTCGTGCTAGTGAAACCATAGAGGTGCTTGATGGAAAAAAAGGGCTATGTTAGTTATGGTGTATGACAAGTGAATGGGTTGAGAAGATATTGCGCTTGAAGTGTGAGTGTAGTGTATTAAAGTACTTAGGAGGGTTAGTCACTATTCCTAAATGTATCCTACCCATCCCTTAGCCTACATTACAACCTTAAAGTCCTAATTGATCCTAGATTTAGCTAGCTTAGATTAGTAGAGATGTACACTACGGGCAAGCTTATGGTACGACCACGGGATGCACATGAATTCTTTGTGAGAGTGAGTGAATGTTGTTCAATTGTGTGATGTCCTTAATTTATGTTCAATGACATATTTAAATTTACGGACTACTTTGATATTCACTCTTTTGCTTGTAGTGAGGGCACTTGATTTCATGACGGATTGGTGAAATTGTACACTTTCTTGTGTTGGGTAAGTGCGTGTGTTGAGGATGCTTAGTGGTAACAAGTCTTCTCTTGAGGTAAGGTGGTTGTGGAGAGGTTGCTTGAGTTGGTTGAAAAACATTGAGTATACTTGAGCTATTTAAAAATGTGAAGAATGTGAAATTTGTTTGTCCATGTCTAATTGCTGACATCGATCATAGTCAAAAGGTAGGTTGTTTGAGTGAATTAATTGTGAGATCCTCTTTCATATTGCTAAGTACGTTTTGGGGTTGCTAATATAGTTCCATTGCTCGAGGACGAGCAAGAGTCTAAGTGTGGGGTGTTGATAATCGGCTTAATGTATGCATATTTTGATATATATCACCTCATATTTTGCTCATGTCTCGACGATTTGAGATGTTTAATATGATTATTTGTGCTAAATTTTGGTATTTCTATGTGTAGGGATCATTCAGATGCAATTTGGGACGAAAGGGCGCGAATTGGAGCGAAATCGGGACAAAAACGCAAAAAGTGAGATTTGAGGGCCACAGCGAGTATGGGGCGCTGGCTGTGGCGCAATTTCCAGAATCCAAAATGTTTGAGCGCCAGGGCCAGCGCCCCACGCTGCCCTGGACGCTCAAGACGGGAAGTTTCCTTTTTGGACTAGGACTCGATTATTTCGACCCCTAGACGCCCCCAACTCATATAAAAGCCAACCTAAACCTATTTTTGAGAAGGGGACCGTGATTTAAAGGAGGGAGGAGGCACAAAACACTCAAAAGCAAGGATTTGATCAATTCTTCCATCCCTTTCCTAGTATTCATTGATTTTATGTTTGAAAACATGATTTTTGATGATTGTATGAACATGAGTGGCTAAGAAACCTATTATTCTAGGGTCATGGGTATACATGAATGTTGATGTTTGAAGTTTAATTTGACGAAGTTGATTTTATCATATTGGGTTGTTTATTTAATTCTGTTTTTAATTATTTTGCTGAGTTGCTAACAGTGAAATCCTATCTACGAATCTAGAGTTGAACTCGAAAGTGAAAACTCTAGATTGCATATAGAATTAAATAGAGCAAGTTCTTAAACCCGGGCATCGGGGAACGGATTCGCAATTAGGATAGATATATACCTAATTGCCTTACTCGGTTGCAATACAGGAATTGTAAGTGCGTTCTTGTTCATCTTAATTCCATAGACATATAGGTATTAAGTTAGCTTGAATAGGCGAGTTAGGACTCGACAGATTCTTATGAGTAATATCAACCCTGTGAATCAACAATCCAGATAAATCAATTAGTTATTTTGAACTAAGCATACAACATGATTGTTAGATAACCCGTGACCCTGGAATATTATCTCCCATTGATTTTTATTTAAAATTATTTAAGTATTGTGTAGATTTCTAGTATTTTATTACTTGATAATCTTTAGGTAGTAAATTAGACAATTATCTATTTTAGAAGAAATCGCTTGAATCAATAAGCTATTTGAGTTGAATTAGTCAAAAGTTAATTATAAGTTTTCGTGGGAACGATACTTTATTCACTACTCTATTACTTGACGATCACGTATACTTGCGTGAGTATGTTTGGTCGCAACAATACGATAAGCATCAAACACTCAAAAGTACATCTTCAGTTGATGTGCCTAGTATAAAAAGTATTAATGTCCACCTTTTTTGTTAAAATGCTCTTAAATAATTATGAGAAGAAGGAGGGATGAATTGACTAAGAAGAGGTTAGAGAAAAATTACAAAATCATATTAGGGATAAAATAATAAAAATTTTATCAAACCAAAGGAGCTTTTAGGTTAAAAAATCACAAGTTAAAAATAAACAACCTATGTTTTTTATTTCTTTTAAATTATAAGAACTTGACTTATAAATTCATAAATAACACTAAAGTAATTAGTTTGACTAGTTTATAAGTATACTCACGCATCCTTTTATGTTAATTTTTGACCAGTTTGTCGTTAAATTATACGGTAAGACGTGGCAAGTTGCATTAAGTTACAGTTTTGGGACCGGCAAGTTAATAATTGTCGGGCAATAGGGACGGATTGACATACGCAGCACGGTCGGTCAAGAAAAGAGAACTACTCTAATATTCTAAATAAAGTGGTACTACCGAATTAGAAATTACTGCCCTTCTTCTTGTGAGAAATCAGGAGCAAAGGGCAAATGCATAAGGCGCTCTGAAGAGTAGTACTATTTAATTAAGGGCGCATCACGTTGATTCTTGAGCCCTAACCGAAATTTTTTATTGTGTCTTATACGACTGACATTAATTGTATGAGATCTCTTTTTGTATCATAATTTTGTGGACTCAAAAGTGTAAGATAGGAATCAACAAATTTATGAGATAAAAAAATATTTCACGTTACTACTATCAGTTGTGTGAGGCATACCATAAAACTTCTCGTCCTTTTCGGAATAATGACCTTAGGAGATTATATTGACTAACGTGTAATGCTTGTAATGAATAGAGATGATAGAAGCGTAGGCATGAGGTGACGCGTGCCCCTCAAGTCACAGGCCTTTACTTGTTCCAACCGACACATATATGAAAGAAAGTAATAAAATTGGCATAACGCACTTGTCCATTTTGGCATTCTCAGTCAAGGAATTTTTTTGGGTTGTCGTGTTTCATTTCTTATCTTTCTCATTCTGCCATATTAATTTTTTTTCTTCCATTTGATGCTTAGTAAGGTTCGATTAACTTCGTGCAAAAAAAAAAAGAAGCTTCACCTTAAAAAAAGTAAAGCCTTCTCTTTTAAAGATGATTTTATTTTAAAACTCGAACTGAGACTTCGATTAAAATAAAATAAAAAAAGGACTTATATTATAATTTTTTGGTTGTTGCTATATCAATTTCAAGTCGCCACTTCAGGCTCTACTGCTTTCTTTTTGCCATTTTCTTCTTAAAGCTGATTTCTTCCAACACCACAAATATACTAATGTCTTCGTTGCATCTTTTTCTTGAAAGTTGGAAAAGGATGAAGTGTCCGTTAGCTTCATCTAACTAAGAGCAGGACGAACGTTTCCTTGTCCCCTCCACTCTTCGGGATATTCTTTATCTAATCTAATTATAAGGTTATTGAAATTTTCGTAAAAAGAATTTCTCTAACGGACAAAGATATTTTTTCTCTCTCCAAATTTTCACTAACACCTTTGAAAATCTCCAAAAGATCCATTGCCAAATCTGCTATACCCCGTATCAAAATGCTTAGGGACATGTACTTTGATTTTATCAAGAATTGTTTGAGTTACTAATCTCAACTCTCCTTCCCTACTGAAATATGAAAGAACAAAGATTTATGTTTAAAATTACGACGCGTCAGTATTTATATTTAAACTCAACGAATTATATGGAGGAGGAATATCTCATTACAAGGTTGGAATACGTTGTGAGAGTGTTTTTATCATCAATAAACCATAATATAAGCATCAAATAATTCTACTCCTAAGTCCTAAAACTTAAGTCACGAAACCACCAAAGCAGTTAACATTTGAAAGCCAAAAACTACGCAACAAACTCGGCGGCATAATTGCAGACTTTTTAATTCTCTCTTTTTTTTAGTTGGCATTTAATTGGACAATCTTTGACGAACATCTTTTATGACAACCCTCTTTATAACAGCCTAATTTGTTTCGATATTTTTTGACTTTTATAGTGAATGGTTGTTATACACCTATAACAACATTTGACGTTTAAATTTTTTTTGGTTGTTATAGATAAAAATTATCCAAAAATCAATTATTTTCGTTTTTTAATATTATACATAAAAGATAAGAAAATTATTCAAATTTAAAATCTATCAAGATATGTGTCACGACCCAATTTCCCCTCCGTTTGGGTATCGTGATGGCACCTAGTCTTAAGGACTAGGTAAGCCTAACAATAATTAAAACAACAGCATTATTTAAATAGAATCTCTTATAGTTCCCAAAACCGGTAGTACAAGTCATAAGCTCTATAGAGTGTTTGCTAGAAAACTTCTAAATACAACTGTCCAGAAATAAGAATAAACAATGCAAAACGAAAAGTTGAAGGTGACTCCGAAACCTGCGAATGCAGCGGCAGGTTTACCTTGAGTCTCCGCAACAACAGTCCACACAGCTAGCTAACGAACAATTACCTGGATCTGCACAAAACAATGTGCAGAAGAGTAGCATGAGCATACCACAGCGGTGCCCAGTAAGTATCAAGACTAACCTCGGTGAAGTAGTGACGAGGACTAGTCAAGACACCCACTGGTCTAATAAACTGAACAAGCATAAGTATAGGGATGACAGAACATGACATCTATCTAAGGACCCCGCGATATAGCTAACAACATAGCAACTGCAATAAGGAAGGAAAAACAGGAAGTAACAACGGAACACCAGAATAAGACACAGAAGAATGAACGAAAACACAACCCAAATTCAGAAATCACAATACAGTAAATGCAAGTAGTAACTCAGCAGCTGCAATAGTTTTCACATCAGGTCTCAGCCAACAACTCCAATAAATTAGTCAAATCCTTCAAGTGTAAACTTTCACCCGTAAGTTTTTAAATTGAGGTCTTTAGAATATAATCCTTTTCAATAAGAAATTATTTTTGAAATATACTTCCTTCAAATAAATATCTTTCAAACATAGTTCATTCAAGATAAAACCTTTCAAATATAAACTTTTCAAATAATTAGCCTTCAAACATAGTTCTTTCAAGATAAATACTTTTCAAGTATAACCCTTTCAAATAAATATCTTCAAACATAGTTCCTTCAAGATAAATACTTTTCAAATATAAACTCTTCAAGTAATATCCTTCGAGTATAAGTCACCCTGTGACACCTAAGCATGGAAGATTAGCAGCTCCGAATACAGATATAACCACAGGGGAAATCTACCGGGATACCGTCCCGTAGTCCCGAATTAATTATGCAAGATAGGGAGATCTCCCGGAATACGTCCGTAGTCCCAATTTAAATATGCAGTGCTGGGGGATCTCCCGGAATACGTCCGTAGTCCCAAAATAAATATGCAGTGCTGGGGGATCTCCCAAAATACATTCGTAGTCCCAATTTAAATATGCAATGCTGGGGGATCTCCCGGAATACATCCTTAGTTCCAATTTAAATATGCAGCGCAAACAACAGAGATAACAACTATAACACGACAGAAACCTCGTACATCACCACAACGAGTACAAAAGCAACAATGACAGAAATGCAAGGTACGACGAGCAAATCAACTCTAGAATTTAAATCACAAGAACGGTAGAACTCATTCACAAGGAATAACCACAGTAAAGAATGCTAGGCACAAGGAGAACATCTTAACAAGGGAAAACAAAACAAAAATATAGCAACAATTTCACAATATTCAATTCAACAATAAGAAGCCAATACGAGTCAAATAGTTCCAAATAATGGCAAGTCAACTAAGATATAGGTTATCTAAACTCCTTTTGAGATTGAGCAATTACGAGAAAAAATCAACAATTCAAGTAAGGATAAGCAGCGGAAGATAATCATAACTCCAATTAAGACTAAACAATTATAGGATGAGAAAATAATGATTTCAATTAACGATAAGCAGTTATGAAAAATATAGCACGACGATAGAAGAGGTAAAATCTTTGGTTAAGTCGAATAAGGGTCAAATAGACAGTAAGAGTGAATCCTAAAGCAATTTTCTCTAATCAAAGCATGTAGAGGTGAAACTAGCAAGTAGGAATTCAAACGTATCAAAAATAACATCATACACAGTGAATATAGGGACATAAGAACCCTAAAAGGCCAACTTTCCACAAATAAATCAGAGCACGCACTCGTCACCTCGCATACACAAACTACAATCAACATAGATGACTCAAATCCTAAGGGGTAGTTCACCCACACAAGGTTAGGCAAGATAATTACCTCGAGTCAAGCTCAAGCAATCCGTAAGAATGCCCTTTCCACGAATATCCGACTCTGAATGGCCCAAATCTAGTCAAAAGCAATTACATATCATATTTACAATCATAATAGGCTCATCTAATTAATTAAATCAATACTTTAACAAAAATTCCAAAATTCGCCCTAAAAAGTCGACACGGGCCCATGTCTCGGAATCGGATAAAAGTCATAAAATACAAAAGCTCATTCACTCACGAGTCAAACCATATCGAATTTACTAAAATCCGACACCAAAATATCGATCAAAATCCCAAAATTCAGCCTAAGAACTTTTCTCAAATTTTCACCTCAAATCCGAATTTAAACGATGAATTCTAGCATAGATTAGTGGAATATAACCATAAGGGAGTTAAGAATCATTACCCAAAAACTTCCTCCGAAAATCTCTCCAAATTCCGCCTTCTACCGAGCTCTCAATCAAATTTGTGAAGTGAACTTCAAACTCTCGAATCTGCCCCTTTTCTGCCCAGTTATTCCGCATCTGCGGACCTTGGGTCGCACCTGCGACGCCGCACCTACGGAATTTCCTTCGCAGGTACGGAAACGACTTAAGAGGGCTGGGTCTGCTTCTGCAGAAAAAGGGCCGCACCTGCGAGTGCACGCCTGCGGACTATTGTCCGCTTCTGTGATCTCCTCCGCGCTTGTATGACCCTAACACATCTGCGGGCATCGCAGATGCGGAATTCACCTCGCACATGCGACCCCTGGCACTCTTCCATTTTTCCGCTTCTGTGCTTGCATCCCCGCATGTGCGATCATGCACTTGCGGTCTTTCCACCGCAGGTGCGAAAATGACAGATGCCTGAAGACTTCAGCAGCAACACAAATCCAACCTTTGATCCGTTAAGCACTCGAAATTCATCCGAGCTCCCCTGGGAACTCAACCAAACATACCAACCAATCATAAAACACCATACGAACTTAATTGAGCCCTCAAATCACATCAACTAATGCTAAAATCACGAATCACCTTCCAATTCAAACTTAAAGAACTTGAAACTTTAAATTCCTATAACCGATGCCGAAACCTATAAAACCACGTCCGAATGACCTCAACTTTTGCACACGGGTCACAAATGACACTACGAACCCACAACCACTTTCGAAAATCCATTCCGAGCTCGATATCAAAATTTTCACTATCGGACGAAATCGTCGAAAATCTAACTTTCGCCAATTCAAGCCTAAATCTACTACAGACCTCCAAAACATATTTCGGACGCACTCCTAAGTTCAAAATCACTCAACGGAGCTAACGGAGTCGACAAAATTTCATTCCGGATCCATCTTCACATAGTTCCGACTACGGGTCAAATTCTAAGACTTAAGCTCTCATTTAGGGACTAAGTGTCCCAAATCACTTCGAATCACCCGATAATTGAATTCAACCACGCACGCAAGTCAAGGCATATAACACGAAGCTGCTCAGGGTCTTATGCCGCCGGACGGGACTTAAATTCTCAAAACGACCGGCCGGATCATTACATCCTTCCCCTCTTAAACAAACATTCGTCCTCGAACGTGCTAAAAATCACTTCGAAGTCTTCAATCACCAAAAGCACATATTCAACATACACCCGCGGGGGACCCCACTTCACCCCAATCCACATAAGACTAACGACACCATCCCAACTGTAATTTATCCTTTCTATCGACACCGATAAGCCTTAGAGTAAAAAATTCTCGCCTTCCGTTTGTCTTCAAAAGACCCGATTCTAAATCCATAACCGATATCAGTCTCAACCAACTGTAACAACTCATGCCTACACCCACAAGGTACGACCGCACAACAATACACACCACACATAGGCCCATAATAATATTTCTGATCACAATAGCTGCCCGAAATCAAAACCATAACCGGAAATTAGCCTCATATCCGTTAGAATCATGTTTCAACCTCCACAACACTGACAATGATGCAAAAAAATGTGAAGACCTCTTAACTATACACCCGAATCAACAAGTCACAACTAACACCATCGGGCACACACCCTACAAGCAAAAACTCAAGAAGCACATAACGAGAATGACTGAATACGTAAAGAGAAACACATAAGAGAAATATCAAACAAGCCCGACAGGCACAACTCTCTAACAGTACCATACTACGAATCAATATAAATAGGAAAAATCAAAGTATATGAACAAATCACAAGAATCTCATCTTGATATAACTTCCACCGCGGCACGCAGCCCGGCTCAAACATATCAAATCACCTGGAATCGCGAGGGTCTCACTCTCAACTCTGAATCACAAGTCGAATACACATCATACCAATGGAAATCTTTCACTAATTCAATTCTGCCAATAAAATTACAACACTTACTAAACCCTCACCCCGGTAGAGTATCAAATTACAAATCGTAACCAATTTACTCGGGAATCACATCAAACCTGCCATAATGGACAACATGAATTCACTTCTAGTCTCGAAACTTTCGATAATGAATAGAAACAAACGATAGACACGGGCTACCACTCATAGAGTCTCCCAATAGGGGTAAACACCTAAACATAATACTAAGTCATAAACTCACCCATAGGTGGGACAACAAATAGGGGAACTCGCCCCGATAAGCAGAACCGAATCAAAATACGAATGGTTCCTTTCTGTAACAAATCAAAAGCATACTTGTATGACATCATCTGGCGCAATGGCCTCAAGCCTATTATATGAAACACATCAACGGGTCGGGCCTTCCCCTCTTGGGCGCCCTCTACTCACCTGAATACTCCGCTGTGACATACCTGTCCGGAATCTAGGACAATCTCTCACCCTGTGGTTGGTATCTCCACACTCGAAGCAATCTCTCTGCTGACGTGGTTGTGGGAATTGTGAGATACGGGTACTCTGAGACCCATGAGCACCTGACACACTGTGCGAAGCCTGAAGTGCAAATCGAACTGGCTGACCCACAAAACCTCTACCATGTCGTAACCTGCCTCCAAAATAAGGACCAGTAGATCTCTCCGGTCTACGAGGCCTCCTCACCTCCCTGTCCTCTCTCTCCTGATCTCGCCTGTACTCTCTCTCATGGCCCCGCATGTCCTCTATACGTCGAGCGATCCCTACCACCTGCTGAAACGAAACATCTGACTCTAACTCCCGAGCCATACTGAACCGAATATCATGCCTGAGTCCCTCAATGAATCTACGGACACACTCTCTAACTATGGTGACCAAAACAGGTGCATGCTTGGCCAAATCACTGAATCTCACAGCATACTCTACACTGACATAGTGCCCTGGCGCAGCTGCTCAAACTCCGTGTGCCATGCATCTCGACGGGACTGAGGTACAAACTCTCTCAGGAACATCTATGAAAACTGAACCCATGTAAGTGAAGCTAACTTGGCTGGGCTACCCATCTCATATGCCCGGCACCACTGATAAGCCACTCCCTTAAGCTGGAACGTAGTGAAAGTAACCCCACTCGTCTCAACAATATCAATAGTGCGGAGGATGTTATGGCACTCCTCCAGAAAACCCTGTGCACTCTCTAAAGCCAAACCACTGAATGTACGAGGGTTATACCTCTTGAACCTTGCAAATCTAAGCTGCCCTTCCTCGGATGCTGCTGCTCTGACCATAAGCTAAATTGGAACCACGGCTTGTGTTACCATGACACTTGGAACCTGACCAACGTGAACTCGCTGCTCTGGAGTGTGGGCGGCGGGAGTTTGGACTCCTCCCCTGGTCTATGAAGTAACTGGTGCAACCGGAATATCCCCGCCTGGGCCAATATACCAAACATGCTCAGGAACTGTGCTAAAGCCTCCTGAAGTCCGGGGGTAATAGCAGGCACCTCCGGTTCTTGCCCCTAACTGGAACTACTGGCGACTCCCCAACTGCTCCTCTGGTTGGTGCCCTAGCTACGGCACGTGCTCCTCGTCGGCCTCTGCCTCTGACCATAGCGGGATCTACTCCGGGGGTAACATCATCATGAACCGCAGCTCGTGTCCTCACCATTTGTGAGAGAATGGAATGGTAAATTTCAAATTTCAAGATCAATGAACTCGCACGATAGGAATGAAGGAAGTGAAATTGTCCTAATAGTTCCGTAGCCTCTCGAAGATAAGTACAGACGTCTCCGTACCGATCCACAAGACTCTATTAAACTCGCTTATGACTCGTAGCACCTATGAACCTAGGGCTCTGATACCAACTTGTCACGACCCAATTTCCCTTCCGTTTGGGTATCGTGATTGCACCTAGTCTTAAGGACTAGGTAAGCCTAACAATAATTAAAACAACAATATTATTTAAATAGAATCTCTTATAGTTCCCAAAACTGATAGTACAAGTCATAAGCTATATAGAGTGTTTGCTAGAAAACTTCTAAATACAACTGTCCAGAAATAAGAATAAACAGTGCAAAACAAAAAGATTAAGATGACTCTGAAGCCTGCGAACGCAGCTGCAGGTTTACCTTGAGTCTTCGCAACAACAGTCCACACAGCTAGCTAACGAACAATTACCTGGATCTGCACAAAACAAATGTGCAGAAGAGTAGCATGAGCACACCACAGCGGTACCCAGTAAGTATCAAGACTAACCTCGGTGAAGTAGTGACGAGGACTAGTCAAGACACCCACTGGTCTAATAAACTAAACAAGCATAAGTATAGGGATGACAGAATATGACATCTATCTAAGGACCCCATGATATGGCTATCGACATAGCAACTGCAATAAGGAAGGAAAAACAGGAAGTAACAGCGGAACACCAGAATAAGACACAGAAGAATGAACGAAAACACAACCCAAATCCAGAAATCACAATACAGTAAAGGCAAGTAGTAACTCAGCTGCTGCAATAGTTTTCACATCAGGTCTCAGCCAACAACCCCGATAAATTAGTCAAACCCTTCAAGTGTAAACTTTTACCCGTAAGTTTTTAAATTGAGGTCTTTAGAATATAATCCTTTCCAATAAGAAATTATTTTTAAAATATACTTCCTTCAAATAAATATCTTTCAAACATAGTTCTTTCAAGATAAAACCTTTCAAATATAAACTTTTCAAATAATTAGCCTTCAAACATAGTTCTTTCAAGATAAATACTTTTCAAGTATAACCCTTTCAAATAAATATCTTCAAACATAGTTCCTTCAAGATAAATACTTTTCAAATATAAACTCTTCAAGTAATATCCTTCGAGTATAAGTCACCCTGTGACACCTAAGCGTGGAAGATTAGCAGCTCCGAATACAGATATAACCACAGCGCAAATCTACCGGGATACCGTCCCGTAGTCCCGAATTAATTATGCAAAGACAGGAGGATCTCCCGGAATACGTCCATAATCCCAATTTAAATATGCAGTGCTGGGGGATCTCCCGGAATACGTCTGTAGTCCCAATTTAAATATGCAGTGCTGGAGGATCTCCCAGAATACGTCCGTAGTCCCAAAATAAATATGCAGTGCTGGGGGATCTCCCAGAATACATCCGTAGTCCCAATTTAAATATGCAATGCTGGGGGATCTCCTGGAATACGTCTATAGTCCCAATTTAAATATGCAGCGCAAACAACAGAGATAACAACTATAACATGACAGAAACCTCGTACATCACCACAACGAGTACAAAAGCAACAATGACAGAAATGCAAGGTACGACGAGCAAATCAACTCAAGAATTTAAATCACAAGAACGGTAGAACTCATTCACAAGGAATAACCACAGTAAAGAATGCTAGGCACAAGGAGAACAGCTTAACAAGGGAAAACAAAACAAAAATGTAGCAACAATTTTACAATATTCAAGTCAACAATAAGAAGCCAACACGAGTCAAATAGTTCCAAATAATGACAAGTCAACTAAGATATAGTTTATCTAAACTCCTTTTGAGGTTGAGCAATTACGACAAAAAATCAACAATTCAAGTAAGGACAAGCAGCGGAAGATAATCATAACTCCAATTAAGACGAAACAATTATAGGATGAGAAAATAATGATTTCAATTAACGATAAGCAGTTATGAAAAATATAGCATGACGACAGAAGAGGTAAAATCTTTGGTTAAGTCGAATAAGGGTCAAATAGACAGTAAGAGTAAATCCTAAAGCAATTATCTCTAATCAAAGCATATAGAGGTAAAACTAGCAAATAGGAATTCAAACGTATCAAAAACAACATCATACACAGTGAATATAAGGACATAATAACACTAAAAGGCCAACTTTCCAAAAATAAGTCTGAGCACGCACTCGTCACCTCGCGTACACAGACTACAATCAATATAGATGACTCAAATCCTAAGGGGTAGTTCCCTCACACAAGGTTAGGCAAGATACTTACCTCGAGTCAAGCTCAAGCAATCCGTAAAAATGCCCTTTCCATGAATATCCGGCTCTGAATGGCCCAAATCTAGCCAAAAGCAATTACATATCATATTTACAATCATAATAGACTCATCTAATTAATTAAATCAATACTTTAATAAAAATTTTAAAATTCGCCCTAAAAAGTCGACACGGGCCCATATCTCGAAATCGGGTAAAAGTCATAAAATACAAAAGCTCATTCACTCACTAGTCTAACCATATCGAATTTACTAAAATCCGACACCAAAATCTCGATCAAAACCCCAAAATTCGGCCTAAGAACTTTTCTCAATTTTTCACCCCAAATTCGAATTTAAACGATGATTTCTAGCATAGATTAGTAGAATATAACTATAAGGGAGTTAAGAATTATTACCCAAAAACTTCCTCCGAAAATCTCTCCAAATTCCGCCTTCTACCGAGCTCTCAATCAAATTTGTGAAGTGAACTTCAAACCCTCGAATCTGCCCCTTTTCTGCCCAGTTATTCCGCATCTGCAGACCTTGGGTCGCACCTGCGATGCCGCACCTACGGAATTTCCTTCGAAGGTGCGGAAACGACTTAAGAGGGCTGGGTCCGCTTCTGCGGAAAAAGGGCCGCACCTGCGAGTGCGTGCCTGCGGACTATTGTCCGCTTCTGCGATCTCCTCCGCACCTGCGTGACCCTAACACATCTGCGGGCATCGCAGATGCGGAATTCACCTCGCACCTGCGACCCCTGGCACTCTTCCATTTTTCTGCTTCTGTGCTTGCCTCCCCGCTTATGCGATCACGCACCTGCGGTCTCTCCACTGCAGGTGCGAAAATGACAGATGCCTGAAGACTTCAGTAGCAACACAAATCCAACTTTTGATCCGTCAAGCACTTGAAACTCACCCGAGCCCCCCTGGGAACTCAACCAAACATACCAACCAATCCTAAAACGCCATACGAACTTAGTCGAGCCCTCAAATCACACCAACTAATATTAAAATCACGAATCACCTTCCAATTCAAACTTAAAGAACTTGAAACTTTAAATTCTTACAACTGATACCGAAACCTATCAAACCACGTCTGAATGACCTCAAATTTTACACAGAGGTCGCAAATGACACTACGAACCCACAATCACTTTCGGAAATCCATTCCGAGCTCGATATCAAAATTTTTACTATCGGCCGAAATCGCCGAAAATCTAACTTTCGCCAATTCAAGCCTAAATCTACTACAGACCTCCAAAACACATTCCGGACGCGCTCCTAAGTTCAAAATCACTCAACGGAGTCGACAGAATTTCATTACGGATCCGTCTTCACACAGTTCCGACTACGGTCCAAATTCTAAGACTTAAGCTCTCATTTAGGGACTAGTATCCCAAATCACTTTGAATCACCCGATAATTGAATTCAACCGTGCACGCAAGTCAAGGCACATAATACGAAACTGCTCAAGGCCTTATGCCGCCGGACGGGACTTAAATTCTCAAAACGATCGGTCGGGTCGTTACAATATGCATATTTCACTAGTTAAATATTGAAGAAAGTTAATACATTATTAATAATTTCATAACTAAACGTATAAAGATTTAAACTCTAAGGTAGACATTTTAAAGCTACCTAAAAAAATAAATTATTTTAAGATTGATGGAAGAACTTTGTAATTGTAGCTTGTTTTATAGATTTATTCTCTTACTCGCGATATAACGCTTGAATTGGCGAAGATTCGCGTCCAAATTTTCAGCAAAAAGATATCCAATAGCTTTCCCTTAAAAGACAATATAAGAGCTTAACAGTTAAATTTTCTATCTAAATATGTTTTTTGGAATTTTTCCAATGGAAAAGATATCATGTGCAAATTTTCAAATCTTATATCTTATGCAAGATAGAAACTTTGTTTAATGGAAAAGATTGTGTGCATATTTTTAAAACCATTATTAGTAATCTTAATGATTCTATATGGCTGTTATAGAGGGATAATTTTACAAAGAGCATTCTGCTATAAATATGGTCGTTGCTGTTATAGGTAAAAAAGTACTATAGAGAGGTAAAATATAACTTAAAAAATTATTTTTGAGGAAAATTTGACTTTTATAATGAATGGTTGTTATATATAGATGTTGTTATAGAGAGGTCTGACTGTAGTTAAATTTTCTAATAATGCGTTTTAGAAAAAAATTCTAAGAAATAAAGACATGTTTAAATAACAATTATTTTGAGTTTATAATGGTTGTTTCTAAGCAAGAAAAAACTCTTAACAGTTTTGAAAATTAATTAAACAACTCTGTTTTTACGTTTTAAAATTGTATTTTATTTTCTTGAAAAGTAGAAGTAAGAAGACATGTAATCCCCATCCCAAAATATCATTCGCAACTTGCCAAATGAAACTTGTAACAATTTGTGATGCATATAACACATAATTAGTCGAGTGTAAATTTTCGGTGTGAATTTCAATTAATTTAATTAATTTAAATCTTAAAAATATATATGGAACCCTGACTGGAAAAAAAAAACATAGTACATGGTCGACGAACCAATTACCCTACTATTACAATTGACTTAACAAAAATCCGATTACTAACTTGAAAGTTCCATCCCGCGGTGCGATAATCGATAAGTATGACGCCACGACAATATATTCCAATGATTACTTGTATAATTGAAAATTCAAACGTGAATGTTTACGAAGGGAGATTTATGTATTACTACTAAATCTATCACAGGCAATCCAGAATAAAGATTTATGGATTCAATGTTTAAAATTTTAGTATTAATCATATTATATTTTAAAATTATGAGATTATACTTATTATTTATTATTATTATAGTAACTTTTTACGCATAAATTTATATCATGCGTCCTGAAATTTATATCCTGCAGATAATCAGAATTGAGCAAGGAAAAGTAAAAAATTGAAATTCACCCATAGAGATCTACTTAAAATTTAAGAATCTTTAAATCCGCTGCTGAAGAAACAGAACCAACAAAATAAAATTGGAGAGGCAGTAAAAAGCAACGTGGTTACCCTTGCTTCTGACGGAAGGTACGTAAATATTATATTAAGGAACAATGTTGTGATTATAACCACCTTGACCGCAATTAAAAAAGATTGAGGTTGATTTATTACAGCACTAAAGCTTGCAAAAGGTGCAACATCACTTTCAGCCAGAAAACTAAACTTAATTCAAAATTGATAGCTCCATTTCTGATTTCTCTCATCTAGTCTAGTGTTTCATCGACTAAAGTCCCTCTCTTTTCGCTTTCCTTGAACTTTTTCAGTTTTCCATGTCTATTCTGGTCTCTGGTTTGTGTTAGGCTAAGGCGAGATAAATCAAATCAAAAAAATAAAAGATATGTGCTATCACCTACAGTCTAAAGATGCTAACTTCAAAACTTTATAGGGCCGGTCCTAATAAAGGATTTTGCGACTAGTAAAAATTTACTGGCAGTGACTAGTAAGAATATTTATACCAAATTAATAAGTATAATACTATTACTCCACTTATTGGATTATATTGATTTGTTATTGTTGATGCTATTTGTATTTTTTTGTCTTGCTTAACCACAAATCCACAATTAATTAATATATAAGTATTTTAATATTATAATATCACTTAATTATGAAATTTTATATTGTTTGATGTAAATACTTAGTGCGTGTAAGTTTTTACCCTTGTTGACTAAATTTCTTTTATATTTTCCAGAACATCTTGCAGTAATTCTAAAGGTGATAAAGGGGTGGGCCGGTCCGGTTCGGGTTGAGAAAAATAGTGACCGGCCGATCACTAATCTGGGTCGGTTATTGGGTTTTACAAACTGGGCTTAACGGGTCCGGGCCCATCCGGTGAAAAATTGAACTGGAACGGTTCCGGGCCTAAGGGGCTGGGTCGGGTCGGTTTTATGTAAAAAATTGTATTTTGTATAACTATCGTAATTTATATTAATATAAAGTAAAAACATAAAACAAAAAAACAATCTTATGAAAAGAGTTTGAATAAAGGATTCAAAGGCCTTAAAATTCTAATATTTGAATATTTCATTAAGAATTTAAGATAATAGAATACAATGAAAATGGAAAAAAATTGCACTTATAATTCTTATTTCAAACTTGCAAATTAAAGTTTACATTTAACAACAACTAAATTAACGAAAAAAGAGTAAATTCAAAGTTTAATTATTAAATATAAATCTAAAACTTCAAAAGTTTTGCATTGCCTTAGTAAGTTCTTCATAACCAATCTGAACTTCTTGGCCATCTTCTGGAGTGTTAAATTTAGATGGGTGACCATGTGTTAATATATCTCCAAGTTCCTCGTCTTCTGGTTTATCAACATCTTCACGTCTCTGATTTCTTCATTCCGATCTAATCCAATCTCTGAAACATACTAAAACTTCCAAAGCATTGCTTCCCAATGAGTAACGGGTGTCTCCTAGTTGTTGTCTTGCTTGACTAAATGCACTCTCTGATGTAATAGTTGAAATTGGCACATTCAGTACGTCTCGAGCCATAGTGGAAAGAACAGGAAATTACTTTTTATTCTCATGCCACCATCCCAACGGTGAAAATTCCATAGTGCGAGACTCTGATTGCTTTTGCAAGTAAAATTGAAGTTCATCAATGTTCCTGCTACTGGTTTGAGTGGAAGAAAATGTAGCCCAAATATTATAACCATCAAGGCCTTCATCTTCATTCATATTAGCAGATGCAGTAGAAGTAGTACAATGCATAGTGGGATTAACATTGCCTATATTAATAGCAGCATCATTAATTATATTTGTATAATAATTATATAATTATTGTAAATAATCATTTATCTTGTTCATACAACAATATATATCTGGGGTTTCAGTTGATCCAATCTCCATATAACTATATAAAGCATTGATTAATTGGTGACAATTAGACATCTTTATAGAATGATTTAAAACAGCACCAATTAAGTAAATCAGAGGAATTGGAAAAAAATATTTTTTGAATTTGGCTTGCATTTTTTCAACAGCATCCTTATATTTTTCTTTCTTCTTAAATTGAGAGAGCAGAAAAGAAATTTCAGCTATATGTACTAAAGCCATAGTAACAGTAGGGTAATATGCTCCAGAAAACTCAACAGTAGCTGTATAAAATTTATGTAAAAATTGAACAACATCATTAATGGCCTCCCAAGTATTAGTTGTTAACATATGGTTTGGATCAGTACAATGTGCATTAGCAACTTCAGTTATCGGCAATCTATATTTGTAGCAACATTTTAAAAATAAGTATGTATAATTCCATCTAGTAACAATTTCATCTGGCATGAATCTAGGTTTAAGGTTATACTTCGTACACTTAGTCTTAAATTCCCTAATTCTAGATTGTCTATTATTTTATTGAATAACACCCATTGCTCTTCTAACATGAGTAATCTCAGTCAAAAATAAATTAAGGCCACTTTTAGCGATTAAATTATAAACATGGCATGCATACCTAACATGAAAAATTTCGTTTAGTGGTGGTTTCAAATGCAGACTTAATATTGAAATAGCGACATTATTGTTAGAAGCATTATCAAAAGACATACACAATACTTTTTTATTAAGATTATAAAATTCAACAACTTCGCAAATAGTAGTACTTATAAAAATAGCAGTATGGCTTTGATCTTTATCATATTTAAAAGTGATAATACGTTTTTGCATACAATAATTATTATCAATCCAATGACATGTAATTGTCAAATAATCATTTCCATTTACAGCATGGCCAATATCAGAAGTTAGAGAAACTCCAAGGAATGTGGTCAAACAAATAACATATGTATGTCTTATATTGTCCATGAAGTCTAAAGATATCTGATCTACAAGAACTTCTAGGGATACCTTTAAATAAGAGATTATAATTTCTTTGAATATACATAGTCAGATATGATGAAGAAGCAAAAGAAAAAGGTAGACAACCCAAAGCAATTATTTTTATTAACTCCTCACGATCCTTCATTTTATCATATTTCATAAGTCCTCTAGTACTAGGGTTTAGAGTTACTTGATTTTCATCTAAATCAGAGCCTCATTCTATAAGATGAGTAATTTTCATATGTCTACTAAGTGTTCCAGTCCCCCCTAAACTTCCTCCAGTTTTATATTTAAAATTATCTTTACAAAGTTTGCATCTAACTCTATCAGAATTCTCTATTTCGTCAAAATATTTCCAAACTTTATATCTTTTCCTCCAATTAGTAGTCGGGGCCACATGTGGTCTACTACTAGCGTCACGACCACCACCCCTGCTACCAACTCCAACACTACTAGGTGTAAGTGGTGTCTCATCTTCAATTTCTAATTCATTATCTTCTATACCGAAATCTTCCTGTAATTATTCATAATTTATATTATTATCAGGTGATGTTTCAGAAACATGTAAAGAGTCATTTAAATTACTACTAGATGTTGAAATAGTACCTCTTTTTCTATTTTTCTGATTACCCCGATTAGCAGCCTTATTACAAACTCTTTTTGCAGCATTAAACATATTGCGAAAATTTAACTACTAACAAAAATTAAATATGCAAATAAAATAGTAAATAAGAGAAAGAGTTGGAGGGAGTGCACCAAATTTTGCAATAAATTGAACACTTGATGATTTTCGCAACTCCAATATTACCACGAAAAAATGTCAATTGTTCAAAATTCAAACTTTAAACTTCAAATAATATGATAAATTAAATTCCCAAAAAAATGAGAGCCAAATACTTGATTGCAATTTAGGTGAAGAATAAGATAATGATAATTGAGATTTGCAAATTTGAGTTTGAGAAATGAGAGATGAGTGAAGAAATGAAGAAGAGAGGGGGTGTATTTATAATTTTTCAAAGGGCTAAATTAGTAATTACTAAAAGTATTATTTTTTTACAAAATGCCCAAAAAGGGCTATTCTTGCAAAATATCCGTTGGGCAACGGTCAAATGATTTTAAAAAAAAAATCAGAAATTAGCCGTTGAACCGGTCCGGGCAAAAAAAAACGGCCCAGGTCGGGCCAGTTCAACGGTAATTTTAGTTTACCGGTTTTGACCGATCCGGTTAACCGAAAAAAAAACGGACCAACCCCCTAACCCCCCAAACCAACCCCTACCACCGGTCCGGACCGGTCCTAGTTAGTACCGATCTGGACCGGTCCGAAATCGGGTCAACCCGACCCGTTAAACACCTTTAAGTAATTCACATTCGGAGATTCTTGGGTGAACGTAATACTATGCAAACTAAATTTCTTGGTTTTTACAATCATGTCATTTACTAAGGGCCTAAAAATTTTGATTGATAAAGCATTATTAAATACATATATGTATCATTAAATTTTTACACTTATCAAAGAACAATAATAAATTTTTATTTTTATCAAAAGAATTGACAAATTATTTATTATATAAAGGGTTACGCCATTAGAGGAGAAACCTTTATTTTTTTAATAAATCATTCTCAATCATAGAAAAATAAATGAAGAGTTAAATTTTTGAAAAGAAAATTTAAAGGTAACTAATAAAAAAGTTCAAAAAATAAATGGAGAATGGGGAATTTCTTTTATAAAAGGTGGAAAATCAGCATAAGTATAAGTCGCATATTTTTTATGCGATGTATATTCGAAGTAATATCAGTCCTAAACTGAAACATTTTAACATTTCAGGGACCAAAGTGAATGTCGTCCAGATCTTCATATTGATTTGTTCCTCAGTTATTTCAAAAATCATAAAATGGCGATCCGACCGTACATTGGTTCGCCATTATTTTCACCATTATGTCACTTAATTATGATAATTTTATATCGTTTGATGTAATACTCAATGTGTGCAAGTTTTTATCCTAAAATGAGATTACGTAATAATGTCTCTCCATTGGTTTGATTTAGTTAGGATTTTGGAACGACCACTTGTACCTTGTTGACTAAATTTCTTTTATATTTTCTAGAACATCTTGCAGTAATTCACATTCGGAGAATAAACTAATACTATTGTATACGGGTAAAATCGAAACTAATGAATACCCCGATTTTTCGGCTAGGCAAACGAAGCGAGGACATGACTACAAGGAATCAGAGTCGAAGCTAGGAGTCTCTTGCACCAAGGCCCGACCAAAACACCCGCCCTCGGAGCTATCGAGACCACGCCCCTCGGGTCCGGTTCGAGCTCCAAAACCTCAGAGAGTATTACCAAACTACTACGCACGATTAACGAAGGGCCATGATATCCGTATCCAACCAGATGTCACAGCGTGAATCTCGACCCGTATTAGCTGTGGATCAGTGATTAGTGAAAAGAAAAATTTTTACCTTTCTTAAAATTGTAGTTAGGGTAAAACTCTCATACTATATAAAGGGGAATGTGATGACCCAAAATGTCATTTTTAAATTTAATAATTAATTCTATATTCTAAGACCTCAAAAAGCACTATTTATCATTCTTCGACTTGCGTGCGCAGTTCGTAAAATTTTTCGGAAAGTCTTTATGTGAAAAATAAATTAAAATATGAATTACAGCTTTAAAACTCAACTGAGTTGACTTTGGTCAACATTTTGAGCAAACGGACTCGGATCAGTATTTTGATAGTTCCGATAGGTCCGTATCGTGATTTGGAACCTGGGCGTATGCCCGGAATCAAATTTCGAGGTCCCTGATCCAAGATATGGAATTTTGATGAAAAATTAAAAGTTTAAGTTCAAATAGTGACCGGATATCGAATTTTGTGCAAACGACCCCTGAATAGAATTTTGATGATTCCAACATCTCCGTATGGTAATTTTGGATTTAGGAGCATGATCAGAATTTTATTTGGAAGTCCGTAGTGAAATTAGGCTTGAAACGGCTAAAATAGGAATTTAAAGTTTGGAAGTTTGACCGGGAAGTTAACTTTTTGATATTGGGGTTGGAATCCAATTCTGAAAATTTTTACAGCTTCGTTATATCATTTATGACTTGTGTGCAAAATTTGAGATCAATAGGATTTGATTTGATAGGTTTCGACATCGAATGTAGAAGTTGGAAATTTTAAGTTTCATTAAGCTTGAATTGGAGCATAATTCGTGGTTTTAGCGTCGTTTTATGTGATTTGAGATTTCAAATAAGTTCGTATGATGTTTTAGGACTTGTTGGTATGTTTGGTTGAGGTCCCGAGAGTCTCAGGTGAGTTTCGGATGGTTAACGGATAAAAAATGGTACTTAAACAGCTGCTGCAAATTTTCTTCTGCTGTGCAATCGAGTCCAAAAATCGAAGACCAGAAATCGAGCCCAGAAATCAAGCCTAGAAATCGAGCCGAGGATCGAAGGCAGGCTCGAGATCCATGATCGAAGGCAAGGCTCGAGGGCCATGATCGAAGGCAAGCTCGAAGGCCAGTGATCTAAGGCCACTGATCGAAGGCCCAGGATCGATAGCCAGGATCGATGGCTGTGATCGAGCCCCAGGGTCGAGGGCCATGATCGAAGCTATGATCGAAGGTCATGACCGAGGTTTATGATCGAGGATCATGATCGGACTCCCCTTAATCGGACTCCCCTTAATCGGACTCCTATGATCGAGGTCCAGGATCGGACCCCATGATCGAGGTCACCCTGGACATATCTGTAAGTTATAAAAACAGGGGGGCTTCGTCCCATTCGCCATTTTTAACAACTTGGAGCTTGAGCAAAGGCCATTTTTGATATATTTTTAAGGAAAAATATTGGGGTAAGTGTTCTTAACTCAATCTTGGTTAGATTACTCGAATCCATCATTGTTTTTAACATATAATTGGTGATTTAAGTTGGAAAATTTTGAAAACTCTCTTGGATAGATTTGAGGATTTGAGGGTCGAATCATTATTGGAATTTAGTCATTTTGGTATGGTTAGACTCGTGGTTGAATGGGCGTTCATATTTTGTAACTTTCGCCGGATTCCGAGATGTGGGCCCCACGGGCCATTTTTGAGTTAATTTCTGATTTTTATTGAAAAATGTAGTATTTTCTTATAGAATTAATTCTATAATTTTTGTTGACTGTATCGAATTAATTATGACTAAATACGAGTCGACCGGAATCGGAAAATCGAGGAAAAAATATACTACTTGGTTAAATTGGAGTAAGTCGAGGTAAGTGACTTGTCTAACCTTGTGTGAGGGAAATTTTTCCTAGGATTGGTGTTAATTATAATGTGATGAAAGTCGTGTACACAAGGTGATGAGTGTGTACACAGACTAAATGTGAAGGATTATATATATTTTTTTAAATTATGAAGATCACTGTTGCATATTAATTAAATTATTAAATCTTGTTATATTCTCCATCATTGATTTGATTTGTATACTTTAAATTTGCTTGACCTTTTTCTGCTAATTGTTTTACCCGTTTAGTTAAAACTTGGTTTCTTTTATTCTGTGCATTATTTGAAATTGATTTTTTTAAAATTAAATATTATTAATATGAAGTATTTGACATTTTAAATTTGGTATTGAAGTAACGTATTAAAGATTTTGAAATATTATTTTGCTAAATTATTTATTTCTGAATATTTTTGTAAGATTTTTGTACTCATTGTGATGGAGCCGTGAGCTCTTTATTGTGGAAAAAGTATTATTGATGATTTATGTTGGCATGAGCCGTGAGCTCTTTATTGTGGAAAACTATTATTGATGATTTATGTTGGTATGAGCCGTGATCTCTTTATTGTGAAAAAATATCGTTGTTGATTTATTTTGGCAAATTGAAATAACTGGGCACTTGATGTGCAAATTGTGATATATTGTAATATTGATACGCATGTGGTGGTATAAGGTCTGGGTATTGAAACGCATGCGGTGAGATAAGGGTGGCTTGATAAGCGTGGCTAGTAGGGGGAACTACTAGAAGTCATGCGGTGTGATAAGGATGGCTAAAATGCGGAATGCTATTTCAAACAAAAAAAAAATCTTTAAAATAAATTGTGAAGGCTCCCGCGGTGAGATAAGGAAATGAGATATTGTGAATTTATTTATGATTTGGGACTACGAGGCGGTACCTCGGTAGTACCCTTGTTGATATTTATTTATGGCCGTAGTTGCCTTTGATTTTTATTGTGATTTTTCTTAAAGTTGAAAAGAAATTTTGTTTTGTTTCCACGAGGTATTTATTTGCCATTACTTGGTGTAATTAAATGTGACATACTACTTGATTCATTTTCATTGTCATTTTATCTTATTAAATTATTTAAATATTTTTTCATGTCATTATTTATTCTCCAGTAGGGCCTGACCTGACCTCGTCACTACTCTACCGAGGTTAGGCTCGGCACTTACTGGGTACCGCTGTGGTGTACTCATACTATGCTTCTGCACATCTTTTTGTGCAGATCCATGTACATCTTATCAGCCTAGACGTCAGTGAGTTACTTGCACACGGAGACTTCGAGGTATATCTGCCAGCGTTCGCAGACTTGTGTTGCTTCCTTATTTTCTTTAGGCCTTAATATATATAGATACATTGAGGATAAATTCTTAGAAGTTTGTGACTTATTTCTACCGAATTTTGGGGTTTGTAATTATTTGAATTGTAATTTATTTATTTCAAATATTTATGATTATTCAGCATTGATAGGCTTACCTAGTCTTAGAGACTAGGTGCCATCACGACCTCTTACGGAGGGAATTTGGGTTCGTGACAAGTTGGTATCAGAGCACTAGGTTCATAGGTGTTATGAGTCACAAGCAGGTTTAGTAGAGTCTTGCGGATCGGTATGGAGACGTCTGTACTTATCTTCGAGAGGCTATGAAACTGTTAGGAAATATTCACTTCTTTGATTCCTTATCATGCGCCTTTGTTGATTTCAAAGTTCTGAACAATTGTATTTCTATTCTCTCACAGATGGTGAGGACACGCACAACTGGATCCGATGATCAGACACCTGCGCCACCTGTTGGAGCCGCAAGAGGCCGGGGTCGGGGCAGAGGCCGAGCCAGAGGTTGAGGAAGACCACATGGTGCAGCCAGAGCACCTGCACAAGCTGCTGCACCAGAGCCACCAGTAGCTCCAGTTGGAGAGTAGGCACCTGAGACGCCTGTTACTACTCATGCACTTCAGGAGATCCTTCCCCAGCCTTTGAGCATGTTTGGCACTCTAGCTCACGCAGGGTTGATTCCACTTGCTCCTTCCACATCTCAGGCCGGGGGAGGAGCACAGACTCCCTCCGCCCGTACTCCAGAACCACGGGCCCAAGTTGACCATGCCCCAGAGGTTATACCAGTGCAGCCAGTTATCCCAATTCGGCCTGAGATTAGGACAGCAGTTTCAGAGGGGGGGCAGCTCAGGCTTGAGAGGTACAAGAAGTACCACCCTCCCACTTTTAGTGGCTTAGCTTCAGAGGATGATCAGGATTTTCTGGAAGAATGTCACCGTATCCTTCGTACTATGGGTATTATGGATTCCAGTGGGGTTTCTTTCACGACATTCCAATTTAGAGGAGCAGCCTACCAGCGATGGCGGGCATATGAGTTGGATAGTCCCGCTGAGGCATCTTTACTCACTTGGACTCAATTTTCAGATATGTTCTTAAGGGAGTATGTTTCTCAGAGTCTTAGGGATGCATGACGCACAGAGTTTGAGCAGTTGCGCCAAGGTTCTATGACCGTGTCAGAGTATGCGGTCCGATTCAGTGATTTGTCTAGGCATGCACCAGCCTTAGTTGCTACTGCTCGAGAGCGGGTTCGCAGATTTATTGAGGGTTTTCACCCTAGTATCAGATACAGCATGTCCCGACAGCTGGAGATGGACATCACATACCAACATGTGGTGTCAATTGCTAGGAGATTGGAAGGTATGCGGACTCGGGAGAGGGAAAAGAGGGAAGCTAAGAGACCCCGGGATTCTAGCACATATAATAATTCTCGTGCCCCAGTTGCTGCCCATCATGGTAGAGGTTATGTGAGCCGTCCTATTCATTCAGCACTTCCAGCTTCCAGTGGCATTCCGGCTACTCCCAGACCTCATGTTCCATATTATGCACCACCAGTGTCTTCTGTACCTCCTGTACGGGGTTCTTTCAGCAGACAGTCTAGTCGATCAGGCCGGAGCCAGTCCCAGCAGCCACGTCCTCCAAGGGCTTGTTTTGAGTATGGTGACACTCATCATATCATGAGGGATTGCCCCAGACTTAGGAGGGGTGCACCTCCACGGATTTCTCAGGCCCCACCTATTCCACAGGGCCCTCAGGCTTCTCAGGCCATGATTACTGCACCAGTTGCCACTCCACCTGCACAGTCAGCTAGAAGTGGAGGTCGGGCGGGTAGAGGTCGCCCTAGAGGGGGAGGCCAGGCCAGATATTATGCCCTTCCTGCTAGGACAGATACCGTTGCATCCGATTCTGTTATCACATGTATTATTCCGGTCTGTCATAGAGATGCATCAGTCTTATTTGATCCAGGCTCCACTTATTCTTATGTTTCATCTTATTTTGCCCCGTATTTGGGTGTATCACGAGATTCCTTGAGTTCTTCTGTTTATGTATCTACACCCGTGGGTGAATCTATTATTGTGGACCGTGTGTATCGGTCATGTTTAATTGTTGTCATTCCAGGTTTGCCGCAGCTAGAGTGGAGAGGTACCTCCGATCATGTTCCTAGTAGGGTTGTTTTATTTTTTAAAGCTCAACGAATGGTTGAGAAAGGGTGTGATGCGTAGCTGGCCTATGTAAGAGATGTTAGTATTGATACTCTTACCGTGGAGTCAGTTCCTATAGTAAGGAATTTTCCCGATGTATTTCCAGCGGATCTTTTGGGTATGCCACCCGACAGGGATATTGATTTTGGCATTGATTTGTTACCGGGCACTCAGCCCATTTCTATTCCACCATACCGTATGGTCCCAGCAGAGTTGAAAGAATTAAAAGAACAGTTACAGGAATTACTGGATAAGGGCTTTATTTGGCCCAGTGTATCGCCTTGGGGTGCTCCTATCTTATTTGTAAAGAAGAAAGATGGTTCTATGCGGATGTGTATTGATTACTGCCAGCTGAACAAGTTACAGTGAAGAACAGGTAACCATTACCACGTATCGATGACCTATTTGATCAACTTTAGGGTGCTAGAGTATTTTCTAAGATCAACTTGTATTCAGGCTATCATCAGTTGAAGATTCGGGAGCCATATATACCGAAGACTACTTTCAGGACTCGGTACAGTCATTACGAGTTCCTTGTGATGTCTTTTGGGCTCACCAACTCCCCAGCAACATTTATGCACTTAATAAATAGTGTATTTCAGCCCTATCTTGATTCTTTCATCATTGTGTTTATTGACGACATTCTGGTGTATTCCCGGAGTCGGGAAGATCATGAACAACACCTGAGGACTGTGCTTTAGATTTTGAGAGAAAAGAAGTTATATACAAAATTTTCAAAGTATGAATTCTGGCTTAATTTAGTGGGATTTTTGGGTCATATAGTTTTGTGTGAGGGAATCAAGGTAGATCCGAAGAAGATTGAAGCAGTGCAGAGTTGGTCCAGACCGTCCTCAGTTACGAAAATCCGTAGTTTTCTTGGTTTGGCAGGGTATTATCGCCGATTTGTAAAGGGTTTCTCTTCTATTGCTGCATCTATGACCAAATTGACCCAGAAGGGTACTCCGTTCAGGTGGACCCAAAAATGTAATGAGAGCTTCCAAAAGCTCAAGACGGCTTTGACTACAGTCCCAGTATTGGTATTACCTACATGTTTAGGGTCTTATACTGTGTATTGCGATGCATCGCGTATTGGTCTCGGCGCAGTGTTGATGCAAGACGGTAGGGTGATTGCCTACGCGTCTAGACAGTTAAAGGTGCATGAGAGGAATTATCCTATACACGACCTTGAATTAGCGGATATTATTCATGCCTTGAAGATTTGGCGGCATTACTTATACGGTGTCCATTGCGAGGTCTACACCGATCATCAGAGTCTACGACATCTGTTTAAACAGAAGGATCTTAATTTGCGATAGCAGAGATGGTTGGAGTTGCTTAAGGATTATAATATCACCATTCTCTATCATCGTGGGAAGGCCAATGTAGTGGCCGATGCCTTGAGTCGTAAGGCGGAGAGTTTGGGCAGCTTAGCATATTTACCGGTAGCAGAGAGGCCTTTAGCCTTGGATGTTCAGGCCTTGGCCAACCAGTTTGTTAGACTGGATATTTTCGAGCCGAGCCGAGTTTTGGCTTGCGTGGCTTCTCAGTCTTCTCTTTATGATCGTATCAGGAAACGTTAGTATGATGACCCCTATCTACTTGTTCTTAAGGATACAGTTCAGCATGGTGATGCCAAGGAAGTCACTATTGGAGATGACGATGTATTACGGATGCAGGGTAGGCTATGTGTGCCTAATGTGGACGGTTTGCACGAGTTGATTCTCCAGGAGGCTCATAGTTCACGATACTCCATTCATCCGGGTGCTGCAAAAATGTATCAGGACTTGAAACAACACTATTGGTGGAGGCGGATGAAGAAAGACATAGTGGAATATGTAGCTCGGTGCCTAAATTGCCAGCAGGTGAAGTATGAGCATTAGCGACCGGGTGGGTTGCTTCAGAAGCTAGAGATTCCAGAATGGAAATGGGAGAGGATCACTATGAATTTTGTTGTTGGGCTCCCACAGACTCAGAGTAAGTTCAATGCAGCTTGGGTGATTGTGGATAGATTGACCAAGTTAGCTCATTTCATTCCCGTGGTTACTACTTACTCTTCGGAGCAACTGGCTCGGGTCTATATTCGCGAGATTGTCAAACTCCATGGCGTACCACTATCTATCATCTCTGACCGGGGTACGCAGTTTACATCACAGTTCTGGAGGACAGTACAATATGAGTTAGGTACTCGGGTAGAGTTGAGTACATTATTTCACCCTCAGACGGACGGGCAGTCCGAACGCACTATTCAGATACTGGAGGATATGCTTCGTGCGTGTGTGATAGATTTTGGGGGTGCTTGGGATCAGTTCTTACAACTTGCGGAGTTTGCTTACAACAATAGTTATCAGTCGAGCATTCAGATGGCTCCGTATGAGGCCTTGTATGGTAAGCGGTGCCGTTCTCCAGTGAGTTGGTTCGAACCGGGGTAGGCTAGATTATTGGGTACAGACTTAGTTCAGTATGCCTTGGAAAAGGTTAAGTTGATTCAGGATCGGCTTCGTACAAGAGACAGAAGAGTAATGCATATCGGAAGGTTCGTGATGTTGCATTCATGGTTGGTGAGCGGGTATTGCTCCGGGTTTCGCCTATGAAGGGTGTGATGAGGTTCGGGAAGAAGGGCAAGTTGAGCCCTAGGTATATTGGGCCTTTTGAGATTCTTGAGAGAGTTGGAGAGGTGGCTCACAAACTTGAACTACCACCTAGCCTCTCTGCGGTTCATCCGGTATTCCATGTTTCTATGCTTCGAAAATATCACGGCGATCTGTCTCATGTGTTAGACTTCAGTTCGGTTCAGTTGAACAAGGATCTATCTTATGTTGAGGAACTAGTGGCTATTTTAGATAAGCAGGTTCGAAAGCTGAGGTCAAAGAATATTGTTTCGGTGAAGGTTCAGTGGAGGGGTCATCCGGTCGAGGAGGCGACTTGGGAGACCGAGCATGATATGTGCAGCCGTTATCCACCCTTATTCACCAGCTCAGGTACTTTTTCTAACTCCGTTCGAGGACGAACCTTTGTTTTAGAGGTGGAGAATGTGATGACCCAAAATGTCATCTTTAAATTTAATAATTAATTATTGTTCTAAGACCTTAAAAAGCACTATTTATCATTCCTTGACTTACGTGCGCAGTCCGTAAAATTTTCCGGAAAGTCTTTATGTGAAAAATGGATTAAAATGTGAATTAGAGCTTTAAAACTCAATTGAGTTGACTTTGGTCAATATTTTGAGCAAACGGACTTGGATCAGTATTTTGACAGTTCTGGTAGGTCCGTATCGTGATTTGGAACCTGGGCGTATGCCCGGAATAAAATTTCGAGGTCCCTAGCCCGAGATATGAAATTTTGATGAAAAATTAAAAGTTTAAGTTCAAATAGTGTCTGGATGTCAAATTTTGTGCAAACGACCCCGGAATAGAATTTTGATGATTCCAATAGCTCCGTATGGTGATTTTGGACTTAAGAGCGTGATCAAATTTTTATTTGGAAGTCCGTAGTGAAATTAGGTTTGAAATGGCTAAAATAGGAATTTAAAGTTTGGAAGTTTGACCGGGAAGTTGACTTTTTGATATCGGGGTCGGAATCCAGTTCTGAAAATTTTCACAGCTCTGTTATGTCATTTATGACTTATGTGCAAAATTTGAGGTCTATCGGACTTGATTTGGTAGGTTTCGATATCGAATGTAGAAGTTAGAAATTTTAAGTTTCATTAAGCTTAAATTGGAGCATAATTCGTGGTTCTAGCGTCGTTTTATATGATTTGAGATTTCAAATAAGTTCGTATGATATTTTAGGACTTGTTGGTATATTTGGTTGAGGTCCCGAGGGCCTCGGGTAAGTTTCGGATGGTTAACGGATCAAAAATGGTACTTAAACAGCTGCTGTAAATTTTCTTCTGCTATGCAATCAAGCCCAAAAACCGAAGGCCAGAAATCGATCCGAGGATCGAAGGCAGGATCGAGATCCATGATCAAAGGCAGGCTCGAGAGCCATGATCGAAGGCAAGGCTCGAGGGCCATGATCGAAGGCAAGCTCGAAGGCCAGTGATCGAAGGCCACTGATCGAAGGCCCAGGATCGATAGCCAGGATCGATGGCTGTGATCGAACCCCAGGGTCGAGGGCCATGATCGAAGTTATGATCGAAGGCCATGATGGAGGTCCAAGATCAAGGACCATGATCAGACTCCTCTTAATCGGACTCCCCTTAATCGGACTCCCCATGATCGGACTCCTATGATCGAGGTCCAGGATCGGACCCCATGATCGAGGTCCAGGATCGGACCCCATGATCGAGGTCACCCTGGACAGATCTGTAAGTTATAAAAACAGGGGGGTTCGTCCCATTCGCCATTTTTAACAACTTGGAGCTTGAGCAAAGAAATTTTTTATATATTTTCAAGGAAAAATATTGGGGTAAGTGTTCGTAACTCAATCTTGGTTAGATTACTCGAATCCATCACTGTTTTTAACATTTAATTGGTGATTTAAGTTGGAAAAATTTGGAAACCCTCTTAGATAGATTTGAGGATTTGAGGGTCGAATCGTTATTGGAATTTAGTCATTTTGCTATGGTTAGACTCGTGGTTGAATGGACGTTCATATTTTGTAACTTTCGCCGGATTCCGAGACGTGGACCCCACATGCCAATTTTGAGTTAATTTCGGATTTTTATTGAAAAATATAGTATTTTCTTATAGAATTAATTCTATAATTTTTGTTGACTGTATCGAATTAATTATGACTAAATATGAGTCGACCGGAATCGGAAAATCGATGAAAAAAGATACTACTTGGTTAAATTAGAGTAAGTCGAGGTAAGTGACTTGTCTAACCTTGTGTGGGAGAAATTTTCCCTAGGATTAGTGTTAATTGTAATGTGATAAAAGTCGTGTACACAAGGTGACGAGTGTGTACACAGACTAAATGTGAAGGATTATATATATTTTTTTAAATTATGAAGATCGCTGTTGCATATTAATTAAATTATTACATCTTGTTATATTCTCCATCATTGATTTAATTTGTATACTTTAAATTTACTTGACCTTTTCCTGCTAATTGTTTTACCCGTTTAGTTAAAACCTGGTTTCTTTTATTCTGTGCATTATTTGAAATTGATTTTCTTTAAATTAAATATTATTAATATGAAGTATTTGACATTTTAAATTTGGTATTGAAGTAACGTATTAAAGATTTTGAAATATTATTTTGCTAAATTATTTATTTCTGAATATTTTTGTAAGATTTTTGTACTCATTGTGATGGAGCCGTAAGCTCTTTATTGTGGAAAAATATTATTGATGATTTATGTTGGCATGAGCTGTGAGCTCTTTATTGTGGAAAAATATCGTTGTTGATTTATTTTGGCAAATTGAAATAATTGGGCACTTGAGGTGCAAATTGTGATATATTGTGATATTGATACGCATGCGGTGGTACAAGGTCTGAGTATTGAAATGTATGCGGTGAGATAAGGGTGGCTTGATATGCGTGGCTAGTAAGGGGAACTACTAGAAGTCATGCGGTGTGATAAGGATGGCTAAAACGCAGGATGCTATTTCGAAAAAAAAAATATTTTCTTTAAAATAAATTGTGAAGGCTCCCACGGTGAGATAAAGAAATGAGTTATTGTGAATTTATTTATGATTTGGGATTACGAGGCGGTACCTCGGTAGTGCCCTTGTTGATATTGATTTATGGTCGTAGTTGCATTTGATTTTTATTGTGATTTTTCTTAAAGTTGAAAAGAAATTCTGTTTTGTTTCCACGAGGTATTTATTTGTCATTACTTGGTGTAATTAAATGTGACATACTCTTTGATTCATTTCCATTGTCATTTTATCTTATTAAATTGTTTAAACATTTTTCCATGTTATTATTTATTCTCCTGTAGGGCATGACCTGACCTCGTCACTACTCTACCGAGGTTAGGCTCGGCACTTACTGGGTTCCGCTGTGGTGTACTCATACTACGCTTCTGCATATCTTTTTGTGCAGATGCAGGTACATCTTACCAGCCTAGACGTCAGTGAGTTACATGCGCACGGAGATTTTGAGGTATATCTGTCAGCGTCCGCAGACTCGAGAGTCCCCTTCTATCATTATTGCGTTGCTTCTTTATTTTCTTTAGACCTTAATACATATAGAGACATTGAGGATAAATTCTTAGAAGCTTGTGACTTATTTCTACCGGGTTTTGGGAGTTGTAATTATTTGAATTATAACTTATTTATTTCAGATATCTATGATTATTCCGCATTGATAGGCTTACCTAGTCTTAGAGACTAGGTGCCATCACGACCTCTTACGGAGGAAATTTGGGATCGTGACAGGGAAGCTGATTATTCATTAGAGACGGTAACACGAATATCAAAGCAATATACATTTGTTTCCTCTACTTCTAAAGATTATTCTAAGTTCTTAGTTTTGTTCATAGCCCTTCATAAATGTTTGGTTCCGAATCGAAGGCATGCTAATTGTTTGGATCAAAACCGAGTCCACATTCGGTCTTACAACTGGTTTGGCCATTTATTCCATCTTTAATTTGCTCATCTAACGCTATTAATCACTTGTATTGAATTAGTCGAGATATTTTTAAAACCGCGTATAAATTCAATTGTTATCCATTTTTAAAGGTAAACAACTATACAAACTAAATTTCTTTGTTTTCAACTTTGCACAAGTAACAATGGCGATAGGACACGAACTCAAGCTCACACCACTAAAGCATTATTTTAGGCCAAAATTTTTATTATTATATATGTTACACATAATTTGTATAAATATCGTAAGAGAAGCTTTCATTTTCTTTTTTGTTTTTTTGGGGAAAGTCACTAAGGAGGTCTGGATCATCGAATGAATACCTGGAATTTGGCAATTGTGTTTCCCGGGGCCTTTGCATCTATACCTGGTTTTAGGTTCACAACTAAACCTATACCCACTTTATAAATAAATTTGCAAGCGTACCCACTTTACGATCAACTTCAGACTTATCGGGTCTGAATTTAAAAAAAATTAGTTTGAAGTAAAAAAATTACACTTCAAATGCACTTAAGGCCAAATAGGTCAGAAGTGCAACCAATGGTTTCATGCACTTAAGGCTAATAAGTCTGAAGTAAAAAATTATACTTCAGATGTACTTAAGGCCAATAAGTATGAGTGAAAAATTGCACTTCAGATGCACTTAAGGCCAAAAAGTCTGAAGTGCAACAAAAATTTTCATTCACTTAAGGCCAATAAGTCTGAAGTGAAAATTTGCACTTCAGATGCACTTAACGCCAAATATGTCTGAAGTGTAACCAATGGTTTCATGCACTTAAGGCCAATAAGTCTGAAGTAAAAAATTGCACTTCAGATGCACTTAAGGCCAAAAGGTCGGAAGTGCAACAAACATTTTGCTACACTTAAGGCCAATAAGTCTGAAGTGAAAAATTACACTTCACATGCACTTAAGGCCAAAAGGTTTGAAGAGCAAATGTTTTGCTACACTCAAGGCCAATAAATTTGAAATGAAAAATTGCACTTCAGATGCACTTAAGGCCAAAAAGTCTGAAGTGCAACAAACGTTTTGCTACACTTAAGGCCAATAAGTCTGAAGTGAAAAATTGCACTTCAGATGCACTTAAGGCCAAAAAGTCTGAAGTGCAACCAACGTTTTTATGCACTTAAGGCTAAATAGGCCTGAAGTACAAATTGCCCAGAAACAAAAATTTGTTCTTCGAATTATAACATTCCAATACACGATTTAATACCTAAATCTACTCCAAATGAGCTCAAATTTGAAACATAACCTACAAATATTATCAGAAAAAAACCCAATCATCAATTTGTCAAAACAACAATATGAATCTATTTTGCAATTAAGAAAAAAAAAAAAAAGAAACCCTAAGCAATAGTAAAAAATAAAGCGTCATAATAACTCACCATTTTAAAATATCATAAACTATATTAAAATATGTTCACAACCACCATATAAAATCATTGTCACTCGAATAAGAAGAAGTAGTAGAAGCAGAAGAAGAAGAAGAAGAAGAAGAAGAAGGAGGAGGAGGAGGAGGAGGAGGAGAAAAATGCCTCAAGTTGTTTAAAAGGTGGGTATAAGGTAAAATTTTTTTAAAAAGTGGGTATAAGTTAAATGAGAGCGACCAAATAGGGCGCCCCGTGCAATTTTTATGTGTTTCCTTCAATCTCATATCTTCACATTTTTACAATTTTAAGTGCGTCCCACTCTACTTGAGAAAATTTAAAAAAATTGGCATTTGATTTTAATCTATTTCGAGATTTTGAAAACTTTTCTTAATAAAGCATCAAATGAGAAACGTTTTTCAAATTATGTAAAACTGAAAAATACCTCTGAAGTAGTTTTCCGTTTATATATGTAGTTTATGAATACGTACTGTGAGCATCTAATTTTTTATCATATTTAAATTTTTGTCACCTTCTACTATATAAATATTTTTAGGGGTCTAATCTACATTTTTTACCTTTGTTATACTTTTTTATAGGGTAAAAATAATTTAAAAGGTCAATTATTACTATTAATATTATTTTTATCTTTACTTTTAAAAAAATAAAATAAAAAATTATTTTTTTAAATTTCGGGTGGAATATAAAAAGGGAAAAAGGAAAAGTAGGAAATTAAAAATAAAAGTAAAAGAGCGTGGGAAATTAAAAAATAAAAGTAAAGGAATGTGAGAAATAAAAAAATAAAAAGTAAAACAAAGTAGAAAATAAAAAAATAAAAGTAAAGGTAGGTGAGAATTAAAAAAAAGTTAAAGAAAGTAGAAATTTATTTTTAAAAAAGTAAAAGAAAGTAGATTTTTTTAAAAAAAAAGTAGAAGAAAGTGGAAATTAAAAAGAAAAAGTAAAAGAAAATGAAAATTTAAAAAAAAAAAAAATAAATAATGGGAGGAGGGAAAAAAAGAGAGGAGAGAATTGAGAGAATTATTTTTTCTTCTTCTACGCTAAGAGAATTACTACTCGTATCATTCTTTCTTCGTCTTTCTTTCGAAAAATCCAACAATTCATCACCCAAAACCCAACAAAAATACTTCAAAACATCCCTTTTTTACATGTCAAACAGTGGAGTCAATAGTCGAGGTCGAGGATTCCGTTGGAGCTCTGTTCACTAGCTTTGATATTCTTCTTCGCTTATGCTTGTTCGGCGTTCGTCTGAGTTATTGTACTTGTTCTTGAAAACTGATTTAATTGAAAATTTTGCATTAAAGGTTTATTCTTTCCCCTGTTCTTTTTATCTTATTTTATGTGATTTTATTTATTTGCCTTTAAAATTTATAAATAATAATGTAAATTAGTCCTTAAATGCTATATGCTTAATCATATTTCTGGAATTATGGTATTCAAACTTGCTTTAAAGTTGGAAAGATTTGGACCCTAATAAGTTTGGGTTTCAATTGTTGGGCTGTAGGGTATTGGTATATGATGGTTTATTTATTCAAATATCTAAAATCATACACTTCTTCCACAAGTAATTTCATAATTCATGACCTTACAATAATATCAAAGTTTAGGAAGAATAATAAACACCATTAGAGTACTTTAGGGGCGCTTTTAATTAGTTTATCGCGATTATGTATACGTTCGCGTGGCATAATTATGATTTTCAAAATTAAAACCGAAATATGTATTCGTGTAGCTTTGGCCAAAACAATCTTAATATAATAACATACTATTAATTGTGTATACGTACGCGTGACATGATTTTGACACAATAAATATATTACACCCCATATTTTCGTACGTGAAAGTCCGCCATAAATAAATTAATGAAATCTCGGAAATGAGATGTTACATCCCACATTTTTGTATGTTAAACAAATTTCGTCGTAAGTTAATCGACGTGAACTCGGGAATGAGGTTATTTAGAAATTATAAGCATTATGCTATTTCAAACACGTGATGAGTAAATTCGTGAAAGAGAAAGGATAAGCAGATCGAACAAAAGGAGTTTCGTCGAAGTTTGGTATTTTGGGATAAAATATGGCCCGAGCTAAAATACCCGTTATTTTTGGACTAGTGCCATACAAGGTACCACATGACCATGATAATAAGGTGTACAAGGTATGTTAAAAATGAGTAGTATTTTAAGTAAGTTGAGATAATTCTTAATTATTGGGTAATGGGATATTACCTAATTAATTAAGAAATTATGTAAATAATTGGGTAATTATTGATTAGTGAGATATTAATAAATTATCAATAATTTGGATAACTTTAAGAGGGAAAAACGTGGCAGCTCCTCCCTTAATATTTAGATGACTCTTAAAGTCATACTATTATGTGGCAAAATCTAATACGTGAGTCACACATCCACTTTCAAGAAAGAGTTACAAATACCACGTTTCTTGACACTTTTGGAAAAGAAGGCAAGACTATTTTCTTTTCTCTGCAACTGCTACAAATATAATATTAGAACTCCTTTTTAATTAAGAAGGCACATTTGGAAGACTAAGGGGGCTAAGTCATCAAAATTAGTGGGGCCTACGAACTAACTTTTTTTGAAGAATTCATTTTAAAGTGCTAAGCTTCATTTTTGGATGCTAAAGCTTACGGATGAGACTTCGAAAATTCAACCAAAATAATTCTTTATCATCTTAGCAACGTGGGTTGCTTCAATATTTCCTTCAAAATGTGAGATTTCAAGGCTCTTCAGGAATTCAAAATATGATATTCCATAGCGTCTTCAACACTTCAAAAACCCGAGATTTCAGAGAACCTTAATTAACGTGAGATTTTACAATATTAAGGGAATACAATATAATCTTTCTCAAGAGAATCGACTCAGGTATGTTAAGGCTATCCCTTCTTTCTTTTTGGCATGATCCAAATAATACAAATGAAACGAGCAAAATACGCAACTTCCATAAATGACTCCATTCATAGAAATACTAGGTGTGTCTATATTCTTGATTCCCCGTGTGAATTATTATTATATCTTCTGTTCACGAGTCTCAGAAAAATACGTATTTGATAAAGTTTATCCGACATGCATATTATTTTTATGGCATTTCGAGAAATCTTATTAACGTATTTCTTATGCATTTCATGTATTTATACATGTACATTGACCAATGACCAGAAGGCATTATATACGCGTATATTATATATATATGGGATATGGGAAAAGGTTAAGGCGTTATATATGCACCACCACCTGATCAGCTGGTATACGTTGATGATGTTGCCCACAGTGGCTGAAATGATATGATGGGATGCCCTCAGAGGGTTGATGATGTTATGAACGCATATACCCATACATGGTATGACATTTATACGCATATGCATGACATTATAAAAATGAAATGATTCGCAGAGCTATGCATACGTACATGTCGAGTCTTTTACTCCATATTTCTCTCATGTCTATTATTTACCGGTTTTCATTCCTTACATACTCGGTACATTATTTGTACTGACGTCCCTTTTACCTGGGGACACTATGTTTCATACCCGCAGGTCTCGATAGACAGGTCAAGAGTCCTCCAAGTAGGCGATCAACTCAGCAGAAGATATTGGTGCACTCCATTTGCTTCAGAGTTACTTGTTTGGTCAGTATGATTTAGATGTGTATGGTTTGGTATGGCGGGCCTCTGTCCCGACCTTTATGACAGTTATATATTCTTAGAGGCTTGTAGACAAATGTCATATATATATAAAAGATTGTACGACCTTGTCAGCTTATGTTTTGAGTTTATTAATGATCATGTTGGCCTATTAGGCCTGTATGTCACGTGTAATAAGAAAGATACGTTACGTTGGTACTCAGTTGAGTAAGGAACCTGGTGCACATCGCGGCCCATCGGGTTGGGTCATGACAAAAGTGGTATCAGAGCAGTTCTATCCTAGGGAGTCTACAAGTCGTGTCTAGTAGAGTCTTGTTTATGGATGTGTTGTGCACCACACTTATAAGCAGGAGGCTACATGGCATTTAGGACTGTCACTCTTTCTTCTTACTCTAGATCGTGTGATAGAGCTCAATTGTAAGAACTCAATTTCCTAAACTCTATTTTATTCGTAATAAAACGATGCCTACATCCAGAAAGACGGTTGGTAAGAGATATAGCCGTGGAAGAGTTGAGTCAGAGGAACAATTTTTGCATCATGCTTATGATGGATAAATATGAGGTATTCAGCAGATCATGTGTATACTAAGACGTGTAAGCCTCTTGATAAGGAACCTTAAGGCAAGAATGTTTATCCACCTTTATGATGAAAGACAATGAAAGATTCAGAAGATAATTACAAGTTTCAAGGAGTAAAAGAAGCAAGATGAAGAAGGGTACGAGGTACCCAGTTAATAAAGATTATCATTATTCAGGAAGGGAGATATAAGCATTTTGAGTTACCTTCAACAGTGACAGATGTATGTACAATTGGCCACACCGATCTCAGTTATGCCCTATGGGAGCTAACAGACATAGTTTAAAAGAAGGACGAGTTATCAGGATCCGACTGGGGATAGATTAACCCAAAATGGTGGATGGATTGGTAGAGTTAATTGACGTTTCCGAAGGATAGAGCAAACGTGGTAATGGATCTACTTGTGAGTCACCTCGATGGTGCACCCTAAAGTAGTACAACTATATATGAGTACTACAAAGATAGGCACTGGAAGCCTGGAAAGGATAAATATTATCTTAGTATGGCTCCCATCCCTAGTAGAGAGATAATGCTAGGCAACCCGAAGAGCCAGTGGATGGAGCAAAGTGATAGACAGAAATGTTAGCAGGAAATAGGAAGAGAGCTAATGAAGCATTAAGAGTAAGATGTGATACATGGATGACAACGGTAGGTCAAAAAAATGATAGTATTACAGAATCTATAGTCAAGTGAAGGAAGAGACGAGAGGTGATGGGCCTTAAGACAACAAAAGAGTATAGGCCAGACAGTCACATCCTCATTTCGAGAAATAAGTTCGCGACTCTAACGCGATTACCAAAAGGAAAAGTTAGACCCCAGAGTAATAGAAATCAGTATGGGCTAGTGACCAAGATAAACCAAACATGAATTAGGGACTGAGTAATTTGATAATAGTCGGCATCATGAGAACTTCAGATTGCATTCCGACAATAATAGAATGGACAACAGAAGAATATTCATGAGAGATTCAGAGAATGGTCATTCAGAAATACGCTTCCCTAAAACAAGCAATGTGAGCAAAGTTAAGCTTAAAGGACTATATGTGCTAGTTACACTAAGTGTCACCCTCGTGAGTAAGCAATTTTGTTATCCTTGGTAGAAAAGGATTGCCGCAAGGCGAGTAAGGGTCATTGATGATGTGAAAAGATGCCAAAGATGAAGAGGTAAAACATCTATAGATAGAGCGTCGTAGCGCTAAATATTGGTACTCCCCTAAAAGGGGAAATATAGAGTGATGTAGCATTAAGTCAGAATTAAGTGGTTCTAATAATTATGGAATGATAGAGGAAGAACGTGATAAAATGAGAAAGGGATGAGATTGCACTTATTCAAAGCCTACAGATAGGCTACGATTCCAGAACATTATGTAAACACGACGTCAAGGAGAGGAAGTAAGGGTTCCTACCCGAGATGTTAGTGATTAAGAAGGAGCCATTGAGAGAGGTAAGTTAAGACAAAGGAAATAGCCCAAGAAAGATTACACGGAATATTGATATGAGAATGGGACAACGAGTAGTCAGTAATTGATTTAGGAAGAGCCTAGTTATGGCTAGACAAGAGGATACAGACAAATCAACAGATTGTGCAAGATGAACATAGTGAACCCCAACATGGGGACTTCAGTCTCGCGGTTTGACATTGTGATACTTGAGAAATATTCAGATAGGAGTCGGGGTAGTAAAGGTACTGTATGAGTGTTATGGAAATAAAAGAGAGTCCCACTGGGAAGACAGTCAAAATATCAGTTCGTAACAACCCTATAAGCACAAGGGCGTGGAAGTAAGTAACTACATATAATTATAGGCAAGGAAGGACATTAAAAGGTCCGCCAAGTATACAATGTAATAAGCTCACAGCTTTACAAGAGTTAGAGAATCCTCCCTAAATACTACAATGAAAGACTAGCTGAGAAAGTAAGGAAGGAAGCTTTAACCTAAGCTGAGTGACCTAAAGAAGAAATGGTCATGTAAAAATAGTCTCACTACAACATTGTATGCACTCCATTCCGACATGCATATTATTTTTATGACATTTCGAGAAATCGTATTAACGTATTTCTTATGCATTTCATGTATTTATACATGTACATTGACCAATGACCAGAAGGCGTTATATATGCGTATATTATATGTATATGGGATATGGGAAAATATTAAGGCGTTATATACGCGCCACCACCCGATCAGCTGGTATACGTTGATGATGTTACCTACAGTGGCCGAAATGATATGATTGGATACCCTCAGAGGGTTGATGATGTTATGAACGCATATACCTATACATGGTATGATATTTATACACATATGCATAACATTATAAAAATGAAATGATTCACAGAGTTATGCAGACGTACATGTCGAGTCTTTTACTCCATGTTTCTCTCATGTCTATTATTTACTGGTTTTCATTCCTTACATACTAGGTACATTATTTGTACTGACGTCCCTTTTGCCTGGGGACACTATGTTTCATACCCGCAGGTCTCGATAGACAGGTCGAGAGTCCTCCAAGTAGGCGATCAGCTCAGCAGAAGATAATGGTGCACTCCATTTGCTCCGGAGTGGCTTGTTTGGTCAGTATGATTTAGATGTGTATGGTTTGGTATGGCGGGCCTATGTCCCGACCTTTATGACAGTTATTTATTCTTAGAGGCTTGTAGACAGATGTCATGTATATGAAAGATTGTACGGCCTTGTCGGCCTATGTTTTGAGTTTATTAATAATCATGTTGGCTTATTAGGCCCGTATGTCACGTGTATATTATGAAGTAACAAGAAAGATACGTTACGTTGGTACTCGGTTGAGTAAGGCACCGGGTGCCCGTCGCGGCCCATCGGGTTGGGTTGTGACAAAATAAAGCGGATTTATACACATGTGATCCATTTCAAAGATAAATCCACAACACCATAATTAAAAGCGGTAAAAGGTCCAATACACGTAGGTTCTAAAATACGTAATTGAACAAATAATATAAGCCAAATATAGTCAATAAAGCGACTGTGCTAGAACCGCGGGACTCGGAAAATGCCTTACACCTTCTCCCCGGTCAACAGAATTCCTTACCCGGACTTTGTTTTCGCAGACCGATAAAAATAGAGTCAAACCTTCCTTTGACTAAGGATTCAAATAAAAGGTGACTTGGAACACCGAAAAATTAATTCCAAGTGGCGATTCTGTAAATAAAATAATCCCTTCTCAAATTTATCACTTTAATTGGAAAAACTCTTTTAACCCGCAATAATCCACATACATATCTTTTTGGAGTAAAAGGGGGTGTGACAATTCTGACGACTCTGCTGGGGACCACTAATAAGAATTCGAGCTTTGTATATTGATTCGTGTTTGGCTTTTATCATGTTTTGGATATTATTGTGTTTGGAAGCCTAATGTGATATTTGTCGCTTATTTACTACTTTAATATTTATTTGAATTGTGATATAAATTGTATCCTCTTTCGCACCCCTCTGAGTCTTCTGATAGTTAGTTATGTTGTGTTTGTCTGCCAGCATCACAAAAATTCTGTCTTGAGATAAAGCCAGTTAGCCTATCGGCTTCTGGTGAAGGATTTACTCACACATGTTTAGACTGGAGAGCCGTTAGCTAGCTAGTGATGTTTTACTACTGGTGACACTTGACGCTCCTCGGCTCGGGTTGTCCGCCCGGGTAAGCCAGATCTAGATACCATCTTCTTTGGGATTTGAAAACTTAGAAGAACAAGCCACAAGTAATGTATATCCCTAGTAGGCTACACTTTACTTGCATCATGTGCATTGGACTTAGCGGGACTCGGCACAGGGGTCGGGCCCGTCTAGGACAGGTTCCAATTTTTTAGACTAACGTGTTTATTTTTTTGTGCTATTTGTAACATTATTTGGTAGGCTTTACTCAAATGTTGACCGGCTTTAGGATAGATTGATTGAACAGAGGAGAGAGAAAGAGAAAGTTTCCTCCACGTTTTCATAAAGTTCCCATTGTTTTAAAAAAAAATGTTTTGAAGGGTTCTAATGTGCAAAATCACAATTTTTAAAATATTTTTATTTATTTATTTTAACCGAACTACGCGGGTCAGATTCTCACCGGATGTGAGATACGTAGGCAAACCTCATCGGTTCCGGCCCCCAATTTTCAAAAAATCAAAAAATATTTTTCTTTCTTTAATTTCTTCTTTAGAATTATTTCCTTAGAAAATCCAAATAAAAATCTAAATCCAAAAATATTTTCCTTCTTTTCCGAAGTCTTTCATTCGAAAAAAAAAATCAAATCAAAATCCAAAAATATGTTTTTTCCTTCTTTAGAAGTCTTTCTCCCAAAAATTCAAAAAACAAATAAAAACAAAAATTTTCATCATCCAAAAAAATATTTTCTTTTCCTTTAAGAAGTCTTCTTTTCAAAAATTTCCAAAGAAAAAATCAAAAAAAAGGAGCTAGCTTATGTACTTTGTTCTAGTTATTCCCGAACTACGCAAGATCTAATTCATGCTGCGTCATGATACGTAGGCAATCTCCATCAGATTCAATCATTGCCATAAAATAAACTGAAAAAAAAGAGAAGAAAGAAAAAGAAATAAAATAGTGACAAATTATAACAAAGAAAACAAAGAGCGAAAAAAAAAACATGTGTGAAAAAATCCAAAAAGAGAACTCTTTGTCCAATTTGAAACAAAAACGCGGAAAGTTTCTGTGAATATGCTTTCAAATGGCGCGAGCAAGCCGCCAAGGTAAAACTTCCAACGGACGAAGCAGAAATGATTACGATCATCATATAGGCCCAAGAGGTGGACTATTTTCAGAACATGATGTCCGCTATGGGTAAGCCATTCGTTGAGGCTATCAAAATCGGGGAGATGGTCGAAAATGGTTTAAAAAGGGGCCGAATCTTGAGTCATACTTCCCTTAAGACCACATCACAGATTGTTCAGAATAGTTCGGGGGTTTGATGAACAAGAACAGGAAAGAAGAGGGAGCCATGATAGCTTCTAGCTCGAGCCCCCCCCCCCCCCCAGGTCATTCAATCAATCATATATGCTTCCTAATATCCCACAACACTATTATCCCCATCAAGATGCTGTTTATTCCGTGGCATCGCTTCCCTATGTGGTGATGAACGCGCAACCCTACACGCGGCCAGAACATTATACACAAAACCGAGCTCCACCTCCCAGAAATACCCATCCCTACCAAGCTCCATATTATCCCCAACCAAATGTTCCCCAATACAATCCTCGCCCAAGAGAGCCCCTAAAAAAGAATCAGTTTACCCCTATTGGTGAATCATATTCAAGTTTGTTTGAAAAGCTAATCAGGCTAGGTCTGCTATAGCCAGTGGCCCCGAACCGACCGAACCCTGAGTCCCCCTCGCATCGAGTTGATGCTAGATGTGAATACCACTCTGGAGCAGTGGGACATGATACTGAAGACTGTTGGACTCTTAAAAGAGCAATGGAATACCTCATCGAGGTCAAGGCAATAATGTTTGGGGATGAAGAGGCCCCCAATATGACGAACAATCCTCTGCCTACTCACACCAATGGGCCAATAGTTGGAATGATCTGGCACTGAAGTCCATTGCAGCCATTGCCGAGAGAAGAAAAGACAAAAAACAGTCACCAAACCTGAAAGCTCCCTATTAGACAGGAGTCTCGGTAGCCGGTCTTGCTATCCTTTCTGCGTCCGGATTATTTCAGGGTGTAATCCAGATGTTTTACTTTTATTGTCTTACTTTTTGATGTAATCCCTTCTATTTTTTTAAAACAAAAAAATCAAAATCAAATGAAATTTATTTCATTGTCCACGAATGTCTCTTTTCTTAATTTTGTTATTTTTTCTTATTCTCTTTTCAGTTCTGTTAATGCATATTTTAATGACAAGACATGCTTGCGGACTTCATGCCCAGATCTTAAAATGTTGTCAGACCCCGAAATAATAAATCAAGAAACAGAATGTTTTGAAGACAAGGCTTGTAAGCAAATAAATAGAAAATTAGATCGAAGTTGAGATTCCCTCTCTTCGGATCATTGTTGAAGCCGAGATTGAGGATAAAGATTGGGTCAAGAACCGATTGGAACAATTGATACTGATTGATGAGAAATGATTGGCCGTAGTTTTTTGCGGGCAGCTATACTAACAAAGAATGACCCGTGTCTACAACAAGAAACTGCGACCTAGGAAATTTGAAATAGGAAAACTCATTCTTAGACATATCCTCCCACCTCATGAAGAAACTAAAGGAAAATTGGCTCCAAATTGGAAAGGTCCATACATTGTAACGAGAGTACTGCCAAAAGAGAGTGTTGTATCTGGGAAACATCGAAGGAAATGTCCTTGAAACAACTGTCAACACGGATGCAGTCAAAGGTACTATGTTTGATCCTCTATATAGCATTAATGTTCTCTGATTGGAATGACGAAGGCTTTCATTCTCGCTATCCAAACACTATCAACCCTTTTGCTAACCCTTTTGAGCCGGTTACCGTTCTTTGATTACCCTCTTTGGAACATGAAGATGTTATTAAAAAAAAAAGGAAAAAGAGAAGAAAAACAAAATAAAGAAGACGAAAAAAAAGAGAAAGAAAACAAAACAAAAATCAAAAGAGTTCATGTGATTGAACTACGTTTGACTTGATTCTGAAAAGATACGTAGACAGCCTCTCTCTGGGGTTCAGTCACACCAAAACAAAAATCTACATTTCCCTAAAGTTGAAACTGGGTAGATGTTACAATGGTTCAGCGATGGTCTCTCCTGAAAGGTTCCAAAATTGTAATTCATACTAAATTCTTTTTACCCAAATCCTTTTCAAATCTTTCCGATCAATCGGCGAGAATGTTCAAGAATCGGAGGATGCAGTTACTTGGATCTGATGCAACCAAAATGAAATAAATAAAATGAGAGACTCTTGTTGGTGAAAACCCTCACGGGCACCGTAAGGTGATGATGAGTAAAGAAATCAAAATGAGAGAGCCTTGTTAGTGAAAACTCGCATAGAGCACTATAAGGCGATGGTGGGAAAAGAAATAAGAGAGGTCAGTTGGTGAAAACCCGCAAAGGGTGTCACTGATCAGAAAAAAGGATTTTCACAACCATTGGCACCAACACAGTCCTTGGCAAGGTTTCTCGGTTCTGAGGCAAAAGTTGTGATGGATTTCTAAGGGCAGACGGTTTATAAGGATCAGACGTTTAGTCCAAAAGGCATGTCATGTTGATTGAAGTCCGCATATATTCCCAGATAAGTCCTTCTTTAATTTATGTTCCCCGAAAGGGATACCTCTTGTTTAAACTCATTTTACATTCCATTGTCATTTTTCTTTGAATTCCTTTCGATAAAACTTTGTGTCAAAATAAAGGCGAAGGAAGGATGGTAAGACCGATTACAAGGCTCTCGTTTGAAGTGAACAGATACATTGAAAAGGCACCCAACCTCGGTAAGGGCATCCAGGCCATAAACTGACCACCACTTTGAAAACTCATAATTTTTCTTTGTTTGTAGAATGAACAAAGCTGCAGAATGGCGATTCCTAAAGGACGAATGTCACCAAAAGTAAGTTTCCTCAAAATCTCCACTTTTCTTTATTTTTAGCATGCATCACTACCGATCATACCTCTCATTTTCGTATCATAACCAAAGTAGAACCTTTTTCGCCTAGGGGGATCTAGCTCATATTGCCGGATAGAAGTACCCTTCGCCCAGACTTGTTTTTCGTAGCTTAACCCAGGTAGAACCTTTTCGCCTAGGGGGATCCAACTCATAGTTCCGGGTAGAAGCACTCTTCGCTCAGGTTGTTTCACGTAGCTTAACTCAGGTAGAACAGTTTCGCCTAGAGGGATCCAACTCATAGTTCCGGGTAGAAGTACTCTTTGCCCAGGCTGTTTTACGTAGCTTAACTCAGGTAGAACTTTTTCGCCTAAGGGGATCCAGCTCATAGTTCCGGGTAGAAGTACTCTTCGCTTAGGATGCTTTTCGTAGCTTAACCCAAGTAGAACCTTTTCGTCTAGGGGGATCCAAGACATAGTTCCGGGTAGAAGTACTCTTCGCTCAGGATGTTTTATGTAGCTTAACCCAGGTAGAACCTTTTCGCCTAAGGGGATCCAGCTCATAGTTCTGGGTAGAAGTACTATTCGCTCAGGATGTTTTACCTAGCTTAACCCAGGTAGAACCTTTTTGCCTAGGGGGATCCAGCTCATAGTTCCGGTTAGAAGTACTCTTTGCTCAGGTTGTTTCACGTAGCTTAAATCAGGTAGAACCGTTTTGCCTAGGGAATCCAACTAATAGTTCCGGGTAGAAATACTCTTCGCTCAGGTTATTTAACGTAGCTTAACTCAAGTAGAACCATTTCGCCTAAGGGGATCCAGATCATAGTTCCGGGTAGTAGTACTCTTCGCTCAGGTTGTTTTACGTAGCTTAACTCAGGTAGAACCTTTCGCCTAGGGGGATCCAGCTCATAGTTCTGAGTAGAAGTACTCTTCGTTCAGGTTTATTTTATGAAGCTTAACCCAGATAGAACCTTTTTCGCCTAGGGGATCCAGCTCATATTTTCGGATAGAAGTACTCTTCGCTCAGGATATTTTACGTAGCTTAACCCAGGTAGAACCTTTTCGCCTAGGGGGGTCTAGCTCATAGTTCCGGGTAGAAGTACTCTTTGCTCAGGATGTTTTACGTAGCTTAACCCAGGTAGAACCGTTTTGCCTAGGGGGATCCAGCTCATAGTTCCGGGTAGAAGTACTCTTCGCTCAAGTTGTTTCACGTAGCTTAACTCAAGTAGAACCGTTTCGCCTAGGGGGATCCAGCTCATAGTTCCGGGTAGAAGTACTCTTCACCCAGGGTTTTTTACGTATCTTAACTCAGGTAGAACCTTTTCGCCCAAGGGGATCCAGTTCATTGTTCCGGGTAGAAGTACTCTTCGCTCAGGATGCTTTTCGTAGCTTAACCCAGGTAGAACCTTTTCGCCTAGGGGGATCCAGCTCATAGTTCCGGGTAGAAGTACTCTTCGCTCAAGTTGTTTTACGTAGCTTAATCGAGGAAGAACTTTTTCGCCTAGGGGGATCCAGCTCATAGTTTGGGGTAGAAGTACTCTTCGCTCAGGTTGTTTTGCGTAGCTTAACCCAGGTAGAACCTTTTTGCCTATCAGGATCCAACTCATACTTCCGGGTAGAAGTACTCTTCGCTCAGGTTATTTCACGTAGCTTAACTAAGGTAGAACCGTTTCGCCTAGGGGGATCCAACTCATATTTTCGAGTAGAAGTACTATTCGCTCAGGGTTTTTTACGTAGCTTAACTCAGGTAGAACCTTTTTCACCTAGAGAGACTCAACACTTCATCAATAATACAGGTTCCAACCGCTGGTTACCTTCCCTTTTAGTAATACAGGGTTCCAACCCCTGGTTACATTCCCTTTTCAGTAATGCATGGCTCCAACCCCTGGTTACATTTTCAGTAATACAGGGCACCAATCCCTGGTTATATTTTCTTTTCAGTAATATAGGGCACCAACCCTTGGTTACATTTTCTTTTCAGTAATATAGGGCACCAACCCTTGGTTACATTTCCTTCTCAGTAATACAAGGTTCCAACCCCTGGTTAAGTTCCCTTTTAAGTAATACAAGGTTCCAATCCCTGGTTACATTCTCTTTTCAGTAATACAGGGCACCGACCCCTGGTTACATTTTCCTTTCAGTAATACAGGGCGCCAACCCCTGGTTACATTTTCTTTTCAGTAATACAGGACGCCAACCCTTGGTTAGATTTTCTTTTCAGTAATATATGGCGCCAACCCCTGGTTACGTTCCCTTTTCAATAATACAGGGTTCCAACCCCTAATTACGTTTCCTTTTCAGTAATATAAGGTACGACCCCTGGTTACGTTCCCTTTTCAGTAATATATAGCACCAACCACTGGTTACATTTATTTTTCAGTAATACAGGGTGCCAACCCCTGGTTACATTTCTTTTCAGTAATAAATGGTATCAACCCCTGGTTACATTCCTTCTCAGTAATCTGGGGTGCCAACCTCTGGTTACATTTCTTTTTAGTAATATAGGGTACACCACTCCCTAGTTGATTTGAGCTTAAATGCAGGGTACATCACTCCGTAATATCTTTGTTAATATAAGGTACACCATTCCCTAGTCGCATTTTCCCAACATAAGGCACACCAATCCTTAGTTGAGATGTCATTTTGACAAGAAGGGTACACTATTCCAAAAAAAAAATCATTATCATGTTTTCCCATGGTACACCATTCCCGACACTTTAGTGCTTTTAATAAAGAAGTAGTTTAAAATTTTGTTACAATAACTCACAAAATTTTCCTAGTGAAAACTGAGGCAAAATTTTTTTTGCTCGTTTGTTTGTTTTGGTGTCTGAGCAGGTTTTACCTCGAGGCACAGAGTTCGAGATGACTAAAAGAAGAATTCTCAATCCAGAATAAAGAAAATAAAATAAAAAGAAGTGAATCTAAAATGCAGAAGTGGATGAAAAGATGTGGATTGCTTAAGACATGACTGAAGTTACGGGTTTTATATTTCCCGTTTTGATCAGAAAAAGCCGTAGAAGAATGAACTAGCACCTGCATCTAGCAAGCATCAAGGTTCAGATCAGAGTCTGCGTGAATAACCAATCAAGACTCAAGTTCAAGTTTTAGAATACTTATAGATATGAATCTTGTAACTCATAGTTGATAGGCTCGTTTAGTTTCTTTTGATTTTGATGTAATAATAGGACTACAGACCGGAGCCTCGACGGAACCTCACTTGACTCTCCAACTCAGCATTCCATCATTTTCTTTGAACTACACGCGGCCTGATTCCCATATAACCCGGGATATGTAGGTTGTACAAAATCAGGACCTGGTTGCACTCTTTTCTTTTCTCTATATTTCTTCCCATTTGAATAAAGATATGTTCAAAAATTAGTCACATGGCTCACCTTGTCTTTGCTTGAAAACTCTCCATATTTCCAAGCAAAGAGAGGCATGCTGTGAGCACCTAATTTTTGACCATATTTAAATTTTTGCCACCTTCTACTATATAAATATTTTTAGGGGTTTAATCTACAATTTTAAGCTTTGTTACACTTTTTTTTATAGGGTGAAAATAATTTAAAAGGTCAATTACTACTATTAATATTATTTTTATATTTACTTTAAAATAAAAATAAAATAATTGTTTTTTAAATTTCGGGTGTACTATAAAAAAAATAGAAAAGGAAAAGTAGGAAATTAAAAAATAAAAGTAAAAGAAAGAGAAAAAATAAAAAATAAAAGTAAAGGAATATGGGAAATAAAAAAATGAAAAGTAAAACAAAGTAGAAAATAAAAAAATAAAAGTAAAGGTAGGTGGAAATTAAAAAAAAGGTAAAAGAAAGTAATTTTTTTTTTTAAAAAAGTAGAAGAAAGTGGAAATTAAAAAAAAAGAAGTAAAAGAAAGTGTAAATTTAAAAAAAGAAAAGTAAATAAAGTGAAAAATAAAAAAAGTAAAGGAAGGTGGGGTATGTTTTTTTTTTAAAAAGAAGGAAAACGAAAAGTGAGAGTTTTTTATTAAAACAAACCAGTAAAAAATAAAAACAAAACTGAAAAATTTTAAAAATTCTTCTATAAATAGAAGAGAAAAATGGGAGGAGGGGAAAAAAAGAGAGAGGAGAGAATTGAGAGAACTAGTTTTTCTTCTTTTACGCTAAGAGAATTTCTACTAGTGTCATTCTTTTTTCGTCTTTCTTTTGAAAAAATCCATCAATTCATCACCCAAACCCCAACAAAAATATTTCAAAACATCATTTTTTTACATGCCAAACAGTGGAGTCAATAGTCGAGATCGAGGATTCCGTTGGAGCTCCGTTCACTAACTTTGATGTTCTTCTTCGCTTATGCTTGTTCGGCCTTCGTTTAAGTTATTGTACCTGTTCTTGGAGACTGATTTAATTGAAAATTTTGCATTAAAAGTTTATTCTTTCATTTGTTTTTTAATCTTATTTCATGTGATTTTATTTATTTGCCTTTAAACTTTATAAATAATACTGTAAATTAGTCCTTAAATGCTATTTGCTTAATCATGTTTCTAGAATTATGGTATTCAAACTTGCTTTAAAGTTGGAAAGATTTGGACCCTAATAAGTTTGGGCTTCAATTGTTGGGATGGAGGGTATTGGTGTGAGCACCTAATTTTTTACCGTGCTTGAATATTTTCCGCTCCCATCTTCCCACGCGTGTCCCTACTCTACTCTCCATTGTCCCACATGCTTTGTCCCCCATGCTTGTCCCCCACACACAACTCCCCACATATCTCCATTTTCTTTCTTCACGTGAAGGGGAAAAAAGATGACAAGATATACCATCTTCTTCCCTCTATTAATTCCAGCAAGAGAGACATCTGCAAAGGAGGAAAAAAGAAAAAAAAAGGAGAAGGAGAAAAACCTAACGGCCTTCCCCGAATTCCGCTTCTCTCCAAAAATAAAAACCCTTATACCCCAAAACCTGGTTGGACAACTTCGGACTGATTCTCTCTTTTCCAACAGAGAAAACATCTGAGCATCGCCTCCACCTCTCGTTGATTCTCACAAAAGGGTCTGACCCCTATCTCCCATCACACTCGCCTCTCACCCATCGACACCAACACACACACGGTAACATATAGTAGAGATTGCTGGGCTCCATTTTCAAGTTTTGTAAGCTCCATTTTGGGCGAATTTTGTTGGTTTCGATGCTGTCGAGGTAATTTCCCCCCGACGTTATGTTTCTAGTCCATTTTGATGTCATAAAGCTATAAGAATGTCATGTTGTGAACTTGAATCAAAGACTGTTGAATATATGTGGCTGAAATGTGATTTGTATAACACTCTGTTTTGAATTTAATAAGATTTAATCATTTTGTCCCATATGCTTCGTATGTATATATCATATCTCTGTTTAAGCACGTTAAGAGTGAAAATATCATTAAGTTTAACTGTTATTGGTGTCCTTAACACTGAGAAAATGAAGGTTGGCCTCACTGCTCATTTCGATGAGCTTAATGCTTTGTCCTTTGTTTTTTTTTTTTGTTAACTACTGTGAGCATGCCTTTGTAATGTGATGATTGTGTTTGTTTTCTTTCCATTTTCGTTTTGGTTTGATGACATAAACTAGTGGAGCTCATATTTTGATAAAGAACTAAGACTTTGTGCACCCTCTCGATTCTTGAGATCAGTACTAACACTTTTGGGCTTTATTGCTTTTAATATTATAATAACTAATTATCATATATTTTCTCCTGATGAGTTGGGGACATTAAGAAGCATTTCTTATTGGCTAAAGTAATATATTTTGTTACTTGTCTCCAGTAATATTGTTATTTTGGGGTATTCACTCAAAAGTGACTAACTTTATCAGGTTGGGTACTCCAAAAATTAGTTCTTGTTATTGAAGACGGTTTTCACAATAATATCTTGTCCATAATCCATGGCCTCACGCTCATCTCAAATTTTAGGAAATAAACATCTTATAAATATCATAGTTTTGCGTTAGGAGCGATTAATAATAAAATATCATGGCTATGAGTACGGTTCCCGTGACATAGTCACGATATGTAAATTTCAGTTCAGGTGTGTATTTCATGCGACACGACCACAATTTCAAACAATAATAAAAATAAATATATTGTAGATCATGGGTACGGTTCTCGTGATGCGGTTCACAATATGTACAAAAATAAACGAGTGCGCGACATCGCGACTTGTTCAAACAAATTCCATAAATATTAAAAGCGGATAGATAAAACATGAAAATCAATAAATCACAGTTTATCCAGAATTAATTTAAGCCAAGTTGTAGTCAATAAAGCGACCGTGCTAGAACCACGGAAATCGGGAAATGCCTTACACCTTCTCTCCGGTCAACAGAATTCCTTATCCGGACTTTGTTTTTGCAGACCAATAATAAAAGAGTCAAACCTTCTATTGAATAGGGATTCAAACAAAAGGTGACTTGGAATACCCAAAAAATCAATTTCAAGTGGCGACTCTGTAAATAAAATAATACCTATTCAAGTTTGTCACTTTAATTGGAGAAACTCTTTAACCCACTATCCACAATCCATAACACACATTTTATCATTTTGGGGGTAGAAAAGAGGTGTGACAATTGGTATATGATGGTTTATTTATTCAAATATCTAAAATCATACACTTCTTCCACAAGTAATTTAATAATTCATGACCTTACAATAATCTCAAAGTTTAGGAAGAATAATGAACACCGTTAGAGTATTTTAGGCGCACTTTTAATTAGTTTATCGCGATTATGTATACGTTCGCGCGACATAATTGTGATTTCCAAAATTAAAACCGAAGTATATGTTCGCGTAACTTAGGTCAAAACAATCTTAATATAATAAAATAATATTAATTGTGTATACGTACGCGTGACATGATTTTGGCACAATAAATAAAGTAAATTTACACACATGTGATCCGTTTCAAAGATAAATCCATAACGCTATACTTAAAAGCGGTAAAAGGTCCAATACACGTAGGTTCTAAAATACGTAATTGAACAAATAATATAAGCCAAATATAGACAATAAAGCGACCGTGCTAGAACCACGGGACTCGGAGACTGCCTTACATCTTCTCCCCGGTCAACAGAATTCCTTACCTGGACTTTGTTTTCGCAGACCGATAAAAATAGAGTCAAACCTTCCTTTGACTAAGGATTCAAATAAAAGGTGACTTGGAACACCGAAAAATCAATTCCAAGTAGTGACTCTGTAAATAAAATAATCCCTTCTCAAATTTGTCACTTTAATTAGAAAAATTCTTTTAACCCGCAATAATTCACATACATATTTTTTTGAGATAAAAAGGGATGTGACACGTACTTTCTTTTCAAAAATCAAAGATCATATAAAAATAATACTTACAGTTATATAGATGTTCTCCTACTTGTATCTTGAACCCATTATGCTTTTTAGGATGACGAGAGATACTGGGAGAAACTTTTAAACTCATACATTTGTCCGTACAAATATAATATACTTTTATACTTAAATAATATAGTCTAGCGATCAATGAAGTTGGAAATGAAATCATAAGGGATTAACGTTCAAATTTTAGCAAAAAAAAATATTAAGTAATTTTTTTTTATGTATAGATAAAATATTTGAAATTCGCGCAAGTTAAATAGACATTATGTACTAGTAGTACTTACTTTTAGTTCTTAGAAATAGTGTACTTTCTATAATTGCAACTATTTTCACGGACCTCCGAGTTGAGAAGAATTCTCCTTGAAAGACTTGGTCCATTATATTAAAACTTTTTTTCTCAAAGGTTCATCATACTGATGGTGGAGTTAAGCATGACTCTCACCTGTATATACCAAAAATAATAACTACACGGAGGAGGACATAAACCCTTATCTCATAAATATAGTGTAGATTGGTATGCACCAATCTAGTATAGAGATGTTCAAAATAGAACAATCTGGGAATGGAACACTCTTCCTTATAGTTTGATACTAAATGTAAATAGGTACATATGACCTCACCTATTGATCTATTATATAATAGCATCATTGATAGTGAAGTGATTTCTTCTTGGCCTGAATCTGAAATTTGGAATGCCCTCTTGTTCTAACTTCAAAGTAGCTCTAACCTTATTGGGAAGAGAAACAACTTCTGTGAAGATAGCTTGCGTGATGGTGTTCTCATCCATATTTGCTAGCTGATCAGCAATGACATTTTCTTCTCTGAAAATATGAACAAAGGTAAACTCTCCATTTTTTGCTATATCCCAAATTTGTTCAACCAAATGAAAGACTTGCTATGATGGTTTCATCTTCTTGTTGATCATATTGACAATTACTAATGAGTCCGATTCCACTATCACTTTTAAATGACCACTAGTACAACATAAATTTTATCCCTTGCAAGACTGCCTTAGCTTCAGCTATGTTATTACTACCCAGGCCATAGAAGTCAGCAAATACAATCACTAGATTACCAAGGTGTTCTATAAGGACACCACCCCCTCCTGCTGCCCTAGGATTCCCTTTACTACACCCATCGATATTCAACTTCATCCAACCTCTCTCAGGTTTCTCCCACTTTACTGACCTAGAAAGAATTGTTTGTTGAGCCCTCTCAATACTCTTGCATTTATCAAACCATAGCTTAGGAAGTCGGAGACTAGGAGTACTAAGAATCATAGTACACTAGTTAGTCACCTGTGGAATAACATGCCAGCCAGACATATACTTATTTTCAAATTTAGCTGCACATCTATCCTTCCATAACTCTCAACATATCAATGAAGGTAAACATTGGAATTGCAGAGATTGAACCTCATATTTAGCCTTGCTTAACCACCATCTCATGACAATTTGTCTTAGTTACCCAAGTGTAACGCTAATACCACAAGCTTTGCCGAAATAAGTCCATACCTGTTTAGCAATTTGACTACAACTAAATAAGTGTGTGATGGTTTTTTCCTCATTGTTATTACATCAACTACACTTAGAAGGAAACATATAACCATACTTCTTTACTGCATCATCTGCTGGGATCCTTGATTGCAATAATCTCATCATAAAAAATGAGATCTTAAATGGAATGTTCTTATGCCAAATCTTTTTACTAGTAAGAGTCTCATCCTTCCTCTTCTTATTTGCATGCCACACAGATTTGCAAGTGAAACATCCATTATATTAACTTCAATGTGAAATATCGATTGCAATAAACAAGACCAAGAACAACCCAATATTCTCACAATATGGGATCCAGAGATAATAATGTATGTGCAACTTTACCCTTATCTCGTAGAGGTACAAATGTTGTTTTCGATAGAGCCGCGGGCTTAAGAAAAAAAGTAGGGAAGAAATCGTGTTGAAAATTATAAAATAATATTTTTTGTCAAACATTAAAAGATTTTATTTAGCCAAGTAATATATGTACAATCACTAGTTCTTTTTGGACTATAAGAACTAGGCCTCCTATTTTCATATTCTACCTATTACATAGATAGAACTAAACTCTATAGCTATCTGCTGCGAAAAGCAAGGAAAATTATCTAAGCTATTCAATATCCTGCTCCATCTATTGTGTCACTGCCCTCTAATGTGCAGTTGGAGTACAATATCCCTGATAATATTTTTGGTGTTCTGTTTCTGTCCTTGAAATCTTCGAGCATTGCATTCCCTCCATATGTGATAGATTGTTGTAGCAAAGAGCAACCCAACACTTCTGCTCGCACTCTATTGTTGTGTACCTTTCTTGAGATCCATCTAACCTCCTTTGTCCACGTTCCCAATTGCAAATAATAAAATTGTTTGCAATCAATTTATTTAAAAAATTACAATAGGATCCCTTATTTTCAATTTCAATTTGACATTGAAATTTAAAGTTATAAAAGTTCAATTTAAAAATATTTTGACACTCATGAAATTTCAACTTCAAAGCGAACCACATATTTAAACACAATCCTTTTCTTATTTTTTTTTAATAATAAAATTTTAACCAAATATTGTTGAAACTCCATACCACGAGACTATTGAGTTCCATATTTAATCCGCTTTTTTTAACACGCGCTACAACTTTGCACCTCTTTGAAAGTGTTATGAACTCAACAGAACGATACCTTGATTAAATTTTTAAATAAACTGATTATAATAGAACTAACAAAATAGTAACAGACCTCGTGTCTTGTTCTCGGGCCCATAGCTCTTCTCAGATATTAGGTTGGAGCTGATTCATAACAGACACATAAAACGTAAAGCAAAGCAATAGAACCTCAGAAAGCAGGGGATTGGAGGAGAGAAGGACGGTGACGTTTCATCAACAAACAAACGTTGCATTCTTCTGCCTTTCCCCTTCACCCTAAAGAAGTAGTTAAAACTGAAATTGACATTGGAAATTGGAAGGAAAATGGTGGACTTGGGCAGGGTACAAAAGGAGCAACAAGAATGTAATAAAGTTGTTCAGGTTTCTGGAACTGGAATAATAGTAAGTCCTAAAGGCGACAGTCTCACTCACTTGATTGGTACAATTCCTGGTCCTTCTGATACTCCTTATGAAGGCGGCACTTTCAAGATCGATATCACTCTTCCTGGTAAAAACGCCTATATTTTTTTACTTCCAATATTTGCATAACCAAAGAGATTAAAAAGATTTGAATTTTGAACTTGGGTTTTATGTGTTTTCAGTGGTTTAGGGTTGTGAATTTCGTTGACCAAGAATTTTTTAATTTAACATTTTTTATGCACGTTGTTTTAAGAATGTCAAAGATTCTGCCTATTTGACAAATGCTGAGGCCTGAAATATTTTATGTTAATATTAATTTTATGTGATGATTATTGTTACCTCATGATGATTTACTAGCTTCCTTGCGTTGTTGCTCAGGAAGGCAATATGCATTTTGAATTCTACTTAGGCATGGAGTTTTACTTTGTGTGGAATGTAGCATATTTAGCTTATGACAATGAATCATATTAACTACTCCTATGTTTTTGTAGATGGCTATCCATTTAAGCCTCCAAAAATGGAATTTGCAACAAAAGTGTGGTATGTAAAAGAAATGTGCTCTACTATCTGTCAATTATTTTATTTCCTTTATTTTGGGAATAGAAGTATAGCGTGTACAACGTTTTTGTGTCTTTACCTGTTCATTTGGGGTGTCATAGGAAGAATATACAAACTGCTGATTAACTGAATTGCGCCATTTTCAGTTACTCTTACTTCAAACTTTGGGTCCTCCACTAGAGAAAGGGTGGGGGTGGGGGGGTTAGGGGGTAGCAATTGTATGTATCTTTCAGGTATTATTGGCTTTCCTCCTACTTCTCCAAACTGTTTTGCATGACTGATACATGATAGAAGGATTTCAGAACAATAATGTTTCATCTTCTACTAGAACGGAAGTTTGCGTCCTTTCCTTCACTATTCGAACTGAATAGTATGTAGGATAAGGCGGAATTCCTAATTGAAGTTCTAAAGCTTTAGTGCGTCAATGTGCACAAAGCATCACTGCAGTCTCCTAGCTTAAACTGCACTAAAATACACGTCCTGTGAATTCTGGCATATATATTATATTTTCTTCAACAGAAGCCAAATTGCTGTCACTGAATTATCAGTTTTCCCATACCTTTTAGAACACGATCAATCTTAACCTGGATATGCTACATTGGCAACACGCTTGGTTTATAGGTTTTGCTTCTTTCCATAGGACTTAATTGTGCCACGTAAATATGTTTTAATGTCATTGGAGTTTGTCCCATTGTACTATCGTTTAATCCTTAGAACAAAAATGTATTTTAAGGCGCCGTCCAATCTTTAGCATCTACAGAGGTAATAAATGCCAGTATACCTTAATCTTCATCTCTTATTTTTTCTGCATATTCCCTGTTTTTGTTTCGTGCATCTGCAATTTAGAGTAATGCCAATGTCATCTAATCTGTCATGAAAGCTCTTCTAATTTTCTCGCTCTATCACAGACGTTGAATAACACCGAGCTCGTCGGGGACATTTGTGACTAAACTTAAGAAATTCTTTCTTTTCACACCAACCGATCGACCTACCATTTCTACGACAGAACTGATAGGCACCAATCGCGAATTTAATCTCTGGTCAGTTTCTCTCCAGCATCTAGATGCCAACCGATTAGATGAATAAAGCTTCCATGAACTCAGATCACATCACAAAAAATTACATGAAGCAGGAATCTCCAGTTTAGACAAATTGTAACTAATTTGATGGCTAATATTATTAATACCTCCGAAAGCAGTCAAACTTGGATCCTTAACTGCTATAACATTCAACCTGGAGTATATCCATCAAAGTGAGTCAGCCAGATTGGGGAACCCAACTTATCATTCTTATACCTTAATACTTACGAATCTACTTAACAGAAATTCAGCTTTCTTTGAAAGAAGAAGCTCTCAAGATAGGTGCTCCAAATTCATTATGATCTGATATCATGAGATTCCATGCACATCTGACTGGAAAACATTGATTAGGGTGAATGAGCTGGGTTTAAGAGATGGTGTTGTCACCAAGGACGGCAGTGCGGACATGATCTTCTTGAACAATAAATAGCGAGTCAAATCGTTGAAAAATGAAACTTTTTGGTACCCGCTAAAAGTTCAGGAAATTCAAACGTTTGACCCTCCACATAATCTTATGTGCATACCGTTGTACTTGAAAGAAAAGGTTGTCGGATGTTAAGAAGTGCATTATCTGCTGCTTCCCAGTTAAACTTTATGATTCAAATGATTTCTGTGTGTTTATTTCCCTTTGAAGGCATCCCAACATTATTAGTCAAAGTTGCGCGATATGCCTAGATATCCTGAAAGACCAGTGGAGCCCTGCACTCACTCTCAAGACAGCTCTCCTTTCTACAGGTGATTTGCTGGTCTTTGGTCTTATTGTCTCTCTCTCTCTCTCCACGTCTTTTTTCCCCAATGATCATTCTATTTCTCTTTATTGCAGTATCTTAGAGACTATCAGACCTTTTTTGGCACAGCTCGTTACTGGACTGAGACTTTTGCAAAAATATTTTCATACTTGGTGCTGAGGAGAAAGTGTGCAATTTGTTAAAGCTTTATTTTTCTTTTTACATTTTTATCCAGCTAGTAAATAGGACAACTTTTAACAAGTTTTGTTTGATCTTGCATATTTGCTGGTCACCTACTGTGATCAAATTGACTACTGAATGATTAGAATTCAAAGCACAGATTCAAAGACTTGTGGAAATGGGATTTGACGAAGGTCAAGTGAGGAGTACACTGGAAGCAACAGGTTGGGATGAAAACATGATACCTGAAAAGCTATGCTCTGGCTGGAACCTTCTCTACTGAAACTCAATTTTTTGAATATAGAAGACTTTATGCTGCCATGAGAAAGATGAAATACAAAAGGCATGACTTGATTGGCCAATTTTTTTTTCCTTTTCTATGATTCTTGGTTAACTCTTCATCTCTGCTTGTGACTTTTCTGATGTGATTTTATCAGTATCAAGCAAAATGCATCTGAACCTGCAGAAGTGGAATTGTTCATAGTAAATGTGCTTTTAAGAATTCAACATAACCTTTTCTTTTTGTGTATTTTAATTCTTTTAAGATAATTTTCAACAAACCAACCTTTTGATGATAATATTTTACTTCATATGAATCTTTAGGCCTGAAATCTCCTTGTTCCCCCACAGGGAGAGAAAATTTACATTATTTTAAGGATATAGCCACTACAGATTATTTTTTCCTGGGGATTTCTTGAACTTTGACGTATACAGAGGTGCAAACTGACTGGAGGACTATAGTCAGCCTATGGTGCGTATTGACGAATTAAAGTTATCTTGCACATTAGTGAATACTCTTTGTAGCAGTTCTCTCTTTTCTCTATTCCAATTTCAGTAGTAGGCAAGAACAGATGTATGTATGAGCAAACTAACTGAAGTACTATTTCCTGGATATGATGCTGAGTGGCATTTGTGCATAATATTGGATTGCCGAAATCTTTAAAATTCTAAGTTACAAGTTTGAAGGTTGGAAAAGTTTTTGTACCAAAGGGCTGTAACTCTGGAAATCAAATTTTACAGTTCTTTAAATCTGACAATATGAGGGATACAAATCTCTTGTATTTGGTTGCCCATGATCTACATATCTAGACAAGCTTCTAAATAATGCTATTACTTGTTGTGCAGCCAAGGGAAAAATAATGAGACTTCGAGATTGGAGAGCTAGCAAATGGCGTTGTAGTGTATTCATTTGCTTGGTGTAAACACCTGGTGCGGGTAAGTTGTTACCTTTATCATCTCAGTAAATCAGAATTATGGCAAGTGCCCTCATTCTTAGGAATATGGATCTTATGTCACCACACCACCGCATCTCAAAAATAATCTCGCAAAGATGGCATTGTTAAATAACACTATTGGAGATGAAGCTAGGCGAGCTCCTCGTCGCGCAAGCACAAAGATTGTGACCATGTATTGAACTTCAACTCTATTTCACTCAAATGTGTAATTCAGCTGACTGGAATTCCAGATAATATTGACAGCCATGACCAACATGCCTTCTCCATCAACATGGCCAAAGGGTATAGTTATATTTACTGTCTCATGTGTATTCTTAAAAACCACCTAGGATAAAAGAAAGCACTAACTTTGTTTATGCAACTTTGGGCTGACAAATACCAAATCTACTCATCATTTATTGAAACCATAGGAAAAGAGTATGTCAAGACCTAAAATGTGTTCCATCTGGCCGTTTCAAGGATAACACCCTAACTAAGGCCTAAAGTTCTTATAGTCTCAGGTATCTTTTTGTGGTGAGGGTAGGTCCATCTGAGGATTTCCAAATGAATTGTGGGTTCTATACAGGTGGGATGTCGTTTTATTTATGATCTACATATAGCTTGCAAATTTATACTATACTGTTTTATTCTTTTAATCATTTAAAATAAGGAAATTATATATTATGGAGAAAAAATTTACAAATTTCGGGCTGAAATTTTGTACAATTTTCAATCAGTGTATGGTAAATTCCTCATTCTTCTTATAAATATACACCTCAATTACGTATACAAACCTCGATATATCATTATCACAATCCTAAGCATCTCAGAGAAAATCTTACAAAAGCAATGACTTTGTCTAATGATATTGGAGAAAAAGGTAGAGAAGTACTCGCTGCTCAGGCACACACATGGAACCATACGTAGAGAAGTACTCGCTGCTCAGGCACACACATGGAACCATACATTCAACTACATCAACTCCATGTCACTCAAATGTGCAATTCAACTTGGAATTCCAGATATCATCCACCGTCATGGCCGAGCCATGACACTCTTCCAATTGGTGGATGCCCTCCCAATCAACAAGTCTAAAGGTCAGGATTGAATTTATCGTCTCATGCGTATTTTAACTCATGCAGGTTTCTTTATTCAGACCAAGATTAACGAAGAAGAAGGGATTATTTACTTACTCCGACTTCGTATCTCCTCCTCAAAGATGAGCCTATGAACATGATCCCTTTTATACAACAAATGCTTGATCCAACTTTCATGGATCCGTGGGATCGGCTGAGCAAATGGTTTCAGAATGACGATTCTACCCCATTCGCTACTACTCATGGGATATCGTTGTTTGAATGTCGGGAAAGAACCCGGGCTTAACCATCTGATTAACGAAGCCATTGCTAGTGATGCCCGATTGATTATACGTGTGGTGATCAGAGGCGGACCTACGTTGCCGGTTGAGGGGTCACGGGACCCCTTTAGCATCGGCGAAAACCCTATATATATATATATATATATATATATATATATATATATATATATACCCCTTAAATATTTTACTTTGCCCCCAAGCACAAAAAGGCTTACCGGAGAAGTGGTTGCTTTGGTCGCTTAAATTCCCTCAGCTGGAAGACGTAGCGAAACCCTCTTCAGCTTTTTCTCCTTTTTATTTTAGTTCTTTGAATACAATATAATTTATAGCATTCCCTCCGTTCCAGTTTATGTGAACATATTTCCTTTTTGGTCTGTTCCAAATAGAATGACCCATTTTTAAATTTGGAAATAATTTAACTTAAACTTCCAATTCTATCCTTAATGAGAAGCTTTTATATCCACACAAATACTCTGGACCCCTTTTTGACTTGTTTAGAATCACAAATTTCAAAAGTCTTCATTTTTTCTTAAACTCCATGCTCAATCAAACAGGTTCATATAAATTGGAACGAAGGGAGTACTTTAATAGCAAATTGCTTTACTTTTTACTTTTATCTTCTTCTTTTTTGAATTCAATTATCGTTTAGTACTAATACATAATAGTCAGCTTAATTAATTTTATTCTTTTCCAAATTCCTCCCTTAAAATTAAAAGACTCAATTTGCAACTTGTCGCTCCACAAATAAAAAAAATACAAATCCTTCTACAACAACCTTCTTCAACAATCACTTTTGTTAGAACATGAGCAGCGGAAGCAAACATACAATCCAGGTATCACAAACATGTAAACTAGACAATGATATAATTACGGAGATTAGAAGCACTAACCTCTCAAAAACGTTGCACAGGTCCTCCACAGAGCAAGAATCCATGGCTATAGTCTTCTGCTATGCTCTTTGTAAGACCTAAATTATTTGTGTGAGCAAATAATACAACTCTGAATAGTGAGTTATTAGGTGAAACTAGTCTCCCTTATGTAGACCCGAAATTAAGCCAAAAAGGGGCTCAAAAGTGCTAGCAGAATCCTACTCTAACTCATAAAGATAACTTTTCTCCCAAGTCACCTTTTACCTAAGTCTGTCCAGGTTTTAACTAGGTATAGCAGGGACCACAGAAACAATAAAGAGGCTACCAATAAATATTATTAATTTGAAATTCGGATGAATTAAATCCACTATAATTAATCGCAGTTTATTCCATTAAAAATTTGCAATTGAACTCCTCAATATGAATTTCGAAATTCATTAATACTTATTTTAACTCCCCATGCTAAAATTACAAATACCAGTTAACTAAACTAAATCACTGATAATTTAATTTAATCAACTAATTAAATCCTTTACAATTCCGCTTAAACCATTTCATGTGACGGATACAAAATTCACCGGCCGAGTTTTCATATGAAAACATATAAGCTTACATAAAGGGGTATCATTAAACTCCAAACCAAGTCACAGATTCTCTCAACTAATCATTATTTCACAAAACTAATCATTATTTCACAAATGCTATTCGTTATTGTCCAATCTATTAGGCATGCACTAACTCTGAATAGAGTTGTACTTTTTGATAAATCAAAACAATAAATAAATCACATTGATCATAATAACTATATCAAGATTAGGAGTATAAGCTCATTTAATGAATCAGAGAAAATATTTTATATATATTCAGTACAAAAATATCTTTTCTCTACTTGGTCCGTTCAATAAACATTAAGTATACTAGCACAAGAAGTTGGAGTAAAATCACTCCCATAATCAAGATAAATTATACTTTAATCTTGTGCTACAATCATCAAGATATTTTGCCCAATAATATCTTCGATTGTGATCATAGTTTATTAATTATGAGAAGCGACAATTTAATCTTCTGTGCATGAGCTAAGACTACATACACTGAATTGTCTACTACATAACTAAAGGATATATATGTAACAACTGATCTATTTAAAATAATACTTTATATTGAATAAATCAAATAAACAATTGTTCCATAAAGAGTAAAACACAATACTATAACTAAATAGCATGGTTAATAGTATATCTAAACAACTTTGACTTTGACTCGACAATGACAACTAAAAGTTTTAGACTCTTCTTCAGTTCTTTGACTATTACCATACCCTTAATCTTGATTTCTTTAGTAAGTTTTTGATAATTTAAAGTTTGAATGCCCTTTTGATCACTAACCCCTTTTTTAATTATTAAAAGATTAAAAATTTCAAAGTGTGAAACATGGTTAATCAAACACCTTCCCTTCACATAGCACCCATTTTGCGAAGAAATCTGTCTCTCTGTTTGGTATTTTCTTTTTCTTTAGAACTTCTTTTTGTTTATATTTAGATGATAAGTCATCATAATCATTAAGTTTTCAAAGAGTCGCACGCCGAATTTTATCTCTAGTAATTGGCATATACTGGTGCCCCCGTCGTGCTCAAATCCTGGGTCCGCCTCTGGTGGTGATTAAACATTGTAAGGGAATTGTTGAAGGATTGAAATCATTGGTGGACGTTGGAGGCGGCACTGGAACCGTAGCTAAAGCTATTGCCAATGCAGCCCCGGTGTACGAAGCATCTCGCGTTTGTGCAGGGTACGGGGAAGGGCCGCACCCAAGGGGGTGTGATGTAGCTATTGCCAATGCATTTTCAGATATAAGATGCACTGTCTTCGAACTGTCGCATGTAATTTAAGGACTTGAAGGGAGCAACAACCTGAGCTATGTAGGAGGAGACATGTTTAAGTCCAGTACTCCTTCTGTTGATGCTATTTTACTGTATACGGTCGAAACTGATTTCGACATTCGTACGATTGGTCGAGATGGGAACACAATGGACCGAAGAGAGTGTTCATAATATCGAGATGGGATCTGAAGAAACAAACGAGCTTCGAGTTTCATGGACAGGTCAAATACCGAGCTCAAAGTCATTATCGAGTTCGAGTCCAAATCAAACTATGATGAGAAGCTATGGAATCAAGATTAAAGGGCCAGAGGCCAACCAACACCGACCTTGAGTCAGTACTGGTCCCCAAGTCAATATCGAGCTCTAACCCTGGAAACCGACCGATACCGAGTCCGATCATGATCGAGCCAAGAGACAATAGCCGTTACAACCGCACTAAGAGAGGGAATCTCGGCGGAAACTAGGGAAAAACTGATTTATCATGGGCTCTCTACTATCTATTTTTAATTATATCCAAAATAGGATCCCTCCACTATAAGAGGGATGGCCATTATTCTTGTAAGCGGGATCAAGTCATTCATAAAATGTAACAAAAATACTGTTGATACATCCCTATATTGGAAGATTATCCCTTTGAGTTTCATACATCATTTTATTTTGCTTGTTCATAAATCATCTCTTTTCAACTTTGCTTATTTTTTATACTTTACAGTTAATATTTAATATTTCTACTTCTCTTTACGATTCATGTCAAGTTATACTACATACCCTTAGAACTATGTACAAATTCAATTCATCCGTTTTTCGGGTAAACAGTTTGGCGCCCACCGTAGGGCTAAGGATAACAGTGGTTATTTGACACAAAATCTGCAAAACACACCATTTTACAATTGTTGTTGAAAGTGTTTGATTTCGGATTAGCAACAACGAACTCTCAATTAATGGCCTTACCTGTCGACAATGAAGCGACCTTCAAGGTGAGAACAACAACTTAACGCCCAGGGCCGAAAGGCCGCTTGTTGATGCCGTTGGGGCCCGAGTCGAAGTACCATTAGACGTTAATTCGCATGTGGCTATTGAGGCAAACCAACGTTCTGAACCTGAAAATAGCATTCATGGTAGTACTCGATCTGCAGCTCGAGACACCCATAACGTTGAGGAAAACAAAATCAGCTTGCGTATGATTTTCGAAACGTTGAAAGTTCAACAGGTAGCGATAGCTCAGTTGCAGAGTCAAACCCAGGTACCGAGCAGACCGGAGCCCAGTTCACCCCGAAAAATCACCCACAGAACTGAGCCAGCTATAGTAAGGTCAAATGAGCAAGAATCAGGGACTAATCCCGAAATTGCTAAGATACTCGAGGAACTCACAAAACGGATCGAAGCAAACGATAAAAAAGTGAAAACATATAACTCAAGGGTCGATCAGATCGTGGGGGCACCACCAGTGTTGAAAGGGTTGGATTCCAAAAAATTCGTGCAAAAGCATTTTCCTCCGAGTGCAGCTCCAAAATTGATCCCCGAAAAATTTCGCATGCCCGAGATTCCTAAATATAATGGGACGACCGACCCTAACGAACACGCCACCTCTTACACGTGTGCCATAAAGGGTAACGATTTAGAAGATGACGAAATCAAATCTGTGCTGTTGAAAAAATTCGGAGAGAACCTTTCGAATGGAGCAATGATTTGGTATCACAACTTGCCACCAAATTTCATCGACTCATTCGCCATGTTAGCAGATTCTTTTATAAAGGCACACACAGGGGCCATAAAGGTCGCAACGAGGAAATCAGACCTTTTCAAGGTAAGACAAAGAGATAATGAAATGCTGAGGGAGTTCGTGTCCCGATTTCAAATAGAACGCATAGAATTGCCACCGGTCACAGATGATTGGGCCGTTCAAGCTTTCACCAAGGGTTGAACAAGCGGAGTTCGATAGCATCACGTCAGTTGAAATAAAGTTTGATCGAGTATCGGCCGTGACCAGGGCAGATGTGCACAATCGATACTAGTCGAAGATCAGGGTTGAGGACGACCAACTAAGAGCCCTCTCCGGTTCAGTACATCCAAATAGGTCGGTAGTTAAGAACCAGAGGAGCATCGACGGGGAGCAAAGGTCGAACAGAGACCGATATCAACCATATACCGCAGATTGAAGGAACAATGGTTCAAGACGCAATTCCACCCGGAACAATCAAAGAAGTGATCGAGGACAGAGTTCTCAGGGACTTATGAGCAAAAGTGGCTTTGACAAGTATACTGATCCCACAAAGGCACCTCGGTTATCATAATATAACTTTAGCATCGATGCATCGGGCATTGTATCGACAATCGGAAGGATCAAAGATACTAGGTGGCCTAAACCCATACAAACCGATCCTTCCCAAAGAAATCCAAATTTGATGTGCAAGTATCATGGCATGCATGGTCACAAGACCGAGGATTGCAGACAATTAAGGGAGGAGGTAGCCCGTCTATTCAACGAGGGCTACCTTCGAGAGCTCCTCAGCGATCGAGTCAAGAATCATTTCAGAGAAAGAGACGCCAACAGGAAAAATGAACAGGAGGAACCCCAACATGTCATTCATATGATTGTCGGTGGGGTCGACGTTCCACAGGGACCCATGTTCAAACACACTAAGGTATCAACCACTAGGGAAAAACGAACCCGAGATTATGTGCCCGAAGGCACTTTATCATTCAACAACGAAGAAGCAGAAGGCATTTCTCAGCCCCACAACGACGCTCTGGTAATTTCTATCTTATTAAGTAAAGTTCAATTTAAGCGTGTTTTAGTGGATCCAGGTAGTTCGGCGAATATCATCCGATCGAGGGTCGTGGAACAGCTCGGCCTACAAAATCAAATCGTACCCGCAGCTCGGGTTTTAAACGGCTTCAATATGGCCAGTTAAACAACTAAAGGGGAGATTATTCTACCGGTGAACATGGCTGGAACAATTCAAGACACCAAGTTCCACGTAATTGAGGGTGACATGAGATACAATGCCCTGCTCGGAAGGCCTTGGATCCACAATATGAGGGCAGTCCGTTCGACCCTTCACCGAGTAATGAAATTCCCGATGTCGGAAGGTGTAAAAATAGTATACGGGGAACAACATGCTGCAAAGGAAATATTTGCGGTCGATGAGGTAACACCAATATCGACACTGTCAACCTCGGAAAGGTCGAGCATCAAAGGAAAAGAGGAAGTCTAATAGCAATCACAGCCATCAGCCTCAACCGAATCGGGAAAGCAGGAGATAGAAGAAGAAGAAGAGGACTTTCTGACCCCTCGAACTTTTATTGTTCCCGAAGATTCCGATGCCACCAAATCAACGGTCGAAGAGCTGGAACAGGTTATATTGATCGAGTACTGGCCCGAGCAAAAGGTATACCTGGGAACGGGATTAAACCTCGAACTCAGGAAGAGGCTTATTCAATTCTTTATTGATAACATAGATTGTTTTGCTTGGTCCCATTTAGACATGACAGGGATCCCACCGGAGATAACGACGCATCGGCTAAGCCTGGACCCCGGGTTCAAACTGGTGAAGCAAAAGAGGAGACCTCAGTCCGAGATAAAGCACGCAATCATAAAGGATGAGGTAACTAAACTTCTCAAAATAGGGTCCATTTGGGAGGTGAAATACCCCGAATGGTTAGCCAATGCAGTTGTAGTTCCTAAAAAAGGGAACAAACTTAGAATGTGTGTAGATTATAAGGATTTAAACAAGGCATGCCCCAAAGATTCTTTTCCACTGCCTAACATCGATCGCATGATCGATACCACGGCCGGCCATGAGATCCTTACTTTTCTCGATGTCTATTCCGGGTACAATCAAATCCAAATGAACCCGGAGGACCAAGAAAAGACTTCATTTATCACCAAGTATGGAACCTATTGTTATAATGTAATGCCCTTCAGGCTAAAAAATACATGAGCTACTTACCAACGTCTAGTAAATAAAATATTCGAAGAACAAATAGGTAAATCAATGGAAGTTTATATCGACGACATGCTAGTTAAGTCCCTGCGCGCAGAGGACCATTTGATTCATTTGCAGGAAACGTTCGAGATTTTAAGAAAATACAACATGAAGCTCAACCCTGAGAAATGTGCTTTCGGGGTCGGTTCGGGCAAGTTCTTTGGCTTCATGGTATCGAATCGGGGGATCGAAATCAACCCCGATAAAATCAAAGCCATCGAAGACATCACCGTCGTGGATAATGTAAAAGCCGTACAGAAGCTAACCGGACGGATAGCTGCATTAGGCCGATTCATCTCGAGGTCGTCGGATCGAAGCCACCGATTTTTCTCTCTACTAAAAAAGAAGAACGATTTTGCCTGGACCCCGGAATGCCAACATGCATTAGAAGAATTGAAGTGATACCTATCGAGCCCACCACTGCTTCACACTCCGAAGGCAGATGAGAAACTTTACTTGTACTTAGCAGTATCGAAAATAGTGGTAAGTGGTGTCCTAGTTCGAGAAGAGCAATGTACGCAATTTTTTGTTTATTATATAAGTCGAACCATAGGGGAAGCAGAAACTAGGTATCCGCACTTGGAGAAATTGGCACTTGCACTGATAAACGCCTCTTGAAAGTTAAGACCATACTTTTATTGTCACCCCATATGTGTATTAACTACTTACCCACTTCGGAATATTTTGCACAAGCCCGAACTATCTGGCCGATTGGCCAAATGGGCCGTCGAACTCAGTGGGTACGATATCGAATATCAATCCCGGACGGCCATCAAGTCTCAAATTTTAGCAGACTTCATAGCCGATTTCGCGCCAACCCTCGTACTTGAAGTGGAAAAGGAACTCTTGTTAAAATCGAATACATCGTCGAGGGTATGGACCCTCTTCACAGACGGTGCTTCGAATGTGAAGGGGTCCGGGCTGGGCATCGTTTTGAAGCCACCCACGAGTAGCACTATTAGGCAATCTATCAAAACTTCTAGGTTGACTAACAATGAGGCCGAGTACGAGGCCATGATTACAGGTCTCGAACTAGCCAAAAGCTTGGGAGCAGAAGTCATTGAAGCCAAGTGTGACTCTTTACTGATGGTAAACTAAGTAAACAAAACCTTCGAAGTTTGAAAGGATAGAATGCAAAGGTATTTGGACAAACTGCAGGTAACTTTGCACCGTTTCAAAGAATGGACTTTACAGCATGTATTTCGAGAACAAAACAATGAGGCCGATGCACTTGAAAATTTTGGGTCGTCGGTCGAGGAAGACGAGATCAGCTCGGGGACTGTCGTTCAACTCTCGAAATCCGTAATCGAGGAAGGTCATGTCGAGATAAACTCTACAAGCTTAACCTGGGATTGGAGGAATAAATATATTGAATACTTGAAGAACGAAAATTAGGGTTTCTAAAAGTTCTCAAAGAACACCTTGATACAAAGCTGAAAAACAAGACGAGATACGAAATGAAAGGATTCGCTCTGATACCATGTTAGAAATCAGAAATTCGAGCTCGAATCCATGGAGGATTTCGGCGATCGGAACAAATGTGAAACAGAGAGGAGAAGAATGGCGTGTGAGACATGCAGCAGATGGAATAGAAAATATCTGGACTTTTCTCATTAGTTTAAAATGTATGACTGTGCAAGTATTTGTAGAGTGGGCCTAACTAAATCTAAGATTTGGGCTAACTAATTACATATCTAATAAAAGAAACAAAGCAGATAAATAAAATGGCCCAAATACAACTCAACAGTTTTACCTATAGGGCCTAAATTTATTACACGCCTACCTATTCCCCTTTCCCCCTTGATTCAACAGTAAAGGGTTCGATGTAAATGCAAAACTCTTTCTCTCTTTCATTATGCAAGCATTTACCTGTAAAAAGGAAGTTTAATGTACCTATTTTATTTTATCTTTATTTTTTTAAATTGAAAGGAGTTTATTTCTATAATATGCAAAATCACGACATGTATATATTAGTTATTCAAATAATCTTTTATGATAAATATCAATAGTAACCTAATAAAATTACAATAAACATACGTTATATAAAAAACAAATACTATACTAATAGTATAAAATATTTTTATATTATTGTTAATGTATATAACTTAAATCAAAAAATAAAAAATCTCTTAAACTTCAATAACGAATCAACTATGATTCTAGTATTGCTAATACATGAAAGGGTGATGCCTTGCTTATGTTAACTCTTTAAAGAGCGGAAACTTAATAACTTAATAATATATATATATATATTTGCAAAACCCAGTTAATCTATTTATTTTTGAGCAATTTATACTAACTACCTACTCAAGTCAAAATAATTACTCTTTTATACCCATTTTGAAAAAAATTAGAATACATACCTATTCCACCAAAATTAATTACCCGTCCATCTATCTCTACCTAAAAAAAGAGTTGTCATCACGACCTTTTTAGTAGAACTCGTATTCAATGGAAGTGATTAAGCTGAAGCAAAATAACATATCTAAATTTTAGTATAATCGATGACGCACAAAAATTGAGTTAATTAGATTATATGACAACTGATATTATTTCAATTTAATAATTGAATTAAAAAATCTTTTTAAAACTCTTTGCGTACAACTGTATACCCTGTTGGTATAACTATATACTATACCGGTATCATATGTTAGTTGGAATCTTTTTTGGTTGTATTAGCTACATTTAATTGGTACACTGTTTGATTTTTCTTTAGTAATAGTAGAATAATACAGTATCTTGAATTTTTTAATTTTCCTTTATGTATGTGTATTATGTAATCATTTTGATTTTTTCTTTATCCGTTTTTTTATATAATAGTATTATAGTACAATATCTTGAAATATATTATTATATTAATATGTGGTACACTACTTTTTAATTTTTTTCTTTATGCATGTTTATTATGTAATAGTAGTATAGTCATATTGAAATTAATTAGTAGAACTGTATACCCTATTGGTATAATTATATGTCATATTAGTATCATATGGTAGTTGGAATATTTTTTGGTTATTTTAGCTGCATTTTAAGTGAATTCTATTCTGAAATGATTTATATGATCATGTTTTGTTCTGTTGGATTTTCTTGTACTTATGGACATAGATTTTGTGTATTATATAATAGTTTTTATAGTTATATGCAGTTGTTGGAATGACCCCGTACTACTATATATCCTATTAGTATAGCTATATGCTATATTGGTATCATATGCTAGTTGAATTCTTTTTTGGTTGTATTAGCTGCATTTAATTGGTACACTATTTAATTTTCTTTTAATAATAGTAATATAGTACAATATCTTAAATACTTTATTATATTAATATGTGGTATACTATTTTTTTATTTTTCTGTTTATGCATGTGTGTTATGTAATAGTAGTATAGTTATATAGTTGTTGGGAATTAACCAGTAAAATTGTATATCATGTTTGTATAGTTATATGCCATATTGGTATCATATGATAGTCTGAATTCTTTTTGATTATTTTAGCTGCATTTTTAAGTGAATTCTATTCTAAAATTATTTATATGAACATGATTTGTAGTGCTGGAACTTTTTTGTGCCGATGGACATAGATTATGTATATTATGTAATAGTTTTTATAGTTATAGGCAATTGTTGGAACGACCTCATATAACTATATACCCTGTTAGTATACAGAATGAGCAAGTTGCTTTGCGAATATTTAGCTTGCAATGCGAGCATGTAATTTTCTCATACTTTTTTTGCATCCTTTAATGTTTTGGTACAGTAGTATAGTCGCAGATAGTTGTAGCAATATTCCAGAGCAATCATATACTCTGTTGGTATACATGTATGCCATATTGGTATCATATGTACTAGAAGTCTTTTTTGCTACTTATACTTTTATTGCATTTTCCAATATTTTATTATCATTTTTATTCTAACTAGTATATATGGAGATTTGGTGGCTGTAGATTGTGTTTTTTTGCTCCATAATTGGTTGTGTTATTGCTAATGGTAGAGTGTGTACTAATATTTGTAGGGAAGGAGATCAAGGTTTGCATGGCAATCACGTGTTGATTCTTAGAATCTGATTATGTAATTTATGGTGCTCAGCAACAGTCAGTGTGATATTCAGTGAATTAGATCAAGTGACAACTGATATTATTTCAGTTTAATAATTGAATTAAAAAAAATGAGAAAAAGACAAAAGATATATTATACTAGTTATATTTTAAAAAAAGGTGAATAAATATTTACTATATCAATTACTTTTTCTTATTGTATAAAAAAAGAATTATAAAAAATAGTGAAAACAATAAATGAAATTAGATTATGAAGAGAAAAAGAATATAAAAAAAAAAAGTTAAATGAAATTAGAAAAGGAACAAGAAATTAAAAAAAACAAACAAAAGCCAAAAAAAAAAGAGCCAAAATTGAGTGTGAAACTAAATTATGATAATAATAATAATAATAATAATAATATGATTTGGACCAAAATAAATAAACAGAAAAAGAACATATTAAGAAGAAAACAAGAAAAAAGAAAAGGAAAAAAGAAAAAAGACAAGAAGCTGAGAAATAAAAAAGAAAAGGAGAAAAAGAATAATAGGTGGGAAAAATAATTAGTTTTATGGGTAGAAAAGTAAATGGGTAGGTAAGGATAAATAGTTCTGTTTTTGTGGGTAATTGTGTCGTTTATCCTAAAAAAAAATTCACTTCTTATCATCATCTTTCGAGACAGCGGAAAAGAACATATAGTAAAGGTGGGATTTTGATTATCTGGATATGGCATATGCAAATTTGATATATTGTTTATTAATCTTCTTAACCTATTCATTTAAAATTAAGAAGATTAGATTTAATAATAAATGTCTTCCAATTTCCTGACACGAAAATTTTGGTACATATGAATGGTACCAAGACAAGTAATGTCAAATCCATTACATATTTGGAAGAAAAACCATTAGTTATAAATGATTCTCCAATAGATGAATTCAAATACATTGATTTTATCACAGTATTTACCATATCTCAATAAGTCAAAGTTTGTAGTGAATCTCCTCAGTCTTCTAAAATATGGAATTTCATTTATGACATGTCCTCTAATTTTTGTTATAAATATAGATTTCATAATCACAGCACTACACATCTCAAAACAATTCTCACAAACATGGCATTGTCTAATAATATTAGAGACAAAACTAGAGAAATCCTCGCTGCTCAGGCACACATAGCTAACCATGTATTCAATTACATAAATTTCGTGTCCCTCAAATGTGCTATTCAGCTTGAAATTCCAGATATCATTCACAACCATGGCAAACCAATGACCCTTTCCAATTTAGTGAATGCCCTCCCTATCAACAAAGCCAAAGGTCAGGATTGTATTTACCGTCTCATGCGTATTCTAATCCATTCAGGTTTCTTTATCCAAACCAAAATTAATGAAAATGAAGAAGAGGGTTATTTACTTACTCCAAATTCACATCTCCTCCTTAAAAATGAGCCTTTGAGTTTAGCTCCATTTGTGCTAGCGCAATTAGATCCAATTTTAATGGATCCGTTTCAGAGTCTAAGCAAATGGTTACAAAATAGTGACTCTACTCCGTTTGCAACTGCTCATGGGAAGCCATTGTTTGAATATGCAGGGGATGAACCTCGGCTTAATTATTTATTTAATGAAGCTATGGCTAGTGATGCCCGATTGATGATAAGTGTGGTGATTAAAAATGGTAGGGGAATTTTTGAAGGGTTGAAATCATTGGCGGATGTTGGAGGTGGCATTGGTACTGTGGCTAAAGCAATATCTAATGCATTTCCTGAAATAAAGTGCACTGTTTTTGATTTGCCACATGTTGTTGAAGGCTTGGAAGGGAGCAACAAGTTGAGTTATGTGGGAGGAGACATGTTTAAGTCCGTTCCTTCTGCAGATGCAATTTTATTGAAGGTAAAATACTACTCTTAACATACTTTTTTTCTAGAGTTGTAAACATGCGGGTTGAGTTAAAATGAGTTGGGTAAGGATAAGTCAAATGACTAGTCATGATTCAATCCACCTAACATGACCCAATATCCCCTCCTATTTTATTTTTTATGTTGTGAAAGAAATTGCGATAACTAATGTAATTATTAGCTTTAATTTTTCTAAATTTATTTATTTCTCAAATTTCAAAACTTGATTTTGTATATTTAGGGTTGGGTTATTGTTAGATGATGTGGCATTATTACCGATAGTTTTCGCACTTCTCTTGTAGCTTCATATTCCTAGATTTTTGCTATTACATGTTGTGTTATTTGTTTCCCTCATCTTATTTTCTTGCCATTATTATTGCTTGTTTATTGAGTCTTGTTTATTATTTTTGAGCCGAGGGTCTATCGGAAACATGCTCTTTTCCTTCATAAGGTAGGGTTAAGGTCTGCGTACGCATTACCCCACGTGTAGTATTTCATAAGGATTTCAGTAGGTTTGTTGTTGTTTAATGTTTAGGTTTGGGTTACATTTTGACCGGTTAGAATACAATATTTCACCCGTTTTTACCTAATAATTGGATCGGTTATTTTGGGTTCAACCCGTTGGGTCAAATTAACAAACAGATCATAACTCAACCTGTTTAGACTAGACGGATTGAGGCGTGGGTTACTAAAACTGTATAGTATTAATTTTACTACTTAAATGTTCCCTTTTGTTCAGTTATCTTGTTAATGAAAATTATGGTTTTGATGAATGACAAGCAGTGGATTTTACATGATTGGAGCGACGAAGACTGTGTTAAGATATTAAAGAAATGTAAAGAAGCAATTCCAAGTAAGGAGAATGGAGGAAAGGTGATCATAATTGACATTGTGGTTGATAGCCAAAAAGGAGATAACAAATCATTTGAAACCCAACTTTTCTCGGACACTCTTATGATGGTTCATGTTTCTGGGAAAGAAAGGAATCGAGAAGAATGGGTAAAACTCTTTTGTGATGCTGGTTTTAGTGATTACAAGATTATTCCTATCCTGGGATTAAGGTCTCTTATTGAGGTTTACCCTTAATATAATCTTGTACTAATAATTAATAATTCAAATACAAATAGACTTGCTTGATGAGGTGAGTGAAGCATTTTGAACTTCTAAATAAGGTAATATATTATACCATTAATATGAAAATTGTTCCTTTTTATATGGTGAAAAAGGAGCCTGTGTTAATTATAGTTCATTAATTTATTAGTATATTTCAGAGAGAGACTCATCATATTATTTGCCAAACAAGCCCAGAATCATGAATATAATAGCAGGGTTATAAATGCATCATTCAAATAAGTCTAAAATACAATAAACTTTTTCATCTGACTTAAGCTTTTGGTGCCTGAGATTGAACCACACCACCAACAGAAGAGGCTCAAACTATTTGCAAATCCAGTTCTTCTTTGATGGAGTCTGAGCAAAGAAAAAGAAGTCTGAAATGGAGTTCGAAATCTTAACAAAGAAATTGCAGAAGGATACAAATGGGAAAGATAAGAGAAAGGAGTGCGCTAATCTTGAATATAAGTGGATCCCTCTTGTAATATTATAGGACTTTAAGTTTTATGCACATGCAGTGTAAAAATTATTTAAACAAGCAAGTTAATTATAGTGTAATTACAAGTAAATCTCATGAATTGATTACTTAATAAACACTGTTACTAACGTGCTATAACCGGCTAAAGTAAAAAAATATTACACTGTCACTTAAATCCATATTAGAGACATGGTGCATCATAATAATGATTTAGATCCATTGTTATAGTTTTCCTACACCACTAAATTTTAGGTTGGGCCAAAACCTAAAGTGAACAAGTCCACGTCTAACTTATCTGAATTGGGACAACATACTAATGGAAATTTGGAACCACAACATAGGGCTTTTAACATATTTGACCGCTTCGCTAAAAAAATATTTACAATCGCTAGCCAATATACATATACTATATATATCTGCCAATTATTCTTTTTGGGCAAACGGCGATTTAAGTTAATTTCTTAATAGGTTATAAACCAAGTCCAAGCATGGTCCAAACGAGCAGGCTACAAGGAAATTCCAATCTCGTGTTACATGACTTTACTCTACTTGAAAAGTTGCCGTCATTGTGGTCGAATGTCAAGTTTGATTATAGTGAGTATTGACTATTAATCTTACTGATAAAGATAAACCCACGAAGTCCATTAATATTTCAGTACAAGAATTTTGTGGAAGGAACTTTTCTCTTAATTGAATGTTCAGCATTTAACTTTAATGTTGCTTCCAGTTTTTGTTTTTCTAATTGCGAACAAGGACAATTACGTTCTTTGCCGTATTTGTTTTTGTGTAATATGACCATTAATTTGGCTTCTTCTCAAGTTAGGGCCAAATTTTCATGATATTTACCATGACATAATATTCACTATAATAAAATTTGTGGATCGTGACATTTGCCATGACATAATATCCACTATTAGGCCAAGGATTTCTTGCTATAAATAGAGAAGCTTCTCCCCATTTGTAAACACACCAATTCAAGAGCTTTTCTCTCTTGTCTTTCTTTCTCCTCCTTTATTTCATTATAGAGTATTTTGTAAGAGAGTGAGTGTTGGAAACACTTGTGTGAACCCTTTCTTTGGAGTGAACTTGTGAGGTTATTCTCTTGGGGTATTTGGGCTAATTAGAGTATTTACTCAAATTTTGTACTCTTGTTGGTATAGTGAAATTGCTCCTCTCCGCTTGTGGACATAGGTCACCTTGACCGAATCACGTTAAATTTGTGTCTTCTTTATCTTCTTTAATTGCCATTATTATCAACTTGCATTGTCTTTGTTATTGTCATTATAACATTATTTGGCTATTTCCGCACTACCCGGTTTACCGATCCTAACAAATTAGTATCAGAGCCAGATCTAACCGGGTTAGTTCAAATAACCAAAATGACTCTAACAATGTCTTATGTTGAGAAATTTGACCGAAGTGCAAACTTCGGAATGTGGCAATTAAAGATGGAAGCTATCCTAATTCAGGATGGCTTAAATTTGGCACTGCAAGGAAATGAGAAGATGCCGGATAAAATGACGGACGAGGAGTTTGCCGTCATAGACAAAAAGGCAAAAGCAAGTATTATTTTAAATCTTTCAAATGAGGTTTTGCGTGAAGTTGCAATAGAAAGCTCAGCCAAAGGCATATGGGAAAAGCTTAAAACCTTATATATGAAAAGAACAGTAGAAAATACGCTTTACCTAAAGCAAAAACTCAACACTTTTCATATGGCTCAAGGTACCTCTATACTTACACATCTTGATACTTTTGATTCTCTTCTTATGGATTTAAGTAACATAGATGCTGAAATCAAAGATGAGGATCAAGCTGTGTTATTACTTATTTCCTTACCCCAATCATTTAAACATATAAGAGATACCATATTTTATGGAAAGGATAATATCTCTTATAAAGATATCAAATCTATTTTGAAATCAAAAGAATAAATAGATAGAGATATTACTGGAAAAATTAGTGGGAACCAAGGGGAAGGTTTATTCATAAGAGGGAGATCCAATAAGAAAGATTCAAGTAGTGAGAAACCTAAATCAAGATCAAAATCCAGATACAGAAATGTCATGTGCAAATATTGTCATAAGAAACGTCACATTATTTCAGAATGCTTTAAATTGAAAAACAAAGAAAAGCATACAGAAAAGAAAAATGAGCACAAAAATACTGACACTGCCTAAGCAAGTGTAGCTGCTCATGAGACTGAGGGAACTATTTTTCTAGCAACTAATAGTATTTTCAAATCTAACAATGAGTGAATTTTAGATTAGGATTGTTCTTATCATATGTGTCCCAATCGGAATTTATTTACCATATGAATCTATTAGAGGTGGAGTTGTCTTGATGGGCAACAATGTTGTCTGCAAAGTTATTGGAATAGGTACAGTCAGAATCAAAATGCACGATGGTGTGGTGAGAACTCTCACCGATGTTAGACATGTTCCTGACTTGAAAAAAAATCTCATCTCTTTGGGCACTCTAGAATCTCTTGGGTGCAAGTACACATGTGAAGGTGGAGTTCTGAAAGTTTCTCATGGTTCTCTTGTGATCATGAAAGCACATAGATCTGGTACGTTGTATACTCTTTTGGGATCTACTGTTACAGGTGCTACTGCAATTTCAATATAAGATAAATCAGATTCCGACATCACCAAATTGTGGCATATGCGATTGGGGAATATGAGTGAAAAAGGTCTTTCCATCCTCAGCAAAAGAGGTCTCTTATATGGTCAAAGTATCGAAAGTATGGAGTTTTGTGAACATTGTGTGTTCGGGAAGCAGAAAAGATTCAGCTTCAAATTTTCAGCGATTCATAGAACAAAAGGTACTTTGGATTACATTCATTCAGATCTTTGGGGTTCTTCACGTACCCCATCAAAAGGTGGTACCATGTATATGTTAACTTTCATTGATGATTATTCCAGGAAAGTTTGGGTTTATTTTCTGAAAAATAGAAGTGATATTTTCTTAAATTTCAAACAATGGAAAGTTATGATTGAGAAGCAAACAGGAAAACAAATTAAACGGCTTAGAACAGATAATGGGTTGGAATTTTGTAATGATGAATTCAATGAATTTTGCAAGAATGAAGGAATTGATCGACATCGTACTGTGAGAATGACACCTCAGCAAAATGTTGTGGCAGAAAGGATGAATAGAACTCTTTTGGAAAGGGCCCGTTGCATGATTTCAAATGCTTGGTTGACAAACGCCTTTTGGGCAGAAGCTATCTCTACCACTTGTTATATTGTTAACCGAGCTCCTTCTGCACCTTTGAACTTTAAGACTCCAGAGAAAATGTGGTCAGGTACTCCTGCTAATGTCACGACCCAAAATCCCCTCCGTTTGGGTATCATGATGGCACCTAGTCTTAAAGACTAGGTAAGCCTAACATTAATTGAAACAACAACATTATTTAAACAACATCTAACAATTTGAAATATAAATCTCTTGAAGTTTTACAATTCCCAAAACCCGGCACATCAAATATAAATCTCAATTATTACAACTTTCCACAAAAATTGCACATCAAATGCTCAAATATTACAATTATCACAGATTGCACATCAAGTGCTCAAATATCACAACTTGCCACAAAAATCAACAATTCCTTATTTTTCACAATAAGGAGCCCATGGCTCGACCATAATATGCACAAAAATCTTAACAAAATATCCGAAAATGAACAACTCAACAAAATTATACTTCACATAAAAATCAAGGTAGCAATCACACCAAATCATCATGTAAAAACAATTTCAACAAACAAGGATCTAGGCATGACAAATAAAAAATTTAATAAGTGCCAATAATTTCCCATTTAATACTTAAGGGCGTCTAAAGATTCCTTTAACCAATGTAATTTGCACATATAACCCAAGTACGTACTCGTCACCTTGCGTACATGGTTTTCAATTACACAAATTGCATATAAGACTCAATGCTTAAGGGGTAATTCTCACACTCGAGGTTAAGCAAGATACTTACCTTTTTGAAGTTAGGTCGATATTCCAAAATAGCCTCCTTGCTTGAATTGGCCTCCGGACAGCTCAAATCTATCCAAATTAATTGTATAACTTCATTAAAATTCATCGAAAATAATTCCGAATAATAATACGTCGACTTAAAATTTTATTCCATATAGTTAACGTGGGACTCGCCTCTCGGAACCCGACATAATTTTTATGAAATCCGAACACCCATTCAGATACGAGTTCAATCATACCAATTTTATTGAATTCTAATAACAACTCGACTTCCAAATCTTAAATTTTCATTTTTGGAAGATTTTACAAAAATCTTAATTTCCATTCTCCCCGGTCAACTATTTCCATTTAAGTTTCAAAATGAGAACTTTTCTTTAAATTAAATTCTGAATCTTCCGAAAATCAAACTCGACCACACACGCAGTCACAATACATATTGTGAAGCTTCTCGATACCTTAAGTCACTGTACGGGGCGTATTTTCTTAAAACGACAAGTCGGGTCGGTACATTCTCCATCTCTTAACCAAACATTCGTCCTCGAAAGTTCTAAGAATTATTCTGAGGTTACCAAATCGATGATTTTACTTTTACACATATACTCACGGTTGATTCCACGCTACCTCATTTGAGATAAGCGTGGCAACATCATCTCATTTGAGTTTATTTCTTTTATCCAAACTTGAAAACTTTAAGGCCTTTTACTTACGCTCCAATATTTTCAAAAGGCCTGATTTCTCACAACAACGCACAATATTAGTCTCAACTGGCTATAGCAACTCATGCCTATGCACATATCAATTTTCTCAATAGTGTTGAAGTAATTCAAAACTTTCTCTGGGGTACTACATTATTCCCTGCTAAGGATCATTCACCCTCAAACATCTAACATAATTTATCTCTTCCTCTGCAAATCTCAATCCCCCAAATTATACTAACTCCTAAATTTTGAGAAATTTTGGTAGAGTCTCCCCTGTAACTGGGCCTATTTATCCGCCAGAGTAACACCCAAACAACTCCTAACAATATATCCACAACCCAACAAAATACCACAGGGTATATATCAATAACATTAATCTCAGCATTGTCTTAACATAATGATATCAGGACATGAAGAACATCATATGTTTGCTCATCACCACATCTATGGTCTTAAAAGTTGTTCATAGTTAATTCCAGCATCATCAATTAATCTCTTATTAACCACCACTTCATTTCGAATTTTTACAACACTAACAACATAATGTGAGGCATGGAGACCTCATGATTGCTTACTCGGATTAATGAGTCACATTTAATGCCACCCAGGCACTCATCTCATAGGTTAAAACTCAATGTTTACAACACAAAAATGGATGTATATAAACAGAAAAATATACAAGAGTTATCAAATAAGCCTAACAGGCATGACTCCCTATTAATATTATTGTACAAATTAATTTCACAAAGGGAGAATTTTTAAACTTATAATTATTTCATCATAAGGACCTCGTCCTTACATAACTTCCACTGCGGCTTGCAGCCCGGTTTAAATATTTCACATCATGTAAAAACACGAGGATCTCGTCCTCAACTCCGAATCACAAGTATGTTGCACATTATGCCAACTGAAATTTTCAATTTCCTTTCTTTCTTCTTTTCAATTTATTTCATAAATAATTTTCACAACATATAATGAACCTTCATACCGGTAGGGCATATAATTCATAAAAATTAGAATCAATTATTTCGAAACACATTAAACTCGCTGTAATGTATAATAAAAATTACCTTTTGGGCTTATAGCCCTCAATAGTGTACAAAAATAAAATGACAGACACGGGTTCACATCTTTAAATTTTCCAACATGGATAAACATATAAGTGGGACACCATTTACGAAGCTCACCCATAAGTGGAGTATAATAGGATGACTCACCTCAATATTCAAAACCGAATCAAATTGAGGGAAAAATATCCTTTTATCACAAAAATCAGGATCGTACCTATAACGTCACCATCTGGTGTATTGGCCTCAGCCGAATCATAGCAATTATATCAACTGGTCAAGTCTCCACCTCTTAGGTGCCCACTACCCTCATGTCCTCCACCTCTAGCTGACTGTGCACGTGGAGTATTAACTGGAATAAACCTTGTAGTCTAAATATTCTGATGAAATCTGTCTCTTCCAAGTCTAGGACATTCCTCTTGATGCGTGTGGTACAATCACACTGATAACAACCCCTCTAAGGTCGCGGCTGCTCGTACTGAGTATGTGCCGGATAATTGGAATAACTACTGTAAGAATCTCGTGTCGGTGGTGCATTGCAAGAATTTACTAGAGCACCCCGAGTAATCTAATGTGCTGACTGAGTTGGTCGATTGTTCGAGCCTCCGCTATAATGGATCCTAGCCGAAGAGTAAAAATTCACTGAACCCTCCAGATCTTCGAGACCTTTTGGCCTCCTTAGACTCCCTTTCCTTACCTAAAACACCTTCAATCTCCCTTGCAATCTCCACCACTTGTTGAAATGGAGTATCAGTTTGCAACTCTCTAGCCATGCATATTTTAATATCATAATCGAGCCCCTCAATAAATCGACAGGCTCGTTCTTTGATTGTAGGAACTAATATAGGTGCATGATGGCTAACTCACTGAACCTGACAGCATATTCTGACACTGTCATAATCTTCTGACGCAACCGTTCAAACTCTGTGCGCCACGCATCTCGGAGAGTCTGGGGAACAAACTCTTTCAAGAACATTTTCGAAAATTAAGCCCAAGTTGGTGGCGTTGCATCTAATGCTCTACCTTCTTCATAGATTTTCCACCACTGACACGCTGCGCCTCACAGTTGAAATGTAGTAAAGGCAACTCCGCTCACTTCCACAATACCAATGGTGCGGAGAATACAGTGACAATTTTCTAGAAGTTCTTGGGCATTCTTTGTAGCTGTGCCACTGAAAGTAGGTAGATTATACCTCTTCAACCTTTCAAGTCTCTTTTGTTCTTCTTATGATGCCTCTGGTCTGACCTCAGGTCGAACCGGAATAACAGGTTGTACTGGTACTATACCCGGAACTTGACCAATGTGAACTTGTTGCTCCGGAGTTACTCTGGCTGAGACACGTGCTCCTCGTCGGCCTCTGCCTCTGCCCCTAGCGGCATCCGCTTCGCGGTAACGTTATTAGCAACTGCAGCTCGTGTCCTCACCGTCTGTGAGAGAATGAGATGATAAAAGTTCAAACTTCGAGATCAATGAACTCGCACGATGGAATGAAAGAAGTGATATTATCCTAATAGTTCTGTAACTTCTCGAAGATAAGTACATACGTCTCCGTACCGATCTGCAAGACTCTACTAAACTCGCTTATGACTTGTAGCACCTATGAACCTAGAGCTCTGATACCAAATTGTCACGACCCAAAATCTCCTCCGTTTGGGTATCGTGATGGCACCTAGTCTTAAAGACTAGGTAAGCCTAACATTAATTGAAACAACAACATTGTTTAAACAACATCTAACAATTTGAAATAGAAATCTCTTGAATTTTTACAATTTCCAAAATCCGGCAGTACAAGTCATATGATCTACACAGTGTTTGCTAGAAAGCTTCTAAATATAACTGTCCAGAACTAAGAATAAACAGTGCAAAATGAAAACTTGAAGGTGACTCCGAAGCATGCGAACGCAGCAACAGGTTTACCTTAAGTCTCCACAGCGACGACCCACACAACTACTAAATAACGTGCAGAAGTGTAGAATGAGCACACCACAGCGGTGCCCAGTAAGTATCAAGACTAACCTTAGTGGAGTAGTGACGAGGTACAGTCAAGACACTCACTAGTCAAATAACTTGTGTCATACTAGAATAATCGAGAACAAATAGTAGTGATATAAACAGTAAGGCAACAAGAACACCACAATTATTACTCCGACAAGTAAGAAAGAACACAAGTACAACCAATTATATAAGTCTTTCACATAAGAACCCTTCAAATAAAATAGCTTCCAAATATATATTTCCTTCGAATATGTATCCTTCGAATATAAAACTCTTTCAAATAAATATCTTTAAAATAAAATTCTTCAATTTAAAAGTCACCATGTGATACCTCATTTCATAATCATCAAATACGGGTCTCAACCCATGTTTATATTTCCACGACACCTCGTGCCCATGTTTCTATCACAACTACACGGCCTACTCATATGACAATAATATCAATGTATATAAGATCTACATGATCAATTTATTCCCAATAAGGTAAGTTTAAAATATTTAAATCAAGTAAAAAATCAACAAAGGAATGAATTTATTTTAGAAATCATTTGGGTGGAGAAACTAATATTTTAATAAATAAAAAAATGAAACACCTGATAGTTGCTGATTTGGATGTGAAACTTATAAGAATTAAAGCATACAACAACTTCTTTTATTCAAAACAACCTAATCTTAAAAATTAGTAAAAGCTGGAAACACAAATCCTCAGAGTCTCATACAAGGGCCAAAGCCAACACATTATCACAAGAAATAAAAACACACAATAAAATTAATTAATACATCGCGGAAGAACACAAGGATTTACATATCACGAAAAAATAAAATAACCAAAGGCAAGTGCAACCATAGAAAATATCAACAAAAAGGCCACTCAAGAGGTACCGCCTCGTAGTCCCAAAAGTAAATATGCAACATCAACAATCCCCCCAGGCCATCACAAATCAATCCCCGACATAGCCCACCTTGTCTCGCCACGTGTGTAATAGTAAAGTGAATGCCCGCCTTTTCTCGCCACACATGCACAATAATGCTCCCACCTTGTCTAACTACATGCACAACCCCTCCCCCCCCCCCCCCCACACACACACACATATATATATATATATATATAGCCCGCCTTGTCACACCGCATGTGCAAATATCAATAGTAATAATAGCACGGCATAAACCTCGTGCAAACACCCGAACATAACTCCCACAATATAATATGCCAATATCACATCTCATAAACTGCACTTCGAGTGCTCAATTATTACAACTTGAAATAAAAATTGCACATCAAATGCTCAAATATTACAATTATCACAGATTGCACATCAAGTACTCAAATATCACAACTTGCCACAAAAATCAATAATACCTTATTTTTCACAATAAGGAGCCCATGGCTCGACCATAATATGCACAAAAATCTTAACAAAATATCCGAAAATGAACAACTCAACAAAATTATACTTCACATAAAAATCAAGGTAGCAATCACACCAAATCATCATGTAAAAACAATTTCAACAAACAAGGATCTAGGCATGACAAATAGAGAATTTAATAAGTGCCAATAATTTTCCATTTAATACTTAAGGGCATCTAAGGATTTCTTTAACCAATGTAATTTGCACATATAACCCAAGTACGTACTTGTCACCTCGCGTACATAATTTTCAATTACACAAATTGCACATAAGACTCAATGCCTAAGGGGTAATTCTCCCACTCGAGGTTAGGCAAGATACTTATCTTTTTGAAGTTAGACCGATATTCCAAAATAGCCTTCTTGCTTGAATTGGCCTCCGGACAGCTCAAATCTACCCAAATTAATTGTATAACTTCATTAAAATTCATCGGAAACAATTATGGATAATAATAATACGTCGACTTAAAATTTTATTCCAAAAAGTCAACAAAAGTCAACGCGAGACCCGCCTCTCGGAATCCGACATAATTTTCATGAAATCCGAACACCCATTTCGATACGAGTTCAACCATACCAATTTTATTAAATTCCAATAACAACTCGACTTCCAAATCTTAAATTTTCGTTTTTGGAAGATTTTACAAAGATCTTGATTTCCTCTATTAAAATTCGAACTAAACGATGAATACAATCATAGATTCATGAAATATAATCACTTTAGGATATAGAACACTTACCCAAGTCAAAGTCTTGAAGAACTCCTCCAAAATAGCCCAAAACCCGAGCTCCAAAATCTCAATCGAAAAATGGCGAAATTACCATTTTTGGTCCTTAACATTCTGCCCTGTTTCGCACCTGTGGATAATTTTCGCACCTGCGTGCTCGCTTTTACGAGCAAAAATCTCGCTTCTGCGAAGGCCACTGCCAGTCGACCATCGCATTTGCGGAAGCATTTTCGCTTCTGCAGGAATCGCTTCTGTGATGCCTCACGCGCACCTGCGATGCCCCTCCACTTCTGCGCCTTCTCTGTCCGCTTCTACACTTCCGTATATGCGGTATTTTCTTCACACCTGCGACCACTGCCATGCCTTTCCATCTTCTCTTCTGCGCCCAAAATTCCGCAGGTGCGAATCCAACAGCTGTTGCCATTTTCGAGCAGCTTCTTCCAAGTTCGAATTGCTCTGATAACCTTCCGAAATCCACCCGAGGCCCTCGGGACATCAAACAATTATACCAACATGTCCCAAAATACAACACAAACTTAGTCGAGGTTTCAAACCACATCAAACAATGCCGAAATTATGTATCGCACATCGAATCGAAATATAAGTTTTCAAATCTTTCAACTTCTATATTTTGTGCCGAAACGTATCAAATCAATCCGGAATGACTTTAAATTTTGCACACGAGTCATAATTGACGTAAGGGAGCTATTCCCATTTCCAGAATCGAAATCCATCCTCGTTATAAAAAATTCACCCTTCGGTCGGACTTTTCTAAAATCTTATATTTTCTAACTTTTGCCAAAATGTGCCGAATTGTCCTACGGACTTTCAAATCCAAATCCGAACATACGCCTAAGTCCGAAATCATCATAAAAATTTATTGCCATCATCGAAATTCCATTCCGGGGTCATTTGCTCAAAAGTCAACTCCCTGGTCAACTCTTTCTATTTAAGCTTCAAAATGAGAATTTTTTTAAATTAAATTTCGAATCTTCCGAAAACCTAACTCGGCCACACACGCGGGTCACAATAAATATTGTGCATCTTCTCAAGACCTTAAGTCACTGGACGGGGTATATTATTTTTAAAACGACAAGTCGGGTCGTTACAACTAATTATTCTCATTTAAAGATATTAGGTTGCCCTGCATACATGCATGTAAATGATGGAAAATAGCCAAGGGCTAAAAAGTGCATTTTTCCTTGGGTATGCATCTGGGGTGAAAGGATACCGACTATGGTATCCTGATCCGACGGCACCAAAATTTATAATTAGCAGAGATGTAACCTTTGATGAATCCTCTATGTTACATTCTAGAAAAGAGTCTTCTAGTTCTTGTAATACAGATAAAGGAAAGAGTACACAGAAGCAGGTGGAGGTTGAGATTGGCATTCTTTCTGAGCCAAGCTCATCAACTTTGGAGCAAAATACAGTTGAAACTTCTGAAGTTGAGCCAGAAGCTGAAATTTCTGAAGTTGAGACTCCTAAAGTTGAACCAGAAGAAGAGGAGTATTCTATATCCAAATATAGACTAAGAAGAGAAGGTAAACAACCATTAAGATTTAGAGATTATGTTGTATTTTCTTTTTCAGTTGCACAGGAAACTAAAGAAATTGGAAAACCATCAAAATATTCAAAAGCAGTTTCTGGTGCTGACTCAGCCAAATGGCTAAATGCAATGAATGAAGAAATTGAGTCTCTCCACAAGAATGGTACTTGGTCTCTTGTGAAGCCGCCATCAGGAAAAAGAATTGTTGGTTGCAAATGGGTCTTCAAGAAAAAGGATGGCATTCCAAGGGTTGAAGATGCAAGGTAGGCACGATTAGTTGCAAAGGGCTATAGTCAGGTACAAGGAGTTGATTTTAATGATATTTTCTCACATGTTGTTAAACATAGCTTTATTCGTGTTTTGCTTACCTTCGTTGCCATGTATGATTTGGAATTAGAACAACTTGATGTTAAGACAGCTTTCTTGAATGGCGAACTTGAGGAACAAATATACATGCATCAACCCGAAGGATTTGAAATTGAAGGAAAAGAAGATCATGTTTGCTTGTTGACAATATCCTTGTACGGATTAAAGCTGTCTCCAAGACAATGGTATAAAAGGTATGATAGTTGTGTTTACCTCCAGAAGTTAAATGATGGTTCATTTGTGTACCTATTATTATATGTTGATGACATGCTCATTGCTGCTAAGGATTTAACAGAAATTTACAATTTGAAAAGTCAGCTGAAAAGTGAATTTGAGATGAAAGATTTGGGAGCAGCTAAGAAAATCCTTGTCATGGAGATCAAAAGAGATCGAAAAGTCAACAGGCTATTTCTGACCCAGAAGAAGTACTTGGAGAAAGTCTTGGAGAGGTTTGGCATGAAAGATGCTAAACCAGTTAGTACCCCTCTTGCTGCTCATTTTAAGTTATCAGTTGCTCAGTCCCCGCAGTCAGAGGAAGAAGAGAGGTACATGGCACAGGTTCCTTATTCCAGTGCAGTCTACAGTATTATGTATGCAATGGTTTGTACACGTCCAGACATTTCACAAGCAGTGAGCATGGTAAGTCGGTATATGGCTTGCCCTGGTAAAGCATATTGGCATGTTGTGAAATGGATTCTCAGATACTTGTGAGTTACTTCAAACACATGTTTGGAGTTTGGGAGAAATACTAACACTTTGGTTGGTTTTGTAGACTCAGATTATGCAGGTGATCTTGACAAAAGAAGATCACTGACAGGCTATGTATTTTGCATCAGTGGTTGCGCTATTAGTTGGAAAGCTACATTTCAACATATAGTAGCTTTATCTACTACCGAAGTAGAATATATGACAGTGACCGAGGCGATCAACGAAGCTTTATGGTTGAAGGGTCTATTTGCGGAACTCGGTTTACACCAAGGTGGTATTACCATTTTCTGTGATAGTCAAAGTGTCATTCATTTGACTAAAGATCAAATGTATCATGAGAGGACGAAGCACATTGATATAAAGTATCATTTCATCCGAGAAACCATTGTTGAAGGAAAAGTCTTTGTTCAGAAGATCAACACTAGAGACAATCCTGCTGACATGTTCACAAAACCTCTTCTAGTGTCCAAGTTCAAGCTTTGCCTAAACTTGATCGGTATTTATGAAGAATAATTTTGCCCATTAGGATTTTTGCAGAGAAGGTGGAGCAAATTTACTATATATAAGCCGAAATTAGGCCAAGATGGAGATTTATAATATGACCATTAATTTGGCTTCTTCTCAAGTAGGGGCCAAATTTTCATGACATTTGCCATAACATAATATCCACTATAATAAAATTTGTGGATCATGACATTTGCTATGACATAATATTTACTATTAGGCCAAGAATTTCTTGCTAGAAATAGAGGAGCTTCTCTCCATTTGTAAACACACCAATTCAAGAGCTTTTCACTCTTGTCTTTCTTTCTCCTCATTTATTTCATTATAGAGTATTTTGTAATAGAGTGAATGTTGGGAAATACTTGTGTGAACCCTTTCTTTGGAGTGATCTTGTGAGGTTATTCTCTTGGGGTATTTGGGACTAATTAGAGTATTTACACTAATTTTATACTCTCTTTTGTACTCTTGTTGGTATAGTGAAATTACTCATCTCCGCTTGTGGACGTAGGTCATCTTGACCGAACCATGTTAAATTTGTGTTTTCTTTATCTTCTTTAATTGTTGTTATTATCAACTTGCATTGTCTTTGTTATTGTCATTATAACATTGTTTGGCTAAATTTCGCACTACCCGATTTACCTATCGTAACATTTTGCTTATAGCCTAATGGCCTTTTCGTGTGTTTAAGCTTTCACTTCGTACCAAGTTCCCGACAAAAATCATATTGTTGGAAGAGTAAATATTTTGCAGAATTGTTACTCTTTTCATACCAATTATATAGCACTTTTCAAGTATCCGAAGTTATTATAATCAAAATTGGACAAGGCTAATTCATTTCTTTAATTGAAAATCGATATATTAGAAAGTCATAAGAAAAAAATACTATATATTATAATTCTTCATGATAGAATTTTAAGTTATTAATAGATTCATTCGTACTCTTTGAGTTGCTTAATTAGACGCTAATGTATAACACTTCAACCACACAAAAAAACGTACCAATATTAGCAAATTATATAAATGACGACTCATTTGTAATTTTGGAAGTAAGACAAATTACATATTATAACAGATGAAAATAATCTGACGGTGTAAAAATATTATAAAATATTATACCGACATCGTCTGACGATATATATAAAGTTAACACACAAAATAATCATTTCTTTATTGCTCTAAAAGTATGTTTCCGCACTCTTTTGTGTATTTTGACTAAAATACCTTTAAAAGTGGGAATCAATAATAACTCCTGAATTTTGGATCTGAAGATGACGAAATATTGTCTTTTGGGTCCAAATCTAGACTCAAATAATTTACTAATCTAGATTAGATTCTAGTCAATATATAGCAACAAAATATTGGGTCAAATATTCATTACTAGAAAACTGCCTAAAATCGTCCAGAAATACCGATCGAAATCGATCGAAAATTGAAAAAACCAACCGATTTTCGGCCTACTTTAATCCGTTGAAATTAGGCTGGTCGGTAATAAATAAGCGATCGAAGTCGGTCGCAATTTCCGACCAATTTTGTTCGATCAATTAAATTTCATAAAAAGACCAAAAAAGAAAACATCTGCCGAAAAAAACGGCCGAAGTCGTTCAGTATTTTTAATTATACAATTAAAAAATGCGCTATCTAGGAATCGAATTGGGGTATGTATGTACTTTGGCAAGATACTATTCTACCACTAAACCATTGGTACATTTTGGTTTAAGATTTTATTTTATTTTATTTTATTTGTACGCTTTAATTGTATTTTTGTGCGGAAATATAAACCGATCGATTTTGGTCGGTTTTATTAAAAATATATCGACCAAAGTCGAACGGTTTTTTAAAATGACCGATTGAAATAACCGACCGATTTTGGTCGGTTTTTTGAATATTAATTTTAATTTATTTTACATGAAAAACCGACCCGCTTTGATCGGTTTCTTAATAAATAAATTTTGTGGGACACCAAAATTATTTCCCGCATTTTTGTGTCAAAAATAACCGACCGAAATTGGTCAGTTTCGTAAAAAAAAGATTACTTTTTTCGAAATCAGTGTTTATTCATAAAATTTCCAATTTTCACTTGAAGATGCATTTTGAAAATTTTTGAAAATTTGAGAAACTCCAAAAAGTTATTTTTCAAAATTTTCACTCAAAAAACTTCAAAAACAACCAAAAGTATATTCATGTCCAAACACAACTCTAAATTTCAAATACCATTTTCATTTGAAAAATATTTTCTCCCTATTTTAAAATTTTACAATTCTTATGTCCAAACGCCGACTAAGTCCACTCTCTCTTCAACATTAATGACAAATAACATGGCTTTTACTTCTCACTCATAAACTCGATTATTATTGTTAGGGTGAGCGTCGGTCGGTTTGGTCGGTTATTATGAAAGTACGGTTCGGTTTATCGGTTTTCAGTTTTGTAATTTTAATAACCAAATCAAAAAAAGTATTTACGGTTCGGTACGGTTTTTTCAAAGTTCGGTTCGTTTTTTTGCGGTTTAATTTTTCGGTTATTAACGGTTCGAGATTTTTATATCCAATGTAGACTACTTATGTAACTGAATATAATAGACATGCCACTGATTCTAAGAATTGGCAGAGATTATAATAGACGTGCCACTGATTGATATTTTTTAAAATCAGAAATTTTCATTCCACTGGGGGTAATGTCCACTGATTCCATTCCAATTTTCATATGAAAATCATAAAGTTGTAACAGAGACTAATTATTCTAAGAACTGAAAGTTGTAACAGATGTCTCCTATCCCAGCCACCCCACCCAGCAACAAAGCAAAGCTATAAGCTATACGCCGTCAATTTGACGTTTTAAATTTTGACTACTCCTAGTTGAAAAAAGTTAAGAGGTCAATAACTTTTATTACTAGTGGTTCAAAATGGACTAATTTTTTTTCCTTTTCAAAATCTAGAACTAGAAAGTGGTGTCGCAATAAATAAAAGCAGTAAAATAAACTAAAAAAATAAGCTACAGTATACTTTGCTACCGCCATTAACAAATTTAAAAGAACACAGAAATGGAGAAGAAAAACTCATAAGAAGAAGGTAACCACTAACCTAAGGAAGAAGGATGAGCGACCGGCGAAAACGACGAGCTGAGGAAGAATGATGAGCGTCGGCACTCGGCAGCACATCAGCAATCGTATAGACTTAGAGTGATAGAGGAGGAAGTGATGAACCCTAATTTCTAATTTCTAATGAGTAAGGAAGGGAAAATGGGAAATGGAAAGCGAAAGTATGTAGTGTAGGCTAATTAGACTTAGAGTTTGGGTAAATTGGGTGGACTGGTATTGGGCCTTCATAATTTTAGATGGGGTGGGTTTGAGAACATTAAGTTTAGTAGTTTACATTTTACAAAACGTTTAAGCATACCCAAAATTTTGGTTTTTCGATTTAACTAAAAATCGAAACACCAAAACCGTAAACCGCACCAAAAAATCGAAATCTAATAATTTAAAATTTGCAAATCGACCGAATAACCGATTAAACCGGAAAAAAAATTTAAAATTCACGATTCGATCGATTTTTTCGGTTCAGCCGGTATTATGCCCACCCCTAATTATTGTCCTTGGTATATGGGTGTAGACTACAATTCCGACCAACGTTTTGGTGGTAGATAACATAATGTTTGATTGGCTGTATATAAAAAAACAAACAATGCTTAATTAATGCAGCGTTTTGTTAAAGATAATAAATAATACCAGTATTAAGTTCAGTGAAATTTATGCATTATTTTATGCAATGATAGAATATGAAACAAGATTACATAGATTGTGCAATTATTAAATTATATTATTTGTAGAAAAAAAATATTATTTCAGAGTAAAATTTATGTATAGCATAATAATTTATTCTTTATTAATCACCGAATAAACAATTCAAATATCCTAATCCCCAAGTGCAAGGGTGTAATCAGTGAAAACCCTTCTCCCTTTCACATTTCATTTTCTACTATTTATAGGCGCATCGTCTTTCTTTTTCTTTTTTTCTCAAATAATCTTAACTTTTCTTCCAACATATTGGCCGTCATTGGAAGATTAGGCAATTAGTACAAGTAGTTCTTCTATCACCATTACTTTTTTTCTTCCCTTCACTCTCTCTCACCCGCTCGGGGCCGCCAATGATTTCAATTTTGTTCTAGAATGTTCGCGAAATAAATTATATTTACAATTTGAAAAACACCTACTTACTCTTTTGTCTTTACTTCATTATATATATGTTGTGTATATCTTGGGAAAATTGTTTTTAAAATAGTACTAATGTTATCTGTTTCCTTTGTCCTACTCCGTCCATCCAATTCGTTTGACATCATTTTCTTATTGGCTTTCCCGTAAAATGATACTATATAAGTTTATATTTTGAAAACAATTAACTTTAAATTTTTTATTTTGTTCTGTATATTTGTATTTTGAAAACAATTAACTTTAAACTTCTCATTTTATTCTGTATGAAAAACTTTTATAACAAATAAATATTATAACATATTTAAGACCACAAATCTCAATAGTCAAGTCACGCACATATTACGGTATATTTAATACCATAAGTTTTAAAAAAATTTATTTTTATTTTCTTAAAGTTTGTATCGAATCAGACTATATAAAACAAATTGGAGTGGTTGGAGTATATTTTTTTTTACCTTCCGCAAGATTTAGAACTTATGAGGTAGCTTATGATTTGCCATTATGGCTTTTTAGAGAGTTGATCACTGAATCAATGAATCTGTATCTCAAAATGATTAAGTGATGTCTGTCCTTTAATTGCTTAATATATACTCCATTAAGGTAGAAGAAAGCAAATCATATGAGACAACCTGGAATTCAAAAGCATCAGCTTGCTCTTTCCCTACCTTAGAGTTGATTATTAATCAATTGAACATCTTTCACTTTTCTTGTGTCAATTTCAGTTAACAAGCCACATCCATCATAGGTGTAAAGTGTTCTTTTTCTTTTTTTTTCTTGGTAGACATTCAATATATCAAAATTTAGAGTCTTGTCTAATTTGAATTTATATCATGTAACTCTATTTTGACAAGAGGGGTTGCTCTGAGGGTAAGCAACCTCCACTTCCAACCAAGAGGTTGTGAGTTCGAGTCACCCCAAGAGCAAGGTGGGGAGTTTTTGGAGGGAAGGATGCCGAGGATCTATTGGAAACAGCCTCTCTACCCCAGGGTAGGGGTAAGGTCTACGTATACACTATCCTCCCCAGATCCCACTAGTGAGATTATACTGAGTTGTTGTTTTAAGTCTATTAGAGGTGTAAAATGACTAGAAACGGTAACCTCTAAATATATATAAAAAATCCCACCACATAGATGAAAAATTGTTTCCATCAGATGCCACATTGAATAAGGTGACTTTCATGATTCTCCCTCATTACTTTTCTTTAAATATATACTTAACTTTAGAAGAATAATCATGCTTGAGATTTAAAAGCACTTGAGTGTCTTTTGCCCATAGGATGAGAGTTGTATGAACCAAGTCTTTTTCTTTTTCCAAAATTATACTCCAATCTTTTCCACACAACCCTTTTCTTTGTTATAAGATTAGCTATGACATTTCCTTTGATAAATTCGTATAATTTGATTTAGATACCTGTCAAATTTCCCCAGTTGGTTCAACGAATAAGTTTGTATTCTCCTTTAAAATAATTATCTCTTTCTTATTTAATTAAATTTCCTAATTAGACGATGAACTAGGACAGCCACATAAAAATGGAAATCGACCTAACTTGAGAAATTAAACTTTTCTTCTTTCTTCTTCTTTTGCTGTGGTCCTCTATATTCTTTTCCCCTACCATTGAACATTTTTTTTTCCTTTTTTTTTTCTTTCTCCATTTTATGTTTTTGGACTTAGTATACTAAGTTCTGAAATTTCAGTCATTTTCAGTCTTTCCACAGTCTTTTACATTTTATTCCTTTCAAACTACAAAGTTTCTCTTCTTTCTTCCGATCAAACAATTAATTCACAATGTAGACCTAATAGTCAACACGTACAGTTTTATTTAAAGAGACTTCTCCATTCTTAAAAGTAATATTAAGTCCGTCAGTTGTTATTTTATATAAGTACAACATTATTTATTAGGAGAATAAGTAAGAGGTGCATCATGCATATATGTTCCTTAATTTCTTATTATTAAAGCATATTAAATAAGGAATGAAGTTGTGTACGGAAGAAAAGATTATACGTCATAGCGACTTTCTATACTAAACAATGAATATAATGCACGTCAAATTTTTCTTTAAATTGAATTCAGCATTATTTTGAGTCTGTATTTTAATTAATAACATATCTAGCATATTTTGCTATAGCCAGACAAATGAACGTTCTTACTCCCAACCCCAGTGAAATGTTGGACCTTATATTTTTGCGATAAAAGAAAATAAGATAATTTAAGTATTTTAAAAAATTATATTTTCTGGGGACTATTAAAATGAGGGGGCCCGATTTCAACTGGTAACCTCACCCAAAACCGTTGTTCGTAAATCGTAATAAATGCAGAAGATGCTATTTTTAAATATGTACAGAGTGGTAGGTGAGATTCTGACATATATATATACGCCATTGTCTATTGCTTTGTTCATTCAATTTAATTACAAGAGTCCAAAGTCCACTTTAGAAGTCAGGATACTGGTAGCAATGAATAAAAGAAAATATTTATTCATCCATATTATTTATTATAAATGAGTTGGATAATTAACGTTTAAAAAATGGGTCAAATATTAATAAGATTCATATTATTCATTTTCTAAATGGATAACTAATGGTTTTAACTTTTATATTTGTAATGTCTCAAATTGAGGGTTCCTTAAGTTTGGGAGACTAAGAATTCTCTCAAAAGTAATCATATTCAAGAAGCCATGAATAATATAGATATCCATATTATCCGCCAGTTAACCCTTTTTTTACGTAATAAATATGGACCGGGTCGGATAATTTATCCGTTTTTGATCCGTCTCATATTTGACTCGACCTGCCCGTTTGCCACGCTTAAGTTGTGGCCTGTGGGATACTATAAATTTTTACAATATATTCTACTATAATAAGTAATGCGGTGTCAAGTATTTAATAAGCTTAACATTCTTAGATATTTTGCTATTTTTCTCCGAGCTCTTCTCTTGTGAACCTAGGCCACTAGTAAAAATTGGTTTATTATAGTAAATATATTGCATATAGTAAACAGTAAAAATTTCTAATTATGAACATATGAACAATTGCTCTCCATGACTCTTTTCCATTAGGTCAAAAATCAGCCTTGGACATTATACAACAACAACACTAACAAGCCAATATAATCTCACTAGTAGGATTTGGGGAGGGTAGTGTGTACGCAGACCTTACCCATAGCTTGAGGTAAAAAGACTGTTTCCGATAGACCATCGGCTCCCTCCCTCTAAGAACTCTCCACTTTGCTCTTGGGGTGACTCGAACGCACAACCTCTTGGTTGGAAGTGGAGGGTGCTCACCACTAGAGCAACCCACTCTTGCCTTGGACATTATAGTTAATGTGAAATAGAAATATAAAACCCAGTGTAATTTCATCAACACCATTATGTGCGAGAGAAATGTCACATATGGTCTTATTTAAAAATTAAAAGTAATTGATAAGTATTTGAAACACACTTTTAAGTACTAGAAAAATACTGAAGTTGATATATATCATAAATAAGTAGATGAGTTTTTTCAATTACTATAAGTATACTATACCTAACTGTATGAGACACTAAAATGTAATATACATGGTAATCAACAACAAATCAGTATAATCCTACAAAGTGAAGTTTGGGAAGGATAGAATATACGTATACTTTACCTCACCTTACAAAGGTAGAGGGGATAAAATGTAATATTTGTGGTAATGGTAGAGTCAATAAGGCATCTATATAACACAAGTAGAATAATACTTGCTGTATTGTTTACCCGAAAAACGTATAGAGTTGAATTTGTACGTAGTTCTAAGGGTATGTGGTATAACTTGACACAAATCGTAAGAGTAAATAGAAATATCTAATATTGATTGTAAAGAATGAAAAATAGGCAAAGTTGAATAGAGAATGATTTATGGATTAAGCAAGATGAATCAATCTATAAAACTAAAAAAGGACAATTCTTCAATATGGGAGTATATGATATCTGAGTTACAATGTATCCCAAAAAACCTTTCTTTTACAAAAACAGTCATCCCTTTTATAGTGGAGGGATCCTACTTTAGATATAATTAAAAATACATAGTGGGGAACCCATGATAAATAAGCTTTTCCCTAATTCCCGCCGAGATTCCCTCTCTTAGTGCGGCTGCAACGGCTCTTGTCTATGAGCTCGATCTTAATTGGACTCGGTATCGGTCGGTATTGGTCGGTTTCCAATTTTAGAGCTCGATGCGGGTTTGAGGTCGATGCCGACTCGGGGTCCGGTAATGACTTGGGATCGGTATTGGTTGGCCTCCAGCCCTTAAGCTCGATTCCATCATATCTCATCATAGTTCGATTCGGACCCGATATCGATAATGACTTCCAGCTCGGTATTTGACCTGTCCCTGAAATTTGAAGCTCATTTGTGCCTTCTTCGGATCCCATCTCGATATTATGAAGACTTTCTTCGGTTCATTATGTTCCCATCTCGATTAGTCGTATGAAGGCCGAAATAAATTTCGACCGTATACAGATAGTCCCCTCGTTTCTCGAGAAGGATGTGGCGAGAAACGATATGATTTTCCAACGGCACGATTGGATATGCACTGATGTTTGCATCGAGCCCGACCATGACGTACGTGATAGCTATCTCGTCGGTTCAGTTTACCAAGGCATTTAATGCGTGTCAGACGGTGGTCGGCCACCGCTGATATTGAAACTGCCATTGCTCAATCTATAAATAGCCCCTTCTTTTACCATTTATCACTTTTACATCTTCAATCTCCAAAATTTCCAAGTTGTTTTTTGTATCTTCTGAGTTCATCTGTAAATCTGTAATTTTTCACTGCAAAATCTTTCTTCAAAAACACCAAATCTTTGTTACCTCCTTCTATTTTCGATCTTTAAATTCAAAATGGCGAAAATATCAAAAACCATTCCTCAAAAAGAAAAAGCTTCTTCTTCATAGTCTGCCGCTGACAAAACACTGGTGGAGCCACGGCCTGAGGAGTGTGTTCCTGGGGCGTGTGTTCTTACCTCTGATTTTAAGGTCAATAAAGGCTCGTCGGTTCCCGACCGATATGAGCTAGTATCGAGGTATATGTGTTTGATAACCGAAGGGCATCTCGAACAGATAATGAAAGATTGCAACTGGGAGGATAAAGAAGTGGTAATCCCGTCTCCTGAAAAAGATATCACCACTCACGTGAAAGGGTTTTTAAGTGTGTATACTTACCCTTTCACGTTAGGTCCTCTCGACCTTGTTATTATTGATCTTTGTCGTCAATATCAAATAACCCTAGGCCAAATCCATCCTTCTTCTTGGCGGATCGTTATTTTGATTCGTTTCTTCGTGAACAAAATCGAGGGGATGCCTTTCACCTTCGACCATCTCATTCGATTGTACTGCCCTCGCCTCTTTCGAGGCGGGTTAATAAAACTTCAGCGCCGGGCTACCAAGGTTCTGTTCTTGAGCATAGGCGAGAACAAGGATCGAGGCTGGATGTGCAGGTTTGTTCGAGTGAAGACTTCGGACCTGATTCCGACTGAAAAAGTGCCATTTCCCGTAGAGTGGAACATGAAGCGTAAGTGTAATTTTGCTGTTATCTCCTACTGTTTTGCCCCTTCACTTTTTCCTCACTGATATCCCCCTTTTATGATGCAGCGGTTCCTTGGATACCTGGTGCAATTCCCGACCTCAAGAACTGGGTACGGGGTCTAGCTTCGACCTCTACATATGTCGAGCGCTCATGGTGTGATTTGTCAAAGGGCCGATGGGAGGCCAAAAATCATGATAAGCCTCTTTCTCGTATCTTAGGTAATTCAAACGAGATGCTCTCCATATACTTAAATCAATTTTCTTGTATGTAGGCCTGGGCAAAGATGCGGCTTTGAGGGCCCCGTCCGTCGAGGAAGAGGCTTCGGCCTCTGTTCCCAAACCGGTGAAGAATAATAAGAGAAAAATGGCCTCCGCTTCCGAAGATCCAAAACCGAAGACGAAGATGGCTCGTAAGCAGAGGAAGAATACCATCTCTTTGACCATAGAATTAGTTCTGCGTCTAAGGGATGAAGACGAAGAAGAAGAAGAAGAAAATGATGGGTCCGTGCTGGTGGCCCGAGTGAAGAAAACCATCGATGCCCCAAAGGCAGCTGAATCGATGGTGATTTATAAAGCTTCGTCTCTGACTGAGGAGATATCAGAGGAAGGTTCGAGCAGAGTCCCCGAATCGTTAGAGATCGAGGATGCTTCCCACCGAAGTCAACAAACGGTGGGTATATCAGAAAGGCCGGTCCTGAAGCTCTTCGAACTGAGGAGAACACCCCAAGCGAGTCGCTTGGGGCAATAGTAATCGGAGACTCACACACTCTCCATGTCTTTTCCGAAGGGGCGATACGAGAAGCCCAAGCTTTTGGGGGCCTCGAAGTAAGGTAGCCCGTAGGCTTAATAGTCGAGTGCGTGCTTTGCTCGAACTCGAAATAAGGTTATCCTGTAGGCTTAGTAGTCGAGTGAGTGCTTGCTCGAACTCAAAGTGATGCAGCCCGTAGGCTTATTAGTCGAGTGAGTGATTCGAACTCGAAGTAATGTAGCCCGTAGGCTTAATGGTCGAGCGAGTGATTGCTCGAACTCGAAATGATGTAGCACATAGGCTTATTAGTCGAGTGAGTGATTCGAACTGGAAGTAATGTAGACCGTAGGATTAATGGACGAGCGAGTGATTGCTCGAACTCGAAATAAGAGTAGCCCGTAGGCTTAGTAGTCGAGTGAGTGCTTGCTCGAACTTGAAATGATGTAGCCCGTAGGCTTATTAGTAGAGCGAGTGATTCGAACTCAAAGTAAAGTAGCCCGTAGGCTTAATGGTCGAGCGAGTGATTGCTCGAACTCAAAATAAGAGTAGCCTGTAGGCTTAGTAGTCGAGCGAGTGCTTGCTCGAATTCAAAATGATGTAGCCCGTAGGCTTATTAGTCGAGTGAGTGATTCGTACGCAAAGTAATGTAGCCCGTAGGCTTAATGGTCGAGCAAGTGATTGCTCGAACTCAAAATAAGAGTATCCCGTAGGCTTAGTAGTCGAGTGAGTGCTTGCTCGAACTCGAAATGATACAGCCCGTAGGCTTATTAGTCGAGTGAGTGATTCGAACTCGATGTAATATAGCCCGTAGGCTTAATGGTCGAGCGAGTGATTGCTCGAACTCGAAATAAGAGTAGCCCATAGGCTTAGTAGTCGAGTGAGTGCTTGCTCGAACTCGAAATGATGTAGACCGTAGGCTATTAGTCGAGTGAGTGATTCGAACTCGAAGTAATGTAGCACACAGGCTTAATGGTCGAGCAAGTGATTGCTCGAACTCGAAATAAGAGTAGCCCGTAGGCTTAGTAGTCGAGTGAGTGCTTGCTCGAACTCGAAATGATGTAGCTCGTAGGCTTATTAGTCGAGTGAGTGATTTGCTCGAACTCGAAATAGAGGATGGATTCTGAGACATGAGATATCGATAAAAAAAAAATTCTCTTTATGTCATTATACATGTGTTTATATTTCTGTACCAGGGATTGAGCAAACTATATGAGCATGGTTCGTTTTGACCATTTGGCTCTTACAATTTTTCCTATCGAAACCATGTTGTCATGAAGTAACTTTCTTGCTTCAAACTTGATAATACTTGATAATCGAACTTGATATATTCGATGTATGCCCCCTAGTATTCGAGGTTGATTGTAAAGAGGCCTCGGATACTGTTGAATTGTTTAGCACGATCAATGGTTGCCTCATTAAAAACCTTGCCTAAAAACCTATTTGGGATAAAACCAGTCTAAGGGAAAAAGAGTGCAACGCGTGCTTTCAGACTTAAGGCTTCGTGTAGAATAATCCATCCTTGTTCCTGATCGAACACCTGCAAGGGTTAGTTTCGAAATATAAACGAACATGGGAGGGTCGTACCTTAGCAGTAGTATCGTTTTAGGTGTGACACATTCCAATTGCTTGGTAGTTGTTTGTCGTTTATAATACCGAGCTTGTAGGATCCTTTACCGACGATTTCGAGTACCTGATACAGTCCTTCCCAGTTCGGACCCAGTTTTCCTTCATTTGGGTTTCGGGTGTTGAGGGTGACTTTCCTTAGCACTAATTCCCCGATTTTAAAATGGCGAAGATTGGTCCTTCGATTATAGTATCTTTCGATCCACTGCTTTTGGGAGGCCAATCGGACGAGAGCGACTTCTCGTTTTTCATCCAATAATTTGAGGCTAATATTCATAGCCTCGTGAATGTGACTCTTCTGTTGTATATCGAAATCTGGCACTGGGTTCCCTGACTTCGACTGGAATCAAGGCTTCGGAGCCATATACTAAGAAGAATGGGGTTGCCCCCGTACTGGACTTTGATGTTGTTCGATATGCCCAAAGAATTTCGGGTAGAATTTCTCTCCATTTTCCCTTAGCGTCGTTCAACCTTTTCTTTAGGTTTTGAATGATAGTCTTGTTCGTCGATTAGGCATGTCCGTTCCCATTGAGGTGATACGGTGTTGATAATATCCTTTTTATTTTGTGGTCTTCGAGGAATTTCATCACTTTGTTGTCGATAAAATGTTTCCCATTGTCACATGCTATTTCGGCGGGTATCCCAAATCGACATATGATATGATCCCAGATGAAGTCTATAACCTTTTTATCTCTCACTTTCTCGAACGCATGTGCTTTAACGCATTTAGAGAAATAGCCAGTCATAAATAAAATGAACTTAGGTTTACCTAGGGCCGATGGCAAAGGGCTGACGATATTCATTCCCCATTTCATGAACGGCCATAGGGATAGGACTGAGTGAAGTTGCTCTCCGGGCTGATGGATCATCGGTGCAAATCTTTGACATTTGTCACATTTTCGAACAAACTCCTTTGCATCTTTGTCCATATCGACCCAATAAAACCCTGCTCTGATTATTTATTGGACTAATGAATCGGCACCAGAATAATTTCCATAAGTACCCTCGTGAATCTCACGTAGGATGTAGTCGGTATCTCCTGGTCCTAAGCATACTGCCAATGGTCCATCGAAAGTCCTTCGGTATAATGTTCCATCTGCAATCAATGTGAATCGAGCAGCTTTGGTTCGTAGGGCCCTCGAATTTTTAGGGTCCGATGGGAGCTTTCCGTTCTCCAAGTATTCAATATACTTATTCCTCCAATCCCAGGTTAAGTTTGTAGAGTTTATCTCGGCATGACCTTCCTCGATCACGGATCTCAAGAGTTGAATGACAGTCCCCGAGCTGATCTCATCTTCCTCGACCGATGATCCCAAATTTGCAAGTGCATCGGCCTCACTGTTTTGTTCTCGAGGTACATGCTGTAAAGTTCATTATTTAAAACGGTGCAAAGTTACCTGTAGTTTGTCCAAATACCTTTGCACTCTATCCTCTCGAACTTCGAAGGTTTTGTTTACTTGATTTACCACCAGCAAAGAGTCACACTTGGCTTCAACGACTTCTGCTCCCAAGCTTTTAGCTAGCTCGAGACCTACAATCGTGGCCTCATACTCGGCCTCGTTGTTAGTCAACCCAGTAGTTTTGATGGATTGCCTAATAGTGCTACCCGTGGGCGGCTTTAAAATGATGCCTAGCCCGGACCCCTTCACGTTCGAAGCCCCGTATGTGAAAAGGGTCCATACCTCCCGATGATGTACCCGGTTTCAACAAGAGTTCCTTTTCAACTTCGGGTATGAGGGCTGGTGTGAAATCGACCACGAAGTCCGCTAAAATTTGAGACTTTATGATCGTCCGGGGTTGATATTCGATATCGTACCCACTGAGTTCGACGGCCCATTTGGCCAATCGGCCTGATAGTTCGGGCTTGTGCAAAATATTACGAAGTGGGTAAGTGGTTAATACGCATATGGGGTGACATTGAAAGTATGGTCTTAACTTTCAATAGGCGCTTATCAGTGCGAGTGCCAATTTCTCTAAGTGTGGATATCTAGTTTCTGCTTCCCCTAAGGTTCGACTTACATAATAAATGGAAAATTGTGTACCTTGCTCTTCTCGAACTAGGACACCACGTACCGCTATTTCCGATACTGCCAAGTACAAGTAAAGTTTCTAATCTGTCGTCAGAGTGTGAAGCAACGGTGGGCTCGATAGATATCGCTTCAATTCTTCTAATGCCTGTTGGCATTCCGGGGTCCAGGCGAAATCATTCTTCTTTTTGAGTAGAGAGATAAATCGGTGGCTTCGATCCGACGACTTCGAAATGAATCAGCCTAAGGCAGCTATCCTTCTGGTTAGCCTCTGCACGACTTTTACACTGTCTATGATGGTGATGTCTTCGATGGTCTTGATTTTATCGGGGTTGATCTCGATCCCCCGATTTTATACCATGAAACCAAGGACTTGGCCGAACCAACCCCGAAAGCACATTTCTCAGGGTTGAGCTTCATGTTGTATTTCCATAAAATATCGAATGTTTCCTGCAAATGAGCCAAATAGTCCTCTGCGCGCAGGGACTTAACTAGCATGCTATCAATATAAACTTTCATTGATTTACCTATTTGTTCATCGAACATTTTATTTACTAGGCGTTGGTAAGCAGATCCTGCATTTTTTAACCCGAAGGGCATTACATTATAACAATATGTTCCTTACTTTGTGATAAATAAAGTTTTTTCTCGGTCCTCCAGGTTCATTTGGAATTGATTATACCCAAAATAGGCATCGAGAAAAGTAAGGATCTCGTGGCCGGTTGTGGCATCGATCATGCGATCGATGTTAGGCAGCGGAAAAGAATCTTTGGGGCACGCCTTGTTTAAATCCTTATAATCTACACACATTCTAAGTTTGTTCCCTTTTTTAGGGACTACAACCACATTGGCTAACCATTCGGGATATTTCACTTCCCGAATGGACCCTATTTTGAGAAGTTTAGTTACCTCGTTCTTTATGAATGCGTGCTTTACCTCAGACTGGGGTCTTCTCTTTTGCTTCACCGGTTTGAACCTGGGGTCCAGACTTAGCCGATGCGTCGCTATGTCCGGTGGGATCCCTGTTATATCTAAATGGGACCAAGCAAAACAATCTATGTTATCAATAAGAAATTGAATAAGCTTTTCCTGAGTTCAGGGGTTAATCCCGTTCCCAGGTATACCTTTCGTTCGGGTAGGTACTCGATCAATATAACCTGCTCCAACTCTTCGACAGTTGATTTGGTGGCATCAAAATCTTCGGGAACGATAAAAGTTCGAGGGGTCAGAAAATCCTCATCTTCTTCTTCTACCTCCTGCTCCCTCGATTCGGTCGAAGCTGGTGGTTCTGATTGCTATTTGACGTCATGTTTACCTCCAATGTTCGACCTTTCCGAGGTTGATAAGGTTGATATCGGTGTTACCTCGTCAACCGCAAATATTTCCTTTGCAGCATGTTGCTCCCCGTATATTGTTTTTACACCGTCCGATGTTGGGAATTTCATCATCTGGTGGAGAGTCGAAGGGACTGCCCTCATATTGTTGATCCAAGGCCTTCTGAGCAGGGCATTGTACCTCATGTCACCCTCGATTACGTGGAACTTGGTAGCTTGAATGGTTCCAGCCACGTTCACCGGTAAAGTAATCTCCCCTTTAGTTGTTTCACTGGCCATATTGAAGCCGTTTAAGACTCGAGCTACGGGCACGATTTGATTTTGTATGTCGAGATGCTCCACGACCCTTGATCGGATGATATTCGCCGAGCTGCCTGGATCCACTAAAACATGCTTAACTTGTACTTTATTTAATAAGATAGAAATTACCAGAGCGTCGTTGTGGGGCTGAGAAATGTCTTATGCTTCTTCGTTGTTGAACGATAAAGTGCCTTCGGGCATATAATCCCGGGCTCATTTTTTCCTAGTGATTGATACTTTAGTGCGTTTGAATATGGGTCCTTGTGGAATGTCTACCCCACCGACGATCATATGAATGACATGTTGGGGTTCCTCATGTTCGTTTTTCCTGTTGGCGTCCCTTTCTCTGAAATGATTCTTAGCTCGATCGCTGAGGATTTCTCGAAGGTGGCCCTCATTGAATAGACGGGCTACCTCTTCCCTTAATTTCCTACAATCTTCGGTCTTATGACCATGCGTGCCATGATACTTGCACATCAAGTTCGGGTTTCTTTGGGAAGGATCGGTTCGTATGGGTCTGGGCCACCTAGTATCTTTGATCCTTCTGATTGCCGACACAATGTCCAATGCATCGATGATAAAGTTATATTTCGATAACCGAGGTGTTTCTGTGGGATCGACATACTTATCAAAACCACTTTTTCTCATAAGTCCCCGAGAATTCTGTCCTCGATCACTTCTTCGATTGTTCCGGACGGAATTACGTTCTGAACCATTGTTCCTTCGATCTGCGGTATATGGTTGATATCGGTCTCTGTTCGACCTTGAATCCCTGGCGACGTCTCTCTGGTTTTTAACTATCGACTTGTTTGGATGTACGGAACCGGAAAGGGCTCCTAATTGGTCGTCCTAGACCCTGATCTTTGATTGATATCGGTTGTGCACATCTACCCAAGTTACAGCTGGATATTCGATCAAATTTTGTTTCAGCTGACATGATGCTACCGAACTCCGCTCGTTCAATCCTTGGATTAAATCTTGAACGGCCCAATCATCTGTGACCGGTGGCAATTCCATGCGTTCCATTTGGAATCGGGATACGAATTCTCTCAGCATTTCATTATCCCTTTGCCTTACCTTGAAAAGGTTCGATTTCCTCGTTGCAACCTTTAACGCTCCTGCGTGTGCTTTTACGAAAGAGTCTGCTAACATGGCGAATGAGTCGATGGAGTTTGGTGGTAGGTTGTGATACCAAATCATTGCTTCCTTCGAGAGGGTCTCCCCGAATTTTTTCAACAGCACAGATTCGATTTCATCGTCTTCTAAATCGTTACCCTTGATGGCACATGTGTAAGAGGTGACGTGCTCGTTGGGGTTGATCGTTCCATTATATTTAGGAATCTCGGGCATGCGAAATTTTCTGGGGATCGGTTTTGGAGCTGCATTTGGTGGAAAAGGCTTTTGCACGAATTTTTTGGAATCCAACCTTTTCAACATTGGTGGTGCCCCCGGGATCTGATCGGCCCTAGAGTTATATCTTTCCATATTTTTATCGTTTGCTTCGATCCGTTTTGTGAGTTCCTCGAGTATCTTAGCAATTTCGGAATTAGCCCCCGACTCTTGCTCATTTGATCTTATTATTGCTGGCTCCATACTGTGGGTGATTTCTCGGGGTAAACTGGGTTCCGGCCTACTTGGTACCTGGGTTTGACTATGCAACTGAGCTATCGCTACTTGTTGAGCTTGCAATATTTCAAAAATCATACGTAAGTTGATTCCGTTTTCCTCAACGTTATGGGTTTCTCGAGCTGCAGATCGAGTACCACCATGAATGCTATTTTTCGGTTCAGAACGCAGGTTTGCCTCAATGGCCACATGCGAATTAACGTCTAATGGTACTTCGACTCGAGCTCCAACGGCGTCGACAAGTGGCATTCCGCCCTGGGCGTCAAGTTGTTGTTCTCACCTTGAAGGCCAGCTTCGTTGTCGATAGGTAAGGTCATTTAGTTTGAGAGCTCGTCGTTGCTAATCCAAAATCAAAGACACTTCCGAAAATAAGCGTAAAGTGGTATGTTTTTGTAGATTCGTATCGAATAATCACTATTATCCTTAGCCCCACGTTGGGATAAAATGTAATATTTATGGTAATGGTAGAGTCAATAAGGCATCTAGATAACATAAGTAGAATAATACTTGCTGTATATTTTACTTTTCTTATTTCATTTAATAAATTTAATTTCATTATCTATCATGTCATTAATTAGAGAAGCATGTTTGACAAATGATGATTGAGCTCCAAAAAAACACAAATAAATTGAAGAAAGAGTCAAAAGTTCCATAGTATAAAAGGTTGCATTTTTCTTTGCATGTCTTTGCCCAAACCATCCCCCACCCTTTGACTTTGGAGTTCCTGACTACCAATGTTTAACATTTTAGTTTTAATCAAACAAACACCTTGACCTAATTTTTGACGCAGACTAATCAGTACAAACATCATAAAGCATAAAAAAAGTCACTAGTAGAAAAAAACCAAAGTCCCCTCAACTGAAAAACTGACCCCCTTTTCACTTCATACAGTGGCATACCCCCCCCCCCCCCGGGCAAAACTCATAACCCAATCCACCTCTGCAGTAGTAGTATGTAGAGAGCTATAGAGTACAGAGGGTTTGAAAAATCACCATTGATCAAATCATACAGACTGACTTTGCAATAAATGCGAGCTAAAAACCAGTAGCTGTTTTCATCTGCCTGGTTTTCTTTTAACTCTCTTTTCATTCTTGTTTCTGAATATTCACCAAAAATGGCTCTGGTTAAATCTTGAATACCCCATTTTTTTGTTTATTAACTGATTATGGGATGTGTTCTTGGAAAAATAGCTGCCGCAAAATTCCGCCGGGGAACCAAGAATTCGAATGCTTCCGATGGTGTTGGGGTTCCGGAGGTTGATGCCAAGATCACTCAACCTCCACCGACGGCGCCGGCGCCGTCAGTGCCGGAGTATTACAGTCATAGAATATCAGGAAACTCGTTCACGATGAATCAGCAAGGGTGGCCGGCGTGGCTTGTTGCCGTCGCCGGAGATGCCATAAAAGACTGGACTCCCCGCCGAGCTAATACCTTCGAGAAACTCGATAAGGTAAAGAGTACTACTACTTCAGCGCAATGTACTGCGCTTTCATGCAGTACTTTTGCCGTGGGAAATGTTAACTATACGTGTGTGTAATAATGTTCCTTAATTGTATCGCAATAATAATGCATTCTTCGATACTACTAAGTAATAATGTCAGGGGAAGGTACAACTTCCCATTCGCGAGGTATAAGATATTAAACCTGCACTTTTTTTAGTCCATTTTTTTTACACCAATTCTCGCATTATTGCCCCCACTAATCTTGATTCACGCCGCATAAGGCCCATGTAATGGGAAGCTTTTTAATACATTCTTGATGTGCTGCAAAAGCAATGTACAATTTCTTGAACCTAGGGGTGGAATGCAAAGGAATTGATACTTTAGTCTTTGGTAGTTGTACCTTAGTTGTTAAGTTTGCCTGTTTTTATGTGTGGATGCAGATTGGGCAAGGCACATATAGCAATGTATATAAAGCAAGGGACTTGATAACAGGGAAGATAGTTGCATTGAAGAAAGTTAGGTTTGATACATTGGAGCCTGAGAGTGTGAAGTTCATGGCAAGAGAAATACTTGTTTTGAAAAAACTGAACCATCCCAATGTCATCAAACTTGAAGGTTTGGTTACTTCAAGAATGTCTTCTAGTCTTTACCTTGTTTTTGAGTACATGGAGCACGATCTCGCTGGCCTAGCTGCTGTTCAAAAAGTCAAATTCACTGAACCACAGGTTTTACTACCATCCCTTTTCACCTTCAGAAAAAAGTCGTTGGTCGATGTAGTTTTAACTTCATATATTCACTTGTGCGTTTAAATGCTTTCTTGGCTTTTGTCTAATGTATTAGTCACACACTTGATAGTTGGGTTCCCCCAAAACAGTGCGCTTACCTGATTATTAGTAAAGCCTAATTTGGTACTACTCTGCCAAAACACTTACTTTTGTTTTGTTATTCTGTTTTTGTAATTTGGTTTCCATTCTTTATGGAACCTGGTATATCTTCTCTAATTATGTAATGTCTTTTGTCTTCTAGCTTTCATTCTTGTGCTTTCTGATTTTACTGCTGGTCTTTTCTAGGCCATTGGTCCCGATCATGGTGGTTTGGGAATCCAATGCTGAGTTGTTTCCAGATATTTCATTTTAGAATAGTGCTATTGAGTGAAGTAATGGTACCTTCAATGAACTGAAATATCCCATCTACCCACTCAGCAAAGGGATTACCTCACAATTCTTTAATCTTCCTGTAAAAATTTCTTTTTGAACAATAGTTCCGCTTAAGTAGAACTATATGCAGAAAGTAGATACAGAAAAGACATTGGGTTTTCATAGTTTCATCTATTGAAAAGGCATATGGAATTTTCTTTACATGCTCTTCTTGAATGATGGATAAAGAAATTCAAATTGGATATATTGTTTTGTGTTATTCGTTATGCAAATGGTATGGGCTGAAAATACTGTTTAGATCATAGTGACATTTCTCAAATACGTTGCCTTGAAACAATGGATCATTGTTTAAGTTATCTGGTTGACGATTGATTTATCTGTCTTCCCAACTAGTTTGCGATTGAGATGTATTAGTTGTATTATCTTTTTAATGAGGAAGCCTAAAAATTTACGACTGGTATAGTCAAACAAAGAATTACTATAATACAGAAGAGTTGATCAGTTGAAGAAAACCATGTAAAAATACATCAAAATAAGAAAACCAAGTAACAATATTTATCCAACTACAAGAATACATATTTGATAGCTAAACAATTATGAATGTCACCTGAACAAAATGTCTGTTGTTAGCGACTAGCTGAGTTGTCTAGCTTATATATTATCGCAGGTAAAGTGCTACATGAAACAGTTACTCTCTGGTCTAGAGCATTGTCACAATAATGGGGTCCTCCACCGTGATGTAAAAGGTTCCAATTTGCTTATTGATAACGAAGGGATACTGAAAATAGCTGATTTTGGGTTAGCTGCATTTTATGATCCTGAACACAAGCAACCTATGACTAGTCGTGTTGTGACTCTCTGGTACCGTCCACCTGAACTTCTTCTTGGAGCTACACGTTATGGTGTTGGTGTTGATCTGTGGAGCGCCGGTTGCATTTTGGCTGAGTTACTAGCAGGGAAGCCAATAATGCCAGGCCGAACAGAGGTGTTTTATTCTCTGTGTTACTTGCTACATTTGATATAAGACTGACTTCTTATTCTCCAGAAAATCAGCTGTTGAGACTCTGATATGCTACATTTTAGGTTGCCCAAATTAATAAACTGACTTTCAAGCTACATAGCTGACTCTTTTAAATTGGTAATTTAACTTGCTTTATGGAACTTAAGCCAACAACTAGTATTTTTTTTTTTTAAGAAAAAAATTGATTCTGAAGCAAATAGTTAGGTTTGTTCAGTTGATTATTTACTTTCTTGAGGCACAGATGTCAAGATAAAGTGACTCACTTGGACATTCTTTGGCTGCTTAGGTTGAGCAACTCCACAAAATATTTAAGTTGTGTGGCTCTCCATCCGACGAATATTGGAAGAAATTCAAGTTACCAAATGCTACTCTTTTTAAACCACAGCAACCTTATAAACGCTGCATTGCCGACACATTCAAGGATTTTCCACCCTCTTCACATCCTCTGATTGAAAAACTTCTTGCTATTGATCCTGATGAAAGAGGCACAGCAACTGCAGCTTTGAACAGCGAAGTAAGTCATCCGATAATCTTAAAAATTAAAAAAAGATGTTGTTATACCTTAGAGGTGGCTAAGTTTGATGTTTGATGCTCTGCTCGCCTGTTAAACTGTCTTTTTTTCTGATTTCGAAGCGGCATTTATTAAGTTCGGGATTCTAGTTCGTTTAAGTTACCGGGGTTCTAAATTAATAATTTATACATATTCAATAAATTTCTTAAGACAAATACAGGGTTTGGACCAAAGTTAGTGGGTTCGGCCGAACCCGTAACCGAAGCGCTAGCTCCGCCCTGCACTGTGCTCACATGTACTTAGATCTTAAGTTGTACAAGTCAGTTGCTGTATTCTATTTCTGATATGAATACTTCTGCTATCCAGTTTTTTGCAACGGAGCCATATCCTTGTGAGCCTTCAAGTTTGCCAAAGTATCCTCCTAGCAAGGAAATGGATGTAAAACTGAGAGACGAAGCAGCCAGGAGGTGTGTTTTAATCAATATTGAAATATTTTTTCACCATTGGCTTGTCATCCACTGAGACCTATTTTCTTTATAGGCAAAGAGGTTTGCACGGAAAAGCTCAAGCTGTTGTCGATGGCACCAGGAAAGTGAGAATTCGTGAGAGAGTTAGCCGTGCAATTCCAGCTCCAGAGGCAAATGCAGAACTCCAACCAAACTTAGATGTAAGTGAGACTAACTTTATCCTTTTTCTCCTTAATCTGCATGTTGCTCTTGTCTATTAATCTTGACTGTCACGTCATGCCATGGAAGTTGCTCACTATATTAGAGAATGGGACCGACAACGACGTTGAGCAAAAGTTCCTTTGTCATCTGATATTATGCTTGTTACAATTTTAAACTCTTATATGGAGTGTTTGCTCTTGTTTGATGCTTCTAAATAGTGTAAAACATCAGTCTGTTTCCTCCTAAATCTCTTTGCTTCACCGTTGGTACTCATTTGCCTACATCCTGACTCCATTCTTGCCTACTAGTCCTTTCTCTGTCAATTTCTTAGTCTTTTCGTCATACTCACCCCACTTATTTTTCTCCAGAGGTGGAGAGTGATGACACAGGCCAATGCTAAGAGTAAAAGCGAGAAATTTCCTCCGCCACATCAAGATGGAGCAGTCGGATACCCTCTTGATGCATCACACAACGGTCCTGTATCATTCAGTGTAGCTGATGCTTCTTTTACTTCATCAAATTTTGATCCAAAATCACGATCTTTGAGAAGTACAACAACTACAGCTGGGACGTCGAGGCAGAGGAGAAATAAGAAAGAAGAGCCTCATATGGCTCCTTCACGTAAGCTTATCCATGCATTCCTTCCATCTTCTGTTAGGCTATCTATAGATATGAGACTGAGGGGTAGAGCTTCTGTTTCGGAGACATTTAGTCACCATAGATAAGAGGAAGATTCCCAAAGCAATAAATTTTGTGGCTTCAAAGGGGTTTTTCTTTCCTGTTTTCGGTACATGCAGCTTCCCTTTTGCTTGTTATTGTATTCCATGTAATTATTGAACAGTTTTGTGTATGATTCGAAATAGATGGATTTGGGGTCATAATTTACACCCAACATCTGTTGTATAGTTGCAACTCATAATCTGATTGCAGCCTTTACGTAGTTGTTCTTTGTCTCGTTGGTTTCTCATATTCTTTCAGCTTTACTTTCGTCTCTTTGTATTAGAGTTGGGCGTTTTTATGCTAAGAATTTCTAAGTTGTTCCACACCCTGGTAGTTGCCTGAAATTAACTCAACATTTTCCTTTATATACACAAGTTACAAAGCTTAATTACGATTTCCAGAGCATCTTGATGAAACTTTTGAATTCTTAGGATTAATGTTTATGTGTCAGTTGAAGTAATATGATGTTAAAAGTGAAAAATAACTACCATCCTATAAGTGAGGGAAGTCATTTTCCCCCTTTGATAAAAATTTGTCCTAGAAAACATTTTGTAATAACCAAACACCAGAAATAACTTCCTCATGAAACACATTTCCTGAAATATGATTTTTGTCATACCAAACAGAGACTATAAGTTTATGAAAACTAATGCTCAGCACCGTTTAGTTCGCTCGATTTTGCAGACAAGACTTCTTTTCTGGTTCTGGTTCTGGTGCAAATGTTGCCCTCAGGAGTTTAGAGTGTTCATACATTAAAATTGTGTAACTAAAGCTATGCCCTGCTCCTTTACAGCGAAAATGAGAATTTATGTGAAGTTCCTGTATACACTCTAATAGAGAGCATTTTCAAGGTAACTATGGATCTATTAAGCTACCCAGTTTTTCATGCCAATCGTGTAAATCGTCAAAATCTCATACTAGTAGAATAATCTTTAGGTTATTCAATAAACAGAAACTTAAAAAGTTACACCAACTGATATATGTCATTTGCAAGCCCAATTCTCTTCGAAAACTGGATGGGTGTTATTGATCCCGGATTTGCCGCTAGCAAATACTAATACAACAAGAATAGATAAAATTATACATATCAGCATGGAGTTTGTTCTCGTGAGTAGAAACTCAGCAACGAAGTTGCAACGAGGTCTACTACTTGCTCTTCTACTAGTAGAAGTATGTATTTATCTTACAGAACATTTGGCAACACCAGTGAAAAGGAGCAAATAACCGGCAAAATTTATTTTCTACAAGTTTTATTTCAGATATCACTCACTATTTTAGTTTCACTTTAGCTTCTTCTTCTTCTTCCTTTTTCATGGTTAAACTAAACTTCTCAGGGGATGGTAAAGCCAGAAGCATCCACTCTCAGAAAGATAAAGAATCAATATCCACATAGAGGAAATAAAATGCTTAAGACTGGCTTGGTAGGCTTTGTTTCTACCAAGCTTAAGCAGTTGCAGCCATTGGAACTCATTTTGCCGCTCTGTAACATGCCCTCTTTGCTGCACGGACAATATCTTCAACCTGTACAGGCAGATTCAGATATTTCAGAAGGCAAGACAACCAGTGGTGTCAACTGTTATTAGCAATTCACCAATAGATCTATTCCCCATGAGCTTCTTGGTTTATCCACTGTTCTTACGTGAACACCGTTACACCTTCAATGTTCACACATATAGCTGTCTGTGTGTTCATGACATATGACCCTTTTTCCGGAGTTGATATGATAGACTTCATGAAGTTGCATACACTTGTGTTAATCTCTCAGTATAATTTGTCGCAAACTTTTTTCCATTTTCTTCTCCCTATGCTACAAATGATAAGATGTGGCAAACACTGCATTAGTTAGTATGATACGAATACTAACTATCTTCTACCAACACACCCTCTCTCTTTCCAGAGTACATCAAACACTAATCTTTCAACATCATTCAGTTATGCCATCATTGTAAGAGAACAGACAGTTAAACAGATTCTCATGTCTTCTTTTCGCCCTCCACTCCCAACCCCTTTTGGGTTGATAAAGCACCATCATCACTAATCTTTCAACATCATTCAGTTATGCCGTCATTCTAGAGAACAGACAGTTCTAACGGCTTCTCATGTCTTCTTTTCGCCCTCCACCCCCACCCCCTTTTGGGTCAATAAAGCACCCTTGTCCACCCAGTTTATGGTCATATTTGCCATTTTTACCACAAGCCATAACTAGGATAATATGAAAGCTGCTCCTATTTACCGGTAAGGGAGGAAAAAAGGGTGGTTACTAACCTGTGGAACAGCCATCCTTTCCAGATTTGCTGCATATGGCATAGGAACATCAGCCCCAGATATCCTCTCGACTGGGGCATCAAGATACTCAAAACTATCCTCCACCACAGATGCACTGATACAAAAGGAATTTATAGTCTAGTAAGCTTGATTGACCAAAAACAGGAACAAAATAAAGCTCTTTTCTGCTTTCTTTCTTTGCGTTTTTTTTTTGGGGGTTGTTTTGGGGGGGGGGGGGGGTGTTGTCGCACAGAATTAAAATAGAATCAGGGTAAAAGTCTGTTTAAACCAGATCTCAGCTCCAACACCGTGTTGTGGGAACCCTTCTTCTACAGTTACAAGTCTGTTGGTTTTCCTCACGGAAGCATTAATGGTGGGTCTATCAAGTGGACGGATAGAGCGTAAATTTATGACCTGTTGACCCCCAAAAAAATAGAAAGACAAAAAGGAAAAGTGAAATGAAGCTGGAACGCTTTCGGCACATTAACATTTTAAAATTTAAAGGTAAAACTGGAATATGAACTCCAGGATTCTCACATACCTCAGCACTAATTCCTTCTTTTGCAAGAATTTCAGCAGCCTTCAAAATTCAAAAGTTATGTGGAAATGAATGATTAGAGCCAGAAACAGTGACATGCACATTCTCTATGCAACATCTAATATGGAGTACTAAATCCGACCAAATTTTAATATTTGATGAAATTCAGAATACAGAAGCGGATCATGTGTTGCAGAATAGGATTAATCAGTAATGTGTTCCGAAAAACTCAAACACTGATACAAAAGGACAGACGAACCTTAAGAGCATAACCGACCATCTTTGAGAAAGCAGTAATAGTGACATCCTTTCCTTCACGTTCTATCTGCCAATGTTTGTAAAATAAGGAACAGCAGCAACATATAAATATAAGAAACAATGACAGAAAGCAGCACTTGCCTTAGATTTTCCAATGGGAAGACAGAAGCTAGAATCAAGAGCTTCAGCTGAAACAGGAAAAGACTCGCCATATCTGCATCATTCAAGTCATACGATGATGATAGATATTAGAAGCAGAAAAGTGTATCACTTGAATAACTAAATCAGCAATGCAACTCACAGCAGTTCATTTTCCAGAAAAACAACAGGATCTGGATCTCTGATAGCAGCTTTTAGCAGGCCGCGAGCATCTTCAGAAGAGTATGGAGCTAGCACCTTCAATCCAGGACATGCACCATACCATGCGGCATAGCACTGGAAAAATAACAAATGGAAGAAAAGTTGGGCTTATAGTAATTTAGATGCATATGACATACAAACATGCGAACACCTCAATGTAAAAATGACAAAATTCTAGCATCCTCTCAAAACAACTTCAAGTTGAAGTAGGAATGTAGGATTGTGGTCAGACTAATGTACAATGCTGTTCCACAAGTTGTTGGCATGCTGCCTCATTGATCCTTTAGACCAAGTAACAATTACTTGTATTTCACCAGGCTAACTTAAACCATGTCACTATTGACTCATTACTGGAATGAAAGCACCACATACCACATTGAGTAGAAGATTTAACTGAAGGCAACAACTTTTTACACATCCAATAGAAACCAAGAAAATAGTATAAAACATCAATATTAACATTGCCATAGTTCTTCCAGTTTATCTGCCGATCCATTAACTGGCACACAATAACTTTCAGTTTCAAACAAAGATTAAATATTTACTGCAGCACCTTTTAACAAGAAGCTCACGTGATGCTTAGCTTGGTTTAACCTCTCCAACAGCCATACCAGGAAACATAACAAGCCGCATTTCAGTTGACAGACATACCTGAGAATGTTGGGCACCAACTCCAGCTGCGGCGCCATTAGGACCCCTGAAGACGATGGGGACTGATATCTGACCGGCAGACATGTAGTTTGATTTTGCAGCAGAGTTGATAATATGGTCAATTGCCTGCATGAGTTCCAGAAAGAATATGCCTTTGGTCAGCATTCAAAAGGTATATAAACCATAACTCAAGAAATACAGACAATATAACAAGTTTGTACAAATATGATTCTAACATGCCGAAACCAAAATGTCATGATCTGATGCAGTAGAACCTCTTTTTTTATTCAAAGAGGAAGACTAAGATGCAGAAAGAAACTTGGCAGGACAAAGTAATAACAATCCTCATTCCTCCTAATAGAACATCTTTAGGAAGCTATTCCTTCCAATTTGGAAGGAAACGAGCCCCATATAGTTATATGCCATTTGGCCAACAATTACTTGATCGTATAGCATGTGTGACAACCCAGCTAATCACAATTAAGCTACAGTTTCATGCATCTTAGAGCTATAAATTACCATAAGAGACATCAGACACCTTGCATCATAATGATTGAACAGAGTTAAATATAAACAAGGACCATGTATTAACTTCCCAGATAAACAAGGACCCAGTATTAACTTCATAGTTTTACATTCAAGACTGTTAACACTAATTCAGAAACAAAGCATTTGTGTTACCATCCTATGTTATATTTAGTTCAGACCACAATTTCCTTCACTTTAAAATTAACATAATATTCTTGCTGTGTTGGTAATGTCATGCATTCTTGTTTGCAAGATTTTAGTGACAACAGAAGCAATGGGCATCCAGAAATAAAGAAAGCAGAAGAAAATGTTCAATAAATGCAGCCTGTCTCAGAGGCTCAAAACCAAAATACCAAATCGCCTTTTGTCCTCAAAGACTACAAATCTAACCCCTCCCTCCCTCCCCCTTTGGCATTTTGTTTGCATTTCTTTGCACTAAATTAAATACAATCCACACAAGACACAATACGGAAACGATGGGTTATACCATCTCAAATTATTAATCCGACTCCAAATTTATCATGCCATAATCCAACCTCTTACAAGTTATGCTTGTGACAAAATATACCACTCAACAAGCTAAACATCATTAATGACAGCAGTTAACTGATACAGACAGCTACCACATGTGGGCCTCTGTCAATGATATTGGTGGATGGTTTTTGCATATTTATGTCTTTATTTAAAAAATTCAAAAGAACATAGTATCCGAGAGAACAGAAGTCTGACCTGCATTGAAAAGTTGAAAGTCATGAATTCTACAATGGGCTTCAGACCATAGTAAGCAGCACCAACTCCAATTCCGGTAAATCCAGCCTATAAAACAACATAAAATGTTATGAAGTGCCTAACCATACAAATTCACCCACAACAGCAGCTAATTAGTAATTGAAGCCCAAGGATCAACCTCGGTAATTGGTGTATCAATAACTCTCTCTGGACCATATTTATCCAACAGCCCCTTTGAAATCTGAAAACAAAAAAGAAAAGAAAAAAACAAAAGAAAAAGGTCAAGAACAAAGAACAAAGCAAACTTCATTAAACAAAAAATAAAGGTGAAAAAAGAAAATCTAACCTTGTAAGCTCCTTGATATTCACCAACCTGAGTCAACACAGATTTTTGAAGAGAATTAAAATTAAAGATTCAATTTTTGCCTTCCAAAAAGTTAGAAAAATACAAAAAAATAATCGTTTATACCTCCTCTCCCATTATAAAGACCTTTGGATCGGCAGACATCTCTTCATGTAGAGCAGAATTTAGAGCATCACGAACAGTCATCTACACAAGTTTTAATATAATGACGTTTTATCAACAGAATTAAACATCAAATAAACGTATTGGAGTGCGAAATAAAAGTAAAAAAAAAAATCACCTCTTTAGCTGCTGAAGAAAATTTTCTAGATGCAAACACCCTGCTTCTCAACATGAACTGGTTCATATTCTGAATCCCAAAAAATAAAAAAATTATTCACAAATAAAAATATCAAGTACAAAAACAAAGATCAAAATTTAGTAAAGTCCTCACCAAAGCAGAAATGCCTCTGTTGGCCATTCTTCGACCTATAATTCCAGACATATCCACTTCCTTATTAGCTAATTAATGCCCTAATGACAACCACAGGCGAATTAACATAAAAATGATGGATTAAATACCGACAGAAAAGTTTGAATAATTATAAAATTCGATCTGGGGCATTGGGTAATGAACCTGCAGATTGGGTGTTTGGTGGAGACAAGCGCAAACAACAGTCGAAACGAACACAGAGAGTGAAAGATCGGGAATGTTAGAGAGAGAGAGAGAGAGGAACGTTTAGCGAGGCTTCTTTTTATTAAGTACTAATAAAATAAAAAAAATATTGTCGTTGGCAGCCTGGGGTTGAAGGGGAAAAAAAGGGAATAGTATGAATAAATTTATAGCACTCATAGTTGTAATAATTTAAAATAAAAATAAATATTACTCAATTAAAATTAATTATAGAATTTTATATAAGTATTATTTTTAGTATACGTGCGTCGTGTGTATGGTGTCTATCAATTAAAAATATATACATTGACATTAAAATAAAATATAATATTTATTTAAATGATGAAAATAATTTTTCTCACACTAACATAGTAATGGTATTCAATATCTTCCGAACATGCATAGATGATGAATTGAGTTAAATTAGTTGTATATTATTTGTAATATAAATATATTAAATTGTGTCTCACCTGACATTTCTTTATGAATACGTTTTATCTTCTACGATTTCATCCTTATTTCTTAAAGTTTGCATTTTAACTAATTTAATTATTAATATAGTAACTGGTTTTATTTTATATTCTGATTTCTTTTAATTCAAATACTTAATTATCTTTTTTAATTACTAAAAGTGATAATTTGTTTTTTGAGGATTCAAATTATTAATATTATCTCATACCATATGTTAAATAATTAATTCTAACTATATTTTTATCCCAAAAATTCTCTTGTCAAATGATTAAAAATCGAACTTTTGCACTTTATATTTGTCGTAATATTAGTAAATGGCTTTTATCAATCACTTTTCTTTCTCTCTGTATCTTGCTATTATTAAATATTTTTGTTATTATTTTTCTAATTATGTTTAACATCTATATTAATATTTATATCTAAGTAAATTAGTGATCGAAGAATAAAACTAATAGTTAGTAGACCAATCTCACATAGACTACTCAATTTGAGATAAAGGACAAAGTAAATTCTTCTTCTTTCTTTAATCTTTATTTTATTTTATTTTATTTATATCATAATTGTTCACCTAAAATTTTGCACAATTGTACAATCTCTTTTGTACTATAAAATATTCAATTATAGAAAAGTCAAATGCAAAAAGATTTGGTGTTACTTAATTATACCGTAAATGTAAAATTTATATAACGTAAAACTTCAATGATTTTAAAGTCCTAATTATAAGAGAAAAAATTAATAAGTAATAAATCTGATTTAATTTAAAACAACTAAATATTAGCTAGGAGAATAATCAAATGACTGTTTTGTCTAGTGTAAATTCTATTTTAGAAAGGTTAAAAAGGTGAACGATGGATGGACTCCGCCACCTTTGAAATTTTAAGACTTCCTGATGATACGAATAATTTTTAAAATTATAGGAAAACAAAATGAAAATTTAGAAGTTTCAAAGTTTCAAATATACTAGTTTAGCTAAACTTTAAAATATTATATTCTAGTTACAAGTTTACGTAATATGGTTTTTGCCGAAATAAAACCTTTTAAAGGATATAAAAGTTGGTCTAAAAAGGAAATAAATAATAATAATAATTTTATCCAATATGAAATTTATTTTTAAAGGATAAAAAGATTATCAATTCATGTTGGGATTTCGTGCTACTCCATATCAATGATTAGATAATATAAAAAAATTATACAAAATATTATTAAATAATATATTTGAGTTATAAAAACAAAGATTCAATATATATAAAATTTTTAAAAGGAATGAATATCTCTCTACTCTCCTGAGACACGCCGGATTGAAAAAATTTATAATTTATCAAGCATCCTCGCTTGTATGTAATCTAGCAATAGGAATATAATGTGATGACCCAAAATATCATCTTTAAATTTAATAAGTAATTCTATATTCTAAGACCTCAAAAAATACTATTTATCATTCCTCGACTTGCGTGCGTAGTCCGTACAATTTTCCGAAAAAGTTTTATGTGAAAAATGGATTAAAATGGGAAATAGAGCTTTAAAACTCAACTAAATTGACTTTGGTCAATATTTTGAGCAAACAGACCCGGATCAGTATTTTAAAAATTCTGATAGGTCCGTATCGTGATTTGGGACTTGGGCGTATGTCCGGAATCGAATTCCAAGGTTCCTAGCCCGAGTTATGGAATTTTGATGAAAAATTAAAAGCTTGAAAGCTTAATGATTTCTAAGAAATTACTGATGTTGGATTTATTGACCTCGAGTCCGTATTTTGGTTTCGGAGCCCGGTATAGGTCCACTATAATATTTATGATGTGTCTACCGAATTCGGATGTCCGGTTGTAAAAATATAAGTTTTCTTGAAAACTTCCTTTGATTTGGTATCCGATTCGTAGTTCTAGGTGTTATTTTGGCGATTCGATCGCGCGAGCAAGTTCGTATGATGTTTTAAGACTTGGGTGCATGTTTGATTTGGAGACACGAGGGATCGGGTTGATTTCGGGTGGTTAACGGACCATTTTTGGACTTGAAAAAAACTGCAGGAATCTGCTTCTCGTATCCTTCTTCGTGTTCGCGAGAGGTGGCTCGCGTTCGCGAAGAAGAAACTGGAGGCAGGTGAAATTTACTCTTCGCGTTCACGAAGAGGGGGACGCGTTCGCGAAGGGAAGATGGCAGTATTCATCGTGAACGCGTGGAAGCGTTCGCGTTCGCATAGAAAGCGAGGCCTGGCCGGGCACCAAACGTTAAAGCTTCGAGTTCGCGTAGGGTGTATCGCGTTCGCGAAGGCCAAATTTGGCAAGGCTTCGCGTTCGCGACATTGCCTTCGCGTTCGCGAAGAGCAAAGTTTTGGCAGCACAAAAATGTGCTTCACGAACGCGAGGCACTGACCGCGTTCGCGAAGGGTAAAAATCCGAGAAACGGAACTTAAGTTCTCGAAATGGAGTTTCGACCCATTTTCAATTCTTTCCCATTTTTGAGCTCGGGTAAGGCGATTTTTGAGCGATTTTTACGGAAAAATATTGGGGTAAGTATTCTTTATCCTATATTGATTATATTTCATGATTTCATACTCATTTATATCATGAATCCGTGAATTTATGGAAGAAAAATTAGATTTTTATAAAATCTTCCAAAAACGAAGATTTAAGATTTGAAGGTCCATTTGATATCGCAATTGGACAAATTTAGTATGGTTGAACTCGTATCGGAACGGATATTCGGATTTAGCAAGTTTTTTTGAGATTTGAGACGTGGGTCTCACTGCCGAATATTTTAATAAATTTCGGATTTTTATCCGAAAAATTTGTAAATTCATATGAAATTAATTCCTATGATTCGTATTGAATATATCGAATTGTTTGTGAATAGATTTGAAGATTTTGGAGCCAAATTTAAAAAGAAAAGTTGTAGTTGAATAATTGATTGGAATTCACAAAGCGAGGTAAATGTCGGGGTTAACCTTGACTTGAGGGAATAGAACCCTTAAATTATTTATTATGTGAATTGCATGTGAACGACGTATAGGCGAGGTGACGAGTGTCTATACGTCGTCAAATTAATTGTTTGCCTGCTTACTTGAAAAATTATAAATTATTTTTAATCATAAAATAATTATTCTAATAATTGTTTCTCTCTTATTCTTTGTCAAAATATTAATTCTTGAATTCCTGCATTAATTGTTACATGCTATTTAAATTATGTGTTTTAATTGTTATTTGACATTTAGCATATTAAATATTAAACTACCTATTCCCTCCGTGATTTCTATAATAAATTGCTAATTATCATTGTTTGTTTCATAATTAAATTATAATTATTGTATGCTTGTTGTCTTATGATTTTATATTAATTGTTGTGTTTATTGAGGAATTTCTTCTATAAGAATTGATTGAAATGGAAATATTGGAGGATCGGGTTGCACGCCGCAACGGACTTATTAAAAGTTAACATTGGAGGATCGGGTTGCACGCCGCAACAGACTTGTTAAAAGTTAATATTGGAGGATCGGGTTGCACGCCGCAACATACTTGTTAAAAAGTTAATATTGGAGGATCGGGTGCCGCTACAGACTTGTTAAAAAGTTAATATTGGAGGATCGGGTTGCACGCCGCAACAGACTTATTTAAAAGTCAATATTGGGGGATCGGATTGCATGCCGTAATAGACTTAATGAAAAATCAATATTGGGGGATCGGATTGCACGCCGCAACAGACTTATTTAAAAGTCTATATATATATTTGATCGAAATAAATATATAACAGAATTGAATGTGAATATATTGTGAGAGCGGGTTGCACGTTGCAACAGAACTAATGAAAATGATAATTGGTTATGACTGCTGAGTTGCCTTCAATTATTATAAATGAATTACCTGATTTATTTCTATTATTGTTGTTGTTACTAATATTGCGTACATGTTAATGTAAGTGAACCGCCTTAGCCTCGTCACTACTTCGTCGAGGTTAGGCTCAGCACTTACCAGTACATGGGGTCGGTTGTACTGATGCTATACTCTGCACTTCTTGTGCAGATTTTGGAGTTTGTCCTAGTGGCGTACCATAGACTTGCTCGGATTTCAGCTACCAGAGGAGACTTGAGGTATAACTGCATGGCGTCCGCAGTTCTGAAGTCCCCATCTATTTTACTTTAGCTGTGTGTTTATTCTCAGACAACTTTATTTTATTCAGACCTTATTTGTATTTATTTTAGAAGCTCGTACACTTATGACACCAATTCTGGGATGGTATTTAGATGCCGATCGCCAGTTGGTTGGTTTGAACCGGGAGAGGCTCGGTTGTTGGGTACCGATTTGGTACAGGATGCCTTGGATAAGGTCAAGATTATTCAGGATCGACTTTGCACAACTCAGTCTAGGCAAAAGAGTTATGCCGACCGTAAAGTTCGTGATATAGCATTTATGGTTGGAGAACGAATATTGCTCCGGGTTTCACATATGAAAGGTGTAATGAGGTTCGGAAAGAAGGGCAAGTTGAGCCCTAGGTATATCGGACCCTTTGAAATTCTTGAAAGGGTGGGTGAAGTAGCCTACAGGCTTGCATTACTACCTAGTTTATTAGCGGTTCATCCGGTGTTCCATGTGTCTATACTCCGGAAATAACATGGTGATCCGTCCCATGTGTTAGATTTCAGCTCAATCCAATTGGACAAAGATTTGACTTACGAGGAGGAGTCGGTGGCTATTCTAGCCCGGCAGGTCCGACAGTTGAGGTCAAAGAGTTATCCTTCAGTTCGGGTGCAATGGAGAGGTCAGCCGGTAGAGGCAGCTACCTGGGAGTCCGAGTCGGACATGCGGAGTAAATATCCACACTTATTCAAAAGCTCAGGTACTTCTTTCTAACTCCGTTCGAGGACGAACGTTTGTTTTAGAGGTGGAGAATGTGATGACCCAAAATGTCATCTTTAAATTTAATAAGTAATTCTATGTTCTAAGACCTAAAAAAGCACTATTTATCATTTCTCGACTTGCGTGCGCAGTCCGTACAATTTTCCGAAAAAATTTTAATGTGAAAAATGGATTAAAATGGGAAATAGAGCTTTAAAACTCAACTAAGTTGACTTTGGTTAACATTTTGAGCAAACGAACCCGGATCAGTGTTTTGAAAATTCTGTTAGGTTCGTATCGTGATTTGGGACTTGGGCGTATGCCTAGAATCGAATTCCGAGGTCCCTAGCCCGAGTTATGAAATTTTGCTGAAAAATTAAAAGCTTGAAAGCTTAATGATTTCTAAGAAATTACTCATGTTGGATTTATTGACCTCGGGTTCATATTTTGGTTCCGGAGCCTGGTATAGGTCCATTATAATATTTTATGATGTGTCTGCCAAATTTGGTGAGAATCGGAGTTGATTTGACATGATTCGGCCGTCCAGTTGTAAAAATATAAGTTTTAAAGTTTTTTTGAAAACTTCCTTTGATTTGGTGTCCGATTCGTAGTTCTAGATGTTATTTTGGCGATTCGATCGCGCGAGAAAGTTTGTATGATGTTTTAAGACTTGGGTGCATGTTTGGTTTGGAGCCTCGAGGGCTCGGGTTGATTTCGGGGGATTAACGGACTATTTTTGGACTTGGAAAAAACTGCAGAAATCTGCTTCTGGTATCCTTCTTCGTGTTCGCGAGAGGTGGCTCGCGTTCGCGAAAAAGAAACTGGAGGCAAGTGAAATTTACTCTTCGTATTCGCGAAGAGGGGGACGCGTTCGCGAAGGGAAGAAGGCAGTGTTCATCGCGAACGCGTGGAAGCGTTCGCGTTTGCGTAGAAGGCGAGGCCTGACTGGGCACCAAGCGTTAAAGTTTCGCGTTCGCGTAGGGTGTATCGCGTTCGCGAATGCCAAATTTGGCAAGGCTTCGCGTTCGCGACATTGCCTTCACGTTCGCGAAGAGCGAAGTTTTGGCAACACAAAATGTGCTTCGCGAATGCGAGGCACTGACCGCGTTCGCGAAGGGTAAAAAATCCGAGAAACAAAACTTAAGATCTAGAAATGGGGTTTCGATCCATTTTCAATTCTTTCCCATTTTTGAGCTTAGGTAAGGCGATATTTGGGCGATTTTCACGGAAAAATATTGGGGTAAGTGTTCCTTATCCTGTATTAATTATATTTCATGATTTCATACTCATTTATATCATGAATCCGTGAATTTATGGAAGAAAAATCAGATTTTTATAAAATCTTCCAAAAACGAAGATTTAAGATTTGAAGGTCCATTTGATATCGGAATTGGATAAATTTGGTATGGTTGAACTTGTATCGGAATGAGTGTTCGGATTTCGTGAGTTTTTCCGAGATTTTATGATGTGGGTCCCACTGCCGAATATTTTAATGAATTTAAAATTTTTATCCGAAAAATTTGCAAATTCATATGGAATTAATTCCTATGATTCGTATTGAATATATCGAATTGTTTGTGAATAGATTTGAAGTTTTAGGAGACAAATTTAAAAGAAAAAGTTGTGGTTAAATAATTGATTAGAATTCGCAAAGCGAGCTAAGTGTCAGGGTTAACCTTGACTTGAGGGAATAGAACCCTTAAATTATTTGTTATGTGAATTGCATGTGAACAATGTGTAGGCGAGGTGACGTGTGTCTATACGTCGTCAAATTAATTATTTGCCTGCTTACTTGAAAAATCATAAATTATTTTTAATCATAAATTAATTATTCTAATAATTGTTTCTCTCTTATCCTTTGTCAAAATATTAATTCTTGAATTCCTGCATTAATTATTACATGCTATTTGAATTATGTGTTTTAATTGTTATTTGACATTTAGCATATTAAATATTAAACTACCTATTTCCTCCCTGATTTCTGTAATAAATTGCTAATTGTCATTATTTGTTTCATAATTAAATTATAATTGTTGTATGCTTGTTGTCTTATGATTTTATATTAATTGTTGCGTTTATTGGGGAATTTCTTCTATAAGAATTGATTGAAATGGAAATATTGGAGGATCGGGTTGCACGCCGCAACAGACTTATTAAAAGTTAATATTGGAGGATCGGGTTGCACGCCGCAACAGACTTGTTAAAAAGTTAATATTGGAGGATCGGGTTGCACGCCGCAACAGACTTATTAAAAGTTAATATTGGGGGATTGGATTGCACGCCGCAATAGACTTAATGAAAGTCAATATTGGGGGATCGAATTGCACGCCGCAACAGACTTATTTAAAAGTCTATATATATACTTGATCGAAATAAATATATAACAGAATTGAATGTGAATATATTGTGAGTGCGGGTTGCACGCTGCAACAGAATTAATAGAAATGATAATTGGTTACTTTCGGTTGGTTTCATAATGGGGCTGTTCACTACAAGCTATCAGCGCTCAGCGCTGTCTTAGATTGAACGTTGACTTATCTTATTGCCGTTCAATCTTATGACTGCTGAATTGCCTTCAATTATTATAAATGAATTGCTTGATTTATTTCTATTATTGTTGTTGTTACTAATATTGCGTACAGGTTAATGTAAGTGAACCGCCTTAGCTTCTTCACTACTTCGTCGAGGTTAGGCTCAGCACTTACCAATACATGGGGTCGGTTGTACTGATACTACACTCTGCATTTCTTGTGCAGATTTTGGAGTTGGTCCCAGCGGCGTTCCATAGACTTGCTCGGATTTCAGCTACCAGAGGAGACTTGCGGTATAACTGCATGGCGTCTGCAGTTCTGAAGTCCCTGTCTATTTTACTTTAGTTGTGTGTTTATTCCCAGACAGCTTTATTTTATTCAGACCTTATTTGTATTTATTCTAAAAGCTCGTGCACTTGTGACACCAATTCAGGGATGGTATTTAGACACCGTTGTTTTTATGGATTATTCACTATATTTCAAACTTTGCTTCCGTTTTTGTTTCCTTGATTATTAATAATTTAAAAATTGGTTAATATTATTCTAACGTTGGCTTGCCTAGCAAGTGAAATGTTAGGCGCCATCATGGTCCGAATGAGGGAATTTCGGGTCGTGACAATTGGTATCAGAGCACTAGGTTTAAATAGGTCTCACGAGTCACGAGCAAGCTTAGTAGAGTCTGAAGGATCGGTACGGAGACGTCTGTACTTATCTCTTAGAGGCTATGAAGTTTAGGAACAATATCACCTCTTTCATTCCTTATCGTGCGACAATGATCTTGCTTGAAACCTATATCTCACATTCCTTTGTATCTACTCGTGTATGACATTGCGCTCTCGGTATCAGTTGTGCGTCGACGGTTCGTGATGCCGCAGATGAACTACGAGGGAGCCAGAGATGCTCAAATATTGCTTCAACGTGTGATTCCGGCTGAAGATGCGGACGTATAAGGAGATCACCAAGTGAATAATGTGGGGGGTGCAACGTACCTTGGCATCTGGTTGATTTATGCGAGTTGTGAAGGTTAATATTGTGGATCATCGGACGAGGTGAACTATGACTTCACGCCGAGTGGGGGAGTCCACTATCAATGAATGGATTGCGAGTCATGTGTTATATCAGTTTTGGCCTGAAATGTATATATGTGGTACTGAAAGGTTCTCCCAAAATTTACATGTGTTTAAGGCCTGAGATCTTGTAGAGAATATGGTTGGTACTTGTGGTATGTCCGCCTCCGAAATAATCTTATACTTCAGTACCAAAGGAGTTAGAGAAACAATATTAAATTTACAGAAGGCCTACTCAGCGTGGACGTCACGGTTGCAGATTTTGGGGTTCTTCGGAGGAAGTACAGTGGTTGACGAGATTCTGGACTAAGAATTGTCTGTATGGAGCTCTACTTTTGTGATCATTGTATATAAATAAGGGTAAAGTTTACTCCAAAGAAGAATCGAAGAGTATGTTAAGAAATGGGTCAACTCAACAGTGTTGAGTCAGCATAACAAAAGAATAAATTGGCCTTGGGAGAGATAATTCTCCACAGGTGTCTGTGGCAAGCCTATGGAGAGGGCAGACCATCCAATACAACACCGCCCACTTGGCTCGTTTCTCAAGAATACTTTTGAAAGAGTTTGTTTCCCGGACTCTCCGTAATGCATGGCGCATAGGGTTTGAACGATTGCGTCAGATCACCATGACGGTGTCATAATATGCCATCAGATTCAATAAGTTAGCCCGTCATATTCCTACTTTGCTTCCTACAGCCATAGAGCGAGTCCACATAATCATTAAAGGACTCAATTATGATCGTAAAATTTTGTATGAATCGGGAGCTACAGGCTGATATTTCATTTCCACTAGTGGTAGAAATTGCCAAGATATTAGAACGTGTTCGGGGTGAGGAAAAAGGAAACTAAGGAGACCAAGATGTCTCGAGGTTCTAGGGGATTCAGTGGATTCTACTATGCGAGTATAAATCATTATGGTGGGGGCTCGGGCAGTCGGCTAGCCCAGTTCGCACATCGAATTAATCGAGGTGCTTCAGTAAGTTCTTTTAATGCACCACTGACATAAGTGTCCTACAATGGTTATTCCAGTTATCTGGCACAAACTCAATATGAGTATCCAAACTCGCAAATGGGTTGTTATGAATGCGGTGATACTAGGCACATCATGAGAAAATTGTCCCAGACCTGGGAGAGACATAGTTCATCAAAGCACTTAGGCTATGTGCCCCATTGCAGTTACTACACCACCCACACGACCAGTTAGGAGTGGAGGATAGGTGGGTAGAAGGCGTCCTAGAGGCGGAGGCCTAGCCGTTGATACAATTGTTTTATGGTATGGCAGAGGTCGATACATCAGATGGTGTCGTTACACGCGCGACCTCGATTTAACATAAAAGAATAATTTCCTTAACTTGATTTGGTTCTGAGTATCGAAGTCCCAAATCACGATACGGACCTAACAGAATTTTCAAAACACTGATCCGGGTTCGTTTGCTCAAAATATTGACCAAAGTCAACTTAGTTGAGTTTTAAAGCTCTATTTCCCATTTTAATCCATTTTTCACATAAAAACTTTTTCGAAAAATTGTACGGACTGCGCACGCAAGTCGAGAAATGATAAATGGTGCTTTTCGAGGCCTTAGAACATAGAATTACTTATTAAATTTAAAGATGATATTTTGGGTCATCACATTCTCCACCTCTAAAACAAACGTTCGTCCTCGAACGGAGTTAGAAAGAAGTACCTGAGCTTTTGAATAAGTGTGGATATTTACTCCGCATGTCCGACTCGGACTCCTAGGTAGCTGCCTATACCGGCTGACCTCTTCATTGCACCCGAACTGAAGGATAACTCTTTGACCTCAACTGTCGGACCTGCCGGGCTAGAATATCCAACGGCTCCTCCTTGTAAGTCAAATCTTTGTCTAATTGGACTGAGATGAAATCTAACACATGGGACGGATCACCATGTTATTTCCGGAGTATAGACACATGGAACACCGGATGAACCGCTAATAAACTAGGTGGTAATACAAGCCTGTAGGCTACTTCACCCACCCTTTCAAGAATTTCAAAGGGTCCGATATACCTAGGGCTCAACTTGCCCTTCTTTCCGAACCTCATTACACCTTTCATAGGTGAAACCCGGAGCAATATTCGTTCTCCAACCATGAATGCAATATCACGAACTTTACGGTCTACATAACTCTTTTTCCTAGACTGAATTGTGCGAAGTTGATCCTGAATAATCTTGACCTTATCCAAGGCATCCTGTACCAAATCGGTACCCAACAACCAAGCCTCTCCCGGTTCAAACCAACCAACTGGCGATCGGCATCGCCTTCCGTATAATGCCTCATATGGAGCCATCTGAATGCTCGACTGGTAGCTATTATTATAAGAAAACTCCGCAAGTGGCAAGAAATGATCCCAAGAACCTCCAAAGTCTATAACACAAGAACAAAGCATATCTTCCAATATCTGAATAGTGCGCTCTGACTGTCCGTCTGTCTGTGGATGAAATTCTGTACTCAACTCCACCCGCGTGCCTAACTCATGCTGTACAGACCTCCAGAAATGTGAGGTAAACTGCGTACCTCGATCTGAAATAATAGACACATGCACACCGTGAAGGCGGACAATCTCACGAATGTAAATTTCAGCTAACCTCTCTGAAGAATAGGTAACTGCCACTGGAATGAAATGGGCTGACTTGGTCAACCTATCCACAATGACCCAAACTGCGTCAAATTTTCTCTGAGTCCATGGGAGCCCAACAACAAAATCCATAGTGATACGCTCCCACTCCCACTTAGGAATTTCTAACTTTTGAAGCAAACCACCAGGTCTCTGATGCTCGTACTTAACTTGCTGACAATTCAGACACCGAGCTACATATACAACTATATCCTTTTTTATTCTCCTCCACCAATAATGTTGCCGTAAATTTTGATATATTTTAGCTGTACCTGGATGAATAGAATACCTAGAACTGTGTGCCTCTTCAAGAATTAACTCACGAAGCCCGTCTAAATTAGGCACACAAATACGGCCCTGCATTCGCAGAACTCCATCTTCCCCCACAACAATCTGTTTGGCATCACCGTGCCGCACCGTGTCCTTAAGGACAAGTAAATGAGGATCATGATACTGCCTCTATCTGATGCGCTCAAATAAAGAAGACCGAGCGACTGTGCAAGCTAGAACCCGACTGGGTTCTGAAACATTTAACCTCACGAACTGATTAGCCAAAGTCTGAACATCTGCAGCTAATGGCCTCTCACCAACCCGAATATATGCAAGACTTCCCATACTCACAGCCTTTCCACTCAAAGCATCGGTCACAACATTGGCCTTTCCAGGGTGATACAAAATGGTGATATCATAGTCTTTCAACAACTCCAACCATCTTCTCTGCCTCAAATTAAGATCTTTTTGTTTGAACAGATACTGAAGGCTACGATGATCAGTAAATACTTCACACGAGACACCGTAGAGGTAATGCCTCCAAATCTTCAGCGCACGAACAACGACTGCCAATTTTAAGTCATGAACATGATAATTCTTCTCGTGAACATTTAACTGCCGCGACGCATATGCAATTACCTTGTCATTTTGAATTAATACTGCACCAAGCCCAATGTGAGATGCGTCACAATATACTGTATACGATCCTGAACCTGTGGTTAATACCAATACTTGCGCCGTAGTCAAAGCGGTCTTGAGCTTCTGAAAGCTCAACTCACACTCGTCTAACCATCTGAATGGAACACCCTCCTGGGTCAATTTGGTCTTAATAGTTGTTCATAATCAATTACAGAATCGTCAATTAACTTCATGTTAACAGAAATCTCGTTTCAAATCTTTACAATACTAATAACGAGATGCGAGACATGAAGACCTCATAATTATTTACCCGAATTAATGAGTCACATTTAATGCCACCTGGGCGGGCACCTACCTCGTAGGTTATAACTCAATATTACAACACGAATTTGGCAAGTATGCACAGAGAATTTCATACAAATATTTTAAAATAAGCCTAGCAGGCATGACTCCCTATTAGTACTATAGTACAAATTTAATTTTACAAGAGAGGATTTAAACACAAGGATTTTTATCACAAGGATCTCGTCCTTATATAACTTCCACTGTAGCTCGTAGCCCGATTTAAATATATCATTTTATATTAAAATGCGAGGATCTCGTCCTCAGTTTTGAATCACAAGTAATATGCATATCGTGCCAATCGAAAATTTCCATTTTCTCCTTTTAAATAATTTCGGTTACACAAAATCACAACACATAATGAACCCCACACCGGTAGGGCATATAATTCACATTTTGTAATTCATTATCCGGAAATTACATCAAAACTTATTGATATGAGTAATAGAAAGCCACTTTTAGCCTCACAGCTCTTATTAGTGACCAATATGGAATGATAGGTGTAGTTATCTCCATAGAATCTCCCAACATGAGTAAACACATAAGTAGATTATAGAATTATGAAGCTCACTCATAAATGGAGTACAATAGGAAGACTCGTATGCCCGAAATCGAATTCCGAGGTCCCTAGCCTGAGTTATGAAATTTTGCTGAAAAATTAAAAGCTTGAAAGCTTAATGATTTCTAAGAAATTACTCATGTTGGATTTATTGACCTCGGGTTCATATTTTAGTTTCGGAGCCTGGTATAGGTCCACTATAATATTTTATGATGTGTCTGCCAAATTTGGTAAGAATCGGAGTTGATTTGATGTGATTCGGACGTCCGGTTGTAAAAATATAAGTTTTAAAGTTTTCTTGAAAACTTCCTTTGATTTGGTGTCCGATTCGTAGTTCTAGATGTTATTTTGGCGATTCGATCGCGCGAGAAAGTTTGTATGATGTTTTAAGACTTGGGTGCATGTTTGGTTTGGAGCCCTGAGGGCTCGGGTTGATTTCGGGGGATTAACGGACCATTTTTGGACTTGGGAAAAATTGCAGAAATCTGCTTCTGGTATCCTTCTTCGCGTTCGCGAGAGGTGGCTCGTGTTCGCGAAAAAGAAACTGGAGGCAAGTGAAATTTACTCTTCGTGTTCGCGAAGAGGGGGACGCGTTCGCGAAGGGAAGAAGGCAGTGTTCATCGCGAACGCGTGGAAGTGTTCGCGTTCGCGTAGAAGGCGAGGCCTGACTGGGCACCAAGCGTTAAAGTTTCGCGTTCGCGAATGCCAAATTTGGCAAGGCTTCGCGTTCGCGACATTGCCTTCACGTTCGCGAAGAGCTAAGTTTTGGCAGCACAAAAATGTGCTTCGCGAATGCTAGGCACTGACCGTGTTCGCGAAGGGTAAAAATCCCAGAAACAGAACTTAAGATCTAGAAATGGGGTTTCGATCCATTTTCAATTCTTTCCCATTTTTGAGCTCAGGTAAGGCGATATTTGGGCGATTTTTACGGAAAAACATTGGGGTAAGTGTTCCTTATCCTGTATTAATTATATTTTATGATTTCATACTTATTTATATCATGAATCCGCGAATTTATGAAAGAAAAATCAGATTTTTATAAAATCTTCCAAAAACGAAGATTTAAGATTTGAAGGTCCATTTGATATCGGAATTGGATAAATTTGGTATGGTTGAACTCGTATCGGAACGGGTGTTCGGATTTCGTGAGTTTTTTCGAGATTTTATGACATGGGTCCCACTGCCGAATATTTTAATAAATTTTGAATTTTTATCCGAAAAATTTACAAATTCATATGGAATTAATTCCTATGATTCGTATTGAATATATCGAATTGTTTGTGAATAGATTTGAAGTTTTAGGAGACAAATTTAAAAGAAAAAGTTGTGGTTGAATAATTGATTGGAATTCGCAAAGCGAGCTAAGTGTTGGGGTTAACCTTGACTTGAGGGAATAGAACCATTAAATTATTTGTTATGTGAATTGCATGTAAACGATGTATAGGCGAGGTGACGAGTGTCTATACGTCGTCAAATTAATTGTTTGCCTCCTTAATTGAAAAATCATAAATTGTTTTTAATCATAAATTAATTATTTTAATAATTATTTCTCTCTTATTCTTTGTCAAAATATTAATTCTTGAATTCCTGCATTAATTGTTACATGCTATTTGAATTATGTGTTTTAATTGTTATTTGACATTTAGCATATTAAATATTAAACTACCTATTTCCTCCCTGATTTCTATAATAAATTGCTAATTGTCATTATTTATTTCATAATTAAATTATAATTATTGTATGCTTGTTGTCTTATGATTTTATATTAATTGTTGCGTTTATTGGGGAATTTCTTCTATAAGAATTGATTGAAATGGAAATATTGGAGGATCGGGTTGCACGCCGCAACAGACTTATTAAAAGTTACATTGGAGGATTGGGTTGCACGCCGCAACAGACTTGTTAAAAAATTAATATTGGAGGATCGGGTTGCACGCCGCAACAGACTTGTTAAAAAGTTAATATTGGAGGATCGGGTTGCACGCCGCAACAGACTTATTAAAAGTTAATATTGGGGGATTGGATTGCACGCCGCAATAGACTTAATGAAAAGTCAATATTGGGGGATCGGATTGCACGCCGCAACAGACTTATTTAAAAGTCTATATATATACTTGATCGAAATAAATATATAACAGAATTGAATGTGAATATATTGTGAGTACGGGTTGCACGCTGCAACAGAATTAATAGAAATGATAATTGGTTATGACTGCTGAATTGCCTTCAATTATTATAAATGAATTGCCTGATTTATTTCTATTATTGTTGTTGTTACTAATATTGCGTACAGGTTAATGTAAGTGAACCGCCTTAGCCTCTTCACTACTTCGTCGAGGTTAGGCTCAGCACTTACCAATACATGGGGTCGGTTGTACTGATATTACACTCTGCATTTCTTGTGCAGATTTTGGAGTTGGTCCTAGCGGCGTTCCATAGACTTGCTCGGATTTCAGCTACCAGAGGAGACTTGAGGTATAACTGCATGGCGTCTGCAGTTCTGAAGTCCCTGTCTATTTTACTTTAGTTGTGTGTTTATTCCCAGACAGCTTTATTTTATTCAGACCTTATTTGTATTTATTCTAGAAGCTCGTGCACTTGTGACACCAATTCTGGGATGGTATTTAGACATCGTTGTTTTTATGGATTATTCACTATATTTCAAACTTTGCTTCCGTTTTTGTTTCCTTGATTATTAATAATTTAAAAATTGGTTAATATTATTCTAACGTTGGTTTGCCTAGCAAGTGAAATGTTAGGCGCCATCACGGTCCGAATGAGGGAATTTCGGGTCATGACAATTTATGATTAATGCCAATTAAAAGAAGACAATTATTGAGTTTAGTTTATATAGATGTCAAGTCATTAATATACATGTAAAAGAGAAGGTTGTTCTAAAGTGATCTCAATTTCTGTTAGTAATCGGAAAAAAAAAGATTATCATATTAGAGAATATATATTGCTGTAAGCAAGTTCATGTGCATCAATATCGCCTCACCCTCGTTCGAACTTACTGCGCAACAAAATATACTAAATTTATCACTCATCAACAAACATACTTATTTAACCAAAACAAAATATATAATCCTATAATACTTTACAGATATTCAAAAGTTGAAGAAATTGTGCTATTCAAGTAAAGATATAATTGAGCTTCTGAATAGTGGTTTGTTTAATTTATAGATAAAAATTAAAATCAAAGAGTTCAATCAAAAATATTTCTTGAAAAAAATAAAAACTACAATAGAAGTTTGGCCTAAAAAGGATGAATATAAACCGTTCCCAGGGGAAACAGATGAGATTATGTACGAATTTTAATTTACTTAACTAACGGAAACTCTAAGCAAACCTCATAATTTGGCACTTGGCAGAAATATTATTTCTCCATTAATTGGAGATTTTGTAAAAAATAGCATTATAATGTCTGGAAGTAATGGATATAAAAATAACTTAGTGAAGAATCATACATGAAGTAATGTCACCGCAACAAAAGGATAGACGAGTATTGAATCCATCTAAAAAAAATTAAAGCAAGAGAAATTAATTGTAATATTCATATAAAGTCCGCCTTTATAGATTTGAAACCTAAATAAAAAATATTGCATATTACAATTTTATTTTGGTATCTATAAAAAAAACTGCAACATAGGTAGGAAATATATAAAAAAAAGTTATTTTGCAAGTCCTTGTCTTGATCTTAGGTGTGTGAATTCGACTGGATTGCCAAGCAACCGAAAGACATGTCGTTTGCAACAACAAGCAAGTAAAAGGCGTAGAGCAATTGAAAAAGAATTTCAAAAGCTGGATAACAAAAATATGCAACGAACAAGTTTAGTACCCGGTCTGTTGAACGAAAGTAAGTTTCCATCCCCAAATAGTGAATACTACATGGATCATCATACAAAAAATATTCTAGCAAATTACCTTGGGTTCACTCGGTCGAGATGCGCAAAAGACTGTAATGACCCGGTCGGTGGTTTCGAGTATTACAACCTTGTTTTCCCCATTTACTGCTGAATTTATGCCTTACAGTTGATTTATGACTTACCGGGTTGGTTGGTTCGGGTTCGAAAGGATTTCAAAGTGAAATAAGACACTTAGTCTCTTAATTGAAAACTTAAGTTGGAAAAGTTGACCGGATGTGGACTTATGTGTAAACGACCTCGGATTTGAATTTTTATGATTCCAATAGCTCCGTATGGTGATTTTGGACTTAGGAGCGTATCCGGAAAATTATTTGGAGGTCGGTAGAAGAATTAGACTTGAAATGGAGAAAGTTGAATTTTTGGGAAGTTTGACCGGGGGTTGACTTTTTAATATCGGGGTCGGAATCCGATTCTTAAAATTGAAATACCTCTGTTATGTCATTTATGACTTGTGTGTAAAATTTGAGGTCAATCGAACGTGATTTGACGTGTTTCGGCACAAGATATAGAAATTTAAAATTTCAAAGTTCATTAGGCTTGAATTGGGATATGATTCGTAGTTTTAGCGTTGTTTGAGGTAATTTGAGGGTTCGACTAAGTTCGTATTATATTTTAGGACTTGTTGGTGTATTTGGTTGAGGTCCCAGGGGTCTCGGGTAAGTTTCGGATGATTAACGCATCATTTTTGGACTTGGCATGTTAGCTAAAGATTGCTGGTGTGTTTTTCTGGTTTCCTTCTTCGCGCTCGCGAAGGGGAATTTGAGGCAGGCAAGATTTGCCCTTCGCGTTCGCGAGGGGGTCTCGCATTCGCGAAGAGGAGCTGGGTTGTGTATCGCGTTCGCGAAAGGAAAAAATAGTGGGCATGGGTTTTTGTCTTCGCGTTCGCGAAGAGCAATGTTGGGCAGCACGATTTTGTGCTTTGCGAACGCGAGGGACCTGTCGCGTTCGCGAATAAGAGAGGTTTGGACAGAAAGTTTATGTTCTGAAAACTTCGTCCCGTTTTTTATTTTTGACGGATTGAAACTCGGGAAGAGGCGATTTTTGGGAGTTTTTCAAGAAAAACAACGGGGTAAGTGTTCTTAACTCATTATTGGTCAAATTACCCGAATCCATGGTTTGTTTTTAACATTTAATTGGTGAATTAAGTTGGAAAATTGTGAAAACCCTCTTGATTTAATTTGAAGATTTGAGGGTCGAATTGATGTCGGATTTGAGTAAAAATTATATGGTTTGACTCGTGGTTGAATGGACTTTCGGATTTTGTAACTTTTGTTGGGTTCTGAGACGTGGGGCCCACGGGCGATTTTTTAGCTAGATTTCGAATTTTGTTGGAAAATTAGTATTTTCTTATGGGATTAATTTCAATAAATTTTATTGACTGAATCGAATTAATTGTGACTAGATTCGAGGCGTTTGGAGGCCAATTCACGAGGCAAAGGCATATCGGAGTAAGGAATTAAACGGTTTGAGGTAAGTAACACTTCTAAACTTGGTTGGTATGAATCTCCGAATTTGGTATGATATAGATTGTTTGGAGATGACACACACGATAGGTGACGAGCATGTAGACGTGCACCACAGAAATTGTGTCTTGAATAAATTCTGTGCAATTGTAAAATTAATGAATCATGTTATTATCTGAATATTCTCCCCGTGTTAGGAAATTGAGCTAAGACTCTTATTAAAGATCATGTTTAGGCTACGTGCCAATATTTTGGGACACATGGGGTCGTGTTGCCGTTGAATTAATTATTTTAAATTGAAAATTCATACTCATTCATATTCATATAATTACATATCATATCTCAGTCTCTATTGTTATTTATTGATACATCATATCATCATTTTCGGGCTATTTTTATGACATTGTGAGCCCATAAGAGAGAGACCGGAGAGATTGATGACTGAGTGAGGCCGAGGGACTGATTGTGAGGATAATTATGGGATCGGGCTATACGCCGCAGCAGGCCATGTTGGTTTTATATACTTTATTATTATATGGATCGGGGCTGCCCGCCTACAACAGGCCTTATAGGCTTTATTATTATACGGATCGGGATTGCCCGCATGCAGTAGGCCATATAGGCTTTATATAGCGCTTGGGCTTAAGGAGCCTCTCCGAGAGTCTGCACACACACCCAGTGAGTGCGGTTGATTTATAGCGCTTGGGCTGAAGGAGCCCTTCCGGAGTCTGCACACACACCCAATAAGCGCAGTTGATTTATATTGAGGGATGGATCTTGCCCGAAGTATTTATATTGAGGGATGGATCTTGCCTGGGCATGAATCTTACCCGAAGTATTTATATTGTAATGAGCTTACCTGGACATGGATTTTGTCCGTATCATTTATATTCGAGGATAAATTATCCCAAGGCTGGATTGGCCTTATACGGTATTGAGTGACTCACTGTCAGTCGATGTGTATATATATACGGGTTGGAACACCCCTGAGTTGTACCGAGTGACCGGATGATTTGTGACCAGTATTTACACGAGGTCCTTCTATTGAGATGTCATATTCCCCATATCATACAATATTGATCTATTTCACTTGTACTGAGTTTAACTGTTGAACTTGAAAGCATGCTTACATTTTTGTACCATTATTTATACTGGACTGTACCTGCGGAGCTCGTCATTACTTTCAACCCAAAGATTAGTCTTGTTACTTATTGAGTTGGTTGTACTCATACTATACTCTACACCTCGTGTGCAGATCCAGGTACTTTCGGACACGGCGACCGCTAGATCTCAGAATTCTATCAGTTGGAGACTATCAAGGTAGCTGCCTAGAGTCCGCTGACCTTGACTCCCTTTCTTTCAGTTATTGTACTGTTCTATACTTTCAGATAGTGTTTTATCAATCAGACTTTGTATTCATAGTAGATACTCATGTATTCAGTGACACCGGGTTTTGGGAGTATTATAATTGTATTTGTGAGATTTTTTCCGCTGAATTTAATTATTTTATTTTTAAATTTAAAAAATATGGTGGTTTATTAAGATTGTGGGCTTGCCTAGTATTGAGATAGGCGTCATCACGACATGTGAGATTTTGGATCGTGACATAAACGGATGCAACTCCGTCAAATACCATTGAAACAATGAGTCCCTCAAAAACAAATTTCTTTTATATAACTTGTTTCTATAACTTGTTTCTATTTGGGTACGTGCAAACTTAAATATAAGGAAATTATAATAAAGAAAGTTAGGTACCAATGTGCGTGCAGGTTAGGATTCTTACGTGGTTAAAATAAGACGATATTTAATAGCTCAAATTTTATTTTATTTCGTACTCCTAATTATAAAAAAAATAATTAAATAACTATTTTGTCTAGTGTGAACTCTATTTTCTAAGGATAAAAAAGAAGAACAATATTTCGCTAAGTGCCTTCGTATTTTTAATATAGTACTAGTTTCTATGAACGTGCGTCGCATGATAACAATTGCACATTGATTTTTGAGTGCTAAAATTTTGACATTCATACTTTTCACGTAAATTCTCAATTAATTATTTATAGATATTAAGGAACCAAAAATTAAATTTACCTAAAATATTATATATATGAATGCACCAGTTGATGTGAAAGAAAATGTAACAATCTTCAAATGTTATTACACTTACATTATACTTGAATTTAAAATAATTCGACATCAGATCTGAACGTGCAAATTATATATGTATTAATAGTATATACATAAAAAATATGATCGTATCTTACCTTATACTTCTTTATATACGATATTTTTGGGTTTGTTCCCTTATGATACTTTGACTGTTTGTTATGATTGGAACTCTTATTGTCGATATTGATATTTCTTTTGAAAATGCGACATATAATAGTCAATGTAATAAAATATGTTGCATCAAATATAGTCCAACACTTGAAAATATTTGACTAAGTATTATTTTCGGACAAATTTAAGAGGATATCATTCATTTTTTGTGGTAAAAGTTGAATTTTATATAAGGTTCCCCATAAGTATTTCATCCCAAATAACTAATTCTGCTTCCTAATATTTAGCACCACCACTCTATTATATTGTTGGCATCTTTTTTGTCCTTTTGATATAAAAAAGAGTTGTTACAAATAGTATTACAAAAAGAATAAAATGAACATAATCTGCTCATAATAGTCTAGAAGTAATATTCCTACATAACATATAAAAAGATCAATTTCAGAATGTGTGCATGCGATATGCATTGAAAGAAACCAACGAACCCAACAAAAGAGGAAGCTGGATAGTATTGCGATAGAAATTGCCTATATTTGTAATCTTAGAGCTCCACATGGAGTTAGGAACACAGTACAACAACTTATGTTTTAGCAATAGCTTTCTGTCAGGGATGCTATTTGAGTAGCTGAGATGTATTTGGATAAAAGTTGTGATCGCTTAGCTATGGTTATGTATTTCTTCATGGTGATTAATAAAATAAATTTAATTACCAAAAACATATCAATTTCCTTTTTTAATGCAAAAAAGACTATTATAAGACAAAATTAGAGCAATATGAAAATAGAGCAATTGAATTTTTCTAAAATATTTATTTCATATTTTCTCAGAAATAGCTCACAAAGTTTTAAACGACGTCCTAAAGCTGTACAATCAAAATTTTGATTTGTAAAATATATTTCTTACATCAAAATTTGGTTTTGAATCATTTGCAATGTATTATAACTATTTGATTCTTTTGACTTTCTTTCACTCTAATATTAATTTTATATATTATCATTCATTTGTTCACAACACTAATCACAATAAATGAACAATAATGTCAAAAATTGAATTAAACGTAGTTATATTCATGCGGTGTTTGATCTCAGTTTTTATAATTTAATTTTATTGAAGTAAAACATTATCATTTTAAATTTTAAAAATAAATAAACAAATAACAATTAAGCCAAGCTTATTATGGTTAGATTATAAATTGAATAATAAATATAGCTTGGGAAAATGTTTGATCTTATTTTATTTTGGTTTGAACGGGTTGATTTCTTAGAGTTCAAAGGCAATTGGTATTTGGTAGTAGAAATCAAATTCTGATTAGATGGGTATAAAGAAGTCTTTTATCCAATTATGAAATTATTTCTTTGAAGGAAAATTTTATATTTTAGAATAGATTGAATCCCAACAGAAAAAGGTTACTTAGTTCTAACCCAAAATTATATTTATATCCATCATTAAATTGCTACAAAACGAAAATATTAACTTTAAAGGGCAAAAAGATCGATCAATTTGTTGGGAATATTTTCGTCTCTCAATATTTAATTTTCTAACATTCGTGGTTTTATAATAATAATAATAATAATAATATAGATGGATGGATGGATGGATGGATGTGTTGTGCAGCTATTGTTTTGATGCACACAAATAAATATTGTATTAAATAATACGTGTTGTATAATATTTCTCAGAAAAAGTACTCCACAATTATTATAGTTTATTGGTTTACTTGCAGTCAGAGTTGTCGTCTTGTGTTACCATAAAGGATTGTAGTGAATGAATGGTAATTTATTATACTATAATACGTTTATTATATTAATTTCGAACAAATAATTGTTGGGATATACTATTAATTATGCGGTTTAGACATAGTAATGTGTTTTATTATCTATTGAATAATTATTTATTTAATTTATTCAATTCAATAAAGTATTATTTTAAATAGATCATTTGTTACATATGTGTCCTTTAGTTATATAGTAGACAATTTAGTGTATGGAGTCTTATCTCATACACTGAAGATTAAATTATCGGTTCTCATAATTAATAAACTATGTTCACAATCGAAGATATTATTGGACAAAATATCATGATGATTGTAGCACAAGATTATAGTATAATTTGTCTTGATTATGGGAGTGATTTTACTCCGACTTCTTGTGCTAGTATACTCATTGTATATTGAACGGACCAATTAGAGAAAAGATATTTTTGTACTGAATATATATAAAATATTTTCTCGAATTCATTGAATAAGCTTATACTCCTAATCTTGATATAATTATTATGATCAATGTGATTTGCTTATTGTTTTGATTTATCAAAAGGGACAACTCTATTCAGAGTTAGTGCACGCCTGATAGATTGGATAATAACGAATAACATTTGTGAAATAATAATTAGTTGATAAATTCATGATTCGTTTTTGAGTTTGATGATAACCCTTTATGTAAGCTTATAAGTTTTCATGTAAAAATCCGACCGGTGAATATTGTATCCATCACATGAAATAGTTTAAGCGGAATTATAAATGATTTAATTAGTTGATTAAATTAAATTGTCAGTGATTTAATTTAATTGACTGATATTTGGGATCTTAACATGGGGAGTTAAAATAAGTGTTAGTGAATTTTTGAAATTCATATTGAGGAGTTCAATTGTAATTTTTAGTGGAATAAACTGTAATTAATTATAGTAGAAATTAATTAATGCAAAATTTAGAATTAATACTATAATTAGTACCCTGCTATACCTAGTAAAAATCTGAACTGACTTGGGTAAAAAGTGACTTGGGAGAAAAGTCATCCGACAGAGTTAAAGTAGGATTCTACTTGCACAAGCAGAATCCTACACGTTTTTTGAGCCCTTTTTGGCTGAAAAACGAGTCTACATAAGGAAGACATTTTTCACCCAATAACTCACCTTTTAGAGTTGTATTGTTCTTGCCCGTTCAAAGCAAATTCGTCCAAGGTCTTACTACGACCATAGCAGAAGATTTCAGCCCTGGATTCTTACTCTGTGGAGGACTCATGCAACGATTTCAAGAGGTTAGTGGTTTCTAATCTCGTAATTGTATCATTGTCTAGTTTATATGTATTTGACGCTTGATTTGTATGCTTGCTTCCGCTGCGCATGTATTTGACGTCGTCTTACATCTAACTAGATAATGTAATACATAATGAATAGAGTAATATTAAAACGTATTGTTTAATGATACATATTTGGTATGGTTATTCTATGTCATAAACGTGATTGTTTTTATTAGTATTTTAATTATGAAACTATGAATTAATATACATATGCATAAACAGTGGTGTTATATTTAATGACAATCTGTTTTATTGCATTTTTTGTTGAATAACAGTGTTGTTTTTTTAATAAAAACGTGATTGTTTTTAAATACTATATATATATGATGTTATATTGACAATATGTTTTAGTTGCGTTTTTGTCCATAATCACAATGTTGTTTTAATAAAAACTTGGCTGTTTTGAATGTTATTTGTTCTGAAATTATGGATTAATATACGGAATTATGAAGAGTGGCGTTTTGAACGGGTGAAAAACATTTTGTTTTTTTTTACAATTTTGTTCGAAAATAGTTTTTTTATATAAAACTGTAATAATAATATTATTTTAAGTTCTGAAATCATGATTTAATATACATAAGTATATTATGTGATTTGAACGAGCCAAAATAATCAAAATCCTAAAAAAGGCCCAAAAACAGAATTCTACAAATAGGATGAATTTGGAATTCTGAAATTCTGTTGAACTCCGATTGACCTCAAATTTGGTAGGTTCATCGGAAATGACCCAGTGAGCAATACTCATCAGTTTTGCTCATGATGTATGACATTTTTTCGGCATTCGTGGTCGTTTAGATGGGGTTTTGGCCATTTTTCTATTTTTTGGAATTTTGTTTAAGAAAACAGTGGTGGTAGGGTTCAATTCCCAAGGTTTCCAATCATATTTTACAGTAATATAATGAATTTATATGTTAACACATGTCTTCTTCCACATCAGATAAGTTCATTATAGATGATTACTGTAGTTTTGCCTCTAGTTATTTGATTACTTGTATTAACTCTCCAACTGAGTTACATGTTGATTCAATGAAAACTACAGTTTATAAAAGTGATATTTACCTATCTTAATTTAATAGTTTACTCTCCATATGAGTTGATCCTGTTTTAATTTATGGGATAAATATCTTACATAACTCATATATTTTGCATGAATAGTTAAGTTTCCCTAACGAATCTAACTATTCAATGAGTGTGGTTATATGTGTAATGTGCTGTTTTTGAATTTTATTATTCTAAATACATAACTAATGATCTATTTAATGTGAATATCTATCAGATTAACCTTGTCTTCATTCAACCCACTTATCTCAATTTTGAACCAAAACAAGTTAGAAGGACCAAATTATGTTGACTGAAAAAGGAACTTTGATATTGTCCTAACTGCTGAAGGTTACAAATTTATAATTACTGAGGAGTGCCCAGAAAAACCTGATGAACTACTAATGATCAGGTTAAAGCCTATGACAAATGGGTCAAGGCTGATGAGATGGCGCGATTCTACATTCTTGCCTCTATGGCGAATGTTTTGCAACATCAACATCAGTCTATGGGGTCTGCTTATGACATGCTCGAAAGTCTCAAAGAGATGTTCGGTGAGCAAAATTGTGCTGCTAAGCAGACAATTATGAAAGCCCTTTTGAACACCAAGATGACTTTAGGATCATCCGTCAGGGACCATGTTCTGAAGATGATAGGTCTTTTGAATGAACTGGAGGTCCTTAGAGCTGTGATTGATAAGGAATCTCAAGTTGAGATGGTCCTGCAGACTCTGTCTGACAGTTTTCAACAATTTCGCTTGAACTATAATATGAACAAAATAGATTTGTCACTGGCGAAATTGTTGAATGAGCTGCAAGTCGGCAGAATCTATCATCAAATAGCAAGCTCCAGTTGTGGCATTGATGTTGAGAAAGCTTCGGTTTCTAAGTTGAAAGGCGGTAAGAAAAAGAAGAAGGCTCAAAAGGTTTTGGCACCTGGAGGTGCGACTGGTGTGAAAAGGCTTAAAGGAAGTGCTATCATTGCAAGCAACCTGGGCATCACAAAAAATAATGTCCTGCCTATCTGGCAAAGTTGAATAAGCAAGGTAATTCAAATTTAAATGTCGTTGAAACTTGTTTAGCGGCTGTCTCTACCATGTTTTGGTGTGTACATTCAGGAGCCACTAATCATATTTGCACTATTTTGCAGGGGTTTCAGGAAACGCGACGGCTAAGTGAGAATGAAGTTTGCATTTTTCAAGCCAATGGCGAGCCAACACCAGCTTTAACATTAGGCGATATTAGAGTTTTGTTTAGTAGTGATAGAGTTTTAGTTTTGAAATATGTTCTCTATGTACCTTCTATTAGAAGGAATTTGATTTCGGTTTCGAAAATAATGGATGCTGGTTATAATATTTATTTTGCTAATAACTCTATTGTTATTAAGTTTAATAAACGTTTTATCTACACTGCTGCTAGAGTACATGACCTTTTTATTCTTGATATATATCCTCATGTGCTACAACAACCAAAAGAATTAAAAAGCAAATATGCCACATAAAAGAAAACGTATTTCTGAATTGAGCCAAACTTATTTATGGCACTTATGTCTAGGTCATATAAATGTAAATAGTATTTCGAGATTGGTCTCTGATGGAACTTTGAGTTCATTGAAAGTGGAAGCACTGCCAACATGCGAATCCTGTTTAGAAGGTAAAATGACCAAGAGACATTTTCCCTCAAAAGGAAATAGAGCCAGCGATAAGTTAGAATTAATTCACTCTGATTTGTATGGCCCTATGCATATACAAACAAGAGGTGGTTTTTGAGTATTTTGTGACTTTTACAGATGATTACTCAAAATATGGATACATTTATCTGTTGCGTCGTAAGTCTGAATGCTTTAAAAAATTCAAAGAATGTAAGACGGAAATGGAAACGACATGATAAATATATCAAAATATTACGATCTGATCGTGGTGGTGAATACCTTTCTGCGGAATTCATTAAATACTTATCAGATTGTGGAATTACATCTCAATTATCTGCTCCAGAAATACCACAACAAAATGGTATGGTAGAAAGAAGAAATAGAACCCTTATGAAAATGGTTAGATCAATGTTAAGTTATTCCGATTTGCCTTCTTCCTTTTGGGGATATGCTTTAGAAACAACAAATTACATTCTAAATTTGGTTCCTTCAAAGTCAGTACATTCAACTCCAGCAGAATTGTGGACTGGGCGCAAGCCAAGTTTACGACACATTCGGGTTTGGGGTTGTCCAGCACATGTGCTGAAATGGAAAGCGGATAAATTGAAATCAAGGACAAAAGTATGCATTTTTATTGGATATCCAAAAGGAACTAAAGGCGGTTTATTTTATTGTCCCAAAGAAAAGAAGGTAATTCTTACGACAAATGCCAGATTTCTAGAAGAGGACTATTTAATGAACCATATTCCTAGAAGTAAACTAGTTTTACAGGAATTAAGTAATGGGGTAACTAATGACTCATCTCTGGAATAATTACCGGAAGTCAGTATTGACATACCATTGCATTATCGTAGTGGGAGAAATGTCAATAGGCAGAAGAATACACAAGAGCAATTTTCTGACATCTCACTACCCTAAAGTAGTGGGAGTAATGTTGAGCAACCTCAGATTGTTGAGCAACCTGAAATTTTTCTACATCATGCACTCTAGGAAGAAGTTAATGATATCCCAATACCGCAAGGTGTGGAGGATAACATTGAGGCTTCAGTTCCAAAAAATGATGTTGTAATTCAACAACAAAAGCAGACTGCACCTGTAGTGACTAGTCGTATTGGGAGAATTATTGAAAAACCTCTCCGGTTTGCGCTCTTGGGAAAATCTTATGATAGAATCCCTAAAGATCCTAATACAGAATCTCTTAATTATGACAAAGCACTACATAATACAGATGTTGATAAATGGGTTGCTACTATGAAATCTGAATTGGAGTCCATGTACTCCAATCAAGTCTGGGATCTTGTAGAACCACCTACTGATAGATCTATAAGAAAAAGAGAGGAGTGGATGGAAAAATGCAAACTTTTAAAGCTAAGCTTGTTGCAAAAGGGTTTACTCAAAAAGAAAGGATCGATTATGAGAAAATATTTTCGCCAGTAGCCATGCTTAAATCCATTAGGAGCCTCTTATCCATTACTACTCATTACGATTATGAGATTGGAAAAATGGATGTCAAGACGACTTTTCTTAATGGAAGTCTTGATGAGTACATCTACATGGCACAACCAGTTGGTTTCATAAAAAGTAGCAATGAGCACATGTTGTGTAAATTAAAGAAATCCATTTATGGATTGAAACAAGCTTCTAGAGCATGGAATACTTGTTTTGATCAATGTGAAAATGAGTCTTGTGTCTATAAAAAGTGGAATAGATATAAAGTTACATTTTTGGTTTTGTACGTGGATGATATTTTGCTCATAGGAAATAATATGAGCATGTTGAATTCAGTAAAGGAATGGTTGTCCTCGCATTTTGATATGAAAGACTTGGGACAAGCGGCACATATCCTTGGGATCAAGCTTATGCGAGATCGCAAAGGAAGGATATTAGGCTTATCCCAAGAACTTTATATTGATACTATTCTCACCGGGTTTAGTATGCAAGATTCCAATAAAGTCTTTCTCCCTTTTATACATGGAATCTCTCTGTCAAAAGATCAATCCCCAAAACGACTGATGAGATAGAAAAGATGAAGGTGGTCCCTTATGCTTCTGCTGTTGGGAGTCTCATGTATGCTATGCTATGTACTAGGCATGATATCTGATTTGTTGTTGGCATGGTTAGTAGATTTCAGTCTAACCCTGGACGAGAACACTGGACTGTCGTTAAACATATAATCAAGTACTTGAAAAGGACTAGGGATTATATGTTGGTTTATCACTCAGGTGATCTTGCACCCATTGGCTATACTGATTCAGATTTTCAGTCAGATAGAGATTCTAAAAAATTTACCTTAGGATATGCTTTTACCTTAGGAGGTGGAGTCATAAGTTAGAGGAGTATCAAGTAATCATGTGTTTCTCATTCCACCATGGAAGCCGAATATGTGGCTGCATCTGAAGCAGCTAAAGAGGTTGTTTGGCTCGGAAACTTTCTAAAAGAGCTTAATGTAGTTCCTTCGGTTCAAGCACCGATTGTACTTTATTGTGACAATAGTGGTGCAGTTGCAAACTCTAAGGAACTAAGAAGCCATAAAAAGAGTAAGCATATTGAGCGTAAATATCACTTAATTCGGGACATAACTCAGAGAGATGATGCAAGAGTATTGAAGATTGCGTCAAAGAAAAATTTGGCAGGCCCGTTTACAAAGAGCTTGCCACAGAAGATTTTTGACAAGCATGTATAAGGAATGGGTATTAGAGTTGTAGTCGCATGGTTATTAGTTTAAGTGGGAGATTGTTGGGATATACTATTAACCATGCGGTTTAGACATAGTAATGTGTTTTATTATCTATGGAATAATTATTTATTTAATTTATTCAATTCAATAAAGTACTATCTTAAATAGATCATTTGTTACATGTGTGTCCTTTAGTTATGTAGTAGACAATTTAGTGTATGGAGTCTTAGCTCATGCACAGAAGATTAAATTGTCGGTTCTCATAATTAATAAACTATGTTCACAATCGAAGATATTATTGGGCAAAATATTTTGATGATTGTAGCACAAGATTATAGTATAATTTGTCTTGATTATGGGAGTGATTTTACTCCGACTACAAGGCTAGTATACTACGTGTATATTGAACGGACCAAGTAGAGAAAAGATATTTTTGTACTGAATATATATAAAATATTTTCTCTAATTCATTGAATGAGCTTATATTCCTAATCTTGATATAATTATTATGATCAATGTGATTTGCTTATTGTTTTGATTTATCAAAAGGGACAACTCTATTCAGATTTAGTGTACGCCTGATAGATTGGTCAATAACGAATAACATTTGTGAAATAATAATTAGTTGATAAATCCATGATTCGTTTTTGAGTTTGATGATAACCCTTTATGCAAACTTATTAGTTTTCATATGAAAACCCGGCCGGTGGATTTTGTATCCGTCACATAAAATAGTTTAAGCGGAATTATAAAAGATTTAATTAGTTGATTAAATTAAATTATCAGTGATTTAATTTAATTGACTGGTATTTGGGATCTTAACATGGGGAGTTAAAATAAGTGGTAGTGAATTTTTAAAATTCATATTGAGGAGTTCAATTGTAGTTTTTAGTGAAATAAACTGCAATGAATTATAGTAGGAATTAATTAATGCAAATTTTGAATTAATACTATAATTAGTAGCCTCTTATTATTTTTGTGGTCCCTGCTATACTTAGTAAAACCTGAATTGACTTGGGTAAAAAGTGACTTGGGAGAAAAGTCATTCGGCAGAGTTAGAGTAGGATTCTACTTGCACAAACAGAATCCTATACGTTTTTGGAGCCTTTTTTGGCTGAAAAATGAGTCTACATAAGGAAGACATTTTCACCCAATAACTCACCTTTTAGAGTTGTATTGTTCTTGCCCACTCAAAGCAATTTAGTCCAAGGTCTTACTAGGACCATAACAGAAGACTGCAGCCCTGAATTCTTGCTCTGTGGAGAGCCCGTGCAACGATTTCAAGAGGTTAGTAATTTCTAATCTCGTAATTGTATCATTGTCTAGTTTACATTTATTTGACGTTAGATTTGTATGTTTGCTTCCGCTGCGTATGTTCTAACAATAATATTATCACGGCCCAAAAACCCACATGTCATGATGGCACCTAACTCAATACTAGGCAAGCCGACAATCCCAATGAACCACCATATCTTAAATTTGAAAACATAATAATTAAATTCAGCGGAAGAAATCTCACAAATACAAATATAAACACTCCCAAAATCCGATGTCACTAAATATATGAGCATCTAAATAAATACAAAGTCTGACTGGTAATAATTACTGTCTGAAATATAGAACAGTACAATAACTAAACAGGAAGGGAATCAAGTCTGTGGTCTTCAAGCAGCTACCTTGATAGTCTCCAATGGAAAGAACTCTGAATTCTAATAGTCGTCGTATCCGAGAGCACCTGGACCTGCACACGAGGTACAGAGTGTAGTATGAGTACAACTAACTCAATAAGTAACAAGACTAACCTCTGGACTGAAAGCAATGACGAGCTCCACAGATACAATCCAGTATAAATAATGGTACAAAATGTAGACATGCTTCCAAATTTATCATTTAAACTCAGTACAATTGAAATAAATCAATACTGTATGATATGAAGAATATGACATCTCAGTAAAAGACCTCATGTAAATACCTGTCACAAATTATCCGGTCACTCGGTACTGTTTATGGCCAATCCAGCCCAAGGGTGTTCCAACTCATATATAAATACACATCGACTGACAGTCAGTCACTCAGTACCGTATAAGGCCAATCCAGCCCTGGAGTAATTTATACCCGAATATAAATGATACGGACAAGATCCATATCCAGGTAAACTCATTACAATATAAATACTTTGGGCAAGATCCATGTCCAGGCAAGATCCATCCCTCAATATAAATGCTTCGGGCAAGATCCATGCCCAGGGAAGATCCATCCCTCAATATAAATGCTTCGGGCAAGATCCGTATCCAGGGAAGATCCATCCCTCAATATAAATCAACTGCGCTTACTGGGTGTGTGTGCAGACTCCGGAGGGGCTCCTTCAGCCCAAGTGCTATAAATCAACCGCGCTCACTGGGGGTGTGTGCAGACTCTCGAAGGGGCTCCTTCAGCCCAAGCGCTATATAAAGCCTATATGGCCTACTATAGGCGGGCAGTCCCGATCCGTATAACAATAAAGCCTATAAGGCCTGCTGTAGACGGGCAACCCCGATCCATATAATAATAAAGTATATAAAGCCAATATGGTCTGCTGTGGCGTGCAGCCCGATCCCATAATTATCCTCACAATCAGACTCTCGGCCTCACTCAGTCATCAATCTCTCCAGTCTCTCTCTCCTAGGCTCACAATGTCATAAAAATAGCCCGAAAATATTGATATGATGTATCAATAAATAACAACAGAGACTGAGATATGATATGTAATGACATGAATACGACTGAGTATGAACTTTCAATTTAAAATAATTAATTCAACAGTAACACGACCCTATGGGTCCCAAAATATTGGCACGTAGCCTAAACATAATTTTTAATAAAAGTCTCAGCTCAATTTCCTAACGCAAGGAGAAAATTCATATAATAACATGATTCATTAATTTTACAACTGCACATGATTTATTCAGGATACAATTTCTATGGCGCACGTGTACATGCTCGTCACCTATTGTGTGTGTCACCTCCAAACAATTTATATCATACCAAATTTTGGGGATTCATACCCTTAGAACCAAGTTTAGAAGTGTTACTTACCTCAAACCGTGTAATTCTTTACTTCGGTATGCTTTTTCCTCATAAATTGGCCTCCAAACGCCTAGAATCTAACAATAAATAATTCGATTTAGTCAATACCAATTATTGTAATTATTTCCATAAGGGAATACTAACTTTTCAATAAAAATCCGAAATTCACTCAAATATTGCCCGTAGGGCCCGTATCTCGGAACCCGACAAAATTTACAAAACATAAACGCCCATCCAACCACGAGTCCAACCATACAAATTTCACTAAATTCCGACATCAACTTGACCCTCAAATCTTCAATTAAAGTCTTTGAGAATTTCTATCATTTTCAACCCAATTTTTACCCATTTGAACTCAATAATCTTTCCATAAACCTTATTGGTATGTGTATGTATAAATAATACTCTAACACTCAAGAATCATACTTTTAATTACCCATCTTTATTCCAAATCCGAAATTGAAAAATTGGGGAAATAAATTCTTTCCTCTTTGAAGCCCTAGCAAGATCCTTGTGAAACCTTCAAACCTTGAACAATAATTGATCAATAAATGACTAAGTCTTCACTTTCTCTCTCTAAAATGCTCTCACATCTCTTTAAAATATCAGATTTTTGCTAAAAAATGAGCTTCAAGGGCTATAAATCGAAGTTGGTTCGGGTCAAAAATTAGAAAGAATGGAAGCTTCGACGCAGTTATGCGATCGCATAACTGGTATGCGGTCTGCATACCGGCCGCATAATTTGGCCTCCAAAACTAGGCGTGACTGACCCGGTCTGCAGTCATTATGCGGCCCGCATACCTGTTCTGCGGTGGCATAATGCACCGCAAAACAAGTCTGCGATCGCATAATGTACCGCAGATTTTTCTCAAATCTTGCCCCTCTTCTGATCCACTCTGCGACCATTATGCGGTCCGCAGAGTGATTCTGCGACCGCATAGTGGTCGCAGAAATGACCTTTTTTTTCCGGCAATTTTTTTTTTACACATCAGTGCATTATTCAACCCAAAAAGTTTCTATAATTTTTGTACTAATTGATCTACCTCAATACCACAAAATCTTAATTTTCTTAGCAAAATTTCTCCGGGGTCATTACACATAAGTCATAATACCTCGTAAAAAGTTATTCAAGACTTCAAATAGTTGAAAGGAGTGTAAATGCTCAAAACGACCGGTCGAATCGTTAGAAATAACATATGAGTAAGAGTACTTACATACATCATTGAGAAACCTACCAAGTTAAAATAGGAAGAGGAAAGTTGAATTACCCGTGTGTCAAGAGGACAAATCCATGATTTCGTCAATTGTTGGATGAACTGCTACATTAACGAAGCATAAATTATGTTAATGATTTACCTTCCTTTTTTTATCTTCTGTTTTCTTTAACTTTGCTCTTTTTTTGGGGCTTCTAGGATTTGGCTCTTGGGCTCCTGAAGGGTTATTCTTGACGTGGGTGATTTGCAGCCGTACCCTATATTTGTGTCACTTTTTAATTTGTACCCTATTTTTTAAAATTATTGATTTGGTAGCCATCTCACAAAAAATCTGTAATAATATGACAATTACACCTCTGACAAAAGATATAAAACGATCTCCTCCTCTCCTCTCAGCAATTTTATAAAATAATCAGAAATTTATCCAGATTCATCTTCAGAATCACACTTGCATGAAGTTGTTTCACCTTGAAGCTAAAACTTCATGCTAATGTAACATGAAGTTGTTTCATGTTGAAGCTAAAATTTCATGCTAATATAGCATGAAATTGTTTCACATTGAAGCTAAAACTTCATGCTAATGCATGCTGAAGTTATTTATCCTGCAGTCTACAGTTTTGTCATGTATTTTATCCGAAACTTCAGTCTAAACTTGCTGAAGTTATTTAGTTCATTTGCTAAAACTTCAGACTAAACATGCTGAAGTTATTTAATTCATTTGCTAAAATTTCAGACTAAACATGCTTACGTTATTTAGTTCATTTGCTAAAACTTCAGACTAAACATGCTTAAGTTATTTAGTTCATTTGCTAAAATTTCAGACTAAACATGCTTAAGTTATTTAGTTCATTTGCTAAAATTTTATATTAAACATGCTTAAGTTTTTTAGTTCATTTGCTAAAACTTCAGACTAAACATGCTTAAGTTTTTATTTTGTCGTATGTAATTTTCTAATGAGTTTTTGCTAATGCATGCTGAAGTTATTTAGTTTATTTGCTAAAACATCAGACAAAACATGTTGAAATTTTTTAGTTCATTTGCTAAAACTTCAGACTAAACATGCTTAAGTTTTGTCTTGCAGTATGTAATTTTCTAAAGAGTTTTTGTTAATGCATGCTGAAATTATTTAGTTCATTTGCTAAAATTTCATACCAAAACATACTGAAGTTTTGTAACGTAGTCTACAATTTTGTCCTGAGTTTTATCCGAAATTTCAGTCTAAACAACCTGAATATTTTTAGTTTATTTGCTAAAACTTCAGCCTAAACATGCTTAAATTTTTGTCCTGTAGTTTGTCAATAGTCTTTTATTAAAGAAGGGTAAAATCGTCTTTTTAAAACGCATTTAATAAAAAATGGGTACGAATGCAAACGAAAAAATAAAATAGGTATAAGTAAAAAATGGGCGACCAAATAGGCTCCCCATGTAATTTTTACACTTGACATGGACCGCATATCTAAATTTCAGCTTTTATGTATTTTTGTTGCATTTTCTTTGAAACCATGGTATCTTCTGCTACTTAATTGTCTCACCTCATTATGTTCTATACACTATAAAGTTTGTACTTATTTTCACAAAACCCATATTCACAGGGGCGGACATATGGTGGACGAAGCGGTATCACGCGACACCGCTTCATCGAAATTTTTTATTAAGCATATGTAATTATATTGTGTTGAGACCAGTAACAAATATAAAATGACATTACTTGACATATATTCTTGTCCGGCATGCTAGTTAAGTTCCTAATTTTGCTTTAAGAGGTCCGACTAGAACATATTTTTATCAAATATTTGAAGAGCCTCTTGTTAAAAGTTGTGGTTAAGTAGAACTGAACTCGAGACCTCTTTTAACATAAGACTCCACAAAATTAATGCACTAAGACTATTACTCATTTAGAAATACGATAATTAACGTTATTTATTTTACACTTTTATGTAAATATCGACACCGCTTTACAAAATATTTTGTGTACACCCCTTATATTCATATTTGCTTATGAGCATAGGAAAACTCGCTTAACTCTGTACTTTTATTTATAGGGTAAACCTCTATTTTTTTCTTTATATTTGTCAGACTTGAGCATGTTCAAAAGAGCTTTTCAGTTTTCAACAATTACAACAATAATAATAATAAATTCAGTATAATCCCACAAATAGAATTCGGGTAGGATAGTATGTACGCAGACCTTATCCCTACCCTAAACAGATAAAACGACTATTTTCGGTTGACCCTCAACTCAAGAAAAGATAGAAAAAAAAAGTGGTAGTTAAAGGAGCTTCTGGAAATTGTTATATTGGGCTTGAGAGGCCTCACATGTTACCTTAAATGTGATTGTCCAGCAGAGTAGTCCAAGGACAGCTTGCAGACGATAATACAAGTGTTGGGATCCAAGAAGACGGATAAATAAAGCCCTTATATTATAGTAGTGCTGGCCCATGAGTTGGTAATATCATCTATAATGTGTGATTTAATTCTCAAAGTTAAAAATAGTAGTTTAGGGCAAGTTATCTAATGATAGTAAAGATATGTCATGTTTTTACCACGTAGTTATGTCACTACTAATTGTGTAATTATATAATATATCATTGTACAATTACAGAATAGCAAAGACATGGAAAGAAAGATCCCATTGTCAAAAGCTCTAAAAGTCATCAATAACTTTTTATTAATAATAATAAATTCGGAAAAGGGAATAACGATGACCCCACAAACACACAATGTTATGAAAATTACTAGAAAGACTCTCTGTTAAGTCTTCTCCATTATTTAGTATATGTATTTTCGTTTTATCTACTATAAGCCTCTCCTCCTTTTTCTTTGTCTTTTTTATTTTTATTTTTTATTTTCAATAGTAAGCTCTCAAAAGATTGTTTCCCAAAATCTGTTTCATATGCATGGACTACTTAAAGTTGAATAATTGTAACAAATTAAAGTTTAAGAATAAACCTATCATATTTGATGTTTTCTCAGTGTTATGAAAACATCCCAGTTACCTACTATATATTATTTGAGAGAGAAAAGCAAGTATTAAAGTATCAAACGGCAAAGACATTTGCAGAAAAAATCTACAATTAAAATTAGCTTGCGTTTAGCCAAAAAGTTACACTGAGAATTGGTGAACTTTAATCGTTGCTTCGATTACGTCCTTGGGCAAAGAAATCAATAGAAGCTTTGGTCAAAGGGCATTAATAATATGAGAAATTGAATGACTTGTTTCATGGTTGTATTAATATCGAAAGAAAAGGATAGGGGAAAGGAAGCCAAATGCCACTTAAATAAAAAATGTTTTAAAGCAAACATTGAAATACTTTTTTGGAAAAGCTTCTTCCAATCCAACGTAATTACAGAGAAGTCAGGTTTCTAGTTTTTGCAACCAAAAGGAACGCTTTATTTTTTATTTTTTTGTGAAACAAATGCCAGATAAAAATTGTTTTTAAGGATAGTATGAAAATTAATCATCGAAATACTTTCCAAAAAGATAGTCTAAATGTATAAAGAGGAATGGACTCATATGCAAAGACGAGAGGAAACGACAGATGTGATGATTCCTAAGTGCCATTACATCCTGGAAAAAGAGGACCAAAGAAAAGTTACGATGACCAAGACTATATAAACCAATGAACGTTTAAAGATCAAAATGCTCCGTACCAAATCTTTTCTACCTTTTGTAAAAAGTTATTCGTACCATATATTTATATATTAACCAAAATGGATGCATAATACTTATTTGAACATATATTTTATTTTTACTTAATTTTAATTTATTAATATTTAATTTTATTAAATTATTTAAGTATAATAAGTTGAATTAATTTAATATAAACACCCTATACATATTAGTATTTATAATTTCCTCGCCCCCACCATTCCCCGTCTTCTAACTCTTGCTTCCCAAGTTTGATTTCACATATGACACTAGTAAGGCAAGTATATTTCGCTGATAACGGATGCCGACATGAGCTTTTCCAATTTCTTGCTTCTTTCCTTCCATTTTTTCCACAATGCCGTTCATTATTTTATACTCCACATAGCTTGTTTGACAATAGATTACTGATCATTAACAATTAAGTTGTACTTTAAACCTGTATTACACGCATAATAGATAGCGAAAAAATGACTTTAAATTAATAAGTTCTAAATTAATAATATTATATATTTAATAAATATTTTATACCAAATACATAATTTGAAATAAAGTTATTATGTTCGACCGAATCCATAGCCGCTAGCTCCGCCCTTGAAATTATACATGTGTTAGTTTATACTTTATAGGCACAAAATGACTTGTAATTAAATAGGATTGGGTGCGTATGCCTATGAAGATTTTAAGACTTTATTTCAAGTAACAAATTGACATTTACACTTTGTATTGTTTTCTAGTAGAAATGGAAAACATAAAGGGAAAAAGAGGGAGGAAAAAAGCATGGTAATTGTCCTTCCCAATATTCGTTGAAAAAGACATGAAAAGCAGTGAATACATTTAAATCTCATGCAAGTCGCTCTTCTTAATTCCCTGTTTACCTCCTTCTGGGCGAAGTTTCTTTCTTTTTCACATTGACTCATAGATTGTGTGAAATAGAAATGAAATGGAACGGAGATTTGTTCATGTTGAAGTTTACGCTTTAGATAGTTATGTATAGGTCAAAATCTGCTTAAGGATGTTCGACACGAAGTGGCATTGCAGAAAGTGATTTGACCGAGGTCGATTAATAACCAGTGGAACTCACAGCCGAGCAGTCAATCATGGCTGAGGTCAAGTATCGAAAGGGGTAGTAACGACTAGTTTAGTGAGCGGATATTTAAGAGAATATTCCGTTGAATATTCTCTATATTTATACTTTTAGGGTTAATTGGGGGCATGTCCCTTATAAATAGAAAGAAAGATAAGGGGAAAATGGGACAATATTTTCTGATAAGAACATTCTTGATAAGGCAAACTTTCTACAAACACTACCATTCTAAAGAGATTTGATTGTTGATTACTCTATACTTTTTCCATCAGATCCGAGAAAGGTCCCGATATTCTTGTATTTGTCTGTCATTCGTCATTGTTAGAAGGAGAAATCACCCACCTCATTCAATATTGGATGAATCATTCTCCTTATTTACCTTAGTGCCATTTATTGTTATTTATTGCTTGATATTCCCTTTTCATCGTTGATCTTAACATTATATGCACACTGCATTTAACTTTCTTTCAACGCTGCTCAACGTTATTCACATAAATCGATTATAGATCTGAAGTTATTATCATTAATTAGGTTTAACCCCTCATTACATAAAATTAATTAGTCTAACTAAAAGTTTATAATTTTTTTGGTCAAATAATTTGGCTCTGTCTGTGGGGATTTCCTAGTAAGAATTTTAGTTTCTTCTAGATCTATTACTGGAAAAAAAAAATGCAAAACCCCTACTCCCTTGTACACACAAATCTGTCATGGCCGGTAACGAAGGAGAAAGGATGAAGGCAGTGGCTGACCTCACTACCAACCTCTTAAATACCATCAACGAGGTTTCTGAAACGGAGGGTGAAGATGTAACGCCAAATGCCTCTCCCAGGCGAAGTGGTTCACCCCTACCTCATGGTACGTAGTATCACAATGTCCCACGGTAAAGGGGCTTCCAAATCTACAGCAGAAGAGGCGCCACCGGTAGTGAAGAAATTACTTGAGGCTTGGCTGACAAACACGTTGACCAGCATCCTCGACAAGCCCGCCCAAAAGGCGATCAGAGAAAATGCAAGAACTGGCGTTGCACCAGTAACGACCTAGCAACACGGCCCTCTCCCTCCAATAACAAGTACCACTCATAATGTTAGTAATGCAGGTGCCGACACCCTCACAACCATTTTGAAGAAGATGAAAGAAATGCAAAACGAAAACAAAATGCTTAGAGACCAAATGAAAGAGCATCAAGAAAGGGTAGACAAAATACCGGGGGCCCCAAAACTCTTACCAAAAAGAGATGCTGGTCGGTTCGTTGAACAACCTTATAGTAATGAAGCCGCCCTGCATGCCATACCCAAAACCTTCAAAATGCTGCCGTACTTAAAAATATACGACGGTACGACCGACCCTAAGGATCATGTGACTCACTATGTCATCGCAGTAAAAGGCAACGATCTCGCCAAAGAACAAGTATCCTCCATCCTATTGAAAATGTTTGGCGAAACCCTCACCGGGGGCACATTAACTTGGTATTCACAGCTGCCTGCGCTCTCCATTGAAACATTCGAAGAGATGGCTGACAAGTTTGTAACGGTCCATGCCGGAGCTAAAAAGGCGGAAACAAGAGCGAATGATATATTTGCCATCAAGCAATCACCTGGAGAAGGACTGAGGGACTTCCTCGCTAGATTCAACTATGTAAGGATGACCTTACCAAATGTATCAGAAAGCATGGCTGTAGCAGCTTTTCAAAATGGGCTGAGCAGAAACGGTTCGAGGGCGACCAAAAAGTTGCTGAGTCGGCTTATGAATATCCCCCAACCACTTGGGATAAAATACACAATGCCTATTGCGCCAAAGTCCATGCTGACGAAGACAACCTAAATGAACCAACCCAACAGTTGACCTCAGTACAAGCCGAGTCCAGAAAAAGACCGAACAAATGATACTCGAAGGGATCTAGCGATTCCACGACCCAACCGAGAAAGGCCTCAGCCATATATTAGGGGCGCCATCATGCCTCCCTCCCGTCACGAAGAGGGCCCATCTAGGCCAAGGACATGGACTCACCGGAGCGAGAGAGGTATGCCCCCTTTACTATCTACTCACAATTTTTGTGTCTCACCTTCAGAAATAGTCTACGCAATGGAGAAGCTCGGCCCAAAAGTGAAGTGGCCACAAAAGATAAGGTCCGACCCAAACACCAGGAAGTCAAACGCCCTCTGCGAATTCCACCAGGAACGAGGTCATAAAATCGAGGATTGCATCGCCCTAAGGAAGGAGGTCATAAATATGCTTCACCAAGGACACTTGAAAGAGTTGATGAGCGACCGAGGAAGGGCCAACTTCGCCCGAGGACGTGAACAGCACCAGGGGCCGCCAAAACCACCTTCACCAACTCGCACCATTCAAATGATCATTGGAGGTGGCGATGGAGCATCGATTAACAACGTAAAGTTCACCACAACCCACAGACTCAAACATTCGATCACTCATGAATGGTACGACGAACTCGAAGAAAGTATCATCTTCGATAAGTTAGATACTCACAATTTGGTTTTCCCTCACTATGATGCTCTCGTTATCACTTTACGAATATTAGATACATATGTGAGATATATTACAGTAGACGATGGGATTGGCGCGTGCATTATCCACCCTCAAGTGCTTGTACAGATGAAACTCGAGGATAAGATAGTGTCACGCTACATCATGTTAACTGGTTTTAACAATGCACTTAAACGAACATCTGGAGAAATCACACTCCCCTTCCTTGCCGGAGGCGTCACCCTGGAAACCATATTCCACATCATGGATCAGGACATGGCGTATAACTCCATAATAGGTCGGCCTTGGATATACTCCATGAAGGCCATCCCCTCCAGCTTGTACCAGATTATCAAAGTTCCCACCTTGTGGGGAGTGTTCAGCATACGAGGCGAACAACGCACGTACCGAGAATACCATTGCATCACCCAGGACTGCACATACACCCAACAAATAAAGGGAAAAGTAAAAGAGGCATAGCAATTAACAGGGTCGAGGTCGAGTAATGATGAAAGAGCGGACGTCATCAAAGACCCCGAAACAATAGAGGCCACAGGGTCAACCGTAGAAGGCCTTGACCCCATCTAATTTGATGATAACGACCACAACAAGAAAGCTTATATTGGTTGCAAGCTGCAAGAACCAGGTAAATTCCGTCATTTCTTAATTAATAACGCATACTTGTTTGCTTTTTCCCACACAGACATGCCAGGTATCCCAAAGGAGGTCGCGACACACAAGTTGAACGTATACCCATTCTACCCACGGTAAGGCAAGTTAGGTGAAAGTTCAATTCCATAATAAACGATGCAATTCGTGAGAAGGTTGAAAAATTGTTGAAAAACGGCTCCATCAGAGAATCAAAATACCCCCAATGGGTCACCAACGTGGTCTTGGTAAAAAAGAAGAACGGGAAATGGCGGATGTGCGTATACTTTAGAGATTTGAACAAAGCATGCCCAAAAGACTCATTCCCGCTACCCCATATCGACCAGCTCATTGATGCAACAGCCGGGCACGGATTGCTAAGCTTCTTAGATGCATACCCGGGCCATAACCAGATCCACATAGAAGAGGAGGACTAGGAGAAGACCACCTTCATCACCCACCAAGGAATGTATTGCTACAGAGTGATGCCTTTTGGACTGAAAAATGCGGGGGCGACATACCAAAGGTTGGTAACAAGAATTTTCAAGGACCAACTCAGCAAGACCATGGAGGTCTACATAGACGATATGTTGGTCAAGTCCAAAAGGAAAGAAGTTCACACCGACCACCTAAAAGAGACCTTCGACATACTCAGGCGATATGACATAAAACTAAATCCAGAGAAGTGTGCATTCGACGTAACCTCAGGAAAATTCTTGGGCTTCCTGGTATCACAAAGAGGCATTGAGGTCAATCCCGACCAAATCAAAGCCATAGAAGGAATACCAAAACACTTAACCAGCAAATAACAGGTTCAGAAGCTGACCAGCCGCATCGCCGCCTTATCGAGATTCATCTCATGATCGTCTGACAGATGTCATAAATTTTTCGGCCTGCTCAAGAAGGACAACAACCTCCTATAAACATCTGAGTGCGTTCAAGACCTGAAGGAGTTAAAAACTTATCTATCATCACCGTTGTTGCTTTCCAAAGCAGAACATGGGGAACGCCTACTAGTCTACCTCGCCGTATCCGAAGTAGCGGTGAGTGCAGTCCTGGTCCGAGAAAATAAAGGTACACAATCTCCCATCTATTACATTAGCAAAACCCTAATCGATGCCGAGACGAGGTACCCCCACCTCGAAAAATAGGCCTTGGCCTTGGTCGTAGTTTCACGAAAGCTTAGACCCTACTTTCAGTGCCATCCCATCTCGGTAGTCACAACTTTCCCCTTAAGAAGTATCTTGCATAAGCCCGAGCTAGCGGGAAGATTAGCTAAGTGGGCCATAGAATTAAGCAAGCATGATATCACATATCAACCACGGACGACGATAAAATCATAAGTCCTCGCCGACTTCATCTCAAAAATAATGCCTGATGTCGAAAAAGAAGTCGCCCACGCTTCTCTGCAAGCACAAGATCTATGGATTTTGTACACCGACGATGCTTCTAATACATCGGGGTCCGGACTGGGACTCGTGCTCGAGGTCCCGACAGGCGAAGTGATTTGCCAATCCATAAGGTGCCCATACATGACTAACAATGAGGCTGAGTATGAGGCGTGATCGCAAGATTACGGCTAGAACTCAAGTACGGATCGAGGCGAGTCATCCTACGCTGCGATTCTCAGCTCGTCGTCAACCAAGTCACTGGAACTTTCCAGATCAAAGAACAAAGGTTGCAAAAATACGAAGCCAAAATATGCAAATTACTGCTCGAGTTTGATGAATGCCAGCTCGACCAAATCCTTCGGGTCGCAAAACACCGAAGTCGATTGCCTTGCCAAATTAGCGGCAGCCACTAAAAGCATAATCGGAGAAGGAAACGTGATCACCCTCCTCCACTCATCGATAGATCAAATTGAGGTAAGGACTATAAATCTAACTTGGGACTGGCACAACCATATTATTACATACTTGTAGGATGACATACTCCCAAATGACAAAAAAAAAGCCAAGAAACTTCGGATGCAAGCAACCATGTATAACATCATTCATAACGATCTGTACAAGAGTACGTACGGCATCCCCCTAGCGAAACGCTTAGGCCCCAATCATACGCGGCATATCCTAGAAGAAGTCCACGAAGGCCACTACGGGGCTCATTTCGGCAAGCGAGCTCTGGTAAGGTGTCTCATACGAGCCGGTTACTACTGGCCTACTATGAAAAAAGAGGACGCAGACTTCGTGAAAAGATGCGAGCAATGCTAAAAATACGCCCCTATGATCCACCAAGCAGGCGAGAAACTCCACTCGGTCACTTCCCCTTGGCCTTTCATCAAGTGGGGAATGGACATCGTCGGTCCCCTCCCCGCAGGACAAGGTAACATACTTTTCCTTTTAGTTTTAACTGATTATTTTTCTAAATGGGTAGAAGCAGAAGCATTCACTTAGATACGCGAGCAATTAATGATCACCTTCATATGGACGAATATTGTGTGCCGCTTCGGCCTCCCCAAAGAGATTAGCTGCGACAACAGACCCCAATTTACTGGAAAAAAGGTCACCGAATTTTTCGAAAAGTGTCATATCAAAAGAATACTATCCACCCCATACCACCCCGCGAGCAACGGGCAAGCAAAGTCCTCAAATAAATCAATACTGAGCATCATGAAGAAAAAGCTCGAGGACGCCAAGGGACTTTGGCCAAAACTACTGCCAGAGGTGGTATGGGCCTACCGCAAAACACCAAAGATGAGCACAGGAGAAACTCCCTACTCGTTAGTCTGTAGGACTGACGCAGTAAGACCAGTCGGAGAGCCCCGTTTGAGATACTCCCATGAGAGCGGGCCGAGGGCAAGATCTCGATGAAGCCGAAGAACGGAGAGACATGGCCTACATAAGGATGATCTCCCAAAAACAACAGGCAGAATGCTACATTCGACTGGCAAATGTACGTTGAGCCCGAAAAATATGTAAATTTCTCTAAGTATGAGCAAACACAAATGTACGTTTGCCAGAACAATACCTCAACATTTACCCGGCCTACGTCCGCAATTGAATAAATTACATTCGACCTCGATCGAATTAAATTACATTCGACCTCGTTCGAATTAAAAAACATTTGACCCCGTTCGAATTAAAATACATTCAACCTCGTTCTAATTAAAATACATTCAACCTCGTTCGAATTAAAATATATTCGACCTCGTTCAAATTAAAAGACATTAGACCTCGATCGAATTAAATTACATTTGACCTTGTTAGAATTAAATTATATTTGACCTCGTTAGAATTAAAAAGCATTCGACCTCGTTCGAATTAAAAAACATTCGACCCCGTTCGAATTAAAATACATTCGACCTCGTTCGAATTAAAAGAGACTCGACCTCGATCGGATTAAAATATATTCGACCTCGTTTGAATTAAAATACATTCAACCTCATTCAAATTAAAATACATTCGACCTCTTTCGAATTAAATTACATTCGACCTCGATCGAATTAAATTACAGTTGACCTCGTTCGAATTAAAATACATTCGACCTCATTCGAATTAAAATACACTCGACCTCGTTCGAATTAAAATACATTCGACCTCGATCGAATTAAAAGACATTCGACCTCGTTTGAATTAAAATACATTCTACCTCGTTCGAATTAAAATACATTCCACCTTGTTCGAATTAAAATACATTTGACCTCGTTTGAATTAAAATATATTCGACCTCGTTCGAATTAAAAAACATTCGACCTCGTTCGAATTAAAAGACATTCGACCTCGTTCGAATTAAAAGATATTCAACCTCGTTCGAATTAAAAGACATTCGACTTCATTCGTATTAAAAAATATTCGACCTCGTTTGAATTAAAAGACAATCGACCTCGTTCGAATTAAGAAACATTCAACCTCGTTCGAATTGAAAAAATATTTGACCTCGATCAAACTGACTAACATTCAACCTCGATTGAATCAAATAATATCGACCTCGCTCGAATTCACATTCGACTTCGTTCAGGTCAACTGCAGGTTATATTTTACTTTGTCTGAATTAAGCTCATATGAACCTCGGCCATTGTTGGGTTTAGGTCACGTTCGACCTTGCTTATATTAACTAAGTTACATTTCAAACTAAGCTTCGACTATGTTTGATTTCGTTTGACTTAACACTTATTGGCCCCAGGTTGCGATTACCAAGTTCGACATCTGACCTCGTTCAATATACGAGCCGAGCTTCTACAACTAAAAGCAGCCAAATGGCAGGATCAAGGAAAAGAACATACAAGCTCAAACAGAAGAAAATAACATTCAATACTATCAATATTCATTACAAGGGCTAATACAGACGCCCGCAAAATTGTACACAAAATCCACAACAAAAAGAATAATTACTCGCCACTTGATCTAACAACATCAAGCTGCACGCGCCTCTTCCTCGTACCAAGCCTCCTGCTCAATATCGTCCGCATCCTCGCCGTCACCAGCCATGGGGGAAGCAGGGTCATAGCAGCAGGATTCGAGCTGCACGCGCCTTAGTATGAGTATCTTCAAAATCAATTTCAAGAACTTTCCTGGTCGCCATCAAACTTTTAAATATATCTTGTTGAGCCTTGACATGGATCCAATTCTCATATAAATTCCGTGGGACATCAAGAAAAGTAGAAGCATGAGAGGAGGATGGCTGAGCCAATAATTGTGATTTCTCGGCCTCGAGAACAATGACTTGGTAGCCAAGACTAGAAACCTCTTTTTCTAGCTCCCCTATCTGTTCATCAAGCTGAGATTCTCTAAGTTTAACCGTCTCCAAATCGTTTGCCCGCTCGGACTGAAGAATGCGGATCGCAGTCTCCAAAGCCTCTACTTTTGCTGAATCTGCCAGCCTAGCCAACTCGACCTTATCCAAGTCGGCTGTCCTCTCAACAACCTACGCTGCATTCTCGGCAACCTCGCCACTAATAAGTGGGAAATTTGAGTACTTATTTGCGGCTTTTGACTTTCGTTTTAGTTCAAAAATGCATAAAGGTATTCCCGAAAACTGATGAAATATGCTTACTTGCAGAAGTATTGAAAAATGAGCCAAAGTGATGAAATTCAACTCAAGAAGGAGTGATTTTGGACAAGGACAAAAATCAAGCAAAATGGCTAAAGTGCGGACCATAGAATTTTGTCTGCGGCCGCTGAACAATAAGAAAATTTGACAGTGCTGCAATGCAAAGTGCGGACCGCACAATAATTGTGCGCTCACAGAAGTCAAGGTTGAGAGAGATGGGAATTCAAGACAATCAAGATCTGTGGACCGCACTATAATTGTGCGACCGCACTCAGAATTGTGCGGTCCGCAAAAACTCAAAATGTGCGACCGCACCCAGAATTGTGCGGTCCGCAGAACTCAAGAAGTGCGACCGCAGTTTAGAATTCTGTGGCCGCACAAACCACTCCTGTCAAGAGCTGCACCAAAGTGCGGACCGCACACAGAATTGTGCGGCCGCAGAACCTCCTAAAGGGCAATTTTGTCCGAAAATTCCCACTTTGTATGAATAGACTACTTTCACGAAATTAGGTCATGTTTTGGAACATCTGAAAGTTGGTAGCCGTTTTTCTTTACTATTTTATGAAACTTTATCACTGCTTGTCAATTTTACATTGTATTTTCATCTATTTATCATTAAATATGAGTTTAATCATCTTTTCTTCTTTATTTTCTTCATCACCCACTATGAGTAACTAAATTTCTAGCTAGGGTTGTGATCCAACCCTAGTGTAGGTACCTAATGGGTGTTTGATTTAGGGTTTGTTTATGGTTGGGTGTGTAATATTTAGCCTAGCTCTTGCTATAATTGTAGAATTAATGGTTGCAAACATTGATTCAAGTCTATTTGACTTAGTCTCTATTTGAGAAAGAGAGACTTAATTTAGGAAAACTTGGCTAACAATATATTAGGATGAACTCAAGAAATTGATAGTCCCAATTAAAGAGTTGAATCTAGAGATAGAAAACCTGACTTGAGCATCTATCAATTGTTTTGTGTATTATCCATTTGGACTTGAGAAAGCCAAATTGGAAAAAATCACTCTATTACCGAGAGGTATTGAGTGGGTAATTGTGTGTTGATTGCTATAATACACCCCGGCCAACAAAACCCGCTCTAAAGCCCACAACCCGTTAGGCAAACACCTAGGTGGAAGTCATAGCTCTAGATCATTTACATACTTAAAAAAAGCACCAAAAATATTATCCTCTAGCTTTACATTTTCAAACCGTAGCATAATTTAGAATTAGAATCAAAACACAGTTTGTGGAAGTGCATCTTAGACACTCTACGTGCTTAGTCCAAATATATACCTAATGGATTCGATCCTGACTCCTAGTTGGGTATTATTATTGCAATCGACCACTTTACAACTCCAAACTAAGGTATGATTTGGGCAAGATCAATTTTTGGCGTCGTTGTCGGGGAGAATAAAAGACGGATTTAGCTATATATTTAATTTTGTGTGTGAATTGTCTTCTTTTCCTTCCATGTTACTAATTATTTTTGGGGAAACAATTGTAGGTAAAACAATGGCTCTCAACAATAATGATCATCTCAGAAACATGCCTTTGGGGGATGTGGACGTGGAAGATGACCAAGTTGAAGAGGTTCCTCCTGAACCTCAAGCAAATAGACGAGGCAGACCGCCTCAAGAAAACGTTCCCATTCCACCCCCACTTCTACCAAGCGCGGCTCCACACCGGGTGTTGCCAAATTTAGGGTATGCAAGTTCCATAGTCCTGCCCCGCATTAGGGCATGTAACTTTCAAATCACAAATGTTATGCTCACATTGCTAGAGCAATGGAGATTCTTCACTGGGGCTCGGAATCAAAATGCATACAAACATTTGAAAGGATTTGTGGACACTTGCTGGGGGAGTAAACAGACAAACGTCTCCGAAGATGCTTTAAGGTTGAGGCTATTTCCTTTCTCACTACGCGGGAAAGCCTTGGATTGGTTAGAAAGGATTCCTAACCATTCCATCCATACATAGGATGAATTGGCGGAGAAATTTATTTCCAAGTTCTTTTCTCCCAGGAATATGGCTACTCTTAGAGATGAGATTCTAGCATTCAAACGAGAACCCAATGAGCCTTTGCATGAGATATGGTAGAGGTACCGAACTATGGTGTAGGAGTGCCCGAACAATGACATGATTGAGGCTATGATTCAACAAACATTCTATAGAGGGATCAATACTACCAATCAATGCATGGTCAACCAACTTGCCCATGGAAATTTCATGACAACACCATATGCCGAAGCTTGTGATATCATAGATGAAATGGCGGATACTTCATCGGCATGGCAAAGTAGAGAAAATATTCCTCAAGGTGATCCAAATGTGATTCACCTACATAAAGAATTACATGATCACGTGCAAGCAATTGCCGAGTTGACCACCACAATGAATCAATTAGCCAAAGCTCAAATTCAATAAGTTCAAGGTCCTAAGAAAGTAAATGCAATGGAAGGAGTAAATATGATGGTGAACAAGCGAACGTAAAAGGGTCAACAAGTGCAAAACAATGCGGAACAATATGTGCAAGAAGATAGTGGGTTTGACCAAGATGAATCTTATAATGAACAAGAGGAGGAAGTACAATATGTGAACAAATTCCAAGGGCAAAGAAATAACTCTCAAGGCCCGAATCAACAACAGTGACGATCTCAAGGTAATCAAGGGAATTGGAACAATCAAAACAACCAAGGTAATTGGAATGATCAAAACAATCAAGGGCATTGAAACAATAAAAACAACCAAAGAAATTGGGTTAGCAAAAGTCAAGGATATTGGGGAGGCAACAACCAAAGGGGATGGAACAATAATCAAGAGAATCAGGGGTCGGGTTTACAAAGTCCCCTGATGTATCAACAACCAAGCAACCCGCCTCCTTATCCTTCCCATGGTTCTAGCTCTTCCAACAATGAGCTAGGGTATATTGAGAACATGTTTAAACAAATGATGGAGAAGAATGCCGACTCTGATTCTCAACTAGCTTCTCACAACACTTCAATTCGCAATTTGGAAGTTCAATTGGGGCAAATCTCGTAAGCTTTAAACACTCGTCCTAAGGGGGCACTACCAAGTGACACAGTGGTGAACCCGAAGGGTGGGAACAACACGGGACATGCCATGGCCATGACTATAAGGAGTGGAAAATGTGGGGATGTAACCACATTAAGTCAAAGAAAAATTGTGGATGATGAATAAGTGATTCAAGAAGATGAGATTCCAAATAGTGTGGTGCAAGCAAATGATGAATGGAGAATTGATATTGATGAAATTGTGGAGGAGACTCAAGAAGAAGTGAACCCATCTAGGGAACACATTGTTGACATACCGGAACTGGTAGTGCCAAATGCTAAGGCACCAATGCCAAGGCCTCCTCCTCCATACCCTCAAAGGCTTGACAAACAAAATGGAGAGAATCAATTCAAAAAGTTCATTTACATGATGAAGAGCTTATCTATTAATGTGCCATTGGTTGAGGCTTTAGAGCAAATGCCCGGATATGCAAAGTTCATGAAGGATCTGATAACAAAGAAGAGGTCGATGCATTGTGAGACTATAAAGATGGCACATCAAGTGAGTGCAATTGTGCACTCAATGACTCCTAAATTGGAAGATCCCAGCGCTTTCACAATCCTTTGCACCATTCGAAGCGCCGACTTTGCCAAAGCTCTTGGTGATTTAGGGGCGAGTATCAACTTGATGCCCTACTCGGTTTTCAAAACATTGGGGATTGGGAAACCAAGACCCACTTCTATGAGGCTACAAATGGCGTATCATACTATGAAGAGACTATTGGGTATTATTGATGATGTGTTGGTTCGAGTTGATAATTTTATCCTCCCGGTAGACTTTGTGATTCTGGATTGTGAAGTGGACTATAAGGTGCCTATTATTTTGGGTAGAACTTTCCTTGCTACGGGGAAGGCATTTGTTGATGTTGAAGCTGGTGAGCTCACCTTCCGGGTGGGTGATGAAAAGGTGGTTTTCCATGTGTGCAAATCTATGAGGAAACCAAATAGCAATGGAGTTTGTTCGTTTGTGGACTTAGTGACCGAGGTGATTGTTGATGATGCTAGTGCCATGATGAATGTTGATGATACTTAGGAGGTCGTATTTCTTAACCAATATGATGATGAGAATGATGGCTATGTGGAATGTGTGAATACATTGCAAGGAATGGGGTCGTATACTTATGAACCCCGCAAATTGTCCTTAGATCTTGAAAACCGGAAGACTCCTCCAACAAAGCCCTCAATCGAGGAGCCTCCCACTTTGGAGTTAAAGCCATTGCCTTCATATCTTAGGTATGAATTCCTTGGCCTATGTTCTACTTTACCGGTTATTCTTTCCTCTTGTTTGACTAACGTGCAGGTAGACTTTACTTTGGCGGTGCTACAAAAGAGGAAGAAAGCTATCAGATGGACATTGGTGGATATTCGAGGTATAAGCCCTGCCTTTTGCATGCACAAGATTATCTTGGAGGAGGATACCAAACCCTCCGTTGACCATCAAAGAAGACTAAATAAACCAATGCAAGAGGTGGTGAAGAATGAGATCATAAAGTGATTGGATGCCGGTGTTGTTTACCCCATTTTCGATAGCTCGTGGACCTCACCGGTGAAATATGTCCCAAAGAAAGGGGGAATGACTGTGGTCACCAATAAAAAGAATGAGTTGATTCCTACAAGAACAGTGACCGGGTGAAGAGTGTGTATGGACTATCGCAAGCTCAACAAAGTCATAAGGAAAGATCATTTCCCACTTCCCTTCCTTGATCAAATGCTTGATAGGTTAGCCGGCCGTGCTTTCTATTGTTTCCTTGATGGATATTCCGGCTACAATCAAATTCTTATTTCTCCGGAGGACAAAGAGAAAACTACTTTCACATGTCCCTATGGTACTTTCGCATTTCGCGGATGCCATTTGGGTTGTCCAATGCACCGGCGACTTTTCAATGGTGTATGATGGCTATCTTCACCGACATGGTGAAGGATTTTCTTGAGGTATTCATGGATGACTTTTCTGTGGTTAGGAACTCCTTTAATGATTGCTTGACAAACTTGGATAAGGTCTTGACAAGATATGAAGAGACAAACTTAGTGCTCAATTGGGAGAAGTGTCACTTCATGGTCGAGGAAGGCATTGTCCTTGTCTACAAAATTTCAAAGAATGGTATTGAGGTCGACAAGGCCAAAATATAGGTGATTTCTAAACTCCCACCCCTACATCCGTGAAGGGAGTGTGGAGCTTCTTGGGTCATGCGGGGTTCTATCGCCGTTTCATCAAAGATTTTTCCAAAGTGGGGAACCCCTTGTGTAAGCTTTTGGAGAAGGATGCCAAATTCCATTTCAACGAGGATTTCATGAAGGCATTCGAATTGCTCAAGTTCAAATTGACCACTACTTCTATTATCACCGCACCGGATTGGATCTTGCCTTTTGAGCTCATATGTGATGCAAATGATGTGGCGGTCGGAGCAGTTTTGGGGCAACGTATCTCCAAAATCTTCCATTTGGTCTTCTATGCTAGTAAGACCATGAATGATGACCAAGTCAATTACACGGTGACCGAAAAAGAGCTCTTTGCTATTGTCTTTGCTATGGAGAAGTTCCGCCCGTACTTGATGGGTACAAAGGTGATTGTCCACATTGATCATGCGGCTCTTCGCTACCTAATGAGCAAAAAGGATTCAAAAGCGAGGTTAATGTGGTGGGTGCTTTTATTGCAAGAGTTCGATCTCGAAATCCAAGACCGCAAAGGCAGTGAAAACCAAGTGGTAGACCACTTGTCTCGCTTGGAAGAGGATGGGAGGCCACATGACGGCCTTGAGATTAATGACTCCTTCCCCGACGAGTAACTTCTAGCCATTTCAATGACCGAGATGCCATGGTTCGCCGACTTAGCAAATTATCTTGTGAGTGGTATTGTACCGAATGAGTTCTTATCAAACCAAAGGAAGAAACTCAAACTGGACTACCTTGACTATTATTGGGATGAACCGTATCTCTACCGAATTTGTACCGATGGTGTAATTCGACGATGTGTGCTGGAGGAAGAACAAATGGACATTCTTGAGGCTTGCCCTTCTTCACCATATGGTGGTCACCATGGTGGAGCGAGAACGTCGGCAAAAGTGTTGAGTTGTGGATTCTATTGGCCTACCCTCTACAAAGATGCTAGTGATCTAGTCAAGCGTTATGATGAATGTCAAAGGGCTCGTGGGATTTCTAAGAAACATGAGATGCCCCTCACCACCATCTTGGAAATTGACATTTTTGGTGTGTAGGGGATTGATTTCATGGGACCGTTCGTAAGCTCCTACGGGAACACATACATTTTTGTAGTTGTGGACTATGTGTCAAAGTGGGTTGAGGCCATTGCTCTACTCAACAATGAAGCTCGAAGTGCCGTGAAAGTTTTGAAAAAGAATATCTTTACAAGATTTGGCACTCCAAGGGCCATTATAAGTGATGAGGGATCGCACTTTTGCAACAAAGCTTTTGATACCTTACTCACCAAGTATGGTGTCACTCACAAAGTCTCGACCCCCTATCATCCTCAAGCAAGCGGACAAGTGAAAGTCTCCAACCAAGAGATCAAGAATATTTTGTCAAAGACCGTGAATGCCAACCGGACGGATTGGTTGATGAAACTTGATGATGCTCTATGGGCTTATAGGACGGCTTACAAAACACCGATTGAGATGTCTCCATACTGGTTGGTGTTCGGGAAATCTTGTCACCTTCCGGCGGAACTTGAGCACAAGGCTATGTGGGCATTGAAGACGCTTAATCTTGAGTGGGATGTCGCCGCTAACCTGAGGGTGGCACAATTGAATGAGCTTGATAAATTATGGTACCATGCATATACAAGTTCTTCCTTATACAAGGAGAAAATGAAGTACCTCCATGACAAGTACATCCAAAACAAGGAGTTCAAAGAAGGTGATCTTGTGTTATTGTTTAATTCTCGGTTACAGATATCGCTGGGAAAGTTGAAGTCTAAGTGGCGTGGTCCGTTTGAGGTTGTGAAGATGACACCCTTTGGTGTATTAGACTTGAAGAATAAAAATGATGAAGTGTTTAGAGACAATGGTTATCGGGTGAAGCATTATCTTGAAAAAGTTGATGATGGCCACGTCGTGGCATTAATTCATTTCAAGTGATTGATAGAAATTTGCGTCATGCCGCGTTGTTAAATCAGGTGCTTCTTGGGAGGCAACCCATGTTTATTTTTATTTCTCTTTTTCTTCTTTTAGATAGGTTATATTTTGTGCTAACTGGTTTTGAAGTGAATTGTAGAAATGAGCGTGCTTTATAGGAACTGTGCTTGAAAAAATGGCTAAGTGTTGAAAAAGTACGGACCGCACAATCTTGCATGCCACAGCAGAAAGGAGTCTACGACCGCATAATTCTTTGTGCGGCTGCACAACTGGAGACCCAAAAATGCAATCTCTAAAGTTTGAAATTGTAGAGAATTGGGCCAATCTACGGCCGCACTTGAAATTATGCGGTCCGCACAAATATCTGCGGCCGCACCCAATTGTGCGGATCGAGATCTTCAGAGGGACCAAGTAAAGAGTGCGGACCGCACCTAAAATTTTGCGTCCGCACTCAGCTGCACATTTTGACCTATAAATAGGCACTCCTCTCACTGTTCCAAACTTTACGTACTTTGAACTCGTAACACCAAAGCAAGCACAATGCACAAAAATTGTTTCAAACATCATACTTATTTCATCATCCTAGATTCTCCCCTGCATCCTTCATCACTAAAAATGGTTAGATCAAGAGGACGTGGTGACATTTCCAAAGGAAGGCGTGAACCCTCCCGAGGCCGAGGCAGGGGTACCCTACCACTCTCCGTGCAAAGATTCATTAGTAAGAAAGCAACAATAGGCCGACGTAGACTTCTAGAGACCTCCGAATAAAGTTCATATGCCCCGTGTAGGGAAGCATCAGAGGGCAACTCAGTGCAAAGGCAGCCTGCTGCGCCATCACATCCACAGATGCCCCAGGACAGATACCGACTGAGAGACGAGCCTACCTCTTCTGAGAGTAATTCTGAGGGATCGGAAGGGAACAATCAGGCTACAGAGCCCTCATCTACTCATTCCCCCGCGACACCAGTCACAGTTGATGATGATGATGATATTCCGGATGACGGTCAGGGGGTGGGGTTGGGGTGATACCAGAGTTGCAGGCCTGGAGAGGTCAAAGAAGAAGGAAGTTTGGGAAGATAGATTTGTGAACTCGACTACATTCAATAGATTCCGAGAGTGGTGGCCACAGAGATCGCTCACTCTTGAGCGACAATTTGTGTTGAAAGATCTGGATAGATACAACCCGAATGTGTTAAGACAATTTCGGGAAAGAAAAGGGTGGAAATGGTTCATGAAAAGCGTATTGGATGCCAAAGAGCACTTAGTATGGGAGTTCTATGCCAATTTGGTGCACATCGAGAAGGGGACTAAGGTGACTAAGGTGCAGAACTTGAAAGTACGATTTGATCAGAGCACCCTAAACACTTATTTAGGGTTCGATGATATGGAGCCGGTGCAGTATTTACAGAAGTTCTCACTTGGTGACGCAACCCTCCCTTGGCTTGCTGAGATACTGGCAGCTCCAGGACTACCACCACCATGGATCACAGTAGGGGTTCCTATTCTGCGGAACACCCTCAACTTTGAAGCAAAAGGGTGACAAACATTTGTATACTGTCACACAGACCCAAGACGGAATGAAAACAACCTTCCAATCCCCCGGGCAGTCTTTGTTGCATCTATCATGGTCGGTACCCAATTAATGTGGGTGCCATCATGTAGGCTAAAATGTCTCTGGTTGTCAAGCAGGGTGAAAGCTCCTATCCGTATCCCAACACTATCACGGAGTATCTCACGGATGCAGGGGTAGAGCCCAAGAGGTTTGATATGAAGGTAAGGGCTAAGCAGCCCTTCTCCTGGTACTATTTGAAGGACCCAAGTAACCCAAAAACAAGGGTAAGTAGACTACTACCGTAGGCCAGTCTGATGAGCCATCGATGGTAGTTGTAGATTCTGCTGCTATGCCTTTTACAGATTCTATGCCTTCCACAATAGCTGGGCCTTCCACTGAGATAGCTGCCATGCCACCACCTCCATCTTCAGGGCCATCAGCATCAGTATCAGTGCATTCCTCCTCAACTTATCCACTCTCTATGCTGCGAGTCTCTTAGATGCTGGCGAGTCTTAACAACTGGATGCAGATAGCTACTGCAAAACTATTTGACCTATCCAGTGCTGTTGCAGCTCAGACTTTTACCTCAGCACCCCAGATTCCTCTGTCAATAGAGGAAACATTGAAGAAGATTTTGGATAATCAGAAGACCATCATGGATATATTGGTGGCACATGGGGGAGCTATTGAGGAGTTGGGTAAACAGGTGAAGAAGATGAGGAAATCACATGCCTCAAGAAAATCAGTGGACAAGTTGAGACAAGAAGTGACCAAGATAACAACCGATGAGGATCTTCCATTTGACTTACTGATGGAGACACATCTATCAGTACCAGTAGACCCAACAACATCAGTGGCACCAACTGGCCAGTCTGAGGAGCCAGACAGCGCTACCCATAGTACTGAGGCAGTTCTACAAAAGTTCACCAACCCAACTACTCCCCGAGCAGAGGATGATGAGATCTAGTTGGAGGAGCCTGAGGGAGGTGATGTTGCTATAGATACCGAGACCACATAGGGAGTCCTCTCTACTCTTTCCCCTCCTTATTTTGATTTTTGTTAAGCATTGAGGACAACACTTATTCTTATTCAGGGGGTGGTCTATTTTTGATTTGATATGACATTTGACCTTGGCCTGTAATAATTATAATACTATTTTTTTTATCTTTATTTTCTTTTTCATTATGTATATATTCCTCCCTTTCTATATATATATATATATATATATATATATATTCTTTTTCCATTCTCGGCTTGTATATTCATTTTTGCTTTCAGTAGTTATTTCATAGCTTCTTTATTTTGTTTCTTAGTAGTTTAGCTTCTTATTTACTTTAATAGCTTCTTATTGATTTGGTAGATTCTTTTATGTTTAAGTGATCAATAAGCCTTTGGTTTTCTTAATGCCACGGTTCTTTCCAAAGGTAGTTTTTGTGTGAACCGGGTGACTCTTCCCAACGATGGATGGCGTGACAACCTTCTTAAGAGATTGAGTCCGTTTTTGATGATTAGGTAAAAACAGTAGTAATAATGAATAAGAGGGTCAAGCATACTTCACTTGGTACCAACACACTTAACTACATGCTTATGGTTAAAAACAAGTTCTTGGAAAAAATGGATCTAGTTAGTGACCTTGTGACTCTTGTGTTGACTCAGGCAATCATCGAGTGGTTTAGTAGAACCATTAGCGATTTTCAATCTTGAATACGGTTGTTGTGGGCCCTTGCCTCTGTCCTCTTGAACAATCCAACTATGTGAGAGGTGAGATGTTTTGTTACAAGTCCAAGTACCCGTGCGAATGGTCTAGAACTTTCCCCGAATGTGTTTCTAGGCGAAATTCTAAGTTTTTCTTGGCTTGAGAAATGATTGTAGGCTCTCCTTGGCCCATTTTAAAAAATTTTCATGGCCCACCAATGATGTTATCCCTATTCAACCCTTTTAAGCCTAAAGCGTGTATCATTTGATAACCATGTTGCAAGCATTTACCAGTTTTGTAGTGACCCTCTCTTGGCACCCGAGCTTTCCTTAACACTTATGAGAAGCAAGTTGGCGAAAACATAAGTTTGGGGGAGAGATGAGGAGTTTGAAAGTAGTATCAAGGTACAAAAAGAGAAAAGAAATTAAGGAAAAGAAAGAACAAAAGAAAAACACAAAAAAGAAAGTGAATAAATTGAAGAGTTGAAGGGATTCAAAGAAAAGCAAAAGTGCAAAGCATGGAGAAAACAAAGAAGGAGAAAATGAATATCATGACCAAGAAAGAGTGATGTCAAGTCTCTCTAGTTCCCCTAAGAAAAAAGAAAATGACTCAAAGAGTCGGCAAAGCATGGGCCAAAATGAGAAAATGGAGTACTTAAGGAAAGATGAACCCGTTCTATTCCAACATTTCCTACCTTAATCCAACAGCCTTTATTAAATGCAGAAAATCCCTACGTGATTTCAAGCCGAGTGAGCTTATATTAGTGATGATTTATATTAGGGGCAAACATATAGTACTTAGAGCCGTACTTGTGACATTCTTTTGAGGGTGATGAACGAACGTTTCACAAATTACTGAATTGAGTGCTACATTTTTAAGTGAGATGAGCTAATGGAGAGTATAGGAGGAGGAGTTTGGGATTCATAGTGACCTACATGAAAGTGCGAACTTCCTTGATGAGTAAAGTCAACTTTTGATGATCAAGTGTCACATTAGAGCTATTTGTGCTTTAATCTTCAAAACATTGCCTTGTTGATGATTCATGAGTGTGTGGGTAATTGTTGGTCCCAATTAATGTGTGTTTAATTTACCTTAGCTTAGCTGGAATAGCTCTTTTCTTGTGGAGGTGGGAACTATCTTATTTGCTTGAGGACAAGCAAAAGCTTAAGTTTGGGGGAGTTGATAAGTGGGAATTTTGACTACTTATTTGTACCTTTTGACTTTCGTTTTAGTTCAAAAATACTTAAAGGTATTCCCGAAAACTAATGAAATATGCTTACTTGCAGGAGTATTGAAAAATAAGCCAAAGTGATGAAATTGAACTCAATAAGGAGTGATTTTGAACAAGGACAAAAATCAAGCAAAAAGGCTAAAATGTGGACCATAGAATTTTGTTTGCGGCCGCAGAACAAGAAGAAAATTTGACAGTGCTGCAATGCAAAGTGCGGACCATATAATAATTGTGCGGCCGCAGAAGTCAAGGTTCAGAGAGTTGGGAATTAAATACAATCAAGATATGCGGACCATACTATAATTGTGCGGCCGCAGAAATCAAATGTAAGGCCGCACTCAGAATTGTGCAGTTGCACCGAGAATTGTGCGGTCCGCAGAACTCAAGAAGTGCGACCGCACACAAAATTGTGCTGCTGCAGAACCTCCTAAAGGGCAATTTTGTCTGATAATTTTAACTTTGTATAAATAGACTACTTTCGCGAAGTTAGGTCAAGTTTTGGAACATCTGAAAGTTGATAGCCATTTTTCTTTACTGTTTTAGGAAACTTTGTCATAGCTTGTCATTTTACATTGGATTTTCATCTATTTATCATTAAATATGAGTTTAATCATCTTTTCTTCTTTATTTTCTTCATCACCCACTATGGGTAGCTAAATTTATAGCTAGAGTTGTGACCCAACCCTAGCGTGGGTACCTAATGTGTGTTTGGATTAGGGCTTGTTTATGGTTGAGTATGTAATATTTGCTTAGCTCTTACTATAATTATAGAATTAATGGTTACAAACATTGATTCAAGCCTATTTGACTTAGTCTCTACTTGAGAAAGAGAGACTTAGTTTAGGAAAACTTGGCTAACAAGAAATTGGGATGAACTCAAGAAATTGATAGTCCCAATTAAAGGATTGAATCTAGAGATAGTAAAATCCGACTTGAGCATCTATCAACTGTTTTGTGCATTACCCATTTGGACTTGAGAAAGCCAAATTGGAAAAAACCACTCTATTACCGAGAGGTATTGAGTGGGTAATTGTGTGTTGATTTCTATAATACACCCCGACCAACAAAACCCTCTCTAAAGCCCACAACCCGTTAGACAAACACCTAGGTGAAAGTCACAACCCTAGATCTTTTACATACTTAAAAATAAAAAACACCAAAAATATTATTCTCTAGCTTTACATTTGCAAACCGTAGCATAATTTAGAAGTAGAATCAAAACACAGTTTGTGGAAGTGCATCTTAGACACTTTACGTGCTTAGTCCGAATATATACCTAATCACATCTACGCTCCCTGTGGATTCGATCCCGACTCCTAGTTGGGTATTATTATTGCAATCGACCGCTTCACAATCCCAAACTGAGGTGTGATTTGGGTGAGATCAGCCACCCAAAGCCTCCGCCCTTATCAAACATTGTTCGAGGTCGGCCTGTAGAGAAAACACTTGAGCTGAAGGTCCGCGTATTGAGCCTCCACTCCCCTGCTCACCTCAAGATCATCTTCTTTGTCCATGAGCGCCCCTTCAAGGATGCTGCATTTGCTGATGACTCTTATTAGCTCATCATCTTCCTGCTTCATCTCGTCCCTGAGAGCTTGTAGGTTGCCACTCTCGCCGAACCGCCTACAGATCTCGCGATGCTTACTGCGGTATTCACGGTACTTCTTCTCCATATTCTTGAAAATGGTTTTACTCCTCTCCTCTCGGTGAGCACTCTCAATATCCAAGATAATGGTCTCAAAAAAGAGGGAAGAAAGTCAATCTACCAAAAATACTGTTAAGGTACGGAGACTAAAAAGGTCGAAAAACATACTCTAAAGATGAGGACGGCTATGCTCGATGACAGGGCAGCATTGTTCAACAACTCGAGGGTCTTGCCCTCTACATCGGAGCATAGGGGACCTAAGGAAGGGACCACATCTTCCGTGTTCACCAACAGGTCACGGTCTATGGGGACCACAATGGTGCGAGTGGATCCTTCCAACCTCACTTCCACCCGAGTGAACCCCTCACTCAGCATCAGCACCTCATCGGGGTCAATGTCAAAGCCGGTTTTATAGCCGTTGATCTCATCTAAATCACACCTCTATTTGAGGTTATAAAACGGTCGATGCAATAATAGTACCCAACAAGGAGTCGGGGTCGATGTTCCACTGGGAGCTATGAATAAAATTTAGGAGTATATACTATAGTGAATGAGCTTGAATTATCTCAAGTTGCACTTTCACAAAATTGGTTTGTTTCTAAGTCTATTTTAAATTAAGAATAACAACTAAGAATTGAAACTAGGAAATTTTTTTTGTTTGTTTTCAAATGATAAAAAGGCATAGGACTATGACCGTCACCTAGGTATTCACTTAATGGGTTGTAAGACTTAAGGCTTGTTTTAGTGGCCGGGGTGTATTATAGCTATCAACACTCAAGTGCCCACTCAATACCTCTCGGTCAGAGAGTGATTTTTCCCGATTTGGCTTTCTTAAGTCCAAACGGGTATTGAACAAAGCAATTGATATTAAGCTCAAGTCGGGTTTTACTATCTCTAAGTTCAACCCTTTAGTTGGGCTTATCAATCTCTCGATTGACCCAATTTCTTGTTAGCCAGGTTTTCCTAGACTAAGTCTCTCTTTATTAAGTAGAGACCAAGTCAATTAGGCATGAAATAATATTTTCAACCATTAAACCTTCAAATAAAAGCAAGAATAAGGCTAGATAATCAACACCCAACCATAAACAAGAAATAAATCAAAAACCCATTAAGTTTACACACTAGGGTTGGGTCACAACCCTAGTGAAAATCTAGCTACTCATGCTTAAATTAGAAGACAAAGAAGAAGAAGAAGTGATAATTAAACCCATATTAATGATTAAGATGATAAAACTAATATTCAAAAAGCTTAAAATAGCACACATTACTAAAATGAGTAAAGTAAATGGCTACTGATGTCAAAAGTTACCAAAATTGACCTAAAAAAATAAAACTCTTATATTTATACAGTGCTAGAATTTTCGGATAAAATTGTCCTTTCGGAGGTTCTGCGGTCGCACAATTCCATGTGCGGTCCGTACTTTGATTCATCTTGACAGGATTGGAATATTGTGGCCGCACAATTCTGAACCGCGGCCGCATCTCTCTCTCTTTCTGCGGTCCGCACGTTTCTGAGTGCGGCCGCACATGGCTCTTCTGCAGACCACACAAATGCAATTGCGACCGCACAATAATTGTGCGGTCTGCACTTCCGTTGAACTTCATATGCATGTTCTCTGAACTTTTGGTCTTGCTTTACTTATGCGTCCGCAATTCTCACAGATCTCTGATGGACTTTGCTTCACAATCTGTGGCCGCAGATAAGAATTCTGTGGTTCGCACTTTAGAGCTCCTGTGCCTGTTTTTGTCCTTGGTTCAGATTACTCCTTCTTGAGTTGGATTTCATCTTTGAGGCTCATTTTCTACCATTCTTGCAATTAAGCATATTTCATCAGTTTTCGGGAATACAATTAAACGCTTTTGGACTAAAACAAAAGCAAAAAGGTGCTAATAAGTAGTCAAAATCCCCACTCATCAACTCCCCCAAACTTAAGCTTTTGCTTGTCTAAGAAAATAAGGTAATTCCCACCTCCACAAGTTAAGAGCTATTCCAGCTAATCAAAAATGCATCAATCACACATCAATTGGGACCAACAATTACCCACACACTTATGAATTATTAACAAGGCAATGGGTTGAGCTTTTAAGCACAAATAGTTCTAATGTGACACTTGAGCATCAAGAGTTGACTTAATTCATCAAGGAAGCTCGCTCTTTCATGTAGGTCATTGTGGACCCCAAACTCCTCCTCCTCTACTCTCATCTTGCATACCTCACTTAAGAATGTAGCACTCAATTCAAAGATTTGTGAAAGGTTTGCTCATCTCTCTCAAAAGAATGTCACAAGTACGGCTTTTAGTACCATAGGCTTGCTCCTCATGTAAATCACCACTAATGTAAGCTCACTCGACTTGAAATCACGTAGGACTTTTTTCGAAATTCAATGAAGGCTTTTGGAATAAGGTTGGATATGCTATGATAGAACAAGTTCATATTTCCTTAAGCAATCCATTTTCTCTTATCGGCTCATGCTTTGCCACTTTTTGAGGCATTTTGTTTTCCATAGGGGGATTAAAGAGACTTAGCATCACTCTTTCTTCGTCATGATATTCATTTCCTCCTTCTTTGTTTTCTTCATGCCTTGCATCACTACTATTCTTTGAAATCCCTTCAACTTTTTAACTTATTCACTTTCTTTTTATATTTTTTTCTTTGTTCTTCTTTCTTTTTCTTGCCTTTCCTTCTCTTCATTTCTTTTCTTTTTTTGTGCCTTGATACCTTTTTCAAACTCCTCATCTCTCCCCAAAACTTACGTTTTAGCCAATTATTTCACAAGATTGTTAAGGAAAGCTTGGGTGTCAAGAGAAGGTCACGATAGAACGGGTAAAGGCATGTAACATGGTGATCAAATGGGAAAGGTTTTAGGATCCAATGAGTTGACTAGGATAACAACATTGGTAGGCTATGAAAAATTTCAAGCAGGTCAATGAGAGCCTACAATCACTTCTCAAGCCAAGCAAAACTTATAATTTTGCCTAGAAACACATTCGGAGCAAGTTCTATACCATTTGCACGGGTACTTGGACTTGCAACAAAACTATCTCACCTCTCACGCAGCTGGATTGTTAAAAAGGATAGAGTCGAGGGCCCACAACAACCATATTCAAGATTGAAAATCATTATGGCTCTACTAAACCGCTCGATGATTGCCTAATTCAACACAAGAGTCACAAAGTCACTAACTAGAGCTATTTATTTTCAATAACCTTATTTTAACCATAAGCACATACTTAAGTATGTTGGTACCAAGTGAAACATGTTTAACTCTTCGAGCTTGACTCAATTAGGTCTTTTTATTCATTACTACTACTATTCTTACCTAAATACCAAAAACGGACTCAATCCCTTAAGAAGGTTGTCACGCCATCTATCATTGGGAAGAGTTACCTGGTTCAAATAGAAACTACCTTTGGAAAGAACCGTGGCATTAAGAAAACCAAAGTCTTATTGACCACTTAAACATAGAAAGAAACTACTAGATTAAAAATAAGCTATTAGACTAAACAAGAAGCTACCGAATTACACATTGACTAATAAGAAAACAAAATAAAGAAGCTACAAAATAAGCTACTGAAAGCATAAATGAATATACATAACGAGAGAGGAAAAGAGAAAATATATACATAAATAGAGAGAGAAGAATATATACATAATAAAAAAAATAAACAAGGAAAATGTTATCAGTTATTACAAACCAAATGTCAAATTATCCAAATATCAAATAGACTCCACCCCCCCGAATAAAAATCGAATAAAAATAAGCATTGTCCCTAATGCTTAAAAAAAATAAGAAAAAGGAAAGGTAAGAGTAAAAAGGACTCCCTATGTGGCCTTGGACATCTCTGTGTCCATAGCAGCGTCACCACCCTCAGCCTCCTCTAACTGGATCTCATCATCCTTTGCTTTAGGAGTAGCTGGGTTGGTGAACATCTGTCGCACCGCCTCAGTAGTATCGGCAGCCAGGTCTGGCTCCTCAGACTGGCCAGCTGGTGCCACTGGTGCTGATGGTGCGGCTGGATCTACTGGTGCTGCTGGATCTGTCCCCATCAACATATCAAATGGAAGGTCACCAACTATTGCTATCTTAGTCACCTCTATCATCATTCTGTCAACTGATTTCTTGGACGCCTGGGATTTCTTCATTTTCTTTACTTGCTTCCTAAGCTCCTCAATAATTGTTCCATGTGCTACTAGGGTGTTCATGATGGTGGTCTGGTTCTCCAAGATCTTCCTCAATGCGTCCTCCATTGTCAAAAGAATCTGGCACTGGATATGTCAATCAGTTTTGTAGTGGCTGTCTGCATCTAGTTGTTGAGGCTCGCCAGTGTTTGGGAGACTCACATCGTAGATAGTGGATGAGTGGGCATGGCCACCGGCTTCAAAACAGATGTGGAAGTCTCTGATGCTGAAGGACCTGAAGAAAGAGGTGGATGCATAGTTGCTGCACTATTAGAAGGATCTGCTGAAGTAGATGGCATGTCAACTGTCCTAGTAGCTACCCCGGTAGGCTCATCAGACTGGCCTACAGTAGTAGAGGGTTGACCCTTCTTCTTTAGGTTTCCACCATCCATCGAAGAATACCATGAGAAAGGCTTCTTCGCCCACACTTTAGTGTCAAAATTCCTTGGTTCCACCTCTGCATCTGTAAGGTAATCAGTGATTGTGTTGGGATACAGGTAGGAGGTGTCACCTTGCCTGGCGACCACATACACGTTTGCCGACATCATGACACCCACATTTAATGGGTACCCGACCATGATAGAGGCGACTAACACTTCCCACTGAATTGGAAGGTTTGTTTCATTTCGGCATGGGTCTAGTCTGCTACACACGAATGTCTGCCATCCCTTTGCCTCAAAATTTAGGGTGTTCCATTTAATTGGAACCCCTGCTGTGATCCATGCTAGAGGCGGCCCCGGAGCTGCAAAAATCTCAGCTAGCCATGGTCGAACTGCATCTCCCATTGCTAACTTCTCCAGGTATTGCACAGGCTCCACATCCTCAAACCTTAAATATGTGTTGAGGGTGGTCTGATCAAATCTCACCTTCAGGTTTCTCGCTTTTGTTATCTTGGTCCCTTTCTTTATATGCGCCACATTGGCGTAAATCTCTCGGACCAAGTATTCCTTGGCAACTTTCACACTCTAGGTGAACCAAATCAACCCCTTTCTCTCTCTAAACTGTCTCAATACTGATGGGTTGTACTTATCAAGGTCTTTCAAATTTAACTGACGCTCAAGAGTGAGCGATCTTGCTAGCCACTACTCTATGAAGCTCGTGAAGGCAGCCAAACTCACGAATCTATCTTCCCACATCTCTTTGTTCTTTGACCTCTCAAGGCCGCCTGTTCTGGTATCACCCCCTCGACCATCATCTGGGAGATCATCAACATCCACTATAGTAGAAGGTGCATCAAGGGCATGTGTAGATGAAGGCTTCGAAGCCTGACTTGCTACCTTCCGACCCCTCAGAAGTGTTCTAAGAAGAGGTAGTCTCGTTTCTCAGTTGGTATCTGTCCTGAGGCAGTTGTGGATGTGACTGCATAACAGTCTGCCTTTGCACCGAGTCGCCCTCCAATGCTTCCCTAGACGGGGCATATGAATTTGATTCAGAGTTTTCTTACTGATTACTTTTTGAAGGGCGAGGGGTAAAGTGCTTTTGCCTCTGCCTCTGGAAGGTTCAACCCTCCCCTTTGATGTATCACCACGACCACGTGATCTAACCATATTCAGTGATGAAGTGGTGTTAAGGAATGATCCAAGATGCTCAATTAAGTTGCAAATGATTGACTCAGTAGTGTGCAAGCTATTGGCCCTTATTTTAATTTCTCAGAGAGTGAAAAGTCTCAATAGTAGCCTTAAGGCTACTATTTATACTATACGAGATTTGCTGAGGGTTCAAGAGATGAGTGCGGCCGCAAAATTCCTTCTCCAGTCCGTACTCTATTACCTGGTGTTCAATCTCCCTCTTTTGATCTGCGGTCCGTAGATTTACGTGTGCGACTGCAGATTTTGGTACGGACCGCATATTTCCTTGTGCGGCCACACTTTGGCCATTTCTCTAATAGAAAAACTTCAGAGAGTTTGCAATTTTGCATCTCAATTTGTTCGGTCCGCACAAGAATTTTGCGGCCGCAATTGCCTTTTGCTACAGCACCAAGAATTGTGCGGCCCACACTTTTTTCTTACTTAGCCAATTTTCCTGAGCCCAGTTCCTGTAAAGCACACACATTCTTGCAACACACTTTGAATCCAATTAGCACAAAATAAGACCTATCTAAGAAGAAAATAAAAAGAAAAATAAAAAAAAACATGGGTTGCCTCCCAAGAAGCGCCTGATTTAACGTCGCGACACGACACAAATTACCATCACTTCAAATGAATCACTGCCACCACGTGGCCATCATCAGCTTGTCCCAAATAATGCTTCACCGGGTGACCATTGACTGAGAATACCTCATCATTTTGTTTAAGTCCAATGCACCAAAAGGTGTCACACCCACAATTTCAAAGGGACCACTCCATTTGGATTTCAGCTTTCCGGGAAACATCCTCAATCGTGAGTTGAACAACAAAACAAGATCACCCACCTTGAATTCCCTGTTTCGAATCTATTTGTCATGAAGGCACTTCATTGTTTCTTTGTACAAGCACGAACTTGCATATGCATGGTACCGGAATTCATCCAGTTCATTCAAATGTGCAACCCACAAGGTGGCAGCTGCATCCCAATTAAGATTTAACTTCTTCAAAGCCCACATGGCCTTGTGCTCAAGTTTCACTGGAAGATGACAAGCTTTTCCAAACACGAACCTGTATGGAGACATCCCGATAGGAGTTTTAAAAGCAGTCCGATAAGCCCATAGTGTATCATTAAGCTTCTTTGACCAATCCGTCTGATTAACATTCACTGTTTTGGACAAAATACTCTTTATCTACCAGTTGGAGACTTCAACTTGACCGCTTGCTTAAAGGTGATAGGGAGTCGTAACTTTATGAGTGACACTATACTTGCTGAGTAAGGTGTCAAAAGCTTTGTTATAAAAATGCGACCCCCCCATCACTTATGATAATCCACGGAGTGCCAAACCTTGTGAAGATGTTCTTCTTCAAAAATTTCACCACACTTATTGATTCATTGTTGGGTAGAGCAACGTCCTCAACCCATTTTGACACATAATCAACAGCTACCAAGATGTAGGTGTTTCCACAAGAACTCACAAAAGGTCCCATGAAGACAATGCCTCACACATAAAAAAATATCATTTTCCAAAATGTTGGTAAGGGGTATTTCATTTTTCTTTGAGATTCCACCAGTCCTTTGACATTCATCACAATGCTTGACTAGATCACTTGCATCCTTGAAGAGGTGGGACAATAGAAACTGCAACTTAGCACTTTGGCCACCATTTTTGCTCCATCATGGTAACCACCATACAGTGAAGAATGACAAGCCCCAATAATTTCAACTTGTTCCTCTTCCGGTACACATCTTCTAATCACTCCATCCGTACAAATACAGAAGAGGTACGGTTCATCACAATAATAGTATTGACAATCCTGTTTGAGCTTCTTCCTTTGGTTTGAAGAGAACTCATTCGGGATAATACCACTCACAAGAAAATTTGCTAGATCCGCGAACCATGGTACCTCTTTCATTGAAATGGCTAAGAGTTGTTCATCGGGGAATGATTCATTGATTTCAAGGCCATCATGCGGCCTCCCCTCCTCTTCCAAATGAGACAAGTGGTCCGCCACTTGGCTTTCACTTTCTTTTTCGGTCTTGGATGTCTATATCGAACTCTTGTAACAAAAAAACTATCTCATAAAGTAACGAAGTGCTGCATGATCCGTGTGGACAATCACCTTTGTACCCATCAAGTACGGGCGGAACTTCTCTATAGCAAACACAATGGCACGTAGCTCTTTTTTGGTTACAATGTAATTGCCTTGGGCATCATTCATGGTCTTACTAGAATAGTAGACCGGATGAAAGATCTTGTTGATACGTTGTCCCAAAACTGCTCCAATCACCACATCACTAGCATCACACATGAGCTCAAAGGGAATTCTCTAATTCGGGGCGGTGATAATGGGAGTAGTTGTTAACTTGAACTTGAGCAATTCAAATGCTCTCATCCAATCATCATTGAAGTGAAATTTAGCATCTTTCTCCAAAATCTTGCACAAAGGGTTCACCACTTTAGAAAAATCCTTTATGAAACGCCAGTAGAACCCCGCATGACCCAAGAAACTTCTCACGCCCTTCACGGATGTTGGAGGTAGAAGCTTAGAAATCACCTCTATTTTTGCCTTGTCGACCTCTATCCCCTTCTTTGAAATCTTATGTCCAAGGACAATACCCTCCTCGACCATGAAATGACATTTTTCCCAATTCAACACCAAGTTCGTTTCTTCACACCTTGCCAATACCTTATCCAAATTTGCCAAGCAATCATCAAAGGAATTCCTGAGTACCGAAAAGTTATCCATGAAGACTTCAAGGTAGTCTTCTACCATATCTGTAAAGATCGCCATCATACACCGTTGAAAAGTTACCGGTGCATTGCATAAGCGAAATGGCATCCGCTTGAAAGCGAAAGTGCTATAGGGACAAGTAAAAGTTGTTTTCTCTTGATCTTTCGGAGCAATAAGGATTTGATTGTAGCTCAAATATCCATCTAGAAAGAAATAGAACGCCCGACCAGCCAATCGATCAAGCATTTGGTCAAGAAAGGGAAGTGGGAAATGGTCTTTCCTTGTGACTTTGTTTAGCTTCCGATAATCCATACACACTCTCAATCCGTTCACCGTTCTTTTTGGAATCAACTCATTCTTATCATTGGTGACCATAGTTATGCCCCCATTCTTTGGAACACATTGCACCGGAGAAGTCCACGACCTATCAAAAATGGGGTAGACAACCCCGACATCGAACCACTTTATGATCTCCTTTTTGACCACCTCTTGCATTGCTTCATTGAGTCTCCTTTGATGTTCAATGGAGGGTTTGGCATATTCCTCCAAATTAATCTTGTGCATGCAAAATGCGGGGCTTATTCCCCGAATATCTACCAAAGTCCACCAAATAGCTTTGTTCCTCTTATGGAGCACCACCAATATAGAGTCAACCTGTACGTTAGTCAAATAAGAGGAAAGAATAACCGGTAGAGTAGAACAAGGGCCAAGGAATTCATACATGAGATGTGGAGGCAATGGCTTCAACTCTAAGATATGAGGTTCTTCAATTGAAGGCTTTGTAGGAAGAGTTTTCCTATTTTCAAGATCCAAGGAAAGTTTTCTAGGTGCATAATTGTATGATCCCATCCCTTGCAAAGAATTGACATATTCTATGAAGCCATTCATTTCATCATCATCAAAATTTAGCAAAACGTCCTCCAACATGTCACCCACATTAATCGTGGCACTAATATCATCAATAATCACATCGGTCACCAAGTCCATGAACGAACACACTTCATTACTATTCGGTTGCCTCATAGATTTGCACACGTGGAACACCACATTTTCATCACCCATCCGGAAAGTGAGTTCACCGGCTTCCACATCAATAAGAGCCTTCCCCGTAGCAAGGAAATATCTACCAAGAATAATCGGCACCTCATAGTCTACTTCACAATCAAGAATCACAAAATCCACCGGGAGAATGAACTTGTCAACTTGAACCATTATATCTTCAATCACCCCCAACGGTCTCTTCATTGTACGATCGACCATTTGTAATCTCATAGATGTGGGTCTTGGTTGCCCAATTCCCAATGTCTTGAAAATCGAATAGGGCATCAAGTTGATACTCGCCCCAAGATCATAAAGAGCTTTTGCCAATTCAACACTTCCAATGGTACAAGGAATAGTAAAATCATCGGGATCTTCCAACTTTGGAGCCATCAAATGCACAATTGCACTCACTTGGTGAGTGACTTTGATAGTTTCAAAATTCATCGATATATTCTTTGTCACCAAGTCCTTCATAAACTTAGCGTATCCGGGCTTTTGTTCCAAAGCTTCAACTAATGGCACATTTATAGAGTGACTCTTCATCACATCAATGAACTTCTTGAATTGATTCTCGCCATTTTTCTTGGCAAGCCTTTGAGGATAGGGAGGAGGTGGCTTAGGCAATGGTGCCTTAGTTTTTTGAACTACCAGTTCCGGTATATCAATCACATAATGCATATACAGGTTCACATCCTCTTGAGTCTCTTCCACCGTGTCATCAATATCAATCCGCACTTCATCATTTGCTTGCACAATATTGTTCGGAATCTCCTCTTCTTCTACCACTTGCACATCATCCACAAGTTGCCTTTGACTTGAGGTAGGTGCATTTCCACCTTTTACACTTCTTATAGTAACCGCAATGGCATGCCCCATTATGTTCCCACCCTTCGGGTTCACCACCGTATCACTTGGTAGTGCTTCCTTAGGATGAGAATTCAAAGCTTGAGAGATTTGACCCATTTGCACTTCTAAGTTACGGATTGATGTGTTGTGTGAAGCAAGTTAGGCATCGGAATCGACATTCTTCTTCATCATTTGCTTGAACATGTTCTCAATACGACCCATTTCAGTGTTGGAGGAACTAGGACCATGAGAAATAAGGAGGTGGGTTTCTCGATTGTTGGTACATCGGGGGCCTTTGAAAACCCGACCCCCGATTTTCTTGGTTGTTGTTCCACCTGCTTTGGTTGTTGCCTCCCTAATTGCCTTGATTATTATTATTTTGCCAATTCCCTTGGTTATTGCTTCCATTTCAATTGCCTTGATTGTTTCCACCATTCCAATTACCTTAGTTTCTAGATTCCAATTGCCTTGATTATTTGAAGGTCTCCATTGTTGTTGACTAGGGCCTTGGTAGTTGTTACTTTGCCCTTGAAATTTGTTCACATATTGGACCTCTTTATCTTGATCATTGTAAGAATCTACTTGATCAAACCCACTATCATCTTGCATGAAATTATCCACTCTTTGTTGCACTTGTGGGCTTCTTGTTCTTCTCTTGTTTACCATCATGCTGACTCCCTCCATAGCATTAACGTGCCTCGGGTTTTGCACTTGTTGAAGTTGAGCCTTTGCCAATTGGTTCATGGTGGTTGTCAACTCGGGTATGGCTTGCCCATGGTCATGTAACTCTTTATTAAGAAGAATCACATTTGGATCACCTTGTGGAACATTGGCTCTAGATTGCCACGATGATGAATTATCCGCCATCTCATCCAAAATATCATACACCTTTGCATAAGGCATAGTCATGAAGTTCCTACCAGCAAGTTGATTCACTATACATTGGTTGGTGGTATTAATCCCCCGATAGAAAGTTTGTTGAATCATGTTCTCCGTCATATCATTGTTGGGGCACTCTTTCACCATTGTCCTATATATTTCCCATATCTCATGTAGTGGTTCATTAAGCTCTTGCTTGAATGCTAGAATTTTATCCCGAAGAATAGCCATGTGCCTGGGAGAGAAGTACTTTGAAATAAATTTCTCTGCAAGTTCATCCCAAGTACGAATTTAATGATTTGGCAATCATTCCAACCAATCTAAATCTTTCCCCCTGTAGAGAGAAGGGAAAAAGCCTTAGCCTCAAAGCATCCTCGGAGACATTTGTTTGTTTGCTTCCCCAACACGTATCAACAAACCCGTTCAAATGTTTATATGCATTTTGACCCGGTGCACCGGTGAAGAAACCTCCTTGCTCAAGCAAAGTGATCATCACGTTGGTTATTTGAAAGTTGCCTGCTCTAATATAGGGTGGGACTATAACACTTGCATACCCTTCATTCGGCAACACCTGGTGTGGAGCCACTTGTGGTGGAGGTGGGGGTGGAACGGGAATATTTTTGGGAGGCGGTCGGACTCGTCTATTGGCTTGAGGTTCAAGAGGGACCTCATCCATTGCATCATCATCAACGTCCACATCCCCTGCGGCTATGCTTCTGAGCTCATTATTTTCCATGATTACACCTACAATACTCACACTTTAGTAACAAGGAAGGAAAATGAGACAATTCACACACAAAATCAAATATATAGCTAAATTCATTTTTAGCTCCTCGGTAACGATGCCAAAAATTGATCTCGTCCAAATCACACCTCTATTTGAGGTTATGAAACAGTCGATGCAGTAATAGTACCCAACAAGGAGTCGTGGCCGATTTTTCACAGGGAGCTATGAATGAGATTTAGGAGTATATACTAAAGTGAATGAGCTTGAATTATCTCAAGTTGCACTTCCACAAAATTGGTTTGTTTATAAGTCTATTTTAAACTAAGAATAACAACTAAGAATTGAAACTAGGAAATTGTTTTTGTTTGTTTTCCAAATGATAAAAAGGCCTAGGGATATGACCGTCACCTAGGTGTTCTCTTAATGGGTTGTAAGCCTTAAGGCCTGTTTTAGTGGTCGGGGTGTATTATAGCTATCAACACTCAAGTACCCACTCAATACCTCTCGGTCAGAGAGTGATTTTTTCCAATTTGGCTTTCTTAAGTCCAAATGGGTATTGAACAAAGCAATTGATATTAAGCTCAAGTCGGGTTTTACTATCTCTAGGTTGTACCCTTTAATTGGGCTTATCAATCTCTCGATTGACCCAATTTCTTGCTAGCCAAGTTTTCCTAGACTAAGTCTCTCTTTCTCAAGTAGAGACCAAGTCAATTAGGCATGAAATAATGTTTGCAACCATTAAACCTTCAAATAAAAGCAAGAACAAGGCTAGATAATTAACACCCAATCATAAACAAACAATAAATCAAACACCCATTAAGTTTACACCCTAGGGTTGGGCCATAACCCTAGCGAAAATCTAGCTACTCATGCTTAAATTAGAAGATAAAGAAGAAGTGATAATTAAACCCATATTAATGATTAAGATGATAAAAGTAATATTCAAAAAGCTTAAAATAACACACATTACTAAAAGGAGTAAAGTAAATGACTGCTGATGTCAAAAGTTACCAAAATTGACCTAAAAAAATAAAACTCTTCTATTTATACAGTGCTGGAATTTTCGGACAAAATTATCCTTTCGGAGGTTCTGCGGCCGCACAATTCCATGTGCGGTCCGCGCTTTGCTTCATCTTGACAGGATTGGAATCTTGCGGCCACACAATTCTGAACCGCGACCGCATCTCTCTCTTTCTGCGGTCCGCACGTTTCTGAGTGCGGCCGCACATGGCTCTTCTGCAGACTGCACAAATGCAACGGCGACCGCATAGCTGATCTTGTGTGGCCGCACAATAATTGTGGGTTTGCACTTCCGTTGAACTTCATGTGCATGTTCTTTGAACATTTGGTCTTGCTTTGCTTCTGCAGCCGCACTTCTCACATATCTTTGATGGCCTTTGCTTCACAATCTACGGTCGCAAATGAGAATCTGCGGTCCGCACTTTAGAGCTCATGTGCCTGTTTTTGTCCTTGGTTTAGATTACTCCTTCTTGAGTTGGATTTCATCTTTGAGGCTCATTTTCTACCATTCCTGCAATTAAGCATATTTCATCAGTTTTTGGGAACACAACTAAACGCTTTTCGACTAAAACGAAAGCAAAAATGTGCTAATAAGTAGTCAAAATCTCGACTCATCAGCCATCCTCGGTAATACCTTTGCCTCTCTCCTCAGCCGACGAGGGAACATCAATCGGTTTCGAGGATGACGACTCATTTCTCAGTACGGTGTTGCCAACCTCCACAGACGACCCTCCAACTTCAACCTCAACTTCAGGAAAGGGTGCACCTTCCATCACCCCCGTTGACAGCGGAACTCTGTATGACAGATTCGCGTCACTTTCAGGCACAACAATGGCCGGCTCATAGTCGTCCCTTGTAGAGTCCACTGCTCGAACCGTCCCATCGCCAACATCCATGGACCTCATTTTATAGGGATTCAAGTCTTCCCCGCTCAGCGACGACTCATCTACTAAATGCAGCACAAAAAGAGCCGAAGTCTCAGATGCTGAGGCCGTAGATGGTTGAGTTGATCTCGCCAAAATCAGAGGTCGAACATGGGCAGATGACCGGGCAAGCTTGGTCGTGGTTGCAGCTAGTACAGATTCCGTTGTAGCGGTCGCTTGGCAGAACGCAGGAGTAGGATCTTTCGAGCTCCTCAGACCTCCCTATGCTGAAAACAAAAGAGAGGAAAAAGGTCAGAATCAAACCCCGCAACGATAAAAGGTGACCTATCAGAAAGCCAACGACGAAGACATATGATAAGCAAACTTACCGAGAATCTTGGGACCGAGCTTATTGCGGAAGGACGATCACTCGCGAATCCCCACTATATGAGGAAGGACTCGGCTAACCCACTCGTAAATATCTTCGACCAATGGAGGGGGTTCATCCTCAGCTGCGTAAAAAGAGAAATAAAAGTCAATACAACCAGATTCGACCAACACGAGGTGCAATAGAGGAAAAGGGAAAAAAAGTGCTTACGAGCATAGTTCCAAAGCTCAAGAAACCCGCTTGCATTTATTACCATGTCCTCAGCTTTGACGTAGAAGTAATTGAACCAAAACTGGAGGTTGGCCTTGTCATCCATTTTTACCACAAGAAATTTGCCGCCTCGGTGGCGAAGATGTAATATCTCCCCCTGTAAAATCTGGGGGCGAAGAGATGCATCAAGTGACGTATGGTCACCTCAATCCTGATCAACTCTGCGAACTTCGAAATCATGCGAATGAGCTTGTAAATATAGGGGGAAAGTTGAGCCGGGCACACCCGGTAGTAGCAAAAAATTTCTTCGGCCACGGGAAGGATAGGGAAAGAATAACCTACATAGAAGGGGTATGCGTAGAAGGCATAGTACCTAGGGCGATGTATTTTCACCACGTCGTGCCCCGTAGGGGTAAGGTCTATGTGGGCGGGAATTTTGAATTTAGCCCTAAACTCAGTGAGGGCCTCCTTTTTCATCAACGATTCCGAGATTTCGGGGTCATCCTCGGGCAACTTTGAGAAGTTAGACCTAGCCTTCTCCCCACGGGGAATTATTTCCTCCATCGTAGGAAATTTGTCGTGTTCAGCAACCATGGCCACCCATCGACATAGGGAGGCATGCACACTGCCAAGGGGATAGGATCAGGTGATCCCCATGAACTATAAGACACGTTAACCATTTTGGGTCGAGGGTAGAGAAGATGCAAACGAGGTAGGGTTAAGAACAACAGGAACCGCCAAAAGCAGGGAAAGCAAGAACAGGGAAATCGAGAAAACATAAATTTTTAATGTGGGAGGAAGAAGAGGGTATGAAGATCTGGACTCTTAAAATGCAAAGAGTAAACCAAAGGGTATGTATCCCTATTTATAAGAGTTTCAGCACCAATATCGAAAAGGCCAACCATCGTTAACTGGCTCTAGAATCGAAACGGCAGAGGCACAGAAAACGACGCGGGGCATCGAGAAAACGTGTAATAATGATGCATGATGTCATGACGTCATTATGAATCTAAGTAACCATAAGTTACGGCCCGCAAAGGGCCACACTACCACCTCGTCATGAACGTTACTACTCGACCCGCTCGCCTAGCTCTCTCAACTACGACTAAATAAAATTCGCTCATCAAGGTCATCCGAGAGACGGCCTCGACAAGCAGAGGGACTAACTATATAGGTCAAAATCTGCTTAAGGATGTTTGACACGAAGTGGCATTGCAGAAAGTGATTTGGCCTAGGTCGATTAATAACCAGTGGAACTCATAGCCGAGCAGTCAACCATGGTCGAGGTCAAGTATCAGAATGGGCAGTAACGACTAGTTTAGTGAGAGGGTCTTTAAGAGAATATTCCGTTGAATATTCTCTGTACTTATACTTTTAGAGTTAATTGGGGGCACGCCCCTTATAAAAGAAAGAGAGATAAGGTGAAAATGGGGCAATATTCTCTAATAAGAACATTCTTGATAAGGTAAACTTTCTACAAACACTACCGTTCTAAAGAGATTTGATTGTTGATTACTCTACACTTTTTCCATCAGATCCGAGAAAGGTCCCGATATTCTTATATTTGTCTGTCATTCGTCATTGTGAGAAGGAGGAATCATCCACCTCATTCAATATTGGGTGAATCATTCTCCTTATTTACCTTAGTGTCATTTATTGCTTGATATTCCCTTTTCATCATTAATCTTAAAACATTAAATGCACATTGCATTTAACTTTCTTTCAACGCTACTCAACGTTATCCACATAATTCGATTATAGATCTGAAGTTATTATCATTAACTAGGTTTAATCCCTAATTATATAAAATTAATTAGTCTAACCAAAGATTTATATTTTTTTTGGTCAAACAAGTTACATATATAAAACATAGTGCAAAGTTATTAGGTTCCCACTTTCTATTTAAAACTTAAGAAAAGGGGAGAAAATTGAAATTGGTTCGCTGTTAACAGTATCGGTGAAGATTGCATCTCACGCTTTATTTTGTTTATACTAGGGAATTAATCGTAATTTAATATGTAACTAACATGCCGGTAAAACTCGCGCGTGGAAAAATACAAGTTGATAATAAAACTAGACGTTCATATACGATTTTCATTATTTCGTTTGTGATAGCAAGTTTATGTCCACAGACCACTTATGGGAGTAGTTAAAATATTAACAAAGTATATGGTAAAACTCCTATATTAAAAGCAAAACAGGACTACTCTTCTAATTAAAATTTATGAAAATAGAAATATTCAAAGAGTAGATGGGGACTGATCAATACCTCTATGAAAGATGATCATTCACTACTAGAAATTCGGCAAAAATCGACCAAGGTCGACCGACCAACTTTGGTCGGTCAAAAAACGACCAAAAAATTGATCAAAGTTGGTCGGTTTTTCAAAATATTTTTTTAAAATTTTTTTTTTCGAAACCGACCAACTTTGGTCGGTTTTAAAAAACGACCAAAAAATTGATCAAAGTTGGTCGGTTTTTCAAAATATTTTTTTTAAATTTTTTTTTCGAAACCGACCAACTTTGGTCGGTTTTCTTTGGCGCAAAAATGCGGGAAACTATTTTTGAGTCCCGTGAAATTTATGTTTCAAGAAACCGACCAACTTTGGTCGGTTTTTCAATTAAAATAAATAAAAATTAATATTAAAAAAACAGACCAAAATTGGTCGGTTAATTCGGCCGGTCATTTAAAAAAACCGACCAACTTTGGTCGGTAATTTTCCTTTTTAATAAAACCGACCAACTTTGGTCGGTTATTTTCGTGCAAAAATACAATTAAAGAGTATAAATCAAATAAAAGACAGTCTTAAAACAAAATGTACTAATGGTCTAGTAGTAGAATAGTATCCTGCCACAGTACAGATCCCGATTCGATTCCCAGATGGTGAATCTTTTTATTACATAATTAAAATACCGACCAACTTTGGTCGGTTTTTTTTTTTGCAATATTTTTTTTTTTTGAATTTAATTGACCGACCAAAGTTGGTCGGTAATTTCCGACCAACTTTGGGGTATGCCTTTCCGACCACAAAAATACCGTCCACACGTAAATGATCGCATTTTGGTCGGTTTTTGGCCATTACCGACCAACGTTGGTCGGTTTTTTTTTATCGATTTTTATCAGATTTCTAATAGTGATGGTTCGTTTTGGATCGATTTTCACTTGAAAAAAACCAAACCAATTAAGTCGATTTTTTAAATTTTGAAGTCAAACCATGCCGATTAAGTCTGTTTTTCACAATTATGTCGGTTTCTGCGGTTTTTTGTCAGTTTTTTCCTTCAATATGACATACATTGCCACACACATATTTCGGCAACTACATTCGAGCATAACACTATCAAATCGATTAATCTTTGAGAAATTTTCCAATTATCAAGATATATTGATGTTATTTGAATTAAATAGTGATGGATAATTTAAGGACTCAGTTAAAGACAAGTTATATTTAACTACTAGATTCTTGGACTTAAAAAAATTACAAATCAAACTAGAATTTAAAGGCCAAAAATTAGATTATTATAAAGGTAAAGAACTAGACTACCAACTAATAAATGATTAATATATACCATAAAGTTTGAAGAACTTTATAAAAATACACACACATATATATGTGTGTGTACTACTAAGTTTTAAATAGATATTTCTTTAGTCGGTTTAGTTCAAATAGTTTCGAAAACCAAACCACATTTAAAATTCAAAATCAAAAATTAAAATCAACCGTTTTTTTGTCTGTTTGATTCAATTGGTCATGAACACCCCTACCTCTATGTATCAAATTTGAGAAAAGAGGACATAAGCTAAATTTTTTATTTTTATTTTACATTTTATTGAACATATTAAATTTGTGAAAATAGATATGTGTGATTTTAATATCGCAAGAAATGACTGGGATCAATGATCATCAATGTATAATCATATATGTTTTTATTTCAAGTTCATATTACCAATACCACTCCTTCCATCTTCAGCCATGCTTTTGAGATAAAACTACCGTTTTCACTCGCTCTTGGAAAAAAAGAATAACTACTAAGACTTTAAACAATAGAAACAAGTTAATTGACTTAACCTTTTGAACTTCCAATCAAATTCATTAGGAATATATGGAAGTTACATCATTATTAAAGAGGAATAAGAGTTGATAAAGTTTCTAACTATTGTCCAGCATGATCTAAGTAGAATTAAAGTACAATAAGGGGTCGTTTGATTATGGAATTAGAAAAGTTATTCCAATATAAAATTTGAGATAATTTTTAGTTTAGTGTTTGTAAATTACGTGTATTAATTAAAACTAGAATACAATTTATACTAAAATCATGAATTACCCTATAAAACATAGAATTATCTATCCCCGTGAGGACTATAATTACAAGATTAATCTTGAGATAACTTAGTTAAGTTTTGAAACCAAACCGCAGCTAAGAAATTAAGTTTCCTTCACGTAGTGGGTTTTCAACAGTCCAAAACTGTCACGACCCGAAGGTGTGCCGCACCGTGTTGCTGTAGGGGAAGATGGGGTTCTGCGAATGTAGGGTCGTATTTGTGTGCCTAATGTGGATGGGTTTCGTGAATTAATTCTTGAAGAAGCACACAGTTCCAGATATTCTATTCATCTAGGTACCGCCAAAATGTATCAAGATTCGCGGCAACATTATTGGTGGAGGAGAATAAAAAAGGATATAATTGCATATGTAGTTCGGTATCTGAATTGTCAGCAAGTTAAGTACGAGCATCAGAGACCTGGTGGTTTGCTTCAGAAGTTAGAAATTCCTGAGTGGAAGTGGAAGCGTATCACTATAGATTTTGTTGTTGGGCTCCCACGGACTCAGAGAAAATTTGACGCAGTTGGGTCATTGTGGACAGGTTGACCAAGTCAGCACATTTTATTCCAGTGGCAGTTACCTATTCTTCAGAGAGGTTAGCTGAAATTTACATTCGTGAGATTGTCTGCCTTCACGGTGTGCCCGTGTCTATTATTTCAGATCAATGTACGCAGTTTACCTCACATTTCTGGAGGGTTATACAGTGTGAGTTAGGCACGTGAGTGGAGTTGAGTACAACATTTCATCCACAGACAGACAGACAGTCAGAGCGTACTATTCAGATATTGGAAGATATGCTCCGCGCTTGTGTTATAGACTTTGGAGGTTCTTGGGATCATTTCTTGCCACTTACGGAGTTTGCTTATAATAATAGCTACCAGTCTAGCATACAGATAGCTCCATATGAGGCATTATACGGAAGGCGATGCCGATCGTCAGTTGGTTGGTTTGAACCGGGAGAGGCTCGGTTGTTGGGTACCGATTTAATACAGGATGCCTTGGATAAGGTCAAGATCATTCAGGATCGACTTCGCACAGCCTAGTCTAGGCAAAAGAGTTATGTCGACCGTAAAGTTTGTGATATTGCATTCATGGTTGGAGAAAGAATATTGCTCCGGGTTTCACCTATGAAGGGTGTGATGAGGTTCGGAAAGAAGGGGAAGTTGAGCCCTAGATATATCGGACCCTTTGAAATTCTTGAAAGGGTGGGTGAAGTAGCCTACAAGCTTGCATTATCACCTAATTTATCAGCGGTTCATTCGGTGTTTCATGTGTCTATGCTCCGGAAATATCATGGTGATCCGTCCCATGCGTTAGATTTCAACTCAGTCCAATTGGACAAAGATTTGACTTACGAGGAGGAGCCGGTGGCTATTCTAGCCGGCAGGTCCGACAGTTGAGATCTAAGAGTTATCCTTCAGTTAGGGTGCAATGAAGAGGTCAGCCGATAAATGCATCTACCTGGGAGTCCGAGTCGGACATGCAGAGTAAATATCCACACCTTTTCTCCAGTTCAGGTACTTTTTCTAACTCCGTTCGAGGACGAACATTTATTTTAGAGGTGGAGAATGTGATGACTCAAAATGTCATCTTTAAATTTAATAAGTAATTCTGTATTTTAAGACCTCGAAAAGCACCATTTATCATTTCTCGACTTGCGTGCGCAGTCCATAAAATTTTTTGAAAAGTTTTTATGTGAAAAATAGATTAAAATGTGAAATAAAGCTTTAAAAACTCAACTAAGTTGACTTTAGTGAATATTTTGAGCAAACGGACCCGGATCAGTATTTTGATAATTTTGGTAGGTCCGTATCGTGATTTGGGACTTGGGCGTATGCCCGGAATCGAATTCCGAGGTCCCTAACTTGAGATATGGAATTTTGAAGAAACATTAAAAGCTTGAAAACTTAATGATTTTTAAGAAATTTTTGATATTGGATTTATTGACCTCGGGTCCGTATTTTAGTTTCGAAATCCAGTATAGGCCCACTATAATATTTATGACTTGTCTGCTAAATTTGGTGAGAATCAGAGTTGATTTGACATGATTCGGACGTCCGGTTGTAAAAATATAAGTTTTAAAGTTTTCTTGAAAACTTCCTTTGATTTGGTGTCCGATTCATAATTCTTGGTGTTATTTTGACGATTTGATCGTGCGAGCAAGTTCGTTTGATGTTTTAGGACTTGGGTGCATGTTTGGTTTGGAGCCCCGATGGCTCGGGTTGGTTTCGAGTGATTAACGGATCATTTTTGGACCTGGGAAAACTGCAGAAACCTGCTTCTGGTTTCCTTCTTCACGTTCGCGAAGAGAAAATTGGGGATGGCACATTTTGTGCTTCGCGTTCGCGACAGAGAGAACGCGTTCGCGAAGGCTTGAGGTGCGAAGCTTCGCGATTGAAGCCTCGCATTCGCGAAGGGAAAGGGGCTGGCCAGGACATTTGCCTTCGCGTTCGCGAAGGGCATCTCGCGTTCGCGAAGGCCAAGCCAGGCAAGCTTCGCGTTCGCGAAGTAGCCCTCGCATTCGCGAAGAGTAAAATTGGGCAGTAGAAATTTGTGCTTCGCGAACGCGAGGAACTGACCGCGTTCGCGAAGGGTAAAAGTCCCAGAGACAGAACTTAAGTTCTAGAAATTGGGATTCGTCCCATTTTCAACCTTTTTTCATTTTTGAGCTCGGGTAAGACGATTTTTGGGCGATTTTTACGGAAAAATATTGGGGTAAGTGTTCCTTATCCTATATTGATTATATTTCATGATTTCATACTCATTTATATCATGAATCCGTGAATTTATGGAAGAAAAATCAGTTTTTTTATAAAATCTTCCAAAAAACGAAAATTTAAGATTCAAAGGTCCATTTGACATCGGAATTGGATAATTTTTGTATGGTTGGACTTGTCTCGGAATGGATGTTCGAATTTCGTAAGTTTTTCCGGGATTTGAGACGTGGGTCCCACTGTCGAATATTTAAATGAATTTCGGATTTTTATCCAGAAAATTTATAAATTCATATGGAATTAATTCCTATGATTAATATTGAATATATCGAATTGTTTGTGAATAGATTTGAAGCTTTCGGAGTCAAATTTAAAAAGAAAAGTTGTGGTTGAGTAATTGGTTGGAATTTGCAAAGCGAGATAAGTGTCGTGGTTAACCTTGACTTGAGATAATAGAACCCTTAATTTAATTATTATATGAATTGCATGTGAACGACGTATAAGCGAGGTGACAAGTGTCTATACGTCGTCAAATTAATTGTTTGCCTGATTACTTGAAAAATCATAAATTATTTTAAATCATAAATTAATTATTATAATAACTGTTTCTCTCCTATTCTTGTCAAATATTAATTCTTGAATTCCTGCATTAATTGTTACATGCTATATGAATTATGTGTTTTAATTGTTATTTGACATTTAGCATATTAAATATTAAACTGTCTATTTTCTCCCTGATTTCTATAATAATCTGCTATTTGTCATTGTTTGTTTCATAATTAAATTATAATTATTGTATGCTTGTTGTCTTATAATTTTATATTAATTATTGCATTTATTGGAGAAATTTCTTCTATAAGAATTGGTAAATGAATATGTTGGAGGAGCGGGTTGCATGCCGCAACAGAATTAATTATAATGAATATATTGAAGGATCGGGTTGCACGCCGCAACAGACTAATTAAAAAGTCGACATATATATATATATATATATATATATTGAGGGATCGGGTTGCACGCCGCAACAGATTTGATTAAAGGAATATATTGTGAGAGCGGGTTGCACGCTGCAACAGAATTGAATGTGAATATATTGTGAGAGCGGGTTGCACGCTGCAACAGAATTGATAGAAATGATAATTGGTTATGACTGCTGGGTTGACTTCAATTATTATAAATGAATTACCTGATTTATTTCTATTATTGTTGTTATTACTAATATTACGTACATGTTAATGTAAGTGAACCGCCTTAGCCTCGTCACTATTTTGTCGAGGTTAGGCTCAGCACTTACCAGTACATGGGGTCGGTTGTTGGAGGACCCCATGTATTGGAGGAGCGGGTTGCATGCCGCAACAGAATTAATTATAATGAATATATTGAAGGATCGGGTTGCACGCCGCAACAGACTAATTAAAAAGTCGACATATATATATATATATATATATATATATATATATATATATATATATATATATATATATATTGAGGGATCGGGTTGCACGCCGCAACAGATTTGATTAAAGGAATATATTGTGAGAGCGGGTTGCACGCTGCAACAGGATTGAATGTGAATATATTGTGAGAGCGGGTTGCACGCTGCAACAGAATTGATGGAAATGATAATTGGTTATGACTGCTGGGTTGACTTCAATTATTATAAATGAATTACCTGATTTATTTCTATTATTGTTGTTATTACTAATATTACGTACATGTTAATGTAAGTGAACCGCCTTAGCCTCGTCACTATTTTGTCGAGGTTAGGCTCAGCACTTATCAGTACATGGGGTCGGTTGTACTGATACTACACTCTACACTTCTTGTGCAGATTTTGGAGTTGGTCCCAGCGGCGTACCATAGACTTGCTCGGATTCCAGCTACCAGAGGAGACTTGAGGTATAACTGCACGGCGTCCGTAGTTCTGAAGTCCCCGTCTATTTTATTTTAGCTGTGTGTTTATTTCCAGACAGTTTTATTTTATTCAGACCTTTATTTATATTTATTCTAGAAGTTCGTACACTTGGACACCAAATCTGGGATGTTATTTAGACACCGTTATTTTTATGGATTATTTTACTATATTTCAAACTTTGCTTTCGCTTTTGGTTCCTTGATTATTAATAATATAAAGACTGTTTAGAAGTTGGTTAATATTATTCTAACGTTGGCTTGCCTAGCAAGTGAAATGTTAGGCGCCATCAGGGTCCGAAGTTGGGAATTTCGGGTCGTGACAAAAACTTTCCATCTACTCGCTACCACTCTATAAATCCCTCAAAAGTCGAGACACAACCTCTCATAAACTGCTAACACTTCTCTGGTATAAGCACAATCATACTTTTCGAGTTGGGTGAGAAGTGAGTGATCAGACGTTAATGGCGACGGCAAAAGAGCACATTGAAGAAATAAGAAGAAACAAGTTCTCCATTGGAGGTGAAACTAATCCACTCACTGAGGACCTTCATCAAGCTGTCAAAAATCTCTCAGCTGAGCTTTACGCTAAGGATGTTCACTTTTTCATGGAACTCGTCCAGGTTATTTTTTCTTTCTCCCCTCTCTCTGCATTTTTATATCTTTTTCCATCTTTATAAACGTCCGTGCCTCTACTATTTCGCTTATTACCAGCAAAATGTATTTTCATGAAAAATATTTTGTCATACTTAATTATCAAATCAATTTTATTTTTTTTTGGGTCATTTTTTATTTTATAAAAGTATGTATGATATGATTTCCTAATAAAAATAGTTGTCATTGTGTAATTGCAGAACGCGGAGGATAACGAGTACAACGAAGGCGTGGATCCTTCACTGGAATTTGTGATAACTTCCAAAGATATAACGGACACCGGAGCTCAGGCGACGCTTTTGATATTCAACAACGAGAAAGGATTCTCCCGCAAAAATATCGAGTCCATTTGCAGCGTCGGACGTTCTACTAAGAAGGGCAATCACAAACGTGGCTACATCGGCGAGAAAGGTAATAAAAAACTTTGTACAATTTTCGTCTACTACTTGTACCTATCCATGGGCATGTGTATATCAATTGATTGTTCCTAAATGTTGACTCTTCGTTTTACCCCCTATATATGATCGTGTGTTCATTTATGTGTATACCTGGCTCGGTCTGTTTTTGCTTTACTAGTTTGATTACTAGAGAATTCCTAATTTGTTTGTAAGATTGTTTCGTAGTATTGGAATGAGATCGGCCTGAATAGAGTAGAAGGAATATAAAGCTGAACCCAACTTGATTTTTGAACGAAATGCACTTTAGCGGAGTAGAACTGCATACAATTTTCTGCCTCCACATATATGTATTCATTTAAACTTAAATAATTCCCGTGCTTTAAGTTAGCCTATACAAAGAGGTTAAAAGTAATTCATAGTCATCATAAGTTATTTTTTCCTTGATGATTTCCCAACAGTTTGGAGAACCTATAGTTTTAGAGAATCCCTTATATGTTTAAAAAGACACATTATGTTGTTCTACAAGAGTTACAGGACGGAACAAATGATATCTTGTTACTCCATTTTTTTCTGATAATTAGTGAATGCGTCATATCTTTTCAAGAGGAGATTAGGTTTGTTTCGATTTAACCTCATCTTCTGTATTTTTTGTGCCAGAATATCTGTTTATCTACGTTAGATTTCAGTTTACATCCCAACTTAAGATGTTCTGTCAGTCTCCAATCTCTAAAATCTAACACATAAATATTGGAAGAAAGGCACTCAAAAGAGTCCCCGTCTCTGCATACTTGGTTTTTTTTTAGCGAGAAGTGCACTTTACAAGAAGTAAAACTGCACGCATATTTCTCCCTTGGAAACAAGTTTAAAATGTATTCACATCAACTTCAATAGGTCCTGTTCTTGTTCATGGATTTTATAACTGCCCTTTGTAAGCTGCTTCTTAATTTCATAACATGTTAGCATTTGAACAGAGAACTGATATTTTTCTAGTTTCTTGATGAATCCAATGTATCCGATTGCATTCTTGATTTGATTATTCCTTTCAAATTTCCTTAGAAATGCATTTACCTTGTGCGGTTTTGGTTTCCCCCCATTTTTTATTTATTTTCCAATTTTTTAATTCTGAAATATCACAACTATAATGTCATCACAGAATTATAAATTTATTGATATCCAACAGACTTGAAATATACGCGAAATCGCGCATTTACATTTACAGTAAAACCATAACTAGGAGCCCCAACAATATAGAGGGCCCCCTCTTTAATGTCTCCTATGCCTCCTTCTCTAGTATTCTTCCACTCCGTCGTCACACCAAGTTTCTTGAAGAACTTGGTCTGCCGATCCACTTGTTTAGCTGGGGCAGCTGGTGTAGTGTAGGCCTTTGACGGATCTAATCCATTAGTCGATAACTGGACAGACCGCGTCTTCTTAACCACAAACCTATGACATACGTCCCGTGACACTGTCCATGTAACTGGTTCGGTGTTCAGAAACGAATCAAATATAGCTCCCGCCGTAGGTACAGTACCAGTAGGGGCCTTATCATAGACTAACCAATAGTACATACGAATAGTGGCAATATAATTAAGAAATTTACTATCCACGGAAGATACTATTTTTGCCTGCACCTTGTAGGTGATAGTTCAGTCGGGAAATATTAAATGCATTTACCTTATTCGTAAATATTAAATGTTTCTAAAAGCACTTGATGCATTGTTTTTTCAGGCATTGGCTTCAAGAGTGTGTTTCTCATCACTGCTCGGCCCTACGTCTTCAGCAATGGGTATCAGATACGATTTAGCGAGGAACCTTGCCAGCATTGCAAAGTAGGCTATATTGTACCTGAATGGGTGGAAGCAAATCCAACTCTTTCAGTTATAACACAAATTTATGGGTCTGCTACCCTTCCAGCCACAACTATAGTGCTACCACTGAAACCTGACAATGTGAAACCTGTTAAGCAGCAGCTTTCAAGCATCCATCCTGAAGTTCTTCTTTTTCTTTCAAAAATAAAGAAGCTTTCAGTCAGGGAAGACAATGAGGATCCCAGGCTTAATACAGTTAGTGCTATTTCGATATCTAGTGAGACCGATTTTGTTAAGAAGAAGAATATTGATGCTGAATCCTACCTGCTTCATCTCTCAGCTGATGAAGAATCTGGTATGGGGGAATGCAGTTACTACATGTGGAAACAGAAGTTTCCTGTTAGGCGGGAGCACAGGGTGGATAGAAGAATGGATGTCGATGAGTGGGTAATCACTCTGGCTTTTCCTAATGGAGAGCGCCTCAACAGGGGAACCAGCTCCCCCGGTATTTATGCTTTTCTTCCCACGGAGATGGTGACGAACTTCCCTTTCATAATTCAGGCAGACTTTCTTCTAGCATCATCAAGGGAGTCAATCCTTCTTGATGACATATGGAATCAGGGCATTCTTGACTGCGTCCCTTCTACTTTTGTCAATGCTTTCACATCGCTTGGGAGAGCTAATGAAGGTGCTCCAGTTTCTACTCTAACTCATATGTTTGGCTTTTTACCAGTCAATGCATCTGCTTATCCAATTCTTAATGATGTGAGAGATTCCATTAAAAGAAAACTGCTGGATGAAAGTATCATTCCATTTGAATCATGGTTGTGAATGGTTAGGAGAGCGTTTTGGTTGGTGTGCCCCTCTGTAGATGCCAAATGGGATTTCTGTTGCTTTCTGGTCGGGCGAGAGTTCTCCTTGCTAGTTTTTAATGCGTTTTGTTTTGTATTTTGCTGCTCTATGGGTTCCTGTGTAATTTACTAAATTTGCACTCAAGGGATACAATTGCTGAAAAGCTTTATTCCTCAGTTCCATGTTCTTAAGATTGGTCCTCACTCTGCATCTTTGTTCAGCTCTATAGTAATTAAAATTATTCTCTTAGTTTGCATGCGTATCTACCATAATGTATAGTGTGTACTCGCTAATGCGCGTGTAGAGGAGCCATTAAAATATTTGGTCTTGAAACTGTACTCGCTAATGAAAAGTTGCACATCCATCCTGTATGAAATGCGAGACAGTATTTACTGCTAATCAATCATTTTGATTTGTTATATGTCCAATGCTGTTGGTTCTGTTTATGTTTTGCTATTCCAGTTTTTGTGCAACTTTGATCTTTAACGAAATATTTTTTCGTTAGATGCATGCCTCAGTGTGTGTCCATTAACTTCCTCAGAAGAAAAAACTGATTCAGAATAAATTGGATAATTCTACAGCTTTTAACTAACAGTTTATAATCTCTCTGTCATAAAAGTCATTCTCTTCGGATGGTGATAAGCTATGTGGTCATTCTATGGTTATCGCGGAAATTCTTGACGGTATTGTCCTCTCTGAAGGTGTTCCAATAACCATATTTGCAGCAACATATTGCAACCCTCGAAATGCCTATATTCCTTTTTGCAACGGTCTAAGGCTCGGTACATCTCAGCCACGATCATTGGAATAATAGTGTAAGTTTGCCCCTCAATTCCTTCCATTAGGGTCTTAGTGACCATAGCTAGGCGAGTGTGGATCCTTTCTCCTTGTATCGGGAATATCAGCATCCCCAGAAAACAGACAATGAATACAAAAACCCGGCGGTGAGTCCAACTCAAAGAAGTGATGGCAAATTCATCATGGTAAAGACGATATGACTTGCTGTGACTATAACGCTCGTAAAGGAAGTCGAATGGTTTGTAAAATTTCTTCAGACAGACTAACTCATCATTTTTCCTGAAACCTATCATTTTTAGGAAACTTCGAGAAGTACGGTTTTTCGGTACCAACAAGCCAGGTGGAGCCCAGTGAAGCCTCATATTTCCTCTAGAAGGGGAGTCATTTCTATATCACCAAAACGAAATACGACCCTCTTCTCATCCCAGTTGATGGTGGCAGCTTCAATTAACACATTGTTCGGCTGAATATCTAACAAAGAAGGTAAATTCCTGAGAACCCTTTTCATATGGTTTTTGTCACTTGGCGAGAGATTTTCCCACCAATCTAGCAACAAAGGCAGGATACTTCGAACCATGCCGAACCTGGGGACTTCGTGCCTCATTTCTGCAAAACAAATAAAGTTAGCCTTTCCCCCCTCCGGATTTGACTATTTACACATTAATGATTAGCATATCGGAATGTTTTCTCCAAATAATGAACATATCATGATTGTACCCATTGGGATTTAAGAAAATTCCGACGGGCTTTGGACAAGGCTTGTCTTAGAGAGTTATTACGCGGACAACATTCTAACCCATACTAGGTTTAGACATGATGCATGCATAGTTAATATTAGAGTGGGGGTTTCTAGAAGAGTCTAGATCGGTACCCTCAAGTAGACAACTTGAGAGAGGAAGGCATGGAACCGTCAATTGCACCGTTGATCGACTAATTTTACCGCAAATAAGCCTTTTCAAATTTAAAAGGGTGATTTAGGAAGAGCGCGAACACTCATCAAGCGCCGCTATGGTATTAATTACGCACGAGTGGAATATGATGTGGAGCATACTTTATGTAAAGATAAAACAACACGTTGCCAAGTATTTTGCATGATGAAGACAATAAACGCAGTATTAAATTGAGCTTAAAGATATAAAAAGAAAGGAAAACAAGGAAGAAGTTAGTTTGCGCAATATGAAAGAATTGCAATAAAGCAAACAAAAGGGTATGGATAGGGAAAGACATGATATAGCAAAATTTTAAAAAAAAATAATTCAGAGCAAGTGAACATAACTCGAAAATAAAGGGAAAACGCATATTGTAACCAAATTAGGCAAAGATTTGCATATTAATATGAATTCACATAAAGAAAAAATAAGGAAAATGATGTGCATGTAGCAATAAAAGGAAAACGGGAGCGGGATATTCATGTAACAGCAAAATAACAAAGATACGCTTATCAGAGAAAAATAATTCATATAGACCAAGTTCGCTATCGTAAGAGCCTAAAATAATTTCCCCAGCAGAGTCGCCATGCTGTCGCGCCCCTCTTTCTCGTGAAATCGGGCTTCGACATGTGACAACTCTTTTAAAGGAAGGTGTTAAAAGAGAGAGTCGCCACCTAACGGGTTTGAGGTGCGTTAGGTCACCTATTTGCAAATAACTCTGGTTTAACCAGTTTGCGTCAGCAAAGGGCTCAAATTACCTCGAAGAGAAGGTGTTAGGCACTCTTCGAGATCCACAATTGTGGGTCCCGACCGAATTTGAATGATATGAATTAGTCAAATAGTCAGATAGAAAAATAAGAAGTTTAAAAAAATTATTATTAGAAAGTCCTTGAGTAAATACAGATAATTGGTTTAAAGACAAGATAGGGGTCCTAAGTTTTTTAGCCTAAAAGATCACCCCTGCAACATAAATAATACTTCGTAACTCCCTCGAGGTGGGGTGTTACTCGTATTATTCAGCGGGCACAGACTATCATCTCCTGCTACCCGATTACTATCTTTAAGCTTTTACCTAAAGCGCACTAGTTGATTCTAAACCATGCCCTATGCGTGCACTACCCCTCCCGTACCTATGGCCCGGGAGGCATTTGGACCTCTATTTTGGATGGTTTCTAGAATTAGCTTAGGCTGCTCAGAAATGATAAAACTAGGCGACATACAAAATAAGTTGGACTTCATGTAAAAGCAATTAAGGGCTCAAGTTAACCTCCACACTTAGACAACAAGTGCACGCGAACAAATTTTCACATTAAACGTTAGACAATTTCAGGATTGAGGTAAATTAAAGCCATTAGACCCTATAAACATGGTTTCTATGTGACCTTGGGATTCGAACATGCAGGCAGTTTCAGATGCAAGATGCTACCTTTATAGACGTGATTTCTGAACAACTATACTTTTTAGGGAATCTGGTATTGCGAGCTGATTGTTGAAATTACAGATTTCAAGTGGTTAAACTTATAGACATGATTTCTAGGTGATTTACGCAGTAGTTGGCTATGATAACTATTGAAAATACTCAAAATTACCCAGTTTGATCCCATAGGCATGCTTTCTAATAGCGGCAGAGTTAAGCAATGAAACAATGTTTGAAAGTTCAATATTAGCACTTAAAGCAAGATTTCTACGATTAGTGATTGAAACTGATTTTAGCTCCTATAGGCATGTTTCCTAAATGAGCAATTATAACAACAACACATTAACCAATTAAACCCTATAGGCATGATTTCTAAAATGCAGATTTGGTAGAACATAAATTAACAGAACCCTATGGCCGTAGCACCTAATGAATATACTGTAATGCACACTGAGACATTGGTCATTTTATTTTCTATAGGCAGGACATCTAGCATGTAGAAACAGAATATGTTAAACAAATTAAATACCTATAGGAAGGTTATCTAACACATACAATAGCAGAACATGTTTGAGCAAAGTAAACACCTATAGGCAGGATTTCTACCTGTTTTATGCAAATATTAAAATAAATCCCTTTTCCCAATATTACTAACACCCCAATTATTATTATAACATTATTACAATCCCAATGAGTGAAATAAATTACAGAATTACAGAATAGTTATAGTGGGCCTACGGCAGGCCCAATGTATACCTAGCCTAGCTAGGCCTTCAACACAGTTTCACAACAGCCCAGGAACAATCTCCATTCACACAAAATAGCCCACATCCAGTAGCCATAAAAAGTCCCAGAGGTATAGCCATTTACACAAACCAACTGGTTTATCCAGTAGGTGAGAAGATGGGGCAAAGTTGAGCAATTAGGGAAAAGGTGGAAAAGAACCTTGGACTCTAGTGTGTCAGAGTTTCCAAGGGCTTCAAGAACCCAAGGCAGTGCTCACACTAGGGAGGTTGATAGAGGAGACTTAGGGGAAGGGCTTTGGCTTTCAACTAGCCCCATAATTAAACAAGAAACAACCAGTGAAAATAGGAGTAGGGTAATAGGTTTGGAAAATATTTACAAACTTGTAAGATAATCACATAATGAACTCCAAAAGAAAATTAACACACTGGGCAGGGTGACATATGATAAGGAACAAGGAGCCTAGGATTGCAAGGTCAACAGGCAAGGGCATTAGACTAGTAAAACCAAGTAATGCAACCAGTGTAGAACTTAAAGGATCAGATTATACAAAACTAAGGATTACACAGTATAATACAAACAAGATTAGATATCATAGAGGGTATAAGTCAAGGAGGATTAGTTTAAAGGATAACAGGTTGTTAGAGGTGCAGAATTATACATGGCAAGAACACATAGAGTGGCAACCATAGTTATAGGAGCATACTACACTTAGAGTAAGGTCTTAAACAAGTTAAGGCATGCTAATAATATCAATTAATCACTAGAAGTTCAGAATTAAGCAGAGAATCATGGATAAAACCATATAATCAAGGCAGAACATTCGAATTATCAACAACACCAAACTAAACATGCTTCATTCTATCTAAATTAACTAAGTTAGGTGCAGAGACATTATTAGGCTAGCAATTATAGGCAGAATCACACATAAAGAGAGTCAAGGGAATACATTAAGTCGTGCAGTTTCAAAGAACATGCTAACATAAGAGAATAAACATTGTGAGGGTTTAGAAACTAACCAGTTATTGTTCAATAAATAAGAAAGGAACAGCAGTAAGGACCCTGAGTCTCAAATGTGTCAATTTCCCAAGGGTTTCAAGAACCCAAGGTAGTGCTCACACCCAAGAGATGGTCAGAAAAGTAAAAATCCGGTGGCCTTGGCTTTCAGCCGGCCAAGAGCCAAACAAAACAGAATAGTAAACAAATACAGAATAGAAACCTCAATTTTTAGTGACTTTTTGTCTGTTCAAAAAGGGGAAAGGGAATGGGTTTATATAGTGGTAAAAATCAGCACATAAGTAAGGAAATACGAACAATCAGACCATAAAAGTAAAGAAGAACACATAAATCAATTTAAAATCAAATTAGGAGAATAAGCCGGTAAACCCTAGTTTTTTTAGGAAAAATAAATATCAACGGAATATACACAGAAATGGTAACATAGGACGAATATAGACACAAATAATACCCAAAATCAGATAATCGAACCAATTTTGGTTCGATTTGAAGAGATCTGTAAACCCTAGTTTTTTTAGGAAAAATAAGAATAAAAAAAAATGCACAAATATTCGTACTCACAATAGAACAAAGGATGAACATAGACAGAATAGTAGAAAGATCAGTGATTTGAACCTATTTTGGTTCGATCTTGTGGAGATGTGCTTGCCATGTTTAGGCAAGAAGTATAGGAGAGTAACCAATACCCGTAGGAGGTCATATATGGCAAGTAGTAGCCATAGAATCCCATATTAGACGGGATTATGAGAGGATTTAGGGCGCGAGGGCTAGGGTTCTTAGGAGGGAGAAGGGAGGTAAGGGATATTAGGGCGGTGGACGGGGGAGAATGGGACTAGGGTTGTGGTTTGGGTTAGTTTAAAGGGGAGGGTTTGATATGGGCCGTTGATCTCAGAGATCAACGGCCACGATTAAAGGGTAGTTGGGCCGGGTTATTAGAAACGGGTCCCGACCGGGTTAGGGGTTGGGTTAATTTGGTTTGGGCTGGCGGTTGTATGGTCTAGTGTATTAGGCTTTGGGCCTTTGTTTGGTCCGAAAATAAGTTCAAGAGTGGACTAATTTTTTAAATACCCAATATTTTAGCAAAAACAAAATAATTTATAAAAGTAATTAATAAATAACAAAAATATTACTTGTGCACTAAAATGATTAAAAATAATAACTTACATTATAAAAATATAAAAAATTATTTTTTGCATAAATAATGTAATTATACATAAATATGGGCTATTATTGCAAAAATATGCAATTAGCCTAAAAATACAAATGTAATTATAAAAAATGCAGTAAAATATTTAAAAACACACATATTGGTATAAATGATAAGTTTAGATGATTAAATCATCATAAAAATAATTTGAAGGATAATTATTGGATATTTATACAATAAAATACAAAAAAAAATTGATTTAAAGCCTTTAAAAATTATGAAAAATTATAAAAAAAAATAAAAAAATTGTATAGGTTTATAAACTAAATGATAATGCAAATATACTATTTTGAAAGTATATATATATTTTAAAAATATGAGGAAAAATTGGGTATCAACACTCGGTATGACTAGAAGCTTTTCCCAAAGTGCTTGTTTAAATGTTCTTAGACTATAATTTTGCCAAGCGTAACCTTTGAACCAATTTGGAATTTTGAGGGCCTTATGTTTTAATTACGGGCTTTGGACTTCTCCGAGCCATTTTTAGGAGTGGTCATAGTCTTTTAAGTTCACGCACTACCTAATAGACTTTGTACCTTCGGGCTTCGATAGCCCAAGCAGTCCGAGTTTGTCTTGGACGACTGTCCCTTAGTGGAGGTGGTTGTATCCTTTTAAGTTCAGGCACTGCCTTATAGTCTTTGTACCTCTGTTCTTCGATAGCCCGAGCCGTCTGAGTTTGTCTCGGACGAAAGTCCCCGAGTGGGGGTGGTCGTAGCCTTTTAAGTCCAGGCACACTGCCTAATAGGCTTTGTACTCCCGGGCTTCGATGTCCCGAGTCCTCCGAGTTTGTCTTGGACGATAGTCCCCGAGTGGGGGCAATCTATTGGATCCGAATAGAGGCGACCCTTGGGCTCGATATCCTTAAGGAACATAATGTAATAGTCTTAAGGGATAAAATATAAATCTTCAAGGTAGAAACTTTCTTTCATTCTTGTGCGTATTATACAAGATTGTAAGTGTGTAAAATCTTCGTGTTATGTTTTAGGTGGTCTATGCGGGCACTGTTCATTTGACCCTTTAAATAAATCCTATCCACCGAGCCTAGACTGTTCAAGCACAAAGTTTCCTTCCTTGCTAAAAATCATTACCCGAGGGTGATAGCCCCCAGTATTCGGGGTCGATCATCGAGAAGGCTCGGATACTGTTAAGGTGACTGATAAGTGGGGATTTTGATTTCTTATTAGCACCTTTTAGCTTTTATTTTAGTCCGAAAGTATTGAATTGTGTTCCCGAAACTAATGAAATTGTGCAAATTACAGGAATGCTCGAAGTTTGGTCTCCCATGATGAAATCCGACTAAAAATAAATTTTTGAAGCATAAGAAGGGCGCAGAAGCAAAGATGTGCGGTCCACAGAAGGGCGCATTTGCGGCCGCAACCCAGGCAGCAGAACCCAACATGCTTTTCAGCAATGTGCGGAGCATACATGAATTGTGCGGTCGTAGAACTGGGCTTTCACTGACAAAGATTCAATGTTCAGAGAATATGCAAGAAGACCAAGTCCTGAAGCCTTTGTGAATTGCGGACCAAATCATTCCATTTGTACTTGGGATGAACTAGAGGAGAAATTCATTTCAAAGTACTTATCTCCGGGCACATGGCCATTCTTCGGGATGAAATTCTAGCATTCAAGCAAGAGCCCAATGAACCACTACACGAGATATGGGAAAGATATAGGACAATGGTGAAAGAGTGCCCCAATAATGATATGATGGAGAACATGATTCAACAAACTTTCTATCGGGAAATCAATACCACCAACCAATGTGTAGTGAATCAACTTGCCGGTGGGAACTTCATGACTACACCTTATACAGAAGAGTGTGATATTTTGGATGAGATGGAGGATACTTCATCAGCATGGCAATCTAGAGCCAATGTTCCACAAGGTGATCCAAATATGATTCTTCTTCATAAAGAGTTACATGACCATGGAAAAGCCATAACCGAGTTGACAACCACCATGAACCAATTGGCAATGGCTCAACTTCAAAAAGTGCAAAATGTGAGGCAAGTCAATGCTATGGAGGGAGTCAATATGATGGTAAACAAGAGAAGAACAAGAAGTCCACAAGTACAACAAAGAGTAGAGAATTTTGTGCAAGATGATATTGGATTTGGTCAAAGAGATTTGTACAATGATCAAGAAGAATAGATCCAATATGTGAACAACTTTCAAGGGAAAAGAAACAACTTCCAAGGCCCTAGTCAACAACAATGGAGACCTTCGAATAATCAAGGCAATTGGAATTCTAACAACCAGGGTAATTGGAATAGTGGAAACAATCAAGAAAATTTGAGTGAAAGCAATAACTAAGGGAATTGGCAAAACAATAATAACCAAGGTAATTGGGGAGGCAACAACCAAGGCGGGTGGAACAATAACCAAGGGAATCAGGGGTCGGGTTTTCAAAGGCCCCCGATGTATCAACAACTGAGCAACCCACATCCTTATCCTTCTCATGGTCCTAGTTCCTCCAACATTGAAATGGGTCGTATTGAGAACATGTTCAAGAAAATGATGGAGAAGAATGCTGATTCCGATGCCCAACTTGCTTCACACAACACATAAATCCGAAATTTGGAAGTGCAAATGGGTCAAATCTCTCAAGCTTTAAATTCTCGTCCTAAGGGGGAACTACCAAGTGATATAGTGGTGAACCTGAAGGGCGAGAACAACACGAGGCATGCCATTGTCTCCTTATAAGAAGTGGAAGATGTGGGGATGCATCTACCTCAATTCAAAGAAAACTTATGGATGATGAGCAAGTGGTAGAAGAAGAGGAGACCTCGAACAATGTTGTACAAGCAAATGATGAAGTGCGGATTGATATTTATGGCACGGTGGAATATACTCAAGAGGATGTAAACCCGTCTAGGGATTATGTGATTGACATACTTAAACCGGTAGTGCAAAATGCTAAGGCACCATTGCTTAAGCCACCTCTTTCCTATCCTCAAAGGCTTGCCAAGAAAAATGGTGCGAATCAATTCAAGAAGTTCATTGATATGATGAAGAGTCTCTCTATAAATATGCTATTAGTTAAAGCCTTGTAGCAAATGCCCGAATATGCAAAGTTTATGAAGGACATGGTGACAAAGAAGAGAGAAATAAATTTTGAAACTATCAAAGTAACTCACCAACTGAGTGCAATTGTACGTTCGTTGGCTTCTAAGTTGGAAGATCCCAATGGTTTTACAATTCCTTGTACCATTGGAAGTACTGAGTTTGCAAAAGCTCTTTGTGATCTTGGGGCGAGTATCAACTTGATTCCCTATTCATTTTTCAAGACATTAGGAATTGGACAACCAAGACCCACATCTATGAGATTACAAATGGACGATCGTACAATGAACAAACCATTGGGAGTGATTGAGGATGTATTGGTTCTAGTTGACAAGTTTATTCTCCTGGCAGATTTTGTTATTCTTGATTTTGAAGTGGACTATGAGGTGCCGATTATTCTTGGTAGACCTTTACTTGCTATGGGGAAGGCACTTGTTGATATGGAAGCTGGTGAACTCACTTTTCGGATGGGTGTTGAAAAGGTGGTGTTCCACGTGCAAATCTATGAGGCAACCGAATAGCAATGAAGTGTGTTCGTTCGTGGACTTGGTGACTGATGTAATAATTGATGATACAAGTGCCAGGATTAATGTGGGTGATATGTTGGAGGCCGTTTTGCTCAATTTTGATGATGATGAGATGGATGGCTTCATGGAATGTGTTAATTCTTTTCAAGGGATGGGGTCGTACAATTATGCACCTCAGAAGCTTTCCTTGGATCTTGAGAATAGGAAAACTCCTCATACAAAGCCTTCAATTGAAGAGCCTCCTATCTTGGAGTTGAAGCCATTACCTCCACATCTCAGGTATGAATTCCTTGGTCCTTGCTCTACTTTACCGATTATTCTTTCCTTTTGTTTGACTAACATGTAGGTTAACTCTACATTGGCGGTGCTCCACAATAGGAAGAAAGCTATTGGGTGGACTTTGGCGGATATTTAGGGAATAAGCTCCGCATTTTGCATGCACAAGATTAACTTGGAGGAATATGCCAAACCCTCCATCGACCATCAAAAGAGACTCAATGAAGCTATGCAAGACGTGGTCAAAAAGGAGATCATAAAGTAGTTACATGCCGGGGTGGTCTACCTCATTTCTGACAGTTCATGGACTTCTCTGGTGCAATGGGTTCCGAAGAAGGTGGGCATAACTATGGTCACCAATGATAAGAACGAGTTGATGCCAACAAGAACGGTGTCTGGGTGGAGAGTGTATATGGACTATCAGAAGCTCAACAAAGTCACAAGGAAAGACCATTTCCCACGACCCTTTCTTGACCAAATGCTTGATAGGTTGGCCGGCCGGGAATTCTATTGCTTTCTAGATCGATATTCGGCTACAATCAAATCCTTATTGCCCTGGAAGATCAAAAGAAAACAACTTTCACTTGTCCCTATGGCACTTTCGCTTTCAAGCGGATGCCATTTGGCTTATGCAATGCACCGACAACGTTTCAATGGTGTATGATGGCGATCTTAATGGATATGGTAGAGGACTACTTTGAAGTCTTCATGGATGACTTTTCGGTAGTCGGGGATTCCTTTGATGATTGCTTGGCAAATTTAGATAAGGTATTGGAGAGGTGTGAAAAAATGAACTTGGTGTTGAATTGGAAAAAATGCCATTTCATGGTCGAGGAGGGTATTGTCCCTGGCCATAAGATTTAAAAGAAGGGAATAGAGGTGGACAAGGTGAAAATAGAGGTGATTTCTAAACTTCCACCTCCAACATCCGTGAAGGGCGTGAGAAGTTTCTTGGGTCACGTGGGGTTCTACCGGCATTTCATAAAGGATTTTTCCAAAGTGGTTAACCCCTTGTGCAAGCTTTTGGAGAAAGATGCTAAATTTCACTTCAACGATGATTGCATGAGAGCATTTGAATTTCTCAAGTTCAAGTTGACAACTACTCCCATTATCACCGCTCCTAATTGGAGCATTCCTTTTGAGCTCATGTGTGATGCTAATGATGTAGAGATTGGAGCAGTTTTGGGGCAACGTATCAACAAGATTTTTCATCCTGTCTACTATGCTAGCAAGACTATGAATGATGCCCAAGTCAATTACACCGTTATCAAAAAAGAGCTCATCTCCATTGTGTTTGCTATTGAGAAGTATCGCCTGTACTTGATGGGTGCAAAAGTGATTGTCCACACGGATCATGCGACACTTCATTATCTTGTGAGCAAGAAAGATTCCAAAGTCTGGTTGATGAGATGGGTGATTTTGTTTCAAGAGTTTGATATAGACATCCAAGACTATAAAGGGAGTAAAAATCAAGTGGCGGACTACTTGTCTCGTTTGGAGGAGGAGGGGAGGTCGCATGATGTCCTTGAAATCAATGACTCTTTCCTTGATTTTAAACTCTTGGCTATTTCAATGAAAGAGGTGTCATGGTTCGCTGATCTAGCAAATTTTCTTGTAAGTGGTATTATCCCAGATGAGTTCTCTTCAAACCAAAGGAAGAAGCTCAAATGAAATTGTCAAGACTATTTTTGGGATGAACCGTACCTCTTCCAGATTTGCACGGATGGGGTATTTAGAATATGTGTACCGTATAAAGAGAAAAATGTTATTCTTGAGGCTTGTCACTCTTCGCCTTATAGTGGTCACCATGGTGGAGCAAGAACGGTGGCTAAAGTGCTAAGTTGCAGTTTCAATTAGCCCACTCTCTACAAAGATGCAAGTGATATGGTAAAAAGATGTGATGTATGCCAACGGGCCAGTGGAATCTTGAAGAAGAATAAAATGCCTCTCACTACCATTTTGGAGATTGATATCTTTGATGTGTAGGGTATTGACTTCATGGGTCCCTTTATTAGTTCTTGTGGAAACACCTAAATCTTGGTCGCGATTGATTATGTGTCTAAATGGGTTGAGGTCATTGCTCTACCCAACAATGAAGCGAGAAGTGTGGTAGCATTTTTGAAGAAGAATATTTTCACAAGATTTGGTACTCCGCGGTCTATCATAAGCGATGGGGGTCGCATTTTTAGAAAAAAAAATTTCAACACCTTACTCACTCATAAAGTCATGACTCCCTATCATCCACAAGCAAGCGGTCAAGTGGAAGTCTCCAGCCAAGAGATAAAGAGTATCTTGTCCAAAACAGTGAATGCTAACCGGACGGATTGGTCAAAGAAGCTTGATGCTGCACTATGGGATTATCGGACTACTTTCAAAACTCCTATCGGGATGTCTCCATACCGGTTGGTATTTGGCAAAGCTTATCATCTTTCGGTGGAACTCGAGCACAAAGCCATATGGGCTTTAAAGAAGTTAAATCTTAATTGGGATGCAACCGCTAAGTTGCGGGTTGCACAATTGAATGAATTAAATGAGTTCTGGTACCATGCATATGCAAGTTCGTCCTTGTACAAAGAGATAATGAAGTACCTTCATGAAAAGTACATCCGAAATAAGGAGTTCAAGGTGTGCGATCTTGTTTTGTTGTTCAACTCATGATTGAAGATGTTTCCCGGAAAGTTGAAATCCAAATGGAGTGGTCCCTTTGAAATTGTGGGTATGACACCTTTTGGTACATTGGACTTGAAGAACAAAAATGATGAGGTATTCCGAGTCAATGATCACCAGGTGAACCATTATTTGGGACAAACTGATGATGGCCACGTGGTGGTAGTGATTCATTTGAAGTGATGGTAATCTGCGTGGTGTCCCGATGTTAAATCAGGCGCTTCTTGGGAGACAACCCATGTTTCTTTTTCTTTTTTCATTTATTCTTCTATAGATAGGTGTTATTTTGTGCTAACTGGATTTGAAGTGTGTTGCAGGAATGAGTGTGCTTTACAAGAACTGTGCTCAGAAAAAATTGGTTAAGTAAGGAAAAAGTGCGGACCGCACAATTTTGAATGTTACAACAGAAGGCAATTGCGTCCGCCCAATTCTTGTACGGACCGCACATATTGAGATGGAAAAATGCAAACTCTCTAAAGTTTGTTTGTCAGAGAAACAGCCAAAGTGCGGCCGCACAACGAATTCTGCGGTCTGCACCAAAATCTGCGGCTGCACAGCTAAATCTGCGGACCGCAGATCATCAAAGGAAAGTGAACCTCCAGGTAACAGAGTGCGGATCACAAAAGGAATTCTGTGGCCGCACTCGTCTCGTTGTTCCCTAGACATATCCTTTTTGTATAAATAGTAATGCTAAGGCTAGTGTACAAAAAAGGGCTAAAACTTTGCACGCATCTGTTCACTCATCTACCACCTAGATACGCATCTGTGATCATTACTTAGCACTATTTCATCACTGGTATACTCAAATCATTTCTAGGATCCTTTAATTTTCTTAGTTTAGTTTACAATTTGTTAGTTATTTTAGACCATTTGTCACTAGAAGTAAATTTTCTATCCATATGGGGTTTAAATTGTGTGGGTCAGCTCCTAATTGCTATTTGGGGAATGGGTATCTTGATTATCATGTTTAATTGCTATTACCATGTCCAATTTGTGCATAAATCAAAACTCTTAAAGAATCTGCCCGACCTAATTTTGAAATCTGTGGCCGCACAAGAAATTATGCGGTCCGCAGAAGTGTTGACTAGGGAAGTTGGTAAGGCAATAATATGCGGACCGCACTTGTAATTGTGCAGACCGCAGTAATCTCATCGCGGCCGCAGAAAAGTATATGCGGCCGTAGATCAGGCCAATCTCTGTCTTCAAAGAGTTGCCATTTTGAGGTACTCATAATGCGACTGCACTGACAATTGTGCGGACCGCACTTAAGATGTGCGATTGCTCTTAAAATTGTGCGGACCGTAGTTTCATCTCTGCGGCTGCAAGTCCAAATTGTGCGGAACGCACAACCCAGGCTATGGCCATATTTGCAATTGTGCGGACCACACTTCCCTTCCCTGCAAACATATTTTGTTCTATGAATGTCTGTTTATCTGCACTTGAACTTGAACTGACTCATGTTGTTGTTTGTTACAGAAAATGGTTAGATCACGAGGTCGTGGTGATACATCAAAGGGGAGGGGTAAACCTTCCAGAGGCAGAGGCAGAGGCAAAAGCAATTTACCCCTCGCCCTCCAAAGTGTAATCAGTAAGAAAGCCACAACAGGCCTGGGAAGACTGCCCGAACCTTCCGAGTCTAGTTCATATGTCCCATCTAGGGAAGCATCGGAGGGTGACTCAATGCAAGAGCAACCTGCTATTCAATCATAGCCACAACAGCCACATGATATATACCAACTTAGAGACGAGTCATCCTCCTCTAATAGCACTTCGAGGGTTCGAAAGGTGACAGTCAGGCTTCAGAGCCCTCATCCACACATGCTCCCAATACACATGCTACTACAGTGGTTGTTGATGATATTCCGGATGATGGCCGAGGGGGTGATACTAGAGTTGTCGGCCTTGAGAGGTCGAAGAAGAAAGAGAAATTGGAAGATAGGTTTGTTAGTTTGGCTACTTTCACAAGCTTTCTAGAGTGGTGGACAGTGAGATCCCTCACTCTTGAGCATCAATTCATGATAAAAGACCTTGACAAATACAACTCGGCAGTGTTGAGACAGTTCTGGGAGCGGAAGAGGTGGATGTGGTTCACCAAAAGTGTGATAGATGCCAAGGAAAACCTGGTCCGGGAAATTTACGCCAATGTGGTGCATATAAAGATTCGAAAATAGCCTCTTTACCTCTTCGGGGTAGGGGTAAGGTCTGCGTATACACTACCCTCCCCATACCCCATAAGTGGGATTTCACTGGGTTGTTGTTTGTTGTGGCGCATATAAAGAAAGGGACCAAGGTAACAAAAGTGAGAAATCTAAAGGTGAGATTCGATCAGAGCACCCTAAACACATATTTAAGGTTTGAGGATGTGGAGCCTGAGCAATACCTGGAAAAGTTAGCACTGGGAGATGCAGTTCGACCATGGCTAGCTGAGATTCTTGCAGCTCTGGGGCTGCCTCCAACATGGATCACAGCAAGGGTTCCTATTAAGCGGAACACCCTAAATTTTGAGGCAAAGGGATGAAAGACATTCATGTGTAGCATACTAGACCCATGCCAAAATGAAACAAATATTCTGATTCAAGGGTATGTGCTAGTCGCCTCTATCATGGCCGGGTACCCGATCAATGTGGGTGTTGTGATGTTAGCCAACATGTCTGTGGTCGCCAGGCAAGGCGACACCTCCTACATGTATCCCAACACTATCACTGAGTACCTTATGGATGCGGGTGTGGAGCCGAGGGATTTTGATACCAAGGTGCGGGCGAAGAAGCCCTTCTCATGGTATTCATTGATGGGTGGTGGAAACCCAAAGAAAAAGGGTCAACCCTCTATTACTGCAGGCCAGTCTGATGAGCCCGCCGGGGTAGCTGCTGAGACGGTTGACATGCCATCTACTTCAGCAGAGCCTTCTAATGGTGCAACAGCTATGCCTCCATCTCCTTCGCCAGGTCCTTCAGCATAAGTGCCTTCCACATCGGCTTTGAAGACGGTGCCCATGCCCGCTCATCCACTATTTGCACTGCGAGTCTCCCAAACACTGGCGATCCTTAACAATTGGATGCAGACAACCACTGCAAAGTTGTCTGACATATCCAGTGTTGTTGCAGCACTTTCATCCACTCCGACACCCCAGATTCCTCCGACATTGGATGATATATTGAAAAAGATCTTGGAGAACCAGACCACCATCATGGACAACTTGGTAGCACATGGAGCAACGATTGAGGAGCTGGGAAAGCAGGTAAAGAAAATGAAGAAATCTCAGGCGTCCAAGAAATCAGTTGACAGGCTGAGGAGAGAGGTGACCAAGATAGAAACAACTGGTGATCTTCCATTTGATATGCTCATGGGGTTAGATCCAGCAACACCATCAGCTCCAGTGGCACCAGCTGGCCAGTCTGAGGAACCAGGCCTGGCTATCGACACTACTGAGGCAGTGCGCCAGATGTTCACCAACCCAGTTACTCCCAGAGCCGATGATGATGAGATACAGTTAGAGGAGATTGAGGGCGGTGACACTACTATGGACACAGAGATTTCCAAGGCCACATAGGGAGTCTTTTTCACTCTTACCCTTCTTTATTCTTATTTTGATTAAGCATTGGGGACAATGCTTATTTTTATTTGGGGGGGGGGGGGGGGAGTTATTTGCTATTTGGATGACTTTTAGACATTTGGTTTGTAATAACTGATAATATTTTCTTCTTTCACTTTATTCTGTATATATATTCTCTCTGTTCTCTCTTGATGTATATATTCCTTTTTTTCCTCTCTCATTATGTATATCCATTATGCTTTCAGTAGTTTACTTTTAGCTTCTTGAAACAATAAGCCTTTGGTTTTCTTAATGCCACGGTTCTTTCCAAAGGTAATTTTTGTGTGAACCGGGTGACTCTTCCCAATGATGGATGGCGTAAAAAACTTCTTAAGGGATTTCGACTACTCATTAGCACCTTTTTGCTTTCGTTTTAGTCCAAAAGTGCTTAATTGGGTTCCCGAAAACTGATAAAATATGCATAATTGTAGGAATATTAGAAAATTAGCCCCAAAGATGACATCCACTTCAAGAAGGAGAAATCTGAACTTAAGGATAAAAACAGCACAAAAGCTCAAAGTGTGGTCTGCAGAATACCATATGCGGCCTCAGGTCATGAAGCAATTCCATTAGAGAAGATTGCAAGATACGGACCGCACATGAAATTGTGCGGCCGCAGAAACTGGGTAAAAGCCAAAGTTCAGAGAACCTGCATCTCAAGTTTAACAAGAGTGCTGGCCGCACAATTATTGTGTGACCGCAACCACATTTGTGCGGACCGCAGAAGAGCAAGGTGCAGCTGAGACATATTTGTGCTGTCCGTAGAAAGAGAGAAGTGCAGCCGCAGTTCAATATTATGCGGTCACAGGTTTCCAATCCTGTTAGGCTGAAGTAAAGTGCGGACCGCACATGGAATTGTGCGACCGCAGAACCTCTGAAAGGGCATTTTTGTCCGAAAATTCTAGCACTGTATAACTAGAAGAGTTTCACATTTTTAGGTTAACTTTTGACATCAACAGCCACACTAGACGGGTTCTTTTGCTCTTTTTAGTAGTTTTTGCTATTTTGAGCTTTTTGAATTTTGATTTCATCATTTTAATTATAAATATGGGTTTAATTATCATTTCTTCTTCTTCTTTTTCTTTCAATTTAAGCATGAATAGCTAGATTTTTAATAGGGTTGTCACCCAACCCTAGTGTGTAAACTTAATAGGTGTTTGATTTATTGCTTGTTTATAGTTGGGTGTTGATTATCTAGACTTGTTCTTGCTTTTATTTGAAGAATTAATGGTTGAAAATATTATTTCATGCCTATTTGACTTGGTCTCTCTTTGAGAAAGAGAGACTTAGTTTAGGAAAACTTGGCTAGCAAGAAATTGGGTCAATTGAAAGATTGATAAGCCCAATTAAAGAGTTGAACCTAAAGATAGTAAAACCCGACTTGAGCTTATTATCAATTGTTTTGTTCAATACCCATTTGGACTTGAGAAAGCCAAATTTGACAAAATCACTCTCTGACCGAGAGGTAGTGAGTAGGTACTTGAGTGTTGATAGCTATAATATACCCCGACCAATAAAACAAGCTTTAAAGTTTACAACCTATTAGGAAAATACCTAGGTGAAGGTCATAGCCCTAGGCCTTTTATATCATTTGAAAAATAACCAAAAATAATTTCTTAGTTTCATTCTTTAAATCGCAATCGTAGTTTAATTTAGATTTTCAAACAAAACCAATTATTGCGAAAGTGAAAATTTAGATATACAAACTCACGTGCTAAGATATATACTACTAATACCCATTCACATAGCTCCCTGCGAAATTCGACCCCGACTCTTGTTAGGTATTATTATTGCATCGACCGTTTTCATATCCTCAAATAGAGGAGTGAAATTGGAAGAGATCAGCTATCATGCCACAAAATCCATATGTTACTCTGTTACTCCCACTTCGATTAAACCATGTCCTTCTTCATCCTTCGCTACCCAAATGTTGCCTCAAATCAAAATACATCTTTGTAGCACCTAAACTAATAAATTGCTACAAACTCTAAGTCTCTTTGAAGATCATCTTTCTCGATCCATCGGCATTAGAAAGACCAATTCGATTCTGAAACCGGTACACACTGCCCTCTCTGACAATCGCTTCTCCGGCACCATTTCAAAACACCCTACCCCGAAGGCAAATCAAAGAAGACCATAACGCTGACGAACCTTAATATATTAAAACAAGGACGACGACACCACATAATATATGCGAATTCCATTACACTCAAAAATATCAAGTCTCGTTACTGCATCAACCAAAGCCTGAACATCCGAAGTCCGATTGCCTTTCCTCTGCTGGAATTAAATGCCGAACCTCTAAAGCATGCACTGAGAAATGCTCCTTTGGAGTCATTCACGGCCTCGACACATAAACAAGCACACTACCATTAAACCAATACTGTGGGATAACAATGCATGAACATTATGATAGTTTGTGCACAGCCTCGAAACCATATGAAATGCAGATGCTGGGCTGAAATGACAGAACACCCTTCCGCGAGGCGACGATAATAGCCCGCCCAAATACGTAGAGAGAAACATCTTACACCACGCCTGCAGTACCACTACAACTCCTTGATGCCCAATTGATAACAAGCTCTCCACGTCGCATAATATTGAGTAGGAAGGAAATGAAGGCATAAGCTCCAATGGAATCAAACCGCACGAAGAGGAATCAAGAAGGGAAGTGCTCCTAATAGCCTAGTACCCTCTCGAAAATAAGTACATACGTCTCTATAATGATCCGCAAGACTCTACTAGACTTTCTCATGACTCGTGAGACCCAAGTGAACCTAATGCTCTAATACCAAGCTGTCACGACCCAAAATCCACTATAGGTCGTTTGAAATCATATTACACTTTTAAATCCACAAAAACGTACATAAGTAGCAGTTTATAAAAGAAATGAAAGGCGATAATGATATATAAATCTGTAAGCAACAACTAGTATATCTCAAAACCCGGTGTCACTAGTGCATGAGCATTTACAAAGGAATACAATAATAATACAACATCTGTCCAGAATGTAAATGAGACAAGATAAAGTAAATAGTACGATGAAGACTATGTGGGTTGCGATACGTAGTGTGGAATGCAGCTGACCATAAAGTCTCCTCTGCAGGTGCACCTACGCACCAAAATGACCACCAGATGAACATGTCGGATCCAGCACATTTAGTTCAGAAGTTCAGCATGAGTACGTAAATCAATGCATACTCAGTAAGTATCTAGCCTAACCCCGGAGAAGTATTGATGAGGGGTCGACATCGACACTTACTAGAGGTCCAATAAAGAAATATAATAAATCATAAGTAGATATGAAGCACATAACAATAATGGGATAAATCTGTAAGTTAGATAATCTTCCAAATATTTCTTTTAGAGGTATGAATTTCTCAGTCTTGTATTCTACCTCAACAACTCAGATATATCAAGTGCCAGAATCAAATGGATAAGGAATATCATATAAAGTGTCAGACATCAGTGGAAAGATAATCTTGTGAATATTCGAACGGCCAGCGATATAACGCACGATTATGCCGAGGTCATTCGGTCCGATCCAGAATAATGTGTACACTGCCGAGGGTCGAGCGGCATGAACCATATATGCATCTAATATACTGCCGAGGCATTCGGCCCGCTCCACAAGAAAAGAAGAAAGTCATTGAATTACGAGACACATACTTACAATACAGTACATAAGCACAAAGTGAATATAACCTTTACCGTTTCTCAAATAACTTGCCAAACAATTCAAGGTGATAAGGCTCGGCCTACTATATATATATATATATTGAAATCAATTTCAATTATAAATTATATTAATTAGGCCAGTAGAATGAGTTTAAATAATTCAAATATTACATGATAAAGTCCTAGATCTACCCAGACATAAGCATACTTTAGCTACGTATGGACTATCGTCACCTCGTGCGTACGTAGCATCCACAACTAGTAGCACATAACAATTATATCACCTAGGGGTAGTTTCCCCCTCACAAGGTTAGACATGAGACTTACTGCACTCTGAAGTTCCACAACCGGCTCCAACGCCACTCTAACACCTCAAACCGATGCACGTCGATCCAAAGCTAGTCAAACAATCATGAAAACCAATAAAAATATACCCCCACATCATAATTAATTAATTTATAACACCTCTCATCTCCGGTCGAAAAGTCAACAAAGTCAACCCTCGGGCCCACGTGCCCGAATTTCAAAACAATTAAAAGATAAACATTACCGATAATATTACGAACTCAATTGTATAATTTATTCCCAATTCAACATCCAATTTCATGGTCAAAATCCAAAAATACTAAATTTTAGGTTTCCTACCAAAATTTCAAAATTTCCATATATTTTCATCCTTAATCCCCATATAATCCATATATTTAGCTTTCAACAAGTGAGAAATTACTTACTTTGTATTGCATGATGAAAACCCCCTCAAAATAGCTCCCCAAATTCAGCCACCCAAGAGAAAAATGAGAGAAATAAGAGTTGTGTCTCGATTTAAAAGCACAATTGCCCAGCATCTTTCACACCAGCATACATCTAGCCGCAGGTGCGGTTCTACCTAAGCCCAGGAAAATTCGCTTCTATGGAACCAAGTCCGCTCCTGCGCACTCGCACATGCGGAGCCCTTCCGCTTCTGCGACTCCAGTCTTACCCAGCTTCTTCCGCTTTTGCGATCACTTCTCTGCATCTACGACTTCGCAGGTGCGGAAGTTTCCTCGCACCTCCGCTCCCAGGCCCCTTCCACAAAAATCGCACCTGCGATGGCCCGTACGCACCTGCAGCCACTCCTTCCGCAGGTGCGATAACACCAGACTTCAATAGCAACCCCATATCCTCAATTCCAAGTTTCAATCCGTCTTCAATCCGTTTCAAACCTGAGGCCCCCGGGACCCCATCCAAACGTACCAACACAACCCAAAGCACAATATGGACTTAGTTGAAACCTCAAATCATGATAAACAACATCAAAACTATGAATCGATGATCAAAACCTTTCTTTAAACATTCCAAATTCGCCGAACGCGTCCCAATTATGCTTAAACATCCCGGAATGACGCCAAATATTTTACGTGCAAGACACTAATCACGATATGAACCTATTCCAAGGCTCGGAACTCCAAATTGATAATGATAACACCAAAATTCATTTCAAATCAAACTTAAGAAATTCTTAAACTTCCAAAATGTCAACCTTCCATAATAGACACTGAAATGCTCCCGGACCACCTGATACTCAACCCGAATATACGCCCAAGTCTAAAATTATCATACGAACCTATTAGAATCTCCAAATCCCGATTCCAAGATTGTTTACTCAAAATTCAAACCTTAGTTAACTCTTCCAACTTAAAGCTTCCGAAATGAGAATTTTTCATCCGAATCAACTCTGAAATTTCTGAAATTCAATCTCGATTACGCGTACAAGTCATAATACATTAAGTGAAGCTCAAAATTCAAACCTTAGTTAACTCTTCCAACTTAAAGCTTCCAAAATGACCGGTTAGGTCGTTACACAATACAAATAATAAATTACGTTAGATTAAACAGATAAAGGACGTAATAAATTGTCAAACCAATTAAGGGAAGTGATCTCGGACTCAGTAACAACTTTAATGTAATACCTACCTTCGATTCTGAGCTCACGTTAATGATGAACTGATGAACAAAAGCAAAAACTTTGAATAACTGAGAAAATACAAGTATATTGCCTTGATATACATATTGCAATATTCCTAATGAATAATCAGACCCCTCTTTATATAGTAGGGGAATTTTACCCTAAGTACAATTCCATAAAAGGTAAAAATCTTCCGTTTTACTTATCACCAATTTTCTGCCGATACGTGCTGAGATTCACACCGTGATATTCGGCTGGTCGCGGATATCACGGCCCTTTATTGGTCGTGCTCTATTATCTGGTAATGCTCTCCGAGGTTTTTGGGATTCGAATCGAACCTGGGGGTCGTGGCCCCGATGCTTTCGAGGGCATGTATTTTTCCCCGACCCTAACTCGAGGGCTCCTTGCCTCGATTCTGGTTCCTTGAAATCACGTCTCTTGCTCTGTTTACTTTATCAAAAATTGAGGCATCTAATGGGCTCGATTTCACCCGTATAGCATGATGTCGTCAAATGTTCGATGAACTGCTACATTAACGAAGCATAAATTATGTTAATGATTTACCTTTCTTTTTTTAAATTTTATTTTCTTTAACTTTGCTCTTTTTTTTTGCTTCTAGGGTTTGGCTCTTGGTCTCCTGAAGGGTTATACTTGACACGGATCACATATCTAAATTTCAGCTTTATGAATTTTTATTGTATTTTCCTTGAAACCATTGTATCTCCTTCTACTTATTGCCTCATCTCATCATATTCGATACACTATGAAGCTAGCGCTTGTTTTCACAAAATCCATATTCATATTTGCTTATGAGCAGAGAAAAACTCACTTAACTCTGTACCTTTTATTTATAGGGGAAACCTCTCTTCTTTTATTTATATTCACTAGACTTTAGCATGTTCAAAAGAGATTTTCAGTTTTCAGCAACAATAATAACAACAAATTCAGTTATCTTATACTTCAAAAAATATCATTTTATCGATTAGAGATTTGATGTTCCCATTGATATTAAAGTAGTACTCAAATATGGACAATGCACGAGAACAATATAAGACGGCTTCAATTTTTAAAAAGTATGATTTCTTTCCCTTTTATCTTTCTCCGATCCATTGGCTAGTTCTTCTTGACTAAAGTTCAGATTTTAATTTTTGTTACAAAAATAAAAATTATGACCTCACAAGAACTTTCGCTACGATGTCATCCAAGATGTGTGGTTTTAATTCTCAAAGTTTTTTTTAGATAAAGTCCACTAGGCATTATGCCTAGCGTTAATTTTCATAAATGTAAAGTAAAGCACAACAATGGAGGGGGACATAAATTTTACCTCCCAAAATAAGATGGGTGTACACTTGGTCATCCAAACATTCCAACCAAATGAACCTACACAATTATGTGTATTGACCTATGATGAGATACTAATTGTCTATCCAATAATAATGATAAACAATTGAGTATACAAAAATAAGGTGTAGAGAACCGAGGTCTACTTATACAAAAAAGCACAAGTGAAACTAATTGTACTGGGCAGATTATTTGGAGGAACATCCTCCAAGTACAATAGGCTTTACTTCTAGTAAAAGAGTAAAATATTCCTAATGGGTATGATAAAAAGCAGTTGATCATGATAGGAGCTTTCTTCAACTTTGGTTTGACAGTGAGGTCAAAGAAAGTCAAGTTGAAGATAGCTATCAAAAGGCCCATGTAAGTCGGCAGAAGTGTTGCTTCTGTCTGGTATTTTTGACAGAAAAGAGTTAGCATTGTGCTGCTTTCATCTTCCACTATGTCTTTAATCTTGCAGGTTGAGGTGGATGCTTGTGCAGTTAGTATGCCTCTGATGCTGAGAATTGATTGAGGAACCTTTGCAGGATAGTTAGATTTGTGCCCCTAAGAGTTTCCTACTGAAAGTCTAGATATGTGACATATATCTGTAGTTGAGCTGATGGGTGTTGCGAACTTGCGAGCTGCATTATGCACCTATCATCTTGCTTTTGTGGTGCGGATTGAGTTATTGCCGAAAAGAACTAGGTGTGAACCCCTAGTTTTGTGATTGGAGAGCTTGCTGCTCCTTTGAGGCTGCATTTTATCAGCCCAGAAATCAGGAACAAAGGGGGGGGGGGGGTCCAAGAAAATTGATGCAATTGTAATAGAATAAGCATTAAAAATGCTAATACCACACATTGCAACTGCAGCAATGGACTGGACCAACCCAAAGTACCTGCAACAAAGATAAACTTGTTAGCAAACTAGTAGGTAGACATATCCTTTGTCATATTGATCATTTTTGTGTCTATGGAGATGATTAGTGTTTGGACTGGTGAATTAGCTCCCATGAGTATGCAGTTGTCAACAATAGCCATGAGAGTTAGAAGTGGGAGGTCTGTTAGTTGAAAATTGGATCATGTTGGTTTTTTTGTGTCTAAAGGCAGGTGTGTTATTCTGATCGAGCTGTATCTGGGTTTTGATATGTGGTGGTAGGTCTGGCATGTGTTGGAAATATGTTGTATGTGGCAAGTTATGGATAGCTTAGATAGAGAATCAGCTGGGAAGTTTGGCTTCCCTATACATATGGGTGAGGGTGATATCATTGCACTGCCCACAGAGGTTTTTGAGATCCTGTATTTTCATGGTCAGATTCCAAGGGGGATCAGAGCTTTGTTTGAGCCATTGAATCAATAGAAAAGAGTCAGATTCAAAATGAATGTTTGAGAAACCATTCTCCAAACACCATTTTATTCCAATAAGTGCAGCCTCAGTTTCTGCCTGGTTGTTGGTGCCTATCCCCAGAGGAGCAGTTATTGCATGAATGAAGCCACCTTATGAGTCTCTAACTATAACCCCTACTTCTATACTCCAGGATTTGTAAGAGCACTACCATCACTATTTATTTTCATAAATCCTTCTGCAGGTTTATGCCAGATTACCTGTTTGGTAATGGTGATGTGCTGAATCTCCTCTTTTGAGGTAAACAATTCAATCCAGTTGATAGTCCAATTGATCATTGGATAGTTGGATGTGAGCAAGAGATGAATATCTGAGTTGATGGAGAAAAAAACTCTATTCATGGAGGAAGATTTGTTGCCATACTTTTCATTACACATATTCTTCCACAAATTCTAACAAATGATGATAGGCAGCGTCTCCAGAAGAAGTTTTTACACTATATTCGTGCTCTTTTGTAGCTACTATTTCATCAAGAGGAGCATGAGTGAAATGTCCTCTAGTTTGAATCCAACAATGCCTGAATATGTTTTCCATACAGCTCTTGCAAAGTGACCACTAGAAAATATGTGGTCAACTATTTCTGAATGATGTATAGTGCAGCAAACATATCTGGTGACAGTGGGCTTCCCAAAGTAAAGTACTCTGTCATCAGTTGGTAGCTTATTTTTTATGGCTCTCCATACACAAAAGGACCATTTGAAGGGGATCTTCTTATGCCAAGTCACTTTGTTAGAGAGCAATATTTTTTTTTTTTCTGATCACCTCCCAAGCAGATGCACAGGTGAAGTTTCCTGATATGTTTGGAGTCCATATAGGCTTATCAGGGGTCTGTGGTCTGAAATATATGGGTGTCTACAGAATTTCTGTGATTTTATGTGCAGGTGTTGTTGTATTAAGCTTCTGTAGGTTCCATTGATCATGATCCCAAAAATGTGCAACACTGATGTTACCAGGTCTACCACCTTGATGTCTAGGATTTGCCAATGGACCAGTTCCTAGATAGTTATCCTACCAAAAACTAGCATTACCTGAATGAAGTCTCCAATGTATCTGAACCTCAGCTTTCTTTTTGTTGATCATCATTTTTTTCCAGGCTTGGGACTGACCAATGCCCCATATGTTAGAAATAGGATGTGATCTCTTGCAATATTTGGCCAAGAGAAAGCTGCTCCACAAGGACTGTTTTGTCTTAAAGGTCCACCATTGTTTGAATTCTATTGTTGTGCATACATCCTTTGTAGGTCTGATACCAATCCCACCTTCATTCTGATTCTCAAAGTTGAAATAGTAGTTTAGGGCAAGTTATCAAATGATAGTAAAGATATGTCATGTTTTTACCACGTAGTTATGTGAGAGTGTGCATAATTTGGTAAATACCGAAATACCATACCGAAACTAAAACTTTTGGTATTTAGTATTCGACATTTTGGTATTTGGTATGCTATTTGGTTTAAGTTTTTAAAATTTTTTGGTATTAGGTATGGTATTTGGTAATTAAAAAAATAATACCGAAATACCGATATCGTACCGAAATATATAATACGTTACACAATACACATATTATTAACTATAATATACTAAGTTATATAATACTTTTCTTTGGGACTATAGTAGTAATGCCTATGTACTTCTTTAGGAAAATTGAGGAACAATGTAAGCCGTAGATTTTGGCTCTTATTCTCTAGGATGCCAAGCAACTTAACGTAATACTTTTACGATTTTGGGGTATTTCTTCTCGTGTATTGAATTGCATCTGTTGGATTAGTCCTTGTTATATTCTTTAAGTTCAGGAATTAGCTCTAACCAAATAATAAGACATTTTTGATGTGTTGATATTTGCTGGTTTTGAACAAATTTTTTATAAATAGTGCTTAGAATATTTTTATTTTTATATTTGTGAATACTTTAGTTAAGAATATTATAGTCTATGAGTCTATACAATAGTTAATATTTAAGCCAAAGAAACAGAAGTTACCGTACCGAATAAACCGAAACCGAAAGGAGAAAAACCGAATCACACCTAATTTAATTAGGTACGGTATTGGTATAACATTTTAGGAAATCGAATACCTAAAATACCAAACCGAAATGTCTAAATACCGTACCGTACCGACCGACGAACACCCCTAGTTATGTCCCTACTAATTGTGTCACTTTTCACGTCAATTATATAATATATCTTGGTACAATTACAGAAGCAAAGAGATGGAAAGAAAGATCCCATTGTCAAAAGCTCTAAAAGTCATTAATAATTTTTTATTTCAATAATAATAAATTCAGAAAAGGAAATAACGATGACCCCACAAACACACAACGTTATGAAAATTACTAGAAAGACTCTCTGTTAAGTCTTCTCCATTATTTAATATATGTATTTTCGTTTTATCTACTATAAGCCTCTCCTCCCTTTTCTTTATCTTTTTTTTTATATTTTCAATAGTAAGCTCTCAAAAGATTGTTTCCCAAAATCTGTTTCATACGCATGGACGACTTAAAGTTGAATAATTGTAACAAATTAAAGATTAAGAATAAACCTATCATATTTGATGTTTTCTCAGTGTTATGAAAACATTCCAGTTACCTACTATATATTATTTGAGAGAGAAAAGCAAGTATTAAAGTATCAAACGGCAAAGACGTTTACAGAAAAAATCTACAATTAAAATTAGCTTGCGTTTAGCCAAGAAGTTACACTGGGAATTGATGAACTTTAATTCGATTACGTCCTTGGCCAAAGAAATCAATAGAAGCTTTGGTCCAAGGGCATTAATAACATGAGAAATTGAATGACTTGTTTCATGGTTGTATTAATATCGAAAGAAAAGGATAGGGGAAAGGAAGCCAAATACCACTTAAATACAAAATGTTTTTAAAGCAAACATTGAAATACTTTTTTGGAAAAGCTTCTTCCAATCCAACGTATTACAGAAAAGTAAGGTTTCTAGTTTTTGCAACCAAAAAGAAAGTTTTATTTTTTATTTTTTTGTGAAACAAACGCCAGATAAAAATTGTTTTTAAGGATAGTATGAAAATAAAATCATCGAAACATTTTCCAAAAAGATAGTACAAATGTATAATGAGGAGTGGACTCATGCAAAGACTAGAGGAAACGACAAATGCGATGATTCCTAAGTGCCATTACTTCCTGGAAAAGAGGATTAAAGAAAAGTTAAGTTGGCCATATAAACCAATGAACGTTTAAAGATCAAAATGCTCCGTACCAATTTCTTTTCTACCTTTTGTAAAAACTTATTCGTACCATATATTTATATATTAACCAATGGATGCAGAATACTTATTTGGACATATATTTTATTTTTACTTCATTATAGTTAATTAATACTATATATTTAACTTTATTAAATTATTTAAGTATAATAAGTTGAATTAATTTAATATAAACACCCTATACATATTAGTATTTATAATTTCCTCGCCCCCACCATTCCTCGTCTTCTAAATCTTGCTTCTGAAGTTTGATTTCATATATTACACTAATAAGGCAAGTATATTTCTTATAACTGATGCCGACATGAGCTTTTCCAATTTCTTGCTTCATTCCTTCCAATTTCTTCACAATGTCGGTCATTACTTTTTAGTCCACATAGCTTGTTTGACAATAGATTACTGATCATCAATAAGTTGTACTTTAACATGTATCGCAAACAAAATTATACATAGAGGAAGAGACATGATTTGTTGTTTATAAAATTATGAATTCTATTATTTCAAGTTAATGAGCTCTAAATTAATAATTTATATATATTCAATAAAAATTTTAAGACAAATACATAATTTAGACCAAAATTATTGGCCAAGAGTTAGCTTCGCCCCCGGAAGTTGTGTTGATTTATAGTCACAATTTGGCTTGTATTTAAGTAGGATTGGGTGTATGACTGATGATTTTAAAACTTTATTTCAAGTAACAAATTGACATTTACTTTGTGTTGTTTTCTAGTAGAAATGGAAAACAGAAAGGAAAAAAGAGGAAGGGAAAAAACATAGCAATTGTCCTTCCCAGACATGATAAGAAGTTAACACATTTATGCCTCATGCAAGTCGTCCTCCTCTTAATTCCCTGTTTACCTCCTTCTAGGCAAAGTTTCTTTCTTTTTCATTTTGACACATAGACTGTGTGAAATGCAAATGAAATGGAACGGAGAGTTGTTCATATTGAAGTTTAGGAGAAAATTGAAATTGATTCGTTGTTAACAGTATTTGTGAAGATTGCAACCCACGCTTTATTTTGTTTACACTAGGGATTGAATCAAAAATTAATAGTATGTAACTAACTGGCCGGTAAAATTCGCGCGTGAAGAAATACAAGCTGATAATAAAACTAGACTTTCATATACGAATTTCATTATTTCGTTTGTGATAGCAAGCTTATGTCCACATACCACTTATGGGAGTAGTTAAAATATTCACAAAGTATATGGTAAAACTCCTATATTAAAAGCAAAACAGGATTACTCTTCCAAATAAAATTTATGAAAATAGAAAAATTCAAAAGTAGATGGGCACTGACCTCTATGTAGGATGTTCATGGTTTATTTGTGTCGATTTTCACCTAAAAACCAAACTAATTAAGTCGGTTTTAAATTTTGAAGTCAAACCGAGCCAATTAAGTTAATTTTTCATTGGTTCAATTATGTCGGGTTTTTTGTTAGTTTTCCCTTAAATATGAGAGATACACTGCCAAGCGCATATTTCGGCGACTGCATTCCAACATAACACTATCAAATCGATTATTGTTAAAGACAAGTTATATTTAACTACTAGACTATTGGACTTAAAAAAATAAAATTACAAATCAAACTAGAATTTAAAGGCCAAAAATTAGATTATTATAAAGGCAAAGAACTAGACTACCAACTAACAAATGATTAATATATACCATAAAGTTTAAAGAAAAAATCAACCGTTTATTTTTTGTCGGTTTGATTCGGTTTATCATGAACACTACTACGTCTATGTATCATGTCACGACCCAAAATCACACCTATCGTGATGGAGCTTATCTTAATACTGGGCAAGCCAATAATCTTAATAAACCACAGATTCTTTTAAGTTTGAAAACGTAATATTTACATTCAATATAAAAATCTCACAAATGCTGATATAAAGTTCCCAAAACTCGGTGTCACTGAGTACATGAGCATCTAAATGAAAATATAGTCTGAGGGATACAATTAATGTCTGGAAATGTAGGACAGTCCAAACAACTGAAAGGGAAGAGAGCCAAGGTATGCGGATGTCAAGCAGCTACATCGATAGTCTCCAACAGATAATCTCCCAAAAACTAGCAACCACCATGTCCGGAAGTACCTGGATCTGTACACGAAGTGCATAGTGTAGTATGAGTACAACCAACTCAATAAGTAACAAGACTAACCTTTAGGCTGAAAGTAGCGACGAGCTCAACAGGTACAATCCGGTATAAAAATAACAGTACAGAAATGTAGGCATGCTTTCAAGTGCAACAATTAAACTCAGTACAAGTAAAATAGATCAATTCTAAGTGATATGAGGAGCATGACATCTCTATATCTACATGTCAATGTACGTATTATATGTGATGCACCTCAGTGGAAAGCCTCGTGTACTCACGATCACAAACTGCTCAGTCACTCAGTACTGTATATGGCTAATCCAGCCCAGGGAAGATCCATACCATATATATATACATCAACTAACAGTCAGTCACTCAGTACTGTATAAGGCTAATCCAGCCCAGGGGAAGATTTATTCCCAAATATAAATAACTCGGACAAGATCCATGTCTAGGGAATTCATCACAATTATAAATAAATAAGGCAATTCCATGCCCTAGGAAGTCCATCCCGAATATAAAATCATTTGCGCTCATTATGGGGGGTGCAAACTACGGAGGGGCTCCTACAGCCCAAGCGCTATATAAAGTCGATATGGCCTACTACGGCGTGCAGTTCGATCCCATAATAATAAAGCCTATAAGGCATGTTACGGCGTGCAGCCCCGATCCATATAATAATAATAAATATAAACCCAATATGGCATATTGCGGTGCGCAGATCGAACCCATAAATATCCTCGCAATTGATGAACATGACTGAGAATGAAATGTACATTTTAAAATAATTAATTTAACAGTAACACGACCCTATAAGTCCCGAAATATTTGCACGTAGCCTAAACATGATCTTTAATACGAGCCTCAATTTCTCTAACACGTGGAGGATATGCGGATAATAACATGATTCTTTAATTTTACAACTCCACCGAATTTATTTAAGTCACAATTTCTATAGTGCATGCCCACACGTTAGTCACCTAGCATGTGCGTCACCTTCATACAATTCACATAACACGTAATTCAGGGATATATACCCTCAGAACCAAGTTTAGAAGTGTTACTTACCTCAAACCGTGTAATTCTTTATTCCAATATACCCTTACCTCGCTAATCGGCCTTCGAACGCCTCGAATCTAGTCACAATTAATTTGATTTAGTCAATACAAATTATAGGAATTAATTCCATATGAAAATAATAATTTTCCAATAAAATCCGAAATTCCACTCAAAAATCGCCAGTGTGGCCCACGTCTCGGAACCCGACAAAAGTTACAAAATATGAACGCCCATTCAACCACGAGTCCAATTATAAAAAATTTACCAAATTCCGACATCAACTTGACCCTCAAATCTTCAATTTAAACTTAAAGGTTTTCACAATTTTTCCAACTTAAAACACCAATAAAATGCTAAAAATAGTAATAGATTCGGGTAATTTGACCAAAATTGAGTTAAGAACACTTACCCCGTTATTTTCCTTGAAAATCTCCTGAAAATCGCCTCCCCCCGAACTCCAAATCGTTAAAAATGGAAATCCCATTTTCAAAACTTAAATTCTCTACCCAGCGATTCCTTCTTCGCAAACGCGGAAAATGTCTCGCGTCCGCGAAGCACAACTTTGCATAGCTGCCAAAACCTTCTTCTCGTTCGCGAGATATCCTATGCGAACGCGATGCACACTGAGCTAGACCTTCGCGAACACAGAGCCTCTCACGCGAACGCGTAGGCCAAGCGTGAGGTCCACCTCTAAGCCACCCTTCTTTGCGAACGTGAACAACATTTTTCACCAGCCACCCATAACCCCTTCGACAACGCGAGACCCCTCTCGCAAATGCACTGAAGGAAACCAGCATCAGAAGCATCAGTGATTTTCTTCAATTCAACAAGTCTTGAAATGTTCCGAACATGAACCAAATCACCCCCGAGGCCCCCGGAACCTCAACCAATAATACCAATAAGTCCTAAAACATTATACGAATTTAGTCGAAACCTCAAATCACATCAAACAATGCTAAAACCACGAATCATACCCCAAATTCAAGCTTAATGAAACTAAGAAATTCCAACTTCTACATTTGATGCTGAAACCTATCAAATCAAGTCCGATTGACCTCAAATTTTGCACACAAGTCATAAATTACATAACGGGCCTATTCCAATTTCCAGAATCAGATTACGGCCCCGATATGAAAAATTCAACTCCCCGGTCAAAATTCCAACTTAAATTTTCTATTTTCGCCATTTAAAGCCTAATTTAGCTATGGACTTCCAAATACTTTTTTGAACACGCTCCTAAGTCCAAAATCACCATACAGAGCTATTGGAATCATCAAACTTCTATTCCATAGTTGTTTACACATAAGTCAACATTCGGTCAAGTATTCCAACTTAAACTTTAAACCTTGAGACTAAGTGTCTAAATTCATTCTGAAACCTCACCGGACCCAAACCAATTACCCTGGCAAGTCACATAACAACTGTAAAGCTCAAAATGAGCAGTAAATGGGGGAACGACGATGTAATACTCAAAACGATCGGCCGGGTCATTACATTCTCCCACTCTTAAACAAATGTTCGTCCTCAAACGGATTTAGAATCATACCTGGGGCCTCAAATTGGTGTGGATGTTTGCTTCGCATCTCCTGCTCAATTTCCCAGGTATCTTCTCCGACTGGCTGGCCTCTCCACTGTACTTTCACTGAAGCTATGTTCTTTGATCTCAACTTTCGAACCTGCCGGTCCAAAATGATCACCGGCTCCACATCATAAGTCAAATTACCATGACTGGAATATTCAAATATAACAACCTCCCAAGACTAGAAATACTGAGTCACGAACTTTAACTGGATATATGTAATGATCTCAAGGATCGAATATACAATACTGTTCGAATAAGATTTGACAGTACAATAAAATAGAAAGACTTCAAGGGACTGCGACGACAAAGCAGCTCTACCTTGAATCCTCGCGATCAGCACACTAACTCTGTTCGAGTCTGATATCTCTAATACCTGGCTCTGTAAAAAAATATGTAGAAGTGTAGTATGAGTACATCACAGTCGGTACCCAGTAAGTATCAAGACTAACCTCGGTGGAGTAGTGACGAGGTACTGTCAAGACACTCACTAGTCAAATAACCTGTGCAATATAGCAGTAGACAATAGTACTAAAATTAACTAGCAGTGATAGCAACAAAAATCAACCAGTGATATAAACAACAAGGCAACAAGAACATCATAATTATTACTCAAACGAATAAGGAACACAAGTACAAACAATTAAACAAGTCCTTTAAATATAAATCTTTCACATAATATTTCTTTCGAATAAATACCTTCCGAATATATTTCTTTCAAATAAATATCTTTCGAATATAAAATTCTTTCAAATAAATATCTTTCGGATATACTTCTTTCAAATAAATATCTTTCGAATATAATTCTTTCAAATGAATATCTTTCGAATATACTTCTTTCAAATAAAAGTCACTTTGTAACACCTCATTTCATATTTTCGTAACATGGGTCTCAACCCACTATCATATTTTCACGGCACCCCGTGCCTATATTTCTATCAAAACCGCACGGACAACTCACGTGCCAATAATATAAATCATCATATTTTCTCCGGCACCTCGTGCCAGCATTTCATAATACATTTGCACGGACAGTTCACGTACCAATAACATAATTATCACGACCCAAAATCACACCTGTCGTGATAGCGCATATCTTAATACTAGGCAAACCGACAACCTCAATAAACCATAATTTCTCTTAAGCTTGAAAATATAATATCTAAATTTAATAGAAAACCCCACACATACTGATATAAATACACTCCCAAAACCTGGTGTTACTGAGTACATGAGCATCTATATATTACAAGTCTGGGAAACCCGGTCTATAATAATCTGAGACCAAATACAGTAAACAAAAAGATAGGGAAGGAGAGACAAGGCATGCAAAACATAGCGGCTATCTCTGAATCTCCGAAAAATCAACTGTGTGAAAGAAATAACACCCACTGTGTCCGGAATCACTTGAATCTGCACACAAAGTGCATGGTGTAGTATGACTACAACCAACTCAGTAAGTAATAATAATAAATAAAGAACTGAGAGTAGTGGCGAGCTTCACAGTTAAGTCCAAATACAGTAATTTCCAACATAAAAAAGGTAGGCATGCTTTCAAGTTCAACATTTAAAACTCCACAGTAATTTCATTTCAAATTTAACTGAAACATAAATAATGCCTTTTAGAGTTTTTCCAAAACAGTGATAATGACAGCTGAAATGCAGCAATAATGGAATCAATGCATCCTCTCAGAGTAACAGTCACTCAGTCCTTCCATTCACTCCAACCTCACATTCACTCTTTCCCTCAAAGTCACTCATTCCTCACAGTCACTCATGCCTCACAACCACTCAGCACTCGACACTCGTCACTTGCACTCGCACTCAGTAGGTACCTGCGCTTACTGGGGGTGTGTACAGACTCCGAAGGGGCTCCTTCAGCCCAAGCATTATATCAAGCCAATAATGGCATATAACAATGAAACATGTTGCGGCGTGCAGCCCGATCCCATAAATATCTTCACAATTAGGCCCTCGGCCCCACTCAGTCATCAACCTTTCCAGTCTCTCGGCTCAAGATGTCATGAAAATCACCCCAAAAATGATAATATTATGCATCAATAAATAGCAACAGAGACTGAGGTATGATATGAAATGAATGAACATGATTGAGTGTGAAATTACAATTTGAACATATAATTCAACCACAGAAATGACCCCAGTGGGTACCAATAATAATAACATAGGTCTAAGCATGATTTTTAATACGAGTCCTCCGCCCAATTTTCTCTAACACGTAGAGAATGTACTGATATCAACAGATTATTCAACTACATAGTGTTATGGAATTTGACCAAGTCACAATTCCTATGGTGCACGCCCACACGCCCATCACCTAGCATGTGAGTCACCTCAAAACCAATCACATAACACATAATCTGGGGTTTCATACACTCAGGACCAAATTTAGAACTGTTACTTACTTCAAATCGTGTAATTCTTTATTCCACTATGCCCTTTCCATGAGAATTGGTCTCTGAAAGCCTCGTATCTAGTCACAATTAATTCGATTCAGTCAATACCAATTATTGTAATTAATTCCATAAGGAAATACAAATTTTCCAATAAAAATCCGAAATTAACTCAAAAATCGCTTGTGGGGCCACGTCTCGGAACCCGACAAAAGTTATAAAATATGAATGCCCATCCAACCACGAGTCCAACCATATAAATTTCACAAAATTCCGACATCAACTCTACCCTCAAATCTTCAATTAAAGTCTTTGAAGATTTCTACTATTTTCAACCCAATCTTTACCCATTTGAACTCAATAATCTTTCCATAAACCTTATTGATGCGTATAAATAATACTCTTAAACCCAAGAATCATACTCTTAATCACCCATCTTTACCCAAACTCGAAATTGAAGACTAGGGATTAGAACCTTACCTCTTGGGTGAAGATCTTGTGATATTTCCTTGTTGGATTTCAAAGCTTGAACAAGATCTTGATGACCAAAGCACTTGAGCTTCTTCCTCTCTCTAAAACACTCTCCCTTCTGTCTAAAAATGTCAGATTTTTGCTCCAAAATGAGCTTCAAGGGCAAAAATTAAAGTTGGGTCGGGTCAAAAATTAGAAAGAATTGATGCCCAGACGCAGATTTGCGATCGCATAACACGTATGCAGTCCGCAAACTGACCGCATAATTGAAGCTCCAAAATAAGGGTCGCCTGGACAGATCTGCGGTGATTATGCGGCCCGCATACCTGTTCTACGGTCGAATAATGTACCACAGATTTCCTCAAATCTTACCTCGCATCTGCTTCACTCTGCGGCCATTATGCGGTCCGCAGAGTGATTCTGCGATCGCATAATGGGCCGCAGAAACATTCTTTTCTGCCGAAAATTTTCCTTTACTCCCCAGTGCATTGTTCAACCCAAAAAGTCTGAGTCGCAGTTCGCAAGCTCGCCGCGAGAAATTTCTTTATACTTTGTACTAATTGATCTACCTCGGCACCACAAAACCTTAAGTTCCTTAGAAAAACTTCTCTGGGGTCATTACATATAAGTCAACATCTGGTCAACATTTTCAACTTAATTTCGAAACCTTGGAACTAGGTGTTCCAAATCATTCCAAAACCTCTCTGGACCCGAACCAATTACCCCCGGTAAGTCACATAACAAATGTAAGGCATACATTGACCAGTAAATAGGGGAACGGGGTTGTAATAGTCAAAATAACCGGCCGGGTCGTTACAATAATCATTATATTTCCCTGGTACCTCGTGCCCATATTTCATATCATATCTGCACAGACAGTTCAAGTGCCAATAACATAATCCGCCCGACAATAGCCACATGCTCACAATTTTAACATAGATCGGACTATTATCAAGTTTACCGAAACAACAAGACAAGTTGTACAAGATATAAAAATAAACACAAGAAAAATCACAACATCACATGAAAATTACCAACGCAATAACCTCACATCATTATATAAAAATTACCAATACAATAAACCCGCATCATCACATATTTAATCCAAATTTTAGATAAATATATAGACGCCTCAATTTAAACATATTTAATTAATTATTTGCAGATGAAAAATCCATAATATGATTATTTCCAAGAAATATCAAATCAACGAACACACAGAATTCACATAAAAATCCAAGTGGCAATCACACCAAATTTTCATATAAAATACAAACTCGACAAACAAGGAATGAGGCATGACAAATCAAGGATTTACTAAGTTCCAACAATTTTCCAATTTAATACATAAGGGCATGCACGAATTTCAACCGATATAATTTGCACATATAAACCAAGTACGTACTCGTTACCTCACGTACATGGTTTTCAATTACACAATTTTCACATAAGACTCAATGCCTAAGGGGTAATTTTCCCACTCAAGGTTAGGCAAGATACTTACCTCGACAAAACTAAACTGATACTTTAACTGATCTTCGTGAGTGAAGCCACCTCCGGACGGCTCAAATCTGAAATTCGCCCCTTCATAAAACTACGATGGTCCACCACACTAAACAAATTTCAATCTACAATAATGCAACATAATTGTGCCAATATTAGCAATATTTCTATACTTTAAGTCATTTAGACATTTTATCAAACATCAAATGTGCATATTGTTTTACAACCTCCTTCAATGGAATTTCTTCACCTAACAATCACCTTCCACACAAATGATTGATCTCACAATCGTCTCTAGGTCATCCACAACTTCCCTTAGCACATGCATTCCCAACAATTCACTCTTAACCCATAAATCTTATCTATTAATTCTATTTACAATCTCTACAATACCAACACACCTAGGTTGGGCACTTATTGTGTTATAACCCATGTTTTCGTACGTACGAGTACGTCGTAAGTCAATTGATGTAAGCTCAGAAATGAAATCATATTTGAAACGATTACAAAGTAAGTTAATCATGTTACCTCGGAGGTTACAAATATTGAAGATCATGAACAACAAGTACAAAGAGGGTTGGAAGGTTCAGAAGCTAAAGGAATTGAAGAAAATAATGTTTCGTCGAAAGTCGACAAGTTGGGAATGTTATAGCATGTACTTTTGGGGTGATACCAGGGTGTTTAACATGATAAAGAGGTTATGTTATGAGTTATGTTAGTCGTATGATAGTCATGTATTATGTTTTGAAGTCAAGCGAGTGGTGGAACAAAAGTCGATAAAAGTCATCACAAGTTACGTTCATAAGTTTTACTGAAACTTTGGGTCATATGTAACTGTCATTTTCTCCCAATATACTTAGATTTATGGGGTGTTACATCCATCAAATTAAAGATCTATGCATCTACTTTCTAACGCATTAAACCGTTTGTCAATACGATATTGAAGTAGAGAGATATGGGCGTGTTTGCGAGACTGCGCCGACTGTCACCTACTTGCTTAAACGAGAATCCAAAAATGGGCCAGTCCGGGTCATCCAAAGAGGCATTTTTAAAGGCCTATCCCCTTCATATATTAGACTAATAATAGAGCAAAATAAACAGCCATAATCTTTGCAAAAATCCTCCCAAAAATTACCCACAAACCACAATTGATTTTCTCTCCCTTTCAAGTTCTAATTGGAGGTAAAGCCTAGAGTTTGAAGAACCAAGATAGGAGCTGAGTTATCCAACAAATAAGGTAAGTTTACTGATCTCTTTCATCCATTTTTTTGCTGTAGATGCATAGTAAGTCGTTCTATATTTGTAAGAATTCACAGGATGGTGATCGGAAGCTGTGAGTTCAAGTTATTCACTTGTAGCGGACTGTTTTGTGCACTATTTTGTGGTGCTGTTGGGCTGCATATTTTCACGCCCCAAAACCGAGGAGCACGACCGGCGCTCAACCGAGTGAACCCAACTGAGCAAACCTATTAGATTTCATTCTACCCAAATTTATCCGTGAATAAAGAGGAGATGTACTCCGTTAATCAAATACTGTAGAGATTTCATTAACCGCTTCCATTTCATTCCCATTAACAGCATCATTTAATATTTCCAAAATAGTACGAGTTTATAGATTTAATGAAAAATATGTTTTCAAATACCAACAGTTCTAATCCAATTCCCAACATCAAATACTACCCACAACCTGTCTACGGAGCCTCTAAGTACAACTGAAGAGTAATATAAAAATGCCGACAACAAGGCCCCGGCTATACCTCAACAACAAAGTACATGAGAAACAAAAGATACATGACCCCGAAATGAAGTGGGGCTCACCAAATCAGCTGAAAGGAGTGTATTGCTATCACTGATCAATGCAACTTGCTGTAGAACCACCTGCATCCATTAAAGATGCAGCGCCCCCGGCAAAAGGGACGTTAGTACTGTCGAATAGCACTAGTATGTATAGCTAGAAATCCTCTTTCAAAATAGAATGCCTATATGATCTATACGTGGAACCCATAATATAATGTAATTGAAACAACCTGTACAAACAAGGACAACAAAAGGGGCACCTATTGTCTGCATTAATAATGTGTCTCATTAGACCGTCCTTAGTGTTCACTTATCATATTATACACTTATGCATTTCATAGACCGTCCATAATGTTTATTCATACCGTACACCTATACCTCTTATACACAATGCACCTATGCGTTTCATAGACCGTCCACAAGATTTCATATCACAATGGATTTCATAACACAATGTACCTATGCGTTCATAAACCGTCCACAAGATTTCATATCACAATGCATTTCATAACACAATGTACCTATGCGTTCATAGACCGTCCACAGGATTTCATATCATAATGTACCTATGCGTTCATAGACCGTCCACAGGATTTGATAACACAATGTACCTATGTGTTTCATAGACCATCCACAGGATTTCATAACACAATGTACCTATGCGTTTCATAGACCGTCCACAGGATTTCATAACAGAATGTACCTATGCATTCATAGATCGTCCACAGGATTTCATAACACAATGTACCTATGCGTTTCATAGACCGTCCATAGGGTTTCATAACACAATATACCTATGCGTTTCATAGACCGTCCATAGGGTTTCATAACACATTGGAAACAAAAGTACAAATACATACATCTCATAACCTTTCACACCACATATCACCTAATCCGTACTTTCAACCACTTACAACATTATTATTTTATTGGCTCTCTTGGCCATACATATGATTCTTTATTCATGGCGCAATGGTCGTATTTCATATTCCACACTTTCATTTCTTCCCTTTCATAGATCATCATCATAATTATCAACAAGTAGAATATTCCGAAAATCACAACTTTAAGTTCATTAATAATGAAGGCTTTAAACACAATCGATTTCTTTCCAATAACTAGAGTAAAATAATTGGCAATCGAAGTACAAGTTAAAATCATACACAATTTTTACTCACGAATATGTAAGAACGCAAAACACATTGAAAATTATTTACAAAGCATAACATTAGCTAAAACAACCACATATGGGCATCATGAGTTCATAAACTTTTAGCCTATTATATTGTCGAAGTCAATTTTGGAATAGTTGAGTCAAAGCTCATTTCATAATCTTTCTCTTATTATTTTATTTCATTGGCACCATTGGTCACAAGTATAACTTTCGCTATTGGTACGTTGGCCACACTTTATCCATAATTTACTAATTTCATTTCCAACCATCTTTATAGGTTATCAATAATAATACATTTCCAATCAAGACTATAGGTACACATATGAGCAATTAAGAGTCTTAAGAATATTGAGATTTTCTCACACAATTTGGCATACTAGCTTTCATTTGAAATACGATTTAAAGCCACAACATTTTAATACGCAACCCATACTTTGAAACTCTCGGGAACATTATGGAGTTCGACTCCAAGAGAGAAAGTTTAGTCAACATACCTCAATTGAGCTTTCCTTAAATTACTACAACATTCCGGAAATTCTAGCAATCCCAATCTATTTGAGACATAACAAAATTGAACCATAATTAGGAAGATATTCATGGTCTCAGCTCATTTGAGCATTTTATCAAACACTAAGTGTGGATTAAGGTTCAAGGTTCTTTTATGGAGGATTCCATCATCCCACTACCCAATCTTTACCATTTTTAGCTCAACAATCTTTCTACACCCTTTGATAACACATGCATGTAAAATAAACAACCCTCTTGCCTAGAAATTATCTTGCTTATTACCCATTTTTAGACAAAATTCGAAATTGAGGGTTAGGGTGTAGAATCTTACCTCTAGGATAAAGACCTAGTGAGTTTCCCTCCTTAATCTTCCAAAACTTAAGTAAGAATTGAAGAATCAATTATTGAAGAACACCTTCTCACTCTAGGGCACTCTCTCTCACTCTAAAATATCATATTATAGCTCAAAAATAGCCCAAAGAGTGTATTTAACGAAATAGGGTCGGGGTTTAAAAACCCAAAAATGGAGCTCCGGAACAGGTTATGCGGTCGCATATGCGACCGCATAATGCATATGCGGACCGCATATCGGTCGCATAATTGCTGATAAAAATGATTAAAAAAAATCTGTCTGTGTATGCGGTCGCATAGTCGACTGCATAGCTGCTTGCAGAATGGCCCTCTCTTGCTCATTTCTGCGGCCATTATGCGGCCCGCAGAGTGATTATGCGGTCGCATAATGGACTGCATAAACGCACTTTTCTGCCAAAAATTTTCTTTACTTTTCCGTACATTGTTCAACCCAAAAGGTCTGAGTCGTGGCTAGCAAGCTCGCCGCGAAGAATTTCTACAATCCTTAAACACGTAATCCTAGTCCGGCACCATAAAATATTATTTTCTTTGCAAATTTTACCGGGCTTTACACTTAAATACTTCAAAAGTTTTCGAGGTGTTACAGTATTTTACTACTATTTTGTAGAGTTTTGAAGGAGGAAGGGTGTGGAGAAACACCACATAAATGCAGGGTGGTGGGTTGGTCATTCGTCGTAACATTTTCGGGATGTTTGACACTACTACGGTGGTCGTTTTGTGTATGAAGAGATTGGGGTGTGTTTGGTTATTTTGTAGTATTTTGTGGTGTATATAAGGTTGAAAAATAATGTATTCATGTTAATATTGTTGTATTCTTGTGTTGTTGGTATTATCTTGAATTTGGAGGAAGTAAGGATTATAGGGGAGATGCTGCCCGTTTTAATACAAAATAAGATTGTCGTTCGTTGTGCGATAGTTGTACCTTTCGTAACTTAATGATAGTATTATTATCATTGTTGTAGATTAAGGTATAAAGAGGCGAGTTCAACTTGGTGATTGGAAAGATTGTGATAAGGTATGTTAAGGCTAAGTCGTTCCTTCATTTTGGCATGATCTCGTAACTACATGTGTTTGATAACGAGGTATAAAGAGAAGTTCATACTCCCGAATTTATATACATTATCCTAGTCTCATAAGTTACAGTATTCTCCCTTATCGGGACTTTATATTCAGTTAAGTATTATTTTTCTTCCAGTCAAGAGAGCAAAGGGTATATATATATATATATATATATATATATATATATATATACACACACACACACACATAATATTATAATATTTTCACCACCATCGAGCTATAATCGATGGGCAGGCCCCTATTGGGCAGCCTCTGATCAGATGGTAAGTTATATACCGAGCCTACTGTGGTCGAGCGCCTATGAGCGAGCCCAGAATGGCCGAGATACAGAGCCTAGTATCGCCGAGCGCCTATGAGCGAGCCTACTACGGCAGGGCAGTTACACATACCGAGCCTTATAGGACCGGACAACTATTTTACATACTATATGGAGAGAGTTGAGTCAGTATCAGCAGGTAAGCATATCTTCAGATTATTTTTGACTCCCAGTTACATTCAGTTATTATATCACCAGTTCAGTTTCAGCTTTCAGTTAATCTGTTGACTTACATACTCAGTATATTATTTTGTACTGACATCCCTTTGCTGGAGACGCTGCATTTCATGCCTGCAAGTCCTGATAGACTGCTAGATAGACCTTCCCAGTAGACAGATCCAAATATCAGTTTGGTTGGTAAGCTCCACTTCCCCGGAGTTACCAGGTCTAGACCTTGTAGTCTGTTTTATATATACAGGTTTGATGAGTAGGTCGTGGCCCTATCCCGACCATGATACAGTTCAACTATCTCTAGAGGCTTGTAGACAAGTCCTGCATAGTTTGTACATCAGTAGATGTTCATGGCGGCCTCGTCAGCCTGCACACATATATATATATATATATATAAGTTTTTGGGTATGTTTACCCCTAAGATGAGAGAGACGATATTTTCAGATGATTCGGAATATGGCCTCATCGGCCTAGGTTGAGGGTTACCCCTCTAGAGTTCACAGTTACAGAGTGGTACGCTCGGGCCGAGTATGGTACCGGATGGCGGCCATGCCTCTTCAGGTTTGGGGCATGACATATTGCTTCCAATCACCATCCCATAAGTCCTAACACATATTTCGTACATAAATAATTACCATGAATTAGTTCGAGGTAGTCGACATACCTATTGTAGACCAAATCTTGAAAGACAGTTTTTGGGGTGTTCATGAGATTTTGAAGAAATCCTATAGAATCCAATCAAAACCTTGTTGTAACTAGTGGTTGAGAAGTAAAATCATCATAAAAACACACTTAAAAACTCACCTTAGGTATGTATTGGAAGCCTTGTCCGGATGGGTGATGGAGAGAAAGACCTAGTATTGAAGAAATGACTTAGCCCCTCTCTCTACCCGTCCTTGGGGTTATTTAATGGGATCCTACGTGTGCGGCCGTGCACCTGGGCAAGTGGCCGTGCATCTGGCCGCGCACACAAGGCAGAAACCCCCAAATATGCACGATCGCGCATCTGGGCGTGCATATGACATAGGTCCAGTAAAATGGCCATAACTTTCTGTAAAAATATCCAAATGACGAACGGTTTGATGTGTTGGAAACTAGACTCAAAGGGATTTAATTTTATATATTGTTAATCACACAACTCCTTACATATATGTATATATGCTCATCTAAAGTTTGGTCTTGTGCGTACTCATTTGGAACTTTAGTCTATTATGTAATTTCCAACTTGACTTATACTTAGGGCTCTCCTTAGACCCCACACCACTTATAATATACCTCGTACACTTATTATCATATCCAATTGATATCCATCATATTAATAGTCCTCGTCTGCATACAAAATAATATAATTAGCGCACATCAACTTTTCTTAATAGCGCTTAAGTACTTCGAAATATTCCGGGGTGTTACATCTTTAATGCATGAACAATGGCTGCCAGCTCTAAATCATGAATATGGTAGTTCTTTTCATGTGGCTTCAATGAGCGTGAAGCATAAGCAATCACTCTACCCTCCTGCATTAAGACATACCAAATACCGATCCAAGAAGCATCACAATACACTGTATAAGAGCCTGAAGCCGAAGGTAAAACTAGAACTTGAGTTGTGGTCAAGGCAGTCTTGAGCTTCTGAAAGCTCTATTCACACTCATCCGACCATTTGAATGGAGCATCTTTCTGGGTCAATTTAGTCAATGGCGATGCGATAGACAAGAAGCCCTCCACAAAGCAACGATAATACCCGGTCAAGCCGAGAAAACTCTAAATCTCCATAGTTGAAGATGGCCTAGTCCAACTCTGAACTGCCTCTATCTTCTTCGGATCCACCTTGATTGCCTCGCTGGACACTATGTGTCCCAAGAATGACACTGAACTAAGCCAGAACTCACACTTAGAGAATTTGGCTAAAAGATTCTCCTCCTTCGGCCTCTGTAATACAATACTCAAGTGTTCTGCATGCTCCTCCTGGCTACATGAGTACATCAGGATATCATCAATAAGTACTACGACAAATGAATCAAAATATGGCTGGAATATGCTGTTCATCAAGTGCACGAATGCTGCTGGGGCATTGGTCAGCCCAAAAGACATCATGAGAAATCCATTGTGACCATAACAAGTCCTGAATGTCGTCTTTAGAATATCCGAATTTTTAAGAATTATTAACCCCAGTCTTGAGTTAAGAATACTTACCCCGTTGTATCCCTTGAAAATCTATTGAAAATTGCCTCTCCCCGTGCTCCAAATCGTTAAAAATGGAAATCAGAACTTAAATTCTCTACCCAACGATTCTTTCTTCGCGAATGCGGAAAATGCCTCGCGTTCGTGAAGCACAACTTTGCATAGCTGCCAAAACCTTCTTCGCATTCGCGAGATATCCCACGCGAATGCGATGCACACTAAGCCAGATCTTCGCGAACATAGCCCCTTTTTCGCGAACGCGATGGTCACTGACCTCAGGTCTTCGCGAACGCGTAGGCCAAGCGTGAGGTCCACCCCTCAACCACTCTTCCTCGCGAACACGTGGGCTCATTCGCGAACGCGAAGTGCATTTTTTACCTGCCACCCAGAACCCCTTCACGAATGTGAGACCCCTCTCGCGAACGCACTGAAGGAAACCAACATCAGAAGCATCACTAATTTTCTGCAATTCAACAAGTCCCGAAATGTTACGAACATGAACCAAATCACCCCCGAGGCCCCCGGGATCTCAATCAATAATGTCGATAAGTCCTAAAATATCATACGAACTTAGTTGAAACCTCAAATCATATCAAACAACGCTAAAACCATGAATTATACCCCAATTCAAGCTTAACGACACTAAGAAATTCCAACTTCTACATTCGATGCTGAAACCTATCAAATCAAGTCCGATTGACCTCAAATTTTGCACACAAGTTATAAATGACATAACAGACATATTCCAATTTCCATAATAGGATTCCGACCCTATATCAAAAAGTCAACTCCCCGGTCAAATTTCCAACTTAAATTTTCTATTTTCGCAATTTCAAGTCTAATTTAGCTACTGGCTTCCAAATAGTTTTCTGGACGCACTCCTAAGTCCAAAATCACCATACGAAACTATTGGAATCATCAAAACTCTATTCCGGAGTCATTTACATATAAGTCAACATGCGGTCAACTATTTCAACTTAAGTTTTAAACCTTGAGACTAAGTGTCTAAATTCATTCTGAAACCTCAACGGACCCGAATCAATTACCCTAGCAAGTCACATAACAACTGTAAATCTCAAAATGAGTAGTAAATGGGGGAACATGGCTGTAATACTCAAAACGACCGGCCGAGTCGTTACATATCAAATTTGAGAAAAGTGAACATAAGCTTCTTCTTTTTTTACATTTTTTGGATCATATTAAATTTGTAAAATAGATATGTGTAATTTTATTTCAAGTTCATATTACCAATACCTCTCGTTCCATCTTCGGCCATACTTTTGAGATAAAAATACCGCTTTCGCTCGCACTTGGAAAAAAGAATAACTACAAAGAATTTAAACGATAGAAAACAAGTTAATTAACTTTACCTTTGAACTTCCAATCAAATTAATTAGGAAAATATTACATCATTATTAAAGAGGAAAAAGAGTTGCTAAAGTTTATTAACCTTTGTTCGACATGATCTAAGTAGAATTAGATTACAAAAAGGGGTCGTTTAGTTATGGGATTAGGGAAGTTTCCGATTAAATTTTGAGATTACTTTTTGTATAGTGTTTAATTATGTGTATTAATTACATCTAAGATAAAATTTGTACTAAAACTATGAAATACCCATATAAAACATAGAATTATCCATCATGATTATAGCCCTGGCTATAATAATAAAATTAATCTTGAGATAACTTGTTTTTGAAATAATCCGCGACTAAGAAATTAAGTTTTACAACTATCACTTATAAAGACCATCAAATTCAGGGACACGTGTCAACATTGTTAGAAGCGCAACAATCAGGTGTTATGTAGAAGCTAACAAAATAATATCTTTGTAACGACCTGGCCGGTCGTTTTGAGAGTTGTAGCCTCGTTCCCCCATTTACTGCTCATTTTGTACCTTACAGCTATTATGTGACTTGTTGGGGTAGTCGGTTCGGGTCTGGAGAGATTTTGGAATAACTTTGAGACACTTAGTCTCAAGGTTAAAAGTTTAAGTTGAAAAGGTTGACCGAATGTTGACTTATGTGTAAATAACCTCGGAATAAAGTTTTGATGATTTTAATAGCTCTGTATGATTATTTTAGACTTATGAGTGTGCCCGTATAATTATTTAGAAGTCCGTAACTAAATTAGGTTTGAAATGGCTAAAATAAAAATTTAAGTTTCAAAGTTTGACCGGGGAGTTGATTTTTGATATCAGGGTCAAAATTTGATTCTGGAAGTTTGAATAGCTCTGTTATGTCATTTATGACTTGTGTGCAAAATTTGAGGTCAACCGGATTTGATTTGATAGGTTTCGGCACTGAAGATAGAAGTTAGAATTTGTTAGTTTTCGTTAAGCTTTAATTGGGTATGATTGGTGGTTCTAGCGTTGTTTGATGTGATTTAAAGTTTCGACTATGTTCGTATAATATTTTAGGACTTGTTGGTGTATTTGGTTGAGGTCGTGGGGGCCTCGGGTGAGTTTCGGATGGCTAAACGGATAAAAATTGGACTTGGAGCAATTCTGGAAATTTTCCAGTCCTGGTGCAATCGCACCTGCGATGGAAATGGTCACAAGTGCGCGACCGCAAAAGCGACAAACTGGTCATAGATGAGGCCTGGACTAGGAAGGGCAGTGGCCGCAAATGCGCACTCCTTACCGGAGAAGCGGAGTCGCACCTGCGACTTCGCGATCGCAGAAGCGGAAAAGGGAAGGGCCAAGCCTCATCGCAGAAGCGAGTCCGCAGAAGCGTGAAGGCCCTCGCATCTACAAGACCGCAGATGCGGCTAAGTGAATCGCAGATGCGAAAAATGCCTGGGCAGAATATAAACGAAGGGTCCGAAAGTTTTTCTCATTTTTGGACATTTCAAGCACGGGTTGGGAGATTTTTGAGAGAGAATTCACGGGAAAACTTAAGGTAAGTCACTTATAATCATTTCTACTCCATAATATTGAATTATCATAGAATAATCCGACTATATTACGTGTTTTTGAGGTGTAAATCGAGAATTTGGACCTAGGGATTTGAAAATAAGATTTGAGATTTGGAGGTCGAATTGATGTCGGAGTTTGGTAAATTTGGTATTGTTGGACTCGTGGTTGAATGTGCATTCATATTTTGTAACTTTTCTCTGGTTCCGAGATGTGGGTCCCATGGGGGATTTTTGAGTTAAATTTTAGATTTTGTTGGAAAATTAGTATTTTCATATGGAATTAATTCCAATAATTTGTATTTATTAAATCGAATTAATTGTGACTAGATACGAGATTTCCAGAGGTCAATTCGCGAGGCAAAGGAATAGCGGAGTAAAGAATTACCCGATTCGAGGTAAGTGACTTGTCTAACCTTGTGTGGGGAGAATTCTCCTTAGGATTGATATTGATATGATAATTGTGATGTGTTAAAAGCCGTGTACGCAAGGTGACGAGTGTGTACACAGACTAAATGTAGAAGATTATATCTTTAAATTATGGTCCTACAAGAGCAGCAAACTATCATTCTGGGCCATCTCACATGGTAGGATAAGGTTATGACGGAGTTGAAGCAGGCATTATCAGGGGCTTCCAATAATGCGAATAGACGAGATCCAGTTCCTCCCGATGTTCCCGCAAATCAAACAACTCAGAGGACTGACAACAACACCCCGAGGGGCGTAGTTGGCTCCGATGGAGCCGGGACTAGCGGATCCAGACCCAACAACGAAAACGATCCCTTCAAGAATGAACTCTTACGGTTTATGAGAGAAGTGAATGCCCGCATGGACCAAATCCCGGGTGCACCGCCGGTACTGAAAGGACCGAACTCAAAGAAGTATACTCAGTTATTGTACAAACCAAGCGCGACACCAGAATTAATCCTGAAGTGGTTTAAAATGCCCGACGTACCCAAGTATGATGGAACTTTAGACCCTCAGGAGCATATTACCACCTACACAACGACGATGAAGGGGAATGATTTCGCTCATCATGAGATTGAATATGTTTTGCTGAAGAAGTTCGGAGAGGCTCTCACGAGGGGAGGCTTAACGTGGTATTCACTGTTACCCGAGCATTCCACAGATTCCTTTGAGATGCTCGTGAATTATTTTATTAAGGCTCATGCTGGGGTCAAAAGGATACATGCCCGAAAGGCCGACATATTTAGAATTGCACAAGGAGAATCTGAGTTGCTGCGAGAGTGTGTTACCCGGTTCCAAAAGGAGAGGATGTTGCTCCCGGCTGTTACGGACGAATGGGCGACTAAAGCATTCACTAAGGGACTGAATCCTAGAAGTTCAGATGCTTCCCGGAAACTCTTGCAGATCGGTTTTGTGACATCTGTATTTATCTTTGAGAGGCTACCGAACTATTAGGAAACTTCACTTTATTGCATTATTATCATGCTGATTTGTTTTTTTTAATGTTTGAATATTGAGTCTTCTATTCTCTCACAGATGGAGAGGACACATGCGATCGGATCAAGCGGACGACCACCAATACCACCAGTTAGGGTCGCGAGAGGTCGGGTCCATGGTAGAGGCTGAGATGTGGCTCGTACTACATCCATAGCAGCTCCTGTATAGAATATTTAGGCACTTGAGGTGCAAATTGTGATATATTGTGATATTGACACGCATGCGGTGGTGTAACGATCCGACCGGTCGTTTTGAGTATTACAGCCCCGTTCTTTTATTTACTTCTCAATTTGTACTTTACAATTGCTATATGAATTGTCGGGGTAATTGGTTCGGGTCGAGTGAGGTTTTGAAATGAATCGAGACACTTAGTCTCATAATTGAAAACTTAAGTTGAAAATATTGATCGGATATTGACTTATATGTAAACGACCCCGGAATAGAGTTTTGATGATTCCAATAGCTCCGTATGGTGATTTTGGACTTAGGAACATGTCAAGAAAAATTATTTGAAAGTCCGTAGTGGAATTTAGCTTGAAATGGCGAAAGTTGAAATTTTTGGAAAGTTTAACCTGGGGGTTAACTTTTTGATATCGGGGTCGGAATCCGATTATAGAAATCGAAATAGGTCCGTTACGTCATTTATGACTTGTGTACAAAATTTGAGGTCAATCGGACGTGATTTGATAGGTTCCAGCGTCGTTTGTAGAAATTAAAAGTTTCAAAGTTCATTAGGCTTGAATCTATGTGTGATTCGTGTTTTTAACGTTGTTTGATGCGATTTGAGGCTTCAACTAAGTTCGTATGATGTTTTAGGACTTGTTGGTGTATTTGGTTGAGGTCCCCGGGGCCTCGGGTGAGTTTCGGATGGTTAACAGGTTGAATTTTGGACTTGGTGTTTTGCTGGAATTTTTCTGATGTTTGTACATGGTTTCCTTATACGCGATCGCATGAGATTGTCCGCGATCGTGTAGGCTTACTTAGGGGAAGTGATGAATTTACCTATGCGTTCGCGAGAAAAGGTGAGCGTTCGCGTAGGTGTGGCTAGATAGTGCATCGCGAACGCGTGGGCGATGCCGCATTCGTGAAAAAGTGAGGAGGCAACTGGGCGTCACGCATTTGTACTTCGCGGTCGCGCGGGATGAGACGCGATCGCGCAGGTTGGGCAGTGGAAATATTGTGCTTAGGCCTGGGCAGAATGTTTAAGTTATGAAAATGGGATTTGTCCCATTTTTTATTTTTACCGATTTGGAGCTCGAGGAGAGGCGATTTTTGGGAGATTTTAAAGGAAAATAACGGGGTAAGTGTTGTTAACTCAATATTGGTTAAATTACCCGAATTTATGGTTGTTTATAACATTTAATTGATGAATTAAGTTGGAAGATTTAGAAAACCCCCTTGGTTTAATTTGAAGATTTGAGGGTGGAGTTGATGTCGAAATTTGATAAAATTGGTATGGATAGACTCGTGGTTGAATGGTCTTTCGGAGTTTGTAACTTTTGTCGGGTTCCAAGACGTGGGCCCCACAGGTGATTTTTGGGTGAAATTTCAGATTTTGTTGAAAAATTAGTATTTTTATATGGAATTAATTACTGTAATTTGTTTTGACTGAATCGAATTATTTGTGGCTAGATTCGAGGCGTTTGGAGACCAATCCACGAGGCAAGGTCATAGCGGAGTAAAAAATCACACGGTTTGTGGTAAGTAATATTTTTAAACTTGGTTATGAGGGTATAAATCCCTGAATGTTGTGTTATATCAATTATTGGAGGTGACGCACATGTTAGGTGACGAGCGTGTGGGCGTGCACCATAGAAATTATGACTTAAATAAATTATGTGGAGTTGAAAAATTAAAGAACCATGTTATTATCCGTGTGTCCTCTATGTGTTAGAGAAATTGAGTTGAGACTCTTATTAAAGATCATGTTTAGGTTACGTGCCGATATTTTGGGACCCATGGGGTCGTGTTGCTGTTGAATTAATTGTTTTACAAATGTATATTTCACACTCATTCATATTCATCCATTGTGAGGATATTTTTAGGATCGAGTTGCGCGCCGCAGCAGGCTATATTAGCTTTATATATTTTATTATTGTATGGATTGGGGCTGCCCGCCTGCAGCACGCCTTATAGGCTTTATTATTATACTGATCGGGACTGCCCACCTGCAGCAAGCCATATCGGATTTATATCATGCTTGGGCTGAAGGAGCCCCTCCGGAGTCTGTACATACCCCCAATGAGCGTAAATGATTATATATTCGGAATTGACTTCCCAGGGCATAGACTTATCTTACTTATTTATATTGTGATCAATTTTCCTGGACATGGATCTTGTCTGTATCATTTATATTTGGGGATAAATTTTTTAGGGCTGGATTGGCCTTATACGGCACTGAGTGACTGACTGTCAGTCGATGCGTATATATATATATATATATATATATATATATATATATATATATATATATATATATATATATATATATATATATATATATATATACATATATATATATATATATAAATTTCCTAGGGCTGGATTGGTCTTATACGGTACTGAGTGACTGACTGTCAGTCGATGTATATATATATATATATATATATATACGGGATGGAATATCCCTGAGCTGAATTGGCCATAAACAGTACTGAGTGACCGAATGATTAGTGACTAGTAGTACATGAGGTCTTTCCACGGAGATGTCATATTCCTCATATCATGCAGTATTAATCTATTTTGCTTGTACTGAGTTTAACTGTTGAACTTGAAAGCATGCCTACATTTTTGTACCATTATTTATATACTAGAATGTACCTGTGGAGCTCGCCACTACTTTCAGCCCCGAGGTTAGTTTTGTTACTTATTGAGTTGGTTGTACTCATACTACACTCTGCACCTCGTGTGCAGATCCAGGTATTTTCGGACACGGCGACTATTAGATCTCAGAGTGCTATCAGTTGAAGACTATCAAGGTAGCTTCCTGGCGTCCGCTGACCTTGACTCTCTTTCCTTCAGTTATTGTATTGTTCTATACTTTTAGACAGTATTTTATCAGTCAGACTTTGTATTCATATTAGATGCTCATGTACTCAGTGACACCAGGTTTTGAGAGTGTTTATATCTGTATTTGTGAGATTTCTTCCGCTGAATTTAAATATTATGTTTTTCAAATTTAGAAGATATGGTGGTTTATTGAGATTGTCGGCTTGCCTAGTATTGAGATAGGCGCCATCAAGACATGTGAGATTTTGGATCATGACATGTGGTATAAGATCTGGGTGTTGAAATGCATGCGGTAAGATAAGGGTGGCTTGATACGCGTGGCTAGTAGGAGAACTACTAGAAGTCATACAGTGTGATAAGGGTGGCTAAAAATACGGGATGCTATTTCGAAAAAAATAATTTCTTTAAAATTTATTGTGAAGGCTCCCGTGGTGATATAAGAAAATGAGATATTATGAATTTAGTTATGATTTGGGACTACGAGGGGGTTACCTCGGGAGTGCCCTTGTTGATATTTCTTTATGGTTGCATTTGCCTTTGGTTATTTTGTGATTTTCTTTAAAGTTGTAAATTTCTGTTTTCTTTGTGCGAGATATTATTTGCCCTTATTATGTGAAGTTAAATTGTGACATACTACTTACTTGATTCATTCCCATTGTTATTTTATTGTTATTATATTATTAAACTTTTCACCATGTCTTTTATTATTTTCAGCGTCACTACTCTACCGAGGTTAGGCTTGGCACTTACTAGGTACTGTTGTGGTGTACTCATACTACGCTTCTGTATATCTTTTTGTGCAGATCCAGGTACTTTCTATCAGACCAGGCATCAGTGAACTAGCCGTACGCGGAGACTTCAAGATATATCTGCCAACGTCCGCAGACCTCGGAGTCCCTTTCTATCCTTATTATGTTGCTTTCCTTATTCTCTTTAGATTATGATGTATGGAGACACTTAAAATAAATTCTTAGAAGCTTGTGACTTATTTCTATCGGATTTTGGGAGTTGTAATTATTTGAATTGCAGTTTCATTTATTTCAGATTTCTATTATGTTATTCCGCATTGATAGGCTTACCTAGTCTTAGAGACTAGGTACCATCACGACATCCTACGGAGGGAATTTGGGGTCGTGATAATCTTTAACGACAATAAATTAGACAACAAAAGAGAAATATACCAAAAGAGATATAAAATATTTAACGTGATTCAGTTAATTGGCTTACGTCCACATGCGGAGATAAGCAATCCAATATATAAAAGAGAGTACAAAATATCGAGAAAACAACCTCACAAAGAGGCACATATAAATGAGAATGAAGGATCATGAATTTATAAAAGTCCAAAATCTTCTAGAAATAAGACTAGCCAAATATATAAAAAAAAACTAAAATAAAACAACAAAGAAAAAAAAAATATTGCAAAGAAAAGTAGAGAGAATTCTTATTGCTTTTGAGATAAATTACAATGGGATAAAACCCTTCTATTTATATGAGAAAAGTAACTTAGCCACAAAGTAACAAACTTTCTAAAAAATAAGCATTCACTTAGAATACAATTTTATTCATAACACTCTCCGTTGAATGTCTATTCAACAGATAATGTGATTTGTTAAAACCTTAACTAAAATAAAATCAGCGGGAACTCAGGTTTCTAGTTTTTGCAACCAAAAAGAAAGCTTTAATTTTTATTTTTTTGTGAAACAAACGACCGATAAAAATTGTTTTAAGGATAGTATGAAAATAAATTATCGAAACACTTTAACGACAATAAATTAGACAACAAAAGAGAAATATACCAAAAGAGATATAAAATATTTAACGTGATTCAGTTAATTGGCTTACGTCCACATGCGGAGATAAGCAATCCAATATATAAAAGAGAGTACAAAATATCGAGAAAACAACCTCACAAAGAGGCACATATAAATGAGAATGAAGGATCATGAATTTATAAAAGTCCAAAATCTTCTAGAAATAAGACTAGCCAAATATATAAAAAAAAAACTAAAATAAAACAACAAAGAAAAAAAAATATTGCAAAGAAAAGTAGAGAGAATTCTTATTGCTTTTGAGATAAATTACAATGGGATAAAACCCTTCTATTTATATGAGAAAAGTAACTTAGCCACAAAGTAACAAACTTTCTAAAAAATAAGCATTCACTTAGAATACAATTTTATTCATAACACTCTCCGTTGAATGTCTATTCAACAGATAATGTGATTTGTTAAAACCTTAACTAAAATAAAATCAGCGGGAACTCAGGTTTCTAGTTTTTGCAACCAAAAAGAAAGCTTTAATTTTTATTTTTTTGTGAAACAAACGACCGATAAAAATTGTTTTAAGGATAGTATGAAAATAAATTATCGAAACACTTTCCAAAAAGATAGTCCAAAAGAGTAATGAGGAGTGAAGTCATGCAAAGACTAGAGGAAACGACAAATGTGATGATTCCTAAGTGCCATTACTTCCTGGAAAAGAGGATTAAAGAAAAGTTACTTAGGCCAAGACCATAATAAACCAATGAACATATAAAGATAAAAAATGCTCCGTACCAATTTCTTTTCTACCTTTTGTAAAAAATTATTCGTACCATATATTTATACACTAACCAATGGATGCATTATACTTATTTGAACATATATTTTATTTTTACTTAATTATAGTTAATTAATATATATTTAACTTTATTAAATTATTTAAGTATAATAAGTTGAATTAATTTAATATAAACACCCTATATATATATTAGTATTTATTATTTCCTCGCCCCCACCATTCCTCGTCTTCTAAATCTTGCTTCAGAAGTTTGATTTCATATATTACACTAATAAGGCAAGTATATTTCTGATAACTGGTGCCGACGTGAGCTTTTCCAATTTCTTGCTTCATTCCTTCCAATTTCTTCACAATGTCGTTCATTATTTTTCTAGTCCACATAGCTTGTTTGATAATACATTACTGATCATCAATAAGTTGTACTTTAACCTGTATCACACACAAAATTATACAGAAAGACAGAGACATAATTTGATGTTTATAAGTTCTGAATTCTATTATTTCAAGTTAATAATTTTTAAATTAATAATTTATACATATTTAATAAATTTTAAAGACAAATACAAAATTTGAATCAAAATTATTGAATTCGGCCGAACACGCAGACAAAAATAGCTTCCCCTGGAATTATCTACATGCTGTGTTGGTTTATAGTCACAATTTGTCTTGTAGTAATTAAGAAGGAATCGATGTATGACTGAAGATTTTAAGACTTTATTTCACGTAACGAATTGACATTTACTTTCTTTGTTTTCTAGTATAAATGGAAAACATAAAGGGAAAAAGAGGGAGGAAAAAAACATGGTAATTGTCCTTCTCAATAGTAGTTGAAAAAGACATGAAAAGAAGTGAATACATTTAAATCTCATGCAAGTCGCTCTTCTTAATTAATTCCCTGTTTACCTCCTTCTAGGCGAAGTTTCTTTCATTTTCACGTTGACTCATAGATTGTGTGAAATAGAAATGAAATGGAACGGAGAGTTGTTCATATTGAAGTTTACGCTTTAGATAGTTACATAAACATATTGCAAAGTTATTAGGTTCCCACTTTCTACTTAAAACTTAAGAAAAAGGGAGAAAATTGAAATTGGTTCGATGTTAACAGTATTTGTGAAGATTGCAACTCACGCTTTATTTTGTTTATACTAGGGATTTAATCGTAATTTCATATGTAACTAACATGCAGGTAAAAGTCGCGCGTAAAAAAATACAAACTGATAATAAAATTAGACTTTCATATACGAATTTCATTATTTCGTTTGTGACAGCAAGTTTATGTCCACACACCACTTATGGGAGTAGTTAAAATATTCACAAAGTATATGGTAAAACCCCTATATTAAAAGCAAAACAGGATTACTCTTCTAACTAAAATTTATGAAAATAGAAAAATTCAATGAGTAGATGGGGGACTGACCAATACATCTACGTAGAATGTTCATGGTTCGATTTGGATCGATTTTCACCTGAAAAAAACCAAATCAATTAAGTCGATTTTTAAAATTTTGAAGTCAAACCGAGCCGATTAAGTCTGTTTTTCATTGGTTCAATTATGTAGGTTTTTGCGGCTTTTTGTCAGCTTTTTTCTTAAATATGACATACACTGTCAAGCACTTATTTCGGCAACTACATTCCAGCATAACATTATCAAACCAATTAATGTTTGAGAGATTTTTCATTTACCAAGATATATTGATGTTATTTGAATTAAATAGTGATGGATACTAGTATCAAATTTGAGAAAAGAGGACATAAGCTAAATTTTTTATTTTTATTTTACGTTTTTTGGAACATATTAAATTTGTGAAAATAGCTGTGTGTGATTTTAACTTGCAAGAAATGACTGGGATCAGTGATCATCAATGTATAATCATATATATGTTTTTATTTCAAGTTCATAATACCAATACCATTCCTTCCATCTTCAACCATACTTTTGAGATAAAACTACCGTTTTCACTCGCTCTTGGAAAAAAGAATAACTACTAATAGCCTGTTTGGACTGAGAAATCAATTTGTTTTGATAAGTGTTTTTTTCAAAAGTGTTTTTGAAAAAAGTATTTTTGGAGAGAAGTAGTTTGTATTTGGCTAATCACTCTAAAAAGCACTTTTGAGCAATAATTTATGTTTGGCCAAGCTTTTCAGAAAGTGTTTTAAGTATCAAATTACGAATAAGTATATGAATAGATTTACTTAATAGTTAATATTATAAGTAAATAAATAATCTTAAAAATTAGTTATTACATGCAATAATTAAATCTTTTTATTTTATTTGAGTAAAATATGAAAATAAAATTTAAAAGTACTTTATTCTTTTAATATAAGTTAAATATATTAAAAATCATTCAACAAATATAAAAGCATTCATCCCTAAAATCACTATATATTAGAAAGCTATCCTAAAAATAATAAGAAATATTTATACATTAATATCCTAAGTATTAGGTTTAGTGGTTATTTTGGTATATACTATATTTTGTTAAGGGTATTTTTGATAAGAAGAAAAGTCAAAACTGTTTCTGCAACTGCTTTTGGGAAGAAACTACTTTTTTCTGCTTCTCAGAAAGTGATTTTGCTTCTTCCCAAAAGCATTTTTTCCCCCAAAAAGTTTGGCCAAACACCTCAAATTAGGAAAAAAGTGCTTTTGAGAAAAACAAATAGTAAAAATAGCACGGGCTAGCCAGTTTTCGGACTGGTAATTGAAAAATAGCCAGCGTTTGCAAAGTCATTAAAAATAGTCACTATTTTGCTGCAACACGAAAAGTTCCAGCATAATATACTGGAGATTGGTGCACCTGTGTATGAACTTCCAGCATATTATGCTGGAATTTCAACACGCGGAAAGTTCCAGCATAATATACTAGAGATTGGAGCACCTGTATATGAACTTCCAATATATTATGCTGGACCGATATATTATACTGGAACTCCAGTATATTATGCTGGAGTATTTTTCGGATTTTTGATAGTATTTTCGTTCAGATTTATCTTTACATGAAAAGTGGTCAAATTTCGATTACTTTTGAAATTGTGACTATTTTTCAATTACCACTTGTAAATCTGGTTATTTTTGGATTTTTCCCAAAAAAACACTTTTGGACTCGTGAGAAGCGACCCAAACAAGCTATAAGACTTTAAACATTAGAAACAAGTTAATTGACTTTACCTTTTGAACTTCCAATCAAATTCATTAGGAATATATGGAAGAGTTACATCATTATTAAAGAGGAAAAAGAGTTGATAAAGTTACTAACTCTTGTCCAGCATGATCTAAGTAGAATTAAAGTACAATAAGGGGTCGTTTGGTTATATGATTAGGGAAGTTATTCCAATATAAAATTTGAGATAACTTTTTGTTTAGTGTTTGTAAATTACGTGTATTAATTAAAACTAGAATACAATCTACACTAAAATCATGAATTACCCTATAAAACATAGAATTATCTATCATGATTATAGCGAGGACTATAATTACAAGATTAATCTTGAGATAACTTAGTTTTGAAACCAAACTGCAGCTAAGAAATTAAGTTTTACAACAATCACTTGTAATATTTGAAAAGTAATTCAGCAACACACGCCTACATTGTTAGTAGGGGTGTATATATTGTCACACCTATATTGTCACACCTCTTTTTTTTCCGAGGGTAAGTTGTGTTGGTTTGGGTTTTGTAATTACTAAATCAATTGTGCCGAGTTATTAAATCTAAAGACAAAATCAAACTAATAAACTCGGATTTTTTAATCTCGGTTTTTCTCAGTTTTTCGGGTTGTTCGGTTTTTTTCTGTTTTTTCTCCAGTAAAATCTTCGTAGCACAAAACATATAACTTGTGCTCCAAATATTTCTTTATTCCTAGTGAGATACAACTATATAAGGTATTTTCCAAGAAAATAATACAAAATATGAGATGTGTCATGGCAATATCCTAAAATATTCAACAATAAAGATAATAAAATCACGTAATATAAATATTGCTAATTAAAAAACTATAATAAAAATAACATAATCTACAAGTACTAAGTCATGCTAAAATAAATAGACTAATAAGGGAGTATTAATTATATGACTGGATGCTAAAAATAATTAAAAATAGGTTATGCATTTTTATGTAAAACATTGCAAAACAGAAAATAGATATTCAACACATTGTCATTTCTAATATTACATTAAATTTCTTTTGTTAACATTGATATTGATTTAATTTTAGTTTGAGCTTTTGGTAGCATTATTTGAGTTACTAATATTAATGACTATAAAACTTATTGGAATATTCAAAAGTTCTAAGTCCAACATTGAAATAATACCTTAAAAGCTAAAATTATGAAAAAATTTAAAAAGTATTTATAAATTAGATCATAATAAGTATATTTATATATTAAATATATCTAAAATTTCTATATATGTATCGTCGGATTAGTTTGGTTTTGGTTTGACTTTCTTTAGTTAAAACCAAATCAAACCACTTATGGTCAGATTTTTTTTCAACACCAAACCAAATCAAACCGAACCGTAGTCGGTTTGTTTTCTCGGTTTGAATCGGATTATCAGGTTAATGCGGTTTGTCATTTTTTTTTTGTACACCTCTAATTGTTAGGATCGAAATAATTAGGTGTTATGCAGAAGCTAACAAAATATATATTTAACGACGATAAATTAGACAACAAAAGAGAAATATATAAAAATAGATACTAGCATTTAACATGGTTTGTTTAATTGATCTATGTCTATAAGTAGAGATGAGTAATCCACTATATAAAAGAGAGTATAAAAATATTGAAAGAATAATATCACAAAGCGAGACACACACAAGTAGCAGACTAATACTTGTCTCAAAAATTCTTCCCTTAAATAAGACTCTCAAACTCATTATAACTATATTGTGGATGCTATTAAACGAGAAGGTTCTCAATTTATAAAAGTTTGAAAACATTCAAAAAAGACTAACCAAATAAAGAAAAAAATTGTATTTTACTTTTGGTAAAAGGTAAAATAGCACAAACATGACATAGGGTCCCAAGAGTCGACGAGCTTCCTTGGCGCAGTGGGTTTTCAACAGTCCAAAGCTTTCCATCTACTCTATAAATCCCTCAAAAGTCGAGACACAACCTCTCATAAACTGCTAACACTTCTCTGGTATAAGCACAATCATACTTTTCGAGTTGGGTGAGAAGTGAGTGATCAGACGTTAATGGCGACGGCAAAAGAGCACATTGAAGAAATAAGAAGAAACAAGTTCTCCATTGGAGGTGAAACTAATCCACTCACTGAGGACCTTCATCAAGCTGTCAAAAATCTCTCAGCTGAGCTTTACGCTAAGGATGTTCACTTTTTCATGGAACTCGTCCAGGTTATTTTTTCTTTCTCCCCTCTCTCTGCATTTTTATATCTTTTTCCATCTTTATAAACGTCCGTGCCTCTACTATTTCGCTTATTACCAGCAAAATGTATTTTCATGAAAAATATTTTGTCATACTTAATTATCAAATCAATTTTTTTTTTTTTGGGTCATTTTTTATTTTATAAAAGTATGTATGATATGATTTCCTAATAAATGTACAAGGACATAATGTTTTGGCGATGCTCTTAGGCATTACAAATTGATTATAATGTTTAAATATTGATTCAAACATTTGCTTCTCATAAATCATTAAATAATTTTATTGTTGAAAACAAATTTCAAACATCAAGGTATTTATACAGAAAAAGGGTTGTTGGAAAAAAGGAGCATAAAATAGTGTATTCGGTACGAACGAGAAATCTATCCTTACATGAATGATGAAACATATATTTTAGAAATGGTTTTAATTTAAGAAATCATTTTGTTAATTAGTTTTTGTTTTGGCCACAAGTAGTGTTATAAAGTACGAAGATGTTTGGATTGTAATTTTGAGAAAGGTTAACCATGTTTGAGCAAGGCAAGCAATACAAAGTGACAGTATATTTTTTTAAAAGAAATCCAATATTACCATTTCTCTTTTTCTTAAGTTTTGTAATTAACCTTATAATAATAGTATAATTTTGAGCGTAGTAAATTCGTAATAAATAGTTGTCATTGTGTAATTGCAGAACGCGGAGGATAACGAGTACAACGAAGGCGTGGATCCTTCACTGGAATTTGTGATAACTTCCAAAGATATAACGGACACCGGAGCTCAGGCGACGCTTTTGATATTCAACAACGAGAAGGGATTCTCCCGCAAAAATATCGAGTCCATTTGCAGCGTCGGACGTTCTACTAAGAAGGGCAATCGCAAACGTGGCTACATCGGCGAGAAAGGTAATAAAAAACTTTGTACAATTTTCGTCTACTACTTGTACCTATCCATGGGCATGTGTATATCAATTGATTGTTCCTAAATGTTGACTCTTCGTTTTACCCCCTATATATGATCGTGTGTTCATTTTTGTGTACACTTGGCTCGGGCTTTTTTTGCTTTACTAGTTTAATTAGTGAAAATTTTGAAGTGCTGCTGCTCTTTGTCATACCTGCTGGTTGCCTTCATGTTTCATTAATCTTTAATGTTATTGATAAATATTTCCTCCTTTATGTTTAGAGAACTTATAGTTGTAGAGAATTCCTAATTTGTTTTTAAAAGGCTGTTTTGTTGAATTGGAATGAGTTCGGCCTGAATAGAGCAGAAGGAATATAAAGCTGAACCCAACTTGTATGGGACTGAGACTTTGTGAATTAACTGTTTTCTTTCCCCCTACATTTTGAGCTTGACAGTCCAAAAAATATTTTTTGAGAGATAATTTCTTTCATGTTGTGACTTCGATAATTGGAATCCAAATAATCAACTGAACCATGTCTGTTTGAAAAGAGAACTGGGTTGTTCTAAAAAAAATAAAAGAACTGGGTTTTAAGCTGATAAAAAGGAAAACCTTGCTTTCATTGCTATGAAGTGCTATATCTTTTTCTCTTTCCTCTACCTTATCACATTTTCCCCCTCTTTCCTCTACACTAAAAAGAGTTGCAAGAAGGAACAATGATATCTTATTATTATTTTGATAAGTGGATCGATGGTACCTTTTCTAGATAATGTTAGGTTTGTTTCCTTTTAACCTCATCTTCCATCTTTTTCGTGCCTAAAAGATATGTCTACAAACATTATATTTCAGTTTACATCCCAGCATTGAGATGCAGGTGATAGTCCTGCTTTGTGTTAGTCTCCCATCTTTAAAATATCTGACACTCCAATGTTTGGATATGTGCACTCAAAAGAGACCGCGAACATGATTTTTGAATGAAATTCACTTTAGTGGAGTAGAACTGCTAACAATTTTCTCCCTTCAGATACTAGCTTAAAATGTATTCGTTTCAACTTAAATAAGTCATGTTCGTTCTCATGGATTTTATGCCTGCCTGTCGTTATGATGCTTCTTCATTTCATATTACATTTGCATTTGAACAGAAAATCGGTCTTTCTATACTTTCTTGATCAATTCCCAGCAATGTAATGCATTCGCATATGACTGATATTCTTATGTTTTTCTTACTTAATTGAAGATGCGTATACCTCGTCTGTAGTTGTAATTTGTTTCTAAAACTTCTTGGTGTGTTTCTTCTCTCAGGCATTGGCTTCAAGAGTGTGTTTCTCATCACTGCGCAGCCCTACATCTTCAGCAATGGGTACCAGATACGATTCAGCGAGGAACCTTGCCAGCACTGTAATGTAGGCTATATTGTACCTGAATGGGTGGAGGCAAACCCAACTCTTTCAGTTATAAAACAAATCTATGGGTCTTCTGCTACCCTTCCAGCCACAACTATAGTGCTACCACTGAAACCTGACAAGGTGAAACCTGTTAAGCAGCAGCTTTCAAGCATCCATCCTGAAGTTCTTCTCTTCCTTTCAAAGATAAAGAAGCTTTCTGTCAGGGAAGACAATGAGGATCCCAGGCTTAATACCGTTAGTGCTATTTCAATTTCAAGTGAGACCGATTTTGTTAAGAAGAAGAACATTGATGCTGAATCCTACATGCTCCATCTCTCAGCTGATGAAAAATCTGGTATGGGGGAATGCAGTTACTACATGTGGAAACAGAAGTTTCCTGTTAGGCGGGAGCACAGGGTGGATAGAAGAATGGATGTCGATGAGTGGGTAATCACATTGGCTTTTCCCAATGGAGAGCGCCTCAACAGGGGAACCAGTTCCCCCGGTATTTATGCTTTTCTTCCCACGGAGATGGTAACAAACTTCCCTTTCATAATTCAGGCCGACTTTCTTCTAGCATCATCAAGGGAGACAATCCTTCTTGATGACGTATGGAACCGGGGCATTCTTGACTGCGTCCCTTCTGCTTTTGTCAGTGCTTTCACATCGCTTGTGAGAGCTAATGAAGGTGCTCCAGTTTCTACTCTTACTCATATGTTTGGCTTTTTACCAGTCAATGCATCTCCTTATCCAATTCTTAACGACGTGAGAGATTCCATTAAAAGAAAACTGCTGGATGAAAGTATCATTCCATGCGAATCATACATGGAACAACAGTTCTTCCAGAAACCCAATGGTGTTGGTAGGTTGAATCCTGCTTTCTGGAATCTGCTGAACAAGGCGAGGAAGCAGGGGGTCATATTGCATAACATCTCATCCCATGGAAGATTCATCGTCAACTCTGCTTTTGATAAGGAGATGTACAACCACATTTTAAACTTTTTGGAGGTGAAACAAGTTGACAATGAATGGTATGCAAAGTGCATTCAGAGTTCCAATCTTGTTTTGGGTGTCTCAGAGGATGTTTACTTAGAGCTTCTATCATTTGTGGCTGAGAAATGGTTGTCTTCTTTCAAGACAACTGAGATGATGAACATAAATCTTTTGAAATTTGTTGATTTTGATGATGATGTGGCCTTGTGTAGCATATATGAGGCATTGAATGATGATTATTCATTGCTTTTGTCTCGGGAATCTGGTCACATCTCTTGGCTGATCAACTGGAACTCAGAATTTCGTTTCGCCAATCATCTTTTCTTTGCCAAATCAACACAAGAAGCAGTCCGGAGTCATTCTAAAAGGCAGACTGTTTTGGATTGGCTTAGAGACGAGGTCAATGTGAGCTCAGTAAATGTGTACGACTATGCTCTTCTGATTCTTAACTCACTCGGTGATGATCAAAAACTTGCCGTGGCGTTTAGCCACTTCTTACATCAGTCTCTTGCGAGAAATTATTTATCTAAAGAACAAGTTGCTACTTTATGTAGTAAAATGCCGCTTGTTGATAACTATGGACATGTTGCCAGGCAAAGGAAAGGGGTACTGGTGCCTGCTAATGGAAGTAAATGGGTGCAGTTGATTGGTTCAAACCCGTGGAGATATGAAGGCTATGTTGAGCTTGGAGAAGATTATTTGCATTCCGGCAGCTATGCTGGAGTTTGTACCAGCAAGAAAGAGCTTCTGGGATTTCTCAAAATTTATGTTGCAGCTATGGACATTCCTGACTTACCTCCTCCTGATGCAGCAATTTCCAGCTTGTCTTCTCCACTAACCAAGGAAAATGCATTGCTGATGCTAGTATGGATTCGTAAAATGAAAATGAATGGGTTTTCCTTGCCTAGAAAATTCTTGACCTGCGTAAGGGAGGGAAGCTGGCTGAGGGTATCTCTGAGTGGTAGCCCTGGCTACAGGCCTCCATCAGAATCATTCTTCCATACTTCATCATGGGGACATCTGTTGCAGAATGGATCAGTTCTTGTAGATATCCCATTAGTTGATCAGGGATTTTATGGCAGTGAATTAAAACAGTACAAGGATGAGTTAAGTACAGCTGGTGTCATGTTTGAATTTAAAGAGGCGTGTACATATATTGGAGAACATTTTATGTCTCTGGCAACTTATTCTACTTTAACCAAAGGCCAAGTGATATCAATACTCAATTTCATCAAGTATTTGAGGGAGAAATATCTCTCCCCAGACACCTTCATTAATAGCATTAATGATAGAAGGTGGTTGCGGACTACTCAAGGTGAGAAGACCCCTCTGGAATCTGTTTTCTTTGACAGCGAGTGGAATGCTGCCTCACAGATCAGTGACATCCCATTCATTGACCAAAAACATTATGGTGATGAGATTCTTTCTTTTAGAACAGAATTGGAGCTGCTTGGAGTGGTTTTTGGTTTCAAGCAAAATTACCAGCTTGTAGTTGACAACCTGAGGTCTCCAGCACGCCTGGGTTGCCTGAGTTCTGATGCTTTGCTCTTGATACTTAAGTGCATTCACCATCTGAGGTCATCTGACAAAATATGCAGGGCACTTAGGGATAGCAAATGTATGAAGACCGTAAACATGGGGTGCAAATCTCCGGCGGAATGTTTTTTGCTTGATCCTGTGTGGGGCTGCCTGCTGCAGGTTTTTAGCAGTTCCCCTCTTATTGATACAAAGTTCTATGGAAGCGATATCTTGTCATATAAAAGCGAGTTGCAGAAACTAGGGGTGGTTGTTAATTTTGAGGAGGCAACTAAAGCTTTTGCTTCTATTTTTAGGCAGCAGACAGCGAAGGGTGCCTTAAACAAGGATAGTGCCCTTTCTCTTCTTGCAAGCTACAGAAAGTTAAAGGCAGCCAGCTTTAAATTTCCTTCAGATCTTAAGAGCTGCTTTCAAGAGGTCAAGTGGTTGCGAACTCGAATTGGTGTTGATAGAGAACCTAAAGATTGCATACTCTTTGGTTCAGATTGGGAATCTATCTCTTCAATCTCTCTGTTACCTTTTGTTGATGATAGTGAGGCTCGGTATGGAAGGGACATTCATGAGTACAAGGATGAACTTAAGAGTATGGGAGTTACCGTGACATTTGCAAGTGGGGTAAAGTTTGTGCCTGCAAGCCTTCGATTACCTGAAGACTCTAGCGTCATTACTGTTCCAGTAGCATTCTCGTTGTTAGACTGCTTGCGGAAGTTGGAGATGGGGCATAATGATGATCAGATTGCTATGTTGCGGTCAAAACTTGCTAGAAAATGGATGAAGACTAATGCTGGTTACAGGTCTCCAGATAAGTGTTTGTTGTTTGGTCCCCAGTGGAATACTCTCTTACAGCCAGAAGATGGTCCTTTCATCGATGAAAAATTTTATGGCTCCAACATAGGGTCGTATAAGAAAGAGCTGAAGTCTCTTGGTGTTGTGGTTGAAATTGGAGATGGATGCTCATTGCTTGCCGATTACCTTGATTGCCATTCCAGCAGCGTTACTATCACTCGGATTTACAAGTACTTGAGTAAGTTCAACTGGGAACCAACTAAAGAAGATCCTATAAACATATGGATTCCAAATGGTGATAACGATGGAGAGTGGGTGAATCCTGATGATTGTGTTCTGCATGATAAAAGTGGTTTCTTTGGCCGGCAGCTGCATGTTTTAGAGAAGCACTATGACAAGGAACTGCTCAGTTTCTTCTCCAAATTAGGTGTCAAAAGCAATCCTTCTCTTGATGATTTTCTCAAGCTTTGGAAGTCATGGGAAGATGCGGACCGCAGTTTGTCACAATCAGAGTGTCAAATCTTCTGGGAGTTCATTGTGAAGCACTGGAGCTTAAGAACCGAGAAATTTCTATCTGAGAACTTGTCAAGGCTTCCTGTGGGTTCAGGCTCGGACGGGCTATTGATGCTCGACAAACGTGATGTTTTCATTGCTGATGATCTCTATCTGAAGGATTTATTTGAACAGTCTGCTTCTCATCCCTTGTTCGTTTGGTATCCGCAACCAAGCTTGCCATCTTTGCCTCGGCAGAAGCTGCTTGAAATTTATGGCAAAATTGGTGTTCGTAATTTCTCTGAATCTGTTCTGAAAAATGGCTTGTCTTCTGTTAATTGTGTTGGACTTGAGCAGGTGCAGCCAGAGGAAATCTTCATCGGAAAGGGTTTGATTAAGTTAATCCTTGGCTTCCTTGCTGATCCTTCACTTCAAATGGAAACGCGTACGAGACATGAAGCTCTCAAAAGCCTCGTGGATGTTAGTATTTTTGTGACATTGGAACCCATAACCATGGATTACTGTCTGTCACTTTCTTCTGGTGATGTCCTGAACGTCAAAGTGAGCCGAATGATGTGCTGGGATAGAAAAAATGCAAAGATCTTTATACAGAAGCTGGACAAATCAGGTGGTTACAGATGTAAGCTCGAGTTTGCTACATATTTCTCAGAAGTAGTAGCCGAGGGAATTCTAAGGGAGAAAGATGATTATGTGCATCAACTGGCTGAATTGATCAAGTTGGGATTCATCCTGGAATTCGATGAGGCAGCTGTTGGGTTCTTGATGAAAACAAAGAATCTGCAGATATTTTTGGAGGATGAAGAATTCCTTTCTGCTGCCTTCACTTCCGAATAGGTATTTATGGGCACTAAATCCACCATCCCCATTATGCACCCCCCTTAATGTCTTTGTAAAACTTTCATTTTGCTTTTTGGTAATTTCCTGAAATATACTATTGACATGTTTTGGTATTGAGGTGGATGATGGATTACCTTACTTTCCAACATATATCATAGTTTTCTAATGGTTCTGGATGTCTTTTGTTGGTGATGTATCATTAACCGAAAGGAGCTCTGCAATTTCTTTTGGCTCTCTATTTTCTGCTATCGCCTTTTGAATTATTATTCTGAGCCGAGGGTTTATTGGAAACAGCCTCTCTACCTTCACTAGGTAGGGGTAAGGTCTGCGTACACACTAGCCTCTCCAGACCTCACATGTGGGAATATACTGGGTATGTTGTTGTTGTTGCCTATTGAATTCATTATTATGCTTTACCGAATTCCAACAGAAATAGCATAGAGTTCATATGACAATTTGTTGTGTGACATTATTTTTCTAAACATCAAATAGAGGGGGTTTGGCAGGATATTGCTTCTCAGCAGAGGTAAATGCAACACCCCTTTTACAGGTACCACAGGTGTATTCCCTTATATTCAGGCCATTTATTAGTTATATTGTTAAGATTGGTGGAGTGGGAACAATCTATGAAGAAAAAGGGGTGTACCCGTTTACACCGAAACTTGTCAAAGAAATTCTGAAAGTTGTCTTAAACAATGTTAAAACTTGATCATCTACTTAACTCTCACTTCCTGATGCATTCTCTCTTTTAAACTGCATAACACCAGGCCATCAAACTATTTTATGGTATAGTTATTTGAGATGGTTACTAATCTATTCACTGTTGGAGATACAGCAAAGGATTAACTAACGTGACATGCTCTATTTGTGCAGGCAGGAAGAACTTTACGGTTGGGTGAGGCCCTCTATAGATACCAAATGGGATTTCTGGTGTTTTGAAGTCTCTTGCATGGATATTTATCTTTTGTTATAAATCCCTGCTAGTTTTTAATGCTTTCTGTTTTGTAGTTTGCTGCTCTAAGGTTTTCTATGTAATCTACTAAATTTGCACTTAGAGATACAATTGCTTAAAAGCTTTATTATTCCTCTTTTCCATGTTTTTAAGATTGGTCCTCTCCATCTTCATACTAACTCTTTTGTTAGCATGCTTATCCACCATAATGTGGTGTGTGTGCATGCTCGTGGCATTTATCGATTGGTCTTTAGCAACAAACTGTAACTTGGAATCCCTTGCTTGGAATCAATTGGTCTTTGTGTTTTCTTTTTCTGTTTGATAATATTAAGCTGAGTTCTTAATTTACTGATTTTCATATACATCCAGTTTACAAGGAGACAATATAGCCAATAAAGAATAAAGGATAATTAAAAAAAAAAAAACAAATCTGGTGAGTGATCAAGCTGGTGCTTTTCCGGGAAGAAGATGGGCGCGGTCGGGGGAGGAGTGAGCTGCAGAGCAACATGATCGAACGTTCAACAGATTCTTAGGCAGCGCTCTTCTAAAACTCTTCCTCTTCCTTTCTTTCTCCTTGACCACGGGCTCCTGTATGAAATGTGGGACAATGATATCAATCTTTTTGGTTTGTTATATGCCAAATACTGTTTGGTTCTGTTTATGTTTTGCTATTCCAGTTTTTGTTCATCTTTCATCTTTGGTTTGTGTATATACGAAGGAAGATAATATTCCAAACCATTTACATTTGACTGAAAGAATCACATGCATACCTTTGTTAATGGTTGTATGGTAGCAGCCATAGGTACAGTTGGTGTGGTAGCTGCAATTGGGGTTGTGTCCTTACATACATCCTTCTTACCTGCATGGCACATAAATGGTAAGAAGGAAAAAAGTTTAAAGCTATATACACTGACCTTAGAATTAATTTTTGACATTATCAGTGTAATTTAACTTGCTCTAACATGCCAATTCTCATTTATTTTAGGATACAAATCAATATTATTAAATAGATATATCTAAACAATCTTTTAAGTGAACAGATTGCGTTAATACTATTTACATCATGAATCACGAAACACAAATTCTAAGATAGAGCTAGGAGAGTCCTCTTTCCGGTTGGGAAAATTTTATTTTACATGTGGCAAAAGATCCATATATACATTTAAGTATGGGCAAACCGCGACCGAAGTTATTTATATCCTACAACCGCAAAAGTATATAAAATATATATTTTTTTCCTATTATTTTGAAAGAGACTATACAATATTATTTTTTCTTTTAAGTAAGTCATATAAAATGTCATTTCTATGGAATTATAGTGTTATGATTGCTATCTCTTGATAATTACTTAAAGAAAACATACCAATATTAACTGCGTTCTTCCTGTCTTCAACATTGTTATTTGTGAAGTAAACTCTAAAACTTGGTGAACCAGGACAATTATCCTCCTCAACATGACGCTTAATCACCCTATCATCATCTTTATAATTGTCATCATCTTCAACATCTCCATGTTCCCCTTCTTCTTCTTCCTCAACAATTGCTTCTATCAATTTTGCTACCCTTTCCTTTTCTGCTTCTACCTTTTTCATATCCTTATAAACAGACTCCTCCTTTCTTAGACTTTCTTTCTCATACTCGTCTATGACATGATCAGAAAGCAATTCTTTCTTAGAAGGTGTAGACTGTTTGGACGTTCGTCCGTTGATACGCCTTTTTTTTATGTCATCTAAGCGATAAAGGAATTTTGGGGGGATCCTAGTTGGTGAGGCATTTACCTTAGATACTTCACCACCCATTTTTCACAATATTGCAAGACAGGTTAATAACAACAACAAGAACAACACTAACTCTATCACAATTCCAAATAAGTTATGGTCGCAGGTTACAAAAAGTTGACCGCCAACGTAAAACTAGTCAATTTATGATAAAGCTGGCAAAAAACAATGAAGGTAAAATGCAATTTGAGGAGGATTACTAATCAATCAAACAAGTTGTTGAAGGAATAGTTGCATGCTTAGGTAATGAAAATTTGTAGATTCATAAACTTATTCTATATTATGGGGGGGGGCAACATAGGCCCTAAAAGAAGAGAAGAATTTGACTATGGCTAAATTTGTCTCTACTTTTAGAAACTGCAGGTAATTAATGATATAAGGGTTAAATTTAATTATCCGCCTTCAAGAAAAAGGCGTCTAGGGCATCCAAGAAATGCATGCATATATGTGTTCTTAGTTTTCACGACGACTAATTTTATAAAGATGGAAAATGAAGAATGGTGTTACACTTTCTTAATTATTTTGCATATATGTTTTGACTGTTGGAATTTCTTTTGAAGCTAACGAACATGTGGATGAATTTGCACATAATTTCGGAATGTTTAATTTGACTTAACATAAAGCAAAAATGAAAAGATAGCAACTACATTTTCAAAACTAAACCTAGTGAATTTTATGCGTGCGAGGTGGGAGAAATGGCAGTTGGAATTCTGGATAAGAACAAGAAATCCACCACAATTCCTCTTGGTTAGCAAGATATTTCGTATATTTAGAAAGTTGAATTAGAAGAAACCAATCCTTCAAAATCCAAATGGTTGGTATGTGAAACATGTTCGAAGGTAATTGAGATTTTACTGAGTTATTAGATTCGTTCAATCGTTTAATTAGTTTTGAGAATGTAATGACTTTTAAAGTAGGCGTGACCGGTAATATTTCTAAGCCTCACTTTTTACTGCTTTATCCTCTTCAATTTCTGAACCCAAATAAATGATACATACCCTAAATATGATGAAGGGGAAAAAAATACCTAACTTATTTTATTCCGAAGTCAAGAAAGTGGCAGTGGGAGAAGGAAAATAGTTTCGGAGATTGATATTTCTTACATCGCAAATGAAGCAGGATGAGGATCGCCTATGATATAATAGTGGTATGATAAACCATTTACATATTATAATAGATAATTATACACGACATAAACTATGTATCGATTGCACCAGATAAGATATCATGTACCATGTATAATCAGAAATATCAATAGTAATAATTTATGATGTATTGCATATTTAATTAGAGATAATGGAATAATAATGGAATAATTTCATTATATATTTACAAAATAATTTGGTATATTACATATTTAATTATATAAAAGATATAATAGTGGTATAATGTTTATTCATATGTGTTTATTTATGCATTTTTTCTAGGAAAAAAAATCAAGATTCATTTATGTTAATAAATCAAATATTAAAAGTGATATTGTAATCATGAGAGAATATTAGAGCATGATTGGAAAGCCGTCTAGGAATTGGATTTGGATCCGTCTAGGAATTGGATTTGGATATAATTGGGTGTAATTACATAATTTGGCATGTTTGTGTGGCCAAGTAATTTACTTGGTCAACATGGAATTGAGTGTAATTGGAAAGATGTAATTACACTCTCCAATTCTCAAGGGAAGGTGAGAATTTGTGGTAATTACACTGTGTAATTGCATGGTTACTTTTTAATTTTTCTTTTTTCTTTTTATTTTAATTTATTTTTTTGTAACTTTTTATTTCCATTTTTAAAATTTATTTTGTTTTATTTTTTACTTTTAAATTTCTTTTTTAATTTTAAAATATATTTTTAGTTATATATTATTTATCTTTTATTTCTCTACCTTTACTTCTTGTGATTCCATGTAATTGCTCGTATATTTTATTTCTTATTTATTTTATTTTCTTCATTTAGCGTAACTGCTTTATTATTCTAGTTTTTGATACTACACTTCCTAATAATATTAGAAATAATGTGTCATTAACAAACTTGGCATATAATAAGTGATATTATTAAAGTAGAATTTCGTTGTTTAATGAGGTTATAAACTTATTATGTTTCCTAATTTTAAATTGTATTGGAACTTATTTTTATTATGTTGGAATTTGACATATGTTAAACTATTTTTATTTTGGATTTTGAAATTTTGTTATATTTATGGTTCCAATTTACTTGTTTTAGTAGTATTAACTTGATATTTCACATTGCATGTTGTTCATTTTTTTAGTTAGAATAGATAGATTAGTTTTGTCAAACATTTGAATAATGTTATCACATTATATTTATAAATATTAATTAATTTTATAAAACATGCATTCCATGATGTTCTTACAAAATATATTTTTTAAGTTTTATAATTAATTAAAATAAATATTATTATTTTGAAAAATATATATTAATTATTTTTACAACGTTAGTTATAAATATATGACTACTAATTAATAAATATTCAAGAGAAAAAAAATATGTATCTTAAAGACCAAATCTAATATCATTTATACTTATAAAAAATCAATTATAGGCTTATATTTACTATATTAACTTTAAGTTTTGATAATTATTTCATTTAAAATTTAATCTAATTTTATAATTATACTTGTGCAACCAAACAATACACTTGTAATTACATTATGACAAACAAACATGTCGTCGTAATTACTATATTGTGTAACTAACTACTAGGCTACGTAATTACTATCCTAGTAATTACACCAATTCCAATTACCGGGTGACTTTCCAAACATACCCTTAACGGGGAATACATTGATAAGGTCCAAACATACCCTTAACGGGGAATACATTGATAAGGTTAAAAGTGATTCCTTAATTTGAGGGTCCGTATTTAATTTCTAAACCTGTTAACTACCATACGTACAGCAATCATGTCCTACAATTGTTATCAAATTTGTTATTTTTGAAATAAACTAAAATATAGCAAATGGCCTTCTGTAGCGGAAAAACATGTCCAGATCATTTGTAACAAAAATACACGACTCATAGTATGAAAATGCTTGCTGGCTGTTTTCTCTTATGAAAAGAAAAGTCTGTTCACTCTAGCTTTATATTTTTCTTTCAACAGAATTTCCTAAAGCCAGCGGGAAATATTTTTTTGGGCCTCAAATTAATATGTGAATGGATAAATAAAGTATCATAAGTAGGGATATAAATTGAGAAAATTACCCAATCAGTCACTCTATAAACTTTCCCAACCAAAAATAACCAAAAATAAAATATCTATTAAAAAGGCGCAAATGTCATTTTTGGCCCAAATAGTTTCAATTAATGTCAGTTTTTGTATCCGTTATTTTTGTATACACACACCGAGTTTTCTCTCTCTCTCTCTCTCTCTCTCTCTCTCTCTCTCTCTCTCTCTATATATATATATATATATATATATATATATATATATATATATATATATATATATATATATATGCGATTTTTTCCTAAATTGAACCAAAATTGCTGAAATTGTCGACAAAACAAGATACATTCCAGGTTATTTTCGTCTGATTCCAAGTTATTTTCATCACCTTATTCAAAGTCGGTTTCAATTGAGAAATCGAGCAACATGAGAAGAGAAACTAGGCCGATGAGTTTATCTCCTCACTCAACCTCGGTTATAGTTGAAAAATCGATTGATGAACGAAATATGCGAAGACAAAATTATTCCGACAGTGTTAAAGTGTTAGAATCTCGAAAGGATGTTGTTGGACAATCTGAGAAAAACAAGAGCAAAAGGGTTAGAGTGGATGATGATGAAGGTAAGAGAAAACGTGTCGTGGAGGACGAAGTGAATTTGGGTGTCAAACCAAAAAAAAGTAAGGTTCAGAAGGCAGAAAAAGTTAAAATTCCTGACAAAGTTTGTAAGGTACATACAATTTCAGTTATAATTTTTTCTATTGTTGAATCTTCTTTTAAAATTGGATTTAGTTTGTATTTGTTTGTTTTTAATTCGTGTCATGTATTTGTAGCCTTGAAAGCTCTATATTCCAGTTGGTGAGCCTTTTCCTGTTACTCATTGGACATCATACACTAATGTGGACATCGTATCAGTTTTACAGTCAAAATTGACTGAATTCCAGCTTCGGATGTTTAGGAAAAGCTGTTTTGGCTATTTTCTTGATTTACATGGAGTTGCTATCCAGGCACAACTTATTCGTTCTTTAATGTTTAGGGAGTTGGTTCAAGATAAGTGTGATCAATTTTATGTGAAATTGAATAACGAATGTGTTTTACGTTTTGGTCTTCGAGAATTTGGTATTGTAAGTGGTTTAAACTGTTGTGGCAGTGAACATGTTGAGGGTAAATTCAGTGGACCCAATAGGTTGGTGGATACTTATTTTTCTAGTTTTGAAAGGGTGTCAAAGAAGTCGTTTATTGATTGTTTAGAGAAGAAGAAATGACAGTCTGATGAAGACGCAATTAAGATTGCAATCATTTATTCCATAAACACATTTCTAATGTCCACTCACGCTCAGAAGACATTTATAAGTAAACGTAATTTCCATATTGTCGAGAGTGGTGAGTATGTATGATTTCCCTGGGGTAAGAATGCGTTTCGAGCTTTAGTGAAGTCGGTGAGGGACAAGTTGAGGGAAAAGTCTGAGTTTTATAGAATTGGTGGATTTTCTCTTTCACTACAGGTATGGTTCTATGAATGTTACATTGTAGTTGATCAAAAGTTTGTTGTTCACGTTGGAGATCATAAACCACGCATATTGAATTGGGAAATGACAGACAGGCCAACGCGTGAGGACTTCTCTACTGGTTTCTTCAACAGCACAGGAAATAAGGTACCAGCTTTTATGTCTTGATGGGATATATATATATATATATATATATATATATATATATATATATATATATATATATATATATATATATATATATATATATATATATATATATATATATAATATACTATAATTCATTGTAATACATCAAATATATAATTTTTATACATCTTTGATACATCTAGGACTGAAGCACTTTTGGTTACATTTGCAGTTTAAAAATATTTCTCCGACAACTGAAGAGCTAAGGAGATTTACTTTGCCTATTGAAGTTACCGATGAGTATCAGAAATATTTGACATCACGTAACATGGGAAAACTTCCTATTGATGATAGCGATAATTTTGTCACGCCACCCCCAAAATAGATTAAGGAGCCTGTCCCACCAAAAAAGGCACCGGGTGTCCAACCTATTGATTATGACCGTGAGTTGCAGAAGTTGAAAGCTGATGTGAAACAAGTTTGTATTAGTATTTTTTATATATTTTTTTGAAAGTATTTTTAAAATTGTATATTCAAAGTCTATTATATTTCTTATTTATTTCATCTTGTAGCTCCATAAGCAGTTAAATTTCTTCATGGAATATGTTTCTGATAAATTCAAGGAAGTCTTTGAGTTGATAAATTCCAAGGTAAGTGTTTCTTTTCCATTGTGTATTTCCTTTTATTTTTTTAGTTAACTTACTGTATCCTTTTTTTAAAAATAGCTAGGTGCAAGCGAAGACAAATATGGTGCACATCCAGAGGAAGACACCAGTGGTCGTCAAGACAATAATAATTTTGTGAGCAATATGGAGTTTGGTGGCAATGAAGATGTTGAAATAGATGGTTGTAAGGTGTGTTTAGTTGTGCATTCTGCACTTTTTCCTTTTCTTTTCTTTGTTGTTTTTGATAATTTGATTCTTTTTTAAAAAAATTGGTCGGTGGAAGTGAAGGCAAAGATGTTCCACATTCTCAAGGAGATACTAATGAGTATCATTGTAACAACATTGTGCTCGATGCAGCAGATCAATTAGGTGTCAATATCATAGAAGGACCTTCTAGTGTGAAAGTTAACATGTTCGTTGCTAAAGTAACTTTCACACCAGATGTAGCGCATGCTGACGCTATTGGTAAGACTGCAGATGAGGCGGCAGGGGAGACGGAGGAAGAATCTGAGAAACAAAAGGTTCCCGAATCTCAGACTGGCGTTATTTGTGTGACTGCAAGTGTTGATGAGGCGGCAGGGGAGATGAAGGAAAAACCTGAGAAAGAGGTTGCTGAATCTTAGATTGTTCTGTACCAGCCTGAATTACTTCCTGAAGTTTCGCCGCAAATGGAAAAAAGAAAGAGATGTCCTGTAAAGGCCGTGCAATCTCCGTTCATTATTGTATTTGATTCAAGTTCCAGTACTGGTGTTGTTGTAGCAAAAGAAAAAAAGCAAATTTATGTTGTTAAGCATCCTTTTCAAAGTAAAATCGGAAGTGGTATTAACAGCTCTTTGTTGAATGTATTTGCTGTGTGGGTCAAAGAAGGGAAGTCCAGAAAGAAGTATGTTTCCAACTTCTGAGTTTTGTTCAGTTTTATATTTTAGTATATTGTCACTTATAGCATTATTTTATATCAAATCACTATATCTCTTTTGTATATATCTGTTACCAGGAATAAAATTTACCCGAAGCATGTTAGTGAACTCAATATTGCTTATGATCTTGGTGTATATCATGTTGAAGACAAAAAATAATTTTACACTTTGGCATATAATGGTCAGCCTTTGGATGACTTGGTATGTAAGAAGTTACTTTTATATTTTTTTTTAATTTTAGCCAGTGTATACGTGATCAGTCCTCTTAAGTTAGAACAGATTATTAATTTCTATCTTGCATGGCACAAGAGAAGTAGTGAGAATTCATTTTTCTTTATTTTATGTGAATTTGGTTTGAAAAACCGTAGCTGCTTAAAGCTTACGAGCCTTCAGTGATTAGTTATTTGTTATGTTTTGTTTCAGCACATTGTTGTTTTATTCTATTAGCTGAGGAAGAAGGGGAAGTATGACAAAGACCTACCTGTAACATTCACCACCACAGATTGGTACTTCGACGAGAAACTTAATGAGTTGTGGCAGGCGTTTATTGATACAAATTGAGATGATGATGTGTGCAACCCGAAACATGTCATTGCTGAGTATATTCAGGGGTTTGTCTTGGATGCCAATGTTCCATGGCATATTGTCGAGCACGTCTTAATGCCAATTAATGTTGCAGAACAATGGCATTGGATAATGGATGTGATGTCCTTCAAGGATAGGTGCATTTATGTATATGACTCTATGCGCGGTGGAGCTGCTCATCAAGCCAAAGTTCATAAGACCATGGCCAAATATTCTGTGTTGCTACCTCATTTTTTCGTGCATACGCATTTCTATTTAAACAAAAAAGATATCAATTGGCGCACTGGTGTCTACAAATCAAAGGACTTGATTACCCCTTTTGATATAAAACTAGTTGAAGGATTGCCTCAACAAGTCGAAGCGTATGAATTTCTTTCAAGACAATTTATTTTGTTTTTAGATTCTACAGTTTGATAATTGTTGTTCTTTTTATTTTTGCAGTGATTGTTGTGTATTTGCGGCATCATTTGCCGAGTATTTCATTGAGGTCAAGACGCCTCCTAAAAAATCCAATGCCTATGCACACCGGCACAGATTTAGTGCTCTCTTGTGGGGTTATGCTAGAAAGAAGATAGAACTAAACGCGCAAAGTGATGATGAGATTATTGGTCGACATAATAAGTCGCGGAAGCAGAGGAAGTAGTTACTTTTGTCATTGTTGTAGGATGAACTCAAAATTTTCGTTTTGTATTGTGTTCTGTTATGTTGTCATTATTGTAAGACGGATCAGATTTGTTTGTGTTTGAATTTTATGAATACTTCTAAGAATTGTATGGAAAATGAGATGTTTGCTCTGTTATAAAGGTTTAATGAGTTTCGATGCGATATTGGAGTGTTGCAGTTTAGTTTATTTTGGTATTTTCTCCCTTGATTTTGTGTTGTGAATTAAAAATATGAAAAATTTACGGTAGTTTGTGATACATTGTCTCTTGCAGATACACGCATGATACACATATGATACAAATATGATACAGATATAATACACATATGATACACACGTGATAAAGTCATTTTGGATTGCTGCACAATTAGTTTCTTAACAATGAGTTCTGCAGTTTGTTTGGTTTTGAAATATGTATTGATGAAGCCACACTCTTATTTGCAAATTTCTAAAACTATTTGCATAGTTTTCTAGCTGCTATGACTGTTTTCCATTAGTTAGCTTTGTTACTACACAAATACAGACATGAGTAAGAGCCGATACACAGAGATACATAGGTGATACATAAGAGATACATAGATGATACAAATATGATACATAGCTGATACAACTTCTTTTTAATCAAACAGATGCATAATTTATTGATACACAGAGATATTTAGGTGATACACAAGAGATACATATATGATACATAGCTGATACAACTTCTTTTTAATCAAACAAATGTATAATTTAAAAAATACACTTGCAATACGATTTTAAATGATAGATCAAATATTTATTTATATCTAAAATTCAAATGACATTCTGCATTGATACAGTTCTTGATTTATTGGATTCTTCTAAATCTCTATGATATTCAGTAAAGTAAAATAACAAGTAATTCTACGTTTGACATATTTCATCCTCTCTTTGGATTATTTCTATAAGTTTTCCTGTTGTGACCTTCTTCTCCACACTGTCCACATGAAATCAACCTTTTTCGTTCCCTTTCAGATATTGGCTTGCACCTCCCCTTCCTTGGCCTTCCTATTATTTTAGTCACGTCTGGTGGCAAGAATTTTTCATCTAGAACTTCTGCATGAATTTTTCATGTGCCTTCATCAAGAACCGGATAAATTGGAATTTCATAGGTTTTCAATAGGTACTTCCTGGTGTAGTACTGATCACGCCCAACTCTAGTCCTAAAAAGGATAAACGGTCGCTGTAAATATAATTCGGTCTAAAAGTTAGTAGTCAAATCCCACAGAGAACTAAGGCTTAGCTATAGCTTTTTAATATCACTAAGAAGACAAGTTTGAACAATTTTCTAAATTATAAAGATTGATATTTATATTTCTAACGAATCAACTAGCAAATACTAGAAAGCGGTAAAATTATCAACTAACGAGACAAAGGGTTGGAGACTAAATTAAGGAGGTCTAGAGTTATGATTTTCCTAATTGTTGGAACCCTTCCAGCTATGTTCCCAACAATTTCGCCGATGTATTCTCTACTGATCGTGAGCACTTTAAGTGCCGTAATTCTCTCTCGAGCAACTATAATAATTTACTAGACATATTCTCTCGAACTACGCTAGTTGCCTTCATCGAACCGCTCACTATGACTACGTCAAGGCTTTGTTATTTCTAAACCTACCTTTAAACCCACTGTATTGATTTCTCATATACGTTATGAGTGACGTTGTTCAACAACCATCTAAATATGTATCCTTTATCAAGCAACACATATGGCCATTCAATCAACTGAAATAAGCACGTAGTTGAACAAATATACAAATTCAAAGGTTAAATTATATTAAAACATAACAAGAATTCATCCTACAAAAGGTTCCATCAAAACCCTAGATAACAAATTAGTTATTCATAATAGTATGCATAACTACAATACTAGAATTCATAACCAATAATAAAAATAGGAAGAAGGAAGTGAGAAACTTGTAGAAGAATTCTTCGCATTGCTCCTAGTGTGTTCTTGCCTCCTTAGGTCGAATCCCCAGTCTCCTTAGCCTCCTTAGGTCTAAATTGTGTCAAAAATATGTCAAAAATATATCAAAAGTACTCAAAATAATATTTTTCCATGTATATATACCAAGTAGGGTCGGGCCCAAATAATTATACCTTCTCCTACGCGAAAAAGGACACTTTTCCAGGTCAGGACGTCCGCGGCCGCGGATTCAACCGCGGATTTGGCCGCGGATTTTGGCCAGTTTCTGCCTCACATCCGCGGCCAGTGCGCGGCTGCGTACTTGTCGCACATGTTTCACCCTGTTCTATTGGAATTTGGAAATACGTAAAACATAAAAGTTGTATCTCTTTGAATTAGCTTTCCAACCATATATTCTAGAGATAAAATGGAGTTCTGAGAGAAATGTTATGTGCATTTTACTAGACAGTGCGCAATATGCCTACTCGATTCTTCGTTCGTTCTTAACTATCATCTGTTGATCCCCGAACACGATCTCGGCTTAATTCCTTGGGCTTTTACTCAGACTTAAAAGCTCCAAATCACTTAAATTTATTCCATAAGATCTACATAGCTCGGAATCACTCCTACAGGGCATAAAACACACAATTAGTGCAAAACACTAGCGATTAAAGCTCAAACTCAATTAAAGTACAGTAAATTAGAGTGTAATAAGCGACTAAAATACGTAATTATAGCCTATCATCAAGTACATCGAGCAATACTCAATGTAATCAATGTATTTGTATTTTAATACTGCCCAAGTATGTGTACATGGCAGCTCATCCAACTGAAACCTTTTACAGCTGCAAGTTCGATCTTTTAGGAACATCATTCTCTGCTTACCCTTGTCAAGTACTGAATATAAGTAACTCGTCGAAGGGGTCACCTATAAAATTTATCAACTATCATTAGTGGTGACAAAGAATATGTCCTCAAAATACATATACTAGAGAGCTTACAAGATTCAAAATAGCTTAATATCATGTCCAACCAACCAATATTTCAGCAGTGGGGTAGACATAGATGCTACATTAAATTGAAAGCCTTTGCTTTTGTGCAGGTGGACACTAGTTTAACAGAATCACACAAAGGGTTCAAGATATAATAGATCCGTGAATTCGGCACGATTACATATTATATGCACAAGTATCTACAGATTCCACTCATACCTTCATCTGATGTGACAATTCGAGATTGTCCATCAGCATTGTATCATATTTTTTCCCAAGATCAGTAAATGACTCTATTGCATTCTTTTGGTTTGTAACATTCCATTGTCCGATCAATTGCCTTATGTACTCCAGCAAAGGCAGTACTGGGAGTTCCATAGCAGCCTTGAGCGCTGCATTGATCGACTCCGCAATGTTTGAAGTCATTGTCAATGTTCTGTTGACAGTGGAATGTGCTCTGGACCATCTTTCATACCCAACGTTCATTAAGTAATCTTTGACCCTCTTATCAATTTTCTCTACCTCTGCCATGTGGTAATCAAACTTCTCAATTGTGTATGCTTTGGCCATAGCAAAGAATATGTCTTTGAGCTGCAAATGGTTCTTCTTGTAATTTTTTTACATTATTCCATAGATGCCATATGCAGACACAGTGAGGTACTTGTGGATACAACGTCGCCGCTACATTTTCAATGCCTTCATGCCTATCCGAGACTATGCACATTCCTTCCCTTTCCCCAAATGCATCCTTGAACCTCGCAAAAAACCACTCCCAGGAAGCATTATTCTCTGAATCTACTATGGCATATGCGAGTGGTAGGATACTACCTAATAAAATGAATCATATAAACATGTGTGAGTATATATATAAATATATATATATATATATATATATATATATATATATATATATATATATACACATACATACATATTATTATTCTTATTTTTACCTGTTGGATCTTGTGTGGATGCTATCAATAATGTTCCTCTATATGTCGATTTAAGAAAGGTTTCATCTACAACAACAACCGGTTTGCAATACTGCCATCCTTTTATAGACAGATATAGTGCGACGAAAGCATACATGAACAAGTCTTCCTCTGTTTTTTTCAAACTTACCACCGACATAGGATTTGTAAGAACCATCATATAAAAGTAGCTTGTCAGCTTTTTGTATGATTCGCTCGAGTTCCCTCTCAGTACTTGAACTGCATATTCTTTCGATCTCCATGCTTGCATATATGTCATTTGAAGACCATACTGCTTGTTCATGTCTCTAATTATGTCATTAGGAGTATATATTATTTTTGGGTCTTTATACTTGTCTATCAGAAGACTGCCGATGAGTTTTGAAGTAGCTTGACGTTGTGCGTAAGATCTGTCTTTCAGCGGGCATGGGTGCAGTTTGCTGAAATTTCTGACCTTGAAAAGTTTTTCTTTTTTCAGGCTCGAAGACTTAAAATACCAATCGCATATGTTGTTGATGCATACTAGCCAGTACATATGACAAGGATATAAACTTTTTCATCAATAAACAGAGCGACATAAAATACAATGATATATAGTGATACATACTGCCATCAACAATACTAGATAAAAAAATACAATAACTATACAGTACTAGACGGTAACAACCACAACTTAAAAGTGTACATCGACAGACTTACAAGCAGCAACTTATTTTCTGCATAATTATATTTTTAACATCAACTACGATATACATTGAGATACATAATTATACAGTAAATATTTTGATACTTTCTTTCACTTGATCTATACACCTTAAACTGAAATTTTTCCTTTACTGTCAAGTGCTTCATAACTTTGACCATCGTAGCCTTGTATTTATAAATTTGACCTTCTTCTACATCTATGTGTTGAGCGTCAGTTATTATTGTATTTTCATCAGATTCTGTATCATGCCAGTCTTCTCCATCCCCAAACTCGATCACATTAATTGTATTGCCATTGTATCTCTCCTCTATAACTGAGCTTTATGCACATTCTGAGAAAATCACAGCAGAATTTGAATTGTAGCAGATCATGTCCATATCCCTTTCACTCGATGTTATACAAAGGGGATACATTGTAAATTTCGAGCTTTTTTTCAGCTCAAGATATACACATACACCCATACTATTGTGTATCACTATTGGTGGAGAACCGTTTTGGACAGTGTATTTGATTTCAATAACATTCAATGAAGTATGTATCATAAGTTGTTTCGAAATCACTTCTACAAAATCTTCAAAACTTATATTTGGGGTAACTACTACAACATCTGTATTGTAATCTACACAGCTGTTGTCAACATTCCATCGGCCACCATACTGAATAAAAAATGGTAAATTTGCCATTGAAGTAGCTGAAATTAGGTTAAAACTCTCTAATTCCTAGATTGATTTTGATTGTAGTTCGTAGCTCATTCTACACAGAAATCGCTAAAGTTGTATCTACACAGAAATCGCGAAAGGATATAGGGAAATTGATCGATTTTGAGTGAAATTTGGAGGTCCTTTGGAGAATTGTTTGGGAGAGAATGCCGTGATTTACAGAGGGAGAGAATACCATGATATGATAAATTGATACGCTTGAAAACAGAGAAAGAAGCGTGATTCTCGGATGGAAGAATCCTTCCTTGCGTGTATCTCTAATTTTGGGCTACTTTTGGTAAGTGTTTAATTTTGGGCTAGAGGTCGGTAAGTTGTGTTTAAATTGGTTATTTCTGTACTTTTTCCATATAAATTTAGATTATACTCCTTTTAATCCCTTTTAGCTCACAACTCAACTTAAAGTCAGACCCATTGTGACCTTATTATGATAAGAATTTAAGTTATATACCAACAATGTAATAATCTTGTTATACTATTAGCAAGGAAAAAGGTCAAAACTAACCCTATCTTTTGGTAAATGATTTATATTTACACTCTGTCTATCTATTGATCCAAAACACACACCACGTTATTTGTATTTATACAAATACCCCGCTTTTTAACGGAACACCTTGTGAGTCAATTTTTTGATTCGTCGGCTTTTTTTTATTGGGCCATGTGGATCTTAGATTCAGACCAAATAAATGGGTATTTACAAGGGATCTTTACACAAATAGACGGTCATATTCATTATTTATTTTTTATAGCCATATACATAGATTATACAATGATTATACATAATTATACATAAATTATGCATATATTATACCTCCACCGGCTATTTTTAGTTTAAGCGGTTGGGTGGATGCTATGTGGGTTAATTCTTCTATTTACAACCCGCCCCATTTTTGACCGGGCCCAATTCAACTTGGGGTAGTTTTTGACCAAACGATAGGGGTTAATTTAATCTGATCTAGTATTCTTATCATAATCAGAAGGGAGTTTTTCCTATATATACTATGATAGGAACTTATTAATTTATTTTCTCTAAATTTTGTAGTTTTCAAAAAGTATCTAGGTTTTTCTTACAAATTGTATACCTCCCCCCTTAAAAAGCTCTTCTCCCATGATTAATACCTTCAATTAAGGGATTTAATTATATCCTTTCCTTTTTTCACACTTCTCCTCATTTCATGCGTCCTAATTTTTTCAGTATGCAGATCTCCTCTTCTCTCTCTCTTCGATAGTTGCACGTCTTCAATAAGAAATTGGTAATTTTGCTTCAATTGTGAATGATTTTGGTTGGGACCTTCAAATACTGGATATAATTCCTTACTACATATTCTATGTTCCTATTATCCTTATAATGTTAGGAAAGTGATACCTAATCTAACAAATTCAATAATACAGAACTGATTTCCATAATAGATACCAAAAAGATACTTTTTCTTTGCAGGTAGAAACCTATACACACGGCATAGAATATCATGAGATGACAAAAAAATCAGTTGCTAAAAGTTTCTTCAACAATTCAAAAATTATTAACTCTAGCAAAATTATTACTAATAGGATAATGGCTCATATACAATCATCATACATTTGTGATACAATTTCTATAACAATTCTGATACAAATACAATTATGATACAATCGTGATACAATTCTGATCTTCATCTTCTTCAAGTTTCAATCACAACTCTAAACTTAAATTCTGATACAATATTGTATTATAATTATATTAGTATTGTATTAGGTATTATTTTACATATTGATATATTAGATACAAGTCAAATACAACTTTGATACAATTGTGATATAATTATAATACAATTATCATACAATCGTGATACAATTTAGAAACTTTTCTTCTTCGAGTTTCAATATGAAATTTTACCTAAAAATAATACTAAACTTAATCAATATCCCTCATAATTGAGATATAAACTCCAAGTTATATTCTCAATCGTTTGCAAGAGCACCCAATCCAAACAAATCACAAATTCGTAAAACCCATATGTTGAATTCAAAGCTTCAAAGCTTTTTAATGGTGGTAAATGGAGAACTCTTTGCTACTGCAATTTTAGAGATAATGTCAATGAATTTGTGTGAAGAGAATGAGAATAAATCACAATTTCGTAAAACCCAAATGTTGAATTCAAAGCTTCGAAACTTTTTAATGGTTGTCAATGGAGAACTCTTTGCTACTGCGATTTTAGAGATAATGTCGATGAATTTATGTGAAGAGGATAAGATTTGGATTAATTTGTATGAAAGAGAGAAATATTTTAAAATCTTTTTAAAAATGGGATGAAAACTTAATTTTAGGGACTTTGCATAACTGATATACATGAGAGTGGGGGGGGGGGGGCTGACGTGGGGGAGGGGAAAGGGAAGGGTTGTATCAGTTACATCCTAGTTTTAGGCCTCATTTATTTTTTTTAAGATTAAGACGTCTGAATCTGAATACACATCTGAATATCAAAATGTGTATTAAGATTAAGACATCTGAATCTGAACACACATCTGAATGTCAAGATGTGTATTAAGATCTGAATACTAAATGATTAAGATTGTTTGATTTTTAATATCTAAATATATAAATTTTACGTTTATTTAAAAATTAATAAACATAAAATTTAAATAAAATACTAATTAATCTAATATTCCATCACTAAAATATATAGCTTTTAAAATATGATAGTTGCTGGTGATGATGGCTAATGACAGTGCTTGTGAATGCCGACTAAAAGCGGTGGTTGGTTGTAGTTTAGGGTAGTAGTTAGTGGTGATTGGTAGTGATAGCTATTATGATTGAGGATGGTGGTGGTGGATGGTGATATTTAATAATGGCGGGTAGTGGTGGTGGTAGTTGTGATTGAGGAAGATGGTGGTGGGTAGTGGTAGTTTATAATGATGGGCAATGCCAACTATGGTTGTTGATGGTGATGGGATGGTTAGTGGTGGTAGTTGAGGTGGATGAGTGTTGGTTGTCGTTAATGATGGTGGTGGGAGTGGTGTGGATGGTGGATAGTGGTAGTCGACAATGGTAGCGGCTATGATTGAGGATGATGGTGGTGGTGGTGGTGGGTGGCATAGTGGTAGTTGATAATCATAGGCGGTGGCGGCAGTTAATAATGAATATGGATGATAGCATCTTAATAAAATTAAGTCTCTATTATTGATCTTAATGATACAGACCTATTCAGACCCATTAAGTGGTTGTGAAGTAAAAAAAAAAACAAACACACTTAACGATTAAGATCTGAATAATTAAGATTCAGATTTTGAAAACAAACGCACTTAATGTCTGAGATCTGCATGATTAAGATTCAGACCTCCATTAAGTGCAAACAAATGAGGCCTTAAAGATGCTCTCTTTATTAAGGTTTTGTATATAAATAGTAAATATAGATAGAGAATATAATTTTTAAGAAACTTAAAGAAAAGTGGTAAATAAATTTCTATTATAGTATAACTAGGTAAATTTCCCTAATCAGAATACTCGCTAAGCCCATCAAACATTGAGGGGGTGGATAGATGATACGAACGGGGCAAATGTAGTCTTTCGACTACGGATTTAATTGAATCTATAACTTTTGACACGGAGTATGAATTTATATGTAAAACTTACTAAAAATTTAACAAATATTATATTTGAACTCATAATTTTAACAGAACAATGAGGGCAATGCTAAAATTCTTAAAAATTCAATCTATTAAATTTAAATCCTAAATCTGCCTCTGGATAGAATTTGGCCAAATCTGATAGCTCTACTCTCATTACTGAAATTTAATCGAAAGGGAAAAGAAAAAACTTTGCGGCTTTACATTGTCATTTCTTGGGGAAAACTTTTCATATTTCAAAGGACTTTTCCGTTAAAAGAAAGAAGAAAGTGGGCGCATGTGCAAATATGCTTTAGTTCGTATAATATTTGCTGCTATCACTGCTGACGTAGAGAAAAATGAAAAGAAAGAATATATCTAGCAGAAAAGGAAAAAACAAAAAGAGTAAAAGAAAGAGTATATACCTTGCTTGCTTCTTACCCAACCTCTCCTTTGATATTTATCATCATTTTTCACCAGAAAAATAACAAACAGTTACAGCCTTTTGATTCCAAAAGCTCTTTGATTCGTACACAGCGCAGCTTCTTTTAGCTAGAAAATTATGTCGAAAAGTTGGATTCTTCAGTTCAGTTTTTCTCATGGGAAAACAATTCCTTTTTTTTTTCAATTAAATTAGTTAACTTATCTGCTTTAGTGTTTTTTTCTCACATGTATATTGCATATGGCTTTTTACTACACCTTCGAGTTCTTTCATCATTCAGTATTTATTATATGGGAGGACGATTTTATCTCTAATCCTACTTCCGGAAATTATTGAATTATGCAAATTAATGATTTAACTACTTGGTAAAATTGCCGTAGAATTTGATAACTAAATTTTAGACCATATTTACTCGTTTACTAATCAAAATATCTTAATTTTACTGCATTATACTTTAGGATCATTCATATAATTGTAGTTCAATATCGTCTTTATTTGCCCTGCGTTTTAACAGAGCTCCTAGGTGGACTAAGTGAATTGGACGTGCCAAAATATATATTTAGGAAAAAAGGTCCCATCTATTTTTCACTATTGCTCAAAATTATCATTCATTATACTTTCTGTTGGAGATCGGTTAGGGTCAAAGATATGCAAATTTGAGAGAATTTGCTAATGGCAATGGTATAAATAATTTCAAAGTATAACGAATAGTAAAATTAAAATTTTTCGTATGATAGAGGGGTATGATATCTTTAACTATTTCCCTAAATTTTATACTACTTGAATTCTCCGTTGACTTGAGCCATTCCTTATTTCCAACTTATTTCTTAATATCTTAATTTCGGAGATGCCCCTTGTATTAGGCTTCGTTTGTTCTGAACTCAGAAGGATTTCATTACTTCATTAAATAATTTTGAGAGTAAGCAAAAAAAGTGGATTATTTGTTTTTCCTGATATAATTAAAAATAAACTCTAGCACCATGTGTTATGTATGTGCATTTTTTACAGTATTTAGGTTTATAAACGAGTTTAACTTTTAATTATGCTAAATGATTAAAGACGTGCTAAAGCTGGCGAAATATACAACATCAAAAGATATACTCACTTTTAATGAAGCATATGTGGACTAAATAATCATTTGTCAAAGTTGAATATTTCTGATATAGAAAGAAAATAAAATATCTCTACCACCAAGTGGTACGTTACAGTTACGGTTAATTTTCCCGTGTGAGAAGGGGGGAAAGAACAAAATATTATTGCATCAAACAATCAGAAAACAAAAATATATCAAAGAGCTCGGTTGCTAGCTTCTTCTTGCTCTATTAAACGACTTGGATTTGAAGAAACCTCACTTGAATCATCATTGCTTAAAGAAGAAGAGCAAGAGGAAATTGCTCTATCACTCAAATCTTCTCTCATAAAATCATAATACAATGTCTGTTTTGGTATTTGGATATGCTGATGATCAGCCTTGTATTCTTCTTGATCACATTTTCCGTTTCTCTTTTTCATGAATATATGACAAAGAACCCAATTTCCAATTTGAACCATAGAACTCTGCAATTGCAAAGAAAACGATATTAAATTCAAGTAAAACTTTTGACATATATTAATAGTCTTTTTAGCTTTTAAATAAATGGTGCATTATATTACCTGAGAGGATTTCTTGAAATGGTGGAAATTGAAGGGTTGAGTTTTGGGGAGAACAAGGCGATATTCATGCATAATCCAATCAGTTCTAGAAGCATGAGAACTCTTTCCTTTGTAGAAAACTAGAGTTTTCTTCATCCCAAGAATTGGCTTTCTTTTTGAGCATGTAATTTGTTTGTCTAAACCAGTTGGCTTCCAATAGCCACTTGAAGTTGCCCTGTTGGAGCGATTACCATTCCTGTATTTAGCTTCCTTGTTGCTGAAGAAATATCTATCCTGCTCTATATCACCTGTATCATCAAATTAAAGTCAGTTAAATCTTTCTGCTTATTCAACCCATGCATATATATATATATATATATATATAGGTAACTCTCATATTGTATGTGATGGAATTTTTTTCTTCTTAACTATTCTTGAAAATTAAGTTAAGGAATACAACTCATTTATCCTCGTCAAGATGTTTTCTTAGCTAAATTTTCTAGTACATCTTCTATCAACTAGTAATACAAGATTATAAGCAAACTATCATTATGCATGCACACTGCACAATATGATTTAGCAAGTTTTGAATTTAATTCGTAAAAGGAAGTATTCAACCTGAAACTCTAATGGACAATTCTTTCAAACTCTAGCTATACTATGTCAAATTAATTTTCTTATACAAATAAATATTAAGATAGGGAACAATCACTGCATGTAAAGAAATTTTGGAAAAAGCAAAATGAAGAAAGTATAGAAAAAGGATAGTAGGAAAGAATTAGAGGGGAGTGAAGTTAATTACCAGGCAAATCCCAGGGGTCGTGCTTGCAAATATTGATTTCAGGAATGATGGAAGCAGGCAAGGGGCAAGAAAATGTTTTGCGAATCAAGTATTGAAACACAATCTCTTCTTCAGTTGGCTGAAATCGAAAACCAGGAGGCAGTTTTATGGCTCCATCTTTTACGAAGTTGAACTTGTCCATAAATTAATCTTCTACTTAATTTAAACACTATATAAATATATATCTCTCTCAAGCTTTTGTGTGTTTGAGATGGAAATTAATGAATGCCAAAGAGAATTAAGGAAGGAAGAGTGGTGACTAAAAGTAGCAGTAATATTGACTATTTATAGTAAGACCCAATGAAAGGGATTCGATACGCAGCTAATTTTATCTTCTGAGGTGTAGGAGGAGTGGGGCCCTTTCTGATCATGAGACAAAAGTATCTTTTCTTTTTTAATTAAAAGTAAGTGAAGTTTGAACTCTTAATCCTTACGATTCCTAGCGAATACTTCTAATTGAAGTTCATGCAGCACATATATCAACACGAACTAAGCTCCCAATTTCCTTTAATATTCCTTCTATATTCAAACAGTATAATTATACTCTGATAATATAAAAAAATATTACTCATTACAAATGCTACTAGAAGTTTGAAAAATAATATGGTAGATTACTAGTTACAACATGTTAAAATATGATGACATAGTGTAACAATTCATAATTGTGTTAGTTTATGGTTAAAACCATATAACTATATTTAGAGGCGGATCCAAAATTTTAACATAACGGAAATATCAATATTTTGCTCAACTAGTACCTCCTAAAAACTTTTAGTGTTCAGGGTGTTATGTGATTTAAATTAATCATTTTTAAAGTATGTATATATATAAAATTTCTGTAAAAATTTACGAGGTTCGATGATCGCTCAAAATTATACATAGATCCGCCACTATCTACGTTATGCTCTCCTTTTTCCTTACTGAAAATTGGGTAACTTTTGCATTTATGTCTTCCTTAAAACTTCAAAGAGAAGCAAAAACTTTGTAGGGAGATTCTTCGGTCGCCGCACACAATGTAATACTAGTAGCTTGTAATAAAAGCGGACAAACAAGAGGAAGTTCCTATACCAAATAAGGGGAATAGAATCCCCTACACATGAAATACACTAGCTTGAGATTATGCTTTTATTTCTTCTTTTATTGGGAACTGGATGCTAGTTAGGCAACTCCATAGATTTATCTATTTATTCATTTACTCTTGTGGATTGAGCTTTGGTTCATCGGTAAAACTTCTATTTTTTGCTTTACAGGTGTATAAAATTCAAAGGTGTACGGGAAAAAGAAAAAAAAACCCGTTAAATTCTTGTTCAATCATTCCATTGTTTTTACGTTATAGTTAGATTATCTATAGACTGTCTAGTTAAAGCGTTTGGAAGTCGTTTCCTACCTAACATTTAAGAAAATCAAAATGTCACTCCTATAATAATAATATAAATAAAATTAGGTTAAAAAAAAGGAATAAAGAGAAATAATCATGCGTAGTTCTACTTGTTTGTTAAGAATAGTAACAAAGATTATTAATCTTTTCCAACTTTATATTTCAAAAGCAAGTGAAAAAACTAAAGAGTCATAAAAGCAACGACTGGTTCACTTGCAACGTTTGACATTTTGCTCTTGAATTGACTACTAATCCAACATACATAAATTATTATTATTAGAAAAGAAAAAAGAGATGCACGAGCCCTATAAAGTTTCACGCCCTCATGTATTTAGGACGTGGTAAGGTTTACTTTATTGTGACTACATTTTGGACACAATTGAGTCATAACCCATGTAAACAAATTAAATGCCTTGTTTTTGCTCAAACTTATAAAGCAATCAAAAGCAGTAAAGCAAACCATCAATAGTGCATGCTTACCCCCTATCTCTATTTTCACGTTTACAGATATATAAGTATATATCTTTCATTATTTTCTTTATTTTACTCGCAGTTTTCTTTCTAATATAGCAATGAAATAAACATATGACCAATCTACGCTATGTAAAAAAGTTAAGGAATTGCTAAAATAACAGAGGGTCCCAATAGTCAATTCCAAATCCAAGGAGAGATACAAATTTAATTAATACTGTTAAATTAAATTTAATGTAATTTTGTACTACATTTGTTCATTATTCTATTCATCCCAATATATATATATATATATATATATATATATATATATATATATATGAATATACTGTTATTTGGAGTTCAGTAGAAATTAATGTGTTTGAAGTAAAAGGTTTCAAGTGTGAAAAGATGGCGTAGGTAGTTTATCGATAAGAGACCAATTTCAGTTTGAAATAACACGTAATTAACAATATATATACTTCTATTAGCTTGAATATATGGAAGGAGAAAAATATGCCATGCAAGTAAGGTCAATTTTGGACAAACAAAAAAGAAAAGAAGTTCAGATTGCATTAAAAACAATCTCATGTCATAATAATGTTTACTTTTGCATTTTCAACTAATAGATGCATAGTCTTTCACTTTGGGATTGGAATTCTGACTTAAAAAGCCCATTGTTCCACATCTTCCTCTTCTTCTTTGTTATAATTGCCTCAATAATTATTAATTGATTAGTTAGTGAGAATTTGGGAGAGTAAAATCTGGTACAGTGAATTAGTGTCATTTCTTTTCGTCGGGGTTTTTTTTTTTAAAATCTTTTGGCTCGAAAGTAATAAAAGAAAGGAAGAAAAAGCTATATGCTTTTTTTGCTTTGAGAAAAAAAGCAAAAGATCCGAAGAAAAGATAGAGAGGTAGGAATGAGAGGGCCAATTGACTGATTTGGAAATGGATAGGTGCTTTGCTTCGTTGAGAAGATGTTGCTTAGCTTTTGTTTCTCCAAAAGAGCTTCTTATTCATAAAAAGTCAGCTCCCTTGTGGCTGATTTCATGCATGGATATAATTTATTTAATTTAACTTAAATAAGCTGATAATGTAGTGAGTTTTTATCCGATCAAAGAATTTTACTCTGTTTAGGAGATAATCTATTTTATTTTCTAGATTACTATATCCATTTTTTTTTACGAGGAATCAAGTAATTACCTTTTTAGTGACATGATATAGTGAAAACTATTTTATAAATGTCAATGTATAAAAGTTAAACTCTAATTTAATTAATTGTTTCCTACTCCGTCCTTTTGTTTCCTAACCTCAAACTTGTAGATAGGGATGATAATGGGGTGGTGAGGGGCGGGGATGGGATTTTATTTTTTGAACTAATAAACAGTGCCAAAAATAGGAGAATGACAACATATGGGAATCTGTACAGGGTATCATGTCAATTATCAAAGTTACCAAGTCTAAATACTTTGCTTTGTTTCATCGATAGGAAATACCAGAAATAGCTAAAAACGTAGATGACATTTTGATGGTATTTCTTAAATCATCTTAGTGAAAATTAATGATTAGCAAATATAACAAAATGCTTAGACTTAAAAATACAGAATGTATCTTTATGCAAAATTTAAGACGTTGTGTAGATGTTTGTGGCGTCTTTATATAATACAACTATCGACAAAAAACACCAAAAAAAAAGAGAGACTGTTTTTAAAAAACAATTGCGGTGCGAGGCGAGGCGAGGCGGGTGAAGGCGAATGGAGTGTGGGGCGGGTGCAGGGGCGGATCTAAATAGAGGGAAGTGGGTGGTACGCCACTCGATCGCTCCGGTAGAATTTCATATTAGTATTAGTATTCCACATATTTCATGTAAAAAGGTATAAAGTAAAATTGTGACAAAGTTATGGTAGGTGCCACGGTCCAAGTGCTTCCTCCTAGGCCCGAGACCTAGGTTTGAATCTCCTCTCACTCTTTTTTTAACAAAGCTTGCTTTGCTTTTCCTTGTTCCCTCTTTTTCCAGGTCTTCGCTTTATCTTAATTTTTTATTTTCATCTTTGTATTCTCTCTTTATACAATTTCATTTTTATTAGTTATTTAAATTATAAAAGTATATTTATTTCTATTTTCCTTTTCTAAATCTCGAATTTTGAAATTTCAATATGTTTTAATCATTTTTCTTTTGATCTAGTTAATGTTATTTTTTTCTTCAAGAACCAACATTTTTAGTTTGGTTATCACGTGTGTATTTATGCACCAAAAATCTTATGAAGTAAACCGAATTAATTGAAAAATGGAATGAATCGAACCAAGCCGAACCGAGCTAATTCAAAACTGAGCGAACTAGCCAAATGTACACCTTAAAGACAGTGACACCCATAACTATCAAATCTTATATCCGCCTCTGGACAGGTGAATGCGAGTTTAAATCCTATGCGGGGCGGGACAGATTGAAATTGTGCGGGTTCATACAGAATCCGCCCCGCACCGCCTCTCATTCCTACTTGTAGAATATCCTAAAAGCATTTCTTTTTCTCTCTTTCTTTGTCAGTTCCTTCCGAGGCTAGGAAAATTTCATTGAAGAGAGATCATTAAGTTGTCATTCAACTGGAAATAGGACATAAACATCCCTCCATAGGGCAGGGTAAAAAGGACTAAAAGAAAGATAATTTAAAGGAAAAGACATCTCTAGAGGGTTGGCTACCTTTTGACAAGAGTGAGTTGCTCTAGTGGTAAATGCTCTCCACTTCCAACCAAGAGGTTGTGAGTTCGAGTCACCCCAAGAGCAAGGTGGGGAGTTTTTGGAGGGATGGAGCCGAGGGTCTATCGGAAACAGCCTCTCCCTACCTCAGGGTAGAGGTAAGGTCTGCGTACACACTACCCTTCCCAAACCCCACTAGTGGGATTATACTGGGTTGTTGTTGTTGTTGATAGAACTTTACAAATAAGCAAAATATATTTTACATTTTGATTTGTTTCAACTTATGATTTTCAAGACTAAATACTAGGGGTGGATATTCGGTACTTCGGTTCGATATTTCGATATTCGGTTTATCAATTGTGTATATCAAACACCATACCAAAGTAGTTCGATACGGCTCGATATTTTTTATTTTGATTCGGTACGATTTCGGTAAATCATATTTTTAAAAGGAAATATTTTACAAACCTAAATAGATGATGTAAATGGAGAGTGGACAGTGAACACGTTGTGCTATGCTAGCAGGTTATATAAAGCATTTCACAAATGAGTATTTGAATGTGAAATATGCGGAACCACGCAATGAAGCAATTGAAGAAGAATATTAAGGGGCACTTTCTCCAATGTAAGGCATTGATGCATTTTCTTTTATGTAAATAAAGTTCCTTTCTCAATTCATCCATAACTTAAAAACTTTTGTCCATAATGATAACATAGGAAGTAAGACTTAGGAAATACACTTTATCTAAGCAACGAGTACAATTGCACTTGCAAGTTTGCAACGGCAGGCGAGCAGCATAATTCATTAAAAGGAAATCATTTTAATTTTCTAACGAGCAGCAGGCCAGCATCTAACGAGCAGCAAAATTCAAGTATATACATGAAATTAGAGGGTTTGGGGTATTGGGCTTAGGCTTATTGGGCTGGAAAATAGAAATAGAGATGAGCTTGGACTTAAAATATTTCGGTATTTTGGTATACCGAAATATCTAAAACTCAATACCGAACACTGTACCAAAATACCAAAAGTCCTATACCGAAAAATCGATACCGAAATATTAAATTAATTTGATTCGGTTCGGAATTCGATTTTTCGAATTTTATGCCCCACTCCTACTAAATACTAGCTTGTTAGTACAAAACAAAAAGAACTCCATTTTTTGTTTGTGAAAAAATGATATGCAGATTGCTTTTACCTCTTAAATTTGACATGAGTCTGGCTCGTGTTTCCAAAGTCGTATTCAATTTAAATAGTTAAAATTATATGCATTGATACTTAAAATCTAATTTGTTATTCCGTAAAATGGTACACTTGAATTTGTACGTAGTGTATAAATAAGTAAATCGATTTGATCCTAAATGATAAATAAATTAGACAAGAATGTAAGACTTAGCTTTGAAGTCGAAATGAAACAGCACAAATCTTGGTTCCGGGAGCAGAACTTCCAGAGGCAGTAATAACAATATAAATAAGCAAGAAGGTAAAATATTATTGAGCTTAGAATCTAGTGTATGCTTGTGAGAAAATTCATGTTTTACAATAGTTGTAGAGCTCACTATTTATAGTTGCGCCTAGGGACAAGATCTTAGGATCAAGCCCCTCTTAAATGACAATTATGAGGGCCATTGAAGAATGTGTAATGGTAGGCAGTGAATGCCATATTATCTATAATAGACTGTGCACCTAATGCTATAGAATATTCTCCATTAAATACTATCGGGTAACATGTTATTTAATTCGCCTTTATGAATACCATTCTCTTCGAGATCATTGCCTTCGGACCTGACTGCCTTCTCTTCGGCTCCACGTGTCGCTTTCTCATGTGATCATTAAATATGAACATATTTTATCCTATACAGATAGTCCCCCTACTTTCTAGTGGCATAACTTTGTGTCACCAGGAAGTTAGTAAAGATACCTTTTTTGGCGGAAAATTCTCCTACCCCCTCTGAAAAGTTTCTGATGGTTGACTAGACGCACGTCTCTCCGTATTTAATGCCCTGAACATGCGTCATCCCACTATTCAGTACCACTTTTTTCGGTTATCAAGGTAATTATGGCCACAATTTTTGCCGCCTATTCCTTTACTTATACGCATCAAACTTTTCCATTTACACTTCATAACTTTCCAAACTTTCTAAAAGTCTCTTTACTCAACTCGTACTTGTCTTCAACTTTCTTTAATCTTCTTCTTTAGAAAAAGCCCTATTGTAATGCACTGTAAACTTTTGCCAAGAAATTTAAGGCTTCGTGGTGCCAAGGTAGGCTAATATATTGTATTTTCGAACTTATTGGGTTGAACAGTGCGTTGGGGAGTTGAATCATTTTGACCTCGCGAAGCTAGGTCTGTAGCGCGCTAGACCGTGCTATATCCCTCGCGAAGCCAGGTCTGTAGCGTGATAGACCGTGTTATATCCCTCGTGAAGCCTGGTATTTAGCTCGCTACAGAGCGTGCCTAGACTGGCCTGTAGCCCGGTCCGAAATTTGGAGGGTTTTTATAACCCAACCGCCATTTTATATAACTCATTTAGGATTTATTTTTGGGTATTTTCTGGTGTTGTAGAGAGAGGGGGAGCGATTCTAGAGAGAGGAAAGAAAGGACTAAGGATTTCACTACTCTACCTTGAATCAAACTTTGAAATCGCATCAAAGGGTTGCTAGAGCTTCAAAGAGGTAAGAATTTCTTTCCCCAATCCTTCAATTTTGAAATCTAACTAGAAATGGGTAATTAGTAAGATGATTCTTGGACGTGAGAGTATTAGTTATACATGTTTGTACCAATAAGGTTATGGGAAGCTTTTTACGTTCAAATGGGTAAAGATTGGGTTGAAAAATAGTAGAAATCTTCAAAGACTTTAATTGAAGATTTGAAGGGCAATCCGATGTCGGAATTTGAACTCGTATCGGAACGGGTGTTCAGATTTTGTGAGTTTTTTTGGGATTTGAAACATGGGTCTGTAATGACCCGACCGATCATTTTGAGAGTAATAGCACTGATACCCTATTTACTGTTTTCCCCGTACCCTTTTATGCTTATGTGACTTATCAGGAGGCTTCGTTTTTGTTTTTAGAGTGTTTTGGGATACTTAGTCCCTAAAACGGGAGCTTAATTCTTAGAATTTTGACCGTAGTTGTAACTATGTGAAGACCACTCCAGAATAGAGTTCCGTTAGCTCCGTTAGGTAATTTTGGACTTAGGGACGTATCCGGATTGTGTTTTGAAGGTCCGTAGTTTATTTAGGCTTGAATTGGCGAAGGTCAAATTTTTGGAGTTTTGGACCGGTAGTGGAAATTATGATATCGGGGTCGGAATTCGATTCTGGAAGTTAGACTAGGTTCGTAGTATTGAATATGACTTGTGTGCAAATTTTGGGGTCAATCGGACGTGGTTTAGTCGGTTTCGGCATCGGTTGTAGAATATTGAAGTTTCAAGTTCTTAAGATTTGAATTGGAGGGTGATTCGCGATGTTTAGCGTTGTTTGATGAGATTTTAGGGCTTGACTATGTTCGTATGATGTTTTAGGATTGGTCGGTATGTTTGGTTGGGGTCCCGGGGGCCTAGGGCGTGTTTCGGATGCTTAACAGGTCATTTTTGGACTTAAGGAGTTGGCAGTTTTTGTTGGTGTTCTGCAGTTGGTTTCCTTCATCGCGATCGCGTGAGAAGGCTCGCGATCGCGTAGAGTAATTGGGAGACCAGCTGGGTTATCTCTTCGCCTCGCCAAGAATGGGACGCGATCGCCTAGGTTCGTCAGGTTATGCATCGCGAACGCATTGGCTAAGCCTCGTTCGCGAAGAAGAAATAAGGCAGCAGTGGAATTGGGTGTTGTTCTTCGCGATCGCGTAAGTCTGAGGAGCTATTTCATCGCGTTCGCGTGGAGAGTTATGCGTTCGCATGGAGAGTTATGCATTCGCGTAGAGTAAAATAATGGGGCAACTAAGTTGTTCTTCACGATCGTGAGAGTGTTTCTGCGATCGCGATTAAGGAAAAATATCTGGGCAGAATTAAAGTTCAAAATCGAGGGTTTTTGGTTCATAGCTCAAAAATTTGATTGAGAGCTCGGTAGAAGTCGAAATTTGGAGAGATTTTCGGAGTAAGTTTTTGAGTAATAATTCTTAACTCCTTTATGGTTATTTTTCACTAATCTATGATTGATTTTATCATTTAATTTCAGATTTTTTGTGGTTGAAATTGGTCTGATTTGAGTAAATTTTATATGGTTAGACTCGTGAGCGAATGGGTGCTCGTATTTTATGACTTTTATCCGATTCCGAGACATGGGCCCCACGGGCGAATTTTGAGTTAATTTCGGAATTTTTGTTAAAGTGTTGATTTCATTAATTAGATGAGTCTTTTATTGTTGTATTTATGCTATGTAATTGCTTTTGGTTAGATTTGGGCCATTCAGAGCCGGATATTCATGCGAAGGGCATTGTGACCGAATGATTGAGCTTAGTTCGAGGTAAGTGGCTTGCCTAATTTTGTGTGTAGGAAATCCCCTTAAGATTTGGAACTACTGTGATATGTGAGCACCGTGTACGTGAGGTGACGAGTACGTACACGTGCTAGTTGTGGAAAAACCCAATTTTCTTACTGAGCAACAACCTGTTTTCCTTTTATTTTGAGTTATACCATTTTTATGAGTATTAATCTATTTTCATTCATAATTGAGTTATTCCCATTTGTGTAGCTATCATGTTTAGTCTAATACACCATGTCTACGTGTCTTAATTGCTTATGTGAACTCTGTGCAGCATGCTTAGTGAATTTCTTGCTTCTTCCTTGACTGGTACTTAGTCTAAATCGTAAGATTTCGTGATGTAGTTGCATTTCTATTGTTTGCGCTGCATATTTACTTTGGGACTACGGAACGGTATTCCGGGAGATCCCCATGTACTGCATATTTACTTTGGGACTACGAAACGGTATTTCGGGAGATCCTCTTTACTGCATATTTACTTTGGGACTACAGAACGGTATTCCGGGAGATCCCACTGTCTTGCATATTTACTTTGGGACTACAGAACGGTATTCCGGGAGATCCCTCTATACATTTACTTGGGACTACGGAACGGTATTCCGGGAGATCCCCCTACACATTTACGTTTGGGACTATGAGACGGTATCTCGGGAGATCCCCTATTGTGTTTCTATGTACTGAGTTGTTACCTTCTATAATTTCATTGTTGTTAAATTTCAGACTTTATTTTATTGCGGTATTACACTCTATATTATTTTATTATATATTTATCGGTAGGGCCCTGACCTGACCTCGTCACTACTCGACTGAGGTTAGGCTTGGCACTTACTGGGTACCGATTGTGGTGTACTCATGCTGCTCTCTGCATATGTTTTTCGTGTGCAGATTCAGGTACTCCTTATCAGTCGCACTATCAATGAGCCGGAACAGCTTTGGAGACTTCAAGGTATATATGCCGCGTCCGCAGACCTCGGAGTCCCCTTCTACTCTTTTTCTTGTCCATTATCTTCTGTATTTTTCCTTTGTTAGACTCTAATGTATAAAGACGCTAGATTTTCCTTCTGTAGTTTGTGATTCACGATGTTCCGGGTTTTGGGATTTGTTGTGTATTTTTGAATAGTTGGTTAAATTTATATTTTTATTTCATTATTCCGCAAAATGTTAGGCTTACCTAGTTGTAGAGACTAGGTACCGTCACGACATCACACAGAGGAAAAATTGGGTCGTGAAAGGGTCCCACTGTCGATTTTTAAAATGAATTTCAGATTTTAATACGGAATATTAGTATTTTCATATGGAATTAATTCCTACGATTCGTATTAAGTATATTTAATTATTTGTGAATAGATTTGAAGCGTTCGTATATGAATTCGCGAGGCAATGGTTTATTGGAATCTTGAATTTGGTTGCGAAGCGAGATAAGTATCTTGCCTAACCTTGAGTGGGGGAATTACCCCTTAGGCATTGAGTCTTATGTGAAAATTGTGTAATTGAAAACCATGTACGCGAGGTGACGAGTACGTACTTGGTTTATATGTGCAAATTATATCGGTTGAAATTCGTAGACGCCCTTAAGTACTAAATTGAAAAATTGTTGTAACTTATTAAATCTCCTATTTGTCATGTCTCATTCCTTGTTTGTCGAGGTTGTTTTTATATGATAATTTGGTGTGATTGCCACTTGACTTTTATGTAAACTTTGTGTTTGTTTGAGTTGCTATTTTTATGGAAAACACTTTCGTTATTGATTTTACCTACAAATAATATAAATAAAAATTTTAGTTAATAAGATGAATAAATCTATTTATTTCCTGAAGTTTTGATTTAAAAGAGGTGTTGTTCCTTGATGAATTACTTTTCAGTTCACGTTGTTAAAAATTGGGCATTGGATTATAAAGGCCGTGAATCATATTGAGGCAAAGTGCCAAATTGTGAAATATTATTCGGTTGAGTTGTTCACTCCCGAACATTTTGTTAAGATATTGTGCACATTATGATCAAGTCGTGGGCTCCTTATTGTGGAAAAATAATGTATTGTTGATTTCTGTAGAAAGTTATAATATTTGAGCACTTGATGTGCAATTTGTGATATGTTGTAATATTTGAGCACTTGATGTGCAATTTGTGCTATGTTGTGATATGTGAGCACTTGAGGTGCAAGTTGTATTATGATGTGATATTTGGGCACTTGAGGTGCGACTTGTGAAATATTGTGATATTGATACGCATGCGGTAATATAAGGTCAGGGTATTGAAACGCATGCGGTGAGATTAGGGTGGCTTGAAACGTGTGGCTAGTAGGGAAACTACTAAAAGTCATGTGGTGTGATAAGGGTGGCTAAAACGTGAGATGCTATTTCGGAAAAAATAATTTCTTTAAAAATTAAATGTGAAGGCTCCCACTTGACTTTTATGTGAACTTTGTGTTTGTTTGAGTTGCCATTTTTATGGAAAACACTTTCATTATTGATTTTACCTACAAATAATTTAAATAAAAAATTTAGTTAATAATATGAATAAATCTATTTATTTCTTGAAGTTGTGAATTAAAAGAGGTGTTGTTCCTTGATAAATTACTTTTCAATTCACGTTGTTAAAAATTTGGTATTGGATTTTAAATGTCGTGAATCATATTGAGGCAAAGTGCCAAATTGTGAAATATTACTCGGTGGAGTTGTTCACTCCCGAACATTTTGTTAAAATGGTGTGCACATTATTATTGAGTCGTGGGCTCCTTATTGTGAAAAAATAATGTATTGTTGATAACTGTGGAAAGTTGTAATATTTGAGAACTTGATTTGCAATTTGTGATATGTTGTAATATTTGAGCATCGGATGTGAAATTTGTGATATGTTATGATATGTGAGAACTTGAGGTGCAAGTTGTATTATGATGTGATATTTGGGCACTTGAGGTGCAATTTGTGAAATATTGTGATATTGATACGCATGTGATGTATAAGGTCAGGGTGTTGAAACGCATGTGGTGAGATAAGGGTGGCTTGAAATGTGTGGCTAGTAGGGTGGGAACTACTAGAAGTCATGCGGTGTGATAAGGGTGGCTAAAATGCGAGATGCTATTTTGGAAAAAATAATTTCTTTAAAAATTAAATGTGAAGGCTCCCGCAGTGATATAAGAAAATGATATATTGTAGATTTATTTATGATTTGAGACTACGAGGCGGTACCTCGTGAGTGCCCTGTTGATATTTCTTTATTTATGTTCTTGTCTTTGGTGATTTTGTTTCATTTAATATGTAAATTCTTGTCTTCTTCTGTGATATACTAGTTGACTTTATTATTATGTGTTTTGTGTTTCTAGTTGTATTGTGTTGGCTTTGGCTTTTTAGAACGAGACTCTGAAGAAGTATATTTCCGATTTTTCTTACTGATTATTGATGATTGAGTTGTTTTAAATAAAAAAAATTATTATTATATTTTAAATTAAATAGTTTGAGTAGTTTATCTGACGCTTTAATTTAAGTGCAATGTTATTTTCTTCACCCAGATGATTTCTAAAATAAATTCATTTCTTTGTTGATTTCTTACTTGATTTAAAAATTATAAACTCGCTTTAGTGGAAATAAATTGATCATGTGAATCTTATATACATTGATATTATTGGCACATTAGTTGTCCGTGCAGTTGTGATAGAAATATGGGCATGAGGTACCGTAAAAATATGGAAGTGGGCTCAGACCCGTATTTTTTATGATTTTAAAATGAGGTGTCACAAGGTGACTTTTATTTGAAAGAATTATATTCAAAATATTATTTCAAAGAATTATATTCGAAGGATATTTATTTGAAAGAATTATATTTGAAAGATATTTATTTGAAGGAAGTATATTCGAAATATATTTATTGGTAAGGATTATATTCTAAAGATTATTATTTGAAAAACTTTTAGGTGAAATATTTATAATTAAAGGAATTGATTAAATGGTTGTAATTGTATTCATTATTTTTTGAGCAATATTTATGGTATTCTTGTTGTCCTGTTGTTTATATCACTAGTTGATTATTGTTACTATCATTGTTATTTATTTTCTATTATTTTTGTATGATATATTGTGCAGGTTATTAGACTAGTGAGTGTCTTGACTGTACCTCGTCACTACTCCACCGAGGTTAGTCTTGATACTTACTGGGTACCGACTATGGTGTACTCATACTATATTTTTGTACATTTTTGTGCAGAGCCAGGTATTGGAGATATCAGACTTGGATAGAATTAGAGTGTGATCGCAAGGACTTAAGGTAGATCTGCTTGGTCGTCGCAGTCACTTGGAGTCTTTCCATTTTATTGTACTGTCAACTCTATTTTGAACAGTATTGTATATTCGATCCTTGAAATCATTGCATGTATTCAGTTAGAGTTCGTGACTCGGTATTACCTGTCTTGGGAAGGTGTTATAATTATTTCCTATGTTGGGTTTGATTATCTATTTTTTTTTAAAATGGCTTGAATTATTATTATAATTGGCTTACTTAGTCTTAGAGACTAAATGCCATCACGACGCTTGTGGTGGGATTTTGGGTTGTGACACTTTTTCTCCCTTCTGATAATAATGGCCTCTTCTTCTAGAAATTCCAGTTCCACAAAGAACAAAGGTAAAGCTAATGATGATGATGCTCCTACGGTGAGCACCATCATTCCAAGGAATCTTGTCACATGTAAGGACTTCGAAGAGAAGTATCCTTCTGTTAACCCTCACAAGTAGGCTATTGGTATGTATCCTTCCTCCATCCGTCCTTCCAGCATTCCTGCTGTGAAAGAAGACTGCCATTGCCATGATTTAAATATCTTCTCTCCTGACCTAGCGGAGAAGATAACCTTACCCAAGAAGGGTTTCACGTATTTTTATACATATTCCTTCACTTTGGGACCGTTCTCTTTGAGCGGGGAGCTTGACTCCGTTATCGTGGAGTTCTGCATCCATTACCAGGTATGCCTGGCACAAGTAAGTCTTTCTATGTGGAGGATAGCTGTTTGTCTTCGACGTCTATACCAAGAGACGGTAGAGGAGCTATCTCTTGCTCAATTAATGAACCTTTATTCCCCCAAGATTTTCTGCGGGGGAATGATAAATTTCAGGAAATGTGGCCAGCATACTTTGCTAACTAGTATGGATGATGATAACGACCATGGGTGGATGTAACAGTTTATTGCAGTTGCCATCAGAGACATCATTCCGGCCATGACTCCATCTTTTTCGGAATTATGGAACAGTACTCGTAAGTTCACCGCTGTATTTTCTTCTAGTTAAATATCGCCCCATGTTGTTACTGACCCATCTTATGTCACCACGCCCCAGACCCGCACGTGGAAAGAATTGGCTCTTAAATATGGGTGGAAGGCCAAAAATCATGGTAAGTCGAACTCATATTGGTTTTACCTTTCATATAAGAAAATTGATTAACCTTTCTCTCCGTTTGAATTCAGGTCTACCCCAGGGCTCAGTTGTCGTCCCCCAGGAGGACGTTTTGGCTTATCCTACTGACGCAGAAAGGTTGTTGCAAGAGGCTTTCACCTGAACAAGTGTCTCTGGACCTTCTTCTGGTGCAAGTGCTTCTTCTTGGAATCCCCGGCCGGAGAACAAGCAACCAAAAAGGAGACGTTCCTCCTCGGCCGAGGAAAAAAATAAAAAGGCAAAGAGTGTCGCTCTCGAGTCGTCTTCGGATGTTGTGGTGATGAGCGTCGCGCCCAAGCCAGCCATAGACACCGTGGTGATCGACAATGATGTTGGATATAGTGATAAGGGGGCTTCTCTACATAGAAGACGATGATCTTCATTAACTCAATAGAATGCTCAATATGTTGAGCTAGTTAAGCCAACCGAGGACAATGCCCTGAAGCTCTAGAGGGAATACGATATGGTGGAAGATGTTAATTCTCAATTCCGAGTCCCAGTCGCCATGCCCGATATCGTGAGGCTGAGTACCGGGTCCCTTCCGTCTTTGCTTGATGAGCAACCAACAACCAGCATTGCATTTTCCGCAACTACGTCTCAACCTACAACGCCATCAACTACATCTCCTTCTTCGCCAACCTTGCCTTCGCCCCTAGCAACTACTACATCATCTCCACCAGTCGTAGTTGCCCGAGATGAGGATGTCACTCCCCCCAGTCCCCAGTTCATGGGAAGTTGGGGCATAATTATTCTGCCCTATCCGAAGATCCCTAAAGGAGGAGGAGCATCACCCTCTCGGTGTTTACCGGATGTCATCTGTTATCCCGGCCGGTGGAGCTTGCTAATTATCTGAAGCCTCTGGATTCAAAGAAAGATAGGAATAAAATACAAACTCTCTCGGGACAGTATTTATTGAATAATGCCATGTACAACGCACCGACAGAATAATCTTTGTTTCTTCTGTTGTTTCTTCTATCTTTGTTATGGCAGGGTTTTGAGTTTGCATTTTTGTTTTGCAGGCTAACTTCCTTGCTTCCGAGGGGCTTCAAAGGTGGATTCTTGATAAGTAGGAACTCACCTCCGAGCGGGAGCATTTGTTGGCCAAGCGGTATCAGATTGGTGCCCGCCTTCCAGAACTGGAAGCACAAGCTGCAGAGGCCGCTGAATTGGAGGCTCGGTTGCAGCAAAGCGAGCAAGAAGTAGTGACCCTTAGCCAGGAGACTGCCCAGTAAGGGTGAAATTTGAAGAAGTTAGGGCCAAATAGGTTGAAGTCCATGATGGTAGGCTATAATTGCGTGTTTTAGTTGCTTATCGCACTCTAATTTACTGCACTTTAATTGAGTTGAGCTTTCAATCGCTAGTGTTTTGCACGAATTGTGTATTTTATGCCTTGTATGAGTGATTCTGAGTTATGTAGATATTGTGAAACTAATTCGAGTTATTTGGAGCTTTGAAGTCTGAGTAAAAGCCCAAAAGAATAAGCCGGGATCGTGTTCGGGGGTCGAGGATCACTACTGGACGTCAAAATTCAAGGAAGAATCAACTACTGAAAATATGCACTAGTGCGACATAGCAGTGTAAATATATGTCAGAAATTGGGAAATTTCATAGGCCACCTAGGTGCGCGAGCGCGCACTGGGCATGCAAGTTAGGCAGAATATAGTCCAAAGTGCGCGGCCATATGCGCGAGCACACTCCCAGGTGTGCGGCCGCGCACGTCCAATGCCGGATGTTGCCCTATTTCGCGTAGGAAAAGGTGTTTTCGCTTGGGCCCGACCCTACTTGGTATATATACATGGAAAAGCGATATTTTTGGGACTTTTGACATATCTAAGACCTAAGGAGGCTAAGTATAAGTGAGAGAAGCAAGAGCACAAGGATTTCATCATTCAATCCTCACTCAAGATAAGAGTTTGGATCGTTTATGCTTTCCTTTAACTTAAACTTATTTGTGATGAATTACTCCATATCTATGGAGTAGTTCTTTTTAGGGTTTGATGGATTTGGTGTATTGATATTTGTTTGTGGATTATAACTCTAGTTTTTATGTAGTGAATCGTTTTGGAAGATTTATTTATTGCATTTATATTTACATGTTCATGTAATCGAGAGAGGCATAACTTGTGATATCGTTGCATTATGTTGTTGGTTGAGTTCATTAATTCTTCTTAGTAATCGAAAGAGGTTAGTTGAATTATTGTTTAATCCTAGTTAGGAGGATAATCGAGAGAGGTTCTCCTAAAGACCAATCCACTACGAATTCTTGTATATCTTCACTAAGCTTAAATTGGTTCATATTGTGAGGTTGAGACTTAATCGAGAGAGGAATTTCTACTAAATGTTTGAACTAATAATTGAGTGAATTCGAGAGACTCACTTGAATATTAGAAGTGAATTAACTAGAGTTAAATCCCAGACATTTATCTCGCACCTATCCAATCAATCCTTATTTTCCCCCATTGATATCTTCCTTGCTTACTTTTATTTGTTTGTCATTAGTCAACAATCGTAGATTCTTAGTTAATTGTAGTTTTTGATCTTATAATTCTCAATTGTTAATCATCTTGGATAGAAATCTAGCTACAAATTACGATAATACTATTTAACTCCAATACCTGTGAATACGATATTATATTATACTATATTCGACTTGCGAGCATATTTAAGTGTGTGTTTTGTGCTCGTCAGTCCATAATGTCGTTCTTGCTGCATTCGATCGTAAGGCTACCTCTGCTAAAATATTGAATAATTTGGAGGCAGCCTTAAACTCCAAAGCTGAAGAAGTTGTTGCTGCCGAGGAGAAGTATGTCCGGTTGGAAGAGAGGCACAAAAGAGGTATAAAGCATAACATAATTTTTCACTCCACCATCTGCGACCTCGATGCTTGCCTTCAATCCATTAGGCTAGAGAGGAATAATACTTCGACCAAGGTTAACCAGCTTAAGGAAGAGCTTCAGCACTGAGCGACTTCCCTCATTATTGAAAAAACATATTCCATGTATAGCATGAGGAGAAAAACCTTGAAAGAGGCCATAAAGGGTATCATTGACTTTGATGCCGAAATTGCTAAGACTCGTGAGCTGGAGTCAACTGCCTGAAGGGGTCTCCCGGTGCGGCCTGATGCTACCGACTCTTCTGGTTCCGGTTCCGAGTTCTCGAGAACTGAAGAAGAACCGGAAGGTAGTGATGCTGAAGGCCAAAATGGTAAAGGCCAAGATATTGAGCCGGCGACGGATCCACCCACTTCTCCTGGAGGTGCAGATGCTTCTCTTCCTCCAGGACCCGGAGATGCAGTAGCTTAGTTTATTTTTCTTTTATTTTAGATATCTTTGTACTTGTACTGTTGAGCACGTTTATTGTGAATAGAAGCATATTTTCATTTACGTATCGTGCAAGTTTTTCTCTTTACGTACTTTCTCTCTAAGTATTGTGCAAGTTTTCCTTTTTTCTTCCTTTTTGCTTAAGTATTCTCGCAAGTCTTTTGTGCCGAGGTATGCGAGGCTTCAGGTGTATTTTTCCCCGATAGTATTTGGATTCTGGGCATAGGTTCTTCTGAAATCAACCCTTTAATGTGAGGGTTTCATAAGAGAGGGCCCTCTTATGTTTACGGTGCTCTTGAAGAGGACGTCTCTTGTTCATTATGGCACTAGCATTTAAAGTACTTGTTTAACTTTCAAATGATAAAATTAATTCATCGATAGGACAAGAAACAAGATAAAAATAAAAAGACTTTACTTTATTCCTTCCATTTTCAAAAGTACATAAGCATCCGTTGTGCTAAAAATAAATTGCCATTATTTGTGGCTAACTTGTACAACTTGTTTCTACGAGGTTGGCCGCGCAGTCCCCGGTCCCGATGATACAAATTTGTTTCCAGTTTTTGTGTTCCCGATCGATGCCGCAGTCATTGTTTCTGTGTCCTCATAATTCCCCCCAGTGTTTGAATGCGAAGAATGAGAATTTGAACACTGAAAGTTTTGCACCTTCGAAGACTCCACTAGTGAATGGTTAGATAATCTTCAATTCGATAGCAAACTTCACTTCCCTTAGGAACTTATGCTATCGAGCCAAAGATTATCTAACAATCCCCCAGTGGCTTGCACTTGTGAATGGTCGGGTAATCTTTATCCAACAACAAACTTTATTTCCCGATATGAACTTTGCTACAGAGCAAAATACTATCTAACCGCTCCGTATTGGCTCGTTGCTTGCATGCCTTGTCATTTAAAGGTCTTATTTCTGCTGACGAAGCTTCCTTCGTAGTATGCTTTATGTTGCTGCCTCGTTAAAAACCTTGCTAGAAAAACTCAACTGGGACAAAAACTAGACGAAGGGGAAAAGAGTGCAGCACATACTTTTAGTATAGGCGAGACTCATCAACAATAGTATCTTTTGAGGCGTGCCACATTCCAGTTGCTCGGCAACTTTATTCCGTCTTGATTTTCCAACTCATATGACCCTTTCCCAGTGACAGCTGAAACCCGGTAGGGTCCTTCCCATGTTGGATCTAGCTTCCTTGCATTGAGCTCCCGGGTGTTCTGAGTTACTTTCCTTAAAACCAAGTCTCCTACTTTAAAATAATGGAGGTTGGCTCTTCGAAAGTAATATCTTTCCATTCTCTGCTTTTGGGATGCCATCCTTATATGCGCCAAGTCCCTGCGTTCATCGAGCAACTTCATTTTGACCAACATTGCTTCATTGTTTGTTTCTTAGTTCTACCAAAAATATCTCAAGGTAGGTTTCCCTACTTCCACCGGGATTAAGGCTTCTGCTACGTATATAAGAGAGAAAGGAGTTTCCCCCGTGCTTTATTTGGCTGTTGTTCGGTACTCCTAGCAGCTCTTCGGGTCATTTACCTTTGGTTGCTTCCAGTCTCTTTTTGAGATTTTGTATAATCACCTTGTTCATTGATATTGCTTGACCGTTTGCACTCGGATGATAGGTTGATGATGTGATCCTTTTGATTTTTATGTCTTCTAGGAACTTTGTGATCTTTGCGGCTTTAAATTGTGGCACGTTGTCGCTGGCTATCTCTTTTGGTATCCTAAATCTGCAAATTATATTTTCTCATAAGAAATCTACCACTTCGCATTCGCCGATCTTCTTATAAGGACTTGATTCAACCCACTTAGAAAAGTAGTCAGTTAAAATCAAAAGAAATCCTACCTTATCGGGGGCCGATGGCAGCGGACCGACTATATCCATCCCCCACTTCATGATCGGTCATGGTGACAAAACTAAATATGGCTTTGCCGGTTGATGTACCAATAGTGCGTAGCGTTGCCATTTATCACATTTTTTAACATAAGCTTTGGCGTCTTGTTCCATCAGGGGTCAGTAGTATCCTGGCCTAATTAATTTTAACACTAAGGAATTTGCGCCTGAGTGATTTCCGCAGATCCCTTTGTGGACTTCTAGCATAACATAGTTAGATCCGGAAGCTCCCAAACATTGGGCCAACGGGCCTTGGAAAGATCTTCTGTGCAATTGACCTCCCTTGAAGTTGTATCACGATGCTTTAGTGTGTAGCGCCCGAGATGCCTTGGGATCTTCAGGTAATTTTCCGTGCTCAAGATACTCTATGATCTCATTTCTCCAGTCCCAGACCAAGTTGGTCGCATTTAATTTTACTGAGTGCATAAACTGTACGATTGTATCGGAGTTCGATCCCTTCATTCCATAGACGAACCCATATTGGCTAGTGCATCTGCTTCCGCATTCTCTTCCCTCGAGATGTGCATAATTAACTATTCCCTGAACCGAGCGAGCAAAGCCTGGACTTTCACTACATACTATTGCATGCATTCCTCTTTGGCTTCAAAGATTCCGTAGACCTGATTTATTACCAACTGGAGTCGCATTTGATTTCTATGCCCACAGAATCTAGTCCTTAGGCTAGCTCGAGTCCTGCAATCAAAGATTCATGCTCCACTTCATTGTTAGTCAGAAGAGCGGTTCTTATGGTCTGCTTTAGGGTTTCTCCCGAGGGCGTGGTTAGCACTACGTCGAGCTTGTACCCCTTCACGTTAGAAGCTTCGTCCGTGAATAAGGTCCAAACTCCCGATGTCGATTCCGACACCATCACTGCTTCTTTCGTATCTAAAGGTAACAGTCCCAGACTGAAATCAACCATAAAGTCGGCCAAAACTTATGACTTAATCGCAGTCCTAGGTTTATACTCTATGTCACATTCACTCATTTCAACGGTCCACTTGGCCGGCCTAGCTAAAAGTTCAAGTTTGTGAAGAATATTGCGCAGGGGAAAAGTGGCCATCGCGACTATCAGGTGATATTGGAAATAAGGCCTAAGCTTTCGAGCAGTTATTCTTCTTTTTGAGGAGTGCAAAGAAATGATGGCATTTCTCCAAAAATTAGGAAATTAATCTGCTCAAAGCGGCCAGTCTTCCTACCAACCTTTGAACCTCTTTCACGCTCGATAGTTGATTTGAGATATCTTCGAATGATTTAATTTTGTCGAGATTAACCTAGATCCCCCTTTGCGACACCAGGAATCCCAGGAACTTACTAGAGCTGACCCCGAATGCATACTTCTCGGGGTTAAGCTTCATGTTGTGTTTTCGTAGGATGTCAAAAGTTTCTTGCAAGTGTTTAAGATGATCATTTGCATTCAAAGACTTAACCAATATATCATCTACGTAAAACTCCATAATTTTCCATATTTGTTTCTCAAACAGTTTTTTTACGAACCGTTGTTAAGTGGCTCCGACGTTCTTTCGCCCGAAAGGCATCACATTATAGCAATATGTGCCAAAGTTCATTATGAAAGAAGTTTTTTTCATGATCCTCCGGGTTCTTCTTGATTTGTTTGTACCCGAAATAAGCATCAAGGAAACTCATTAACTCGTACACGACTGTCGCATCAATCATTTGATCAATGTTTGGCAATGGGAACGAGACCTTTAGACATGCCTTATTTAAATCCTTATAGTCTACGCACATGCGAAATTTATTATTTTTCTTTGGAACTACTACTACGTTAGCTAGCCAGTCAGGATACTTTACCTCTCGGATTGAACAGATATCAAGCAATCGAGTTACCTCTTCTTTGACGAATTTGTTTATGACCTAGAAATAGGACATTTTTCTGTCTTACCGGAGGGATGTTGGGATCCAGACTTAGTTTGTGCACGGCCACTTCTGGCAGTGTAATGACCCGATCGATCGTTTTATTTTTTTAAAATCCCGTCCTCCTAAATAAGACTCTCCGTATATGCTTTTACTGTTTTATGGCTTGCGGGGATGGTCAGTTCGATATTTGGAAGGGTTCAGGTTGAAATCGAAACACTTGGTTCCTTAAGTTGGCCTTAAAAGGCTAAGTTTGACTTCGGTCAACATTTTGAATAAACGACCTCGGAATCAGGATTTGACGATTCCGATAGGTTTGTATGGTGATTTCGGACTTGGGCGTACGCTCGGATCGGGTTGTGGATGACCCGGGAGCGTTTCAGAGCCTAATATTGAAAGTTGGTTTCTTGAAGTTCTTTAAATTTGGTTTAAAGTAGGTTTTAGTGTTATCGAGCTCTGAATGGAATTCTGAGACCGGGGTTAGTTCTGTAATGTCATTTAAGACTTCCACGCAAAATTTGGTGTCAATCTGAGTAGTGTAAGTATGTTTCGATGCTTTGGGTGTAAATTGAAGAACTTAAAATTCATATTTTTGATCCAATTAGTTTGGGGTGTGATTCTTAGTTTTAATGTCATTTTGGGCATTCCGAGGGTCCGAGCGGGTCCATTTTATGATTTAAAAGTTGTCGGTATATTTGGGCGGGGCCTCAGGGGACCCAGGTATTGATCGGACGAGGCTCAGACCAAGTTGAAACCTAGGAGCAACAATTGAAGTTCCCAGCTACTGGTGTAATCGCACCTGCACTTGGATCTACAGGAGCGAGGAGTTTGGCACACCTGCGAACGTGCATGTGCGATGATTGTGACCGTAGAAGTAGTTGTGTCGGCAGGCGCGAAAGTGTCGGCCGCAGGAGCGGTTGTGCAGGAGAGGCCCTGGCTCTACAGGTGCGATGGGCGAGTGGCCAGGCCAGTTCCATAGAAGAGGACTTTTGACAGCATAAGCGGTCCCGCATAACCGGAAGTCCCTCCGCATGTGCGGAAATCGTTGAAGGCAGAATCCTTCATTTAATGCGGAACTTAGTCATTTTGGTTCATTTATTCCATTGTTGGGCAATTCTTGGAGCTCTTAGATAGAAGATTTTCATCTAACACCTTGAGGTAAGTAATTCCTACCAAATATGAGTCAAATACATAACTTATGGGTAGATTATAACATGTAAATTAGTGAAAATCATGGGTTTAGGAGAAAAACCTAGTTTTTTTAATAAAAATGAGATTTAATCATGAAAATTGTTATGGGATCTAGTAAAAATCATATATTTGAGTTTATGAGGTTATGGGTAACAACTCTCTTCAAATATTTCCGGAATCCAGGCACATGGGCTATGGGTGAATTTTAAGAATCTTACATTTAGGGTTGGGTAACCTCTTAAATAGTTGGAATACAAACTTTTGAGAATATATTGATTAGTTTATATACTATTTGATTAGTTTTGGGTTGATTCGGCCCCGAATTGAGGGTGTGAGCACATTCTTGGACCGGGAATTAGGCCTTGAAACGAGGTAAGTCTCTTTTCTAATCTTGTAAGAAAGAATTAACCCCATAGGTGAACTTAATCATTATGTACTTCTATTTGTCGGGGCTACGTACGTACGAAGTGACGAGAGTACGTATGTAGCTACTATTCATGCTTATGTCCGGGTAGATTTAGGCTTACACCATGCTATTGTTGATACCATTGCTTGTTTATGCTTACTAATTGTTTGGATTAGAGCAGAGGTTGAGGATTTCAATATTTTGAAGGCTCCTACCTGAATTTCTAATTTTGAAAAATAATTGAGAAATATTATGATAACTTGAGAAAAACTATATTAAACCGCTTTGCAAGTATATTTCGCGAGCGGGGTAAATTTTCACTACTCTCATGGGAGCGGGTCGTTCGCCTCGGCAGGTTAATTGATGTATCTATGGTTCGGGTCGTTCGACCCTCGGCAATGCACAATATATTTATATGTATATTTGGATCGGGTCGTACGTCCTCGGCATAATTCATGCGTAAAGATATTGGAACCCCTTTATATTTAATATTGTTCCACAGACTTGAAAGGTGAAAGGATTAGTCGAGAGAAATGACTTGGTTCTTACTTGAAATGAAAGGATTGTTTTACTTATTTTCCTGCTCTAAGTTCCATTATCATTTTATATATCATGTTTAATTAGAACTTCATACTATTATATTTTTGGCCCATAGTAAGTGTCGAAGTCGACCCCTCTTCACTACTTCTTCGAGGTTAGACTTGATACTTACTAGGTACATGATGTTTATGTACTCACGCTACACTTATGCTCTTGATGTGCAGGATCTGAGGCAGGTGCATCTGGTTATCAGTCCGGCGCGCACGCTTGACTTCTGGTCCGAGACCACACGGTGAGCTGCCTTTCCGAGCCATTCAGCAGTAGCCGGAGTCTCTCTTTTGATTTATTTTCTGTCTATTCTATTTCAGACAGTAGAGTAGAGATCTTTTGTATATTCTACTAGTAGCCCACACACTTGTGACACCAGATCTTGGCACACACTAGTAGACTTATGATTTTGGTTTTATTCCTATGGCCATAAATACATTCAGTTGCTTTCATTTTATTGATTTAAATTTGTTTCTTACTAAACCTATTAAATTAAGGAAAGTTAATTACTTGGGAAAAACTTATTAAAATGGGAAAATCACTAGATTGTTCATTGTTGGCTTGCCTAGCAATGGTGTTGGGTGCCATCACAACCTAAAATGGAATTGGGTCGTGACAATATAGTATCAGAGCACTAGGTTTACGTAGGTCTCACAAGTTATGGGCAGGCCTCATAGAGTCTTGCGGATCGGTGTGGAGACGTATGTACTTATCTTCGAGAGGCTATAGGATGTTAGGAAACTACTATTTATTCATCTCCTATCGTGCAGTTGATGATCTACTAAGTTTCTTCTTTTACTCTCTCATATATGGTGAGAATACGTGCGGAAGATGTTCCGGACCTAGGAGGAGTTGTTCCCCCTGTTGCTAGAGGACGAGGCATAGGCCGGGGGAGGGCACCTGCCCGAGGTAGGGGACGAGGACATCCCAGAGTTGCCCCAGTTGCACCACCAGCCTATCCAGTTGAGGACCTCATTGATGAGGAGCATGGTGAGGTTCCCACAGTAGAGCCAGCCTCGGTCACCGGGCTTTCAGGAGGTCATGGGCCGTATACTGCGGTTCATGGATTCTATGACCTAGGCTGGTTTATTTCCAGCAGACCCAGCCACATCTCTGGCGAGAGGGGGAGCACAAACCCCTACTGCTCAGGCTCCTGGGCATGCAACTATAGTATATCAGACCCCGGGAACACTACCCGTGGGCAGAGCCCAGACAGTTGCAACAGTTGTACCTGAGTCTAGACCAGTTGCGATCGGCGAGCCGCAGAAGCTACCGGATAGATGGACTAGGCTTCACCCTCCGGTCTTTGGGGGTTGGCAACATGAGGATCCCCAGGACTTCATTGATAGGTACAGGGACAGGCTGCATAACATTAGCATATTGGAGTCGCACGGGGTAGATTTTACTCCCTTTTAGTTAGAGGGAAGAGCACGTAGGTGGTGGAAGTCTTATCTCCTTAGCAGACCAGCAGGTTCTCCTTCCATGACTTGTGACCAGTTCACACGCCTATTCTTGGACATGTATATTCCTCCCTCCCAGAGGGAAGAGTTGCGGTGTCAGTTTAAGCAGCTCGAGCAGGGTCAGATGTTAGTGACCGACTATGAGGTGAGATTCTCTGAGATGTCCTGCCATGCACTTATGATACTTCCTACCGACACAAAGAAGGTTCAGAGGTTTGTTGCAGGGTTGCACTCTAGTATTCAGGCTAGTATGGACTCTAGTATTCACTCTAGTTGAGATGGGGACTTCTTATCAGTTGGTAGTAGAGATTCCTCAGAGGATTGAGGGTTACCGTTAGAGGGGTAGAGAGTAGATGCAGCATGACAAGAGGTCTAGTTTTTCTGGAGAGTTAAGAGGTGCCCCAACTGGGAGTAGAGGTCATTTTGGGAGGGGCAGCCCAACAGGCTCCCATATTCAGCACCACCACCTCCTCGGGGTGTTCCAGCACGACCCTACTTCAGTGCTATGCCGAAGAGTTATTACCGCCCGCCAGCTATATAGGGTTCTTCCACTGCCTATTTCAGTGTTATGCTAGAGAGTTCATACCGCCTATCCGCTCTTCAGGGTTCTCCCGGTGGGTATTCAGGCCATCTGGGTCAGACTTTAGGGCAGCAGTCCACCGCTTTGAGAGGTTGTTATGAGTGCATGGATCCCAGTCACATGAAGAGACATTGCCTCAGACTTCGGGGCAAGGCAATGAAGCAGGGTCAGCAAACTATGATTACAGCACCAATAGTCGCACCAGCCGTCCGGCTGCCCAAAGGCGGAGGGCTGGCAGGTGGGGGCCAGCCAGGTGGCGCTCCAACCAGATTGTATGCTTTTCCGGCCAGACCAGATACAGTGGTTTTAGATGTCGTGATCATAGGTATTATTTCTGTCTGCGCTAGGGAAGCTTCAGTACTATTTGATCCAGGGTCTACCTATTCGTATGTGTCATCTATGTTTGCTCATTTTCTGGATATTCCTCGTGAGTCCTTGGGTACTCTTATTTATGTGTCCACTTATGTGTGCTATTCTGTTGTTTTGGATCGGATCTATCGGTCCGGTGTGATCACATTATGTAGATATGACCGACTTTGAGGTCATCCTGGGCATGGAATGGCTATCCCCATGTCACGTCATCCTTGATTGTCATGCCAAGACTGTTACCTTAGCGATGCCATAGTTGTCTAGATTGGAGTGGAAGGGTTCGTCTGTTAGTACATCTAGTCAAGTTATCTCTTTTATGAAGGCTCGACACATGGTCGAGAAGGATTTTTTGGCTTATCTAGCCTATGTTCGGGATACTACTATAGAGTCTCCGGCGATTGATTCAGTACCAGTAGTCCGGGCGTTCTCTGATGTGTTTCCTTCGGATCTTCTAGGCATGCCACCAGATTGTGATATCGACTTCTGTATTGACTTGGCTCCAGGTACCGAACCTATATTTATCCTACTGTACTGTATGGCTCCAAAATATTTTAAGGAGTTGAAGGAGAAGCTTGAGAAGTTTCTAGCAAAGGGGTTCGCCAGGCCAAGTGTATCACCTTGGGGTGCCCCAGTGCTACTTGTGAAGAAGAAAGATGGGACTATGCGGATGTGCATTGATTACCGCCAGTTGAACAAAGTGACCATCAAGAACAAGTACTCGTTGCCACGTATTGATGATTTGTTTTACTAGTTGCAGGGTGCTAGGATGTTCTCTAATATCGACTTGAGGTCGGGGTACCATTAATTGAAGATTCGGGACTCGGATGTTCCTAAGACTGCTTTTCGTACTAGATATGGCCATTATGAGTTTCTGGTGATGTCCTTCGGCTTGACTAACGCCCCAGCAGCGTTTATAGACTTGATGAACAGGGTGTTCAGGCCTTATATTGATTCGTTTGTCATTGTCTTCATTGATGACATTTTAATTTACTCATGTAGCATGGAGGAGCACGAGCAGCACTTGAGAGTGGTGCTTCAGACCTTGCGGGAACAGAAGGTATATGCTAAGTTCTCTAACTGTGAATTTTGGTTAGATTATGTGGCATTCTTGGAGCATGTTGTATCATGCAAAGGTATTAACGTGGATCCCAAGAAGATTGAGGCAGTTTAGAGTTGACCTCGTCCTACTTTGGCGACTGAGATCAGGAGCTTCTTGGGGTTAGCAGGTTATTATCGCCGGTTCGTGGAAGAATTCTTATCTATTGCAACACCTTTGACTAGATTGACCCAGAAGGGTGCTCAGTTTTGATGGTCCGATGATTGTGAGACGAGCTTCCAGAAGCTCAAGACAGCTTTGACTACAACACCAGTCCTAGTGTTGCCTTCCGATTCGGGGATGTATACTGTGTATTGCGACGCTTCATGTGTTGGCTTGTGTTGTGTATTGATGTAGGAGGGTTGAGTTATTACATATGCTTCACGTCAGCTGAAGCCCCATGAGAAGAATTATCCTGTGCACGATTTAGAGTTGGCCGCTATTGTTCATACTCTTAAGATTTGGAGGCATTATCTTTATGGGGTTTCCTATGAGGTTTACACTGATCATTGCAGCTTGCAGCATTTGTTCAAGCAAAGGGATCTCAATTTGAGGCAACGTAGGTGGCTTGAGTTACTGAAGGACTATGACATCACCATTCTTTATCATCCGGGCAAGGCGAATGTGGTCGCGATGCCTTGAGCAGGAAGGCAGAGAGCATGGGTAGCTTGGCATTCATTTCAGCGGAGGAGAGACTACTAGCCTTGGACATTCAGTCTTTGGCTAACAGACTTATGAGGTTGGATATTTTAGAGCCCATCTGAGTTCTTGTATACGTCGTTGCCTAGTCCTCACTATTGGAGCAGATCAAGGATCGACAGTTTGATGATCCGCACTTGACGGTTCTCAGAGAGACGGTACTGCAGGGTAGTGCCAAGGAGGTTTCTATCGGCGAGGATGGTGTTCTGCGACTCCAGGGTCGTCTATGTGTTCCAAATATTAATGGCTAAAGGGAGAGGATTCTAGAGTAGGTGCACAGATCTCGATATTTCATTCATCCAGGAGATACGAAGATGTACCGCGGCCTGAGACAACATTATTGGTGGCGGCGGATGAAGAAAGACATAGTTGCGTATGTAGCCATATGCCTAAATTGCCAGCAGGTTAAGTATGATCACCAGAGTCCAGGAGGCCTACTCTAGCAGATGACTATACTTAAGTGGAAGTGGGAGCGCATTACTATGGACTTCGTAGTTGTGTTATCGCAGACCTTGCAGAAGTTTGATGCATTTTGGGTCATTGTAGACCGATTGACCAAGTCAGCACATTTCCTTCCTGTGATGACTATGTATACTTTAGAGAGATTGGCCCAGATTTATATCCAGGAGATAGTTCGACTGCATGGTGTGCTTGTTTCCATCATATCAGACAGATGTCCTCAATTTACTTCACATTTCTAGAGAGCAGTACAGAGTGATTTGGGGACCCGTGTAGAGCTCAGCACCGCATGTCATCCACAGATCGACGGGCAGTCGGAGCGGACAGTTCAGATCTTGGAGGATATGCTTAGAGCATATGTGATTGACTTTGGGGGGATAGTGAGATCAGTTCCTACCTTTGGCCGAGTTTTCTTATAACAATAGTTACCAGTCCAGCATCGAGATGGCTCCATTTGAGGTTTTATATGGTCGGCGATGTCGTTCCCCCATCGAGTGGTTTGAGCCCGGCAAGGCTAAGTTATATGGTACTGATTTGGTGAAGGATGCCTTGGAAAAGGTAAAGTTAATTCATGAACGACTTCACACAGCAGAGTCCAGATAGAAGAGTTACGGGGACCAGAAGGCGCGTGATTTATCATTTATGGTAGGCGAGAAGGTTCTTTTGAAAGTATCGCCGATGAAGGGGAACATGAGATTTGGGAAGAAGGGTAAGTCGAGCCCATGGTTTATCGGCCCATTTGAGGTGTTGAGACGAGTTGGAGAGGCTGCTTATAAGCTTGATTTGTCTCCCAGTCTATTAGGAGTTTATCCGGTATTCCACGTGTCTATGCTCAGGAGGTATCATGCCGACTTGTCACATGTGTTAGACTTCATCACAATTCAGTTAGATGCGAATCTGGGTTACGTAGAGGATCCAGTTGCCATTGTTGATAGGCAGGATCGCCAGTTGAGATCGAAGAGGATTTTCACTATAAAGGTTTAGTGGAGGGGCCAACCAGTCGAGGAGGCGACCTTAGAGTCTGAGGAAGACATGTGGAACAGATACCCACACTTATTCAACACTCCATGTATGATTCTAGACTAGTTCGAGGACAAACATTTGTTTAAGAGGTAGAGAATATAACGACCTGACCGGTCGTTTTATTTTTTTAGAACCATGTTCCCCTAAATAAGAATCTCCGTATATGTTTTTACTGTTTTATGACTTGCAGGGATGGTTAGTTTGATATTTGGAAGGGTTCGGGTTGAAATCGGAACACTTGGTTCTTTAAAGTTGGCCTTAAAAGGCTAAGTTTGACTTCGGTCAACATTTTGAGTAAACGACCTCAGAATCGGGATTTGACGGTTCCAATAGGTTCGTATGGTGATATCGGACTTGGGAGTATGTTCGGACTAGGTTGTGGATAACATGTGAGCGTTTCAGTGCCTAATATTGAAAGTTGGTTCCTTGAAGGTTCTTGAAATTCTTTAAATTTGGTTTAGGGTAGGTTTTGGTGTTATCGAGGTCCGAATGGAATTCTGAGATTGGGGTTAGTTGCGTAATGTCATTTAAGACTTGCACACAAAATTTGGTGTCAATCCGAGTAGTGTAAGTACATTTCGGCGCTTTGGGAGTAAATTGAAGAACTTAAAGTTCATATATTTTATCCAATTGGTTTGGGGTGTGATTCTTAGTTTTAATATCGTTTTGGGTTTTCCTAGGGTTCGAGCAGGTCCGTTTTATGATTTAACACTTGTCAGTATGTTCGGGTAGGGCCTCGGGGGACCCCAGGTATCGATCGGATGAGGCTCGTACCAAGTTGAAACCTGGGAGCAACAGTTGAAGTTCCCAACTGCTGGTGTAATCGCACTTGCGCTTGGCTAGCCGCATGTGCGAGCTCGCAGGTGTGATCCAGGAACCACTTAAACGAGCAAGCCAAGCCTTCCCAGGATCCGCAAGAGCGAGGAGTTTGGCGCACCTGCGAACGCGGAGGTGTGATGACTGTGACCGCATAAGCGACTGTGTCCGCAGGTGCGAAAGTGTCGCCCGCAGGAGCGGCCCTGGCTCCACAGGTGTGATGGGCGAGTGGCCAGGACGGTTCCGCAAAAGCGTACTTTGACCGCAGAAGCGGAAGTCCCTCAGCAGTTGTAGAAACCGCTGAAGGCAGTATCCTTCATTTAATGCGGGACTTAAGTCATTTTGGCTAATTTATTCCATTGTTGGGCGATTCTTGGAGCTCTTAAAGAGAGTATTTTCATCTAACACCTTAAGGCAAGTAATTCCTACCAAATATGAGTCAAATACATAACTTATGGGTAGATTATAACATGTAAATTAGTGAAAATCATGGGTTTAGGAGAAAAACTTAGGTTTTTGATAAAAATGAGATTTAATCAAGAAATTTGTTATGGAATATAGTAAAAATCATATATTTTAGTTCACGAGGTTATGGGTAACAACTTTCTTCAAATATTTTCGGAATCCGGGCACGTGGGTGAATTTTAAGAATCTTACATTTAGGGTAGGGTAAGCTCTTTAATAGTTAGAATACGAACTTTTGAGCATGTATTGATTAGTTTATATACTATTTGATTAATTTTGGGTTGATTCGGCACCAAATTAAGGGTGTGAGCTCATTCTTGGACCGGGAAGTAGGCCTTGAAATGAGGTAAGTCTCTTTTCTAACCTTGTAAGAGGGAATTAACCCCATAGGTGAACTTAATAATTATGTACTTCTATTTGTGTGGGCTACGTACGTACGATGTGATGAGAGTCTGTGCATAGCTACTATTCATGCTTATGTCCTGGTAGATTTAGGCGTACACCATGTTACTAATTGTTTGGATTAGAGCGGAGGTTGAGGATTTCAATATTTTGAAGGTTCCTAGCTGAATTTCTTATTTTGAAAAAGAATTGAGAAATATTATGATAACTTGAGAAAATCTATATTCAACCGCTTAGCAAGTATATTCCGCGAGCGGGATAAATTTTCACTACTCTCATGGGAGCGGGTCGTTCGCCTCGGCATGTTAATTGATGTATCTATGGTTTGGATTGTTCGACCCTCGACAGTGCACAGTATATTTATATGTATATTTGGATTGGGTCGTACGTCCTCGGCATAAATCGTGAGTAAATATATTGGAACCCTTTTATATTTAATATTGTTCCATGGACTTGAAAGGTGAAAGGATTAATCGAGAGAAATGACTTGGTTCTTACTTGAAATGAAAGGATTGTTTTACTTATTTTCCTGCTCTGAGTTCCATTATCATTTTATATATCATGTTTAATTAGAACTTCATACTATTATATTTTTGGCCCATAGTAAGTGTCGAAGTCGACCCCTCGTCACGCTTGACTTCTGGTTCGAGACCACACGGTGAGCTGCCCTTCCGAGTGTTCAGCAACAACCAGAGTCTCTCTTTTGAATTTTTTTCTGTATATTCTATTTCAAACAGTAAAGTAGAGATCTTTTGTATATTCTACTAGTAGCCCACGCACTTGTGACACCAGATCTTGGCACACATTAGTAGACTTATGATTTTGGTTTTATTCCTATGGCCATAAATACATTCAGTTGCTTTCGTTTTATTGATTTAAATTTGTTTCTTACTAAACCTATTAAATTAAGGAAAGTTAATTACTTGGGAAAAACTTATTAAAATGGGAAAATCACTAGTTTGTTCACTGTTGGCTTGCCTAGCAATGGTGTTGGGCGCCATCACGGCCTAAAATAGAATTTGGTCATGACAGGCGAGATACTTGTCATATCCGCATGCGACTACGCAAAATAATCAACATTAAATTTAAGAAATTTGATAAATCTAGACGTGAGCTCGGGGTTTAGTCATGTCCCCGGGTGGAACATCCTTTCCAAAAGAAATTCGAACAATGCGACTTGTTCAAGTTCTTCCACTGTGAATTTTGTTGCGTCCGTTTCTTCTGGTACCTAGAAATATCTTGGTACCTAATAGGATTAAGATGACTCCTCCCCCTGGTTGGCTTCGCTCATCTCAGGAGCAGGTGCCGGTTCATGTAATTGCTATGTTGCACGCTCCTTCCATTTGCTGCTGAAAACTGAGATTGCATTCATCTCTATTATCGTTGGTTGGTCTCCTCTTATTTGTCTAATTCTCTCAGGAGTTGGGAACTTCAGCAATTGATGATATGTTGATGACACGACCTTCATGTCATGCAACCATGGTCTCCAGGGGATAATATTGTATCCCATATCGTCGTCTACTACCTCAAAAAGGGTCGTCTTCATTAACCCTCGGCATTTGTGGGCAGCAGGATCTCTCCACGGGTTGTCACGCTCGTTATGTTGAACCCGGCGATGAGTTTTGTGGCCGGAATGATACTCCCAGTGAGCTTGGATTGCTCCAACACTCTCTACTGGATATATTGGATGAACTTCCTAGGTCCACCAAAACACATTTAATTTTAAAATTTAAGATATTTAAAGAGATTACAATGCATCGTTGTGCGACAGCTGTCCATCTGTATCTTCCTCCGTGAAAGTAATGTCATCCTCAGAGACTTCCCAGAGTCTCTTACTGTGGGTCACTGACACCTTCGTCTTGTTTGCCGCCGAAAATGACCACACCATTAATCTCGTTCCCCCGAAAATCATGTTGATCACCAAGAATGGGGAATCTTCTCCTGCTTTCGAAGGTTCTGCATTATCACGATTGCGGCCGTAGTTATTTTTAGCTGGTCGCTTAAACAATCTCTAAGATGGTTATTTTTCAGCAATGTCACCACCTCCTCATGTTGATGTCGGCAGTCCCCTATCCGGTGGCCGTTGGTCCCATGGTATTCACACCACAAATTAGGATCTCTTTAGATGGTATCAGATCTTATTAGTTTCGGGAATCGTGCCTCTTTAATGTTCCTCATAGACGACACTAGCTCCACGACGCTGACGTTGAAGTTGTATTCGGAAAGCCTGGGGTGGAAAGAATCTCGAGAACCAGATATCTCCTTGTCCTGCAATCACCTATTATTATGGCCACGATCAGTTCTCCTATCGGTAGAGAATTTATCCGCCGACCAGAATCCGTCGGCCATTTCATAGAGCAAAAACCGACCTCTTGAAGACCGTTGATCTGTGTCGAAATCATCCTTGATTTCTCCTTATTCTTTTCCCAGTCATGGCCTTTGGTTGATGCTGGAAAACCGAGTTGATCATCTTCAATTCTTATCTTTGACTCACATCTGTTGTGAACATCTTCCCAAGTTGTCGCCTGGAACTCAAGCAGACTTTCTTTCAATTTTTGGGAAGCATCGAAACTTCTCAGATTCAGCCTTTTAATAAATACTTCTACTGCCCATTCGTCTGGTATGGCCGGGAGCAGCATCCTCTCTTTTTGTAATCGAGTCACAAATTCCCGCAACAACTCGGACTCTCCTTGTGCAATCCTGAATATGTCGGCCTTTCAGGCATGTACCTTCCTGGACCCGGCATAGGCCTTGATGAAAGAGTCTGCGAGCATCTCGAAGGAATCTATGGAGTGCTCAGGTAGGAGTGAATACCATGCCAGGGCCCCCTTCGTGAGGGTTTCCCCAAATTTCTTCAATAAGAATGACTCAATCTCGTGCGGATCTAGATCGTTCCCCTTCACCGTTGTTGTATAGGTGGTGATGTGTTACTGAGGATCTGAAGTCCCATCATACTTTGGCACGTCTGGCATTTTGAACTGCTTCGGGATTAATTCCGGTGTCGCGCTTGGTTTGAATGGCAATTGGGTGTACTTCTTTGAGTCCGGTCCTTTCAACACTGGTGGTGCGCCCGGAATCTGATCCATCCGGGCGTTTATTTTCCTCATAAATTGTATGAGTTCGGTCTTAAAGGGATCATTCTCATTGTTATTACCGGATCCTCTATGGTTCCCCCCGGCCCTGTCAAAGCCGACTTCACCCCTCAGGGTATTGTTGTTGACCCTTTGCGTTGTTTGAAGCACCCGAGAACGCCTGCCTTAATTCCGTCATGACCTAATCCTACCGTGAGAGATGGCCCATAATAGACTTTTGTTGCTCCCCCATGATCCTTAATGTTTTAATGGCGTGCTTATCTTCTACATCATCAGGAGTTGCCTCTCGAACATATCATAGATATTGCCCTCCATGAACCAGCCATGCCTCACCCCCTCATTGCGGGTATCACTTATGGAATCTTCGTGTTGAGGCTAATTTCCTTGGGCATCAACATTATGTGCAATGTTGACATCGTTATCTGCCATTTTTTATGATTTTTACTAAGAACAAAAAATATAACAAGTTAGTAATAGATTCAAGGATCAATTCAATTACACAACTGTCTAAACTCCACGGTGGGCACCAAACTGTTGACCCGTAAAATGGTACAGTTGAATTTGTACGTGGTTTATAGACAAGTGAATCAGCTTGATCCTAAAATGATAAATAAATTAGACAATAATGTAAGACTTAGCCTTGAAGTCGAAATAAAACAACAGAAATCTTGGTTCTGGGAGCAGAGCTTCCGGAGGCAGTGATAACAAAATAATAAGCAACAACAACAACAACAAACCAAGTTTGATCCCCTACATAAGCAAGAAAATAAAATATTATTGAGCTTTGAACAGAATATAGCTTATGTTTGTCAAAAAATTCATATTTTACAATGATTGTAGAGCTCACTATTTATAGTTGCGCTTAGGAAACACGGTCCTAGGATCAAGGCCCTATTAAATGATAATTATGAGGACCATTGAAGAATGTGTAATGGTGGGCAGTGAATGCCATACGGTTACTGACCGTGCACTTAATACTATAGAATATTCTCCATTAAATGCTACAGGGTGACAAGTTATTTAATTCGCCTTTATGAATACCATTCTCTTCGAGATCGTTACCTTCAGACCTGACTGTCTTCTGTCTTCGGCTCCACGTGTCGCTTTCTCATGCGATCGTTAAATATGAACATATTTTACCCTATACACAATTATAAGTATCATTCATAGAAAATGTGAATTAGTAACCTATAGAACATTAAATGGCTTGTTGTCGTTGGTAAGCTAAAAAATATGACATAATATATTTTTATATTGTTAATATATATTAATTAAGTCCATAAAAATATTTTTATCTAATGAAGAATTTAATGAGTAACGTCACTTCAAGTTTTGACGATATACTTGATCTCCACTTGTAACTGAATCAAAGTGAATAAAAAGGTGATAAAATAAATCCAAATTACACTATGTTTGGATCATTGTTACCCATCATTTTATAATATATTGTATTGTACTGTATTATATCATTTTGATGGATACAACGTTTGGATAGATTGTATCATTTGCTATTGTTAAATAACATCTTTATTGTTTGATTTGACTGTATTGTATTGTACTTGTAAGTTTACTAAAATACCCTCAATTATTTTAAATAGTAAACTTTTAAAGACTTACTCATAAAAATGATTTATTTTTATCCCCGTCTTCCTCACATGGAATCACCATTTTACCAACAAAAAAAATTACCATTTTACCATAATAGCGAAATGACCAAACTCGTTTTATACAAAATAATAATAATAATTCACGGCCCCATCAAAAATTAAATATAGTTGTAGCACAATAAGGAGAATTAAAATATATGGTCATTGGGGAAAAAAGTACCTGTAGTTTCAAATGGCAAAAACCTAAGCAAATTATATATATTAATAAAACCAGCAAAAAGTTTGCAAAGATCATCGATGAGATAAAAATACAGAAAAAATGATAGGGATAACTAACCAAAATAATGCACGGCAGAAGGATGGAGACAAAGTATGTAGTTGGGTGAAGTATAATATAAATAATAGGGTTAAGGGTAAAATTAAAATATAGAATAATAATAAGTGGGGGCGTAATTGGAAAGAAAAATATGGAACAATCCCACCACACCAATTTGGTTGTTTCATAAAATGAGACTTTTCATTGTTCCGAAACAGTGGATTTAACAATACGATACAATCAATTTTATATTAACAATCAAAACAAAAATTGTGTCTGGGATAATAATACAATACAATACAATACGACGGGTAACAAATACGTTGGTTTAATTGCTTTGCAGTGTCTAACGACTTCTTCAAAATCACTCGAGAAAAAACAATTCTTCAAAAATCTTCTAAGCTTTAAAACAAAAAAGGAAATACTAAACAGTATAGCCGCTTCCATAAATAATAACCAGCAAAATGTATATTTTGGTATATTAATATATAATATACATATTTTGTATATTTTGCTAGCAGATGTAATTATTTTTTACCGACAAACCATATAACTTGCCCAACAAAAAGTAAAAATGGCGTGGGATAGCCACTTTTTAACATGGTATTTAGTTTTTATCCAGTATTTTTAAGGCAGAATACATTGATAACCCCTTAAAGTTGTCCTCACTTTTTACTTAGATACTCCATCTTAAGTCTGTTACACTTGAACACTTTAACTGGACATTAACTGTGTCATTTAGACACAAAATTGATAAGCAGCTAAACATAAAAAATGCGTGTAATTAACACACCAAGATAACGAATAAGATGGAGACATGTGGATTTAACTTAAATATATAAATAAAAGATTTGAAAAAAGAAAAAATTAAAAGAAAAACAAGAACCCCAACCCCTCTTTCGTCATCTTCCTCGTGACTCCCCCTCCCTTCTGTCTTCTTATGCCAAAAAGGAAAAAAACGAAGGAAGCTCATGTTGTCTTCTTCACAAACTCACTCCTGCCATCATTCTTCTTCCTCCTGATCTCCACCCCGAGCGCTCTACAACACTAAGAACAAGCAAACATAGAAATCAAATAGTAACAATTTTCTTGTCATGGAATATTAATCCCAAATTGCTAAAAAATAAATCCACCAACAATGAATATTAGTGGATTAATTTGTTTCCAATGGACAAATTTGGATCTTCCAGAGATACCCATGTTGCTTGGATTGGATCTGTAATAAAGATTTTAGTAATGCCCCAAAGTAAAAGCACTAATCCACCAAGCTCGCCAGTACCGGAACCTACGTGTTTCAGATCCGAAGAAACTGTCAAAAACATTTATGGTATCTGAAAGGAGAAAGGTCAAAATTGTGTGAAATTTTGAATTTGAGTTGGAAAAAGAGGAGAGAAACGAAGAAGAACAAATGTGTGAAATTTTTCCGGCAAACTTATCCGGCAGTGAAAAATAAAGCATATCATGGTGTGTGAAAGAAAAGGAGGAAAAAGAAAGAGAGAAAAAAAATTAAAAGAAAAATAGATCTCTCACGCTCTTAAAAATGGTGTAATACACACACTATGTCACATCATCAAAATTTATTTAAATGACACCGTTAATATTCGGTTAAAGTGTTCAAATGAAACAAATATAAGATAAAATGTCTAAGTGAAAAGTGGGGACAACTTTAAGGGGTTGTCGATGTATTCTGCCTATTTTTAATACTGAGAAAAAATAACCACTACTCTATTAAAATTAATACGAAAAGACATTTTTACCATTTTCTCATGAGAATATTAAGGACATGGTGTTCTTAACATTTACACTGCACAAATGAAGTTAAGGATGCCATATCCTTAACATTTACACTTCACATATGAAGTTAAGAACATGATGTCCTAAAGTTTAACAACGGAATGTGCAAATACATGACACTTTGTCCTTAATATTTACACAACATTCATAAAGTTAAGGACATCATGTCCTTAATATTTACACAACACTCATAAAGTTAAGGACACTATGTCCTTAACATTTATACTGCACGCATGAAGTTAAGGACACCATATTCTTAACATTTACACTGCACATATGAAGTTAAGGACACGAGGTCCTAAAGTTTAACAAGAAGGTGTAAATACAAGTTAAGGATATTATATCCTTAACATTTACACTGCACACATGAAGTTAAAGACGACATGTCCTTAACATTTACACTGCACATATGAAGTTAAGGACATGTTGTCCTAAAGTTTAATAGCGAAAGGTGCAAATACATGACACTTTGTCCTTAATTGTTACACAACATTCATGAAGTTAAGGACATCATGTCCTTAATATTTACACAACACTCATGTCTAGCACAAGAGTATTTTTGTTCGGACGAGTAAAAATTTATTAAACACTAACTAAAGAATAAATACATTTTAAATAGTGGCTAAAGAGTAACGACATCTCTGTTTTTAACTGTGCACTTCTCCCCAACAAAAATCCCTTAACAGTTTTATGCATAACAGATAACAATGGGCTAATAATCCGATTTGGTAGGAAAACGGGCCTGTCCTTGTTCTAGTATCCAATTTGTAGCCCATCTCATATAACCCGCCGACTTCAACCGACTTTTGTTAGGGTTTTACATAGGGTTCTAATCAAGAAATCTTTACTCCTCCACGAAAACCGGAAAATAGCATTCGTAACCCAAAAGTTCCATGGATCCTTCAGCCCTAAATTCCCCGGAATTGCAGCAATTTCTCAGTGTAAGTTTCAATCATGAACAGTTTTATTTGATGTGTATTCACTTATCTGTTTTTGTTTTTTTTTGGTTTCCCTATAGTTTATGCTAGATATTTGTAAACTGATCCAGTTTTGGCTACCAACAGTTCTTTTGGCATTATATTTTGAAAATTTATTTGGGCATTATACCTTTGGAAAGATGCTTTGCTGCACTGGTTTTAGAAGGATTGATTCAGACAATTATGCGTCTTTTTGTGGATATTGTTTTAATGACTTAATGGGTAGGGAAATTATTACTTTGATCTTTGATCTTTTTGGTTTTATCTTGTCTGTAGTTTGGTGTAATTTGTGGGATATGCATATTCTATATATGATGGTGCTGTAGCACAAATATTCATTATGCACATCTGTGTATGAGCTAGTAATATCATGTATGATTTGGCTTTCTATAATGTAAAGCTGTCTTCTATGACTATTTTATGGTTAGCAGCTCGTTTATTTGCAACAGAATATAAGAACATCTTCATTGCTGATTTTTCCTTATATAATTTAGTCAATATCAATTAGTCAATCAACTGTGCCTCAATCTTAAAATGGAGCTGACTATATGCAATTTTACTCTGTTCCAGTTTTGTTTCATTTAATACTAAACTGGTTTTAGAGTAAGCACATTGCGCGTGTATCCGTATCAATGAGTACACAATTTTAAAAAATTAAATAAGTAGCAATTAAACAATATGTTTTAAGTAATAAAATTTTGAAACACAATTATATTGTTTAGCAAAGTTTTAAATTGTAAGTGGGATAGAAAAATTATACACCGCACCGAAGTGATTCTATAATAATTATTTTTTATGAGCTAAGAAGAATTATCTAAGAATTCCTGCTAGATGCAAGGATGCCAGTTGCCAATGGCTATTCTTAAATAACACAATTTTAAATTGTAATATATATAATACAATCAATTAAAAGAGGTAATCAAATTTAATATTCTTGTGCCAAATATGAGCAACGTGAGCTGGCATAGCAATTAAATATTGTAGTTGTAAAACATAGAGCAAAAGCAATCTTGAATTAATAAGACTTCAATAGATATGAGTTCGAATGCCTAACCAATTTTTGTTACAAATCAATGACCCAAATGACATGCACAAAAATTGTAAATAAGGCAGTTTTAAATTGATGGGTGTATATGATATATTGTAAACAAAAATCACAATTGACTACTTTTCAATTTGCAAATATTTATCAATAATACACGAATGTCTATTATTGCATGACTTAAAGAACATACTGCAGATAAATAGAAAGTTTACCTCAAATCACAAGCATGTCGATTCTATAACTTGAAGAATACTACATGTTTGAAAGTTTACCTTAAATCACAAGCACGTCAATACTATCAAGAGTTTATGATAAAGAATGTGAATATTGACTTCTTTTATGGAAGTTGTCGCTACCTCTTCTTATTCTAAATTGTTTTGGTTTTAATATTCTAGAAGCCTAAAGTGAATCCCAAACCTAAACAAAGAAAAGACACTAAATAAAGAATCCTAAACAAAGAAAAACCTAAGGATCCTAAACCTAAAGGAAAGCCGTAGTAAGGAATCCTAATCCTAAACAAAGAAAAACCTAAAAATGCTAAACCTAAATACACCGCTGTTTTTGGTTTTTTCCCAAAAATAAAAATTTATTAATGATTACAATTACAATTATATCCAACTTGGAATTCACTTACTAAGGGTAAAAAAGATGAACAATATCTCTGGAAGGGCTTTGTGCTTTTAATATAGTATATAATTTGTATTTCAAAGCAAAGTTGTCTAAAACTAGAGGTTCCTTAACTCTTAAACCCACTCTTATACTGCTATACATATCTTTAATGAAACTAAACGTGACTCCTTGTAAACGCTGGACACTAATATGTAATAATAGCAGCTAGGCGTTAAATTAAACTAGTTAGTATCATCATTATGGATCTTTTGCTTCTTCCAATAGATTGCAGGTCTTTTGACATAACTCTATCGATGTGATTTTAGCCTACCCATTTCCTGTTAGCACAGTCAATCATCTTTATGTCATATCTGCATACTGGTGCATATTAAGGTGTAAAAAGGATATCACCAAGCCATTTTAGGCGACCTTCCCTCATTGTCATTTACTTGCAGCCCCTACTGGATGTTATAACCTAGTCAATTTGCTTACTGAAAGATGAACTTTTTTTAAGGGGAAAAACATTGCAGTAGAAACTTTTCTTTCAGCAATCCTTCATCCACTTTCCAACTAACTTCTTTCTTCCTTTATTACTTTATAAGCGGCGAAAAGTTTTTTTTTTCATTTCTTAAGATTTCTATTACATTGAGGGATTAGAGAGAAGAGGGAAAAGTGCACAGAAAAATTGAACAGACACCTACTGTGTTCAACATAATACTGTTTACTGGTTTCTTAGAATGTTATATTAACGAGTTAGAGAAAAAGCCCAAAATCATACATTATCTTTGGCTTTAGACTCAAAGTCATACATATTCTTTCACATGGAGCACTAATAGTCCATTTACTTTAACAAAGTGGTGCACTTTTAGTCATAACACTGAGAAAAAACCCAAAACCATACATTATCTTTGGCTTTAGACTCAAAGTCATACATATTCTTGCACATGGAGCACTAATAGTCCATTTACTTTAACAAAGTAGCGCACTTTTAGTCATAACACTAAACACATTTTAATTTTTAACAGAAATCTAAGATCTGACAAAATATATGTTCCATTTATTTTCTTGTTTACCGAAAGAAAGAAAGATGACAGATTTATCTAGATAGTAAATAATAAATATACATAAAATTTACTTACTATTTATCTATTTACTATTTATTTAGTATACGTAAAATATACATTTACTAAGAAATGTTAAACACCGTTAATTTTTATTTGTAATGATTGTTATCTAGATAACCTCAAATGTTATCTAGATTTTTTTATTATATACATAAAATTTATTTTTATTTTATGTATATTTACTATACGTTGACTCCCCTTAAAATAAAAAAAATCTAATAAATATATATTTATTTTATGTCAACGTATAGTAAATATTATGTATATAATAAAAAATCTAGATAACATTTGAGGTTATTTAGATAAAAATCATTGCAAATAAAAATTAACGGTGTTTAATATTTCTTAGTAAAATGTATATTTTACGTATAGTAAATAAATTCTATGTATATTTACTATTTGCTATCTAGATAAATCTGTTATCTTTATTTCTTTCGGTAAATGGAACAAATATTTTGTCAGATCTTATATTTTTGTTACAAATTAAAATGTGTTTAGTGTTATGATTAAAAGTGCGCCACTTTGTTAAAGTAAATGGACTATTAGTGCTCCATGTGGAAGAATATTTATGACTTTGAGTCTAAAGCCAAAGATAATGTATGGTTTTGGGCTTTTTCTCAACGAGTTACAAGAGTCAAAAGTCTCACTCCATATGAGAACATTTTAACTACCTCCTTCCAACTAGAAAGAGAAACAGAAACATTCTAGGTATAAAACACTTTCTACTTAAGCTCATTACTTCAGGAAATTGTTTCAAGTGCTCTCGGATTTCTCCAGTGTGTCAGTCCAACAATACACATATTTTAAGGTTTGTCTTTAATCTGCTCTCTGTCTTCCCATGTCTTATTGTTTTTACCATTATATTATTGAATATCAAAGTCTCCAGCTGGCTTACGATAGTGTTTTGAGACGTTGAAGCAATGTGTCATCATTGTTGTGTTCCTAGTTGTGTTGGAAGAAGACATTGCTTGACTATTTTGTTACTTGATTTGATTTAGTTGCCCCTACTTTCATACAGTGGTCTTAACAAAATGACTAATTGTTTTGTGGCTTTCTAATATTTGCACCTGATTTCTTCATTTATGCAGCAAGAGAAGGAAAGGGCCATGCTCAATGAAGTAGTTGCAAAGCTTACAAGTTCCTGCTGGGACAAATGCGTTACTGGTACTCCTGGAAGCAAGTTTAGCTCCAGTGAATCTAGTTGTTTAAGCCACTGTGCGCAACGCTATATGGAGATGAGCGCGATCATTATGAAACGGTTCCAGGGCATGCACTGAAGAAGAATTAGCCTTATAAAATGGATATGATAATCCTTTTGATTCCTTTGCTCAAAGATATTTGAAAGAGAACTGTAATTTTTTTTCTTGCTGCTCGATACAATTGATGTGGTGTTACTGATGATATTATTTACTAAATGCAGAGATGCTCTCTTTTTTTTAACTCATTTTCTCCCCTTCATGACCAAGGCTAAATGAATTTTGTTCCTTTTGCCTGTAGTGAAATAAGCTGTCTATTGTTGCCAGTAAAATAACCCTAACATTGACAGGCTGCACCTATTCACTGAATTCTTAGAAGGGACGATATATTACAATTTCGAATCCAAGGTTTGGATAAAGAACAGCGAGAGTAAAGGTGCGCTTAGTACTTTTTTTCCCCAACACAAATAATGTAATGTTTCAAAAGAGTGGTTACATTATTTGTGTGCTTTTAGTCCTTTACTTGTAAAAGCGCACACATTGCTTAATTCAGGGTCAAATGTGTTAAGTCGAATATTATAAGGACTACAGCTGGAATCAAAGATTAAAAATGCTATTTTTCTTCAAATTAACAAAAACTTGTGCAAGCTGCCTTTCGCGTTGAATATCTAAAACAAACAAGAAAACAGTGAATTTATAGGGAAAATTGAAGTTCTCAAATGAAATTATATCACTTCTGAAAAGCTTTTATTCTAATCTGGAATTATTTTATCATAAATTGTTCAATTTTTTTAAAGTGACTGGATCATAGGGTGGGAATCTATAACAACTCAACTGCGCAAACGAGAAGAGATGGGAAGCATAAGAGGAACTTGATGAATATGATAAATTGGGAACGGGGACGACCATGAATTGCAAGAATAATTTCTTCTAAGTATCCCTTGCAAAATAAACACATTGCAAAGAATTTCGGTTGCCTTCACATAAGAAAAGAAAATTAAAAACCCAAAAAGGAAAAGAGAAAGAAAACAATATACACACAGAGAAGCCTGGAAGATTAAGTTCACAGTGGTTGATCCCACCCATAAACTCTATCACCGTTGGCTAATGATCTTTACACTTACTAGTTCTTTTACAATAATGTTAACAGCACCCAGGTCAAGCACTACTGCCCGTTTTCAGTTAAGAAAGCACCATTGCTGCCAGTTATCCGATTTGAGTCTCCAATCTCAGATGCCATAGCAACTACATCAGGTGGTATTTCCAAGGTCCCACTTCTTCTTCCCCAACTAGAGCGCCTCGGGTGTAGTATACTACGCCCATCTGCCAACGTGGCACCGCTAAGCTCTGAGGATATAACTGATAGCTCTTCGTCCTTATCTAACTGATTGTCATTTCTAAGTTGTCCTTCAAATTCATTTCCTCCTGTTGCTGGCTCATGCCAAGCAGGCTTCCTTCCCCTTTCTAAATCACTCATCGTTTTCTCCAAGTTTGGACTAACAAAACCACCCCCTACTTCACGAGGTGCTATCCCAGGTTCTCTTGCCACTTTGGCCCTGAAGTTGTTCTTGGAAGGAGGTATACTAGTGCAGAATATCTCCAAGAAGTTATGAAGTACACCTTTGTTAAATGGGTTGACTCGACGATCATACCGATATCTGAAGTTCTCATATGTTGACTGCAAGCACACAGAAGATTCAAATGTCAAAAAAAGTTGTACTTCAATCTCCGAAATTGGAACACATCTACATGTTAGACAACTAGGGCATGAGAGTAAGTTTTTTTCCTCTTTGCCTAGAAAAAAGGGGATTAAATTTAAAGAACAAAACATTACCTGATTTGTGCCAATAAGATACAGATGGAAGACGGTCAGGCCACCAACAAACCAAACTGATATAAATGTATAAATGATAAGCACAATAGAAGCAGGAGTCTTGGCCATTGCCTTCCAGATTGAGGTCTGCTCACTATCCATGATCCTTTTAATATAGACCCAGCAAAAGCCATGCACGTATATGCAAAGAAGGGTAGTTGAGAAGACAAACATGAAGAAGAAACGGTAATTCCTCTGCACCAACAAACATAATATGGTTAGAGTTAGAAAGCCAAGACACTAACATTACAGAAACTTTCTCTGAAAGCTCATTCATTATAGAAGTAAATCTTTGCTGTCAGACCAGCATAACGTCTGCCATGAAAATATAAAAGCACGAGTCGAATACAAGTTCTAAAGTACTTACAAAATCAATGCTTCAAGATCAAGATGTCCTAACTGGGTTAAGTTTAAAGCACAAATCTACAGAATCATCACAATCAGAAAAGGTCTCTCTTAAAAGTTTTTGTAAAACAAATTAATGAAAAATAAAGACCATTCTCTAGCAAAACCCACTCATTTTGGAATTGTTTAGTAGATTAATACCTCAAAAATTAACAAACCCATTTTGTTACAAAGATTCTCAGTGCGAAGAAAAATATCAAATATGCTTAGTTGTTAATACTTGAGCAGAGCACAAAATTGCAAGAATGGGCAATATCAGCTATAGAGAGTTGAACGATTTACACATCACTCAACAACTGACCAGCACCCTTAACCCAATGAGTGCAGGGAAGAAAAATGTAAACGGAAACACTGGCAGCTCTTTCATGAGTTGTTCTAGCTAACCTTAAGGAGGAAGAACGACCCAGAAACATGCTTTTAGGGGAGAAGTTCTATGAATTTAGGGGAGAACTTCTATGAATTTTGGAAAGGGCACGCAGTGAGCATGGTTTCTCATGACGATGAACTTAATGTGCATGCTGCAGTGCAGATTACACACTGCCTGAGAAATTTAAGAATAAGAAAAAAACAAACTAAAGGGTAAAAGAAATGTGCCAATGTACCTTCATACATCAAACTAATACTAGATAAAAAGAATCAATGACCAACACCCATATAATACAGAACCATGGATTGAGAGGATCACTAAAGGAGGAAAGTCATGAATGCATTGTAGTATCAAGGGCAAAGTGAAAAAGCATTTCTTTGAGACAGCTTTCAATGGCAAAAGAAGATGTTTGTATTTAAAATGGGGTACTCACCAGTCCAATACATTGTCCGACCCAGGGGCAGTGATGGTCGAAACGTTCGACACAGTTGTTACAAATTGAGCAGTGTGAACAACGTGGAGGCCTGTACAGCATGCAGGTATCACAATATTTGGACTTTACAGTTATTCCATTGACATTCACATCCTTGATGCGGGGCAACCGTAATTGTGGGGTTTGACCAGGTCCAGCTTGAGTACTTCCTTCAAAGTTTTCTGGTTCTGGAGGATGAGGATTGCGAGGAATTATACCGGGATCTCTTCCAGAAGTGAGTAGAAGAAGGACTAAGACCTTTGGAAAGAAAATATTGATTACTTCATATCGACTCATAAATCTATATGCTTTGTAGCCATAAAACAAAAGAGATTACAGTAAAAAACACCCATTAATAGTTCATTTATCTTAAAAAGTTTAGCCTGAACATTGTAAACTTTTTCCTTACTAAGAATTGAGAAGGTTATCTGCTTCATGGTGTACTCGGGAAAATAAAGGTCGCCCGCTTTCATGCAATATCTACAAGGAAATCATAAGACTGCAAGAACCTAGTTTCATTCCCTTGTACGGCAGAGAATATACAAGCAATTTAACATTTTCCATCATGAACAGACTAATGTAAGAACAAGACAAGATGCAAGAATTACTGCTTTAACTGTAATTCTTGTCATCCTGATTCCCTAGGTTCCTTAAGGAATTAGTTGATTCTCTTTCAAAAGTCATTTGCCTAAGCGAATTGGTAAAGAATATCTCAAATGTCAATTCTTTAAAAGTGAACTTGGAGAATGAAGTACAAACTTTTAGAACTCTTGGCAATTGATTTGTTCTGCTTAAAAATCTGAAGAAGTGGCAGAAGGAAAACAAATTTGAAGTTCAGCCAGTTCACCAGAGAACAAGTACTTACCAATTCAGATTTGTTTTTAATAAGACCCAATTTAGAACTCTCATTGTTCGATCTTCACACAATACCCAATCTCTGTTCTCATACAAAGCCTACTTTAGCTGGAGAGTGCTGACCATAGATATGAAAGGGTTAATAATCTTATCTTTTGTCCCAAGAAAGTATCAGTGATACTTTACTACTCCAGATTCCAACTAATCAATCTTCACCTTTTTTCTAAACTTCGTCATCAACTCTGCTGCAGCAACATACCAGCTTGATTCTCACAAATTGTCAGCAGCTTTTATATGACTTGCATAAGAGTTCCACCGTTCCTCTACCTTCTGAAATATATGTGCCTATCATTTCCTTGCCCGGCAAAGCATAAATCTTGTTCAATGTTCACCATATAGGCCCAAAATCGCTCTCTCATTCCTAGTTTCTAAATTACACCGAGACAATACAAAATCCATCAGGCTCTCGTAAGAGGACTTTCACTTGGTTTGAATGGACAATGGCAACATTACATGATGCCTCTTGTTGCTCAGAAGATCTCAATTGCCAATCAACAATAGAAATAGCCTTGTAAACACTCTTGAGGAAACAATATCCATTTGTCAAGGGTAATGGTTCAGTTTGTGCAGCCCAATGTTGTGAAAAGCTCTCACTTCAGCGCTTAAAGCGCGAAGCGAGGCCTCGGGCGCTTCTGCATAAAAAGCGAGAAGCGTAAAAGCGACAGAAGCGAGCGCTTCTACATATTAAGGGCCGCCAACATTAAAAAATTAAAAAGTTTATCAAGTTAAGCCCAGGTATGTGATTTCTTCCTCCTCCTCCTCCTCCTTCTTTTTCTTTCATTGTTTCAGTCCCAAAATAGCAGCAAAATGCTAGCAAATTTATTTTGTCCCTTCAGTTCTTCTTCTCATTCTCTTCTTCGTCTTCTTCTTCTTTTTCTTTCATTGTTTCAGAGATAAATTGCAGCGAACTGCTGCCCAATTTTTTTCGTTTCAGTTACTGCCATTTTTTTCATTTCATTTAATCTTGTAGAAGAATAGGATGTTCATTTTGTGCTTTAATTGATGCTACTCTTTAGTTTTTATTTGCTTACAGTTACATGTGTTGTCTATGCAGTATTTATTTTATTTTATTTTTTTAAATTCCGCTTCACTTCAAAAAAGCGAGCGCTTCGCTTCTCGCTTCTCGCTTTAAGCGAAAAGGGGCTTGTCGCTTTTCCTCGCTTCACGCTCTTCACAACACTGGTGCAGCCAGAATAAAATGGTCCAATCTCTTTTTTTGAGTTGACGGATTTCACATAACTATCGATCTAATCACTTTTTATACAAGTGCAGCACCAATCAAAAGAGCCAAGTCCTCGGCAATATTTCTGTATGAAATTCTTGATCTAAAATGTCGTCCGAGCTACAAAGTTAATAAATACAGAAGATACGCTGTATTCAGATCAAAATTCTTAAATCATCACGATCACAAAGGCTTTCTGCCACATACCATATCCAGTCCAACTGCTGATCCAAAATAAAGATGTTTGTCACCTATGAACTCCCAGACTACTCATTCACCATTCAATGCCCAAATTGAATGAAAATCATGCAAGCAACAAAAAGAAATAAACACAAACAAGGGAAAGGTAATCAATCTATTAGGGGAAGTAGTCAAGTTTTCGGAATAATCTAGTATCTTGGTATTGAGAAGGCCAATGTAGCCATAAAACTATACTTTAAAAATAATGTAGTCAGTGGAAGCCAAAAACAAACACTTACATAAACTGTGAAAACAACAGCGACGACCATGATTGACCACCCCCAGTCACCAGCAAAATCATCCACCATTTTCCTCGCAACAAAGACACAGAAAACAGCAACCGGGGCAACTATAAGGAAGATGGTCATAAAGACCGACCTCACATCAGGCCCAAAGATAAACCTTCCTTGAAGAATAAATTTCTGCACAATCAAGAGGCAATAATGTCAAGAAAAGTATGCGCAATCACGAGATATGCTATCTAAGGAACTTTTTAATTGCAAGAAAATGTCAAATTTTAGCAACTACACATCTAATTTGGAGAGCATGTCAACAGTACATGTCTCCAGAAAGCAACAACAACAACAAACCCAGTATATTTTCACAAGTGGGATATGGGGAGGGTAGTGTGTACGCAGACCTTACCCCTACCTAGTGAAGGTAGAGAGGTTGATTCCAATAGACCCTCGGCTCAGAAAGGGTGGGAAGAAGGAAAAAAAGGAAGAGAGAAGGAAAAAAAAAGGGGGGGGGAGGGGGGGGGGGGGAAGAAGCAGTACTAAATAATAACACCAGGGAATAGGGTAACTGAAGCGAACAAAACCAAAAATCACATGACGTAATAAAGAGAAAAAACTTCTGTTAATATTTACTATCTCACAATTTCATCCATGGAGATGTGCCCTTGAGGAACACAGGCGAGTAAATTCCAATTAAGTTTGAACTTTGCTTCTATTTAACAGCAACCAGAATATTGAGGCATCTCAAAGTTATGTAGAGTTTTAAAATTAATGCACTGATCTCTGCTTTCCTCAATTGCTTCTTTTTCTTCTTTCTTCCTGGGATTCATCTTAAGGTATTTTTATTTACCTGACTTGCCATATTTTGCAGAAAATTCATGAAAAAAGTTGCTTTCACAATCGTTTTTCTCAAATTAAGAATGTTAATGGGAACTTAAGTTTGTCCAAAAGAATCTCATAGGAATATAGGTTTTGGAGTCTACAAATGCATCTCTGCTGTGTATTCTTTTATTAGTCAACTTTACAGCAATTATGCTCTTCTGGAATTATGTTAAGTACTTCTAAGAGATGACTAAGCTAACATTTACAACGTATTACGAAAATAATTCCAAAAATATCAAACATTAAATGCTAATTCGATAATTAAAACTCCTAGAAAAAAATTATGAACTTGCAAAAGAAAACCTGAGATCCCAGCAATACTCAATAGGAAACCTACATAATAGAAGAGCAGAGGGAAACGGTGAATCACTTACATTGCTGCCTTTCCAGGCCTGATAAGTCCGGATAAAGGCGGACTGATCGGCGGCACCACCGCCGGAATCTGAACTCTTGGGCGGAGCCACCCCATACATCTCTATTTTTCTTTTTAAATCTCTTTCTTCTCTCTCAATCAATTAGAATAAAGTGAAGGAGAGAATATTTAGTAGTAGTACAACTTGGATTGGGAAAAGGTCAATGAAAACGAAAGAGAAAAAGAAAGGGAAAAAGGAAAAAAGGCGGCTTTGTTCTCTTCTCTCTAACTTTTACATTATTACTTGCGTGGAATGAGTCAGCCACGCGGAGTCATTGCGTCAGATCCCGGTGACAATAGGCAGCACCCCCGGCGGCGCACGGCAATTTTGGTGGCAGTGAATTTGAAAATTACAGAAGTAGAGAAGTTGTTTATTACTCTGAAGAAGAGTGTGGGCGAAGTTATGTGTGGGCGTGAGTTGGAAATGAAATGATTGAAGGAGGGGGGGACCAAACATGGGAATTTTGAATAACTTGAAAACACCAGCCTTTGTTTGCCTTTTTTCTCTAATGTGACTTTCGCGGCTTATCAATAGCGGGTAAAAGAAAGCACGTTACTCCACTTTCATCTTAGGTAACAATAACATAGGGTAAATATTGATGAAAACATAAGGTGAAAATTAATTTTTAATAATAACATAACTTGCAGAAATTAGTTTAAAGATGAGCAACTTTCTCATGACAAAAGCACGACATATACTTATATGCCAATTTTTTATTTAGTACGAAATTTACGAAAGAACAAAAGAGCTTTCGATCATCGTATTAACAATACTCATAAAATTTATAATTTTAATCATATCATAAAACTTTTATGACTATAATAATATATTATTAAAGATAAAATTAAGACCAAATGCTTAAACAACCTCTTAAAGTTGTCATAATTTTCATTGAGACACTCTAACTTCAACCTTGTTGCTATTAGATACTTCAAATATATCCAACATGTGCCACTTGAACCCTTCAGTGTTGGCTAGTATTTTCAAAATACTATATGTGTGAAACCCTCGCGCGATGACGTGACAACAATAACAAATGATGCAAAGTCATGTTGTTTTTAGTTAAAGAATATGGAAGAAGAAAAACACGAAACTGGAATGTAGGATCCAAACGGGAAAAGAATTTAATTTGAAGGATCTCCTTTTATTTTATGATTAAATAACTCTGTGCCTTCTTCATTATGGCAAATGCCGCTCATTTTGTTGTGCTGGCCAAGTTTTGATGACCAATGACTTTTCTCTATTTCTTTATTTGTAGCAGTTGCGTTAAGATTTTTGTTTACGTGTAAAACGATAAAGTTGAATTTGTTACGTGGTTAATAAACAAGTGAATTGATTTGATCTAAAAAATGATAAAGAGATAAAATAAATACTAAGATTAACAATTGAAATCGAAAGAGATGACAAGTCTGGCTCCGAGCGCAATACCTCCGAGAACAAAAGTGAAAGCAATAATAAAGAGCAAGTAAAGTTGTTTAATTGAGAGTGAAAGTAAAATACAACATATATTTGCAAAGAATTTTGTATCTTACAATGGCTGATGAGCCTACTATTTATAACTTTACCTATGGAAACAAGATTAGAGGATCAAACTCATCTTAAATGATAATAAAAGAGTCATTGATGAGCACATAACGACAAGCCATGAATGCAAATATTCTATGCAACGGTCACTCATTTAATGTTAGAAAATATTCCCTCATTGAATGCCATCCGATGGAAAATACTTGATCTTCTCTCGTTGACCATGCTCCCTTCGGGATTTACCCAATGTCGGTTGAGTTTGTTGCATCCGATATTGGTCGTTGCTTGACTTGAATGTTACCTATCTTCGGTTCTACATGTCATGCTACCATTTGACCATTTATTATAAATCAATTTTACCTCATATAGATAGTCCTTCTGCTTTCCGATAACATATCTTTGTGTTACGGGGAAGTTGGTGAAGATTCTTTTCTTGGCGGAATAGTTCCTGAACAGTCTCTGACATTTGAAAGGACGCACGTCTTCTCGCATTTAATACCTCGAACACGTGTTGCACCATGATTCAGAAAATAGTTTCGCCGATTTTCGAGGTAATCATGAGCACAATGTTTGCCATCTATAACTTCCCTTCTACTCATTATTTTCACTTCTTTACTTTCAAAATTTGCATAAGCCTTTCTTCCTCCCCGCATCTTATTTAGAAAATTTCACACCTTCTTCAACTCTCTTAGCAAAAGTTTTACTGACCCTTTATTACTATGGCTTCTTTCACTGCACTCTTTAGAAACTCTGGTCTTCTCTCTGGTGGAGGCCCAAAGAAAAACAAGGACAAAGAAACTGATGTCGATTCTGAACCTCCCACTGTAAGCACCATCATACCAAAACTTCTCAGTACTGTTAACGACTTCCAAGAGAAGGCCACCTCTACATCTTCACGGACTTGGCATATTAGTAGGTATCCCTCCTCCATTCACCCTTCTAGTATTCCAACCGTGAAGGAGGACTGCAACTGCCCCAATCTTGATATCCTCGCCCTGGATATGATAGAGTGGGTTACCTTCACAGAGATGGGCTTTACGTATGTCTATATGTATCCTTTTACCTTGGGTCCATTCTCTCTGGGGTCGAATGAAGGGCTCGACCCTATAAATTTGGAGTTTTGCCATCGATATCAGGTCTTCTTAGCACAAGTAGGCACTTCTATATGGGGAACGGTGGTTTGCCTTCGCCAACTGTGCACGTAGACCGTGGAAACCCTAACTCTTGCACGCATGATGAATCTTTACTCTCTCAAAGTTTTTCGTGGGGAGTAATAAACTTCAGTAAAAGTGGACACCACGCTCTTATCACCAGCGTAGATGATGACAATGATCGCGGGTGGATGGAGCGATTCGTCATCATCACTACCAGGGACATCATCCCGACCACAACTCCGTCTTTTCCTGAGTCGTGGAATCGCTTTCGTAAGTTATCGATTTAGTTATTTCCTTCTTTCGTGAAAAAAATTATTTCTCATTCTTGCTGATCTTCTTGTTCCTTTTGTTCTAACTACCTGATGGGAACCACCATGAATTTAAGGCCTGGACCGTGGGTTCAGAAAATTCTAAAAATCACAATACCAGAATTCCGCCGCTGGAAGGAAATAGCCCTCTAATACGGGTGGAAGGCCAAAAATTATGGTAAACCGAGTCCTTCTTCCTTTAATCTTTGTACGAATATATGTAACTTCGTGAATAAGTTGTTAACTCCATTTTTTGCTTGATTCAAGGCTTCCGCAGGGCTCTGTCACCTGCCTCGAGGTTGACGTTTTAGCTGACTTCGAAGAGGCCAAGAGAATGCTGCAAAGTGCCCTTGCTCGAAGTAGTGCCCGCGGATCTGCTTCCTTTGAAGGTGCCTCCTCTCGTAGTCTCCAACGAGAGAACAAGCAACCAAAAATACGACGCTCTTCCTCGGCTGGGACTCAAAAGAAAAAGACTCCAACACGGTGTCGAGGGGGAGAGACACCAGTACAGAGAATTGTTTGCTTGCTTGAAAGTTTGATTGTTTGATCCCTCCTAATAATGTTTAAGAAAAATAAATAAAAGTTATGAAACTTGACATAACTAATCTAGAGAGATATAATGGAAATTCAGGAGTTAAAACTACTCTATCTTTACAATAAAAAGGATTTATATTTCTGCAATGTTTAAACAGGTCCGTTGGCGGCAACCTTGTCTTTAGCATCAGAGTCTGCGTGCGCGGCGCTGTTGGCATCTTCCTGTGGCTGGGCGCTGGCGAGGGCTATCAGTGGGGTGACATAGGCACAGGCGTGCTTGTCACTTAGCGCGACCAAGATCACTGGGCCGTCCATGGCGCTAAGCATTGGGAGGCTTTCCAGGACACCATGTGGCGCGTCCAAGGGTTCATGGGGCATGGCTGGAAAGCCGCCCATAACATTCTCCCCAACTGAGTTGGCGACTGATCCACATCCAATCCGCACTCAATAGTGAGTGAAAATGGTCGTTGGAAGAATAATACCCAACAAGAGTCGGAGTCGATTTTCACATGGAGTTTAATATGGGTTTTAGGGTGTACACTTGATGAGAGTACGAGAAATAGCTCAATTGCACTTCAAACACAGAGTTTTTATTTTTTACTTCTAAAATTAACACTAACAAGATTAAACTAGGTAGAAGAAACTAGAAATCGAGTAATTATTTTTGATGTTTTTATCAAATATGAAAAATTCTAGGGATGTAACCTTCGCCTAGGTGCTAATATAATGGGTAAATCACGTTAATGTTTGTTTTAGTGATCGGGGAGTATTATAACTCTCAACTATAAATTATCACCCAATACCTCTCGGTTATAGAGTAATTTTGCCCGAATTGGCTTTTTCAAATCGGGTTTTCTCTATCTCTAGTTCAAACCCTTTAATTAGACTAGTCAAAACCTTAACTAGTCTAATTTCTTGTTAGCCAAGTGTTCCTAGACTAAGTCTTTCTTTCTCAAGTAAGAACCAAGTCAAATAAACATGAATAAATATTTGCAACCATTAATTCTAGAAATAATGCATGAAAAAGACTAAATAATAAATACCCAATCATAAACAAGCATTAAATTAATGGCTCATAAGATTTACACATTAGGGTTGGGGCACAACCCTAGAGAAAATCTAGCTACTCATACTAGAAATTAAAGAAAATAAAGAAGAACTAATTAAAGCCATAAAATAAGATTAAATTAATAAAACTAATAATTCTTCACTCAAAATAGTCACTAATTACCCAAAATAGTAAAATATAACTGCTACAACTCAAAATATTACAAAACTTGCCCTAAAAAGTGTTTCTCATCTATTTATAGTGGCCTAAAATTTGCTGACAAAAATACCCTTCGGGAGGTTCTGCGGCCGCACAATTCTATGTGAGGTCCGTACTTTGCTTGGCTTTTGCAAGTGGAGAGATTCTGCAGTCGCACAATTCCATCTGCGGCTGTATTTCAGCTTCTGCGGCCACAAAATTCCATCTACGGGTGCACTTTTGTTACACCCTATGCGTCCCAAGGTGACGTATAATGAATACGAGACTTGTTAATCATGATTTAAATGAGTTTAAAGTCATAATATGAATATATATGATATTTGAAAATAAAATATAAAGTTTGGGGAAAATCCGATTTAAGTTGCGGAAAAACCGACTAAGGATTTGCCTTGTAATAGAGATTTTTGAGCAATACATTTCGTGTGTTATATGAGGTCTTTTTGGACATATTATATACCACATTGAAGGTCTTGGAATGTAGTTTTCAACGCTCTTAACCATTCTTTCACACGACATTCGGATAAAAAGATATAAGCATCGGAAGAAGGGTCAATGTTAGGGTGCCAAGCTAACGCCTCTTTGACTTTTCAAAAGTGGATATATACATCCCTTATGTTGTCTCTTTCTTCATTTTTCCACAGACCACGACCAAAATAAGACCATAAACTTACCCTTAAGATCTCTACAAGGGTTTCAAAAAAGATTAACATCCCGGGTACGAAATCAAGAAGCGATAACATTAGAACGATCCCTACGACCTAAGTATCGCTATATCGCCTCTCTTTTTCTTTGTAGTTTGAGTTTTGGAAGATACTTCATAATTAAGAAAATGCCTACTTTCTGTGTTTAATATTTTATATATCAAGAAAGGTTGATAAATTCATTTTTTAATAGTTAGAACTCACGGGACGGTGATCGCAAGCCGCGAGTTCGATTTATTTTACTTGTAGTAGACTATTTTGTATTTCACTCGTGTTGGCCTCTTGTGCTGCTCATTTATGGAGTTTGGAAGGATAAAGGGCATGAAGAAATGCCACACTTGGTAGTATAGTGGGATGGTCGCTCGTCGTTGCAGTTTCAGGCTAATTGATAACTTGTTGATTAGGTGTGTTATGGTATATTTGGGGGTTTTGTTGTATTAAAGGTCCCGAATTGTAGTTAGGTTGTTTTTGAGTTGTTGATTGTATTGTGGTGTTGTCTCGTAGTAGGATTGAGGGAGCAGAAAAATCAGGGGAAATGCTGCCCGTTTTTTGTTTTGTTACAGATTAAGTTACTTTCGTTATATAAATGAGAGAGTCATTCGTAACTTGACAATAGCTTCACTGTCCTTGTTGTAGATTAAGGTGCAGTAAGTTGAGTTTAGCATTATTATTAGACATGTTTCTATAAAATATGTTAAGGTTATCCCTTCTTTCCTTTTGGCATGATCCATATGATGCAAACGAAACGAGTAAACACACAACTTTCATAAATGCCTCTATTCATAGAAGTACTAGGGGTACCTATGTTCTTGATTCTCCATGTATCTTATTATTATATCGTGTGTTCATGGGTCTGAGCAAAATACGTAGGTTGATAAAGTTTATCCGAAGGCATATTGATCTTATGATATTCCGAGAGATCTTATTGACTTACTTCATTATGCATTGCATTCATTTATACATGTACATTGATCCATGACCAGATGTCGTTATATATACGTATATTATATGTGTATGGGGTATGGGAAAAGGTTACAACGTTATATACGCACCACCACCTGATCAGTTGGTATACGTCGATGATTTCGCCCACTGAGGTCGAGATGATATGATGGGATGCCCTCAGAGGCTTGATGATATTAGGTATGCATATACCTATACATGATATGACATTTATACGCACATGCATGACATTATAAATGTTTTAAGATTCACAGAGTTATCTAGACTTACAGGTGGAGTCCTTTACTCCATGTTTCTTTTATGTCCTTTATGTACTGATTTTCATGCCTTATATACTTGGTACATTATTCGTACTGACACCCCTATTGCCTGGGGCATGCGTTTCATGCCCACAGGTGCAGGTAGATAGACTGACGATCCCCCTTCTTAGGATCCTTGCTCAGCAAGAGTTGGTGTGCTCCATTTGATCCGGAGCTGCTATTGGGTTTTGGTACGATACTTTTGTATATATATATGGGTATGATGGGGCCCAGTCCCGTCTTTTATATAGTTGTACACTCTATTAAAGGTCTATAGACAATCATGTATAGTTTGATAGTATGTGGTCTTGTCGGCTTCTATTTTGATATATAGTTGTCCATAACAGCCTTGTCGGCTCGCCCTACTGTATTCCGTGTATATATATATATATATATATATATATATATATATATATAGATGTCATGTAGCCTCCTGATTATAAATGTGGCGCGCTACACATCCATAATCAAAACTCTACTAGACACGGCTCATAGACAACCCCTAGGACAGACTTGCTCTGATACCAAGTTTGTCACGACCCAACTGGAGGGTCATGACTAGCACCCGGGCCATACTTGCCGAGCACCAACATACATTTTATCTAACCTTCCTTATTATCTTTAAGGGCCGACAAGATCAATATAAATAGTAGACATGGATCATGAACATCCAACAATGAAAGATAATGTCATGAACATACATAACATGGGACGACAAGACTGTCAAGAAACTATATATAAGGTACGAGCTATCATGATGCCATGAAAGACTATACAACAAAAATCAGCCGAAAAGGTATTCTAAACCATACATAAGTCGACACCTGTCTATGAGCCTCTAAAGGAACATAAGTGCTACAACATTGCCGGAACAGGGCCCCGACATACCCATAATGTCTATAACAAAAATGTATACCAAGACCACGGCAAGTCCGGAGAAGGGATCTCGCCAATAACCGCTGAACTGGACAGCCTACTGTGGTGGGGGAGCTAAGTAAGAACAGTAATGTAAACAGGGATAGAGAATATACAACCTGTGACATCTGGGTACCTCTGAGGGCTACTGACATGAAATACATGATACATACATATATATACATAAACTTTTAAAACATACGCCTTTGTGGGCATCACCATCATCATATCGTACCCGGCCATAATAGGCTCGGTAAAACGTACCCGGCCATCATAGGGCTCGGTAGAATCGTACCCGGCCACGTGGAGCTCGGTAAAACCCAACTGATCAGTGGTTGCACAATAGGTGCCGTACCCGGCCGACTATAGCGCGGCTCGGTAGAGTAAAATAGATACATATATATGATGCATGCTGGACTCATTGGAATCACATTTTGAACCTTTCGGAGTGACATAAGGTTGGTATCCTTCGTACACGTTATTAGGATTAACTCTTCATCAAGAATCTTATAAGAATCAGAAACTACCAACAACATCGATAATATAAGAATAAGAGAAGTAACATCAATATCAATCGTTTCATAAGAAGGGCAGCAATGTAAGTACTGCTAGCTTCTAAGAGTAGAGTATCTTTGGGAGCTCGTCATTACATTATGTACAATCGGAGTCATGCAAAAGAATGAAGGGGATAGCCTCACATACCTTGTATATACTGCCCAACCTCAAGCTATGCAAATGTCACGACTCCTTAGTCTACAATAAGACAAATGACACTATCATTATCGTTTAAGCGTCGTAACTATTATGTATCGACCACAACCTATTTTACGATAAAACGGACAGCACCTCCCCTATTTATATGACTTCCCACAAGTCAATACAATCACCAAACAGCCCAAACAACATCATTAATAATCATATTGAGCTTCCAAAACAGTCCACCAACCAACAACATTACTACCAAGCCTTTCGATATATATTTCACAAGTTCTAGCTTCAAAGACTTAGCTGCAACTTGGATAATCTTAAATATATATAGAGTAAGAGGTTCCTTACCTTTAAACAGAAAGAACAACTCCAATTTGACCTTAAGTTTCCACGAAATATCCCTTCAATTCTGCCACAAGAACAAGGAAGCGAAACTAGCAATTAATTCGGGTCTTTCGGCACTAGAATTACTTTAGAAGACTTGAAATCACCTAGGGTTGATATTAAAAACTTGAAGGTGTATTTACAGGACATAAAACACTTAAAACAACCTCCCACATGAGCTGGAACAACACAAAAATCAGCAACAACAACAAGAACAAGAAACTTACTAGCGCCACGGGATTCCCGACATTTGATTTGTGTTGTTTGCCCTTTGTTTGGGTCTTGGATCATGAGAGAACCTTGAGAGACTGTTTTTAGGGTTATAAGGTCTGAATATACCGAAAAATAATGACTTAAAACGGGGTTGAGGTATCTTATATATGTCCATATGTCTTAAACCGCCTTTGTGGGCCCCATAGAGAGCAGCTTGGCGCACTCTCGCGAAAATGCGAATATCTCTCTATTCCGAGATCGTATCGATGAACGGTTTAATGCGTTGGAAACTAGACTCATAGATCTTCAATTTGATAGGTAGATCACCCCATAATTCCAAGCACATTGGGAGAAAAATGCAGTAACATTTGACCTAAAGTTTAAGTAAAATTATAAACCTATGTTGCGACAACTTTTATCGACTTTTGTTTCATAACTCGCTTGACTTCAAGACTTATGATGCGGATATTATATGATTCAAATACATTAAAACAAGACCTCTTGGGACAATTAATCACCTCTAGTATTACCCGAAAATACGGGTTACAACATCCTTGATTCGTTTAACTTCAAATACTTGTTAACCACTCTTATACACCCTTGTATTGTTTAAGACCAATAGGATTAACTTCTTATCATCTCAAAGATAATCTCTTCTTGGATTTACGTCGACTAACTTACGGCGTAATCTATGGTATGCGAATTTGGGTTGTAACACCCTCTCCCCCTTAGGAACATTCGTCCTCGAATGTAAGGGTTTATGGGGTGTCTAACTCATTGTGGATTCCGACGGAGATTTCCGGCTGAGTTTTCCCTATAAAATGGACACTAGCCAAACTTGCAAGCAGTTAAACCTAACCTATGGCCTTACAAGACTATACAAAGCATTATGGATATGTACATTATCTGCATATTACCATTTTGTATTAAAAAAAGAGTATTCACAAGCTATTGCTTACCTCATAGAGCCGTTTCACCTTATAATGCGTCCTTCTTTCCCCCAGCATCCTCGTTATCTTCACTCTGGAATAGGTAAGGATATTTAGACTTCATCTCCTCTTCTGCTTCCCATGTCATTTCTTCTATATTCTTGTTCCTCCATAATACTTTCACGGAAGCTACATCCTTTGTTCTCAGCTTGCGGACTTGTCGATCTAATATAGCCACTAGCACTTCATCATATGATAGATCCTTTGTAACTTGTACATCTTTGATAGGGATGACCCGAGAAGGGTCTCCAATACATTTCCTCAACATAGATACATGGAATACCGGGTGGACAAATTCCAATTCAGATGGCAATTCTAACTCGTAAGCAACCTGTCCAATTCGTCGAAGAATTTTGTACGGCCCAATATACCGCGGACTCAACTTACCCTTCTTCCCAAAACGCATAACACCCTTCATCGGCGAGATCTTCAGGAAAACCCAATCACCAACCTCAAATTCCAGATCACGACGTCGGACGTCGGAATAAGACTTTTGCCTGCTTTGTGCCGTCCTCAGTCGCTCTTGTATCACTTTCACCTTCTCAATGGCTTGGTGAATCAAATCTGGCCCATATAATTCTGTCTCACCGACTTCGAACCATCCAACTGGTGATCTACATCTCCTCCCGTACAGTGCCTCATACGGGGCCATTTTAATACTGGAATGGTAGCTATTATTGTAGGCAAATTCTATAAGTGCCAGATGGTCATCCCAATTCCCCTTGAAATCTAGAACACATGCTCGTAGCATATCTTCAAGCGTCTGGATGGTACGTTCAGCCTGTCCGTCAGTCTGCGGATGGAATGCAGTGCTGAGATTTACTTGTGTGCCTAAACCCTTCTGAAAAGACCTCCAAAAGTTAGCCGTAAATTGAGCTCCTCGGTCTGATATAATAGATACCGGCACACCATGAAGCCTAACAATCTCCTTGATATACAACTTCGCATAATCTTCAGCCGTGTAAGTTGTCTTAACTGGCAGAAAATGGGCAGATTTTGTAAGTCGATCAACTATCACCCAGATGGAGTCAAACTTATGATAAGAGCGAGGTAATCCAATAATGAAGTCCATATTAATCACCTCCCATTTCCAGGTCGGAATCTCTATATTCTGAATCAATCCACTAGGTTTCTGATGCTCGATCTTTACTTGTTGACAATTAGGACACTGGGCTACAAATTCTGCAATAGACTTCTTCATGTTATCCCACCAATATTGCTCCTTAACGTCATGATACATCTTTGTCGAGCCAGGATGGATAGAATATCGGGACTGGTGAATCTCAATCATAATCTTCTCTCGTAACCCTGCCACACTAGGTACACATAATCGGCCCTGGTATCTCAGTGTCCCATCTCCTCCGATCTTGAAAGCTGTAATCTTACACTGCTGAATTCCCTCTCTCAATCTTACTAAGGTAGGATCTTCATATTGCCGTGCTTTTACCTTGGCTACCAAAGATGATTCTGCTGTATTCTGTACAGTAACACCTCCATCATCAGAGTCCAACAATCTGATTCTCATATTGGCCAACTGGTGAAGCTCTTTGGTCAACCCTTGTCTACCTGCCTCAATATGTATTAAGCTTCCCATTGACTTACGGCTGAGAGCGTCTCCCACAACATTAGCTTTACCGGGATGGTACAATATCTCGACATCATAGTCTTTCAGTAATTCAAGCCACCTATGCTGCCTCAAATTCAACTCCTTCTGCTTGAAGATGTATTGTAAACTCTTGTGATCTGTGTAGATGTCAACATGGACGCCGTATAAGTAGTGCTGCCATATCTTCAAAGCATATATTACTGCAGCCAATTCCAAATCATGAGTCGGGTAATTCTTTTCATGCTTCTTCAATTGTCTTGATGCATAAGCAATCACCTTCCCACGTTGCATCAATACGCACCCCAAACCTATACCTGAGGCATCACAATATACCACATAACCTTCTGTTCCTTCTGGGAGAGTGAGCACTGGCGCGGATGTCAATCGATTCTTTAGCTCCTGAAAACTATGTTCACAAGCATCAGACCACTGGAACTTGGTAGCTTTCTGTGTTAACTTAGTCAATGGTGCTGATATAGAGGAAAACCCTTCTACAAACCGCCTATAATATCCTGCTAGCCCCAGGAAGCTGCGGACTTCTGACGGTGTTGTAGGTCTCGGCCAATTCTTCACTGCATCGATCTTCTGAGTGTCGACACTAATACCCTCATCAGATATCACATGGCCAAGGAATGCTACTGAGTTCAGCCAGAATTCACATTTAGAGAGCTTAGCATATAACTTATGATCCTGAAGGGTCTGTAATACTATCCGCAAGTGGCCCGCATATTCCGCCTCCGAACGAGAATACACCAGAATGTCATCAATGAATACGATCACGAACACATCAAGATAGGGCCTGAATACACTATTCATGAGATCCATAAAAGCTGCTGGGGCATTTGTTAGCCCGAACGACATCACCAAGAACTCAAAATGCCCATATCTTGTCCGGAAGGCCGTCTTTGGAATATCCTTCTCCTTAACCCTCACCTGATGATACCCTGAATGCAAGTCAATCTTGGAGAAATACTTGGCACCCTGGAGTTGGTCAAACAGGTCATCAATTCTTGGAAGTGGATACTTGTTCTTTATTGTAAACTTATTCAACTGTCGATAATCGATACACATCCTTAATGACCCATCTTTCTTCCGCACGAACAAGACTGGCGCACCCTAAGGTGAAGTGCTAGGCCTAATGAAACCCTTATCCAGCAAGTCCTTCAACTGTGCCTTCAACTCTCGCAACTCTGCCGGGGCCATCCTGTATGGAGGGATAGAGATCGGTTGAGTGTCAGGCAATGCATCAATGCTAAACTCAATCTCCCTTTCAGGAGGAAGGCCTGGGAGTTCATCTGGGAAAACATCTGGAAATTCATTGACCACGGGGATTAATTGTAGAGTAGGCGGCTTCGCCTCCGCATCCCTAACGCGAACAAGATGATAAATGTAACCTTTTGAGATCATCTTCCTTGCCTTAAGATAGGAAATAAACCTACCTTTCGGCGTAGCAATGTTCCCCTTCCATTCAATGGCGGGTTCACAAGGAAACTGAAACCTAACCATCTTCGTACGACAGTCAACATTTGCATAGCATGAGGCCAACCAGTCCATTCCCATTATCACATCGAAATCAACCATTTCTAACTCAAATAAATTTGCCGAGGTTTGACGACTACAAATCATCACAGTGCAACCTTTATATACCCTTCTAGCAATCACAGAATCTCCTATCGGAGTGGATACCGCAAGTGGTTTACTTATCAATTCAGGTTCAATGCCAAACTTATTAGCCACAAAGGGTGTAACATATGATAAGGTAGATCCTGGATCAATTAGCGCATATACATCATAAGAAAACACAGACAATATACCTGTAACAACATCCGGAGATGACTCGAGATCTTGTCGACCTATTAGAGCATAGGTTCGATTTTGAGCACCACTCGAACTCGGCACTGAACCTCTACCTCTACCACGACCTGTCGACTGTTGAAAACCTTGTGCTGGAGGTCGAACTGATGAGGAAGAACCAGACACAGATCCAGTCAGTTGAGCCATACCACCACCTCCTCTGTTAGGACAATCCCGCATCATATGGCCACGCTGTCCGCAAGAATAGCACGCATCGGAACCTCGACGGCACAGTCCAAAGTGGGCCTTGCCGCACTGATCACAACGAGGTGTTGGGGGTCTCGTCTGACTAGTATCTCTATGAAATTGTGAGCCTGATGCCCTCAAACTCTGACCTGAACCAGAATAGGTAAATCGATCATACCGAGGCCTCTGAAACTTTGGAGGAGCACTAGCTACAGGTGGCGCCGAACTCCTCGAAGATTGGGGCCTGATACTGCCTCTGAACTCATCAGAATACCCTGCAAATCTCGCCCTCTTATGCTGGCCCCTATCCTGCTCCCTATCTGCCCTTTGCTGGTGCTTACGATCCTCTAGGGTCTGGGCATAAGCCTGAATACGGGAAATATCCATGCCCTCTACCAAGGAGGCTGTTGTGCACTCATTTATCAGATGTGGTCCCAACCCGTTCACGAACAGATGCACCCTATCACTCATCTCGGCCACCATATGGGGAGCATACCTTGCTAAAGAATCAAACTGTATACTATACTCTCGTACACTCATATTACCCTGTCGAAGGTTCAAGAACTTATCAGCTCTAGCTCGTCGTATCTCAACTGGCAAGTAGTGACGAAGAAAGGCCTCAGAAAATTCCTTCCACACGGCTGGAGGAGCGTTCGGACCCCTAGATCTCTCCCAACTATCATACCAGAAAACCGCTAAATCCCGTAACCGATAAGAAGCCAACTCTACTGCCTCCGTATCACTAGCATGCATAACCCGCAATGTACGATGAATCTGATCAATAAATGTTTGTGGGTCCTCCTGGGGTCTGATCCGGTAAACACTGGAGGGTCTAGATTAATAAAATCACGAACTCTCGCACTAATCGGTTTATCAGCAGCACCGGTATTCTGCCTCTGAGCCTGAGCAGCTACCAAGCTAGTCAACAATTGCACCGCACTGTGCATATCATGGTCTGTAGTGCTAGACGGAGGAACTGGATGTACTGGGTGCCTCCTAATATCCTCTGGAGGAGACGGAGAGGTATGAGACGGCATCTCACTCTGAGCCTCACTTTGGCCTGCTCTGGCTGGAGGCACCTGAATGTTACCCTCTCCCACAGCTGTATCAAGCCGTTTACTAATTGCTTGCTTCCTAGTCGAAGGCATCGCTGAAAGAAAACAAGGTGAATATTAGATATGAACACTTACTACTCAACTCTACGCACGATCTAGATTCAGGAAGAAGGTAACAACCCTAGATGTCACGTAGCCTCCTGATTATAAATGTGGCGCGCTACACATCCATAATCAAAACTCTACTAGACACGGCTCATAGACATCCCCTAGGACAGACTTGCTCTGATACCAAGTTTGTCACGACCCAACTGGAGGGTCATGACTAGCACCCGGGCCATACTTGCCGAGCACCAACGTACATTTTATCTAACCTTCCTTATTATCTTTAAGGGCCGACAAGATCAATATAAATAGTAGACATGGATCATGAACATCCAACAATGAAAGATAATGTCATGAACATACATAACATGGGACGACAAGACTGTCAAGAAACTATATATAAGGTACGAGCTATCATGATGCCATGAAAGACTATACAACAAAAATCAGCCGAAAAGGTATTCTAAACCATACATAAGTCGACACCTATCTATGAGCCTCTAAAGGAACATAAGTGCTACAACATTGCCGGAACAGGGCCCCGACATACCCATAATGTCTATAACAAAAATGCATACCAAGACCACGGCAAGTCCGGAGAAGGGATCTCGCCAATAACCGCTGAACTGGACAGCCTACTGTGGTGGGGGAGCTACGTCTACCTGTCTATCAGGACCTGCAGCACGACATGCAGCGTCCACAAATAAAAAGGACGTCAGTACGAATAAAGTACTGAGTATGTGAGGCAAGAAAGCATAAGTAAGAACAGTAATGTAAACAGGGATAGAGAATATACAACCTGTGACATCTGGGTACCTCTGAGGGCTACTGACATGAAATACATGATACATACATATATATACATAAACTTTTAAAACATACGCCTTTGTGGGCATCACCATCATCATATCGTACCCGGCCATAATAGGCTCGGTAAAACGTACCCGGCCATCATAGGGCTCGGTAGAATCGTACCCGGCCACGTGGAGCTCGGTAAAACCCAACTGATCAGTGGTTGCACAATAGGTGCCGTACCCGGCCGACTATAGCGCGGCTCGGTAGAGTAAAATAGATACATATATATGATGCATGCTGGACTCATTGGAATCACATTTTGAACCTTTCGGAGTGACATAAGGTTGGTATCCTTCGTACACGTTATTAGGATTAACTCTTCATCAAGAATCTTATAAGAATCAGGAACTACCAACAACATTGATAATATAAGAATAAGAGAAGTAACATCAATATCAATCGTTTCATAAGAAGGGCAGCAATGTAAGTACTGCTAGCTTCTAAGAGTAGAGTATCTTTGGGAGCTCGTCATTACATTATGTACAATCGGAGTCGTGCAAAAGAATGAAGGGGATAGCCTCACATACCTTGTATATACTGCCCAACCTCAAGCTATGTAAATGTCACGACTCCTTAGTCTACAATAAGACAAATGACACTATCATTATCGTTTAAGCATCGTAACTATTATGTATCGACCACAACCTATTTTACGATGAAACGGACAGCACCACCCCTATTTATATGACTTCCCACAAGTCAATACAATCACAAAACATCCCAAACAACATCATTAATAATCATATTGAGCCTCCAAAACAGTCCACCAACCAACAACATTACTACCAAGCCTTTCGATATATATTTCACAAGTTCTAGCTTCAACGACTTAGCTGCAACTTGGATAATCTTAAATATATATAGAGTAAGAGGTTCCTTACCTTTAAACAGAAAGAACAACTCCAATTTGACCTTAATTTTCCACGAAATATCCCTTCAATTCTGCCACAAGAACAAGGAAGCGAAACTAGCAATTAATTCGGGTTTTTCGGCACTAGAATTACTTTAGAAGACTTGAAATCACCTAGGGTTGATATTAAAAACTTGAAGGTGTATTTACAGGACATAAAACACTTAAAACAACCTCCCACATGAGCTGGAACAACACAAAAATCAGCAACAACAAGAAGAACAAGAAACTTACTAGCGCCACGGGATTCCCGACATTTGATTTGTGTTGTTTGCCCTTTGTTTGGGTCTTGGATCATGAGAGAACCTTGAGAGACTGTTTTTAGGGTTATAAGGTCTGAATATACTGAAAAATAATGACTTAAAACGGGGTTGAGGTATCTTATATATGTCCATATGTCTTAAACCGCCTTTGTGGGCCCCATAGAGAGCAGCTTGGCGCACTCTCGCGAAAACGCGAATATCTCTCTATTCCGAGATCGTATCGATGAACGGTTTAATGCGTTGGAAACTAGACTCATAGATCTTCAATTTGATAGGTAGATCACCCCATAATTCCAAGCACATTGGGAGAAAAATGCAGTAACATTTGACCTAAAGTTTAAGTAAAATTATAAACCTAAGTTGCGACAACTTTTATCAACTTTTGTTTCATAACTCGCTTGACTTCAAGACTTATGATGCGGATATTATATGATTCAAATACATTAAAACAAGACCTCTTGGGATAGTTAATCACCTCTAGTGTTACCCGAAAATACGGGTTACAACATCCTTGATTCGTTTAACTTCTAATATTTGTTAACCACTCTTATACACCCTTGTATCGTTTAAGACCAATAGGATTAACTTCTTATCATCTCAAAGATAATCTCTTCTTGGATTTACATCGACTAACTTACGACGTGATCTATGGTATGCGAATTTGGGTTGTAACACTCTCTCCCCCTTAGGAACATTCGTCCTCGAATGTAAGGGTTTATGGGGTGTCTAACTCATCGTGGATTCCGACGGAGATTTCTGGCTGAGTTTCCCCCATAAAATGGACACTAGCCAAACTTGCAAGCAGTTAAACCCAACCTATGGCCTTACAAGACTATACAAAGCATTATGGATATGTACATTATCTGCATATCACCATTTTGTATTAAAAAAAAGAGTATTCACAAGCTATTGCTTACCTCATAGAGCCGTTTCACCTTATAATGCGTCCTTCTTTCCCCCGGCATCCTCGTTATCTTCACTCTGGAATAGGTAAGGGTATTTAGACTTCATCTCCTCTTCTGCTTCCCATGTCATTTCTTCTATATTCTGTTACGCGGTGTCTTTCTGAGATTTCTTGAAAAGGTGACGTAAGACTAAGCAACTGATGTCCGTGCAGTAGAAAAAAACCAATGTCAATATCAATTGAGAGAACAGAAAAGAGTATGAGAATGAAAGAAAGCTTGATTGCATTAATGAAAGCTATTAGAGAAAGCAACACAGTGTCGAGGGGGATAGACACCAGTATAGAGTATTATTTGCTTGCTGAAAGTTTGATTGCTTGATCCCCCTAATAATGCTTCAAAAAAAAAAAATCAAAGTTACAAGACTTGACATATCCAAGCTAGAGAGACAAAATGGAAATGCAGGAATTAAAACTACTCTATATTTACAACAAAAAAGGACTTAGATTTATACAAGGTTGAAGCATGTCCGTTGGCGGCAACCTTGTCTTTAGCATCGGTGTCTGTGCGCGCGTCGCTGTTGGCATCTGTCTGCGGCTGGACGCTGGCGAGGACTATCAGTGGGGCGACATAGGCACAGACGCACTTGTCACTTGGCGCAGCCAAGACCCCGTGGTCGTCCATGGCACTAGGCATTGGGAGGCTTGCCAGGACACCATGGGGCACATCCAAGGGGTCATGGGGCATGACTGGAAAGCCGCCCATGACATATTTGACCATTTATTATAAACTAATTTTTATCCCATACAATTTCTATGACGGGAAAGAAGATAGATAAAGGTGAGAAGGAAGTTTTGTAAAGAATAAAAAGGAAAAGAGAAAGACAATAAATTGTATTTCAGTTTCTTATGCGTTCAATTACAAGTGAAAAACTACTTTTTGTGCCACGTATGCATGAAGTGTTCAATTGACACATGATGGATATACTTTAAGAGTTTAATTGGAACCACTTTTTGTTGGAGTGTTGAAATGAAAAATTATACAATTTTAAGGGGCTATTTATGTATTTGCCTAAAATTAATGAATTTTCAAATATAAAAAAGTTGCCGGTCTTCTACAAAGTTTGTTGAGCAGCAAAGTTATTAGTACTCCTTATAACATAGGGGAGAGAATTAAGAAGATTTTGGCCAAAAAATAGATTCACTTCAGCTTAACCTATTCTTTATTTATAATTTTAGCTCTGGTGTACTAATACTGGTTTAATATTTGTTTCGATCGAATTATTAATAATTGGCTGCCCGGTCTATATTATTGTAGTGACATCTATCGGCAGCCGTGCAGTTGATACTCATCATCATTTATATAAAAACTAAAAGTTAATTAATCTTTTATATTTTTAAGTTCTGAAAGTTGTGATAATGTTGCTCATTTTTCTTTAGGTACATTGTTATTGTAATGTTTTATCACAGAGTGGGTAACGATTGACTTGGGTTCGGAAGACATTATAACAATCTTAGACTATAATAATTAATTTATTCTTAAGGTGATCATTATTATTGTTCTCTCCTTTGGGTAGTTGGCTAATGTGAAGTTCGACAGTGTAACTATTTATATATATTTGAGTAAGGTAAGTCCTTTAGCCTAGCTTGCCACAGGCTTATTATAGAAAACCACATATGGCAATTATATTAGACACTACAGTTTGATACAGTAGTGTAATCTGTATATAAGACTAACATTGTACCGAAAACAAATGAAAAGATAAATAAAGAAATGGCGAAAAATCTTTCTATTGTAAATTAGGATTTTCGGAAAATTAAAATTATACTCCCTTCGTTTCAATTTACGTAAACCTATTTGATTGTGCACGAAACTTAAGAGAAAGTAAAATATTTTTGAATTTGTAGTGTAAAATGAGGTACATACATTTTATGTGCTTATAAATTATTGTATAAAGTTAAATTATTTTTAAATATGAAAAACGATCAACACGGACTAACAACGAAATAGGTTTACATATATTAAAACGAAGCGAGTATTATCTTTTTAGCTCTCACTTTTTAGATAGAGTCAAAAGAGAGAACCTGAAAGCGATGGCTCTAAGTGTAACAGAAACTAAATCAAGTCCCACGCCATGTTATTCATATAGTACCATTGTACCAAGGTAGAGAAACATAATCTTTTGCCAGTTAAATAAAAGAAAATATCCTACAAAGATCGCTTGTTTTATTTTCAATTGTCTTAAAAGATCTCTTGAAAATTTGATACATAAAATTAAAAACAAGATATAACGTATTGGATAGTTGACCAACTTTCTAAAGTGTTATTCACCATATGAGTTGGTGCAAAAGGCAAAGGTGTCCTAGAAAAACTGTATACTATTCAAGAATATAATTGCAACGTTGCATTAATTAATTGGAATTATTGACACAGAGATTAATATCATCCCAAACGCCAACAGCCAACGAAACAAGCAGCTTCGTCGCGTCAAGTCAAGCCCAATGATAAAAATTGTGGGTTTTAAGCCGTTAATTTACTTGTTTTATCCCCCTACTTTCTTGTCCTTTCAAATAAGCAATCTTCAATCACCACATGACAAAAATTAAGAGAATGAAATAACAGCTTAGAAACGAGATAAGCTTGTTCCTTTCCTTATTATGCGAAGACAGGCGCTACAGACCGCAATAATTTTTTTTACACCTTACTGATAATTATATCGTTAGGTCTTAAGTCTCTTATTAATTATTCTAGCGTTTCAATCACTTTCTTTTACAGATATTTGTTGTAACATTCAATTTCGTAACTTCTAGTGATTACGACTCTACTAGCGTCAAATACTTTTAGTCCAATCAAATATTCTATATTCTTTTTAGTGAAATTTCAGAAACTACTATTGTTTAGTGACTATTAACTTCTCATAACTATCATATATATAATTACTTCATATATCTACTATTTAGTTGTTACACAACTCTCTGTATTCACGTTACTCTATTCATGAATATAGTAGTGGAATTCGCCTAAAATATAGGGGTGTCCAGCTGAGCGACTGTATTCGCTATATTTGCGCTACTGTATTCAGAAATACAGTAGCAGAATTCACCTAAAAAAATAGGGGAATCCAGCTATTTAATAACGGAAAAAAGATCAATTAGCTTGTATCACTCCTAATTTAACTCAACAAAATCAATTCTACACAAATTTCGCTGCTATTGTGTTGTATTTCATGTATTCGCGCTACTGTATTTATAAATACAATGAGGTAAAAAACAGGGATTGCATATGTTTAATTATGTATTCCATGTATTCGCGCGAATGTATTTATAAATACAGTGAGGTAATTCGCCTAAAATAAATAGTGATTACTGGTATTTAATAATGTAAAGCGCAATATTGAATTGTATTCAATTTCACTATATTGAATTCAGTTGTATTCAAAGTTCAAACAACAAAAAATCAAGAAAATAAGGTGTATACCGTTCTATTTAATTCGATTGTATACATTGTATAATATTATATATTATATTCAATTTACCGTATTCAAACAACAAAAAATCTTAAAACACAGTAATATTCGGGTGTATTCAATAAATACAGACCTTCGAAATAAATAAATACATGCGAAAAATAATGTATTTATACAAAAATACAATATATTTGAGTGAATTTGTACATAATATAATGCATTTGTATAATTGTATGTGACTAAAATAGCAAAGAAGAGAAGAAAGTTCGTCGAAGATGGCGTTTTACGACCAAGCAAAATACTGTATACATTGTATTAAAACTAAAAAAGGAGACGAATAAAAATCCGGCCCTCAAATCTTCTCTCACGTCACCATGGCCAAATATGTTCCCCTAAGAGGATGAGCCAATAGTGGATGATGACGCCGACGATTCTAACTCATAGTTATATATAAATTGATGATTTATCGTTTTAAGAACTTCTGCCCTATTATTCATCCAACGTTTATGTTGGCGTACACACTATAGATTGACTGAAGTTGTAGAACTATTTTCAATTGCAGTAACCTTAGAGGATTCGACCAGAAAATTCACGATTAGAAGCGGGTATTTTGCTCGGAGAGAGAGAGAATGAAGAGAGAGAAAGAAGAAAACTTTTGCTGAGGTTTTGAGAGAGAATCGTGTGTTAACTGAAAGAAAGAGAGAAAATATAAATAGCGTATTTCATGACTCAATAGTAGCGTATACTATAAATACCTATTTTGCTATTAAATATAAAATATAGCTATAGAAAATAATATTTTAAAATATTTTTGGTTTATAATAAATAGGCAAAATACATAAGTTAACATCTGAACTATGGACCAAATACATGTTACACACCTTTTATGAACATAAATCATCTTACACACTCAAACTTTCCAAAGTGTACCAAGACACCATTTTTTTGTTGACCACTTTTTAAAAATATATGTGATATCACACACCAATAAGGTCGTGACACGTGTCATAACTCCAAAAAAATTAATTAATTTACACCCTACTTAATTAATTCTTTCATAAAAAAAATCAAACAAATAAAAGTAACCCCCTCCCCAACCCATCTCTAGTTCAGTGGGTGGAAAAAACGTACAAGAAGAAGTAGAAGCTAAAATTGGGGAAGATTTCGAGATGGATTTTCTCCGAATAAAAGGAGTGATTTGTTTCCTCCGGATTTGTAATTGCAATTGAGGATAGGCAAGACAATTAGGCAGCAGATGAAATAGACAAGTATTCATGTTTTAATTTCTTCTCCAAATTAAAAAGACATTCCGGCAAATCACCATGGTTCAGTCATCTGGTGTTCCGGTAATTGACGGATTTCAGTGTTGTGTCCCAACCTCCACGATCTCCACCAGCACCGGAATTCTACCTTCCTCCACCAGCGCCGCCCTTGCCTCTGTCACTGATATCAATTCGCTCACTATGAACGTCGATTTATTGAACTAAAATCCGCATTAGTTCCACCAAGGCTTCATCAAGCGAGCTTGTACTGCTCTCACTTTGTTCTCCTTCACAGAACACAGAGAGTACAGAGCCGTCGATGTGTCTCTTTTACTGCGAAATTGTTTCAATTTCTTGAAGGTTCACTAGCTAAGGTATTGCACCTGATCTTCCGATTCTGATTGGAATTATTTGTAGATATAATAATTAGAAATAAAAATAAAAAGAAATGACTTTAATAAATTTAAAAAATAAAAAGGGTGGGCATGTGACGGTCCAGACCTAAAAAATTTACACGCACTCGCCATTTTTTAGGTGTAAAACACACGCACGCCAGCTATAAAAAATAGTGTTTCTAGGCACACTATAAATGTTGAGTGTGTAAATTAATTTTCCTCCTAAAAAAGTGTAACATGAATTTCGTCCATAGTGTATAAGGTAACTTATGTATTTTGCCTAATAAATAGGATGTATACCTTTGGTATATGAGTTCACTAATTATTCACACACTCACCCCCAAACCCTTTTTTCCTTTTTTTTTTTAAATAAGGATAAAGTGAAAAAAAACAACAACAAAATAAATGAAAAATAATAATCATAGAGTTGTTTATCTAAACCCTAAAGGTTTGCCATGTGCTTACTCTTCCATGTAGAAGAAACAAGTATTATGGGTACTCGATCGGATGTGCAATCTTCTGTCTCCCTAAGATTATTTGAATTTGTCTGCCGAAGCTTATATTTAGATTTCTTCATATTGGAGTACATTATGTTTGTAACAAGTTTTTTTAATTACATTCACATAAATACAAAATTCCTATTGATTGATCTAAGTATATTTATATTTCCTTAAACCCCCTTCCAGGGGAGAAAAATGAGAAGTTGTTATACATACTCCATAATTGATTAGATGAGAATTGGGAATTGGAAAATTTTCTCATGTTTACTTCCCAAATGGCTTTAAAACGAACAAGGAAGGTTGCTTTCTTTCTGGCCCAAAATGTTATTGAACCTTTTTCGTTCTTAAGCATCTTATTGGGCTTGTAATTTTGCAAAATGGGCTTTGGACTGTAGAAGATCTGGCCTTCGTGTATAACATTGGTATAACAAACAAAGTTTTCTAGCAGGGAAATTTTAGGAAGAATCCCATCGTAGAAATGACCTTAGGTAGCCACTTTTAGCACCGCTATTATAACATATTCAGTTTTTAAAAATTTCTCAAAGTTTAGCATGTTTCGAAGGTTTGAATTTGACATGCATTTAACCAGACCCGCGATTAAAACTTCAGATGATTTTGAGGCGCTTAAACTTTAGAAAATTTTATAAATTCCCACTATTATTTAAATAGGGATCCTAAAAACCTATTCATGCACTCCACCAGGTCCTTCTTTGTGGCCCAAAACTTTATGGGACCTTTTTTGTTGAAGAATTAATCTTATTGGGCTTATAGTTTTGCAAAATGGGCTTACACTGTAGAATGATATGGCCCATTGGCGTAACAACTAGAATTTGCTTAGCAACAAAAAAGATTATCCATAAGGTCCTACCGGGAGTCGAACCCAGGTCGCTGGATTCAAAGTCCAGAGTGCTAACCACTACACCATAGAACCGCAGATGTTAGCCATCTTACAATTTTTTATACTAATTATTGACCAAATCTGCATATTGAAACAGTGATATCAAAGTGAAGTCAGGATTTACTTGGAATTAAACGTTAGTTTGACAGAAACAACAAATGAGGAAGTTTGGGTTCTATTGTGCAATCAATCAATAAAATAATAATATCTTGTAATATTATCAGATTATATGATTGGCCTGTAAAGGAGCAACTCCTAATCCTAACAAGTAACTAACACTCACCATATCTTGCTTCGGAGTTCTCTCTCTTTTATCAAAGCGTAACATAATTTTGACCAGTCGTTACCATTAGCAATTAATGCATGATTCCTATATTACTAATGCGCTTCACTTTTCTATCTCTCATAAGTTCTCAGTTATTCATCAATTAGCACTCAATAGTGTTTGGTATTTGTCTTGATTTTCTTATCATATTTTTCTATCTCTTGAAGAAAAGAATAACATATTTATCATAATTAAATTTTACTTTTCTTAGAAGAAAATTATAAATCTTCCATATTTGGCTAGTCATTTTTCTTGAAGGAAAATATTTTAGAAGGATCCTTACTTCTCATTCAGTAACATCTACAATGTAACCATATGGGGTTTAAGAGTTTTGTTTAGGGGGAGAATTTCGGGGCAAATGTTAGCCTACCACTTGTATTTGCCTCTTTGTGAGGTTATTCTCTCGGTATTTTATATTTTCTACCAAACCACGTTAAATATTTGTGTCTGTTTTGATAGATTTCTGTTTTGTTATCGGATTTATTGCCGTTCAAAATTTGTTTTGTTAGTTTAAGCTTGATAACTCATTATTTCGATCCTATAACAAATAGGAGTAGTGGCATACTTATATGCACGTCGCATTGGGACGAAGAATATGAAGGGTTTTAGTGAGTTATTTATTCTCAAAATGACTGTAAATATTTGAAAAATTGAAGGGGCATTCAAACTTGGAATCTGCGTAAAGCTGAATGTCCAGAATTCGTACTAGCTCTTTATATAGTACTACTGAAGCACAGCCATGCGAGGGCAATTTTTTGACACGAACGCATTTAATTTCTTGAATTTAGCGATCGAGCTCAATCTATACGTTCTGAGTATTTCTCAAACAACTTTTATACGGCACATGCAATAGTCTTTTTTCTTTCCAGATGATTGATTCATGTGATATTTTCTAGTATCATTTAGGTAGGAATGGAGTGATATTATTATGCCGTCCAGCTTTACCAAATTTAGTACTTGACATTCCACTATTAAACTTATTTTCTCAACAAAAGCAACTTGAACTTTCCAGATGTTGAAAAAGAACTTTTTTATGCGAATCTTAGTGTTGGTCCATTTTACGAATTGTACGTTCTTTAACCTATCTGCTTAAAAGCTACTTGAACTTTCCAGATGTCGAAGTAAGAACTATGTCATGTGATTCTTAAAATAGGAAATGATTGTTACATTAAAAAGACTTTCTCATAGTACTTGTTAATGAGAAAGTTCCTCCAAACAGAAAGTAGAATTCACATTAATTATTGTACACACTCATAGAATGGAATAGTTCACTTTCAACAGTGGTTTCACCAACAACACCAGATGGTAACTCCAATCAAATTTAGAAAACACTTTGAAAGTAGTACCACCACTTTCTAAAGGCTTGGTAACTAAATTTTGTTGCACAGTGACAAATCAAATTATTGAGTAATTAACCCAGCAAATGCTCATCTTTTTGTTCCTTTTGCAGTTGATCGGACAGTAGTTGAGAATTGATCGAAAAAGCTTGATCATGACGAAAACTTCTTATCTTTAGCTGCAGATAAAATATTTCCTTAATCTGGTCATTTAAAAGTTAATTTAGGGTAACTCTATTTAATAAATTAATTAGTAACCTATAATAAACTGTAAGTGACCTGCTATAACAGTGTAAAAATTTACTAGACTGTGAGCTAAAAACGTTATATTACTAGCATGAGGGAGAAGCTTCTGTTTACCCAAAAAACGGTACAGTTGAATTTGTTCGTGGTTTCTAAACAAGTGAATTAATTTGATCCAAAAAGTAATAAAATAACTGATGAAATACGAAATACTTAGCCTTAGAATGTAGATGAAACAACAGAGCTAATGAGTCCGGGAATAAAGTTTTCGGGCACAACAATGATAAGATCAAAAGCGAGAGAATAAAGTTGTATTAAAATGTTGTATAGAATGTAGCGTAAGTTAGCCAGAAAATTCGTGTCCTTTACAATGATAATTGAGCTCTCTATTTATAGCTATGTCTAGGGAAGGAAGTCCTAGGATCATGTCCTTCTTTAATGTCAATTATGAGGGTCATTGATGAAGATATAACGTTAGACATAAAAGCCAAATTTCTTGTAATGGGCCATCATCCTTAATGCTTCAAAATATTCTGTATTAAATGTTACCAAGCGCAAAGCATTTAATACTCTTTTTATGATCGTTATTCCTTCCGGTGACAAGCGGAATAGCTATGTTCGGTGGCCACCTCTATCTTGTGTTCCACGTATCCTTCCTTTAAGCGGCCACTTGTCATATCATATTTTTCCCTATACAGATAGTTCCCCTACTTTTCTGTGACATAACTTTGTGTTACCGGAAAGTTGGTAGAAGCATTCTTTTGACGGAAATTACTATAATTCCTTTTGAAGGTCACTGACGGTTGATTAGACGCCTATCTCTCCGTATTTAATGCCCCGAACACGAGTCTTCCTATGATTTAGCACAACTTTTGCCGATTATCGAGACAATCATAGCCATGAATTTAGCCGCCAAAATTTTACTTATACGCATCATCCTTCTCTTATGTACTTCATAATCTCTCAAACTTCTAATTTGCATCTTGATTTCTCAACTTTTCTCTGATCTTCTTCGAACTAGAAATTTTCCTTCCTTCTATTTCAATGACTTCCTCTTACAAAATGTGCTAGTTCTTCAAAGGGCAAGAGCAAAACTGAGGATTCCGTTCCTCCAACAGTGGGTTTCATCATCCCAAGAAGACTTAGTACTTCGAAGGATTTTGAAGAGAAATTTCCTACTGCTAACCTCGCACATGGGCTCTTAGTAGGTACCCTTCTTCTATTCACCCTTCCAGTATTCCTACCGTGAAGGAGGACTGTCGCTTTCATGAGTTGGACATCATTGCTCCTGACCTATCGGAGCGAGTGACCCTTCCTAGGGAATGATTAACATATTTTTTCACGTATCCCTTTACTTTGGGTGCATTTTCTTTGAGCGGGGAGCTTGATTCTGTGATTGCGGAGTTTTGCCTTCGCTACCAAGTGTGTTTGGCACATCTACGTCCTTCAATGTGGAGGACGGACGCCTGCCTTCGGCGTTTGTGCCTAGGAACTGGAGAGGATCTGACCCTAGCTCATATGACGAATCTTTATTCCCCCAAAATCTTCCGCGGGGGAATGATAAACCTTTGTAAGTATGGACACTATGCTTTGCTGTCCAGCATGGACGACGACAATGACCGTGGGTGGATGGAACTGTTCATTGCAGTTGCCACGAGTGACATTATTCCTACAACGGCTTCATCCTTTCCGGTTGTTTGGAACCGTTCTCGTAAGTTCTTTTTAATACATCTTTTATTACTAAATATTCTTTCATGCTTGTATTGATCCTTCAACCTTTGTTTGTTACAGCGACTCGATAGATCCCACCAGTGAGAGAGGGCTTGGACCGGTGGGTTCAGAAGATCATGGACATCACAACGCCCGAAACCAGTTTGTAGAAATGGTTATTCATTAAATACGGGTGGAAGGCCAAAAATCATGGTAACTTTAATTTACCTTGTTTCCACTTTTTGTATATGAAAAACTTGGTTGAACCCTTCTGACTTGTTCACAAAATTAGGTCTACCTGCGGGCTCAGTTGATGTCCCCGAGGAGGATGTTTTGGCTGACCCTGCTGATGCGGCGAGGCTGCTTCAGGAGGCACTTACTCGAACAGGCATCTCCGGGCCTGCTTCGGGCGTAAACGTTTCTTCACGGAGTCCCCGACCAGCGAACAAGCAACCAAAAATAAGACGTTCCTATGCTATCGGAGAAAAGAATAAGAGGGCAAAGGTTGATGTCCCCAAGTCATCTCCGGTGGCGATAGTGACTGGTCCTCCTTCCGGGCCGGTCATAGACACTGTGATGATCGATGATGATGAAGAAGCTAATGATTAGGGAGCTTCTTTACATAGAAGGCGGCGATCCTCATCATCTCAACAGGATGCTCAATCTGTTGATACAGTCATACCAACCGAGGATGATATCTCAGCACTTTGGAGAGAATTTGATTTGGTAGATAATGCCAACTCCCGTTCTCGGGCCCCAATTGTTGTGCTCGGTACTGCAAGGCAGAGTACCGGGTCCGTGCCTTCTTTGGTTGGCGATCAAACAACCAGCACTGCATTTGATGTAGCTGCTTCACACTCTTCAACTCCATCAGCTTCATCTCCACCTTCACCATCACCAATAATTGCTACATTATTTCTATCTTCATCCACCCTTCAAACAGTGGTTGCTACATCATCTCCATCGGCCGCACCTGACTATAAAGAAGGTATCCCTCCTCCACAGTCCCCAGTTCATGGGAATTTGGGGCAAAAGTATGATGCCCCTTCTGAAGATCCCTAAAGGAGGAGGAGTGTTACCCTTTCGGTCTCCACCGGGTGCAACTTGCTTTCGAGGCGGTGGAGCTTGCTAACTATCTGAAGCCTTTGGCTTCAGAAAAAGACTAGGGGAAGATTTAGACACTCTTGAGAGAGTGTTTGTTGAAAAATGTTATGCATAACGCCGCAACAGTACGACAATTTCTTCTTCTGTTATTTCTTCTACTTTTGAACAAATGTACTCTAAGTTTTGCCTCTTCTTATTTTGTAGGCCAACTTTCTTGCTTCGAAGGGCCTCCAAAGGCTGATTCATGAGAAGGAAGAACTTACTTCTGAATGGGATCCGATTTTGGCTGAACGGGACCAGACTGTTCTCTGCCTCTCGGAACTAGAAACCAAGGCTACCGAGGCCGTTATTTTAGAGGCCCGTTTGCAGCAAAGCCAGCAAGAATTGGTAACCCTTAGCCAGGAAATTGGGCCGCTAAGGGTTAGATTTGATGAAGCCAAGACTAAATGGGTAGAAGTTCAGAACGCTGTTCTTGCTGCAAACGATCGTGAGGCTGCCTCCGCTGAAAGAGTGATTAACTTAGAGGCAGCCTTAAACTCCAAAAGAGTAGAGCTCGCTGCTGTGGTAGCGAAATATGCCTAGTTGGAAGAGAAGTATAGGAAAACTATCGAGCATAATAGGCTCTATAGTTCAACTGTCTGTGAGCTCGATGTTAGTCTCAAATCTGCTAGGTCCGCCCGGGAAAACCTTTCTGCCGAAATCACTCAACTCAAAGAAGAACTCAAGCGCCGAGTGACTTCCCTCATTGTTGAAAAAACTTATTCCATGTATAGCATTAGGAGAAAAACCTTGGAAGAGGCCAAGACTGGTATCATTGACATTGATGACGAAATTGCTAAGGCCCGAGAGCTTGGGTTGGCTGCAAAAAATGGACTCCCGGCGCAGTCTGACGCTAAGGCCCGAGAGCATGTTTTGGTATAAATTTTTAGAAAATGAACTAAAAAACTTCAGCTTATTTAGACTGAAGTTTAGGATAAAACTCATGACAAAATTATAGACAGCACGACAAAACTTCAGCATGTGGCAATGGAGACTGGTCCTCCTTCTGGGCCGGTCATAGATACTGTGATGATAGATGATGATGAAGAAGCTAATGATGAGGGAGATTCTTTACATAGAAGGCAACGATCATCATCATATCAACATGATGCTCAACCTGTTAAGACAGTCATACCAACTGAGGATGATGTCTCGACACTTTGGAGAGAATTTGATTTGGTATGCCAACTCCCGTTCTCGGGCCCCAATTTTTGTGCTCGTTACTGCAAGGCAGAGTACTGGGTCCGTGCCGTCTTTGGTTGGCAAGCATCAAACAACCAACACTGCATTTGATGCAGCTGCTTCACACTCTTCAACTCCATCAGCTTCATCTCCACCTTCACCATCACCAGCAACTGCTATATCATTTATATCTTCATCCACTCTTCAAACAGCGGTTGCTACATCATCTTCATCAGCCGCACCTAACCATGAAGAGGGTATCCCTTCTCCACAGTCCCCGGTTCATGGGAATTTGGGGCAAATTATGCTTCCTCTTCTGAAGATCCACAAAGGAGGAGGAATGTTACCCTTTTGCTTTCCATCGGGTGCAATTTGCTTTCGAGGCCGGTGGAGCTTGCTAACTATCTAAAGTCTTTAGCTTCAGAAAAAGACTGAGAGAAGATTCGAACACTCGTGGGAGAGTGTTTGTTGAACAATTCTATGCATAACGCCGCAACGGTATGGTACTTGCTTCTTCTGTTATTTCTTCTACTTTTGAACAAATGTACTCTAAGTTTTGCCTCTTCTTGTTTTGTAGGCCAACTTATTTTCTTCGGAGGGCCTCCAAAGGCTGATTCGTGAGAAGGAAGAACTTACTTCTGAACAGGATCAACTTTTGGCAGAACGGGACCAGACTGTTCTCTGCCTCTCGGAACTGGAAATCGAGGCTACCGAGGCCGTTATTTTGGAGGCCCGTTTGCAGCAAAGCGAGCAAGAATTGGTAATCCTTAGCCAAGAAATTGGGCCGCTAAGGGTTAGATTTGATGAAGCAAAGGCTAAATGGATAGAAGTTCAGAACGTCGTTCTTGCTGCAAACGATCGTGAGGCTGCCTCCGCTGAAAGAGTGATTAACTTAGAGGCAGGCTTAAACTCCAAAAGAGAAGAGCTCGCTGATGTGGTAGCGAAACATGCCTAGTTGGAAGATAAGTACAGGAAAACTATCGAGCATAATAGGCTCTATAGTTCATCTATCTGTGAGCTCGATGTCACTCTCAAATCTGCTAGGTCCGACCGGGAAAACCTTTCCGTCGAAATCACTCAACTCAAAGAAGAACTCAAGCGCCGAGCGGCTTCTCTCATTGTTGAAAAAACTTATTCTATATATAGCATTAGGAGAAAAACTTTGGAAGAGGCCAAGACTGGTAGCATTGGCATTGATGCCGAAATTGCTAAGTCCCGAGAGCTTGAGTTGGCTGCAAAAAATGGACTCCCGACGCAGTCTAATGCTCCAGGTTCTTCTGATTGCGGTTCTAAGTTTTCGGAAACTTAAGAGGGATCGGAAGATGATGATTCTGAAAACCAAGCTGGGGAAAACGTTGAGCCATCGGTGGAACCAACTCCCGGGGATACGGATACTTCTCTTCCTCATGATTCCGGAGACGTTGTAACTTAGCTTTTTCTTTATTTTTCTATTTTTTACTTTTATCACTCTGACGCGCCCTTGTAAATAAAAACATATTTTTTTCTCAAGTATTCTTGGAGTCTTATTTTCATTTTGAATATTCGTGCAAGTCTTTAACTTTCGTGCTTGCTTAAGTATTCTGTGCATGTTGTTCTGTTCGCACTTTATTATGTGTAATCTTGGATGCTTTTTCTTCGAAGCATTTTGGTTCTGAGAATTATCCCTTTTACATGAGGGTTTCTAATAGTATTTGCGCAAGTTTACTTTTTGCGTCTTTTTCGTATGCAGCTTCGGGTGTATTTTCCCCAGGTGGTATTATGGATTCCAGGCATTGATTCTTCCGGAACCAACCCTTTAAAGTGAGGGTTTTTATAAGAGAGGGCCCTCTTATGTTTACGGTGCTCTTGAAGAGGACGTCTCCTGTTCATTACGGTACAAACATTTGAAGTATTTGTTTAACTTTCAAATGGTAAAATTAACTCATCGTTCAAACAAGAAACAAGATAAAAACAAAAGGATTTCATTTAATTTAATTTATTCTATTTTTAAAAGTACATAAGTATTTTTCTATGCAGAAAAGAAATTGCCATGACTTGTGGCTTTAAAGAAATTGCTATGACTTGTGGCTATCTTGTACAACTTGTTTCTACGGGGCTGGCTGCGCAGTCCCCGGTCCCGATGATGTATTATGTTTCTAATTTTTGTTCTCCGGTTGACGTGGCATTCAGTGTTGCCGTAACCTCATATCATTCCCTCCAGTGTTCGAATGCGAAGAATGCGAATTGGAACACTGAAAGCCTTGTATCTTCGAAGATCCAACCAATGAATTGCTAGGTAATCCTTTACTCGATAACATATCTTGTTTCCCATTATGAACCCATGATATCGAGCGAAAGAATACCTAATAATCCTCTAGTGGTTTGTGCTCGTGAACGATCGGGTAACCTCTTTTCGGTAGCAAACTTAACTTCTCGATGGGAATTTGCTATCGAAGAAAAGATTATCTAATCATCCCCGAGTGGAAACTTGCTTGTTTGCCTTGTTATCAAAGGTCTTATCATTGCTGTCTTAGTAGTATGCTTTCCGTCGCTGCCTCGTTAAAAACCTTGCCAGAAAAACCCAATTGGGATAAAAACTGAACGAAGGGAAAAATAGTGCATCACATACTTTCTGTTTGACTGTTGTTCGTCAGGAGTACTATCTTTTATGCTGAGCCACGTTCCAGTTGCTGAGCAACTTGTCTCCATTTTGGTTCTCTAACTCGTTTGATCCTTTCCCAGTGATAGCTGAAACCCGGTAAGGGCCTTCCCATGTTGGGCCTAACTTGCCCGAGTTGAGTTCCCGGGTGTTTTGAGTTACATTCTTCAAGACCAAGTCTCCTACTTTGAAATATCGGAGGTTGGCTCTTCGATTATAATATCGCTCCATTCTTTTCTTTTGAGCCGCTATTCTGACATGCTCCAAGTCCCTGCGCTCCTCGCGCAGCTCCAAGTTAATTAGCATTGCTTCATTATTCGATCCTTCGTTCGCCTCAAAATAACTTAAGGTTGGTTCCCCCACTTCCACCGGTATCAAAGATTCTGCACCGTATATAAGGGAAAAAAGGGTATCTCCCGTGCTTGACTTGGCCATTGTTCGGTAGGCCCATAGAACCCCAGGTAATTCTTCGGGCCAGTTGCCTTTTGCTGCTTCCAACCTTTTCTTGAGGTTTTGAATAATCACTTTGTTTGTTGACTCCGCTTGACCATTTGCGCTCGGATAATAAGGTGAAGATGTAATCCTCTTTGTCTTCAAGTCTTTAAGGAACTTTGTAATTTTTGCGCCGATAAACTGCGACCCATTGTCGCATGCAATCTCTTTTGGTATTCAAAACCTGCAAATTATATTTTTCCACATGATGTTGACCACTTCGCGTTCTCCGATCTTCTGATAAGGTCTTGCTTCCACCTATTTAGAAAAATAGTTAGTCAAAATTAAAAGAAACCTTACCTTTCCAGGAGCCGGTGGCAATGGTCCGACGATGTCCATCTCCCATTTTATGAACGACCACGGGGACAGAACCGAATGCAAGGGTTATGCCGGTTGATGTACTAGTGGTGCGTAGCCTTGGCACTTATCACATTTTCTTATGAAGTCTTTAGCATCTTGTTCCATATGGGGCCAGTAATACCCTGCCCAAACTAATTTCAGCACCAAAGAATTTGCACTTGAATGGTTGCCGCATATTCCTCCGTGGACTTCTCTGAAAGGATTTTCTGTACAATTCGCCTTTCTTGAAGCTATAACGTGCACCACTCTTGATGGTTTGGGGTCTTCGGGCAACTTTCCATGCTCGAGATAATCAATTATTTCGTTTCTCCAGTACCAGACTAAACTAGTCGAATTCACCTCATAGTAACCATCTGTGTCCAAGGCTGAGCTTATCAGTTGTACTATCGTCCTTGATTCCGATCCTTGGATTTCTGTTGATGAACCCAAATTTGCCAATGTATCTGTTTCCGCGTTATCTTCCATCGGGATATGAGTTATTGACCACTCCCGGAATCGTGCCAATAGAGCCTGAACTTTTACCACGTATTGTTGCATACGTTCCTCTTTGGTGTCAAAAATTCCGTAGACCTGATTTACCACCAACTGCGAATCACATTTGATTTCGATGACTTCGGAGTCAAGTCCTCGGGCCAATTCGAGCCCTGCAATCAAAGCTTCATAATCTGCTTCATTTTTAGTTAAAGGAATCGTTTTGATGGCTTTCCTTAAGGTTTCTTTCGAAGGTGTGATTAAGACTATTCCGAGTTCGGACCCTTTTATGTTTGAAGCTCTGTCTGTAAATAAGGTCCAAACTCCCGATGCCGATTCCGACACCATTATTGCCTCCTTAGATGCCAGAGGTAATTGTCCCGAACTGAAGTCGGCCACGAAGTTAGCCAAGACTTGCGACTTAATTGCAGTCCTCAGTTTATACTCTATATAGAATTCGCTCATTTAGACGGCCCATTTGGCCAACTTACACGAGAGCTAGGGTTTATGGAGGATATTTCTCAGAGGGAAAGAGCCACCACAACTATTGAGTGGTATTGGAAATAGGGCCTCAGCTTCCGAGCATCAACTACGAGAGCTAAGGCCAGCTTTTCCAGATGTGGGTAGCGAATTTCTGCTCCCGTTAAAATTTTGCTAACATAATAAATGGGAGATTTCGTACCTTCGTCCTCTCGGACTAAAACTGCACTCACCGCAACTTCTGAAACCGCGAGTTAGGCTAGCAACGCTTCACATTCTTTTGGTTTTAAGAGCAACAGAGGGCTTGACAAATGTTTCTTCAACTCTTTCAAGGCTTGCTGACACTCCGGTGTCTACTCGAAATTATTTTTCTTTTTGAGTAGTGCGAAGAAGTGATGACATTTTTTCGATGAACGGGAAATGAACCTGCTCAAAGCTGCCAATCTCCCTGTGAGCCTTTGGACTTCTTTTACGTTAGACAATTGATCCGGGATGTCCTCTATGGCCTTGATTTTGTCGGGATTTACCTCAATTCCCCTTTGTGATACTAAGAATCCTTGGAACTTATCCGAACTGATCCCGAACGCACACTTCTCGGGGTTAAATTTCATATTATGCTCCCTCAGGATGTCGAATGTTTATTGCAAATTCTTCAAGTGGTCACCTGCATTCAAAGACTTAACGAGGATATCGTCTATATACACTTCCATAGTCTTTCCTATTTGTTTTTCGAACATCTTATTCACGAGATGTTGATAAGTGGCTCCAACATTTTTCTGCCCGAAGGGCATCGCATTGTAACAATATGTACCAAAATTTGTTATAAACGAAGTCTTTTCCTGATATTCTGGGTTTATCTTGATTTGATTGTACCTAGAATAAGCATCGAGGAAACTCATTAACTCGTGCCCGACCGTAGCATCAATCATCTGGTTGATATTTGGCAATGAGAATGAGTCTTTCGGGCATACCTTATTACGATCCTTATAATCTACGCACATGCGAAATTTATTATTTTTCTACTACTACTACATTGGCTAGCCAGTCCGGATATCTTACCTCTCGGATTGAACCAATCTCAAGTAAATGACTTACCTCTTCTTTGACGAATTTATTCCTTGTTTCAGCAATAGGGCGCTTCTTTTGTCTTATCGGAGGTATATTGGAATCCAAGCTTAACTTGTGTACGGCTATCTCCGTTGGGATTTCTGTCATATCTTCGTGTGACCATGCAAAACAATCGGCGTTAATTTTAAGGAATTCAATAAAAGCAGACCTGTGCTCCGGGTGCAGTCCTGTTCCCAAATGGAATTTCCTTTCTAGGAATTCTTCGAACAACACAACCTACTCCAGTTCTTCTGTCATGGACTTCGTCGCGTCCGTCTCTTCAGGTACTTGAAAATACCTTGGTACCTGATATTAATCCGACTCTTCTGTCCCCAGATTATCTTCCTCTAGTCGGGGGCAGGTGTCGGTTTCGGTTCCGATAATTGCTATGCCGCACGTTCCTTTCCTTTGCTACTGGAAACCAAAATTGCATTCATCTCCCTGCTGCCGGCTGATCACCCTTTATCTGTTTGACCCCCTCGGGTGTCGAAAATTTTAACAATCGGTGATATATTGAAGGCATGACTTTCATCTCATGTAGCCATGGTCTCCCTAAGATGATGTTGTACCCCATGTCTCCATCTACTACTTCGAAGAGTGTTTTCTTCATTATTCCCTCAGTGTTCGTGAGCAGCAAAATTTCTCCTCGGGTTGTCACGCTTGCGAGGTTGAATCCGGCGAGGAGTTTTGTAGCTGGGATAATGCTTCCGGTGAGTTTAGCTTGATCCAGTACTCTCCATTGTATGATATTAGCTGAACTTCCTGGATCCACTAAAGCACGTTTAATTTTAAAATCTAACACATTTAAAGAAATTACCAGTGCGTCATTGTGCGGCAGTAGTAATCTGTCTGCATCTTCGTCCGTGAACATGATATCGTCTTCCCGGAGCCTTTTACTATGAGTTATCGACACTTTTGTCTTCTTTGCTGCTGAAATGGTGACCCCATTAATTTCATTCCCTCCGAAGATCATGTTGATCGTTTGGCGTGGAGGTTCTTCTCCTTCTTTCGAGGTTTTCGCATCGCCCTTGTTCCGACCATAGTTGTGTTTAGCTCGATCGCTCAAGAATTCTCTGAGGTGACCATTCTTCAACAACACTGCCACTTCCTCCCGGAGGTGTTGGCAGTCCCCAGTCCGGTGGACGTTAGTGCCATGGTATTCACACCATAAATTGGGATCCCTCTGGCTGGGATCGGATTTCATAGGTCTTGGGAATCGTGCCTCTTTGATATTCCTCATGGACGACACCAACTCTACGACACTGACATTGAAGTTATTTTCTGATAACTTTGGGTAAGAAGAATCTCACGACCCTGAGATTTCTCTATCCTGCAGTGATCTGTTGTTCCGTCCATGATCGATCCTTCTATCAACGGTGAATCTGTCTACCGTCCGGAAGTTCCTGCCACAACCTTATGTACGCTCGTAGGGAAAAAACCGACCTTTCGAAGTCTGTCTATCTGTGTCAGTATCATTTTTTATTTTTTCTTTGTTCTTCTACCGTCCTTTGGTCGACGATGGAAAGCCAACTTGATCATCTTCGATCCTTATTTTTGACTCGTACCAGTTGTGGACGTCCCCCCAAATCATCGCTTGGAACTCGAGCAGACTTTCCTTCAACTTCCGAAAAGTGTTCGAACTTCTCGGATTTAAACCTTTGGTGAATGCTTCAGCTACCCATTCATCCGGGACCGCCGTTAGTAACATCCTTTCCTTCTGGAACTGGATGACGAACTCTCGTAATAACTCGGATTCTCCCTACACGATCTTGAATATGTCGGTCTTTCGGGCCTGTATCTTTCTAGCACCGGCATAAGCCTTGATGAAAGAATCCACAAGCATCTCAAAGGAATCTATGGAATGCTCGGGCAATAGTGAATACTACGTTAAAGCTCCCCTCGTGAGAGTCTCACCAAATTTCTTCAGCAACACATACTCGATTTTGTGAGGAGCCAAATTATTTCCTTTCACTGCTATTGTGTAAGTGGTAGTGTGCTCCTGTGGATGTGAAGTTCCGTCATACTTTGGCACCTCGGGCATTTTGAATTGCTTCGGGATTAATTCTGGGGCCGTACTCGGCTTGTACGGTAATTGAATATACTTCTTCGAATTCGGGCCTTTCAATACCGGTGGCGCGCCCGAGATTTGATCTATGCGGGCATTTACTTCTTTCATGAACCGTAAAAGTTCCTCCTTGAATGGGTCGTTATCGTTGTTGAGGCCGGATCTACTCCCCTCTGTGTCGTTTGGTTTGCGGGAACCTCGAGAGGAATTGGATTTCCCCTGTTCGTATTATTTGAAGCACCTGATAGCGCCTGCTTTAGTTCCGTCATAACCTGATCCTCCCCTCACTGCACCCGCTACATGCTCCTCATCAGCATCATCAGGAGTCCTCTCCCTAACCAGTCGAGGATATCGCCCGTCATGCGTCGGTGTGACGTCGTTCTCCTTATTGCGAGTGTCACTGATTGTATTCTCGAAATGAGGCTACTCCCCTTGAATTTCAGGGTTGCGTGTGCCGTTAATAGTGTTATCTGCCATTTCTTTTGTAATTTTTGCTAAGACAAAAATGATCAAACTTGTTAGTAAAAAAGGCAAGGATCAATTTAATTGCACGTCAGTCTAGGCCCCGCGGTGGGAGCCAAACTGTTTACCCGAAAAACGGTACAGTTGAAGTTGTTCGTAGTTTTTAGACAAGTGAATTAATTTGATCCAAAAAGTAATGAAATAATTGATGAAATACGAAATACTTAGCCTTAGAATGTAGATGAAATAATAGAGCTAATGAGTCCGGGAACAAGGCTTTCGAGCACAACAATGATAAGATCAAAAGCGAGAGAATAAAGTTGTATTAAAATGCTGTATAGAATGTAGCGTAAGTTAGCCATAAAATTCGTGTCCTTTACAATGATAACTGAGCTCTCTATTTATAGCTATGTCTAGGGAAGGAAGTCCTAGGATCATGCCCTTCTTTAATGTCAATTATGAGAGCCATTGATGAAGATATAACGTCAGACATAAATGCCAAATTCCTTGTAGCGGGCCATCATCCTTAATGCTGTAAAATATTCTGTATTAAATGTTACCGGGCACAAATCATTTAATACTATTTTTATGATCGTTATTCCTTCCGGTGACAAACGGAATAGCTATGTTCGGTGGCCACCTCCATCTTGTATTCCACGTGTCTTTCCTTTAAGCGGCCACGTGTCATATCATATTTTTCCCTATACAACTTCTTTTTCAATAATTACAGTAAATTATTACTGGAATTATCATCAGAAATAGAGAAAAAAGAGAAAATCTCTCTGTTCAAAGGCTAACATCTGGTCAGCCTTAAGATCAGAGTACACTACTAGAAATTTGCTAAAAACCGACCAAAAATACCGACCAACGTTGGTCGGTTATGACAAATTACCGACCAAAACGCGACCATTACGGTGTGGACGGTGTTTTGATGGTCGGAATGGCTTACCGACCAAAGTTGGTTGGAAATTACCGACCAACTTTGGTCGGTATATTAAAACGACCATCTGACAAGTTTAATTACTTACCGACCAACTTTGGTCGGAAACATATTTTATTAATTTAATTTTACCGACCAAAGTTGGTTGGTTTAACTAAATTATGTTTTTTTTATTAATTATTAAAATTAAAAAAAACCGACCAACTTTGGTCGGTAATTGAAAATATATATTTTTTAAAACTAATTAAAATTAAACATTACCGACCAACTATGGTCGGTAATCTCAACAATGCAAGCAAAATACCGACCAAAGTTGGACGGTAGTCTTGCATTCTGGGAATTCAACGTTCATTAATCGACCAACTTTGGTCGGTATTTTGGAATAATTTATTTTTTTTATTAAAAACTGACCATCGTTGGTCGGTTTTTCTGGGATTAATTTTGGCATAAAATGCCTGTTTTGGCAGCTAAACCACCTGCCAGCATACCAATATAACAACACAACAACAACAACAACAACACAACAACAACAACAACAACAACAACAACAACAACAACAAAAACACAACAACAACAACACAACAACAACAACAACAACAACAACACAACAACAACAACAACAACAACAAAAATACAACAACAACAACAACAACACAACAACAACAACAACAACAACAACAACAACAACAACAACAACAACAACAACAACAACACAACAACAACAACAAAACATTCAATAAATACTTTAAAACTAACAAATTAAAGTTCAATTGAACATAAAAATCCAAAACCAAGTTAAAACTAATTACAACTAGTTCAAAACTGGTTCTATTTGTCTAGTTCAAAGTATATAAAAGTCAAGGGGTGTTTTGTACAACATCATCATCACCGTCTGATAAACTTTCATCTACAAGACGATATAGAGAACGGTCTTGTGGAGGACGGGAAGCACGATCACGGGGAGGACGGGAGGAACAATCACGAGCAGGGCGGGAGGAACGATCACGTGGAGGTCGACCCTCTGGAGATGACTCACGAGATCGGGGCAACGGAAAAGCTCCACTAGATAGGAGAGTTCTGATCTGAGCTTGCATGCCAAGGAATTGAGCATCTCTAAGCCTTTCTTTTTCCTTGGCCGCTTCTAGCTCTGATGTGAGCTTTGTCACTGTCTCCCGCATAGCGGAGAGGCTCTCCCTATTAAGTTGCTCGCCATGCGAGGAAGTCCCCATTCCTCGCATTCCACACTTATATCGATGGAAGTTTTTAGTAGGAAGCCCGTATACCTTCCCCCATTTTGGACCGCCAACAGACTCCAACCATATTCTTTCAGCATCCTCGTCCGAAGGTTGGGTTGGCTCACCCGATTCACTAGCTGGATGACTACGGATGAATTCCTCCACGTTACTTTGGTAGCGACCCTATATTATTTTAAATTAAATCAGTATTTTAAGTTGCTTATAAAAGTAAATTATAATACTTAAATAAAATTGAAAGCTTACATATGCAGTCGAGGCCCGGTCCTCGACCCACCTATCTTGATCCCCCTCTTTCTTCTTCTTCACAACATGTGTCTCCTTGAATAGCTCATCATGACTCATTGGACGCCCATACTTCTTTTCCTGAAAATAAATTAATTTAGTTAATAAACAGAATAGATATACTTAGAAAAGTAAAATAATTTAAGCAATTACGTACCAAACTTCTTTTTATTGTCCCTAGGCTGATCGCACCTCCAGTGTGCAAGGAGCCTCCCTTCTCGGATGCGCGAGCTTTCTTTCCTTTTTCGCTCCTCTCTAAGAACTCTGCGGTAAGCCATTGCCTTTTCAAATCATTCCACAAATTCTCAAGTAACCAGCCAGGCCTCTTGTTCTTCTTTCTAGCATCCGAGAAAGCATCCGCCAATCTCTTGCGAGCTTTATGATGAAAATTTGTAGCCACTTCCGCGCTATAGCGGTCTTCCCATACACACTTGCTCTGTATTTCAAAAGTTAAATATTAGATGGAAACATCATAAATATAAATTATTAAACTGTTTAAAAGAACATTTATACCTTAAATTGATTGAAAATTTGCTCCTTCAGTGAGAATGGGCAATCAGTCCAAGTCGCATAAGGGCCATCATAAAGCTTTCTGATGGCATTGGTGATTATCCTCGTAGTTTTATTACCCGGCCTGAACCTGCAATTTAATAATAAAAACACATTAATATCTTTGTAAAAATGTTACGAATCAATAGACGCAAAAATAATGAATAACACTTACCCATCACCCTCAGGGACTATGATGATCCTGCCATATCGATCATAATGCACTACCTCGTCATCACCATCCGAAGCATGTGTATCAGATGCATGTGAAGACGGTGTAGGCGGGTCAGAGCTAATGCCTCCCAGGCGAAGGCCTGCAATAGATGGAGTCGATGATGAAGATGGTTGCGATCCCTGTGACTGCGACATAGCTGGATGCGACCCAAGTGGATGTGATACCGATGGCTGTGACCCGAGTGGCTGTGACCCGAGTGGCTGTGACATGGGTGGATGCGATCCATGTGGTTGTGATATGTAGGGATGTGATCCATGTGGATGTGATGCAGATGGCTGTGAGGCAGCTGGACTGTATGTCGGACGTATAGTCCTGTGGCCCTGTGATAGAAGACTGGGTGTCTGAATGAAGGTGTACGGCTCGTGATGCTGTGGCAGCTCAGTATAGCCGTGTGGTGGAGGATAAGACATAGGCATCTCTGAAAAAGGTGGACAAGAGGGAGTATTATTTTCTACCCTCCTCTTTCCCTTCCTACCCTTTTCTCGACCCCGAGAACTAGTAGGGTCATTGTTACCTTGACCCTTGCCTGCCATCTGCATAATATAATACATATTTAGATTGAAACATATAAGAAACTAGCTATAAAATGAGAGTGCTTTAAAAAACCAACTTTTTAATCCTCATCGACGTATTGTTCCTCGTCCGAGAATTCTTCGTCCTCACTTGTTTGAGCTTCATCAGTTGATTCCTCGTCCTCATTTTCTATAATTGTTACTTCATTTATATCAACTTCTTCCAATATGCGTTCAGGATGTTCCAAATCATTTTCTAACTGATCGTCCACTATTTGGTGAATATTGGAGATATCGTTTTGATATGCAACATCTAACACATTCTCGACTTCCACCCTAAGAACAAAAATGTGCAGTTTTCTTTGCAAGATAGGCTTCGCATATAGATCCTTCAATCTTATTCCTCTGCTTAACAAATTGTTTGCATTTGCCAATTGTCCTACATAATCTCATGTTAGCCAATAACATTCAAATAAAATAGAATAGTACATCAAACTTATAATATTACCTCTCAAAGGGATACATCCATCTGCATTGAACAGGCCCTCCAAGTCGTGCCTCGTGTACAAGGTGTATTGGAAGGTGTTCCATCACATCAAAGAAACCATATGGGAATATTTTTTCCATCTTACTAGAAATTACAGGGATGTTCTGGTCCATCCGAAGTAGGTTTTCTTCCCTTAATGTGGTAGAACACAAGTCTTTGAAAAACAAACTAATCTCTGTGATGGGTTTCCAGATTCTTTCAGGCAAACCACAAAATGCAATAGACACTAAGGTCTCCATGAAAACATGGCAGTCATGACTTTTCAAATGGCTCAACTTCCCTACCTCCATATCTACTTTTTTCCAAGATTCGACGCATAACCCTCAGGCATCTTTAATTTCGTAACCCAATCACAAATTTGTCGTCTTTCCTCCAAAGTGAATGTGTAACTTGCTTTGGGCTTGAACACCTTACCATTGTTTGCTGTCTGCAAGTATAATTCAAGCCGCCTGCAATATTCTTGTAAGTCCATTCTAGCCTTCGGGTTATCTTTTGTCTTACCTTTAACATCCATCACTATGTTGAACAAATTATCAAAATAATTCTTCTCAATATGCATGACATCAAGGTTGTGTCGGAGAAGATTATCCTTCCAATAAGGCAACTCCCAAAATATACTCTGTTTCGTCCAATTATGATTAATACCATATCCGGGGAATCTATAAGGTGGAGCCTCAGTAACTTTACTGAAGTTCTGGACCCTCTCCCAAATTTCCTCACCTGAAAGTATCGGAGGTGGAGAATCATATTCCACTTTATTCTTTTTGAATGCATTTTTCATCCTTCTAAACTCATGATCATCAGGCAAGAATTGACGGTGACAATCAAACCATGATTGCTTTCGGCCATGTTTCAAAGTGAACGCTTTACTATTTTTCATGCAGTAAGGACAAGCTAGCTTCCCAGCAGTCATCCACCCAGACAACATTCCATACGCAGGAAAATCATTAATAGTCCACATTAAATTAGCACGCATATTAAAATTCTGCTTGGTTGATATGTCATATGTTTCAACACCATCATACCACAATTGTTTTAGCTCATCAATCAAAGGTTGCAAATATACATCAATCAAACTTTTCGGATTACGTGGACCGGGGATAATACAATTTAAGAATATATATGGACTAGTCATACACAACTCAGGTGGTAGATTATAAGGTGTAAGAAAGACAGGCCAACATGAATATGGTGTCGCAGATATAGAAAAAGGCGTGAAGCCATCGGCACACAGACCTAACCGAATGTTCCTTGGTTCACTAGCAAAATCTGGATATGTCCTATCAAAGTGCTTCCAAGCTTCTCCATCTGAAGGATGACACATAACACCAGGTGGTCTTCTATTTTCAAAATGCCATCTCATATGAGGAGCAGAACTCATCGACGCATATAACCTCTTTAACCTAGGTATAAGAGGTAAATAATGCATTGCCTTGACAGCGACCATATTCCCGCTGGAAAGCCTCTTGAAACGAGGCTTTTCGCAAAATTTACAACTGTCTAAAGTTGCATCATCTTTATAATATAACATGCAACCATCTTCACAACAATCAATTCTCATTGACGAAAGTCCTAACTTAGAAACCAATCTCTTCGCCTTATAGAAATCACCAGGTAAGTTGATATTAGGGTCAACTAGTTCACTCATAAGGTCAATGAAACAGTCCATGGCTGCTTGAGAAATATTCCAATTAGATTTGATACTTAGTAATCTAACTGCAACAGACAGCTCAGAGTGCGGACTTCCTTCACGTAGTGGACGACTAGCTTCCTCTAACTGTTCATAAAAACGTTTTGCGTCATCATTAGGAGTTTGTTCAACATTTTCATTGGGCTCACCCCCAAAAGCATCCGCAACCATATCCTGAATTCTAGAATCAAGATTTGTATTCTCCACCGACCTACTACTTTCACCAACAACCATGTTATGAAATATCCCACGGCTACCATCGATCTCTCCATGATTAGTCCACACAAAGTAATTCTCTATAAACCCCTTCCTATAAAGATGAAGCTTAACTTCCTCCGATTTTTTAAACTTCATACAATCGCACCTGACACAAGGGCACCTAATTACTCCTTCACTTTGGTATGGTGGAAGTGACATTGCATGTCTAATAAAGTCATCAACCCCTTCTACAAAATCCTCCCGCAATCCCCGCCGATTAGGATAATTTCTATTGTACATCCAAGTACGATGTTCCATCTATACAAATAAAACAAGAATAAATTAATTTATTCTATAATTATAAATTAATTATATCTTTTTTAGTTAATTCAAGATAATTATTTTTTCCTAATAACACCAATTTATATCCTAAAAGTTCAATTCATATCCAAAAGGTCTAATTCATATCTTAAAAGTTCAAATCATATCCTAAAAGTTCAATTCACAAGAACAAATCCTAAAAACTAAAATTTCAATTCATATCCTACGAGTTTAAACATAAACTAACTAAACTAAAGAAATTCAACCCATACCCTAAAAGTTCGATTCACAAGAACAAATTAATTTATTCTACAATTATAAATTAATTATATCTTTTTTAGTTAATTCAAGATAATTATTTTTTCCTAATTACACCAATTTATATCCTAAAAGTTCAATTCATATCCAAAAGGTCCAATTCATATCTTAAAAGTTCAAATCATATCCTAAAAGTTTAATTCACAAGAACAAATCCTAAAAACTAAAATTTCAATTCATATCCTACGAGTTTAAACATAAACTAACTAAACTAAAGAAATTCAACCCATACCCTAAACTAAACTAATTCATAAATAATTGACTAATTAACAAAACTAATTAGTTAATAAAACTAATTAACAAAACTAATTAAAACAAGACCTAAACCCTAATCCTCAATAAAATGCAATGTTCAAATAATTAAAACACTAATCAATTGAAACTAATTCATAACTAATTAACAAAACCTGGAAATAATAAATAAATGGTTTGTAATTCAAACCTAGAATTTGTAGGAGATGGAGAAGGAGATCGAGGGGCGGCAGTGGCAGTGGCAGAGGCGACGACGACGGCGCGGCGACGGCGAGGGGAGGCCTGGACGGTGAGGGGGAGGGGCTGGGAGAAGGAGAGAAGGGAAGGAAGAAGAAGGAATTTTTTTTAGAGAAATGGGGGTTTCCCCCGTTTTTCACTTCTCTGATTTTAGAATTACCGACCAAAGTTGGTCAGTAATTTTGGTCGGTACATTAAGTGCTGACCGTTTGACCAAAAACCGACCAACTTTGGTCGGTTTTTTTTATAAAAAAAATTTAAAATCTTTAACCGACCAACGTTGGTCGGTAATTTTAAATATAAATTCTTAAATATTATAAAATATTTAAGAATAATAAAATAATTATTAAAATTTAAAAAATTGGATCCAAATTACCGACCAACGTTGGTCGGTAATCCAAAATTTTCTTGTCTGACCAGCTATTGACCAATTTACCGACCAGCGTTGGTCGGTATTTTGTTTAAAAAAAATACAAATGTTTTTTTCCCAGTTTGCGTCCAACCTGGACGGTTTTTGGTCGCATTTTTTGACCGACCAACGTTGGTCGGAAATAGTTGGTCGATTTTTAGCAGATTTTTAGTAGTGGTAGCTTACATTGCGCATAATTAAGAACGGAAAAAATTAAGGTGCCCTTTACTTCCTTTTATTCTCCGGTTTGTTTCTTACTTATGGATTGATGGTAGAGGTACTGTACCATTAGAGCGAGCCGCACGCTAGAGATTTATTTTAATACGGCAAACAAATCTTGATATGTTATTCTATCGATGGAAAGATTATCAAGTAATTGAATGTTATCTTCCTCATGTAATAGACAACCAACTATCGCACATACTATTTCAAAAATCAATCCTAACTTGTTCAAAGGTTCGGTAAAGTACCTTTAATGGCAACAAATTAAATATTCCCATCTTTATTTATAATTCTTCGTAGAAATGCAGACTAACCCGATTTTGGGTAAAAGAAGAAGAACGAATAGGGTTTCTGCATTACTTATGTTTTTTTATTTTAAAAAACCAATTGCGTATTTTATTCATCTTCCAATAGGTAGTACAGATGATTTGAGGAAGTTACCTATGTTAGAGGCGTAAATTTGTGGAGTTTTCATGAGAGCATGTGGTGCCACATGTATCGACAAAGACAGTGACTCTTTTGTGAGTTATGAATCGGGTGATGACAGGTGGCAGTCAAAAAAGCAATAGAGATAGAGCGCAATACCATTTTGCTGATGACAATTTACAGGTTCGTCTGGAAATTAATGTGTTCAATGATAGGCTAAGTAGTCGAATAATCAGAGTTGTATCGCAGTTTTCTCCGCAGCTACGTTATGTATAGTACTTTTCTAATGGCAGCTACGGACTTAGGGGGTTTATTTAAGTGCTGTTAAATATTCAAAAGGAAAGTTATACTGCTATGTGTTCGAGCACCTGAAGGGCCATTCAGAAAAAGAAAAAATGGGAAAGGGGAGTTCACGTCATACAATTATCTGAAATCGGCTGAAAGTGCAAAATTATTGGTGTAAAAAAATAAAAAAACAGGCGTAATGACTGTCCATTTCACACGGTCAATAAATAAGTATACTAGTATATATTTTTTTCCCTTTCTAGACTAGAGTTAATAGTTTTGCAAGTTCACCAGATATTAGATCTTCTAATCCAAGACTAAAATCGAGTTCTTGCAGAAAATTTTCTATAAACCTAATTGATAGAAATATAATTTCTTGACCTAGCAAAAAATACATGTTAGTATGGAAAGCTAGCTAGTCAAAGAAATGAGCTAAATGTCTTGACACAGAAGAGCAAGTCAAACAAATGGCCAATCGTTTGGCAAATGATCAAAGTGATGTGATTTAATGTCTAAAGTGTTAGAAAATAAGTCACTTGGTCGCGTAAATATCTTGGAAATTACCCATTATTAATTAGCTTGTAAGATGTTATATCATTTCTTTGTATCGTGCTTTAATTTAAATAATTTAGTTATACTGCAGATATGCTTTCTTAATTTTTTAACGCTTTGGAATTTACCGTTTCTATTAGATTTCAGGATGAAAGCACTAACATGCGGAATTTCGTTCATCTAGGGATTAAAAAGTTTTTTAAGAAATAGAAAAAGAAAAAGAAATACTTGGGAACAAAAGGCTTAGACACTGGGTTCAAAATACCAAAAATTTGAAATTTCCTAGGTCAAAATGGTTCGGCGACGCAATTGAAATTCTTTTAAAAAACAAAACATCCTCTGCTGAAACTACATGGACTAAAAGTTCAACTCTCCAAAATTCGAATGCCACGAAATGCTATGCCCCATTTTAAAAAAAAATTGTTTTTCTGGAGTTGCCGAGGAGATGGGAATGGGGGAAAAGGAGATAATAATCTATGCAGTTTTCCAGCCAGTTTTTGTTTTTAACCACCTAGTGGATGCTAATATGGTGTCAGCATTAGAAGAAACTAATTCATGATTTAAGTTTTATAGGTTCAATTTTTAGATTTTTAATATTAAATATATTATATTTTAAAGTTATGAGTTAATATTTGTTGAAGTATTTGTTAAGTATAATTATAATAAATTTTAACACTAATATTTATATTTATGCTCTGCGTCAACAGTATTATATTCGTATGAACTCGTCACCTTAACGCATCCATCCCTAAGCATTTGTAGTGCTAAAGTAACTATTGCATGCCACATATGCATAAACTCCTCATGTAGTAAACATTCCAAGCCTTCACTATAAATATGTGATAGTAACTATTGTTTTATCAACAGAAGAGCTTGGGTAGCCTTTAGATTTTACTCTATCTTAATTACCCTAGCTTTTCTGCCTTTGAGAGGAGAAGAAGACGAAGAAAAGCCTGAAGAGATGGCAAACCATCCTTTGATCTTTGCCTTTGGCATTTTGGGTAAATTAAACGTCTAGCTTATATATCTAGTAGCCATATCTTCCCCTATATATTTTTCACAGCATTCACCCATATTTATATTTGCATCTTACTCAGTTCAAGCAAGTTGGCGTCTCTATACTGCTTTAGAAAACTATAGTATAAGTTTTCTTACTAGTATCACCTAGACTACAAAAAAATTCAGCCAAAACCTTTGTTTTCTAGGAGTATTTTGTTTTCGTTTCTCAAATATATTCCTACATTCCAGTAGGAGGAAGAATATCTTTAACAAAAATAAAAAATAAAAAATTAATTACATATGCATGAAACTAGAATAAATTTGTTTGAGGAATAGAAAAAAAAGAAAAGAAATTGTCGAGAAGTAATTAATGCATTTCCATTCTGACAATGTTGCAGGTAACATATTCTCCTTCATGGTGTTTATTTCGCCAGTGTAAGTTTTTTCTCGAAAATTAAATTAGACGTAAGCTTTATTATATCTTACCAACAACTAAAAATTAATTATTATTTTTTAACATCTGATTCGCAGACCTACATTTTATGGGATCGTTAAGAAGAAATCAGCGGAAGGGTTTCAATCGGTGCCGTATGTTGTTGCATTATTTAGTTCAATGCTTTGGATTTACTATGCAATGGTTAAGACGAATGAAACCCTTATCATCACCATCAACTCCTTTGGCTGCATTGCGGAGACTATATATGTTGCTATTTATTTTGCTTATGCGACTAAAAATGCAAGGGTATGCACAACTTTAATTTCGTGCCTATAGATTATACTCCTAGTATTTATTTCGTTATGTTTTAGTTATTGTTACACAGTTTCGTGGATTGTGAAATTTGGAATGGTTTTGCAGATGCAAACACTGAGACTTGTCCTACTGTTGAATTTCGGTGGCTTTGGATTGATTCTTTTCCTTACCCAAATTTTATGCAAAGGACCAAAACGAGCTGAAGTTGTTGGATGGATTTGCATGGCGTTTTCTATTAGTGTATTTGTAGCACCTCTAAGCATTATGGTAACTAACCAAAGAACTCTACCAAAGATAGTATAACTCTTTGATTATTTTAATTATGATAATTAGGTATTTAATGCGAAGACAACTCTCTCTGACGCTATTTCATTATGTTAAATTTGTAGGGGCGGGTAATACGGACCAAAAGTGTGGAGTTCATGCCATTTAACCTGTCGTTAACCCTTACACTTAGTGCTGTAATGTGGTTTTTATACGGTTTACTTTTGAGGGACATCTATGTCACGGTAATTATATTATCGCTCTCTTTAACTTTTAAGCCTACCGTGGAATAGCGTTCAGTAAGATAGTTTGTGGTCATATTATTAAATAGTTAAAAGTACAATACCAAACATGGGTACCAAACTATTGTAAATATATCAACATAAATTTAATTATTTTTATTTACTAACAATATAAAAGAATCAGGTTACTCAAAAGACATTTACATGCCACCGTCCATAATAAGTACGGATATATATATATATATATATATATATATATATATATATATATATAACATGCTATAACACGTTAAATTATACTGATATCGTCCATGTTAACATTAGTATGATGTACCTAATGTTTGGTTCCTCGACCAATTGGCTGTTCTTCCCCACGTAATAAAAGAACAGGTACCAAATATTGCGGGAATCATACTTGGAATGCTCCAAATGGTATTATATGGAATATACAGAAACGCCAAGCCAAATGAGGCAGAAGAGAAGAAACTACCCACGGTTGTGAAGCTGGAGGAGCAGCAGCCTACAACAGTTAATTCTGAGGTTAATCCAGTTAGTTTCCCATCCACGGACAGTACTGAAAATGAAGATGCTAAAGATGGTAAAAATCTTGAAGTCGCACAAATTAATTCTCCAGTGTAAGAGACTTTAAAAGCAAGACAATAATATTGGAAGTGCTACTAAGTGCTAATTAATCCCTTGTTGGAAGCCCTTTATGCAAGGTTTTCTTAATTCGATTAAAAACTGGGCTTCAACTCTGTTGTATCTATAAGTTAATTAATCTTGTGTAAACTCTTTATTTCCTAACTTTTGCACCTTAGTGTTGCAATTGTAAGTATTTTGGGATTTAGAGATCCCTCTAGGAGTTATACTTTCAGACATATCGCTGAAACTCCTATCAATATCATGTATGAGTTTGCATATATAACTTTATTTCGTATATTTATTTATTGCAATTGTAAGTATTTATGAGTTCTCATGATTATTTTTTTACTTTAATTGCAATTAATTTTATAATATTAAATATATCCCCTTTAGCACAAGAAAAGGAAAGGATAATACAATGTAGAGGGAGAAATTTCATTATTGTTATAAGAAATATCAAATTATGGTGGATGTATATTCTTCCTCCATGATCTTCAACCCAAATGCTTAATGACATATTCATTGACGTATTTTCTTCACTTTTCATGCCTATATAAAGGTCTTGTAATAGATAAGAAAATACACACAATTAAAGAAGAAATAAGAATCTCTACTCTCTTTCTCTCTATATCTCTTAGCTTGTTTTTTCTTGTTCTATATTGTTACTTTGAGTTATATTTTATAACATGTTATCAGCACGAAACTCTATCGTCTCAAGAAGCTCTTTGAGAAGACTAAGCAAATATGGATATCTCTCAAAGTAAACTTGGATCAAAGTTCAATTGTAAAAATATTTGCTTAATTAATTCATGTACGACACATACAATATTCAAAGAGAAGAAATATTTCTCTCATTTAAGTATGTGTAAGGCAGATTTTACTACAATTTCTGGTAGTAGTAACCTAATTGAAGGCTCTGGAAGAGCTACTATAACTCTGTCTAATGAAACCATACTTGTCATAGAGAATGCAATGTTCTCCTCCAAGTCCAAGAGGAACTTATTGAGTTTTAAAGATATCCGTCGAAATGGATTTCATATTGAGACAATAGATGAGAATAATCTCGAATATCTCATCATTACCAAGAATGTCTCTGGCCAGTAAAGGGTTATTGAGAAGTTCTCATCTTTATCTTGTGGCCTGTATTGGACAAGAATTAGTGCAATTGAGGCATATTCTATCGTAAACCAAAAGGTTACCGATTCCAATACTTTTGTACTTTGGCATGATCGATTGGGACATCCTAGATCAATTATGATGAGACAAATTATAGAAAACTCAAATGGGCATCCATTAAAGAATTTAAAGATTCTTTTAAATAATAAATTTTTTTGCACTTCTTGTTATCAAGACAAGTTAATTATTAGACCATCACCAACAAAGGTTGGGATTGAGTCCCCTGCGTTTTTGGAATGTATACAAGGGGATATTTGTGGACCTATTTACCCACCTAGTGGGCCGTTTAGATATTTTATGGTCTTAATAGATGCATCTTCTAGATGGTCTCATGTATGCCTATTGTCATCTCGCAACCTGGCATTTGTAAAATTAATGGCACAAATAATCCGATTACGGGCATAATTTTCCAATAATCCAATTAAGTCTATTAGACTTGATAATGCCCCTGAGTTTTCATCCCAAATATTTAATGATTATTTCTTATAAATTGGGATAAAAGTGGAACATCCTGTAGCTCATGTTCACACTCAAAATGACCTTGCAGAGTCTTTGATTAAACGTCTGCAATTGATAGTGTCGCGCTCCTATTTTTCTCGCGAAATCGGGTTTCGACATATGACAACTCTTTTAAGGAAGTATTAAAAGATGAGAGTCGCCACCTAACGATTTTTAAGGTGCGTTAGGGCACCTATTTGCATATGACTCGGATTAAACTGGTTTGCATCACCAAAGATCGGGTAAGGGTTCAAAATTACCTCGAAGAGAAGGTGTTAGGAATTCTTCGAGGTGCACAACTGTGGTTCCTAGCCGAACTTGAATTATATGAATTAGTCAGATAAAGGAAGACAGAGAAAAACAAGAAATTTGGGAAATTTATTAAAAGACTTTAAGTAAATACGAACACTTGATTCAAAGATAAACAAGAATAAGATGGGGGAGGGAGGGGGGTCCTAAATTTTTTTAGCCTAAAGGATCACCCTCGAGATGGGGTATTACTCGTATTATTCAGCGGGCACAGACTATCATCTCCTGCTACCCGATTACTATCTTTAAGTTATTACCTAAAGCGCACTAGTTGATTCTAAATCGTGCTTTATGCGTGCACTACCCGTCCCATACCTATGGTCGATGAGGCATTTAGACCTCTATTTTAGGTAGTTCTAGACTTGACTTAGGCTGCTTAGAAAATGTTAAAGCTAGGCGACAGTTCAAAATAGATAGGACTGCAATTAAATACAATTAAAGGCTCAAGTTAGCCCCCGCGATTAGACAACAAAGGTACGCAGACAGATTTCTATGTAGGGTATTAGGCAGTTTCAGAATTGAGGGAGATTGAATTCGTTAAGCCCTATAAACATGGCTTTTAGATGATCCGATTCAGATATGCAGGCTATCTTAGACCTATGATTTCTAAATTACCAGTTATGAATACCTGCTGCTGCTAAGTCGCTTATTACAGATTATAAGTTAATAGACATATAGGCATGATCTCTAAATGGTTTGCACAGATAGTGAAACTTATTGGAAATGCTCAAAATTACCTATGCTTCCTAATAATTGCGTGGATGAGCAATGAAACAACGTTTGAAAAATGAGTAGTGACGTCTTCTAGGCATGATTTCTAGAGATTGACGATTGGAATTGATTTTATACCTTTAGCTCTTATAGGCATGTTGTCTAGATGAACGAAGCGAATTAATTAGTTAAAATCCTATAGGCATGGTATCTAATGAACATGGTGCGGATTAAAGAACAATTGTTAGCAATTATTTCCTATAGTCATGCTATCTAGCAACACATAGCAGTAGACATGGAAATAAATAGAGCACTCATGCTTTGACAGTACACCAGTTATGTAAGTGTGTGATTTCCCTAATAACATGATCTCTAATAGTGCACAAAGATATTTAAATATAACAGGTCGGAAAGCAAATGTATCACACAAATCCTATGAGCATGCTTTCTACCCTTTTCATGTAAGTATTAGGAGATACCCATTTCCCAATTTCACTATTACCCCAATTGTTATTACAGAATTATTACAGACCCAATAATGAATAAATTACAAAGTAGTACAAGTAATAACAGTAGGCCCAAGACATGCCCAAAGAGATACCCATCACTGCCAGGCCTTCAACTAAGCTCTTTCTCCACCTTTTAGCACACACGGATCTCAACATAGCCAGAAACCATAGGAGAACTCAAACCAAACCAAACAGGCATGGTTTGATCATAGGATCCAGAAACCAATCACTCATACAAATCAATTTGCACATTCAACAAACAGAAAGAGGGACATAGCTGAGTAGTAAAGAAAGTGACCAAAGAACCTCAGGTCCTAGTGTGTCAGAGTTCAAAGGGTCTCAAAATGGACCCCGAGCAGTGCCCACACTAGGGAGGTTAATAGAGAAAGCTTGAGTGGCCTTGGCTTTCAGCCGGCCAAGAATTATAGGTTCAGAATAGGGTAAATAACCAATGAGAATGAAAAATAGTGATCAACGGGTACAATTTGAAGAAGTACATTTGCATTTTTAGAAATAGGCATTGCAGAGGTGATCACACAATGAATATATCACCAAAGAGGGTAAACAAACTTAAAAGACAAGTTGATATCACAAGTTCACACTTAGCATATTGGGGCAGAGGACATTTGTGGGAAGCAATTGCCACACCTTTTTTTGCCCCAAAAGATATATGCGTTATGGATTGTTGTGGATTAAAGAGTTTTTTCAATTAAAGTGACAAATTTGGCTAGGGATTATTTTATTTACAGAGTCGCCACATGGAATTGATTTTTTGGGTGTTTCAAGTCACCATTTATTTGAATCCCTGGTCAAAGGAAGGTTTGACTCTATTATTATTAGTCTGCGAAAACAAAGTCCGAGTAAGGAATTCTGTTGACCGGGTAGAAGGTGTAAGGCATTCCCCGAGTCCCGTGGTTCTAGCACGGTCGCTTTATTGACTACATTTAGCTTATATTATTTTTGGATAACCTGTGTTTTATTAGTTCTCATGTTTTACCTATGTCCTCTTTTATTGCTTGATTAGATTTATGAAAATTATCTTGAAATAAGTTACGCGTACGTGTACTCATTTTTGTTTGGCGTCAAAAATCATGTCACGCATACGTGTACACAATCAATAACATATTTATTATTATTCAAAGTTGATTGGTCAAGTCATGTGAACGCGCACTTCAATTATTTTCCTAAACTAATTTGAAATTATTGTAGGACCAAGAGTTTATGGATAGGAAATTATTTGGAAGTCAGAAAATATATTAGTTACTTAAAGTATTGAAAAGTCATCCACACATAGAAATATTTACAACTTACTACTCTATCTTTGAAATTATGAGACATTTATTCATTATGGAAGAATGAGCTAATTATTAGTCTAGTGACAAAATTATTGGGCCTGACAGATTTATACTCAATCCAACCCATGTCTAATTCTTTCTTTCCTATTAAATGTGGTAACTCATTTCTGGTTCACTTACTTGAACTCCAACGCATGGCCCATTAATATGGCAAGATCTCCATTCTTAATTCTAAATAGTAAATCTCATTAAGATGAAATCCTATTCAAATAATCTGTTGACAAATCGCTTGAAACATGTAAAAACAAACTACAACATGATAATGTATATAAATAAAACAATACAAAACATTATCATATGAACCTCTATAAGAACATCACACAAAACAATGAAATAATTAACAAAGGGAGGATAGGCAATGAACCTTTAAGCAAAAAATTTCCTTCAGAACTTGATTAAATGCAAAAATAATTCTGAGCCGAGCAAATACACCAAACCAAGGGCAAATCGGCAGATGAGCAGAAAATCTAGCGACGAACCTTCTAAAATTCGAGCCCGGACCGAAATTCGACTGTACCTCGTGAGGCTGCTGGTTTTTGGCGTGAGAGAGGTGACTATTAATGAAGCTTCACAAGATGTTTTTAGGCTTGAATTTGAGGCATTTTTGGGTCTTAAACAGGGTGATGAATTGTTTGAATTTTCGAAAGAAATAATGAAACGAGTAGAAATTCACTTAGCGCAGAAGAAGAATTTTTTTTCTCTCAATTCTCTTCTCTATTTTTTCCTTCCTTCTCCTTTCTTCTCACATTTCTTTTCTATTTATAGGAAAAAAATCGGAATTTTTTTTGATCTTTTTTATTTATTTATTTATAATTATTTTTAATTAAAAAAAATTTCCACTTCCCATTTTTCTTCTTTTTAAAAAAAAAAAAAAATAATTTCCCACTTTCCTTTACTTTTATTTTTTAATTTCCTATTTTTTTACTTTATGTTTTTTATTTTCCACTTATTTCACTTTTTTTTAATTTCCACTTATTTTACTTATAATGTTTTTGGTTTTTGTTTAAATTTGTTAATTTAAAAATAAAGATAAAAAAATAAAAATAATATTAATAGTAATAATTTGACCTTTTAAATTATTTTTAATTCTTACCATATATAAAAAAAATATAACAAAGCTAAAAAAATATATATTAAATTTCTAAAAATATTTACATAGTAGAAGGTGATAAAAATTCAAATATAGTCAAAAATCAGATGCTCACAGCTGCCCCTCTTTGCTTGGAAACATGAAGAGTTTTCACGAAAAGACTAGGTGAGCCATGTGACTAATTTTTGAACAAACCGTTATTCAAAAGGAAAAGCTATAAAAGACAGGGTACAACTGAGTCCTGATTTTGGACAGCCTACATATCCCGGGTTATAGGGAAATCAGGTCACGTGTAGTTCAAGGAGAATGATGGAATGATAAGTTGAGGAGTCGAGTGAGGTTCCGTCGAGGCTCCGGTCTGCGGTCCTGCTATTATAAAAAAGAAACTAAACAAACCTATCAGCTATGAGTTACAAGATTCCTATCTGTGAGTCTTCTGAAACTTGATCTTGAGTCTTGACTGGTTCTTCATGGAGACTCTGATCCAAACCTTGATGCTTGCTAGTTGTAGGTGCTAGTTCATTGTTCTATATCATCTTCTAATCAAAACAAGACTCCAATGCTTGTGGCTTCAGTCATGTCTTGAGCATTCCATATCTTTTCAACTGCTTTTGCATTTTGGATTCACCTATTTTTTTTTTTTTTAATTGAGACTTCTTCTTTTGGTCATCTCGAACCCTGTGCCTCGAGGAAAAACCTACTCAGATACCAAAATAAACAAACGAACGAAATTTTTCTGCCCCAGTTTACACTAGAAAAATTTCGTGAGTTATTGTAATAAAATTCTAAACTACTTCTTTATTAAAAGCAATAAAAGGTCGGGAATGGTGTACTCCGAAAATAAAACAGAGACTAGGGAATGGAGACCCTATGTCTAAAATGAAAGAAACTAGGAAGTGAAGACCCTATATTGAAAAAGCGACTAGGGATTAGTATACCCTGATACTAGTAACGAAATGTAACCAGGGATTGGTACCCTGTATTACGGAAAAAGAATGTAATCAGGGGTTGGTACCCTATATTACTGAAAAGAATATAGTCATGGGATGGCGTCCTGTATTACTGAAAGGAAATGTAACCAGGGGATGACACCCTGTATTAGGAAAAAAAATGTAACCAGGGGTTGGTGCCCTGTATTACTGAAATGAAAATGAATCCCCTGGGAGAAAAGGTTCTACCTGGGTTAAACTGCAAAAAGCGAGCCTGGGCGAAGAGTACTTCTACCCAAAATATGAGCTGGATCCCCCTAAGCAAAAAGTTTCTACCTGGGTTAAGCTACATAAAACAACCTGAGCGAAGAGTAGTTCTACCCGGAACTATGAGCTGGATCCCCCTAGGCGAAAAGGTTCTACCTGGGTTAAGCTACGTAAAACAACTTGAGCGAAGAGTACTTCTACCCGGAACTATGATATGGATCCCCCTATGCGAAAAGGTTCTACCTGGGTTAAGCTATGAAAAACAACCTGAGCGAAAAGTACTTCTACCCAGAAATATGAGCTTGATCCCCCTAGGCGAAAAGGTTCTACCTGGGTTAAGCTACGAAAAATAACCTGGGCGAAGAGTACTTCTACATGTAACTATGAGCTGGATCCCCCTAGGCGAAAAGGTTCTACCTGGGTTAAACTTGAAAAACAAGCCTGAGCGAAGAGTACTTCTACCCGGAAACTATGAGCTGGATCCCCCTAGGTGAAAATGTTCTACCTGGGTTAAGCTACGAAAAATAACCCGAGCGAAGAGTACTTCTACTCGGAACTATGTGCTGGATCCCCTTAGGCGAAAAGGTTCTACCTGGGTTAAGCTACGTAAAATAACCTGAGCGAAGAATACTTCTACCCGGAACTATGAGCTGGATCCCCATAGGCGAAAAGGTTCTACCTGGGTTAAGCTCGAAAAACAAGCCTGGTCGAAGAGTTCTTCTACCCAGAAACTATGAGCTTGATCCCCCTAGGTGAAAAGGTTCTACCTGGGTTAAGCTATGTAAAACAACCTGAGCGAAAAGTACTTCTACCCGGAACTATGAGCTGGATCCCCCTAGGCGAAAAGGTTCTACCTGGGTTAAGCTACGTAAAACAACCTGAGCGAAGAATACTTCTACCCGGAACTATGAGCTGGATCCCCCTAGGCAAAAAGGTTCTACTTGGGTTAAGCTCGAAAAACAAGCCTGGGCGAAGAGTACTTCTACTCGGAAACTATGAGCTGGATCCCCCTAGATGAAAAGGTTCTACTTGGGTTAAGCTATGTAAAACAACCTGAGCGAAGTGTACTTCTACCCGAAACTATGAGCTGGATCCCCGTAGGAGAAAATGTTCTACATGGGTTAAGCTACAAAAATGATAGGTATTAGTAGTAGTGATGCATGCTAAAAATAAAGGAAAGTGGAGATTTTGAGGAAACTTACCTTTGGCGACATTCGTTCTTTAGGAATCGCCATTCTGCACTGCTTTGTTCCTACTGCAAACAAAGAAAAATCATGAGTGTTCAAAGTGGTGGTCAGTTTGTAGCCTTGATGCCCTTACCGAGGTTGGGTGCCTTTTCAAAGTATCTGTTCGCTTCAAACAAGAGCCTTGTAATCGGTCTTACCATCCTTTCTTCGCCTTTATTTTGACACGAAGTTATACCGAAAGGGATTCAAAGAAAAACAACAATGGAATGGAGAATGAGTCTAAACAAGAGGTATCATTTTCAGGGAACAAAAATTAAAGGACTTATCTAGGAGTACATGCGGACTTCAATGAACATGACATGCTTTTTGGATTGGATGCTTGATCTGTGTATACCGTCCGACTCTCAGCAATTCATCACAAAATTTTCCATGAAATTGAGAAACCTTGCTTAGGACTGTGTCAATGCCAATGGATGTGAAGATCCTCTTTTCGATCAGTAGTGCTTTTTGCGGGATTTTACCAGTTGACCTCCCTCATTTCTCTTCTCACCATCGCCTTATAGTGCCCTTTGCAGCTTTTCACTAACAAGACTCTCTCATTTTTATTTTCTCTGCTCGCCATCGCCCTACGGTGCCCGTGAGGGTTTTCACCAATAAGACTCTCTTATTTTATTTCTCATTTGGTTGTATCAGATCCAAGTAACTGTATCCTCCAATTCTTGAACATTCTCGTTGATTGATCGGAAGGACTTGAAAAGGATTTGGGTAAAAAGGATTTGGATTGAATTACAACTTTGGAACCTTTTAGGCGAAACCATCGCCGAACCAATTGTAACATCTGCCCCAGTTTCATTTTTTTTTTTTTGGAAATGTGGATTTTTATTTTGGTGTGACTGAACCCCAGAGAGAGGCTTCTTACGTATCCTTTCGGAACCAAGTCGAACGTAGTTCAAGTAACTTTGTTTTTGATTTTCTTTTGTCTTTTTTTTTATTATTTTCTTCTACCATTTTGTTTTTAATAACATCTTCAGGTTCCAAAGAGGGTAATTAAATAAAGGTAATCAGCTCAAAAGGGTTAGCAAAGGGTTGATAATGTTTGGATAGCGAGAATGAAAGCTTTCGTCATCCCAATCAGAGTACATTAATGCTACATAGAGGGTCAAACACAGTACCTTTTGACTGCATCCGCGTTTCCAGTTGTTTCAGGGATATATTTTTCGATGCTTCCTAGGTACAACGCTTTCTTTTGGCAGTACTCTCATTACAATGTATGGATTTTTTCCAATTTGGAGCCATTTCCCTTTAGCTTCTTCATGAGGTGGGAGGATACGTCTCAGAATGAGTTGTCCTATTTCAAATTTCCTGGGCCGCACCTTCTTGTTGTAGACACGGGCCATTCTTTGGTACAACTGCCAGTGGCAAACTGCGGCCAATCATTTTTCGTCAATCAGTGTCAATTTTTCCAATTGGTTCTTGACCCCAATCTTTATCTCGACTTCAACAATGATCCGAATAGAGGGAATTTCAACTTTTGCCGATTTCATTTGGACTTGGCTTAGGCCTACTGTTCCAATTCTTTGTTTATTTCACAAGCTTTATCTTCAACACATTCTGCTTCTTAATTCATTATTTCTAGGCCTGACAATATTTTAGGATCTGGGCATGAAGTCTACAAGCATGTCATGTTATTAAAATCTGCATTAACAGAACTGAAAAGAGAATAAGGAAGGTGACAAGATTAAGAAAAGAGACATTCCTGTACAATGAAATATTGATTTCATTTGATTTGAATTTTTTAAAATTTTTTAAAGATAGAAGGGTTCACATCAGAAAGTAAAATAATAAAAGTAAAACGTCCGGATTACACCCTGATATAATTTCAAACGCAGAAAAGATAGCAAGACCGGCTATCGAGACTCCCATCTGACAGAGAACTTTTCAGGTTTGGCGCCAGTTTTTAGGTTTCTCTTCTACCGCGGCAATGACTACTGTAGCTTTCAGTGCTGGATCAAATTCTCATTCCGACTACTGGCCCATTAATGTGAGTAGGCAGAGTATTGTTCATCATATTAGAGGCTTCTTCATCCCTAAGCACTATTGTCTTGACCTCGATGAGGTCTTCCACTGCTCTCTTATGAATCCAACAGTTTTCCGTATCATGCCCACTACTCCAGAGTGGTATTCACATATAACATTAGCTCGGTGCGAGGGGGACTCAAGGTTTGGCCGGTTAGGGGCTATTGGCTACTGTAGACCTAGCCTGACTAGCTTTAGAACAAGCTCGAGTATGATTCGTCAACACGGGTGAACTGATTCCATCTCGGGGGCTCTTTTTATTCTTCTTTTTTTTTTCTTTTTTTTTTTTCCGATTTTTTTTCTTTTTGTTTTTCTCTGTTATTTTTTGTCACTCTTTTCTTTTTCACTCATTTTTTTTGTTCTTTTTTTTTCGGTTTATTTTTTCACTCAATTTATTTATGGCTATGATCGAATCCGATGGGAATTGCCTAGGTATCATGACGCCGCATGAATCAGATCATTACGTAGTTCAGGAGATCGGGAATAGACTGACCCATTTGTTTTTTATATAAAGACTTTTAAATATTTTTTTTTAGTTTTTTTTTCTTTTTATGGAATTTTGAATTTTATTAATTTCTTTTTAAAAAGAAGGAATTCTAAAGAAGGAAAAAAATATTTTGGATTTTGATTTGAAATTTTTTTGTTCTTTTTTTTCCGAATGAAAGACTTCGGAAAAGAAGGAAAATATTTCTAAGGAAAGAATTCTAAAGAGGGAATCAAGGAAAGGGAAAATATTTTTAATTTTTTTTTTAAAATTGGGGCCGGAACCGATGAGGTTTGCCTACGTATATCACATCCGGTGACAATCAGACCGCGTAGTTAGGTCGGTTTTGACACAACAAGGAAAACATGATTTTTTTGACTCATTTTGAAATGAATTTTTTTTTTCTTTTTTTTTTTTCAAAATTTCAGCAGAGTTTCTAGATTTTTCAAATACCGGGATTTTTGAAAACCGGATGAATTTTTTCTCTCCTACTTCTCACTTCTGCCTTTTCTCAATTTTTTGTATTTATTCTAGCAGCCGGTCAACCTGCAAATCAGATCAAACAAAATGCAGAAATAGCACGTAGAATGCATCATGATGTTATTTTATTTTTGGGTACACCTGTCCTAGATGGATCCAAACCCTGTGTTGAGTCCCCAAAGTCAAATGCACGTGATGCAAATAAATATTCCTACTAGGGATCCGGCATGAGGCTATGTTATTCTAGGTTTAAAATTCTGGGGGGGGGGGGGATATTTTAGACCTGGCTTACCCAAGCGGACAACTAGAGCCGAGGTGGAGGCAACGTACCGGGAGCACGAAAGTCTACCCGGCCTAGTTACTGATCCAGCCTCGTTCTATTTGGGATGACCTCTAACAGAATAGTGGGCCACGTGCACGTGTGCACCATAATTTCGGAAGACTCAGAAGGGAGGCGTAAGAAGGCAGTTTATAGAGTTCAAATAATATCAAAGCGGTAAATGAGCGGCAATTAGCACATTAGGCCCACAAACAGAGTAATATCAACAATCAAGAAAGTCAAGTATAGATCACTTTACAAGCTCGAATTCTGAACCCTAAACCAGAAGTTCTGGGTTATTGTCCCCAGCAGAGTCGCCAGAGCTGTCACACCTCTTTTTGCCCCAAAAGATATATGTGTTATGGATTGTTGTGGGTTAAAGAGTTTTTTCAATTAAAGTGACAAATTTGAGTAGGGATTATTTTATTTACAGAGTCGCCACTTGGAATTGATTTTTTGGGTGTTCCAAGTCACCATTTATTTGAATCCCTAGTCAAAGGAAGGGTTGACTCTATTATTATTGATCTGCAAAAATAAAGTTCGGGTATGGAATTCTGTTGACCGGGGAAAGGTGTAAGGTATTCCCCGAGTCTCGTGATTCTAGCACGGTCGCTTTATTGACTACATTTGGTTTATATTATTTTTGGATAACCTGTGTTTTATTAGTTCTCATGTTTTACCTATGTACGCTTTTATTGCTTGATTAGATTTATGAAAATTATCTTGAAATAAGTCACGTGTACGTGTACACAATTAATAACATATTTATTATTATTCGAAGTTGATTGGTCAAGTCATGTGAACGCGCACTTGTATTATTTTCCTAAACTAATTTGAAATTATTGTAAGACCAAGAGTTTATGGATAGGAAATTATTTGGATGTCGGGAAATATATTAGTTATTTAAAATATTGAAAAGTCATCCACACTTAGAAATATTTACAACTTACTACTCTATCTTTGAAATTATGAAACATTTATCTATTATGGAAGAATGAGCTAATTATTAGTCTAGTGACAAAATTATTGGGCATGACAGATTTATACTCAATCCAACCCATGTCTAATTCTTTCTTTCCTATTAAATGTGGTAACTCATTTCTAGTTCACTTACTTGAACTCCAACGCATGGTCCATTAATATGGCAAGATCTTCATTCTTAATTCTAAATAGCAAATCTCATTAAGATGAAATGTTATTCAAATAATCTGTTGCCAAAACGCTTGAAACATATAAAAAGAAACTACAACATGATAATGTGTATAAATAAAGCAACACAAAAAATTATCACATGAACCTCTATAAGAGCATCACACAAAACAATGAAATAATTAACAAAAGGAGGATAAGCAATGAACCTTTAAGTAAAAAATTTCCTTCAGAACTTGATTAAACACAAAAACAATTCTGAGCAGAGCAAATACACAAAACCAAGGGCAAATCGGCAGATGAGCAGAAAATCTAGCGACGAACCTTCTAAAATTCGAGCCCGGACCGAAACTCGATTGTACCTCGTGAGGCTGCTGGTTTTTGGTGTGAGAGAGGTGACTATCAATGAAGCTTCTCAAGGTGTTTTTAGTCTTGAATTTGAGGCATTTTTGGGTCTTAAACAGGGTGATGAATTATTTGAATTATCGAAAGAAATAATGAAACGAGTAGAAATTCACTTAGCGCAGAAGAATAATTTTTTTCTCTCTCAATTCTCTCCTTATTTTTTCCTTCCTTCTCCTTTCTTCTCACATTTCTCTTCTATTTATAGAAAGAAAATCGGAATTTTTTCTGATTTTTGTTTATTTATTTTATTATTTTATTATTATTTAATTAAAAAGAATTCCCACTTTCTATTTTTTTTCTTTTTTAAAAAAAATAATTTCCCACTTTCATTTACTTTTATTTTTTAATTTCCCATTTTTTTTACTTTAATATTTTTTATTTTCCACTTATTTCACTTTTCTTTTATTAATTTCACTTATTTTACTTTTCTTTTTTAAATTTCCACTTTATTTTACTTTTTTTGTCTTCAAAATTTTCAGCTACCTTTACTTTTATTTTTTAATTACATTTTTCTTTTACTTTTCATTTTTTTTTAAATTTCCACATTCTTTTACTTTTATTTTTTTAATTTTCCACTTTCTTTTACTTTTTAAAAAAACTAATTTCCACCTACTTTTACTTTTAATTTTTATTCCATACTTTTAATTTTTGTATTATTTTATTCCCATCCGAAAATTAAAAAAAAAATATATTTTTTTTAAATCTTATTTTATTTAAAAATAAAGATAAGAAAATAAAAATAATAATAATTTGACCTTTTAAATTATTTTTAATTCTTACCCTATATAAAAAAATGTAACAAAGCTAAAAAAATATATATTAAATTTCTAAAAATATTTACATAGTAGAAGGTGATAAAAATTCAAATATAGTCAATAATTAGGTGCTCACAACAATGGGGAATTATGACTTCTGAGATTGCAAACTAATATGCAAAGGTGCATTAGGCTAGTAAGACAAACAATAGAACATTAACCTAATAGGTTCAAACCTAAGGGTAAAATTATGTTGCACACCAGAAGTTAAACAGACCAACTCATAGCAACAAGGCAAAAAAGAGTCAGATGTCATGAGGGAAACTCAAGTTGGGAAGCTATTCTAAAAGGTTCCAACTAGTTGCTAGGGAGTGCAGAGTTAGGCAGGGTAAGGATATACTAAGTGATAATGTAATAACCCAACCGGTCATTTTAACTTTTAGAAACCCGTTTCCTAAAATAAAACTCCCCAAACATGCTTTTATTAATTTATGACCCGCGGGGATGGTTGGTTCGGGATTTGGAAGCGTGTGAGTTGAAATCGGAACACTTGGTTCCTTAAGTTAGCTTTAAATGGATAAGTTTGACTTCGGTCAATATTTTAAGAAAACGACTCCGGAATCGGGATTTGACGGTTCCAATAGGTTCGCATGATGATTTTGGACTTGGGCGTAAGTCCGAATCGGGTTTTGGATAACCCGGGAGCGTTTTGATGCTTAATAGTAAAAATCAACTATTTGAAGGTTTAAAATTCTTTAAATTTGGTTTGGGGTACGTTTTTGAGTAATTGAAGTCCGTTTGGAATTCTGAGTTTGGGAATAGTTCCGTATAGTGATTTAAGACTTGCACGCAAAATTTCGTATCATTCCGAGTAGTTTAAGTATATTTCGGCGCATTGGAAGTAAATTGAAGAACTTGAAATTCTTAAGTTTGAATCAATTTGGTTTAGGGTATGATTCTTAGATTTAATGTTGTTTTACGCATTTCGAGAGTTCGAGCGAGTCCGTTTTATGATTTTAAACCTGTTGGTATGTTCGGGCGGGGTCCCAGGGGTCCCAAGTGTCAATCGGACGAGGCTCGGACCAAGTTGGAAGTTGGGAGCCAAAACTGAAGCTCCTAGCTACTGTCAGAATCGCACCTGCGCTTGGCTAGTCGCAGGTGCAACATTTGCAGATGCGACAAAAGCTCGTAGGCGCGGCACTCGCAGATGCGAGATTTCTTCGCAGAAGCGGAAAAGGGAAGGGGAGGCCATTGCTGCAGATGCGGAATTTTGGCGCATCTGCGATCGCGCATGTTCGAAGCAGTGTGCGCAGATGCGAGTTTGGCCAAGGCTAGTGAGACTCGCACCTGCGAGGTTTTTTCGCAGGTGCGAAAGCCGCAGGTGCGGTACACCTTCCGTAGGTGCGAAAATGACTGTTGGACAGAATGTGTTAAAATCAGGGCTCAGTCATTTTGAGCCGATTTTCTTCCATTCTTGGGCGATTTTGGAGCTTTTTGAGAGGAGTTTTCAACTAAAAACTTGGAGGTATGTTAATTCTACACCCTTTGAGTTAAATATATAGATTATGGGTAGATTATAACTAGTAAATCTTAGAAATCAAGGGTTTAGATGAAAAACCTATTTTTTAATTATAAAAATGGGATTTTAACCACGAAAATAGTTATGAAATTGGATAGAAATTATATATTTGAGTTCTTGAGATTATGGGTAACGTTTCCATCCAAATATTTTCGGAATCCGGGCACGTGGGCCCGGGGTGAATTTTAGGAATTTTACCATTTTGGATAGGGTAATTTATTTAATAGATGAATTTTAAATTATTGAATATATATTAATTATTTTATATAACTTTTGGATAGTTTCAGATTTTTCGGCATCGAATCGAGAATTTTATGCGACGCGATAATCGGAAAGTGGACTTTAAGACGAGATAAGTCTGTTGTCTAATATTGTGAGGGAGAAATTACCCCATAGGAATTAAATTGAATAATTGTTGCTAATTGTGGGGGCTACGTACATACGAGGTGACGAGAGTCCGTGCGTAGCTACTATTAATGCTAAAGTCCGGGTAGTATAGGATGCAAAGCTTGAATTACTTGTGTAAATTATATTCTTTGTTTAATTAATATTAATTGATATATATGAATATATTGTGAATTGTTAGATAAAGATATTAAAGGATGGAAATCTCATATGATTGATTTTCTGTTTAAATTAATTAATTGTTAAAAAAAATGGTTCTTCCTCCCGAATTTATCTATAATAAATATACTCTCCTTCCGGAGGTACATAAGAAAATGTCCTCCTTTCTTATGGAGCGGGCCGAACGCCTCGGCAGGATAGATGCATCTATGGATCGCGCCGCACGTCCCTCGACAGTGTACACGACACTCCGGATCGGGCCGTACGTCCTCGGCAGAAATCGTGCTTAATAATAATAATTACACGATACTTTAATAGTTATTTCAGCTTGCGAAGCTAATTGATAAATTGGAGAATCCTTTAAATTTAATGAAGTATTATTCCTGCTTGTTAAGGAATCAATTGTTATTCCTGTAAATGAGATTAATTTATAAATTGGAAATTATTTGAATTTAAGGAATTTAATTAATATATTGAGAATTGTTGCATTTGAAGGAATTTGATTATTTCCGCTGATTAGATAAGTTATTATAAATTCTGTAAATCATGCTAATTTAAATATCCTAGTTGTATTTCAATTATTATTATTGACCCATAGTGAGTGCCAAAGTCGGTCATCTCGTCTCTACCACTTCGAGATTAGGCTTGATACTTACTGGATATACGTTATTTACGTACTCATACTATACTTGCTGTACTTTTTGTGCAGGACCTGAGGCAAGTACTAGTGGGGGACATATCGTCTTACACCCACGTTATCCAGGGGCATAGTGGTGAGCTGCACTTTCTGATCCGTTCTGCAGCTACTAGTGTCTCTCCTTGTATTTTTCATTCTGTCTATTTTTATTTCAGACAGTATTTGAGGTTTTGTATAATCTGCTAGATGCTCATACACTTGTGACACTAGGTCTTGGCACACATATTAGTAGAATTTGGTGTTTTATTATTTTTTTGGTTTTAAATTTTGTCAATATATGCTTAATTTATTAAGTTAGCTTGCCTAGCTGTAGTGTTGGGCGCCATCACGACCTATAGGTGAAACATGGGTCGTGACAGATAAAATGATCATAGGAGCAAATCATAGCTAGAATGAGGGTTTTAACATGGATTGGTGCATATCGTAGATACAAATCAATCACTATAGAAATCCAGGACATGGCAGGAAACAAACTGATGTCATATGACCAATGTAGACACTCAAAGTACCAATATATTAAGCTAAATGACTTCAAACGGTCTAAATTGTTCCAGTTAAGCATAAACATATTTCAGAATTGACAGTTTAGGCATAAGCAGATGCTAGAGAGGTTCATATCACAAACAGATTCGATACTAGCAGGGTTTTACATAGAGATAGTCTAGAAACACACTGGGTTATGACAAGTAGACAAAACAAGTAAGAACAGACTCCACAACACTTTGAACGTAAACACAATAGTATAACCCAGGACCTTAGATGCGTCAAGTTCCCAAGGGCTTCGAGGAACCCAGGGCAATACTCGCACCCAAGGAACATCGAAAAATAGGAATTCCGGTGACCTTGGCTTTCAGCCGGCCAAGAGCCATAGTAGAACAAGAGAATAAGTGAACAACAGAGTGAGGATCTTTAGCTTTTTAGTTGGATTTTTGTCATTCGAAGTTCCTCCAAAAGGGAATGGGGGAGGAGTTTATATAGTAGTGAAAAAATCGAGCAATAATCAAGGAAACAGAGTAAATTAAGCAACAAATAAGGAAAATAAACATGCAAATCAATCTGAAAATCAATTTAAGAGAGAAATCTATAAACCCTAGTTTTTAGGGAAAGTGTAAATCAACAGGATCTAAATAAAAAATCGGACTCACATAGTAGCATATAACGTATATAGACAAAATAACGTTTAAATCAGAGATTTAAACTATTTTGGTACGATTTTAGAAGAGATTTGCTCGCCATGTTTAGGCAAGCACTTAGGTAATACCATAAGAGAGCAACCAACACCAAAAGGTAGTCAGATATGGCAAGAAATGGTAGTCGAATCCCATATTTAGTGGGATTAGGAGAAGGATTTAGGGGGGCCGGCGGTTTAGGGTTCTTCAGAGAGAGTGTGAGGGCGGCGGGTTAGGGGATAATAGGTTAGGGTTTGGGAGTTGGGTTAATTAAAAGGGAAGGGAAGGCACGTTGATCTTGAGAGATCAACGATCAAGATTAAAAGTTAGGACGGGCGGGTCATGGAGATGGGGCACCGACCGGGTTTTGGATTAGTGGGTCATTTGGCTTGGGCTGGGGTATTTGGGCTAGATGTTTGAGGGTTTTGGGCCATTTATTTGGTCCGAAATTGGTTTAAAAATGAGTTGTTGTTTAAATACCCAATATTTATCAAAAAAATAATTTATAAAAGTAATTAATAAATAACAAAAAATATTATTTGTACACTAAAATGATGGGAAATAATAACTTAACATTTATATAAAAAGTTATTTTGGCACAAGTAATATAATTATACATGAATATAGGCTATTATTGCAAAATAGTGCAATTAGCCTAAACATGCAAATGCAATTATAGAAAAATGAAGTAGAATATTATAAAACATACATGTTGGTGTAAATAATAAGTTTGGATGATTAAATCATCATAAAAATAATTTGAAGGGTAATTATTGGATATTTATGTAATAAAATGCAGCAAGAAATTTATTTAGAGCTTCTAAAAATTATGAAAAAATATTAAAATTGCTTGTATGGGTTTGTAAACTAAATGATGATGCAAATATGTTATTTTAAAAGTATATATACATTGTTTTAAAAATATGAGGGAAAAATTGGGTATCAAAAGCTGCCCCTCTTTACCTGGGAATGATGAAAGATTTGCCGGGTAAAGAAATGATGACCGATTTTGACCGAGTGGGATGATTTGAAAAATAGAGACCAAACTCTGATTTCTGAGTTGCCTACATATCCCTGGTATTACGGGAATTAGGCTGCGTGTAGTTCTGGATCCAACGGTGAACTGAGCCGATGGAGCTGTTGTAGGAATGGTCTTATGCTTCGGAAAGTGTTCATTTAGGTAGGATAATATCAGATGAGTTTATATGAGGTTGTGAATGGATGTATCTTAGAACGGTTATGGATGAGCATTTGAACGATTATCAAGTGGAAGCGGGTAACGGACGGTGGTTGGCTGCATTTGAGGTAATTTAGGGATGTGAGCACCAAACGGAAACCAGAGCGAAGATTGCTCCCTTTTAAAAGAACGGTTACCTCCTGGATTACCTGCAAAACTTAAACGCAATGCATGCAAGTATATATGGGATTATTGCGAGAATTTAAACATGATGCAAATTCCCTTTGGACCATGAAAGTTGTCTTTGAACGACGAGGATGATGTCCTTAGACCATGATGTCTTGGGCCATGAATCGTGTGATAAGGGATTCACAGGCCATGAAATGATGTTCTCGAGCCATGAAAATGGTGCCTCTGAACTATGACGCCTTTGAATAATGATGTGCAATATTGAAAGATCCTCAGGCCATGGCATGATGTCTTCTGGCAATGAGGATGATGCCTTCGGACTATGACGCCTTTGGACAAAATGGCAATGTTTCAGCCCATGAGATGCAAAGACATGATGCTGGGTCATATGTGAAGCGAAACAAGACATAGCTTAGTCTTGTGTAAGATTGGACAGAGCTTAGCCCCGGTAAAGTAGAAAGTAGTGCTAGATTTTAAGTAGCATAGCATTTGGTATTATACAAGGAAAGGCAGAGCTTAGCCTTATGCAATTGGAGAGGCAATGCTTAGCCTCGTACAAGAAAGGGAGACAAGGCTTAGTCTCATAAAATGAAAGGCAAAGCTTAGCCTTATGCAATTAGGGAGGCAATGCTTAGCCTCATGCAAGAAAAAAGAGACATGGCTTAGTCTCATGCAATGAAAGGAAATGCTAATCTTATGCAATTAGGGAGGCAATGCTTAGCCTCATGCAAGAAAAGGAGACATGGCTTAGTCTCATGCAATGGAAGGCAATGGTTAGCCTTATGCAATTGAGGAGGCAAGGCTTAGCCTCATGAAAAATAAGAGACAATGCTTAGTCTCATACAAAGAAAGTAAATGCTTAGCCTTATGCAAAGAAAATACAATGAGTGATAGCAGAGTATTTTTTAGCTGGAAACGCGTAAGCATTTGGCAATCTTGTCATTACGAAGATAACAATTTTGATGTGTGTGCGTATTCCTTATTCCTGTATCCAAAGAAAAATCGTGAGTTTTACGGGGAAGGTTGGTTCGTGCTTCACCTTCTTGCTTTGCTTTTTCTCTTACTTCGAGATCCTGTTCGAGTTATCCTGGGTAGCATCTGGCTATTTATAAAATAAAGTTTTCGAGAAAACATACGTGCATTTGATAAATGTAGTCAATAGTAGTATGCAATATCAAGTAAGTTAGATGAACCAATGACTGTGACACTTTTAGAGACATTGCGACTTCCTTGCATTTAGAATTTTGAGGGTCCTCCTCAAAATTCTACCCCAGTTCAATAAGCGATTCTTTGACCGTTCAGCACGTGACGAAGTTGGCTAGACTTGCTTCTGCTCTAGTTTCTGACCATGGTAAAAATGAAGATTTTATTGAGTTGTGACCGAACCCACAGGGCTTCCTACGTATCCCATCTTAAATAGAAATCAGGTCAAGCGTAGTTCAGTTACATGAGATGAAGAAATGCAAATAATCTAAACATAGTATCTCTTGACTACGTCTGAGTTGATAGGTTTTGGCTAAACTTCTCCGCCCATCTCTGTGAGTACGAGAGCTCCTCCTGTTAGTACTCTATGAACCATGTAGGGCCCTTTCCAATTGGGTGAAAATTTTCCTTTGGCTTCATCTTGATGCAGGAATATCCGCTTCAGCACCAGTTGCCCCGGTGTGAATTGTCTAGGCCTGACCCTTTTGTTGAAAGCTCTGGACATTCTGTTCTGGTAAAGTTGACCGTGACATACTGCATTCATTCTTTTTCCGTCAATGAGATCCAGTTTCTCATAACGACTTCGTATCCATTCTGCATCACTGAGTTCAACCTCTTGTATGATTCTCAAAGAAGGAATTTCTACTTCGGCGGGAATGACGACTTCAGTTCCATAAAACAAAAAATAAGGAGTTGCCCTAGTTGATGTGCGAATCGTGATACAATATCCAAGTAGGGAAAATGGTAACTTCTCGTGCCATTGTTTGTGATTATCTACCATATTCCTTAATATCTTCTTGATGTTCTTATTGGTGGCTTCCACAACTTCATTCATTTGTGGCATGTATGCTGTGGAATTCTTATGCTTGATATTGAAGGTTTCACACATAGATTTCATTAAGTCACTGTTAAGGTTGGCGGCGTTGTTGGTGATGATGGATTTTGGCACCCCGAATCGACAGACAATACGGTCCCTAATGAAATCTACGACGACCTTTTTAGTTACAGCTTTGTAAGATGCGGCTTCAACCCATTTTGTGAAATAGTCTATGGCCACTAGAATGAACTTGTGCCCATTTGAAGCGGCGGGTTCGATTTGACCGATGACATCCATTCCCCAAGAGGAGAAAGGCCAAGGTGCACTTGTTGCATTGAGTTCATTGGGTGGCACTCATGCCATATCCTCATATACTTGGCATTGATGACACTTTTGGACATACCTGATGCAGTCCGTTTCCATAGTCATCCAGAATTATCCTGCTCTTAATATCTTCTTATCTAAAACAAAGCCATTTATGTGTGGTCCGCAAGTTCCGGCATGTATCTCTTCGAGCAATTTGGATGCTTCCTTGGCGTCGACACACCGTAATAATCCTAGATCTAGAGTCCTTTTGTACAGAATTCTACCAATTTGGAAGAAATGGTTGGACAGTCTTCGGAGTGTGCATTTCTGAGTATGATTTGCATGCTCCAGGTACTCTCCTTTTGCCAAGTATTCTTTGATGTCATGAAACCACGGATTCCCATTAGTTTCTTCTTCAATATGAGCACAATAAGATGGCTGATTATGGATCTCTACTGGAATAGGATCGATGAAATTCTTGTCTGGGTGTTGTATCATGGAAGATAGAGTGGCCAACGCATCTGCGAACTCATTCTGGATTTTCGAAACATGTTTGAATTCTATTTTTGTGAACCTCTTCATCAACTCTTGTACGTAGTACAAATATGGCAATATTTTAGTATTCTTTGTAGCCCATTCTCCTAAAACCTGATGTATCAAAAGGTCTGAATCTCCAATTACCAGCAATTCTTGAACGTTCATGTCAATGGACAACTTGAGCCCCAAGATGCAAGCCTCATATTCTAGCATATTATTGGTACACAAAAATCTAAGTTTTGCGGATACCGGATAGTGCTGACCTGTCTCTGATACCAAAACTGCTCCAATACCTACTCTTTTGAAGTTCGTAGCTCCATCAAAAAACACTCTCCAACCGTCATAGGTTTCAGTGATAAGTTCTCCTATGAATGATACCTCTTCATCGGGAAAATATGTTTTCAATGGTTCGTATTCTCCGCCCAGAGGATTTTCTGCCAGATGATCCGCCAACGCTTCTCTCTTGACCTCTTTCTAAGTTACATAGATGATGTCGAACCCACTGAGTAGTATCTGCCATTTTGCCAATTTTCCCGTAGGCATGGGCTTCTGGAAGATGTATTTTAACGAATCCATTCTTGATATGAGATATTTGGTATATACACAGAAGTAGTGCCTCAACTTCTGAGATATCCATGTTAAAGCGCAGCAGGTGCGCTTTAGCAAAGAGTATCATGCTTCGTAGGGCGTGAACTTCTTACTTAGATAGTATATGGCCTATTCCTTTCTTCGCATCTCGTCGTGTTGTCCCAAGACACAGCCGAAAGCCCCATCCAGTACAGATAAATAGAGTAGCAGAGGTCTCCCAGGTTCTGGTGGGACTAGAACATGTGGTTTGGATAAATATTCCTTGATCTTGTCAAAGGCTTTATGGCATTCTTCAGTCCAACTTGTTGCAGCATCTTTCTTTAACATTTTGAAAATCGGTTCATAAATCACAGTTGATTGTGCTATGAAACGGCTGATGTAATTGAGATGCCCCAAGAAACTCATCACGTCTTTCTTGTTCTTTGGAGGTGAAAAATCTTGGATAGCCTTGACCTTTGACAGGTTTAGCTCAATTCCTCGACGGTTGACGATGAACCCTAGCAGCTTTCCAGCGGGGACCCCAAAGGCACACTTTGTGGGGTTCAGTTTCAGGTTGTACCTTCGAAGTCAATCGAAGAATTTCCTCAAATCTGCTATATGATCTATGCTTCTTTTGGATTTGATGATGACATCATCCACGTACACCTCTATCTCCTTGTGTATCATGTCATGGAAAATGGTTGTCATGACCTTTATATAAGTGGCTCCAACATTCTTTAGGACAAACGACATCATTTTGTAGCAATACACTCCCCATGGTGTAATAAAGGCTGTCTTTTTGGCATCCTCCTCATCCATCCGGATCTGATGATATCCCGCGAAGAAATCCACAAAGGATTGGAGTTCATGCTTGGCATAGTTGTCGATCAGTATGTGTATATTGGGCAACATGAAATCATCTTTGGGACTTGCTCTGTTTAAGTCCCAATAGTCGACACACACTTTGACCTTCTAATCTTTCTTTGGAACTGGCACAATGTTAACTAACTAAGACGGGTATTCAACCACTCTGAGAACCTTGGCTTTGATCTGCTTGGTGACTTCCTCCTTTATTTTCAAACTTATATCTGACTTGAATTTTCTGAGCTTCTGTTTTATAGGCGGACACATAGGGTTGGTAGGTAGTTTATGAGCCACTATGGACGTGCTCAAACTGGTCATATCATCATAGGACCATGCAAAGATATCCTCATACTCCTTCAAGAACCGGACGTACTCTTCCTTCTCTAATGATGATAGGTGAATGCTTACACGTGTTTCCATAACTGTTTCGGAGTCTCCCAAATTAACTGTTTGGGTCTAATCTAAATTGGACTTAGGCTTGTTTTTAAAGTTTTTCACTTCTTTGACAATTTCCTCGGGTATTATATCCTCCTCCAGATCCTCTGACTCATTATCCTTATGTTGCGTTGTCTCATTACATGTCACAGTCGTAAGTTCATCGGGATATGTAATAATAATGCTGTAGAGAAAACCGTAAAGAATAATAATAAATACTAAAAATAACAATGTATTAGATAAATCTTGAAAACGTCAAACAAGTACGGCTCGATGACCCGAGCAATTATTTCAAACAAAACATGCTTATAACAAAATACTGAAAATGTCTTAAATGCTCATAAAATTGCTTTTTAAAAAAAAATGATGCTAATTGCCAGGCTACCTAGGAACTCGACGGGCCCTTGATGGTGCAGCAGTCCAGTTCTTAAGAATAGCTCCCTTCTCCATGGTCTGAACAATGAGGCCTTCCTCCTCCTCCTCAACTATCGCACTGCAATCCATGTCTTCATCATCCAGAAACAGATTCCTTATACCAAATAGAACTTCATCTTCTTCGGACTCCCACATCATGTCAGCTTGATGAAATGTCTGGCTCAAATGTGGTAATGCTTGCTCTAGAGGGTAATAAGGACCATGCCATGGTGGCGACCAATTTTGATACTCATGCCAATTGTATTCATACCCAAGACCAAAGGTTATGTCGTGACGCTTTAGCTGTATCGGTTTGGTGATCCCCTAGATATTTTTACCGAGATATTTGCCATGTTCATACCCTGTCTATGCCAATATGCCTTCTATTTTACTGCTCCACCATTTGTCCTTTTCAATTGCATTGACTCGCTCGATGCGATGGTATGTTTCTCCCCCAACTTCCTGCTATTCTCAATGACCGGAACAATTTGATTGGTGTAAATGGGATTACTCCCGTCCCCATGGATGATCACTTCCTGATGGTTCCACTCAAACTTCATGACCTGATGTAGAGTAGAAGCTACGGCTCCAGCGGCGTGTATCCAAGGTCGTCCCAATAATAGGTTGTAGGTAGTAGATATGTCCAACACTTGAAACTCAACATCAAACCAGGTTGGGCCCATCTGTAGGCTGAGATTGGTCTCCCCAATTGTGGCCCTTTGAGACCCATCAAATTCTTTCATATTCATACTTCCTGCTCGTATCTCATGCAGACCTTTACCCAACCTTTTCAAAGTAGTTACTGGACAGATGTTGAGATTCGAACCCCCCATCTATCAGGACTCTGGCAATGAACTTGTCTTCAAACTGCACTGTGATATGCAATGCCCTGTTGTGATTTAATCCTTCTGGTGGTAGCTCGTCTTCATGAAAAGTGATCTTGTGGCTTTCCAACACTTGCCCTACCATGTTGGTCATCTCTCCACTGGTGATATTGTTGGGTACATAGGCTTCGTTCAACACCTTCATCAGGGCATTCCTATGTGCCTCGGAGTTTTGCAGCGGTGATAAAATGGATATTTGAGCAGGGTTTTGTTCAGATTATCAACCACAAAATATTCTTTTACTTACACCTTTCTCCAAAGGTCATCCGGGCCTGTCTCAATGACAGGTGATTTAGATGCAGTTTCTTTGCTCGTTCCTTCTAAATGCTCGGGTGTATAAACCCTACCAGTTCTGGTCATGCCTTGCGCTGCACCTGTTTCTTCCATATTTGCTTTTCCTTTTCTTCTTGCTTCCGCAACATAATCCCATGGTATAGCATTAGACTTATAAGACAACGTTGGTGCTACCATCACGGTGAAGGGCGTTGTTACTTCAACCTCAAACGGAGTTGGTGTAGCGACCTCAACTTCAATTGGTGCCTGACTCTGTACCATGATAGGTGTGAGAGTGATTGGAGATGTTTCAGAATTATCCCCTTCCCGAATAAGTCCAATTGACCCCTCTGAGTCACATTCTTCATCGGTCTCTATCACGTTTACTCCTCCACCCCTGTGATCTGGGAGAGGCTTGTTACGGACATTGGGTGCAGCCTCTTTTTCCTGTACGACTTTGGTGTCAATTAATGTCCGAATCTTATCCTTCAAAGTATGACACTAATCAATAGTATGACCTTTCATGCATGAGTGATAGGCACATGTCTTGTTTGGATTAATCCACTGGGAAGAGTTTTCCATAGCAACAGTGGGAATGGGAGTGATATAACTGACAACCTTCAATCTCTCGTACAACTGGTCTATAGGTTCAGCAGTTGGGGTGTATTGTATGGGTGGTCTGCGGTCAAAATTTGGTCTAGATATTTGGTAGTTTTGGCGGGCTTGTGGTGAGTGGTAGTATACGGGTTGGGTGTAATAGGTATGGTAAGTGGTGGCAGGTTGTTGGTATCTGGGAGGTGAAGGCTGATATGTGGGTGAAGGTGTTTGGTATGTGAGAGGAGACTTCGGACCTTGGGCTACCATTACTGTACCTACTTCTTTCTTCTTGGAGATACCTCCTGACTGCAGGGCCTTATTTGTGGCTTGGAGAGATTCAAAATTTGTCACCATTCCGCTTTTGATCCCTTCTTCTATTCTCTCTCCCAACTTGATGATATCAGAAAATTTATGGTTTTCAATAACCATCAATCTTTCGTAGTATTGCGGATCCTGAGCTTTGACGAAGAAATTATTCATTTGTTCTTCTTCCAGCGCTGGCCTTACTTTTGTAGCTTCATACCTCCACTGAATAGCATACTCGCAAAAAGTTTTTGTTGGCTTCTTCTTGAGATTTTAAATGTAGAAAATGTCTAGTACATTTTCTGTGTTAAACCTGAATTGATCCATGAAATCTGATACCATGCTCACCCAATTAACCCATTTCTTTGGGTTCTGACTGATGTACTAAGATAGGTCTTCTCCGGTGAGGCTTCTCATGAACAGCTTCATGCAAATTCTTTCATCCCTACCAACTCCTACAAGCTTGTCACAATGTGTTCTCAAATGCACCTTCGGATCACCAGTTCCGTTGAACATTTCGAACATAGCAGGTTTGTAACCCTCTGGCAGTTCTACATCTGGCTGAATACACAAATCTTCGTAATTCAAACCCTCAATGCCTTTGCCTCATTCGATACTTTGAACCCTGCCAGTAAGTTTCTTGAGTTCCTCTGCCATATTCTTAATGAGAAGGTTCTTCTTGGCGGATTCGGGTATGTATAGGATCTGTTGTGGGGTGTGGAGTAAGGTTTTCACATATATGGGATTGCTTTGGTGGACTCCGGGAATCTGGGCATAATGGTGGTCATTGGTTGAGTTTTGCGGGTCAGGAGTAGGATGTGTTGCATTCTGAGGGGTGTGGTATGTGGTTGTTTGTGGGTATTGAGTTTGGTGGTGATGGTATTGTTGGGGTGTAGGTATCCGTGGAGGGTTGTGGTTCTGAGAAGGTATGGCGTATTGATGTGGTGCGGGAGGATTCGGTGGTGGGTTTTGATTCTGCATGTTTTGGGGAGGTGTCGGGTTTTTGGCGTTTGTGTTTTGTTGGTTGATGTCAGAGACGTTTAGGGTGAGGGAAAGGTTTGCCAAGTTTCGGACCTGCTCAAGTTCCCCTTGTAGTTTCAATATTTTCTATTCCAGACGTAGGACCAATTACTTATGTGCTGGAGTATTCCGACCTTCCGAGGTTTCAACGTTCTCTGCATTGTCCTTTTTGATACCGCTTAAACAGTCCATTTTTTCTTTCCCTTTGCTTTTGCCTTTAGGATCACTTGGTGGAGGAGGAGGCGGAGGACCTCTAGATCTAGTATGATATGCGAATGATGCCAGTATGCACAAACCAACCTTTGGGGAATGGAAATAAATAAAGAAAACAAAACAAAAAGGTAACTAAGTCAGTAAGGGATGTTGAAAGAATACTTGCAATATTGAACATGTGTTGCAGAATTAGTAAATAAATTCACGTCCTAATTTGGTGAACCTCGTCGTGCCTGAGGTAGGCCTAAGCGACACATAGACTTGGAGAAAATTGATGTCAATAATTGTGTCATTTCATTAATGCCAAAATGGATCAAATCCTTACTAAAACGACAATAATAAGAAAGTCACTAATGGCATTTGCCCTATTACATTCGAAATCTAAAACTAAGATAAAAAGTAGTAAAGAACATCATTCCCTAATCTATTTGGCCCCGGAGGGACCTTCTCCATGCTTGGCCCTCTTGGATCCATCAATCAAGTTCCCCAGGTCGCACTTGTCCAATAGTAGGTAAGCCCTTGCTAGGTGCCCTCCCTCACTGCCTTCCGTATTCTGACAATCTGAGGGCCTCTTCCTCATCTTCCCTTTGAGTACCATTAACCCTTGCTCCAAATATTCCAATCTTTCTGTTGATTTAGTAGCAATTTCTTTCCATTCGCCGATAGCTTCCATATACACTTTGTGTTGTTCCAAATGTCTAGCTTCAGACTCGAAAACCCTCTTGTGCAGCATCCTATACTTGACTTGTGCTTTAGCAGCGTCATCGATAACCTTATTTTTAGATTAATCCCTAGTTTGACATCTCCCTCTATATCATCGACCAACCACGATGGGTAGAAGTATACATGGCCGGCATGGTACTTGTCTGACTCGATAGTGTCTTTCTCTACAATGACTTTTCGATTCCACATATGCCGTACCTCAAACTTGAACGGAATGATGTTCCCTTTAAAGTCTGCTTTAACTGGACCGTGTTGGAAACCCGAGGTATAACCTTCTTTCTTCCCGCTTGCCTCATTACTCTTATAGGAGCATAAGGATAGATTCCTCTTAACCCGATCAGCACTAAATGAGTGGTTTCTCTTGACCTGATGATGAAATCGCTGCTAGGGAACCATTCGAACATCCAATGTACACTTTCATCAATCAAATTGCTGAAGAAACGCACCCAGCTCATAGCTTTTCCAGGTTGCACGAACCTATCTGGGATAAATTTTATTCTTTTTGGATAATGGTAGGCTATGTAGTCATTCAATGGTCGTTGCAGAAGTTCCTAACGATATTCACCTCTCTAGAAATATTCTAATAACCAAACATGTAGCAATAGATTACAGCCCTCGAAATGCCCATACCCCAGCTTGCATCGATCTAGAGCTCGGTACATTTCGGCCAAGATCATGGGGATGATAGTGTAAGTTTGTTCTTCAATTCCTTCCATTAGAGTCCTAGCGACCATGGCTAAACGAGTGTGGATCCTCCCCCCTTTCATCGGAAATATCAGTAACCCCAAGAAACAGACAATGAACACAAAAACTCTGCGGTGTGTCCAGCCCAAAGAAGTAATGGAAAGTTCATCACGGTGAAGGCGATATGACTTGCTATGCCCATAACGTTCATAAAGGAATTCAAATGGTATGTATGAGTCCTTCAGACAAAGTAATTCATCATTCTTCTTGAAACCCATCATTTCAAAAAACCGAGGGGAGTGCGATTTTCTGGTACTAATAAACCCGGACTATCCCAGGCAGCCTAGCGAAGCCTCCTATTTCCTCTAAGAGAGGGGTCATCTCTGTGGCGGCCTCAATCAATGCGTTATTTGGCCGGATGTCCAATAAGGAAGGTAAATTTCCGAGGACCCTTTTTACATGATTCTGGTCACTAAGGTGAGAGGTTCTTCCACCAATCAAGCAGCAAATGTGGGATGTATTGAACCATGCCGAACCTGGGAACTTCGTGCCTTATTTTCAGCAAAACAAATAGAGTTAGCCCCTTTCCCTCCGGGTCTGACTATTTATACATTAATGATCAACGTATCTTCATGTTTAGTGGATTATCACGTGGACAACGTCCTAATCCGTACTAGGTTTGACATGATGCATGCATAGTTGATATTGGAGTGAGGTTTCTAGAAGGTTCTAGACCGGTACCCTCAAGTGGACAACTTGAGAGGGAAAGGCACGGAACCGTCGAATGCATCGCTGATCGACTAGTTTTACCATAAATAAGCCTTTCCAAATTAAAAAGGGTAATTTTGGGAAGGGCGCGGACACTCATCAAGTGCCGCTATGGTATTAGTTGGGCATGAGTGGAATATGATGTGGAGCATGCCTTATGTAGAGATAATAACACATTGCCAAATATTTGCATGATAAATATGTGAAAGCAATAAACGCAGTATTGAGATAAAACATAAAGGACCTAAAAAGAAGAAGTTAGTTCGTGGAACACAGGGAATATAATAAAGTAAGCAAGGGAGTAAGGGTGGGAGAGACATGATATAGCTAATAAATAGCAGCTAGAGAAACTAAGGGTGGATATGGAAAGGGATGTGCATGTTATAACAAATTTAAGCACATATTTATGGACAAGGGAAGGGCCGTACATGTTATAACGGTTTTAGACAAGTAAAGGTGAACGGGAAAGGGATGTGCATGTTATAGCAAATCTAACAAACAAAGATGGAAAAGGAATGTGTGTTTATAACAGAGAAAACTAATCCACATAAGCCAAGTTCATTATGGTAAGAGCCTAAATGTATATCCCCAGCAGAGTCGCCATGCTGTAGTGCCCCCGTTTTTCTCGCGAAATCAGGTTTCGACATGTGACAACTATTTTAAGGAAGTATTAAAAGAGGAGAGTCGCCACTTAACAATTTTTAAGGTGCGTTAGGGAACCTATTTGCATATGACTCGGGTTAAACTAGTTTGCATCACCAAAGATCGGGTAAGGGCTCAAAATTACCTCGAAGAGAAGGTGTTAGGCACTCTTCGAGGTCCACAACTGTGGGTCCCGACCGAACTTGAATTATATGAATTAGTCAGATAAATAAAGACAGAGAAAAACAAGAAATTTGGGAAATTTATTAAAAGACTTTGACTAAATACAAACACTTGATTCAAAGATAAACAAGAATAAGATTTGGGGTGGGGGGGGGGGGGTCCTAAGTTTTTTAGCCTAAAGGATCACCCCGTACAACATAAATAATACTTCGTAACTCCCTCGAGATGGGGTGTTACTCGTATTATTTAGCGGGTGCAAACTATCATCTCCTGCTACCCGATTACTATCTTTAAGTTATTACCTAAAACACACTAGTTAATTCTAAATCGTGCCTTATGCGTGCACTACTCGTCCCATATCTATGGTCCAGGAGGCATTTGGACCTCTATTTTGGGTGATTCTAGACTTGACTTAGGCTGTTCAAAAAATGTTAAAACTAGGCGATAATTCAAAACAGATAGGACTACAATTAAATACAATTAAAGGCTCAAGTTAGCCTCCGCGATTAGACAACAAAGGCACGCAGGCAGATTTCTATGTAGGGTATTAGGCAGTTTCAGAATTGAGGAAGATTGAAGTCATTAAGCCCTATAGACATGGCTTCTAGATGATCCGATTCAGATATGCAAGCTATTTTAGACCTATGATTTCTAAATTACCAGTTGTGAATACCTGCTGCTGCTAAGTCGCTTATTACAGATTATTAGTTAATAGACCTATAGGCATGATATCTAAATGGTTTGTACAGGTAGTGAAACTTATTGGAAATTCTCAAAATTACCTACGCTTCCTAATAATTGTGTGGATGAGCAATGAAACAACATTTGAAAAGCGAGCAGTGATGTCTTATAGGCATGATTTCTAGAGATTGACGATTGGAACTGATTTTATACCTTTAGCTCTTATAGGCATGCTGTCTAGATGAACGAAGCGAATTAATAAGTTAAAATCCTATAGATATGGTATCTAATGAACATGGTGCGGATTAAAGAACAGTTGTTAGCGATTATTTCCTATAGGCATGCTATCTAGCAACACATAGCAGTAGACATGGGAATAAATAGAGCACTCATGCTTTGACAATACACCAGTTATGTGAGTGTGTGATTGCCCCAATAATATGATATCTAATAGTGCATAAAGAGATTTAAATATAACAGGTCGGAAAGCAAATGTATCACACAAATCCTATGAGCATGCTTTCTACCCGTTTCATGCAAGTATTAGGAGATACCCATTTCCTAATTTCACTATTACCCCAATTTTTATTACAGAATTATTACAGACCCAATAATAAATAAATTACAAAGTGGTACAAGTAATAACAGTAGGCCCAAGACAGGCCCAAAGAGATACCCAGCACTGTCAGGCCTTTAACTAAGCTCTTTCTCTACCTTTTAGCACACACGGATCTCAACATATCCCAGAAACCATAGGAGAACTCAAACCAAACCAAACAGGAATGGTTTGATCATAGGATCCAGAAACCAATCACTCACACAAATCAATTTGCACATTCAGCAGACAAAAAAAGGGACAGAGCTGAGTAGTAAAGAAAGTGACCAAAGAACCTCAGGTCCTAGTGTGTTAGAGTTCACAAGGGTCTCAAAATGGACCCCGAGCAGTGCTCACACTAGGGAGGTTAATAGAGAAAGCTTGAGTGGCCTTGGATTTCAGCCGACCAAGAATTATAGGCTTAGAATAGGGTAAATAACCAATGAGAATGAAAAATAGTGATCAACTGGTAGAATTTGAAGAGGTGCATTTGCATGTTTAGAAATCGGCATTGCAGAGGTGATCACACAATGAACATATCAGCAAAGAGAGTAAACAAACTTAAAAGACACGTTGATATCACAAGTTCACACTTAGCATATTAGGGCAAAGGACATTTGTGGGAAGCAAGGATGAATTATGACTTTTGGGATTGCAAACCAATAAGCAAAGGTGCATTAGGCTAGTAAGACAAACAATAGAACATTAACCTAACAGGTTCAAACTTAAGGGTAAAATTATGTTGCACACCAGAAGTTAAATAGACCAACTCATAGCAACAAGACAAAACAGAGTCAAATGTCATGAGGGAAACTCAAGTTGGGAAGCTATTCTAAAAAGTTCCAACTAGTTGCTAGGGAGTGTAGAGTTAGGTAGGGTGATGATATACTAAGTTATAAAATGATCATAGGAGCAAATCATAGCTAGAATGAGGGTTTTAACATGGATTGGTACATATCACAGATACAAATCAATCACTATAGAAATCCAGGACAAGGCAGGAAACAAACTGATGTCATATGACCAGTGTAGACACACAAAGTACCAATATATTAAGCTAAACGACTTCAAACAGTCTAAATTGTTCTAGTTAAACATAAACACATTTCAGAACTGGCAGTTTAGGTATAAGCAGATGCTAGAGATGTTCATATCACAAACAGATTCGATACTAGCAGGGTAGCACATAGAGATAGTCTAGAAACACATTGGGTTATGAAATTTCAGAGATGTGAATATGCAAATCATGAACACAAGAGAATGAATATTGCAAAGGCTAAAGAACTCACCAGTTACTAATTGACAAGTAGACAAAACAAGCAAGAACAGACTCCACAACACTTTGAACGTAAACACAGAAGTATAACCCAGGGCCTTAGATGCGTCAAGTTCCCAAGGGCTTCGAGGAACCCAGGGAAATGCTCTCACCCAAGGAAGGTCGAAAAATAGGAATTCCGGTGGCCTTGACTTTAAGCCGGCCAAGAGCCTGAGTAGAACAAGAGAATAAGCGAACAACAGAGTGAAGATCTTTAGCTTTTTAGTGGGAATTTTGTGATTCGAAGTCCCTCCAAAAGGGAATGGGGGAGGGTTTTATATAGTAGTGAAACAATCGAGCAATAATCAAGGAAACAGAGTAAATTAAGCAACAAACAAGGAAAATAAACATGCAAATCAATCTGAAAATCAATTTAAAAGAGAAATATGTAAACCCCAATTTTTTGGAAAAGTGTAAATCAACAGAATCTAAACGAAAAATTGGACTCACATAGTAACATAGAACGTATATAGACAGAATAGCGTTCAAAATCAGAGATTTGAACCATTTTGGTTCGATTTCGGAAGAGATTTGCTTGCCATGTTTAGGCAAGCACTTAGGTAATACTATAAGAGAACAACCAGTACCAAAAGGGGGTCAGATATGGCAATAAATGGTAGTCGAATCCCATATTTAGTGGGATTAGGAGAAGGATTTGAGGGGGGGGGGGGGTTTAGGGTTCTTCAAAGAGAGAAGAGGAGGTTGAGAGAGTGTGAGGGCGGCGGGTTAGGGGATAATAGGTTAGGGTTTGGGGGTTGGGTTAATTTAAAGGGAAAGGTGAATAAGGGTCGTTGATCTTGAAAGATCAACAACCAAGATTAAAAGTTGGAACGGGCGGGTCATGGAGACGGGGCACCGACTAGGTTTTGGATTAATGGGTCATTTGGTTCGGCCTGGGGTATTTGGGCTAGATGTTTGAGGGTTTTGGGCCATTTATTTGGTCCGAAATTGGTTTTAAAATGAGTTGTTGTTTAAATACCCAATATTTATAAAAAATAAATTTATAAAAGTAATTAATAAATAAAAAAAAGTTTATTTGTGCACGAAAATGATGGGAAATAATAACTTAACATTAATATAAAAATTTATTTTGGCACAAGTAATGTAATTATACATGAATATAAGCTATTATTGCAAAAATGTGCAATTAACCTAAAAATGCAAATGCAATTATAGAAAAATGAAGTAGAATATTATAAAACATACATGTTGGTGTAAATAATAACTTTGGATAATTAAATCATCATAAAAATAATTTGAAGGGTAATTATTGGATATTTATGTAATAAAATGCAGCAAGAAATTAATTTAGAGCTTCTAAAAATTATGAAAAATTATGAAAATTACTTGTATGGGTTTGTAAACTAAATGATGATGCAAATATTCTATTTTGAAAGTGTATATATATATATATATATATATATATATATATATATATATATATATATATATATATTTAAAAAATATGAGGAAAAAGTGGGTATCAACAAAGACCGTTACTTATGAAAACGAAATTACCCTATTCTGTTTGGGGTCATGCCATTTTGCATGCAACAATGCTAGTTCGTCTCAGACCGATAAATTATCATAAATATTCACCGTTGCTATTAGTTTTGGGTCATGAACCTAATATATCCCATTTAAGAATTTTTGGATGCGTTGTATATGTGCATGTAACACCACCATATCACACCAAGATGGGTCCAAAGAAGGTTGGGAATATATGTTGGGTTTGAATTGCCATCCATTATTCTCCACCTTGAAACATTAATGAGAGATTTGTTCACTGCTCGATTTGCAGATTGTCGATTCGATGAGGCATTTCCCCCAAAATTAGGGGGAGAAATTGGTGAAACCAAATGGAACATTTTGTGGAAAAATGCAACATTGTCTCATCTTGATCCACGTGCCTCTATTTGTGACAAAGAAGTGTAAAAGATTATCCACTTGAAGAAAATAGTAAATCAAATTCTAGATGCATTTACGGATCTGAAAAGCATAACGAAATCATATATCCCTGTAGAGAATGTTCCAATCCGTATTGATGTCCCCGTTGGACAATCTTCTAATGTCATAGCTAATGAGTCAAAAGCACGCCTAAAACATGGCAGACCATTGGGTTCTAAGGATCGAAATCCTAGAAAAAGGAAAATAAATGATCAAGATGACACTACGAAAGAGTCTCATAAAGCAACCCATGATTTAACCAATCCTGAGATTCATGAGGCTATCGATGAGCCTGAGACTCAAGAAAATAAGGAACTATCAATAAATCCAATCGATATTGAGAAAAATTTGAATGAATATAATGGTGGATTATGTCTTTGCATACAATGTTGCATCTAGCATTATGCAAGATAATGAGGATCTTGAACCTCAATCTGTTAGAGAATGTTGACAAAGACGTGATTGGCCAAAATGGTAAGAAGCAATCTAATCTGAGTTGGATTCACTTGCGAAACATGAAGTTTTTGGGCCTGTAGTCCAAACACCTAATGGTGTTAAGCCTGTTGGCTATAAACGGGTCTTTGTACATAAAAGCAATGAGAAAAATGAGGTACAAAGATATAAGGTACACCTTGTTGCACAAGGATTTTCACAAAGGCCTGATGTCGATTATGAAGAGACGTATTCTCCTGTTATGGATGCTATAATGTTCCGTTATCTCATTAGTTTTGATGTCCATGAAAAGCTTGACATGTATTTAATGGATGTGGTTACTGCCTACCTTTACGGCTCACTTGATAATGAGATATACATGAAAATTCCCAAGGGATTTAAAATGCCCGACACACATAATTCAAAGTCCAGGGAAATATTTTCAATAAAATTGCAAAGATCTTTGTATGGTCTAAAGCAATCAAGAAGAATGTGGTATTGCCGGCATAGTGAATATTTATTAAAGGAAGGCTATATAAATGATACCATTTGTCCATGTGTTTTTATAAAGAAAACAACATTGGAGTTTGTTGTACTCCTACAGAACTCCAAAAGGCAATTGATTATTTAAAGAAGGAATTTGAGATGAAAGATCTCGTAAAGACAAAATTATGTGTCTGTTTGCAAATTGAACATTTGGCAAACGGAATTTTTGTTCATCAATCTGCCTACATAGAAAAGATATTAAAACAGTTTTACATGGATGAAGCACATCCATTAAGTACTCCGATGGTTGTTCGATCACTTGATGTGAATAAGGACCCGTTCCGACCTCAAGAAAAGAATGAAGAGTTTCTTAGTCCTGAAGTATCATATCTTAGTGCAATTGGTGCACTAATGTATCTTGCTAATACTACAAGGTCTGACATAACTATTTCAGTTAATATTTTAGCAAGATATAGCTCTACTCCTACAGGGAGATATTGGAATTGAATCAAACACATATTGCGGTATCTAAAAAGGACTACCGATATAGGCTTATTTTATGGCAATGATTACAGTCCCGATCTTGTTGGTTATGCCGATGCTGTGTATTTATCTGACCCACACAAGGCTCGATCTCAAACATGCTATGTGTTTACATGTGGAGGCACTGCAATATCTTGGCGATCGACTAAGCAATCAATCATGGCTACTTTATCTAATCATGGTGAGATAATTGCTATTCATGAAGCAAGTCGAGAATGTGTATGGTTAAGGTCTGTAATACACCTTATTCGAGACAAATGTGGTTTAGAGTGTGACATACTACCCATAATTTTGTATGAAGACAATTGAGCATGCATAGCTCAATTGAAGGGAGGATTCATAAAAGGAGATAGAACAAAGCACATTTCACCAAAGTTATTTTTCACACATGATTTTCAACAGAATGGTGATATCAGTGTGCAACATATCCGTTCAAGTAATAATATGGCTGATTTGTTCACCAAATCTCTACCGACGTCAACCTTTAAGAAACTAGTGTACAAGATTGGGATGCGAAGTCTCAAGGATGTGAATTGATGCTCTCATCAGGGGGAGTTAATACGCGGTGTACTCTTTTTCCCTTACAAGGTTTTGTCCCACTGGATTTTCCTTGTAAGGTTTTTAACGAGGCAACCAAAAGGCATATTTCTAAACACGTGTACTCTTTTTCCTTCACTAGTTTTTTTTAATAGGATTTTTTTTCTAATAAGGTTTTAACGAGGCACATTATCTATGGACATCCAAGAGGGAGTGTTATAAGAAATATCAAATTATAGTGGATGTCTACTCTTCCTTCGTGATCTTCATCTCAAATGCTCAATGACATATTTATTGATATATTTTCTATGTTTATTGACATATTCAATGACATATTTTCTTCACTTTCATGCCTATATAAAGGTCTTGTAATAGATAGAAAAATACATACAATTGAAGAAGAAATAAGAATCTCTACTCTTTCTCTCTATATCTCTTAGTTTGTTTTTTCTTGTTTTATATTGTTACTTTGAGTTATATTTTATAACAATTATTTCATATTAACACTCAAAGGGAAAAACAATATACTGATGCTTTGTGAAATTTCTTGCAGCAAAGTATACAGAAATTAGGGGCCCAAGTTAGATAAACACAATATTACTTTAATCAATGTAGTTTTTGGAGGGACCAGATTAGTTTCCACTCTGATACCCACTAACAGATGTATTCTAAAATCACCTGATATTGGAGTATTGGGTCTTATATTCATGGATCTAACGTTTATGCTACTGTAAAAGTGTAAATTGAATTTTATTCCGTTTGATCTGTGGTTGGATTTGACAGTTGTTTATTTGGAGAAGGCCGCCTCTTATACACATGATGGAGTTGTGTATTTGATTAATTATCTTGACGATTAATTTGTGTATGACTCAGGAATAAATTTTATGAATGATCATTCAATTTTGCGTTCATTACCTAAAAATTATTTTTCTATCTTTTGTTATACAAAAATTATTTTACTTTGTGCTGTTTATCACAAAAGTCACCTTGACCAGATTTTATACTACTTTTACTTGAAAAGTCTGTTATGCCCTTGTCATTATATATCCTCTCATTTATGTAATACCTTCTATATTATATACTATATAATATATTTTTAACTAGGTATTTTACTTATAATTAAAATAATTTTAAATAATTTTATTTATTATTTTTATAATATGTCAATACATTTAATTTTTTTACGACACTCAATTTATTTAATCATATTTAAATATGAACATATTTTAAATATAAAAACCATAAAAATATTTGTTTTTAATATTTAATTGAAATAATAACAAATAGATTTGTTTAACAAATGATAGTTTTTTAATAGTCAATACAAATATTAAAAAAAAAGTTTCAAAGATATTTGTGTTTAATATAAAGATTTTTAAAGCTTTATCTGTTAATATTATTTATTTGAAAGTATTAATCTGATATGTCATTGTGCTAAATGTAAGTATTTTATTTATTAGACTAATGTGTATGATTTGGTTGATAAATCAGTGAGCTTTGATTTTATAATTTTCATTAAAAATATTTCATTAAGCATTTGAGATTTGTTCAAGGCAATGTTACTGACAAATTTAATAATGCTACTTGTATTTTGAAAATTAGTGTTAAGAAAAAATTATATGTACAAATATATTATAAAAATAATAAATAAAGTAATATTAATTTATTTTAATTATAAGTAAAATACATGAGTAAAAGTATATTATATAGCATATAATATAGAAGATGTTGTATAAATGGGAGGATTTATAATATCAAGGGCATAATAGACTTTTCAGGTGAAAAGTTTGTAAAATCTGGTCAAAGTGACTATTGTGATAACTAGAACATAGTAAAATAATTTTCGTGTAATAAAAGAAAGAAAAGTAATTTTTGGGTAATAAATACAAAATTGAATGATATTTATGTAACAAAAAAAGAAAAATAACTTTTGAGTAATGAATACAAAGTTGAATGACCACCCATAAAATTTACTCCTCAAACAAAGTAATGACCATGACTATTTAATGAAACTAGAAATGATTTACGTATACATAACTATATCTATATTGATGAAGAGGACGTCTTGATTAGATAGATGAATAAGAAGGCAAAACTATTTATTATAACCTTGCTGCCAAGTTGATTTCTTCTAGAACTATTTATTATTTTTATTTTTTCAATTCAACAATTGAATTTTGACAAACTTGGGCTAGATCCCCTTTTTCTTTATTTTTATTTCTTTTTGCCATTACGATTTACCAACAGTTAAAAGGACTCGACAACAGTCATTTTTATTTCTTTTTGGCCAATTCAATAACAGTTACGAGTACTCGACAAACAAAAAGAAAAAAGAAAAACAAATCCTATTTAATTATCCGAAATTCCACAAACAGAAATTTTTCCTCATGTAACGACTGATTATATTCTGAATAGGACTAAATCATTTGAGATTAATACTTCTTTCCTATCCCCGCAAAAGTACATGAAAGGATAAAATATTTTATTATTGCATTATGAACACTAATATAATTTATGTAACCTTTTCTACACAGAGTAAAAATCATGCAAGCGATAGGTACGTTTATATAATAATCTTCTTTTTGGTTTAAAAATATAGAATAATAATAATATAACACCAAGAGTAGTGCTTGAACGCCCAAAGTAGTGCCAGCTTCTATAGTAAACCAACTTTATTTTAGTTATATATAATAGTATTCGCCTGCTCTCTTCGGTGACAAGGGAAAATAAAAGAGAACCCCAAAAATGATAACAATAATTTATTGTTTTTTGAGGTTAAGGATAACATTGTACGAGCAACTACATAGGTGGGGGTTCAATAATTGAGAACGTACATGATTGAATTCAAAGGAATTTAGTGGCTGCTGAAATTTGGAAAACTGTACCCATAAAAATCATAAAGGTTCTCCTATTGTCTACCACGATTTTCCTTATTCTATTTTTAAAGGGAAAAAGAAATGAATCTTATCCAAACGAAATGGAAAATGGAAAATCCAAAAGGAAGGAAAAGCCAACAAGATTACACACGAGTTTGGGCATTCCAGAGAAAATATTCTTTATTGAACATATTTTTGCACTTAATTTAACTGTAATTCCAAGCTTGTAACCATGTTATCCTTCGCCGTCAAATAACACTTGAATTTAACAAAACTGGAAATTTCTGGATATAATATATGAACTACTATAGTAACCACTTGAAGCAAAACAGTTTTAACATCGAAATGATATGGAAAAAAGCATGGAAATACATTTCAAATTACACTAATATAATATGCTGAATAGTTAAAAAGAACAATCTCAACGAAATAAAACCATATCAGCCATTTATGCTCGACACATATATTGTATTTTTAATAGATATTTTATACATAAGCGTATTTCTGTGACAAAAATTGAGTTTAGATGAATCCGGTATCGCAGCCTAGATCCTTCTTGACATAACATCAACATTTAAAATTGGTAGAAACAAGAATTGGCACGATTTCATTTCATTATACAGATATAGATAGGTAAATGACACAAACCCACCAAGACGAGATAAGCCTATAAAAGCAAAGCATATCCGGTTGACATTCATCAGCCACTTAGCCAAATAGATATTCTCAATACCCACTACCAGAAAAAAGCTGATTAGCGACCAAGTTTTAGCTACGAGTCTATAATCTAGTCCCTGTATAGGTAAAAATCAACCGTCGAGCATTTAGGGCGAGGTAGTATTGAGGAAAGAGTCAATCGAGGTCGATTAGAAAACGGCGAAACTCATGGTCGGGATGTCAACAATGATCGAGGTCGAGCACTGTGGAAAGGTTTATAACGACTAGTTTTTAGAATAGTATAATAGAGGGAATATTCTAAAGAATATTCCGGGCACACAAACTATTAGGGTTTTTTAGGGCTACGTCCCATATAAATAGAAAGAAGATAAGGAAAGGGGGCAGGTGATATTCACTGGAGAAGCACAGACTTCTGATAAAGATTCTCTCTCTTGTAAAAGATACAAATATTACCTTTTCATCAAGATTCTTGTTCATATTATTCCACACTTTTCCATCAGATCCGAGAATAGTTCGAACGTTCTAGGATTTGTTTGTCACTCATCATTGTCAGGAAGAACATTCATCTAGTTCATTCATTATTGGGTGAACCACTCCTCCTATTTATTTAAATGTCATTTATTTTTATTTATTGCTAGTTACTCCTCCATTATTGCTCATACCTTTTGAAATATTTAATGTACGTTATTGTCAGTCTCCCACTAGATCTGTTTCACATTACCCACATATTCAGAATTAGCATTTAGAGACATTATCATTAACTAGGTTTAACCCATCATTACTTAAATACAATAATTTTAACCGAAAGTTATACTTTTTGGTCAAACAATTTGGCGCCATCTGTGGGGATTTCCTAGTTAAATTTTTAGTTTTCTCTAGATCTATAATTAACACGGATTACTAACATAAAAAAAATAAGAACAACATCTTCTTTCTTTGCATGTACAAATCCAATATGGCATGTAACAGAGAAGAAAGGACGAGAATAATAAGTGACCTCCTGACCAACCTTATGAACATCATCAAGGAGAGTTGTGAAATAGCAGACGGAGACGCAACGCCCAACGCCTCCCCTAAACGAGATGGATCACCTCCTCCTCACTGCAGCATCACAAAATCTCTTGGTAAGGGAGTCTCTATATCCGTGGCGGAGGAGATGCCCCCAGCTGTAAAAAAGCTTCTTGAGGCTTGGTTAAGTGACACGCTAACTAGCGTCCTCCATAAGCCCGCTCGGAACACGACTATAGAAAACGCAAAGACTTGCATTATACAACCAGCTGACGAATAACATGACCAATTTCCTCCTCCCCCAACGGCAGGTATTAATCACAATGTCATTAATAGTGCAGTTGACGACACTCTCGCAGCCGTTCTGAAAAGGATAGAGGAAATACAAAATGAGAACAAAGTGCTTCGAGACCAAATGAGATAACACCAAGAAAGGGTCGATAAGATACCCGGCGCGCCTAAGCTCTTGCCGAAAAAGGATGCCGGTCGGTTCATCGAGCAGCCGTATAGTGATGACGCAACCCCACATGCCATACCAAAAACCTTTAAAATACCGCCCTATCTGAAAATATATGATGGCACGACCGATCCCGAAGACCATGTGACTTACTATGTCGCCGCCGTGAAAGTCAATGATCTCGCCAACGAACAAGAATCCTCCATTTTTTTGAAAATATTCGGCGAGACCCTCACGGGAGGAGCATTGACACGGTATTCACAACTGCCTGCACGCTCCATTGAAACTTTCGACAAAATGGCCGACAAGTTCGTAACGGCGCATGCTGGGGCCAAGAAGGCCGAGGCAAGAGTAAACGACATATTTGCTATTAAACAATCCCCGGGAGAGGGATTGATGGACTTCCTCACCTAGTTAAACCGAGTAAGAATGACCTGGCCAAACGAATCAGAAGGGATGGCAGTCACAGCCTTTCAGAACGGGCTGAGAAGGAAAGGTTCAAGGGCAACAAAAAAGTTATTAAGTCGGCACATGAGGTACCCCCAACTAATTGGGATGAAATACATAATGCGTATTGTGCCGAGGTCCGAGCAGACGAAGACGATCTCAATGGACTAACTCATCTATTAACCTAGGTACAGGCCGAATACAAAAAATATCAAAGGAATGATATTAGAAGGGACCTCGCAACTCCGCGATCCAACATGGAATAACATCTACCACATGTCAGAGTCTCCACTGCGTCCTCCTCTCGCCACGAAGAAGGCCCACCCAGATCAAAGACATGAACTCACGGGAACGAAAGAGGTATGCCCCCTTTATTATCCCCTCATAATTTTTGTGTGTCACCTACAGAAATAGTATACGCCTTGGAAAAGCTCGGACCGAAGGTGAAGTGGCCACAAAAGATGAGGTCGGACCCGAATACTAGAAAATCGGACGTCCTTTGCGAGTTCCACCAAGAGCGAGGACACAAAATCGAGGATTGTATCACCCTAAGACATGAAGTCGTAAAATGCTACGTCAGGGACACCTCAAAGAGTTGCTGAGCGACCGGGGACAGACCAACTTTGCCAGAGGTCGTGAACAACATCAAGGACCGCCAAAACTGCCCTCGCCGGCCTGCACCGTCCACATGATCATCGGTGGCGGCAATGATGCTTCCATTAACAGTGTGAAGTTCGCCACAACCCACAACCTACCAGCTCAAACGGTCAATCACCCACGAACTATATGATGAACTCGAAGAAAGCATCATCCTCGAGAAGTCAGATACCAACGGATTGGTTTTCCCTCACTATGATGCCCTTGTTATCACTTTACGAATTTTAGATACCGATTTGAGATGCATTATGGTAGACGATGGGAGCGGCGCGTGCATTATCCACCCTTGAGTGCTTGCACAAAGGAAATTCAAAGATAGGATAGTGTCGCGTTGCATCACGCTAACGGGTTTTAATAATGCAGTTGAGCAAAAATCTGACGAAATCACACTCCCTGTCCTGGCCGGTGGCATCACTCTAGAAACCACGTTCCATATCATGGACCAAGACACAACGTACAACTCCACAATAGGGAGACCATGGATACATACCATGAAATCCATCCCTTCCATCTTGTACCAAGCCATCCAATTCCCAACTCCATGGGGAATATTGAGTATACGAGGGGAACAACGCACATCCCGGTAATGGTACCGCATCGCCCTAGACTGTACGGTCACTCAACAAATGAAAGAAAAAGAAAAAGAGGTATAGCATTCAACAGGGTCGAGGTCGATACATGATAATAGTGAGGACGTCATCAGGGACCCCAATACGGTTGAAGCCGCGGGATCGGCCATAGAAGACCTCGACCCCTTCCAATTGGACATCAACAACCATAGCAAGAAAGCATACATCGGCTGCAAACTTCAGGAACCAGGTAAATTTCATCAATTCTCAACTGCTAACGCAGACTTGTTTGCTTTTAGCTATGCAGATATGCCAGGAATCCCAAAGGAAATCGCCACGCACAAGCTGAACGTCGACCCATTCCACCCCCTAATAAGGCAGGTTAGGCATAAGTTCAACTCCGCAATTAATGATGCGGTACGTGAAAAGGTGGAAAAACTATTGGAAAATGGCTCCGTCAGGGAGGTGAAATACCCCCAATGGGTTGCCAACATGGTCATGGCAAAAAAGAAGAATGGGAAATGGTGAATGTGCGTAGATTTCACAGATTTGAACAAAGCATGCCCCAAGGATTCATTTCCGTTACCCATATCGACCAACTCATTGATGCAATGGCCGGACATGAACTACTAAGCTTCTTGGACGCCTACTCGGGCTATAACCAAATCCTCATGGAAGAAGAGGATCAGGAAAAAATAGCTTTCATCACCCATCACATGATGTATTACTATAGGGTCATGCCCTTCGAGCTGAAAAACACAAGGACAACTTACCAAAGGTTAGTGACGAGGATGTTCAAAGACCAACTCAGCAAAACGATGGAAGTCTACATAGACGACATGCTGGTGAAGTCTAAAAGGAAAGAAGATCACATTTACAACTTGAAAGAAACCTTCGATAAACTCAGGCGATACAGAATGAACTGAACCTCAAAAAGTGTGCGTTCGGCATGGCCTCAAGATTTTTTTAGGTTTCCTGGTATCACAATGAGGTATCGAGGTCAACCTTGATCGAATCAAAGCCATTGAAGGGATACCAGAGCACTTGAACACTAAAAAAACAGGTTCAAAGGTTGACCGGCCGTATTGCTGCCCTTTCAAGGTTCATTTTGCAATCGTCAGATAGGTGCCACAGATTCTTCAGCGTACTCAAGAAGGATAATGGACTCCAATGGATCTCTGAGCGTGTCCAAGCCTTGAAGGAGTCAAAAGCGTATTTGTCATCTCCACCATTGCTCTCAAAACTAGAATCAGGGGAAGGCCTCCTCGTCTACCTCGTTGTATCCGAAGTAGCTGTGAGCGTCGTCCTGGTCCGAGAAAATAAAAGTACGCAATATCCCATCTATTACATTAGCAAAACACTAATCGACGCCGAGACGAGATACCCTCACCTTGAAAAACTAGCCCTTTCCAGTGCCATCCTATCTCGTTCGTCATGACTTTTCCCCTAAGAAGTAGTTTACATAAACCCGAGCTATCAGGCAGGTTGGCCAAATGGACCATCGAACTAAGGGAGCACGATATCACATATCAGCCACGAACAACGATAAAGTCATAAGTTCTTGATGACTTCGTGACTTCAACAAAAAATAATGCTCGAAGTTTAAAGAGAGGCTGCCCACGCTTCTCCCCAAGTACCGGTGTTACAACCCATGTTTTCGTACGTACGAGTACGTTGTAAGTCAATTGATGTAAGCTCAGAAGTGAAATAATATTTGAATGTTTACAAAGTAAGTTAAATCATGTTACCCCACAGGATACAAATATTGAAGATCATGAACAACAAGTACAAAGAGGGTTGGAAGGTTCAGAAGCTAAAGAAATTGAAGAAAATAATATTTTATCGAAAGTCGACAAATTTGGAATGTTATAGCATGTACTTTTAGGGTTAGACCAGGGTGTTTAACATTATAAGTAGGTTATGTTATGAGTTATGTTTGTCGTGTGATAGTCGTGTGCTATGTTTTGAAGTCAAGCGAGTGGTGGAACAAAAGTCGATGAAAGTCATCACCAGTTACGCTCATAACTTTTTCTGAAACTTTGAGTCAAATGTAACTGCCATTTTATCCCAATATACTTAGAGTTATGGGGTGTTCCACCCATAAACTTAAAGATATATGCGTCTATTTTCTAACTCCTTTAACCGTTTGTCAATACGATTTCAGAGTAGAGCGATATGGGCATTTTTGCGAGACTGCGCAGACTATCACCTACTTGCCTAAACAAAAATCCAAAAATGGGCCAGTTCGGGACGTCCAAAAATGGGACAGTTCGGGTCGTACAAAGAGGCATTTTTAAAGGCCTATCCCCTTCATATATTATACTGATAATAGGGCAAAATAACCAGACATAATCTCTGCAAAAATCTTTCCAAAAATTGCCCACAAACCCCAATTGATTTTCTCTCCCTTTCAAGTTCTAATTGGAGGTAAAGCCTAGAGTTTGAAGAACCAAGATAGGAGCTGAGTTATCCAACAAATAAGGTAAGTTTACTTCTCTCTTTCATACATTTTGTCTGCTGTAGATGCATAGTAAGTCGTTCTATATTTGTAAGAACTCATGGGACTGTGATCGAAAGCTGTGAGTTCGAGTTATTCACTTGTAGTGGACTGTTTTGTGGTGCTGTTGGGCTGCGTGTTTTACTACTATTTTATGGAGTTTTGGAGAAGGAAGGGTGTGGAGAAACAACACATAAATTTAGGATGGTGGGATGGTCGTTCGTCGTAACATTTTTGGGTTGTTTGACACTACTACGGTGGTCGCTTTGTGTATGAAGAGATTGGGATGTGTTGGGCTGTTTTGTAGTATTATGTGGTGTATATAAGGTTGGAAAATAATGTATACATGTTGATATTGTTGTATTCTTGTGTTGTTGGTGTTATCTTGAATTGGAGGAAGTAAGGATTATAGGGGAGATGCTGCTCGTTTTAATACAAAATAAGCTTGTCGTTCGTTGTGGGATAGTTGTACCTTTCATAACTTAATGATAGTATTATTATCCTTGTTGTTTATTAAGGTACTAAGGGGCAAGTTAAACTTGGTGATTGGAAAGATTGTTATAAGGTATGTTAAGGCTAAGCCCCTCCTTCATTTTGGTATGATCTCGTAACTACATGTGTTTGATAACGAGGCATAAAGAGAAGTTCATACTCCCGAATTTATATACGTTATCCTAGTCTCATAAGTTATAGTATTCTCCCTTATCGGGACTTTATATTCAATTGAGTATTGTCTTCTTCCAGTCAAGAGAGCAAAGGGTCTATATATATATATATACAGTATTACAGTATTTTCACCACCATCGAGATATAATCGATGGGCAGGCCCCTATTGGGCAATCTCTGTTCAGATGGTAAGTTATATATCAAGCCTACTGTTGTCGAGCGCCTACGAGCGAGCCTAGAATGGGTGAGATACAAATCCTAGTATGGCCGAGCGCCTATGAGCGAGCCTACTATAGCAGGGCAGTTACACATACCCAGCCTTATAGGGCCGGACAACTATTTTACATACTATATGGAGAGAGTTGAGTAAGTATCAGCAGATAAGAATATCTTCAGATTATTTTTGACTCCCAGTTACATTCAGTTATTATATCATCAGTTCAGTTTCAGCTTTTAGTTATTCTGTTGCCTTACATACCTAATACATTATTTTGTACTGACGTCTCTTTGCTGGGGACGCTGCATTTCATGCTTGCAGGTCCTGATAGATAGCTGGATAGACCTTCCCAGTAGTCAAAGCCAAATATCAGCTTGGTTGGTAAGCTCCACTTCCCCGGAGTTACCAGGTCTAGACCTTGGAGTCCGTTTTATTTATACAGGTTTGATGGGTAGGTCGAGGCCCTGTCCCGACCATGATATAGTTCAACTATCTTTAGAGGCTTGTAGACAAGTCCTGTATAGTATTTTTTATTAGTAGATGTTCATGGCTTTGTCAGCCTGCATATATATATATATATATATATATATATATATATATATATATATATATATATATAAATTTTTGGGTATGTTTACCCTCAGATGAGAGAGACAATATTTTTAGATTATTCAGAATATGACCTCATCGGCCTAGGTTGAGGGTTACCCCTCTAGAGTTCACAGTTACAGAGTGGTACGCTCGGGCTGTGTATGGTACCGGGTGTCGGCCACGCCTCTTCAGGTTTGGGGCGTGACAAACTTGGTATCATAGTAGTTCTATCCTAGAGAGTCTACAAGCCGTGTCTAGTAGAGCCTTGTTTATGGGTGTGTTGTGCACCACACTTATAAGCAGGAGGCTACAAGGCATTTAGCTGTCTGTTACTCTTCATTCAAATCCAAATCGTGCTATACAGCTGAGTCATAAGAGTTCGAGCCAAAACTTATGTTTGCTAATGATATAGAGATGCTTTCAATTAGAAACATTATTGCTAGCTAGAGGGCTAATACAACAACATATAAGGGCATTAGTAGAGAGAGAATTCTTGACTACGTGGCCCTGTTTGAGACCCTATTAGACCGTGCTTACCATATGTGCAAATTACCCATTTACCCTAAGACGAATCTAATATACCTCGTGAATAGCAGGCCATGGGAGTATCAGAAGCTAAAAGTGTAAGTTTCAACAGGTAACAGAAGTAAGGTGAAGAAGGGTACGAGGTACCTAGTTAATGAAGATTATCCGAATTTCCACGTCAGGCAGATAAATAAAAGGATTCTAAGTTACCTTCAACATAAATAGAGGTATGTACAATTGGCCACACCCATCTCAGTTATTCCCTATGGGAGCTACCATATATGGTTTAAGAGAAGGATGGGATATCAAGATCCAGCTTGGGTTAGAGTAACCCGAAATGGTGGATTCAGCCATGGGAGCTAAAAGTGAAATAATGTTTTGTTGAATTTTTTAGAATAATGCGATAGACAGAAGTATTAGCAGGAGAATAAGAAGAGAGTAAATGAAGTATTATGAGTAAGATATGATAAATGGGTAATAACGGTAAATCATAATATGATAGATGATAGTCTATAGTCAAGTGAAGAAAAAGACAAGAGGTGACGGGCCTTGAGACAATAAAAAAGTATAGGCCAAAAGTCATATCCTCATTTCGATAAATGAGTTGGTGCGTCCAATGTGATTACCAAAACAAAAAATTTAGACCCCCGGAGTAATAGAAATCAGCATGGGCTAGTGAACAAGATAAACTGAACATCAATTAGGGATCGAATGAGGTGATGATTGTCGACATCAATAGGATTTCAAAGAACGCATTCCAACAATAATACAATCGATAACAGAAGAATAACCTTTAAAGGTCACTCAGGAAGATGCTTCCCTAAAACAAGCACTTTGAGCAAATTTAAGCTTAAGGGACTAAGTGTTCCAGTTACACTAGGTATCTAATACTGTCGTGTGTAAAATATTCAATTATCCTTGGTACATAAGGGTTACTGCAAGGCGAGTAAGAGTCAATAAAGGCGTGAAAAGACGTCGAAGATGAAGAGGTAAAATATTTATAAGTAAGTCTTCATATCATTAAATGTTAATACTCCCCTAAAGGGGAAAGATGGTGTAATATGGTATTAAGTCAGAGTTAAGTGGTTCAGGTAACTATGGAATAGTAAAGGAAGAATGTAGTAAATGGCGAAAGGAATGATATTGCATTTATTCAGATCCTACAGATATGATACGACTCCAGTACATTATGCAAGCACGACACCGAGGAGAGGCAGTAAGGGTTCCCACACCATATGTTATTGACAAATAAGTGCGAATGAACACTTGATACATTAGGAGCCAGTGCAAAAGTTAAGTTAAGACAGAAAACATAACCCAAGAGAGGTTACCAGAATGTAAATATGAGCATAGACTGCCGAGTAGTTAGTAGTTCATTTAGGAATTCAGGAAGAGCCTAGTCATGGCTAGATAAGAGGTCTCAGATAAATCAGTAGATCATGCAAGATAAACGAAGTGAAACCCAGTATAGGAAATTCGGTCTCGTAGATACGACATTGTAATCCTTGAGAAAAATTCTGATAGGAGTTGGGGTAGTAAAAGGTACCGTATAAGTGTTATAAAAATAAAAGAGAGAGTGCCACTAAGGAGATAATAAAAATTTGAGTGCAGAAGTAACCCTACGAGCATAAGGGCGCAGAGATAAGTAACTAAGGATAATTATTGGCGAGTCAGTACATCAAAATTTTTGTCGGGTATACAATATAAAAAGCTCCCAGCTTTACAAGAGTCAGTAGGTCTTCCCTAAGTGCTATAACTAAAGACTTGCTGGGGAAATAAGGAAGAAGGCTTCAATATAAGCATAGTGACCTAAAGAAGAAATGATCTTGTAACAACAGTCTCACTACAGCATTGTATACACTCCATAAGAAAGTGGCACCTATCGTGGCTAATGAACGGGAAGCAAAAGTCAAAAGTAATATTTGAGATCATATGAGTTGTACGAAATTCCAATAGGTGTGGGCGCTAAGATAAGCTAAGTATTCATGCAACAAGTGGCAGAACGACTAGGAAAAGTAATTGCTCACTTTTAAAGAAAATGGAGAAGGCACGAAAGGAATTATTCAATCAATGACACAGAGTTAGTTACGTTATGACCACACTTAACATTTCAGAGTATTACCCATGCAACATATATGTTGACATTCCTACAGCTATAGGAGACTCCGGTATAAAGTTAAAAGAAAAAATTGAGTCCACCTCACAGACAAAGTCTTGAATTGTTAGAAGATTATACTATAGATGTTCCATGGCGTCCACCAAAGGCAAAAGTAATAATACCCTGAGCAGCAGATCGGAAGATAGCTTAAGCCTACTTAAAGGATGGGAGAGAAGAGGAAACTAATGAGTTACATCAGGTAAGTAAATCAGGAGTCTGATTATTAGACCAATATAATTATAGAAATCATGATTCTGAATAATGCAAAATCACTCTTAACATTAGAGGTACAAGAAAGATAGTACAACAACCATATTCTATAACGTTTCTACAATAAAGCCAGATAAAAAAAAAGTACCAGCCTTATAAGGAGTAAGTATGAAGCCCCCGCCAGATTGTGTATGCACTAGAAATGCAAGTTCATAGTAGAGCTTCAAGTTGTGGATGTGAATTCTACCTATGTGGAAGGGAGGTTATGAAAGAGACAGAAGATACAATGTAAGATTAAAAGATAAGTAAGGTAAAGGTTAAGAAGGTACGAGATGCTCAAGTGTAGAAGGTTGTGAATAGTCCATACATCAGATAGAGGGCTAGAAGCACCGTGATTCAGTATCCACAAATGATAGTGGTGTTGTCAGTGACATATCTTCTAGCCTGTAGTTTCCAAGTACCGAGAGGTCTAGTTAAGAGAGTAAAGAAGAATTAGAGACGATTTGATGTCTCGCTTGAAGTTCCAAAATAACATAAGGAAATCTATGGTGCTAGAAAGTTAAAGGAAGGCTGTGAGTACTATAAATAGATATGTGTAGGTCGCAAGCTAAAGTATGGTAGAGAAACAAGGTATTAGGTGGACAGAAGTAAGGATAATCAGAGGTGATTGAGAAGGTAACGAGAATAGGTAAGGCCTCAGAATTAAGCCCATCAAAATAAGAGAGCTGATAGTTTCCGTTAGTTATAAAAAAAAGCTCAGTATAGCCTAAATGAACTCAGAGGAGTCTAAGACTATGAGCAATTTGAAGAGATGAAATGCGGCCCTAGTAGTAGAATAAGGGTGTAATTGTGATAGATAGGAGGATAATGTTAAGGCCATTGATTGGTTAATGAGTCAAAGAGAAGGGATTTCATGAATTGCATGAGATTAGAATACCCCTCATAAGATGAATCACGTTGGGATGCGATGAAATACGGTTATTGAAGTATAGTATCGTCCCTAGGTGGATCAAGCAAATAACTTCATATGTTCCTTGATGAGACGTGATCCCTAAGGACAATGTATTACGTAAGAGGTTTCAAGTTATCAGTAGTATATTAGAGATCAACATTAAGGCGAATCAATAATAGGCAAATAAAAGTTTCAAAGTATGAGATGATATTAGGCCGTCATTCTTAAAATGAACAGTAATGAGGAAAAACTAAAGGACTTAGATTTATACATATAGGATAAGCAGCGAGAGGGTAACCTGGAGTTGGGTAGCAAACCTCGGCAATAATAAACCGAAGTAAGTGTGATGGTGTAGTATAACCTACCTAGATGTAGTAAAGCCATAAGGATATATTTACAAGGCTACGAAACAAGATATCGCAACAGTCGTAAGTTTGACAAAGTACCGAGCGAAGAACATCACTACACCTATATACACCGGGAGGAACAACTTGTCATAGTTCTGTATATGTTCCTAAAGTGAGGCCTAGAGATTGGATAAAAACTAGAGGAAAAGGAACAGAAGAGTCGCATAGGCACATATACAAGGACAAAATCGTACAAGCTGCATGATAGAAGGTCGCAATAATTACGAGATTGGAAGGATTCCGACCATAAGTCGTGGTGTGAAAAAGAAGCCTAAAATGGGGAATGCCCTGGCCTATGGATTTATTCATAGAATAGTTGCCTAGATGGAGAGGCCAACAATAAAGTATTTATAAGAGCTATAGGTTATGAGACTGATAAGTGCACCAGTCAACATTCGAGGACGAATGTTCCAAGGGGGGAATGATGTTACAACCCATATTTTCGTACGTACTAGTACGTCATAAGTCAATTGATATAAGCTCAGAAATAAAATCATATTTGAAAAGTTTACAAAGTAAGTTAATCATGTTACCTCATAGGTTACAAATATTGAAGATCATGAAAAAAAAGTACAAAGAGGGTTGGAAGGTTCAGAAGCTAAAGAAATTGAAGAAAATAATGTTTTATCGAAAGCGACAAGTTGGAAATGTTACAGCATATACTTTTGGGGTGAGACCAGGGTGTTTAACATGATAAGGAGGTTATGTTAGTCGTATGATAGTCGTGTGCTATGTTTTGAAGTCAAGCGAGTGGTGGAACAAAAGTCGATGAAAGTCAGCACAAGTTACGTTCATAAGTTTTACTAAAACTTTGGGTCAAATGTAACTTCCATTTTCTCCCAATATATTTAGAGTTATGGGGCGTTCCACCCATAAAATTAAATATCCATGCTTCTATTTTCTAAGTCATTAAACCATTTGTCAATACAATATCGGAGTAGAGAGATATAGGTATTTTTGCGAGACTGCGCAGACTGTCACCTACTTGCTTAAACGAGAGTCCAAAAATGGGCCAGTCCGGGTTGTCCAAAAATGGGCTAATTCGGGTCATCCAAAGAGACATTTTTAAAGGCCTATCCCCTTCATATATTATACTGATAATAGGGAAAAATAACCAGATATAATGTATGCAAAAACCCTCCCAAAAAGTGCCCACAAACCCCAATTGATTTCTTTTTCCCTTTCAAGTTCTAATTGGAGATAAAGCCTAAAGTTTGAAGAACCAAGTTAAGAGCTGAGTTACCCAACAAATAAGGTAAGTTTACTGCTCCCTTTCATCCATTTGTTTCTGCTGTAGATGCATAGTAATTCGTTCTATATTTGTAAGAACTCACGGGACGGTGATCGGAAGCTGAGTTCGAGTTATTCACTTGTAGCAGACTGTTTTGTGGACTATTTTATGGTGTTGTTGGGCTGCGTGTTTTACTACTGTTTTGTGGAGTTTTGGAGGAGGAAGGATGTGGAGAAACACCATATAAATTTAGGGTGGTGGGCTCGTCATTCGTCATAACATTTTCGGGCTGTTTGACACTACTACGGTGGTCGTTTTGTGTATGAAGAGATTGGGATGTATTGGGATGCTTTGTAGTATTTTGTGGTGTATATAAGATTGGAAAATAATGTATACATGTTGATATTGTTGTATTCTTGTATTGTTAGTGTTATCTTAAATTTTGAGAAAGTAAGGATTATAAGGGAGATACTGCCCATTTTAATACAAAATAAGCTTGTCATTCATTGTGCGATAGTTGTACCTTTCGTAACTTAATGATAGTATTATTATCGTTGTTGTAGATTAAGGTACGAAGAGGCGAGTTCAATTTGGTTATTGGAAAGATTGTGATAAGGTATGTTAAGGCTAAGCCCTTCCTTCATTTTGGCATGATCTTGTAACTATGTGTGTTTGATAATGAGGCATAAAGAGAAGTTCATACTCCCGAATTTATATACATTATCCTAGTCTCCTAAGTTACAGTATTCTCCCTTATCGGGACTTTATATTCAATTGAGTATTGTCTTCTTCCAGTCAAGAGAGCAGAAGGTCTATATACAGTATTACAGTATTTTCACCACCATCGAGCTATAATCGATGGGCAGACCCCTATTGGGCAACCTCTGATAATATCGTAAGTTATATACCGAGCCTACTATGGCTGAGCGCCTATGAGAGAGCCAAGAATGGCTGAGATATAGAGCCTATTATGGCCGAGCGCCTATGATCGATCCTACTACGGCAGGGCAGTTACACATACCGAGCCTTATAGAGCCGGACAACTATTTTACATACTATATGGAGAGAGTTGAGTCAGTATCAGCAGGTAAGAATATCTTCAAATTATTTTTGACTCCCAGTTATATTCAGTTCTTATATCATCAGTTTAGTTTCAGCTTTCAGTTCTTCTGTTGCCTTACATGCTCAGTACATTATTTTGTACTAACGTCTCTTTGCTGGGGACGCTGCATTTCATGCTTACAGGTCCTGATAGACAACTGGATAGACCTTCCCAGTAGACAGAGCCAAATATCAGCTTGGTTGGTAAGCTCCACTTCCCCGGAGTTATCAGGTCTAGACCTTGGAGTCTGTTTTATATATACATGTTTGATGGGTAGGTCGAGGCCCTGTCCCGACCATGATACAGTTCAACTATCTCTAGAGGCTTGTAGACAAGTCCTGTATAGTTTGTATATCAGTAGATGTTCATGGCAGCTTCGTCAGCCTGCATATTTATATATAGATATATATATATATATATATATATTTAAATATATATGAGTTTTTGAGTATGTTTATGGCTCAGCTGAGAGAGACGATATTTTCAGATGATTCAGAATATGGCCTCATCGGCCTAGGTTGAGGGTTACCCCTCTAGAGTTCAAAGTTATAGAGTGGTACGGTCGGGCCGAGTATGGTACCGGGTGCCGGCCATGCCTCTTCAAGTTTGGGGCGTGAAAATCGGACATTTGGGTCCTGTACACTGACGGCGCGTCCAAATAGATCAGCTGCGACAACGGACCCCAATTTACAGGAAAGAAGGTCACTGAATTTTTTAAGAAGTGGTATATCAAAAGAATATTCTCGACGCCATACTACCCCGCAAGCAACGGACAAGCAGAGTCCTCCAAAAAGTCGATATTGAACATTATGAAGAAAAAACTTGAAGACACCAAAGGGCTATGGCCGGAAATGTTACCAGAAGTACTCTAGCCTACCGAAAATAATCTAAGACAAGCACAAAAAAGACACCTTACTCTTTTGTCTATGGGACTGATGCAGTAATACTGGTCGAAGTCGGGGAGCCCAGCCTAAGATACTCCTACGAGAGCGAACCAAGGAATGATGAAAGCAGAAGCAGGAGCTCGATAAAGTCAAAGAATGGCGAGACATGGCCTACATAAGGATGATCGCCCAAAAATAACAAGCAGAACGATATTATAACAAGAAGGCAAAGGTGTGGCCGCTCAAAGTCGGGGACTACGTGCTTAAAGACAAAACACGAGCCAGCAAAGACCTGCGAGAAGGCAAACTGGGAACAAATTGGGATGGCCCATACAACAACAAGGATTAAAGGATCATTCCAACTAGAAACAATGGAAGGAAAGCTACTACCAAACAACTGGAATATTACCCATCTCAAGTACTTTAACTTTTAGGAGGTAAAGCGTCCTCCAAGTCATACCTTTTTTCCCTCACTTGAGTTTTATCCCAATTAGATTTTCTCAAGGAAGTTTTTAACGAGGCGACGAAGGGGACACTTCAAGTCGAAGTACGCAAAAACGGAGGCCCAAGACGGCTAGTTCATTGCCCGACCTCTCAAGCCTTCTCTTGGACGACCAATGAAGGGACTGGGTAGACTGGAATGCCAACCAACACCTAAAAATTTGTAAATTTCTTCAAGTGTATGAAAAAAACAACAATGCATGAAGTTTTTTTATATTTTCTCCAAATGTACAACCAAACATAGGTCATGTTCGACCTCATTCGAACTAACACCTACTGACCCTCAGCCATAGTCAAACATAAGTTATGTTCGACCTCGTTCGAACTAATACCTACTGGCCCTCGACCATAATTAAACATATGATATGTTCGACCGTATTCGAACTAAGTGATTATGACTTATAAAATTAAGATAAGCAAGCGACAAAGTCATAAAACATACAAGTACGAACCGCAGGAAGAGAATAAGGTACAAATAACAAAGTTGAAATTTCATACTTAGATTAGTTTTACAAAGGCTCGTAAAGACGCCTACAAAATACGCATAAGTTCACAGCAAAAATAAGAAGGAAGAAGAAAAACTACTGGTCACCGCCAGGCCCATCAGTGCCATCGGCCTGACCATCTGGGCCATCTCCATCTGGTCCATCTCCATCTGTGCCCTCGCCATCACCACCGCCCTCAGGGTACGTGTCTTCATACCAGGCGTCATCTTTAATCTAGTCCGCACCCACGTCCCTCTCTTCGTCATTAGCCTCCGGTATAGCAAGTTCATACCTGCAAGCTATTCGAGCTTCGCGGGCCTTGACATGAGCATCTTCAAGGGCGGCCCTAGGAATATATCCTGCCACATGCAAATCTCTGAACACATCCAGCTGAGCTTCAGCGTGAATCCATTCCTCGTACAAGCCCCGGGAATGTTTGGGAAATCTGAAGTATGAGAAGATTACGGCTACGCAAGAATTTGAGCCTACTCAGCTTCTAAGACGGCCACCTGGTCCTGAAGGAAGGAGTTGTCTTTATCCAACTTCCCCAATCCTCTCATCGAGCAGCTCTTCTTTAAGTCTCGTCGTCTCCAAATCAATCTCTCGCTCAGAACGGACAGTCCAGATAACCACCTCGAGGGCCTCCTCTTTCCTCGAAGCCATCGAACAAGAAAACTCCGCCCTCTCCAACTTATTTTGCTTATCAGTAATCTTGCCGTAAAGAACCTACAGCTGCAGGCGATAAATCCTCCAACTGCATGCGCAGCTCGATCACATGTGCCTCGAGATCGCCACATTGAGCCTCCATGACCCTGCTAACTTTGATCTCTTCTTCTTTATTTCTTAGCATCCCCTCAAGGACGTTGCACTTTTCGATGACCCTCACTAGCTCGTCATCCTTCTCATTCAGTTCATCTAGAAGAGTCTGCAGATTGCCGCTCTCACCAAACCGCCTATAAATTTCCCGGTGCTTTATATGGTACTCACGGTATTTTTGCCGCAACTTTATAAAAATAGCCTTACGCCTTACCTCTCTTTAGGCGGTTTTAATTTCCAAGATCACGGTCTAGAAATGAGAGAAAAAGAAAACAGACAGAGTAAGAACGAGGCCTAAACGTTGAACATAACAAACAGAAATGTGAAGCATCGAAAAACTTATCGTGAGTGCGAGGCCGACTATGCTCCTCGATAAGGTAGCATCATTCAGCTCTTGGAGAGTTCGACCCTCCACGTCGGAGCAAAAGGGACCGAGGGAAGGAACCACGTTCTCTGTATCTTTTAATAAATCCTGATCCATACGGATCGTAATATTCCGCGTGGACCCCTCCAGTCTCACCTCCAGTTGGGTAAATCCCTCATCCATCTGGGTAAATACCTCCTCCATCATCCTCTTTTCGTCAGCATCGAGTTCAGAACTCGTCTCATAGCCATCCTCGGCAAAGCCTTTGCCTCTCCCATCGGCCATCAGAGAAACATCGTTAGCAGGCCGCGAAGTCGACGGCCCCTCCTGCCGTAAAGTATCAGAAGCCACAGCGGCCGGCCCTTCGGCTCCTACCGCCGCAAAAGGAAGAAGCACGCCTTAAACGACCTCCGCTGGATATCGGAATATCAGACGCCAGCTCGACGTCATCCTCAAGTATTATGGCTGCCGTCTCACGAATGATAAAATCATCCATTACTAAATCTGCGGCTCGGGTGACCCCATCACCAATGTCTACCAATATTCTCTTGCTGGGAACAAAATTCCCACTGCTCGGCGACTCCTCCTCCTCCTTGTCCACAAGACGGTAAAGGGGGGAAACCAGAAGCTCCGCTATCAAAATATCCGTAGGCGGAGAAGAAACCGTTGCTGAGGGAGCAGTAGATGGGGCCGACGTACGAGCAGACCTGGTCGTAGTTGAGGAAGAAATAGAAGAAGACGATCGAGCAGGCCTAGCCACGGTTACAGTGGGAATAGACGCTGAAGAAAAGGCGGACTTCTTCTTACGAAATGCAAGAGGAGGAGCCCTCTGCTTCCTCGAAGACCCTCGGGATGGAAAAGAAAAATCAAAGTAAGGTTATCACCACCACCAATAGCAAACTATAATAAGTAGGCGACCATGAGACCAAAACATCAAAAATATATATAGATAAACTCACCGGCCAAGGAAGGAGCAGGCCCAAACTTCCTAAAAAAGCCCGGCCACTCACGAATTCCTACAATGTGAGGCAAAACCCGGCCAACCCAGTCAGAAATGTCCCAAACCAAAAGAGGGGGCGTAGTCATGGCTGCACGAAGAGTGGACAAAAGTTCAGAGCCTTTGACTAAAATAGACAGCTCAAATGTTTTAACAAAATAATAATAGATGCTTATGAGTGTAATTCCAAGTATCGGGGAAGCCATCCGCGTTGGCCACCACGTCTTTGGTTTTGACAAAGAAATAATTGTGCCAGAACTGACGATTTGCTTTGTCATCCATCTTCACCACCAGACATTTGCCTCCACGATCGCGAAGGTTCAACATTTTCCCCCTATAGAAACTAGGGACGAAGAGATGCATCAGATGTTGGAGTGTGATATCGACCCCGACCAACTCAACAAATTTAGTAAGCATCTTGATGAGCTTGTAGATATATGGGGTGAGTTGAGCTGGGCACAAGCCATAGTAGCGACATATTTCCTCCGCCAATGGGAGAAGGGGAAGAATATAGCAGACCTAGAAAGGATATGCATAAAACGCACAATACCCGGGGCGGTGGATTTGTACCACATCACGCCCTGCTGGGACCAAATCTATGCAGACGGGTATGTTGAATTTTGCCCTAATCTCTCCTAGATCGGCCTCTTTCATTGCCGACTTAGAGACCTCGGGCTCGTCTTCAGGCGCTTTCGAGAAGTCAGACCTAACTTTCTCGCCACGAGGAATTATTTCCTCCGCCGTAGAAAAGTTCTCATCTTCGATGGCGACAGAGACGCCATCAGCGCTAGGAGGCATAAGCACCGCCAAAGAGACATGGTAAGTTCCCACATCAGAACCAGAGGTTACATTAGCCATAACTTTGATGAGAGAAAGTATATTCAGGCAAAGAAGGATTAGAAGTAACATCAATCACTAAGACTAGGAAAGAAGACACAAAGTAATTGAAGAAGGAGAAGAAGGCACAAGGTTTTGATGAGAAAAAAACGTAAAGAACAAATGAATGTCATCACATCTCTATTTATAAGAATTTGGGCATCAAAACCAAGAGATTATGCCATCATTACTCGACACTGTAATCGAAACGGCAGCCCCAACTGACAGTCGCACGGAAAATGACGCAAAGCATCGGGAAAACACGTCATGATGATGCATGATGTCATGACGTCATTCTAGTGCGGAAACGACGTAACCCTGAAAGTTGCGGCTCACGAAAGGCCACATTGCTATCTCGTCCCAAACTTAATTGCCTGATCCACTCACCCACTCTTCTCGACCAAAACCACCAAAATTCTCTTATCGAGGTCGTGTGAGGACGACCTCAATGAGCGGAGGGACTAACTGTATAGGTAAAAATCTACCACCGAGCATTTAGGATGAGGTAGTATCGAGGGAAGAGTCAATCGAGGTCGATCAGGAAACGGCGAAGCTTGTGGTCGGGATATCAACAATGACCGAGGTCGAGCACTGTGGAAAGGACTGTAACGGCTAGTGTTTAGAATAGTATAATAGAGGGAATATTCTAAAGAATATTCTGGGCACATGAACTATTAGGTTTTTTAGGGCTACGTCCCATATAAATAGGAAAAAAGATAAGGAAAGGGGGCAGGCAATATTCACTGGAGAAGCACAGACTTCTGATAAAGATTCTCTCTCTTGTAAAATATACAAAGATTACCTTTTCATTAAGATTCTTGTTCATATTATTCCACACTTTTCCATTAGATCCGAGAATAGTTCGAACATTCTAGGATTTTTCTGTCACTCATCATTGTCAGGAAGAACAATCATCTAGTTCATTCATTATTGGATGAACCACTCTTCCTATTTACTTAAATATCAATTATTGTTATTTATTGCTAGTTACTCCTCCATTATTTCTCAAAGCTTTTGGAATATTTAATGTATGTTATTGTGAGTCTCCCACTAAATCTATTCCATGTTACCCACATGTTCAGAATTAGCATTTAGAGACATTATTATTAACTAGGTTTAACCTATCATTACTTAAAAATAATAGTTTTATCCGAAAGTTATAGTTTTTGGTCAAACAGTTCCTAAAAGTATACTTATTGAGACGAGATTTTTCTCTAGTCATTATTACCAGATTTTATCTTTTTATTTAACGACGGAACAAAATCTAGTCCATAGAAATATTAAAATTCTTGTCCCTATACTTTAAATGAGAAAAGAACCATTTAATTATGCATCTAGAAAAATAAAAAAAAATCGTAAAAATATTTCGACTTAAAATCCACTCATCCTCTGAAATCCCTATCCAAAGGGCCTAAACCCTCTCAAATTCATCCCCAAAAGAATGACTCCCCGCCCTCTGAAGTTTTCTCTCAACCTTAAATCTCTTTATTCAAGCTGCAATTTCTCAGGTTTGTTTTTTCTTAATCTTTCAATCTGCTTACTTTTATTTTTTGTTTATTTAGTACTGAAGCTTCTTGTAGTTCTTAATTATTTTGTGAAATTCTCTATTCGTGGCTTAGGATCTCCTTAAGTTAATTTTCAATTTGATTCGAAATATGTTTTTAATTTATCTGTCATCATTTGCTTCTAGTATTGGTTCTTTTTTATTTAGTTGAAATTGCTGCTTCATTGAAACACATACATCAAGATCATGTATGTCCTATTGATTCTAACTCAATTTTGAATTCCATTATCCTTTTGCTTGAATCATTACTGGTTTAGTTTGAGTAATTATTTTTCGGACTTGTTTTCATATTTTGGGTAGTACTAAGCTATGATATGGCGGGCAGTAATCTCATCATTTTGCAAAAGTTTTGGAGAACCACTGTTAGAATGACTGCTTCATAATTCATGTAAGATGGCGCTTTGTGATTTACAATTGGTCGTTTTATATGTTATATGAATCTCGATATTTAGATGCTAATGTAAAAATGAGTCAACTAAAAATAAAAAAAGTGAATCCTAGTGATTTAAATTAAAGGTGTCAAATGGGCCGGGCTAGCCCGGTTTCGGACCGGCCCTGACCGATTTTAGACCGGCCCGGACCGGTAGTAAGGGGGCTGGCAGGGATGGGTTGGGACGGGGATCGGCCTGTGCCGAGTAGATTTTTGGTTTCGGTTAATCGGACCGGTTCGACCCGTTATGGTCAAGTCATTTGGGAAATAGTTAACCGGACCGTCTTGGACCGGTTCAACAGCTATTTTGATTTTTTTTTTATAAAGTTGACCGTTTGGTAACAGTCAGCTGCCATTTTGACCGTTGCCCAATGGCTAATTTGCAGGAATAGCCCTTTTGGGCATTATTTTTTAAAAATAACACTTTTATTATTTACAAATTTAGCCATTTGAAAAACTATAAATAGACCCTCCTTCTTCATTTCTTTACTCATCTCTCAATTCTCAAACCCAAATTCTCAGTTCAAGTTAAATCATGCTCCATACTTCTAGAGTGCGCTCATATGTTTGGGAATACTTTAAGGTGGTAGAAGAAAATGAAGAAGTTCGCAAAGTAAAGTGCAAGAACTGTGGTCGAGTCTTAAATGTTTGTCGAAAGAGGGAGGGCACAGGCTGTTTAAGGAGGCATATGAAGAGTTGTTCTCAGCGTCCTCCAGAAATTCGTATTTAAGTTGATTTGAGATAATTTGTGTTATTTTAAAATTATTAGACATATTTAAGCTTAATGTTTTAGTTTGTTAGATTAATTTGAAGTATTATTTTGCAATAAAAATTTGAAACGAAACTATAAAAATCTTTGAAGTTTGATCCTTACATGTCAACTTATTAACACTCTAGTACTATAAGACTTATATTATAAGTTATATTTTTTTCATGTTCATTGTAGTATCTTAAATTCGTAATGAAATTTTCAAATATAAGGATTTTAAAGCCTTTGAAATTTATTCAAACATTCTTTTTATACGTCAGTTTATAGTGTTTTACGGTTTTACTTTATCTTAATATTAATTATCATTGTTATACAAAATACAAAATACAAAAAATTTAAATAAGCCCGACCCGTCCCAGTAGGCCCGGAACTGTTCCGGTTAAATTTTTACACCGGAAAAGCCCGGAACCGGTAAACCCAGTAAAAAATAACCGAAAACTGGCCCGGTGACGAAATCGGCTGGTTCCCTTTTCCTTACCCGACCGACCCTACCCCTTCACACCTATAATTTAAATGCATGTGTTAGTTACATTTGAAGTGAATGAACTTTTATGAACCTGGAATATCCAAATTTTTATATTATTGATTCGTTCTCTTGTGTTCCACCATGTTGTTGAAAAAATATGGCCGACCATCTCTAATACTTGAGCTAACAGTGGAGTGGATATTAGATTATTTTGCATTATTTGTTCATTGTTAGCATTTGATTGGTATGTATTTAACTTCATTAGAATGCACTTTATCTCACCTAATAATTTGTTATTACATTTATACTATTATATGTATGTATAACCAATGCATTGATGAGCAACAAAGCTGAAACCTCTAGAGCAAATTACTTAATTAAGTTTATTCCTTTTTACTAAACTCAAGCTTTCTAAATAATATTGGAACATTCTACCATATACCACTAATGTTGAAAGAAGATTGCATCGTTTATCTCTGCTAATGGTATTTTAAACTTTAACTTTGTTCCTTAGGCTAAGTGTCACTTAGAGTGTAATATTGATAAATTCCATCTTTTGTTATTGTTGTTGTTGTACCTCCCGTCTAAGCAAGATTGCCATTTTTCCCATGGAGATCATTTGAATATTTTGAGATGCATTGCTTTGTTTTCATTGATAAACTAAATCTCATTTCCTCACTGTTTCTACTAGTTTCTTATTTTTCAAGCATGGTTGTTTCCTTTTTTCTTTTACTTTGCTAGTTTCTTATTAACTAAGCTTGGTTATATTGCTGCTGGAATGATCACCTCTCAATTATTTAACTAATATTTACTATTGATCTTTGTAGTTTTGCTTACTGGATATTTTTTATTAATTTTTACAGCTTTTGAAGACTCACAAACAACTTTTGAAGACTTCATACAAGTTAACAAGTTGATTATCATATTGGCAGGACGGTTAGACAAAAGGTTCCCTTATTTTAGAAGGATTTAGTTTTTGTTGAGGCAAAGTTTTATATTTTTTTTTACATTTGGATGTTAGTTTTTCTTTTTTCCCCTAAGGGGTTGTGTAAGAAATATTGTGACTTATACCATGATCGTACAATGATACTAATGAGACTCTTTAAGGGGTTGTATAACCAATATAGTGACTTATACTATACTATGGCCATACAGTGAGACTAATGAGATGTTAGTATAATACTTGTAATTTATTTTATATATGAAATTCAAATATTATTGAATTTTATTAATATTCGTTTGTTTTTATGTATTATAAATTTTATAGTATTTAATATTACATGACCAAAAAATCATATATTTATTGTGGTCTATATATCATTTTTAGGACCAGAGTTTTGGTCCCTATAGACATTGGGGACCAGCTAATACTAGGGGTATACAAATGAAACCGACAAACAGCACCAACCCGATAATACGAGTCAAATCGAGAACAAAAACCCGACTATGGTTTGGTGTTGGAAAAGAAAACCCGACCATATTTGGTTTGGTTTGGTTTTAAGTAAAAAAAGTCAAACTGAAACCAAACCAACCCGACATTATATGTATAGAAGTTTTAAAATATTTAATACATAAAATATTTATGGTAGTGTAGTTTATAAATATTTCTTAAACGTTTTCATAGTTTTATCTTTTAACGTATTATTTCAAGTTTGGACTTATAATTTTTAGATGCTCCAATAAGTTTTATAGTCCATAAATGTTAGTAACTCAAATAAATCCTAAACCAAAATTAAATAAATAATAATGCTAATAAAAGACATTAATTCAGCGAAAAAGGGCCAAGTATACCCTTCTACTATCAGAAAAGGTTTAAATGTACCCCTCGTTATACTTTGAGTCCAAATATAACCATGAAACCTTAAATATAACCAAGGAAAGGTATGCACCAAATATAACCAAGGAAAGGTATGCACCATGAAACCTTAAATACCTCATTTTTATTCTTTTTCGATTTGCGTGCGCAGTCCGAGTGTTTTTCCGAAAAGATTTTATGTAAAAACATTGAGCAAATATGAAATTTTTGCCTTAAAAATCCATTCGAGTTGACTTCGGTCAACGTTTTGAGCAAACAGACCCAGATTCGTATTTTGACGGTCCCGGCGGGTCCGTATTGTGATTTGGGACTTTGGCGTTTGCTCGGAATCGAATTTGAAAGTCCCTAACCCGAGTTATCGGACTTTGTTGAAATTTAAATGTTATAGGCTTAATGATTTAGAAATATTTGACCGATGTTTGACTTTTTGAATACCGGATCCGTATTTTGGTTCCGAAACTCGATATAGGTCCAATATTATATTTATGACTTGTTTGTCAAATTTGGTAAGAAACGGAGTTGGTTTGACGTGATTCGGACGTCCGGTTGTTAATATAGCAATTCTAAAGTTTCTTGAAACTTTAATTTGATTTTGGTGTCCGATTCATAGTTCTAGGTATTATTTTGTCAATTTGATCGCGCGAGCAAGTTCGTATGATATTTTTAGACTTGGATGGATGATTGGTTTAGAGCCCCGAGGGCTCGGGTGAGTTTCGGATAGGCTACAGAGTGAATTGAACTTAGAACATTTGCTGGTGTCTGCAATTTCTAGGAACTAGCCTCTGATCTCGCATTTGCGAGATCAGAGTTCGCATTAGCGAACATTTCCATCTTCTGTCAGGCTCGCATTTGCGAGCCATTTCTTTGCATTTGCGAAGTGTGCCTGGATCAGCCTAGGTCCGCATTTGCGATCATGAGGTCGCATTTGCGGAAGGCCAATGTCCGCATTTGCGAACAAAGCTTCGCATTTGCAATGGGAGGTGGGAAGGGAGATTCTTCGCATTTGCGATCATTGGGTCGCATTTGAGGTCAAGCAGTGTTCGCATTTGTGAATGTTTTATCGCAAATGCGATGATTGTAGAGGTGTGGGAGTCTTCACAAATGCGATGGATTTCTCGCATTTGCGGGCTTCGCACCCAGGTCACAAATGCGACATTTGCAAGTGAACAAAATATTACTTAGACGCGATTTTTGGTCCATTCTTCAAATTTTCAAAACCTAGAACCTTAGAGACGATTTGTCTAAGACTCCTTCTTCCCCAAATCGTTGGTAAGTGATTCTAACCTATTTCTTTTCAATCTTTTACTACATTTCTCAAGTCTTCAACCTAAAATCTAGAGTTTTCATGATGGAATTGGGGGTTTTTGGGTAGAAATTAGGGATTTTGTAAATTGGGGATTTGGACCTCAAATTAAGGCCGGATTCCAAAACATATCACATAACTGGGCTCGGGGGCGAATGGGTAATCGAGTTTTGGTCCGAATTTTGGGTTTGGACCAAGCGGGCCCGGGTGTTGACTTTTTGAATAATGGTCTAAATTGAATTCTTTACAATCGCGGGTAGTTCCTAAGGCTTAATTTGTATCGTTTGGTTGGTAAATTGCTAGATTCTATTGGTTCGGAGGCTTGTTTGAAAGGAAAAGCAGTGGTTGCGCTTTGAGTTTGGTCTTCGGAGCAAGGTAAGTGTTGTGGTTAACCTTGACTTGAGGGAATATGACTTGTTTGTCTATTTGCTACATGTTAAAATGTTGGGGAACAATGAATGTGTGAGGTGACGAGTACTTATGCGTTGTAGTCGGGTTAAAGCATGCGGGCGGGGCTTGGTTTTTTGCAATTATAGCTTCCTTCATTCATTTTATACATGTTTAGATTAGTATTTTTAAATTGATCGTTCTTATCATGTTTACGGATCTTCTGGTGATAATTGAGTATTGATTCCGAAGTTGGGGTTGATATTATGGAACCAAATATTGAAGTAAGGCTTGTACTTCTTATTCTATCTCCCTGTTGTTATTTGTTCATTGTTTTATGGTAAGGGAGGGTGTTAATGTACGAAGGGTGATGCCGTGTCATATTGTGAGTGTTAATGCACGAAGGGTGATACCGTTCCATATTGTGATTGTTAATGCATGAAGGGTGATACCGTGCCATATTGTGAGTGTTAATGCACGAAGGGTAATACCGTGCCATGTTACGAGAGTTAATGTACGAAGGGTGATGCCGTATCGTTTCTATTGATTTTATGGTGAGGTTGAGAGTAAAAACACGAAGGGTGATGCCGTGCATTTTTCCATAACTGTGTTTTCTTGTTCTTATTGGTTCATAGTATATTGGCTGTTCAAGTTACCATTCTGTTGTAGTTCTCTATCTCGTATTCCCCTCAGCATGTTCCCCCTCTCAATAGTACATGTTTAGCTATTATTTGTACATATATTGTTAAATTGCACAGGTTTGTTATGCAGGTGTCTTGTCATAGCCTTGTCACTACTTCGTCGAGGTTAGGCTCGACACTTACCAGTACATGGGGTCCGTTGTACTGATACTGCACTTTGCACTTCCTGTGCAAATTTTGGTATTGGTCCAAGCTGATCGAGAGGAGTAGCAGCTCGGACTGGTTCATCGAAGACTCAAGGTAAATCTGTTGGCGTTCGCAGACCTTGAAGTCCCCGTCTATCTTTTCAGTTTTGTTTACTGTTTCTTTCGTTCAAACAGTTGTATTTCTTTTATACTCTATTTGTAGAAAATCTCAGAAGCTCGTGAGTTGTGACTCCATATCCGAATTGTCTCAGATATTATGGGCTTTATGTTATTCTGCACTCGGTTTTTTTTATTTTGGTTTAATTGACTGTATCTATTAAATTGAATAATAATTGACTTAACGGTTCTCTAATGTTGGCTTTCCTATAAAGTGAAATGTTAGGCGCCATCACGGTCCCGAAGGTGGAAATTCCGGGTCGTGACAAGTTGGTATCAGAGCACTAGGTTGCCTAGGTCTCACAGTTCATGAGCGGGCTTAGTAGAGTCTGGAGGATCGGTACGGAGATGTCTGTATTTATCTTCTAGAGGCTATGAAGTTTAGGAACAAATTTCACTTCCATTCTTTTCTGTCCTGTGATTTTGTTCTCTCATTGCTAATTGAACTCTTCTACTCTTATTTTCTCGCAGATGGCAAGAACACATACTGCATCTTCAGCTGAGCAGCAGCCAGAGCCACCAGTGGCAACTCCTACGACGGGCAGAGGTCGAGGCCGAGGCCATGCCAGAGGCCAAGGCAGGGGCAGAGCTCAGCCCAGGGCTCGAGCACCAGCACCAGCAGTGGAGCCTCAGGTAGAGTTTGGCGAGGAGGTTCCAGCCCAGACTGTTCCTGTCGGACCAGCTCAGGTCCCGGAGGGGTTCATTGCCACCCTAGCGCTTCAGGACGCTTTGGTCCGTTTGGTGGGCCTTATGGAGAGTGTGACCCAGACTAGTACATTTCCCATGGCACCAACCATCTCTCAGGCTGGAGGAGGAGCACAAACTCCTGCTACTCACACTCCGAAGCATATGGCTCCCCAGTATCAGATTCCAACAGTTGAGCCAGTCGGAGTAGTTCAGTCGGTTGTTTCGGCACAGGACGATGATGGGCCAGCTATGTCTTCTGATGGCTTATTGAGATTGGACAAGTTTACCAAGCTCTTCATATTTCACTTCAGTGGTGTACCTTCCTATGACCCAAAATATTATCTAGACCGCTGCCATAAGGTTCTGCGAAACATGGGGATAATTGAGACCAATGGGGTCGATTTTGCTGTGTTTCAGATGCCGGGTTACGCCAAGAGATGGTGGACGGATTTTGTATTGACCAGACCAGTGGGGTCTCCTGCTCTTACTTGGGACCAGTTCTCTCAGCTCTTCCTGGAGAAGTTCCCCGTTATCACATTGAGAAAGGAGTATCGCCTTCAGTTCGAGCATCTCCAGCAGGGCAGTATGTTCGTCACTCAGTATGAGACACGTTTTGTAGATATGGCCCATCATGCTATTCTTCTGCTTCCTACCGAGAGAGAGAGAGAGAGAGATAGAGGGTGAGGAGGTTTATTTAGAGACTTGCTCATCCTATCAAGTTGCAAATTGCTAAGGAGACCGGGAGTGAGATTTCTTTTCAGACGGCTGTCGATGTTGCTAGGCGAGTCGAGATGGTTCTTGCACAGGGGGAAGGTTAGGGGTCTGACAAGAGGCCTCGTCATTCCGGTGGGTTTAGCGATGCTTCGTCTGGAAGCAGAGGTACTTTTGGTAGAGGCCATCCTCCTAGGTCGTTTCATTCAGCACTCCAGGCATCGCACAGTGCTTCAAGTGGTCGTGGCCCTCATATACCTTATTCCGACCAGTTAGCCTATAGTACACCCCCAGCTCCTATTAGTGCACCTCTGCTCCAGAGTTTTCAGGGTGGTTACTCAGGTCGACAGGGTCAGTTCCAGGGTCCGCAATCATAGCTGCCGAGGTCCTATTATACTTGTGGTGATCCGAGGCACATTGCTATATTTTTTCCTCATATATCGAGCAATTCATAGCATCAGGGTTCTCGTGCCATGGGCCCGACACCGGGTGCTTCACCGCCCGCTCAACTAGCTAGAGGTAGGGTCAGGCAGCCAGAGGAGGTGGTCAGGCCATGAGAGGTGGAGGTAAGTCCGATAGAGGTAGAGGCCAGCCAGCTAGGCCCCGTCCTAGAGATGTAGTTCAGAGTGGTGGGGCCCAGCCCGGATGCTATGCTTTTCTTCATCTGACGCTATTATCACATGTACTTTTTCAGTTTGCAGTAGAGATGCTTCAGTTCTATTTGATCCGGGTTCCACTTACTCCCATGTGTCATCCTATTTTGCTTCATATTTGGTTGTGCCTCGTGATTCTTTAAGTGCTCCTGTGTATGTGTCTACACATGTGGGAGATGCTATTGTTGTAGATTGTGTTTATCGCTCATGTGTGGTTACCATTGGGAGTCTTGAGACTAGTGTAGATCTTTTACTTATCGATATGGTATATTTTTATGTTATCTTGGGTATGGATTAGTTGTCACCTTATCATGCTATATTGGATTGTCACGCCAAGACGGTGACCTTAGCCTTGCCGGGGTTGCCTCGATTAGAGTGGAGAGGGACTCCTGGACATTCTACCAGTAGGGTTATCTCTTACATGAAGGCTCGGCGTATGGTCGAGAAGGGTTGTCTAGCTTATTTGGTTAATGTCCGAGATTCTAGTGCAGAGGTTCCTTCCTTGTATTCAGTACCAATTGTCCGTGAGTTTCCAGAGGTGTTTCCTATAGACTTGCCGGGGATGCCACCTGACAGGGATATTGACTTCTGTATTGATTTGGATTCGGATACTCAGCCCATTTCTATTCTGCCATACCGTATGGCCCCTCCAGAGTTGAAAGAGTTGAAGGAGCAGTTGCAAGATTTGCTTGATAAGGGCTTCATTAGACCTAGTATCTCTCCTCGGGGTGCACCTGTGTTGTTCCTGAAGAAGAAGGATGGATCGATGAGGATGTGCATAGATTATCGACAGTTGAACAAATTCACCATCAAGAACAAGTATCCATTGCCGAGGATTAATGACTTATTTGATCATCTTTAGGGTGCCAAGGTGTTTTCGATGTCCTTAAGACATCTTTTTGTACTCGGTACGGGCATTATGAGTTTCTAGTGATGTAATTTGGGATGACAAATGCCCCAGCAACAATTATGGATCTGATGAATCGTGTGTTCAAGCCCTATCTGGATTCCTTTGTGATTGTGTTTATTGATGATATCTTGATCTACTCCCACAGTTGAGAGGAGCATGAGCAACATCTTCGGATTGTACTTCAGACTCTAAGAGACAGCCAGTTATATGCCAAGTTTTCGAAATACGAGTTTTGGTTAGACTCAGTCACTTTCTTGGGGCACGTTGTATCAGCAGAGGGCATTCAGGTGGATCCTAAAAAGATTGAGGCAGTTCAGAACTGGCCTAGGCCTACTTCAGCCACAGAGATCCAAATATTCTTAGGATTGGCGGGTTATTACCATCGGTTTGTGGAGGGTTTTTCATCTATAGCAGCCCCATTGACCAGGTTGACCCAGAAGGGTGCCCCGTTCATATGGTCAGACGAGTGTGAAGCGAGCTTTCAGAAGCTCAAGACTGCTTTCACTGCAACGCCAGTGTTGGTGTTGCCCACAAGTTCAGGATCTTATACGGTATATTGTGATGCATCTCGTATTGGACTTTGTGAAGTATTGATGCAGGATGGCAGGGTGATTGCATATGCGTCGCGGTCGTTGAAGGTTCATGAGAAGAATTAACCTGTCTGTGACCTAGAGTTAGAATCCATTGTTCATGTGCTCAAGATTTGGAAGCACTATCTTTACGGCGTGTCGTGTGAGGTTTTCACTGATCATCGGAGCCTTCAGTATTTGTTCTAGCAAAAGGATCTCAATTTGAGGCAGAAGAGGTGGTTTGAACTATTGAAAGACTATGATATCACCATCTTGTATCATCCCGGGAAGGCCAATGTGGTGGCCGATGCCTTGAGTAGAAAGGCAGCAAGTATGGGCAGCCTTGCGTTCATTCCAGTCGGTGAGAGGCCGCTTGCATCAGATGTTCAGACTTTAGCCAACCAGTTTGTGAGGTTGGATATTTCATAGCCCAGTCGTGTTCTAGCTTGTATAGTTGCTCGGTCTTCTTTGTTTGAGTGCATCAGAGGTCAGCAGTATGATGACCCTCATTTGTTGGTCGTTAGAGATATAGTGCGGCATGGTGGTGCCAAGCAGGTTACTATTGGAGATGACGAGGGTTTGAGGATGTAGGGTCGTGTTTGTTTGCCTAATGTGGACGGACTTCGTGAGTTGATTCTTGAGGAGGCCCATAGTTCCCGGTATTCTATTCATCCGGGCGCCGCCAAGATGCATCAGGACTTGCGGCAGCATTATTGGTGAAGGAGGATGAAGAAGGATATAGTTGCATATGTAGCTCGGTGTCTAAATTGTCAGCAGGTAAAGTGTGAGCATCAGAGAACTGGTGGTTTGCTTCAGAAGTTGGAGATTCTTGAGTGGAAGTGGGAGTGTATCACTATGGATTTCGTTGTTGGACTCCCACGGACTCAGAGGAAGTTTGATGCAGTTTGGATCATTGTGGACAGGCTGACCAAGTCAGCGCACTTCATTCCTGTGGCAGTTACCTATTCTTCAGAGCGGTTGGCAGAGATTTACATCCACGAGATCATCCGTCTTCATGGTGTGCCCATGTCTATCATATTTGATCGAGGTACGCAGTTCATCTCACACTTTTGGAGGGCAGTACAACGTGAGTTGGGCACGCAGGTGGAGCCGAGCATAACATTTCATCTTCAGATGGACGGACAGTTCGAGCTCACTATTCAGATATTAGAGGATATGCTACGCGCTTGTGTTATAGACTTTGGAGGTTCTTGGGATCAGTTCTTGTTGCTCGCAGAGTTTGCCTACAATAACAAATACCAGTCGAGCATTCAGATGGCTCCCTATGAGGCATTATACGGTAGGTGGTGTCGATCACCAGTTGGATGGTTCGAGCCGGGGGAGGCTCGGTTGTTGGGTACAGATTTAGTACAGGATACCTTGGATAAGGTCAAGATTATTCAGGATTGACTTCGTACAGCTCAGTCCAGGCAGAAGAGTTATGCCAACCGTAGAGTTCGTGATGTTACATTCATGGTCGAAGAGAGAGTGTTGCTCCATGTATCACCCATGAAGGGTGTGATGAGGTTCGGAAAGAAGGGCAAGTTGAGCCCAAGGTATATCGGACCTTTTGAGATTCTTGAGAGAGTGGGAGAGGTGGCTTACAGGCTTGCGTTTCCACCGGGTTTATCAGTCGTTCTTCCGGTATTCCATGTGTCCATGCTCCAGAAGTATCACATCGATCCATCCCACTTGTTAGATTTCAGCTCTGTCCAGTTGGACAAGGATTTGACTTATGAGAAGGAGCCGGTAGCTATTCTAGCACGGCAGGTCCATCAGTTGAGATCGAAGAGTTATCCTTTAGTTCGAGTGCAGTGGAGAGGTCAGCCCGTTGAGGCAGCTACCTGAGAATCCGAGTCGGATATGCGGAGTAGATATCCCCACCTTTTCACCAGTCCAGGTACTTTTTTATGTCCGTTCGAGGACGAACGGTTCTTTTAGAGGTGGAGAATGTGATGACCCGATAGGTCATCTTATGTTTTAGAACTGAATTCTACACCATGAAGCCTTAAATAACTCATTTTAACCTTTCTCGATTTATGTGCGCAGTCCGAGTGTTTTTCCGGAAAGCTTTTATGTTAAACAAACTTAGAAAATATAAAATTTTAGCCTTAAAATCTATTTGAATTGACTTAGGTCAACATTTTGAGCAAACGGACCCGGATTTATATTTTGACGGTACCGGTGGGTCTGTATCGTGATTTGGGACTTGGACGTATGCTCGAAATTGAATTTGGAAGTCCCTAGCCCGAGTTATCGGACTTTGTTGAAATTTGAAAGTTAAAGGCTTTATGATTTTGAAATGTTTGACCGATGTTTGACATTTTGGATATCGGGTCTGTATTTTAGTTTCGGAACCCGGTATATATCCAATACTATATTTATGACTTGTCTGTCAAATTTGGTAAGAAACGAAGTTGGTTTGACATGATTCGGACGTCCAGTTGTTAATATAGCAATTCTAAAGTTTCTTGAAAATTTCATTTGATTTTGGTGTCCAATTCATAGTTCTAGGTGTTATTTTGGCGATTTGATCGCGCGAGCAAGTTCGTATGATGTTTTTAGACTTTGGTGCATAAGTGGTTTATAGCCTCGAGGGCTCGGGTGAGTGTTGGATAGGCTAAGGAGTAAATTGGACTGAGAACATTTGCTGGTGTCTGCAATTTCTAGGAACTGGCCTCTGATCTCACATTTGCGAGATCAAAGTTCGCATTTGCGAACATTTCCATCTTCTGTCAGGCTCGCATTTGCGATCCATTTCTTCACATTTGTGAAGTGTGCCTCGGTCAGCCTAGGTTCGCATTTGTGATCATGAGGTCGCATTTGCGGAAGGCCAGTGTTCGCATTTGCGAACAAAGCTTCGCATTTGCGATGGGAGGTTGTGATCATTGGGTCGCATTTGCGGTCAAGTTAGTGTTCGCATTTGTGAAATTTTCATCGCAAATGCGATGATTGCAGAGGTGTGGGAGTCTTCGTAAATGCGATGGATTTCTCGCATTTGCGGGCTTCGCACCATGTCGCAAATGCGACATTTGCAACTAGACAAAATATGACTTAGACGGGATTTTTGGTCCATTCTTCAAATTTTCAAAACCTAGAACCTTAGAGGCGTTTTTTCTAAGACTCCTTCTTCCCCAAATCGTTGGTAATTGATTATAACCTATTTCCTTTCAATCTTTCACTACATTTCACAAGTTTTCAACCTAAAATCTAGAGTTTTCAATCTAAAATCTAAAAATTAGGGATTTGGTAAATTGGGAATTTAAACCTCAAATTGAGGTCGGATTCCCAAACAAATCACATAACTAGGCTCGGGGGCAAATGGGTAATTGGATTTTGGCCCGAATTTCGGGTTTGGATCAAGCGGGCTCGGGTGTTGACTTTTTCAATAATGGCCTAAATTGAATTCTTTACAATCTTAGGTAATTCCTAAGGCTTAATTTGAATCGTTTGGTTGGTAAATTGCTAGATTCTATTAGTTCGGAGGCTTGTTTGAAAGGAAAAGCTGTGGTTGAGCTTTAAGTTTGGTCTTCAGAGTGAGGTAAGTATCGTGATTAACCTTGACTTGAGGGAATATGACTTGTTTGTCTATTTGCTACATGTTTAAATGTTGGGGAACAACGTATGTGTGAGGTGACGAGTACTTATGTGTTGCAGTCGGGATAAAGCATGCGGGCGGGGCATGGTTTCTTGCAATTATAGATTCCTTCGTTCATGTTATCCATGTTTAGACTAGTATTGTTAAATTGATCGTTCTTATCATGTTTACGGATTTTTTGGTGATAATTGAGTATTGATTCCGAAGTTGAGGTTGATATTGTGGAACCAAATATTGAAGTAAGGCTTGTACTTGTTATTCTATCTCCCTGTTGTTATTTGTTCATTGTATTATGGTAAGGGAGAGTGTTAATGCACGAAGGGTGATGTCGTGTCATATTGTGAGTGTTAATACATAAAGGGTGATACCGTGCCATATTGTGAGTGTTAATGCATGAAGGGTGATGTCGTGCCATATTGTGAGTATTAATGCACGAAGGGTGTTTCCGTGCCATGTTATGAGAGTTAATGCACGAAGGGTGATGCCGTGCCGTTTCTATTAATTTTATGGTGAGGTTGAGAGTAAAAGCACGAAGGGTGATGCCGTGCATTTTTCCTTTACTGTGTTTATTTGTTCTTATTGGTTCATAGTATATTGGCTGTTCTAGTTACCATTCTGTTGTAGTTCTCTATCTCGTATTTCCCTCAGCATGTTCCCCTCCCAATAGTACATGTTTAGCTATTATTTTTACTTATACTGTTAAATTGCACAAGTTTATTATGTAGGTGTCTTGTCATAGCCTCGTCACTACTTCGTCGAGGTTAGGCTCGACACTTACCAGTACATGGGGTCAGTTATACTAATACTGTACTCTGCACTTTCTGTGCAGATTTCGGTATTGGTCCCAGCTGAACGAGAGGCGTAGTAGCTCGGACTGGTTCGTCGGAGACTCAAGGTAGATCTATTAGCGTTCGCAGACCTTGAATTCCCCGTCTATCTTTTCAATTTTTTTACTTTTTCTTTCGTTCAAACAGTTGTATTTCTTTCAGACTTTATTTGTAGAAAATCTTAGAAGCTCGTGGGTTGTGACTCCAGATCCGAATTGTCTCAGATATTATTGGCTTTATGTTATTTCGCACTCGATTTTATTTCATTTTGGTTTAATTGACTGTATCTATTGAATTGAATAATAATTGACTTAACGGTTCTCTAATGTTGGTTTGCCTAGCAAGTGAAATGTTAGGCGCCATCACGGTACCGAAGGTGAATATTTTGGGTCGTGACATGTCGTTAATTCAATTGTACTATGAATGAAAATAGTTTTGGATATCTATTTTTTTTAGTGTTTCCATGGTTTAGATAAAATGTATAACTTATTTTTCTTTTAGTGGTTTGTCGTGTAAATAATAGTACTTATTAGTCATAATTTTAAATTATGTTTGTTTTCATTATGTCTTATTAATAATATTTATTTTATGCGATTTTATTATCTTTATTGTTGAATATTTTAGTACAATGCCATGGCTCATCTTATATTTATGTTATTTTATTGAAAAACACCTTATATAGTTCTGTCTTACTAGGATTAAAGAAATATTTGGAGCACAAATTTTACGTTTTGTGCTATGAGGACTTTATGAAAAAAAAAACCCGAAAATCCGAAAAACTCGAGAAAAATCGAGATTAAAAAGTCCGATTTTATTGGTTTGGTTTGGTATTTAGATTTAATAACACGATACAATTGGTTTGGTTTGGTAATTAGAAAATCTGAACCAACTCAACTCATGTGCACCCCTAACTAATACCTTGTGCTTAAGGTGTTTAGGGACCATAAATATGCTCTTTAGAATGTGTTTCTAGGGACCAGAAGGTCGCCGGTCATTAAAACATTTAGGGACCAGTGAAAACACCTCGTCATTATTAACCTTTAGCGGCGGAGACAATAACGACGAGTTGCGATCAGATTTCTCCGGTCACTATTGACATTTAGAGACCAAAAACGTATTTTTAGGGACTTGATTTCTCTTCGTTAAAGGCATGTTTTCTTGTAGTGACCTTGGAGCCGGAATGCATCTATTATTGATGCCAACTGGCAAACATTCATTGGTGCCTTCATCATTTGTTGATCGTCTTTTTTGCTGTTTAGGAGCAAATTAGTATACAAAATATAAATGAGAAAATTAAACAAATCCCTTTCAAATATTGTAGTGCTTGAGTTGGAAGCTTTAGTGCCTACTGGATAGGACTATGACATAACAAAAGAGCAACATATATGGGACCCTTTTGATATCAAGCCCATCATACACTAAAAGGTTAGCTGATCAAAAGGTGCTTTGTTTTGTACATAGAAATTGAATTAAACGAAATAGAGCACTAACTGAAAAATAAATACATACAAAATGGAGAACTCTAAGAAGATATCCACTAATATTGTATACTTCTACACAGCAGTGTTCATAAAAACCCGAAAAATCGAATCAAACCGAATACCGATCCAAACCGACCAAACAAACCAATATATTTTAGGTCTGGTTTAGTTTTGGTTTTGAATTTTAAAAACCGATCAAATTTAGTTTGGTTTTGGTTTTAATAAAAAAATAACCGAACCAAACCGACTATAGAAGTAGATATTTAAATTTATTATTACACATATATATATGTATATTTTTATAGAAAGTTTCTAAAATTTTATGGTGTATATTAGTCGTTTGTATTTTTAGTCTAGTCCTTTGCTATTATAATAATCTAGTTCTTTACCTTTACATTCTGGTTTGATTTGTAGTTTTCTTTTGCTATGTAAACCAATTTATTTCATGTTAAAAATAATCGATTTTTAATTGAGTACTTAAAGTATTCATCACTATTTGATTCAATTATCATCAATATATCTTGGTAAATTATAGATTTCTCAAAGAGCAATTGGTTTGATAGTGTTAAGTTGAAAATATAGTCGCCGAAATATGTGTTTGGTAGTGTATGTCTCATATTTAAGAAAAACGATAAATAATCGAAAAATCCGAAAAATTGACAAAAACCGGATCGATAAAAAACTGACTTAATTGGTTTGGTTTGGTTCCAATATTTTAAGAACCGACTTAATTGGTTTGATTTCTTTTTAGGAAAAAATCGATCCAAACCGAACCATAAACACCCCTACTTCTAGAGTTGCTATATAAATATGTGAACTGAGCCCTCTTCATTTCATTGTCAATCAAAACTAGCAAGTCTTGCAATTGTTTGTGAGTGAGAGATTAGCAAAGAGAGGAGTTTCCATTTTTGGAAAAAACAAAGATGGCTATTTCTGGCCACTGGGCATTTGCTTTTGGTGTCCGTGGTAAATCACGTTTTCTTGTTCCTTTAGTATCCGTGTTAACTTTGTAGGATCTTACGGTAGATATATATGGTCATTCTCGCTTCTTATTCTTTCTTCCTTTAATTTCTACAGTAATAGCTAGGAAATAAATATTGGTCAATAGTGGGCCAATAACAATTATATTATGACTTAATTTATAGACAAATCCAAACAATATCTTAGTGGAAGTGTCAATTAATCATTTCATCGTACTGGCGTATCCTCAATCATTAACGTACATAATTTAATCATTGCATGGATCTTTGGGGGTATTTTATCTCTTCCAATTAATCATTATTTTATCAAGAATTTCTTTTGTTGACCCCTTAAGTTTTCTATCTTGCAGGAAATATTGTCTCGTTTATTGTTTTTCTCTCTCCACTGTAAGTTAGCTGTTGCCCGTATTCGTTTTACTTTATTTTATACGGTGTGTTTGCTCTAGACTATAGTCAGAAGCGAAGCTATGTTAGCCATGGTCAACTGATCACCATTCTCCGAAAAATTATATTACGTATAAGGTAAAATATTACTTATTATTGATTAAAAATAGACTTTGAACACCCTTGTATAGGCCAATAGTAAAGGGTGTTAAAAATTTGAACACCCTTATTAAATTTTTTTTCTATTATTACTATAGTCATTTGAGTAATTGCATACTTATTCACTTGTAGGCCTACATTTTATAAAATTTACAAGAAGAAATCAACAGAAGGCTATCAATCAATTCCGTATGTGATTGCTCTATTCAGTTCCATGCTTTGGATATACTATGCATTTCTCAAGACCAACACGACCCTTCTCATCACTATAAACTCCTTTGGGGTCTTCATTGAAACTATTTACGTTGGTTTTTACCTTTTCTACGCACCAAAGAAAGCCAGGGTAAGTTTTTCAAGAGTTACTTTTGTCTCTCTCTTTAATTATTTCTCTCTTAATACGAAGAAAGAAAAGGAATAATTTGTCACAGTCTGATAAACGCAGATCCAAACAGTGAAGATGCTTCTTTTAACAGTGGTTGGTGGATTTGGTGCAATTATCCTCATTGCTCAGTTTCTATTCAAAGGTGTCGCTCGTGGGCAAGTGGTTGGATGGGTTTGCCTTGTTTTCTCCTTATGCGTGTTTGCAGCAGCTAAAGAAGAGAAGCTGCCCAAGCTGCAAACTGTGCAGGCCTAAGACTTTGTGAACCTTTAAGTTTACATGCACCATCTGTATTACTCCCTCCATTTCAATTTATGTGAATCCATTTGACTGGCACGGAATTTAAGAAAAGATAGAAGACATTTGAATTTGTGGTGTAAAATGAGGCACATATATTTTATGTGGCTATAAATCATTGCATAAAGGTAAATTGTTTCCAAATAGGGAAATAGGTCATTCTTTTTTGCACGGACTAAAAAGAAAATAGGTTCACATAAATTAAAATGGAGGGAGTATTATGTCAACAAATTAAAATTTCCACTGTATTAATTGATATTCTGAGTTCGCCTCTGGTAATGCTTCCCATCATAGGATCGAATTTGATGGGAATTGGGTATATGTTGTGTCATAATTAAGTTTGTGTATACGGTCGAAATTGATTTCGGCCTTCGTACGTCTGATCAAGATGGAAACATAGTGGACCGAAGAAAGTCTTCATAATATCGAGATGGGATCCAAAAAGGCACAAACGTGCTTCAAGTTTCAGGGACAGGTCAAATACCGAGCTCCAAGTTATTATCGAGCTCGGATCCGAATCGAACTATGATAAGATATGATGGAATCGAGCTTAAGGGCCAGATGCCTGCCAATACCGAGCCCAAGTCATTACCGGACCCCGAGTCGGCATCAATATCAAACCCGCATCGAGCTTTAAAACTGGAAACCGACCAATACTAAGTCCGATCAAGATCGAGCTCATAGACAAGAGCCGTTGCAGCCGTACTAAGGGAGAGAATATCGACGGGGAATAGAGAAAAGCTGATTTATCATGGGTTCCCCACTATGTATTTTTAATTATATCTAAAGTAGGATCCCACACTATAAAAAGGATGGCTATATTTTTTTTAAAGCATCAAGTTTTGCATACATTGTAACTTAGTTATCATACACTCCCATATTGAAGAATTGTCCTTTTTTAGCTTCATAGATTGATTCATCTTGCTTAATCTATAAATCATCCTCTTTTCAACTTTGCTTATTTTTCACTTTTTACAGTCAATATTCGATATTTCTATTTACTCTTACGATTTGTGTCAAGTTATACCACATACTCTTAGAACTACATACAAATTCAACTCTATCCATTTTTCTGGTAAACAGTTTGGCGCCCACTGTGGGGCTAAGGATAACAGTGGTTATTTGATATGAATCCACAAAACACGCCATTTTATGCTTGTTTCCGGAAGTGTCTTTGATTTCGAATTAGCAACGACGAGCTATCAATTAAATGGCCTTTCCTTATCGACAACGAAGCTGGTCTTCAAGGTGAGAATAACAACTTGACGCCCAGGACCGAAAGGCCGCTTGTCGACGTCGTTGGAGCTCGAGTCAAAGTGCCACTAGACATTAATTCGCATGTGGCCATTGAGGCAAACCTACATTCTGAACCTGAAAATAGCATTCATAGTGGCATTCGATCTGCAGCTCGAGATAACCATAACATCGAGGAAAACGGCGTCAGCTTGCGTATGATTTTCGAAATATTGCAAGCTCAACAGGCAGCAATAGCTCAGTTGCAGAGTCAAACCCAGATACCGAGCAGGCCGGAGCCCAGTCCACCCCGAGAAATCACCCACAGAACGGAACCAGCTATAGTAAGATCAAATGAGCAAGGAGAAATTTCGTATGCCCGAGATTCCTAAATATAACGGAACTACCGACCCCAACGAACATGTCACCTCTTACACATGTGAAATTAAAGGGAACGACCTAGAGGACGATGAAATCGAATCCGTATTATTGAAGAAATTCGGTGAAACCCTGTCAAAGGGAGCAATGATATGGTATCATAATTTACCATCTAATTATATCAATTCTTTTGCTATGCTTGCAGATTCCTTCGTAAAAGCTCACGCCGGGGCCATAAAGGTCGAGACCAAGAAGTCGGACCTGTTCAAGGTAAGACAAAAGGATAACGAGATGCTAAGGGAGTTCATATCTCGTTTTCAAATGGAACGAATGGATCTGCCACCAGTCACAGACGATTGGGTTATTCAGGATTTCACTTAAGGTTTGAACGAACGAAGTTCGACGGCTTCATGGCGGTTGAAGCATAACCTGATCACGGTGGCGTCGATACCCCTCAAGGGTCGGTGCTTAAACTCACTAAGACATCGGTTATACGAGAAAAGCAACCTCGAACTCAGGATTACATATCCATAGGGACCTTGTCCTTTAATGATGAAGATGCAGAAGGAATCATGCAACCTCACAATGATGCACTGGTAATATTCGTACTTATGAATAAAACTAAAGTTAAGCATGTGTTAATTGATCCAGGTAGCTCGACAACATTATTATATCGAAGGTTGTAGAACAGCTCGGTCTACAAGACCAGGTCGTACCCGCAACCATGGTTCTAAACGGATTCAACATGGCATGTGAAACCACCAAAGGCGAGATAATTCTTCCAATAAACGTGGTCGGGACCATCTAGGAAATGAAGTTTCACGTAATCGAAGGCGACATGCGGTACAACGCCCTTTTTGGAAGGCCATGAATCCACAATATGAGAGTTGTACCTTCGACCCTCCACCAGGTTCTTAAATTTCCAACATCGGAGGGAGTCAAAACAGTGTACGGAGAACAACCGGCCGCAAGAGAAATGTTTATTGTCGAAGAAGCAATTCCGATATCCTCACATTTGTCAACAAAGGGGTCGGACTCAAAAGGGGAACGAGATGCCAAATAGCAATCACAGACGTCAGCTTCAACCCAACTAGAAAATCAGAAGATTGATGAAGATGATGATCAAAGGATCCCTCGATCCTTCGTGGTCCCCGATGATTCCGACGTTACCCAATCAACGATTGAAGAATTGGAGCAAGTCATACTAATCGAGCATTTGCCCGAACGAAAGGTATACCTGGGAACGGGATTAACCCCCGAACTCAGGAAAAGACTTATTCAATTTCTTACCGATAACACAGATTGTTTTGCTTGGTTGCATTTAGATATAACAGGGATCCCACCGGATATAACGATGCATCGGCTAAGCCTGAACCCTAGGTTCAAACTGGTGAAGCAAAAGAGAAGACCCCAATCCGAGGTAAAGCACGCATTCATAAAGGACGGGGTAACTAAACTTCTCAAAATAGGGTCCATTCGGGAGGTGAAATACACCGAATGGTTAGCCAATGTAGTTGTAGTGCCTAAAAAAGGGAGCAAACTTAAAATGTGTGTAGATTATAAGGATCTAAATAAGGCATGCCCCAAAGATTCTTTTCCGCTGCCTAACATCGATCACATGATCGATGCCATGGCCGGCCACGAGATCCTTACTTTTCTCCTATTCCGGGTATATTCAAATCCAAATGAACCCGGAGGACCGAGAAGAAACTTCATTCATCACCAAGTATGGAAAATATTTTTATAATGTAATGCCATACGGGCTAAAAAATACAGGATCTACTTACCAACGCCTAGTAAATAAAATATTTGAAGAGTATATAGGTAAATCGATGGAAGTTTATATTGATGGCATGCTAGTTAAGTCCCTGCGTGCAGAGGACCATTTAGCTCATTTGTAGGAAACATTCGAAATCTTAAGGAAATATAACATGAAGCTCAACCCCGAGAAATGTACTTTTGGGGTCGGTTCGGGCAAGTTCCTTGGCTTCATGGTATCAAATCGGGGGATCAAAATCAACCCCGACAAAATCAAGGCCATCGAAGACATCACCATCATAGACAATGTAAAAGCCGTGCAGAGGCTAACCGGAAGGATAGCTGCCGTAGGCCAATTTATTTCGAAGTCGTCGGATCGAAGCCATCGATTTTTCTCTCTACTCAAAAGAAGAACGATTTCGCCTGGACCCCGGAATGCCAATAGGCATTAGAGGAATTGAAGCAATACCTATCGAGCCCACCGCTGCTTCACACTCCGAAGGCAGATGAGAAACTTTACTTATACTTGGAGGTATCAGAAATAGCGGTAAGTGGTGTCCTAATTCGAGAAGAGCAAGGTATGCAATTTTCTGTTTATTATGTAAGTCGAACCTTAGGGGAAGCAGAAACTAGATATCCACACTTAGAGAAATTGGCACTAGCACTGATAAGCGCCTCTAGAAAGTTAAGACCATACTTTCAATGTCACTCCATATGCGTATTAACCACTTACCCAATTCGTAATATTTTATACAAGCCCAAACTATCAGATCGATTGGCTAAATGGTCCGTCGAACTCAGTGGGTACGATATCGAATATCAACCCCAGACGGCCATCAAGTCTCAAATTTTAGCGGACTTCGTGGCCGATTTCACGCCAACCCTCATACCCGAAGTTGAAAAAGAACTCTTATTGAAATCGGGTACATCATCGGGGGTATGGACCATTTTCACTGACGGGGCTTCGAACGTGAAAGGGTCCGGGCTAGGCATCATTTTATAGCCGCCCACGAGTAACACTATTAGGCAATCTATCAAAACTACTAGGTTGACTAACAACGAGGCCGAGTATGAGGCCATGATTGCAGGTTTCGAGCTAGCTAAAAGCTTGGGAGCAAAAGTCATTAAATCCAAGTGTGACTCTTTGCTGGTGGTAAATAGTGTAAACAAAACCTTCAAAGTTCGAGAGGTTAGAATGCAAAGGTATTTGGACAAACTACAGGTAACTTTGCACCGTTTCAAAGAATGGACGTTACAGCATGTACCTCGAGAACAAAATAGTGAGGCCGATGCACTTGCAAATTTGGGGTCATCGGTTTAGAAAGATGAGATTAGCTCCGGGATTGTCGTTCAACTCTCGAGATCCGTGATCGAGAAAGGTCATGCCGAGATAAACTCTACAAGCTTAACCTGGGAATGGAGGAATAAGTATATTGAATACTTGGGGAACGGAAAGCTCCCATCGGACCCTAAAAATCTGAGGGCCCTACGAACCAAAGCTGCTCGGTTCACATTGACTGCAGATAAAACATTATACCTAAGGACATTCGATAGACCATTGACAGTATACTTAGTACCAGAAGACACCGACTACATCCGACGTGAGATTCACGAGGATACTTGTGGAAATTATTTCGGTACCAATTCATTAGTTCGAAAAATAATCAGAGCAGGATATTATTGGATCGATATGGACAAAGATACAAAGGAGTTTGTTCGAAAATATGACAAATGTCAAAGGTTTGCACCGATGATCCATCAGCCCGGAGAGCAACTTCACTCAGTCCTATCCCCATGGCCATTCATGAAATGGGGAATGGATATCGTCGGCCCTCTGCCATCGGCTACAGGTAAAGCTAAGTTCATTTTATTTATGACTGGCTATTTATCTAAATGGATTGAAGCATAGTCATTTGAGAAAATAAGAGAGAAAGAGGTTATAGACTTCATCTGGGATCATATTGTATGTCGATTTGGGATACCCTCCGAAATAGTGTGTGACAATGGAAAACAATTTATCGGCAGCAAAGTGACGAAATTCCTCGAAGACCACAAAGTAAAAAAGGATATTATCAACACCGTATCACCCTAGTGGGAACGGATAGGCTGAATCGACGAACAAGACTATCATTCAAAACCTAAAGAAAAGGTTGAACGACGCTAAGGGAAAATGGAGAGAAATCCTACCCGAAGTTCTTTGGGCATATTGAACAACATCAAAATCTAGTAAGGGGGAAACTCCGTTCTCCTTAGTATATGGCTCCGAAGCCTTGATTCCAGTCAAAATCGGGGAACCTAGTATCAGGTTTCGATATACAACAGAAGAGTCAAATCACGAGGCTATGAATACTAGCCTCAAATTATTGGATGAAAAACGGGAAGCTGCTCTCGTCCAATTGGCCACCCAAAAGCAGCGGATCGAAAGATACTATAATCGAAGGACCAATCTTTGCCATTTTAAAATCGTGGACTTAGTGCTAAGGAAAGTCACCCTCAGCACCCGAAATCCAAATGAAGGAAAATAGGGTCCAAACTGGGAAGGACCATATCAGGTACTTGAAAACGTCGGTAAAGAATCCTACAAGCTCGGTATTATGAATGGAAAACAACTACCAAGCAATTGGAATATGTCGCACCTAAAACGATACTACTGCTTAGGTATGACCCTCCCATGTTCGTTTATATTTCGAAACTAACCCTTGTAGGAGTTCAATCAGGAACAAAGATGGACCATTCAAACACAAAGCCTTAGGTTTGAAAGCACGCATTGCACTCTTTTTCCCTTAGACCGGTTTTATCCCAAATGGATTTTTCGGGAAGGTTTTTAATGACGAAACCATTGATCGTGCTAACTTAAAACAATTCAACAGCATTCGAGGCCTCCTTACAATCAACCTCGAATACTGGGGGGGCATTACCCTCAAATATATCAAGTTCGATGCAAGAAAGTTACTTCTTAACAACAGGGTTTCGATAGGGAAAATTGTAAGAGCCAAATGGTCAAAACGAACCATGCTCATGTAGTTTGCTCGATCCCTGGTATAGAACATAAAGACATGTATAATGACATAAAGAGAATTTCTTACTGAATCCATCCTCTATTTTGTGATGTATTTTGCAAGCAAGCTTAAGGGCCGACCATTACCCCATAAATCGGGAACTGCCAACCGAAAAATCAATAAGATCAAGTCCCACTAAGCCTACGGGCTACACTATTCCGAGTTCGAGCAAGTACTCACTCGACTAATAAGCCTAAGGGCTACATCACTTCGAGTTCGAGCAAGCACTCACTCGACTACTAAGCCTACGAGCTACTCTTATTTCGAGTTCGAGCAATCACCCACTCGACCATTAAGCCTACGGGCTGCGTCACTTCGAGTTCGAGCAATCACTCACTCAACCATTAAGCCTACGAGCTACATTACTTCGAGTTCGAATCACTTACTCGACTACTTAGCCTATGGACCACATCACTTCGAGTTTGAGCAAGCACTCACTCAACCATTCAGTCTATGGGCTGTATTACTTTGAGTTCGAATCACTCACTCGACTACTAAGCCTACGGGATACTCTTATTTCGAGTTCAAGAAATCACTCACTCGACCATTAAGCCTACGGGCTACATTACTTCGAGTTCGAATCACCCACTCGACTAATAAGCCTACGGGCTACATCACTTCGAGTTCGAGAAAGCACTCACTCGACTACTAAGCCTACGGGCTACGTCACTTCGAGTTCGAGTAATCACTCACTCGACCATTAAGCCTACAAGCTACATTACTTCGAGTTCGAATCACTCACTCGACTACTAAGCCTACGGGCCATATCACTTCGAGTTCGAGCAAGCACTCACTCAACCATTAAGCCTACGGGCTACATTACTTCGAGTTCAAATCACTCACTCGACTAATAAGCCTACGGACTACATCACTTCGAGTTCGAGCAAGCATTCACGCGACTACTAAGCCTATAGGCTACTCTTATTTCGAGTTTGAGCAATCACTCACTCGACCATTAAGCCTACGGGCTACATTACTTCGAGTTCGAATCACTCGCCCGACTAATAAGCCTACGGGCTATATTACTTCGAGTTCGAGCAATTACTCACTCGACTACTAAGCCTACGGGCTACCTTATTTCGAGTTTGAGCAAGCACCCACTCGGTTATAAAGGCTACAAGGTCCAAACTCGATCAAATTGCCTAAAGCCTTATGAAAACATTCATAAGGCATGAATGAAACAAAATCTTCACAAGGTAGAGAATAAAACAGAAGCAAGTCGGGAAAAGAAAATATCTTTATATATATACAAGAATGTTTACAATGTCCAAACAGGACCTTACACAAAAACCAAAATGGAAACTAAGGGCTAAGTTTCTTGGTTATCTCCGGGGGCGGTCTCTTCTTCATCAGGCTCCTCCCCACTTTCGTACCCACTCTTACTCCCATCATCATCATCATCATCATCATCGGAAGCCAAGGCTACTGAATCGGCTTCGAACTCTCTAGCCCTTTTTATTTCTTCAGCGAGATGGGCATTTAGCAAGTTCAGCAACCCAATGTACTCGAGTGTTAGCGGTCTCGGCCACCTCTCTTGCTTGTACCTGAGTAGCTTCAGTATCTGCCCGATAGACGGCCACTAAAGCATCTGCATTGGCCTTTGCTTTTTCAACATCAGATTTTGCCTTGGCAAGTTTGGAGGCCAACCGAGCCCAACTGAGCCTCGAGCTCCTCTATTTTTCTTTCTTGAACCGAGCTCTTCTCCTTTATGATTTGAAGTTGGTTTTCAGCCGATGATAATTGGGCTCGAGCAGTTTCTTTTTCTGCGGCAAGACGTTCCATGCCATCTTTCCATTCCAATTTCTCCTCCCTTATCATATCGACCTCCTCACGAAGCTTCCCAATCACCTCAAGCTTCTGTTGCAGTTGTGAGATCGAAATATTAGCCACCATTCCAGGATCAAGCCTATGGGTTTTTAAGATATTTAATAACTGCTCGATCAGGTCGGTCTGGTCTTGATGAGCCTTGTCCAACTTAACTCGAAGGTCTTTGGGCATTTCTCGCCTCTATGACCCATTGGAGGTCGACCTCATACCGACGCAGCTCAGCTCGAGACCGAGAACATATTTCTCGATGAACTACTGCAGCCTACGTAAGAAAGAAGAAAAGAAGTTAGAGAAGAATAGCAAACATAAAAGTAATATCAGCGAAGGGAGCTAAAGCTTACCCGATTCAGAGCTTGCTGTACTTCATAGAAAAGGCCCGACATATCACTAGGGCCAGCAAAATCCTCGACTCCAGTAAACAAATCACAGAATGGTCCCTTCATGAGACCGGTTTATCTCGAGGGCCCCTAAAGCTTGGGCTTCCCGAATCGCCCCTTCGGAAAAGGCAGGGAGAGTGGGCAAGTCTCCGATTACTATTGCCCCAAGCAACTCGCTTGGGGCGTTATCCTCAGTTCGGAGAGCTTCAGGACCGGCCCCTTTTGATATACCCACCGTTTGTTGACTTCGGTGGGGAGCATCCTCGATCTCTAACGATTCGGGGACTCTGCCCGAACCTTCCTCCGATATCTCCTCAGTCCGAGGCGGAGATTTATAAATCATCATCGATTCAGCTGCCTTTGGGGCATCGATGGTTTTATTCATTCGGGCCACCAGCACGGACCCGTCATTTTCTTCTTCTTCTTCCTCATCTTCATCCCTTAGACGTATAACTGATTCCATGGTTAAAGGGATGGTATTCTTCCTCGGCTTACGAGCCGTCCTCGTCTTCGGTTTTGGATCTTTGGAAGCAGAAGCCCTTTTTTCTCTTATTATCCTTCATCGGTTTTGGAACAGAGGTCAAAGCCACTTCCTCGACGGGCGGGGGCCTCAAAACTGCATCTTTTCCCATACCTACATACAGAAAAATTGATTTAAGTATATGGAAAGCATCTCGTTCGAACTACCAAAGATACGAGAAAAAGGCTTACCATGATTTTTGGCCACCCATCGGCCCTTTGATAAATCACGCTATGAGCGCTCGGCATATGTGGAGGTCGAAGCTAGATCCCGTATCCAGTTCTTGAGGTCGGGAACTATACCGGGCATCTAAGGAACTGATGCATCACAAAAAGGGGATATCGGTGAGAAAAGAAATGAAGGGGCAAAATAGAAGGAGATAACAACAGAATTACACTTACGCTTCATGTTCCATTTCTCGGGAAATGGCATATTTTCAATCGGAATCAGGTCCGAAGTCTTCACTCGAACAAACCTGCCCATCCAGCCTCAATCCCTGTCCTCGTCTATGCTCGAGAATAGAACCTTGGTAGCCCGGCGCTGAAGTTTTATTAACCCGCCTCGAAAGAGGCGAGGGCAGTACAATCGAATGAGATGGTCGAGGGCGAAAGGCATCCCCTCGATTTTGTTCACAAAGTATCGGATCAAAATAACAATCTGCCAAAAAGAAGGATGGATCTGGCCTAGGGTTATTTGGTATTGATGGAAGAAATCAATAATAACAGGGTCGAGGGAACCTAACGTGAAAGGGTAAGTATATACACTTAAAAACCCTTTCACGTAAGTGGTGATATCTTCTTCAGAAGACGGGATTACTATTTCTTTGTTCTCCCAATTACAATCTTTCTTTAGCTGTTCGAGGTGCCCTTCGATTATCGAATACATATATCTCGATACTAGCTCACATCTGCCGGGAACCGACGAGCCTTTGTCGACCTTAAAATCAGAGGTAAGAACACACACCCCAGGAACGCACTCCTCAAGCCGTGGCTCCACCGGTGTTTTGTCGGCGACAAGCTGTAAAGAAGAAGCTTTTTCTTTTTGAGGAATGGATTTTGCTGTTTTCGCCATTTTTGGATTTAAAGATCAAAAATAGAAGGAGGTAACAAAGATTTGGTATTTTTGAAGAGAGATTTATCAGTGAAAAATCACAGATTTACAGATAAACTCAGAATATGCAAGAAAGAACTTTATAAAATTTGGAGATTGGAGACGCAAAAGTGGTAAATAGTAAAGAAATGGGCTATTTATAGATTAAGCAATGTCGGTTCAGTATCAACAACGGCCGACCATAGTCTGACACGCATTAAATGCCTTGAAAACTAAACCGACGGGATAGCTATCATGTGCGTCATGATCGAGCCTGATGTAAACGTCAGCTTATATTTGATCGAGCCGTTGGTAACTCATATCGTTTCTCACCATATCCTTCCCGAGAAACGAGGGGACTATCTGTATACGGTCGAAACTAATTTCGGCCTTCGTACGTATGATCGAGATGGGAACATAATGGGCCGAAGAAAGTCTTCATAATATCGAGATGGGATCCAAAGAAGGCACAAACGAGCTTCAAGTTTCAGGGATAGGTCAAATACCGAGCTCGAAGTCATTATCGAGCTCGGGTCCGAATCGAACTATGATGAGATATGATGGAATCGAACTTAAGGGCCAGAGGCCAACCAATACCGAGCCCAAGTCATTACCGGACCCCGAGTCGGCATCAAGCTCAAACCCGCATCGAGCTCTAAAACTGGAAATCGACTAATACTGAGTCTGATCAAGATCGAGCTCATAGACAAGAGCCGTTGCAGCCGCACTAAAGGAGAGAATCTCGACGGGAATTAGGGAAAAGCTTATTTATCATGGGTTACCCACTATGTATTTTTAATTATATCTAAAGTAGGATCTCCCACTATAAAAAGGATGGCTATATTTTCTGTAAAGCATCAAGTTTTGCATACATTGTAACTCAGATATCATACACTTCCATACTGAAGAATTGTCCTTTTTTTAGCTTCATAGATTGATTCATCTTGCTTAATCCATAAATCATCCTCTTTTCAACTTTGCTTATTTCTCACTCTTTACAGTCAATATTTGATATTTCTATTTACTCTTACGATTAGTGTCAAGTTATACCACATACCCTTAGAACTACGTACAAATTCAACTCTATTCGTTTTTCGGGTAAACAGTTTGATTTGTGTAACATTTCTCCATTGGATCAATCTTCATTAATCTTTGGACAGTTTGTTCAACTTTCATGCTTTCTTTCCGTTCCTAATAATATTACAACATTGAAATGACTTCCTCCGTCCCAGTTTATATGATATTCTTTCATTTTTAGTCAATGCAAAAAAGAATTACATTTTTTTATACTTAAAAATAAATTAACTTAAAACTTACCACTATACCTATAATGACATGATTTGTAGCTACATAAATATCTATGGCTTGTTTTAGACCACAAGTTTAAGAAGTTATTTTTTTTTTTCTTAAACTCGGCATCCAATTAAATATCTTCACATAAATTGGGACGAAAAGAGTATGAAAACTAGCCCTTGTAAAAACAGAATTGTGAATTTTGTACACCAATATGGGCCTATAAAATTGCGATGCACGTCTTTAGGCCCCATTATTGATTACCAAAATCCCATTGAGTTGGGCCACTAAGTTATGGGGCTAGTTCTACTCATAGAACCTCTAATGTTCATACATAATTTGCTGACTTCCCAACATGACTCCACTGTATTGCCTATTTTCATTCATAATAATTAACAATTTGCTATATCCAATTAAATTGCATTAGTAGAAATATATTCTGAACTTAATCTTTCAATTTATTTACTTAAATACTTAAATCTATAATGTTACCCTTCCATAAGAAATCAAAGAACAAAGTCATCACCTATGTCGTTGGAGAGTTAAGGTACTTGAACAATCTTTTGAATTAAAGAACACAGTCACCACCTACTGCAATTTGTTGAGTCCTCTATTTGGAATTCACTCTTAAGATTTTCTTCCAAGAGAAGAAAGGAAAGAAAAAGGATTTTAATTAACATGTAAATCTTGCAATCGAATTTGGGAGGGTGCTAAGGAATATGCTTGTTCTTCTTAATAGTTGCTATGTTTCATTTTATATGTTTTACTTTGATTGTGCTCATAATTTAAGAAAGTAAGAAAACTTTTGAATCTTGTGGTATTAAATTAAAGTTATAATGTACCAAAATACCATATCTAATTGTACTATTTTTCTTAATACTTTTAATTCAGAAAATAAATCTAAACCATCAATATCGGACTCAAGATTAAGGCAGTATTTTTTTTAAATTCCCATTATCTAATGATCTCAGTTTTTTTACGCTAAATAGAAAACAAAAAATATTTTTATATGTTTCAAATTGTTCAAATCTATTTTGAAGTAAAAAAATAGTCATGTCTACTATGTATAAATAGTAATTAACTCTGAAGGACTCTTCAAGAGATTTCAATATCAATATTTACGTCAAATTATTTTTTTCTATATATCACACGTTACTTACAAAGTTCGGGTTTGATTTTCATTTCAGATGCAATTTTCTTGGCAAAAATCATACCACTTGTAAATCCTTTTACCCCTTAAGCTTTTAAGATACAAGTTTTAAAAGTCTTTTTTTTCTTAAACTTCGTGACGAGTCAAACAACCTCATCTAAATTGAAACATAGATAGTATATAATATAATGGGTGAAATTTAAAAATAGCCAGATTTACAAGTGATAATTTAAAAATAGCCATAGTTTCAAAAGTAATTGAAATTTAGCCACTTTTCATGTAAAGATAAATCTGAACAAAAACACTGTTCAAAATCTAGAAAATATTCCAGCATAATATACTGGAGTTTGAATTTTTTACATGTAAACTTTTAGTATATTATACTGGAGTTCCAGTATATTATACTGCTGATGGAGTTCCAGTATATTATACCGCTGATGGAGTTTCAGTATCAATATACTGAAATTTATACTGGAATTCCATCATAATATACTGGAGTTCCAGCATAATATACTGGTCCACCATAATATGCTGGAAGTTCATACACAGGTGCATCAATCTCCAGTATATTATGCTAGACCGGTCTGTATTGCAGCAAAATAGTGGTTATTTTTCATTAACTTTGTAAACGGTGTCTATTTTTGAATTACCAGTCTGAAAACTGGCTAGCCCGTACTATTTTTACTAATATAATAGGTGTAATAAAAAATAGACCCCTACAAATGTGAACAATTGTTTTACCTGCTTTAGGGTAGGCCGCCCCGAACCAGAACTTTTAACTCTTTAAATACAAATTTTCCATATAGAATTAGTACAATCATTGGTAACTTTATACTGGTAGTGGAGTAGGAGTAGTGTTTATTGTATTGCTAGAAAAACATCAATCATAATGGACAAGAGCAAACCAAGTTCGGACAATAGCGCAAAGATTCTTCCTCATTTTTTGGGTTCGTACACAAATTAAAGCTAGTCCACTGCGGCATCAAAGTAAGTTCAATATAGGTAGAGTACTCTATCAGACCTAAGCTCATGAGTTTCCTATTGCTGTGGCCAAAAAGCAACCAAACTATTATGGGTACTGGGGAAGAATCACAGAAGTTTCCTATTACTATGTTATATTCTTTTTGTTCCAATTATGTGATGAATATCACATTTTGACAGTCAACCAAGTTTTTTTTTTTACTGTATTTTTTTCATATGCTTTTAAATATTTTGAGTTGTTACTTATAATACTTTTTATATAGTTTTCAGATCTTAAAAAACTTAAGGATCTATGCCTGAATTCGTGATCAAAATCAAAAAGTTTGATCCTCACAATTCCACCTATATCACATAAATTGAGACAGTACGTACTAGTTTAGTTCTAAACAATGGAATACATATGAAAGGAAGATTTGGTTTTGTACTCCATCATAGAATATTATTTTAGTTATATAATCATTAGGAGATAAATAATAATAACACAAGTATATTAAGATCAATTGTTTTATTCAAATGGTAAGTTAGAATATGAAATCATTTTATATAACCAAAAGGACAAACAAAAAGATCCACGGACAAGGTGCAGAGTGCAGACTACAGCCGAGCATTAAATTCGCACGAAGTGCCATCCATGATTGTATTGGTCTAACTGAAAAAGTAACTTGTAAAATTAAGAAGTGAATTTTTATTTTACAGTATTTAAAAGTAGGAGAATCTATGCCACGACATACTAAGCTATGAAACAAAAGTAGCTTAATTTAATGTTGTTTTATCGAAGTAGCGGTCTAGTTTTACTCTTCACATTAGTGCACAATCTCACATTTTATTTCACATAAAAAGTGCGATCTGTACGCCCTACTCACTTGTATCCCTCTTATGATCAATGCAACCCAGGTTCCAGTCGGAAACTTATATAAAAAATAAAAAGTGCGATCTGCAAAAGAATGAATGAATGGTGTTGATCAATTGTTGATGCCAAGGCTTGTGAGATGAACCATTCCTTCACCATTGGAGATTCTTCTTCTACTTCTTTAATACTTAGTACTCATTCGTAATATTTTTAACTTTATTGGTTGTGGTGAGATAGATAAGATCCCGTCATATTTAACTAGAGGTATTGGGTTTGAGCTATGAGTATGAAAAAAATCCTGTTGGGAAGTATTCTCCCTTAATCGGTCTTACGCTTCAAATATAATCGGGCCTCAATGTGGATACCGAATATGGACGTGAGAAAACCAAAAAAAAAAAAAACATTTAAAACTTTTTTTTATGAGAAAAGGTTATTGGAGTACAGAAGGAATGCATGTGATGTCTTTCCACCCCTTTACTACTCCCTAGCTATTAGTGCCTTAGAAGGGAGAAGGGTACTTGTACGGCTAGTTTGAAGAGTCAAGACTTTGAGTTTTCATTTTTATTCATTCATTTGGTACTCCCGTTATTCATTCATATGCCAACTCATTTGGATTCTTGTCGAGCAAGATCTATCAAAGGAGAATCTCTCGTTAATATTCCCCAGTGCCAGTTTACATAAACCTTTCCGTACCAGAGGCAAAGTGACTAACTTTTAGCGTAAGTTCGTACATAGAATTTTTAAATTTTTGAAATAAAAGTTATATATTTAAACTATATATTAAAAAAAAGAAACAATAGCTAACAATTCATAATATAAAAAAAGATATTTGCAAAACAATGTGATTAAAAAAAACCTTATTTGACTCCTAAATAATATTTTAAGTATCACATAAAGTGAAATAGAGGGTGTAAGAGTTTTTTCATTTCGCTAATCTCAAACCCAAAATCAGTGATTAAGGGTGTGTTTGATATGACGAAAAACAAAATATTTTTTTATTTTTTACTGTTTGGTTGCACAAAATAGTTTGAAAAATATTTTTCTAGATATTACATTTTCCTGAAATTGAAGAAAAATGACTTCTCTAGAAAAAAGTTAGGAAAACATTTCCCACCCATCCCCCCTCCCCACCCCCCACTCCACCTCCCCCCACCCCCCTGATAATTTTTTTTTTAAAAAAAGTTTTTAGTTCTGATTTTTTTATTTTTCAGTTAACAGGTTTGAAATTTTACGAGTTCCAAAGTTATGAGTTCGGAGGTTTATGTGTTTGGAAGTTTGCAGGTTCGAAAGTTCAGCGGTTCAGAAGTTTTTGAAATTTGTGGGTTCAGAAGGTTGTTAGTTCGAAAGTTTATGGCTTCATGTTTATTGTATCTAACTTATTTATGAATACTCTTGAGAAGTTATTTTCCTTAATTTGCGTACCAAACACCGGAAAATAAGTAAGATTACTACTTATTTTTCAAGAAAATATTTTTCACGAAAAATATTTTCCGTTATACCAAACACACCCTAAACGGAGGGATTTTTCGTCCATCTCACTATATTATTTGATGATCAGACATTAAGCTAAAACGAAGACATTGAGTTAAAATGAAGGTGAGAGCAAAAGTTTAATTTTTCGGCGTTCAACATCTTTAATATTGTCTAACTAACGCATAGAGAAAGCTCATATTCCAGCTCCAGATGATAGTTTACCGCTTCATGGCAGTTAAAATGCTCAAAATAACTAATATTGGATTATTGATACCTGCCCAATTTACATTATGTTGTCTAAGGAATTATACTGAGATTAGATGCCTTTGCACCTAAGTTCCTGCTCATACACTCGTCAACAAAATGGAGTAGTCAAGAGGAAACATAGACACATCCTAAAAACAACAAAAGCAAATAGATTTCAAGCTAATTTGCCAATTTAATTATGGGAGACATGTGTAGAAGCACCAACATATATAATTAATAGAATTCAATCAACTGTGTTGAATAAGGATGACATGTGGGCCGGGCCCGGTCCTAAATGGGATTCGCGGGCCCGGTCCTAAGTGGGCCGGTCCTAAGCGGTCTCGGATTTCGCGGGCTTCTCGTTGGAACTGGACCGGGACCGGGATCACGAACTAGCGGGCCCAAACGATCCTAAACGGGCCCAAATGGGCCCAACGGAAACTTTCTATTTTTTAATTTATTTTTATACAAGTTAGAGAAAAAAATGATAATAAAAACATCTAAGGTAATTCCTAGTAAATTATATTATAGAATTATCGCCTAAATTTTTTAATTCAAATTTAAAGACAAAAATATTGTAAAGAGATATTCAAAGTAATGCGTTATAATATATATATACTATACTATACTATATATACATCTTAAGATATATAAGCTATATTTGATTTACTATATATGCATCTTAAGATTTATACATTAATATATATGTGTATATATATATACACACACACACTATACTATAATATATATATATATATATATATATATATATACATCTTACTATATTAAGATGTATATATAGTATATCGTAAAATGTATACTATCGAATATGGCTTATATACTATGTATATAGTAAGATGTATATATATATATATATATATATATAGAGAGAGAGAGAGAGAGAGAGAGAGAGAGAGTATAGTATATACTATATTATACTATATGTATAGCTTAAGGTATATAAAAAGACAAAAATATTGTAAAGAGATATTCAAAGCAATGCGTTATATTTTTATTATAGCATTAAAAAATCATGACAATATCTTTCTTAGTCTTCCTCCCCCTAAGGAATGAGCACAACAAGGTGCTAATACCACCATTGAGAAGAAAAAGAAACTAATCAAGATGTGCCAAAATACAAGTTACATATTAATTTACATGGTATCTCTTACAAATTCCATAAATCCTTCAAGGTCCGGAGGAATTTTCGTTGGTGGTGGCGGAAATGAAGCTTAGTCATCACCGCTTCCAGGCGAAGCATCATCCTCCGCAAGTTCAGCTAGCATTTGTTTATAAGCTTCGTCTACCTCTGGTTGTGATTCAGCAAGTCCAAAATTTCTTCTTTTCGAACGGATCCAATCTCTGAAAAGTACTTATTTTTCCAGGCTCTCCCTCATAGACGCTCTATAATCACCGAGTTGAAGTCTTGCTTGACTGAAAGCGCTCTCTGATGCCACTGTTGAAACTTGAATAGTTAAAATGTCTCGGGCCATCCTTGAAAGAATCGGAAAGTGTTTTTCTTTGTCCTTCCACCATTCCAAAATATTAAAGGAGCCGTCGGGATTCACTTCCTCAATTCCCTGTGACAAATAAACTTCAAGCTCATTTAGTTGTGAAAAATCACTAGTACTAGAACCTTGAGAACCCCTGAACCCTGCCCAAGCACTAAGTGCTCTTACTCCCGCAGTTCTTTTAGATGATTGAGAACTAGAAGAAGAAGGAGTTGGAACATTTGGTCTAGCATGATCTAATGCAACTTGATAAGCATTATAAATAGTTTGAACATTTATTTTAATTGAGGCTATTGCGTCCGCAAGTATAGACAACTCCTCATCTTCAAGTGCTAAACCATTATAAACAGTTTCATACCAAAATTGAGGACCTCCTAATTTCATAGTAGGATTTAACAATGCAGCAACACCATAAATAGGGGGAATAGGGAAAAAATATTTTTTAAATTTTTTTCTCATGGAATCAATAGCAAGTTGATAAATTTCTCCACCCTCTGAAAAATGATCAAATAAATTTGCAAGTTCTGCAATATAAACTAAACAGTTAGAAATAGTAGGATAATATTGCCCAGAAAATTCATTTGTAGCAATATGAAATTTTTCTAAAAAATCTACAAGCATTTTAACATTAGCCCAATCCGCATTTGTAAGGTGCTAATCATCATCACTTACATGAGCATTAAACGTTGAGTTTATGGAGTTTCTATATTCATATGCAACAACTAAACTTTCATACATGTAATTCCATCTAGTTGGACAAGGTTTAGGAACCTTTCTTTCTCTTAGGCCAAATTCATCGCATCTTTTAAAATATTCTCTAAGTCTACTTCTACGGTTTGAATAAAAAAGCCAACTAAGATCCATTTTAACCTTTTCAATTTCAACATTTAAAATTCGCATACCATCACCCACAATTAAATGGTAAATATGACAAATGCATCTAACATGAAAAATGTTACTAAATGCAGGACTTAGTGTAGTGGTAAACAAGGCCACAACATTTGTGTTACTAGTAGCATTATCCATTGAAACTGACATTATTTTATCAATAATGCAAAAATATCTTCAAATATCCATAATCGTGCTAGAAATAAACTGCCCTGTGTGACGTGAATTAATTATTCTATAAGCAATAATGCGCTTTTGCATTATCCAATCCTCATCAATCCAATGACTGGTAACAGTAAGGTAATCACAGTCATTACCACTTCTACCAATATCAATTATAATAGCAACACGATAATTTATATGAGTAAATAAATAGCGCAAATATTGTTCATATTCATATTTATATTTATAAATATCACTCTTTACGGTTGTGCGAGGAAAATCTTTATAAGTAGGATTATAAACTTTTCTAATATAATGCACAAAGTGAGGGTTAGAAGGAAAACTATAGGGTAAGCACATAACAATAACCATTTTTGCCAATTCTTCCCGATCTTTTTTTGGATCATAATATAAAATACCACCGGTAACAGTATTAATTTTCGGTTGAAATTGATTTGACCCAGTACTAAGGTCAGCCTGACTAGGTGCACTTGTTCCCTCGGCCAAAGCTTTCATACGAAAATATCTAGCTTTATCTTGAGGGTGTAGCAATATGTGTCTAGTCAAACTTCCCCCCCTCCCCTCCCCCGACTTCCAACATATTTAAAAACTAACTCTTTGCCACAAGTTTTACACTTAGCCCTATTTTTTTCTCTTAGTTGAGTAAAAAATGACCAAATAAGAGATGTTTCTTCCCGTTTAGAAGGTTGTCTAGAAAAAGTAGGGCAGTAACAGGAGGGTCAGACGGGGGATCATTTGGATTATTATTAGTTGGGTTAACTTCAGGAGCAGGACTAGTGGGTGTATCGTCATCCGGTTGCATTTTATCAAAATCTATTTCTTCATCATCAGTTTCATCAATAGTTGGATTACCATAAAGAGCATTCATATATTCATGATTTAATTGTTCACCGGGGGCAATATTATGGCAAAATTGACTCTCGGTAATTATAATAAACTATTATCGCTATCAAGAATAGCAGGTGTAGGACAAGTAACAGGTTTCGGCCGGGGAGCCGGGGGAAGTGGAGGAGGAACAGATTAGCCACTAGATTCACCACTCTTAGATTTTTCCTTATTTTTACTAAATATTTTTTTAGGGAATAAACCATCTTAATTAATCAAGCAAAGTAAATAAAACAAACAAAACTATAATATTAAAACTTAAGAGTTGGAACGAGATTATCGAATTGACGAACAACTTGTTGAAAAATAATTATCGTTGAAGACTTGAAGACTTCAATTCACCAACTTCACAATTTTGCACAAATTGTAACAATTAAGTAAGCAATTGTAGAAGAATATTAGAGAGAGATTGAGAGAGATTGATGATTTTGTGAGAAAAATGAAAGAATGAGGGGGTATTTATAGTTGAAAATAGGGAAAAAGTATAATTATAAAAAGTTTGGGTTGAAACAAAATTTGGGGGGTTAAATGGCTATTTTGCAAATAGCCAACGGCTATTTTAGCAGACCAAACGGTCAAATTTTTTTTTTAAAAAAAATTATCCGTTGGGCCCGTTTAGGACCGCTTGAACCAGCCCACTTCTGAGCCGGTCCCGATCCTAAACGGTCCCGATCTCGCGGGCCTCCTCTATGAGACCGGCCCACTACCCGACCCACTACCCCACGGTCCCGGTCCTATCCGGTTAGGACCGTTTAGGCCCACTGCCCATGTGGGCTGGCGGTCCTGGGCCGGTCCCGGTCCTAACAAGCCCACATGCCACCCCTAGTTTAGAAAGTTGTCTAGAAAAAGTAGGGGCAGTAATAGGAGGGTCAGACCGGGGATCATTTGAATTATTATTAGTTGGGTTAACTTCAGGAGCAGGACTAGTGGGTGTATCGTCATCCGGTTGCGTTTCATCAAAATCTATTTCTTCATCATCATTTTCATCAATAGTTGGATTACCTTAAAGAGCATTCATATATTCATAGTTTAATTGTTCACCGGGTGCAATATTATGGCAAAATTGACTCTCGGTAAATTGCAATAAACTATTATCACTATCAAGAATAGCAGGTGTAGGACGGGTAACAGGTTTCGGCCGGGGAGCCGGGGGAAGTGGAGGAGGAATAGATTGGCCACTAGATTCACCACTCTTGGATTTTTCCTTATTTTTACTAAATATTGTTTTTAGGGAATAAGCCATCTTAATTAATCAAGCAAAGTAAATAAAACAAACAAAACTATAATATTAAAACTTAAGAGTTGGAACGAGTTTACCGAATTGACGAACAACTTGTTGAAAAATAATTATCGTTGAAGACTTGAAGACTTCAATTCACCAACTTCATAATTTTGCACAAATTATAACAATTAAGTAAGCAATTGTAGAAGAATATTAGAGAGAGATTGATGATTTTGTGAGAAAAATAAAAGAATGAGGGGGTATTTATAGTTGAAAATAGGAAAAAAGTATAATTATAAAAAGTTTGGGGTTAAAACAAAATTTGGGAGGTTAAATGGCTATTTTGCAAATAGCCAACGACTATTTTGGCAGACCAAACGGCTAGTTTTTAAATGGCCAAACTGTCAAATTTTTTTTTTTTAAATTATCCGTTGGGCCCGTTTAGGACCGCTTGAACCGGCCTACTTCTGAGCCGGTCCCGGTCCCGGTCTCGCGGGCCTCCCCTATGAGACCGGTCCACTACCCGGCCCACCACCCCACGATCCCGGTCCTATCCGGTTAGGACCGTTTAGGCCCACCGCCCATGTGGGCTTGCGGTCCTGGGCCAGTCCCGGTCCTAACCGGCCCACATGCCACCCCTACCCCTAGTGTTGAAAGGCAAATCATCTTTTGAAGTATTGTACAACAAACCACCTTATTTGGCTCACATGAGGGTGATATGTTGTCTTTTCTATGCAACTACACTCCCAAAATAAGATAAGTTTGGTCGAAGAGCAATAAAGTCAATTTTGTTGGGATATGGTGTTCATGAGAAAGAATACAAACTTTTTGACTTATCTTATAAAATGTGTTTTATTAGTAGAGATGTTGTATTTCATGAAGGCATATTTCCCTTCCAGGATAGTCAAAAAATCCAAATCCCTTCAGTTGTTGATATTACAAAATTACAGAAGACTATGTGTAGTGGATGGTTTTGACATTGCAAAAACAAACATTTTACCTGATCAATACACTGAAAACCTCATGTCACAGCAAATTCCAAATGCATCAGTAAACCTTGATCAAGAAAATCATGAAACTCAGGAGTCTTATGGTGATATAGCAGACCATGTTGAAGATATAAAAAAATTGGGAGAAATTCAAACAACGGATTTGACTGAAAGAAGATCATGTAGAATAATTAAATCACCTATTTGGCTTAAGGATTATGTGAGGACCGACAAGCAAACAGGAGCACATACATGTTTATATCCTATCTCAGATGTCATCAGCTATGATTGCTTGTCTCACAAATATCAAAGCTTCATCACCAAGTTCTTTGCAGACACTGAGCCTAACTCTTACGTAGAAGCAGTCAAAGACTCCAGATGGATAGAAGCAATGCAGATAGAGATCAAGGCATTGCAAGATAACAAGACATGGACATTGGTCTCTTTGCCAAAAGGGAAGAAGGCAATTGGCTGTCGATGCGTGTATAAGATTAAATATAAAGCTACAGGAGAAGTAGAGAGGTTTAAGGCAAGCTTGTTAGCCAAAGGGTATAGCCAAAGAGAAGTATTCGACTATCAAGAAATATTCTCCCCTATTGTTAAAATGGTGACAATGAGAATTATTATTTCATTGGCTGCAATGTATAAGTGGGACATTCATCAAATGGATGTCTACAATACTTTTTTTTCAAGGTGATTTAACTAAAGATGTGTATATGAAGCTGCCATAAGGATTCACTTGTGAAGGACTTCACCAAGTCTATCGACTGCTCAAATCACTGGATGGGGTTAAACAAGCATCTAGGTTGTGGAATATCAAGCTAACCTCTGCATTGACAACTTCTGGCTTCATTCAAAGTCACTTGGATTATTCTTTGTTTACCAGAAAAGTTCAAGGTAAAATAGTAGTGGTCTTGTTCTATGTTAATGACCTACTAATTACAGGAGATGATGCTGATTTGATACAGACGACTAAGGAGTTCTACAACAACTTTTTATAATCAAGGATCTAGGAGAGCTAAAGTTCTTCTTAGGGATTGAATCTTCCAGAAGTAAGGAAGGGATTCTAATGCATCAAAGAAAATATGCATTAGAACTCGTTTCAGATATGGGATCTCGGGTTCAAAGCCAACAGGTGCACCTTTGGAGGTCAACAAGAAACTTAAAACACTGGAGTTTGACACTCAATTTGGAATTGGAGATGATAAAGTTCTTTGATGATCCTGGTGCATACCAAAGGCTGATTGGAAGACTACTTTACCTCATCATGACTAAGCCAGACATTGCCTTTTCAGTATAATGTCTGAGCCAGTTTATGCATTGCCCCAAGATGTCACACATGGAGGCTACCATCAAGGTGATTAAGTATGTGGGCCTCTTGTCCCAACACTAGGAGATCCGTTACTGGGTACCTAATCAAGTTTGGGAGTTCATTGATTTCATGGAAGTCAAAGACGCAGACCACCATATTTAGAAAGAAGCTCAGCAGAAGCTGAGTATCGAAGCTTGGCTTCAATAGCAGCTGAAATTGTTTGGGTAACTCGTTTATTTGACGAATTAGAGGTGCATATTCAGAAACCTATGTCCATGTTATGTGACATTAAATATGCCATACAAATAGCTGCCAATCCAGTTTTTTACAAGCGAACAAAATATTTTGACATCGATTGTCACTTCATTCGAGAAAGTGCAACTTGGACTTGTTCAACTTTTGCAAGTTTCTTCTTCAGAGCAACAAGCCGACATTCTCACTAAAGAACTAGGTGTCACACAACATCGTTATTGACTGTCCAAGCTAAGCATGAAGAATATCTTCATAGCACCTAGCTTGAGGGGAGGGGTGTGTGTGTGAAGGAATTGGATAAATATCTTACAGTGCACTGAAGCTACCCCGTAATTAGTTAGTAAGTTAAGTTAAGTTAGTTAGTTGTTAGTTGTTAATTATGTCGTTAGTGGAGGTTAGGTATACAGCTGGCTACAACTGTCAGTTAGTTAGGAAGTAGTTATACACTGTATATATAGAAGCTAGCTTATTCATTTTGTACTTAATTTTTCATTCCATACAGAAATTCTTTCTAAGCTCAACCTGTGCTTTCATTTCTCTATTCTCTGTTCTTTCTCATTTCAATGGTGATTGGAGATTCGATGGACTTTGTCATAAATAAATTTTATTCTGTTCGATCCGTGGTTGGATTTAACAGTTGTTTTATCAATAAAAATATATCTAGAGAAGGCAACCTCCTATGTACATGATGGTGTTGTGTATTTGAATAATTATCTTGAAAATCAATTTGTGTATGACTCAAGAAAGTAATGACCATGACAATTTAATGGAAGTAGAAATAACTTACGTATACATAACTATATCTATATTGATGAAGAAGACGTCTTTGATTAAACTGCTGCATATGATGAAGGCAAAAAAGAAATGAATCTTATCCAAGCGAAAAGGAAAATGGAAAATCCAAAAGGATCAAGGAAAAACGAACAAGATTATACATGAGTTTGCGCATTCAAGAGAAAATATTATTTATTGCACATATTTTGCACTTTGTTCAATTGTTCCAAGCTAATAACCATTTTATCCTTCGCCCTCAAATATCACTTGAGTTTAGCATAATTGAAAATCTCTGAATATAATATATGAACTACAGTTATACATAGTTAACAACTTGAAGCAATATAGTTGATTAACATCGAGTTGATAGGGAGAAAAACATGGAAATATATCTTAAGTTATAGTAATATAATATTCTTGTTACTACCCAAAATTCACTAGTCGTGATGACACCTAACTCGATCCGATAGGTAAGCCAACAAACAGTCAATACAATCCAAATGAGATTTATAGGAAGCATTGAAAAATTATCTGAACATTTATACAATAACTCAACGACTGGTAGTACAAATCATGAGCTTCTAAGACTTAGAATTTACTAAAGCTGATACGAATAATACATCATCTATTTGAAATTTACCTAAATAGATTAGCAAAATCTAAAGCTACCAAGGACAAGTGACAGTTATAACAGAAATGCAGGTACATCTTCAATGTTAGTTCCCGCCCCACTCAGCGACTCCAGCTCCAAAAACTGCACGCAAGGTGCAGAAGTGTAGTATGAGTACAACTGATCCCATGTACCCAGTAAGTATATTTTCTAAGCTTGTTGAAGTAGTGACGGGACTTTTTAGTTAAAAGATACTTACTGATATAACATGTGTAGTAAACTAACAATAGAACAACACTACAACATAACAGAAAAGAGTACAAGAAATGAACATGCGAAGCAGTTAGTGATTACTAGAAGAAGTCACGATTTATTATTCCTCAATATCTCGACTAATTCTTTTCTTAGACCGATAACCAAATAAACCACGATAGTAAATCCATAACTCTCATAGTGTGAGAAATATACTCAAGATGTCAAGTCAATGGCACGGCAATAACCTTCGTACATTTATCTCATCCTTACCAAATATACGTATAACAGTACCATCTGAGTAAAAGAAATGCCAATAATAGTAATGACAAAGTGAAAAATACACAGATAGCTATAACGAACAAGGCAATATATATGGACAACGGTAACAGACTAGGTAGAAGACATAGAAATAATAACAGCAATTGAGAAAGAAGAATATAAATCTCACTAACTAGCATGGTAGAATGCTTAGGTACAAATATAACAAACAAGAAGGAAAGCATGAATTTTATGAGCGCACAAATAGAAGGCATGAATAACTAACATGATAGGAAGCTTATTCGAAAGTACAACATATGAGAAATGGCATGGATGTAGATATAACAACAAGAAGTAAAACATGATATTTGCAAGTTAAACAGATAGAAGGCATATGCATCACAACAACAATTGAGATAGAGGACAAAAATAGAATAATAACTGTCACGACCCAAAATCCACTAAAGGTCGTGATGGCGCCCAACACCTCAGTTAGGCAAGCCATCAGTGGATGATTAACTTAATTATTCATTTTAGTATTTTTGAAATCATAATTTTGATCAACTAAGTAGTAAGAAATAGAATTTTACAGGGTAACTGTTAATATTGTCACAACTACAATAATGAACCGCCCACAAGCACACCCAAAACCCGGTGTCACAAGTGCATGAGTATCAACTAGAAAATATAATACATTACAACATCTGTCTAGAGTACCATTTAGACAGGAGAATATAAATAACTCTGATGGAGACTCTGCAGGTTGCGGATCGTAACATAAAATGTAGCTCACGGTAAGTCCCCGAAACATCCGCGACTCTACGCCCAGAAGACCACCAGACATATATGTACCTCCACAAAAATGTGCAGCAAGTATAGCATGAATACATAAATAACTGCATACCCAGTAAGTATCTAGCCTAACCCTAGAAAAGTAGTAACGAGGGGTCAACAACGATACTTACTAGTGGTCCAATAAGACAGATACAGTAAGAAGTAAACAGATATGGGGCAGAATAAATACACGAATTAAACAAGTATAAATATGTGGTACAGTCTTCCTCTCAATGATAAACTCAACTCTCGATTAGCAGTCACCTCCTCCACCAGAGAGTGAGTGTGTGTGTGTGTGTGTGTGTGTGTGTGTGTGTGTGTGTGTATGTGTGTGTGTGTGTGTGTATATATATATATATATATATATATATATATATATATATATATATATAATGGACCTCACCAGATGGGTCGTCATAATTCAAATCAGGAAAACTTCCAGATAAACTAGCCTTTTACAAATTATACGCACGATTCCATAGAAGGATGTTTACAGAAATGTCGAGGCGTACGATCCGATCCCATCATAATCTGGTATATAACCATAGATACATCTATTATATATTGCCGTGGCGAACGACCCGCTACCATGAGAGTGTGGGATATAATCCTGCCCAGGCGAACAGACCGATCCCATAAGGTGTGCGCACGGCCGAGGGTCAAACAACACGAACCATAGATGTATCTATCCTATAGAGGCAAACGACCCGCTCCTATGAGAGTAAGAAATCTTTGACGGGTCCTTGACCCCACTCACGAAGGGACGAGTGAGTTTTAGGAAAGCTTTGGGGAAAGCCCTTCGATGAGAACGCGTAACGCGGGGGGAAATTCATAAGAGGAGTACAATTATTGTATGACAAATCATAAAGTTCATCCGAGCTCTACAATAACGAGTCTACCGCTCTACATAAGTCTAGTTTCAAATTTTATCATGTAGTAAATGAATCTAATAGGCAAGAGACAACTCAAATAGTACAGTTATAGCATGACATGAACCTGAGTCTACCCGGACAATAACACGAATATAGGTACATACGGACTCTCATCACCTCGTACGTACGTAACCCCCACAACATGTAGCAAATATCAATTACAAGACCTAGGGGTAGTTTCCTCCTCACAGAGTTAGACATGAGACTTACCTCGCTCCGAAGTCCTATAACCGGCTTCAAAGCCCTTCTAACAACTCAAACGGATGCCCGTTGGTCCAAAACTAGTCAATCAATATGCCAATCCATAAATACATACTCTAATACTCATTATAAATCAATTTATAACAATTTTCAACTCCGCTCAAAAAGTTAATAAAGTCACCCCGGGCCCACATACCCCGATTTCAAAAATTTTGAAGATAATCATTACCTATAACTTTACGAACTCAAATATATGATTTATTCCCATGGACGAAATGAAGTGAAATTGAGCCAAACCCTCGTTTTAAAGAAGCACACTGCCCAGCCCGACTTTCGCACCTGCGGTCCAATAGTCGTTCCTACGGCTCCGCACCTGCAGAGAGTCCATCGCAGGTGTGGCTCTAACTCAACCCAGCAGCCTCCACTTTTACGGCCCAAATAGCACTTTTGCGGACAACAAGCGCTTCTGCGCTCACGCACCTGTTGCCAAAGTCCGCTTCTGCGGTCCTAGGCCTTCTTGGCCAATTCCGCTTCTGCGATCTCTCCTCCGCATCTGCGGCTTTGCAGCAGCAGACATTTTCTCACACTTGCGCTCCTGTACAGCTCGCCTAGAATCGCTTCTGCCACCCTTCTGGTCGCTTTTGCGGTTCCGCACCTGCGGTCAAAACCTCGCAGGTGCGGTTACACCAGATGACAACAGCTCTAGCATTCCTCCAAGCCCAAACTCGATCCGTTTATCATCCGTAATCGACCTGAGACCCTCGGGACCTCAACCAATTATACCAACACGTCCCAAAATATCACACGGACTTAGTCGAGCCTTCAAATCATATCAAACAACGCTAAAACCACGAATCGCACTTCTACATTCGATGCCGAAGTCTATCAAATCACGTCCGATTGACCTCAAATTTTGCACACAAGTCACATTCGACATTACGGACCTACTCCAATTTTTGGAATCGGAATCCGAACCCGATATCAAGTCCACTCCTTGTCAAACCTTCCAAAAACCTTTAAATTTTCAACTTTCGCCAAATGACCCCGAAATGACCTACGGACCTCCAAATCCACATCCGGGCGCGCTCCTAAGACCAGAATCACCATACAGAGATATTACCAGGCTTGAAATTCCAAACGGACACCAATAGCATTAAAATACGCTTCAACCCAAATTTATGAATTTCTTCCAAAATGCCAACTTCCGACAATAGGCACCGAAACGTTTCCGGGTCATCCAAAACCCGATCCGGACATACGCCCAAATCCAAAATAATCATACGAACCTGTTGGAATTTTCAAATTCCGATTCTGAGGTCGTTTACTCAAAAGTCAAAACTTAGTCAATTCTTCAAACTTGAAGCTTCCGAAATGAGAATTTTCCATCCGAATCGACTCTGAACTTCCCGAAATTCAATTTCGACCACACGTGTAAGTTATAATACATGAAGTGAAGCTACTCAAGGTCTCACACTACTGAATGACGCGCTAGAGCTTAAAACGACAGGTCGGGTCGTTACATTCTCTCCTACTTAAATATACATTCGTTCTCGAGCATGCTAAGAACTGCTCCGAAGTTGTCCGAAATCACTGTTTAACACCTCGTGCACCTACCCGTGCTATCGCAACCCAATTGAGCACATTAGCTTGATCCAATCTGAAGATCCTCCCTTTTTATTTAATCAAGTAAGCCTTAGAGTCAAATTCCAAAATCCGAAATTCTCTACCAGGCCTGTTTTCAGCATACAAACACCGTATCAATCACTACACACTGTACCAAACATGATTGTATACCCTTACTAAATTCAAACCATGCACCGCATAATTTTCATGACCTTAATAACACCCTCTGGCCACACTAGCCGAAATCCCATGAGTCTGATGCCCACAACACACCTCATGACGCATATAAGTCCTGTTTCAACTCTTGCAATACTGCCATGATGGAAGAGATGTGTAGAAACTCATAACCACCTTTCGAATCTCCATTTATGGAGTCTTTCCTCCTGACAAGAATCATTACCTCATTTTGGACTGAATAACAATATTTACTCTTTAATATGACTTATATAAATCCGATCGCACTGATCCCAGGTCCAATAATCTCGTTTCACTCAGTACAAGCTGCTCTGGCAATAAGCCACCTCAGACACTGCCAAAAATCTCATATGATGCCATAATGTGCCAACAAGCTACAAAATCGAATGTGATACATAAGGAAAAGCGAACTTTGGAACGAACTACTCAACCCACGTAACTAATTAAACAACCAAAAATATGTTATGAATCTTCCCCAGAAAATGAGGAACAAAACACACAAAAATAGATATGGGGAAATGTACTCAACATCATGTTGTTGCGGCGTGTAACCCAATCCACACATGATACCGTTGTTGTGTGCAACCCGATCCAACCATGTTACTCGTGGCGGAGTGGCACCCGATCAAAACAACATACTCCTGGCGACGTGCCACCTGATCCACACATAAAATCTGTAAGGAAATACTTACCGAGTTAGGATGCCCATGCCTACGAAATACCCGAATGTCGGCCACAAGCATGCTAAGTGCATAATACCATCCCCAGGGAGACAAATAGCACCATACGCTACAAAACTCAAGCACGACTAAGGTGCAATAAATGACTTGCATATCGAGAGCCATCCTGCTCATATAACACCGCAAGCTACAAGGGACCACGACACATGTATGAACAATCAAGCCATCTCACAACCCACACGGCACAATAAAGTATTACATGGAATAGCCGACAATAAAAATAACATCCAAAGCCCGAAGACTACTCCATAAGAAGCGCTATGCTGAAATGAACATATCCGGCCTGATATAGAGCACACATTCACATTTATATCCATCCACGGACCTCAAGCCAATTCTGATCGTACCGCACTAGGCTAATAACCTTTCAAGGATCCACAATACCCCTTTTCCCATGACCCCCAAGAACAACCGTCAAATCTGAAGCAAACTCACGCGGTCCATAGTCTAAGGAATAGAACGCCCTCACGTATAAACTTCCTCACATTAGCGATAGCACCATAATCCCATACTTGGTTTAAATCTTTAATTAATCAAGTGACTGCATGCCACACTTATGCAATCTTCCCCTGGGATACGCTCCCACCACCTTTCGCACCAGGTAACAAGTCTGCACATCCATACCACCGGCCATACTAATGTTGTCAAGCAAATCGAGAATTCGCAAATTAGTACACAAAGCCTCTTACACATGACAACGATTTCAGGTGGTGTTAAATACAATACCAACTTACTCTAAATATTTGAGTTCTTTCCCGTTCATCCGAGCTCGTGACATTCTTGTCTACACCGAACCGCAAACCTTGATCCTTAACTTCTAATTCCTATGCTGCTCACTGCACCTAATATGCCAATACGCGAGAGTACAAGAATTCCATAACAACTCCTGAACCACTAATAGAATAAACACTCCATCCTATAGAAACCTTTCACTTAACTCATTTCAGGAGAACCATTGCAACACGTGACTAAATTCCCATAACCGTAGAAAATACAATTCTCAAGTAGTGGTCTAAACCACCATAACTCCTCTGGGATCCATCTACATATAACAGTCCATTATAATCAAATATCTATAAATAAATCAGATTACGGCGTCCGTCAAGCCTCGCACGTACCGCCACAAATCACTTGCATAACTTAACACGCCGAAGGAACTGATTATTGGCACCATCATGCCGATTCAACCATTGCTAACCGATCCAAGTCTTCTAATTTACTCTTAACTTGCCTTAGAAATAATAATAGCTCCATTTAAAAATATAACGAACTCAATCTGCATTCATCATGAGTGACCCCATTTCACGAGACCACGTTGCCTCAAAACCCACGAACTAACTCATACCCTCCTTGTGCGCATATTCGCATCTTTAACTGGTACACCCATTCTGATAATTCCTCTATGAGTCCGAAGTTATTTTCTCCCATTCCTCCAATGCTACACCGCAGACCGATGATAACATAGAACACTCCAAGTTCTTAGGCACTGCACTTAAGTTCTTGAACCCATTAGGACCACTGTTGACAGCCACCCACTTTGACTTGTCCCCGAATATAAGCCACACTCTAGTGCGCTGTTAGCACATGAACACCCTATCAAAGAAGCACCCGACCAAATTTTTTTCCTTGTACATAACCCCCACATGAAGCATCACTCTAAGTCTTCCCAAAATCTGAACATGAATCGATAAGGCCAAATATAGAACACGTTCCTCAAATCTTTTGCTCAAATTCCCACTGATGTTTTTCTTTCCTTAGTTGTAATAACCCACCAATACACTGATAACCAGAAACCGCACAAGTAGACAACCACGCAATCCAATCATAGATGGTGGGGCTCTCCCACATAGCTTGAAGCTACAATTACATAACCCTTGAATCCACCAAGATTCCTTCTTCCCCGTTGATATCAACCGAAAGTCCAACAATACATTCCAAACTCTAAGTCATGTTGCATCCAAATAAAATCCGTGGTCCTAGTCACTGTCCATCACGATTCCCAAATTGCTCTAAACTTCTTTCAAGGCGTGTGGCTATCCTACCACCGAACCCATTAGCTACTCTGCCACTCTCCCACTTTGGTTAAACCCTCTCCTCTAAGCAACTACTCGACTTCTGCTTCTCACACTTGCCCTCCTAGAAATGTAACCATCGCAAGACACCTCCCACATGTCCTTCCTCATAAATGCCCTGTGAATCAATAGATCACTACCAACTCTAAACCTCTCCGAAGATCATCCTTCTCGAGCCATCAATATTAGGAACACCGATTCGATTCTGAACCACTGCACACCGTGATCTCTGATAGTCGCTTCCCCGACACCATGTCATAATACACTGCCCCGAAGACGAATTGAAGAAGTCCATAACACCGGCGAACTTAACATATTCAACGAGGACAATGACACCACATCTCAGATGAAAATTCCACCATGCTCGAAATTACCAAGTCTCGTTTCTCCATCATCCCAAACCTGAACATCCATAGTCCGATTGCCTTTCCTCCACTGGAAATAGAATGCTGAACCTCTGAATCATACACTGAGGAAAACCTCATTTCGAGTCATTCACTGCCCTATCACATAGACAAGCACCCTACTATTACCCCAATACTGTGCGATAGCAACACACGAATCATCATAAATATCAGTGCCCAACTTCAAAACCATAGGAAATATTGATACTGAGCTGAAATGACAGAACATCCTTCCACAAGGCGACGACAATAGCCCAATCAAATATGCAGGGAGAAACATCATGCACCATATCCGCAGTACCATTTTAATTACTCGATTCCCAATTGATAACAAGCGCTTCATATCGCATAAGATGGAGTAGGAAGGAAATAAAGGCATAAGCCTCAAAGGAAATAAAACGGCACGAAGAGGAATCAAGAAGGGAAGTTCTCCTAACATCCATGTAGCCTCTCGAAGATAAGTACAGATGTCTCTGTACCGATCCACAAGACTCTACTAGACTTGCTCATGAATTGTGACACCTAAGTGAACCAAACACTCTGATACCAAGTTGTCACGACCCAAAATCCACTAAAGGTCGTGATGGCGCCCAACACATCCGTCAGGCAAGCCAACAGTGGATGATTAACTTAATTACTCATTTTAGTGTTTTTAAAATCATAATTTTCATCAACTAAGTAGTAAGAAATAGAATTTTACAGGGTAACTGTTAATATTATCACAACTACAATAATGAACCGCCTACAAGCACCCCCCAAAACCCGGTGTCACAAGTGCATGAGCATCAACTAGGAAATATAATAAATTACAACATCTGTTTGGAGTACAATTTAGACAGGAGAATATAAATAACTCTGATGGAGACTCTGCAGGCTACGGATCGTAACATAAAATGCAGCTCACAGTAAGTCCCCGCAACATCCGTGCCTATGCGCCTAGAAGACAACCAGACATATATGTACCTGCACAAAAATATGCATCAAGTGTAGTATGAGTACGTAAATCAACGTGTACCCAGTAAGTATCTAGCCTAATCCCAGAGAAGTAGTAACGAGGGATCGACATCGACACTTACTAGTGGTCCAATAAGACAGATACAATAAGAAGTAAACAGATATGGGGCAGAATAAATTCACGAATTAAACAAGTATAAATATGTGGTACAATCTTCCTCTCAACGATAAACTCAACTCTTGATTAGCAGTCACTTCTTCATATATATACAAAATGGACCTCACCAGATGGGTCGTCATAATTTAAATCAGGAAAACTCTCAGATACACTTGCCTCTTTACAAATAATACGCACGATTCCATATAAGGATGTTTACAGAAATGCCGAGTCGTACGACCCGATCCCATCATAATCTGGTATATAACTATAGATACATCTATTATATATTGCCGAGGCAAACGGCCCGCTCCCATGAGAGTGTGGTACATAATCCTGCCCAGGCGAACGAACCGATCCCATAAGGTGTGCGCACTGCCGAGGGTCGAACGACACGAACCATTGATGTATCTATCCTGCCGAAGCGGATGACCTGCTCCCATGAGAGAAAGAAAGCTTTGACGGGTCCTTGACCCCACTCACGAAGAGATGAGTGAGTTTTAGGAAAACTTTGGGGAAAGCCCTTCGATGAGAACGCATAACGCAGGGGGAAATTCGTAAGAGGATTACAATTATTCCATGACAAATCATAAAGTTCATCTGATCTCTACAATAACGAGTCTACCGCTCTACTCAAATCTAGTCTCAAATTTTAACATGTAGTAAAAGAATCTAATTGGCAAGAGACAACTCAAATAGTACAGTTATAGCATGGCGTGAACCTAAGTCTACCCAGACAATAACATGAATATAGGTACGTACGGAGTCTCATCACCTCTTGTGTATTTAGCCCCCGCAACAAGTAGCAAATATCAATTACAACACCTAGGGGTAGATTCCCCTCACAGAGTTAGATATAAGACTTACCTCACTCCGAAGTCCTATAACCAGCTCCAAAGCCCCTCTAACAACTCAAAATGATGCTCGTCGCTCCAAAACAAGTCAATCCATATGTGAATCCATAAATACATACTCTAATTCTCATTATAAATCAATTTATAACAATTTACAATTCCGCTCAAAAAGTCGATAAAGTCACCCCCGGGCCCAAATGCCCTGATTCCAAATACTTTTAAAAATAATAATTACCCATAACTTTACGAACTCAAAAATATGATTTATTCCCAATTCCATGTCCAATGTTGTGGTCAAATTCCAAAATACCAAGTTCTAGGTTTTTTACAAAAAATCCCATTTTCTACAAATTTTCATGCTTAAATCCGTATATAAATCATGTATGTAACTCATAATATGAAGAAACCACTTACCCCATTATAGTTGATGAAGATGGCACTCCAAAAGTGCTCCAAAATCGGCTCCCATGGATGAAATGAAGTGAAATTGAGCCAAACCCTCATTTTAAAGAAGCACACTGTCCAGTCCGACCTTCGCACCTGCGGAAAATCCATCGCAGGTGCGGCTCTAACTCAACCCAGTAGCCTCTGCTTTTGCGGCACAAATAGTGCTTCTGCACTTCCGCTTCTACGGACAACAAGCGCTTCTGCGCTCACGCACATGCGTGCCAAAGTCCGCTTTTACGGTCCCAAGCTTTCTTGGCCAATTCCGCTTCCGCGATCTCTCCTCCGCATCTGCGGCTTCGCAGATGCGGACCTTTCCTCGCACTTGCGCTCCTGTCCACCTCGCCCAGAATCGCTTTTGAGACCCTTCTGGCTGCTTTTGCTGCTCCGCACCTGCGGTCAAAACCTCGCAGGTGCGGTTACACCAGATAACAGCATCTCCAGCATTCCTCTAAGCGCAAACTCGATCCGTTTACCATCCGGAATCCACCCGAGGCCCTCGGAACCTCAACCAATTATACCAACATGTCCCAAAACACCATACAAACTTAGTCGAGCCTTCAAATCACATCAAACAATGGTAAAACCATGAATCGCACCCCAATTCAAGTTTAATGAACTTTAGAACTTCAAACTTCTACATTTGATGCCGAAGTCTATCAAATCACATCTAATTGACCTCAAATTTTGCATACAAGTCACATTCGACATTACGGACCTACTCCAACTTCCAGAATCTGAATCCGAATCGGATATCAAGTCCACTCCCGGTCAAATTTTCCAAAAACCTTCAAATTTTCAACTTTCGCCAAATGACCCCGAAATGACCTTCGGACCTCCAAATCCACATCCGGACGTACTCCTAAGACCAGAATTACCATACGGAGTTATTCTCAGGACCGAAATTCCAAATGGACACCAATAGCATTAAAATACGTTTTATCCCAAATTTATGAATTTCTTCCAAAATGCCAACTTTCCATAATAGGTGCGGAAATGCTCCTGGTTCATCCAAAACTCGATACGGATATACGTCCAAGTCCAAAATCATCATTCGAACTTGTTGGAACTTTCAAATCCCGATTCTGAGGTCGTTTACTCAAAAGTTAAACCTTAGTCAATTCTTCCAACTTAAAGCTTCCGAAATGAGAATTTTCTATCCGAATCAACTTCGAACTACCCGAAATTCAATTCTGATTACACGTGCAAGTCATAATACTTGAAGTGAAGCTATTCAAGGCCTCAAACCACTGAATGATGCGCTAGAGCTCAAAATGACCGGTCGGATCATTACAATAACGATAAGTCACATAGAAAAATAAGGTACAACAATAACAACTCAAGGTAAAGCCAAGAACATTTACACAAGGAAAAAATATTACAACATAATGCATGTGTATCATCCTCGCCCGTATGGAAACACCCTTCGTGCTTTTACCCTCATCCTCACATGATAATGTAAATGAGAATACGATAATATAAATGAAACGGGACGGCATCACCTTTCATGCTTTTACTCTCATCCTCACATGATAATGTAAATGAGATCATGATAATGTAAATGAAATGGCACGGCATCACCCATCATGCTTTTACTTTCATCCTTACATGATAATGTAAATAAAATAGAACAGCATCACCCTTCGTACTTTATACTCTTCCTTACACGATAATGTATATGCAATGGCATGACATTACCCTTCGTGCTTTATACTCTTCCTCACCAAGAATATGTATATCAGTGACAAGTAAGGTAGGAAGCATGAATAACATCAAGGAGAGCGTTTAAGCGAATATTCCGAATGAACATCAATCATAGTTTTCAAGCCAATAACAATTCAATAAACCTCAAGTGCTTTATTATTCAAGTATTTCAACAAGTCTCAATATGATCTTTAACTCAAATGTAGAATCCAATATCTAGAGAATAACGGTCGTAGCGATGTATTAGTAATTAAGCATAATGATGACCAAATTAAATACATCAATGGTTTCACAAAATTCGTCAAATTTTAGTCAAGTCATAATAAGCTAAATCTTGGTTTCTAGCATTTAATTTCATATTCTTGGTAATAGATTTCAAGTAAAACATGAAACAAGAAGGTCACGAAATTCTACAAGGCACAATTAATCATATAATTTACCACAGAGCCTGATTAACCCTGACATAGGCATATACGCTCCTCACCTCATATATGCATCACCCCCGCATGTAGCAAAAAATAGCAATTAGTAGTAAAAATACTCCCAACAAATTTAGGCAAGACACTTACCTCAAACAAGCAAAATTAATACACTAGAAGCGCCATTCCGCTCAAGTCATCCTCCGAACGGCTCGAAACTAGCCAAAACAACTCAAAACCATCAATTAATGCCATAGGGATCAAACCCAATCGATAAGGGTCGAATATTTACACATTTACTCGAAGTCAACCAAAAAGTCAAACTTAGGCTTGCACCTCAGGACCTGACAAAATTCCCAAAATCCGACAACTCAATCAATTACGAGTCAAACCGTACTAATTTCACTCAAATACGACTCCGAATCGATGTTTAAAACTCGAAAATTCACCTTATGAAATATTAGACAAAACCCCCAAAATTTCTCTATAAATTTCATAATCCAATTACCAAAAACAATGAAAGATTCACGAAATATAATAAAACCCGAGTGTAGAATACTTACCACAGTCCATGTGGTGAAAATCGCTTCAAAAATCGTCTAAATCCGAGCTCTATAGCTCCAAATATGTTAAAATGGTAGAAACCCCCAAAAATAGAGAAATTATAATCAATGGACGAATTAATGAATCGCGATCGCGTAAATACCATCGCTATCGTGAAGAAGCAAAATGCACTGCCCAGAAATACTTTATTCGATTGCGGAATAAGCTTCGCAGTCGCGAAGCACAAAATGCTTAACCTTGAAAAGTCACTACACTAATGCGGCCCCAGGCTCGCGAACACGGTGAAGAAGCCATGAAGACCTGCGCAGCTCAGCTCTACACTACGAGTGCATGCACACATGCGCGAATGCGATGCTCAATCTGCAGCAACCTATGCGGACGCGGACTAGTATTTGCCAACGCGAATAAGAAATACTCAGCTCTAATTTTCCCCTAAGCGATCACATACCTATCTTCGCGATCACATAGAATGTTTGGTGCACCAGACATCATCAGAAATCAGCAATAACAACATGGTCCAAAATGGTTCGAAACCCATCCGAAACTCACCTAATCCCCTCGGGACCCCGTCTGAACATACCAACAAGTCTCATAACACGACACAAACCTAATAGAAGCCTCAAATCATGCATAACAACATCAAAACTATGAATCGCACCTCAAATCGAACTTAATGAACTTTTGAACCTTTAGCTTCCAAGACTCGTGCCGAAACATATCAAATCAACTCGGAATTAACTCAAATTTTACACACAAGTCCCAAATGATATAACGAAGCTATTCTAATTCCCGAACCACAATCCGAGTCTAATATCATCAAATTCAACTCGCGGTCAAACTTATGAACATTCCAAACCTTCAAATTTCCAACTTTGCCAATTAGTGCCAAACCCTTCTAGAAATATCCAATTACACATCCGGGCACCACCTAAGTCCAAACTCACCGTCCGAACCTAAAGGAACCATCAAAACTCCGATCCGAGGTCAAATACGCAAAAGTCAAACTTGGTCAACTCTTCCAACTCTAACTTCTAACATGAGAATCCCTCTTCTGAATCGATCATGAATCATCTGAAAAACCAAAATCAATGATTCAAATAAGTCATAATACGTCATATGGAGCTACTAAAGGATTCAAATAGCTGAATAGAATGAAAATGCTCAAAACGACCGATCGGGTTGTTACATCTCCCCCCCCCACTTAAACATATGTTCGTCCTCGAACGTACCTAGAGTCATTCCCAGGCCATCAAATCGCGGTGTAACCTTCACGTACACATACCCGGAGGTGATCCCACGTCACCCCGCTCCATATAAGCCTACCAACACCACATAACTGGGGATCCTTACTTCAACCTTAGTCTGTAAACCTAAGAACCCAATATCCAACATCTGCAATTCATTACAAGAGTCGAATTTCGTATCTACACATTGTATAAGTCTGAACAAGCTGTATCAAACCATAACCATGATCCAAGGTATAATCACATGACACACCACAACTTAGATACTCACAACAATAACTACTGACCACCATAGCTGCCCAAAAGCAAATCCGGTGCCAGGAGTAAACCTCATTCAAAACCTTGGTACACTACCGATGATGAAATAAACACACAGAATATATTAACCACTCATTTTATAAATAAGCTAAGAAGCTCGCTCATCTGACCATGGCCATTGCCCAAATCCTTAGCGGAAATATGGTATCATTCTTCCGAACATTCCTTATCCCAATACGATAGTGCAAATCTCAAGTATAGTGTTAAGGCTAAGCCTTCCTTCATTTTGGCATGATCTCGTAGCTACATGTGTTAGTAATGAGACAAAAGAGAAGTTCATATTCATGAATTTATTCACACTATTCTAGTCTCATAAGTTACAATATTATTCCTTATCGAGACTCTATATTCAATTTTAGTATTGTCTTCTTCCAGTCAAGAGAGCAGCAAGCCTATATATACAGTATTACAGTATTTTCATTACCATCGAGCTATAATCGATGGGCAGGCCCCTATTGGGCAACTTCTGATCAGATGGAAAGTTATATACCGAGCCTACTGTGGCCGAGCGCCTATGAGCGAGCCCAGCATGGTCGAGATACATAGCCTAGTATGGCCGAGCGCCTATAAGCGAGCCTACTATGGCAGAGCAGTTATATATACCAAGCCTTATAAGGCCGTACAATTATTTTACTTACTATATTGAAGGAGTTGAGTCAGTATTAGCAGGTAAGTATATCTCCAGATCATCTTTGACTCCCAGTTAATTTCAGTTATCATATTATCAGTTCAGTTTCAGATTTCAGTTATTTTATTGCCTTACATACTCGGTACATTATTTCGTACTGACGTCCCTTTTTTGGGGGCGCTGCATTTCATGCGTGCAGGTTCAGACAGACAGACGGGTAGACCTCCTCAGTAGGTGTTTCCCGAGTTCCGCCTGATCGGTAAGCTCCACGTCTTTCGGAGTTGCCAGGACTAGAGTTTTGTGTACATCTTATGTATATCTGTATATATGTTATGGGTAGGTCGGGGCCCTGTTCCGATCACAGTACATCTATCAGTAGAGGCTTGTAGGCATATCCTGTTGGTTAGTGCAGTATGTTGGGTTTGTATAAATTGGTGGTTTGTCAGCTGTAGTAGCTATGACGGCCTTGTCGGCCTAGCTTTATATTGATATTTAGTTAGTGCTAGTTTCCATTCAGTTTTATATTTTGCTTCGCAAATTGTCTTGCAAGGTGGCCCCATGGCCAAAGTATGACATTATGTGTTCAGAGTCCCTTAGTCGCAATTTGGTACGCCAGGTTAGGTGAGGCACGGGGTGCTTGTCTCGCTCCTAGGTTCGGGGCGTGACATATAGAAACCTTATCCCAGCCAATACAAGTAGCCCAACTAACAAGTCTAACCAAAAACCATATGGATCCCCACACAACGCGGTTCCGTATACCAAACAAGTAATAATTCAGACATGACAGATAATGGTAAGAAAGTTTAATATTGTAATGATCTGACCGATAGTTTTGCTTTTTAGAACCTAGTTCCCCTAAATAAGTCTCTCAGTATGTGCTTTTACTATTGTATGCCTTGCGGGGATGGTTAGATTGGGATTAGGAAGAGTTCGGGTTGAAATCGAAACACTTGGTTCCTTGGTTTGGCTTTAAAAGACTAAGTTTGACTTCGGTCAAAGTTTTGATTAAACGGCCTTGGAATTGGGGTTTGACGGTCCCAATAGGTTCATATGATAATTTTGGACTTGGGATTATATTTTTATCGAGTTTTGGATGATCCGGGAGTGTTTCAGCGCCTAATAGTGAAAGTTGGCTCTTTGAAGGTTTTAAAGTTCTTTAAATTTGATTTGAAGTAGGATTTGGTATTATTCGAGGTCTAATTGGGATTAGGAACCAGACAGTAGTTATGTATGGTGATTTAAGACTTGCCCGCAAAATTTGGTGTCATTCCGAGTAGTTTAAGTAGGATTCAGCGCTTTCAGAGTAAGTTGGAAGAACTTGAAGTTCATAAGTTGATCCAATTTGGTTTGGAGTTTAATTCTTAGTTTTGTTGTTGTTTTATGCATTCCGCGGGTGCGAGCTAGTCCATTTTATTATTTTAAACTTGTTGGTATGTTCGGGTGGGGTCCCGGGGCCCCCGAGTGTTAATCGAACAGGCTTGGACCAAGTTGGAACTTTGGAGCAACAACTGAAGCTCTCAGCTTCTGGTTTGATCGCACCTGCGCTTGGCTAGCCGCAGGTGCGAGCTCATAGAAGTGAGCCTTTTTCCGTAGAAGCAGCCCAATGTGGGATGCCCAGAGACCACAGAAGCTGGGTAAGCCCCGCACCTGCGCAGCCGCAAGCACCGCAGAAGCGAGCCACTGGTCGCAGAAGGGAGGGAGCCGGCTGAGGGGAAAGACTGTATCTGTGAGGCCCTTTAGCTCATTTATTTCATTCCATGGGCGATTTTGGAGCTGTAAAAAGGGGGATTTCAACCTAGCTTTTGAAGGTAAGTAATTTCTACCTAGTATAAGTTTATTACATAGATTATTTTTATATTTAACATGTAAAATTTGTGAAATCATGAGTTTAAATGAAAAACCTAGGTTTTGATAAAAAATGGGATTAACCACGAAAATGGTTATGGAATTTAGTGAAAATCATATATTTGAGTTTATGAGGTTATGGGTAACAACTTTCTTCAAAAAAAATCTGGAATCCGGGCAAGTGGGCTTGGGGTAAATTTTAGAAATTCTTCAATTAGGGTTGGGAAATCACTTTAATAGTTAGGATATAAACTTTTGAACATGCATTGACTATTTTATATAACATTTGACTAGTTTCGAGTCGTTTGGCACCGAGTTGAGGGTTTAAAGAAAATTTGTGGGGAAAGTATGCTTTGAGACGAGGTAAGTCTCTTTTCTAACCTTGTAAGAGGGAACTCATCCCCTTAGGTGTGTTTTGTTGTAAATTGCTTATGTGGGGAGCTACGTACACACTAGGTGACGAGAGTCTGTGCGTAGCTATAATCCACGTAATGTCCGGGTAGTCTTAGGTATACACCATGCCTTATTGACATCGTTATTTGATTTTTATTAATTGCCTTGAATAAAGCTGAGATTGAGGATTTCAAGATTTAAAAGTTTACAGTTTGGATTTCTTATTTTTAGAAAGAATTGAGGAATATTATAATAACTTTGAGAAATCTATGTTCACTCGCGTCGCAAGTATTACTCCGCGAGCGAGGTAAATTCCTCTACTCTCATGGAAACGGGCCGTTCGCCTCGGCAGGTTAATAGATGTGTCTATGGTTCGTGCCGTTCGACCCTCGGCAGTGCACACAGTATATACATATGTATTTTACATCAAGTCGTACTTACTCGGCATAATTCGTGCGTAATAATTCTTGGAGCCCAATTATAATTGATATTGTTTCATTGACTTGAGAGATTAATTTGTTAAATGATGAAAATTAATTTGGGATTTACTATTAGTGAAAGAATTGTTCATTTATTTCTTGTTATTGAGTTTTCAGTTGTATTTATATAGTCCATCCTTGACTCCCTCGAAACTTAGCGGTGAGCTGCCTTCCGAGCCCGTTCTGCAGCACCCGAAGTCTTCCTTTTGCTTTTACTTTCTATCTATCTCACTTCGGACAGTAGTGTAGTAATTTTTTTTGTATATTCTACTAGTAGCTCATACACTTGTGATACGAAGTCTTGAAAATTATGCTAGTAGACACATGATGATTTGTTTTGGATATTTACTTATCTCATTTGCTCTTAAAATTAGTTATCTCTCATCTTATTAAATTTTTACTTCCTATTTATGCACTAATTAAAAATCAGCTATTTTAAAAATGTTAAAAGAAATAATCATGTGGTTAGTTTATTGTTGGCTTACCTAGCGGTAACGTTGGCTGCCATCACGACCTATAGGAGAATTTGGGTCGTGACAAATATGAAGGCTACTAAGCAAGTTAAGTAGGCAGGGTAATTTTAACATTTTCCTATGAACTATTTTCAACAAGGTGAAAGCAAAATACATGAAATAAGCATAAGGAGTTATATCTCATCACAGTACCGTTGCAGCGCGCAACCCGATCCAATCATATCAATCTACATAGTGTTACCTATCAAGCCATAATACTCGGTCTCACTGATCATATGTGCGTCACATCAAGCACAATAAAGTGCACAAATATAATTGTGGGAAGATGATTAGGCATAAACAATACTCAGAAAGACAAGCACAACTATGGTGCAATAAGCAAGTCAAAATCACGCGGGCTACCTTGCCCATAATGCCATAAGGCCTGAACGGATTTACAATATGCGTGGGAAAAATCATGTAACCCTCACAGCCCGTCATAGCATAAGAGAGAAACACATAACATACACCAAGGTACGAATAACATCCATCTCGCTCGATGATATACATGTGATAATAGTTGCGCAAGAGCAAGCAAATCCAGCCCGATACAGAATACACATTCTTATTAGGCTAAAAAATAATCCCCAGACAAAGTTTCGATCATCCCCAAATAGGTAATTAACCTTCCAAAAGTATATAGCCACCTTTCCATAACACCTACCATCAATCATCCAGTCCTCAACATTTCTTCATAACGTGCAATCAAGGAATGGTCTGCCAACAAGAACATCCAGTCTCGAAACCTTACGAATACCAGAATCTTCATATCCGATCTCAAAACCGCTACTCAAATGGCTGATACATCACTTATACTCCATCATCTTACAGGAAATATCCACAAGTAAACACATAATGCATCCACCAATATGCGCACTCTCCTCCTGTAATATTAATTGGTACCACATCCTCTTAAACATTTGAAATCGTCTGTGTCATCAATAACTCATATCCTTTCCTTTAAAACATTACCGCAACCTTGTACTTGCAACTTTCAACCCCACACAGCGTACCGCTTTTAACATTCTAACTCGTGATACTACAAAAATCGCATTGCCAACTCTGACCATAAGCAAATTGAACACCTCATCGACCGAGAACCTTTCATTTAACTCAATCCAGGAGAACATCACCATAAACAATATAGCTTATATACATGTAGAAAACATCAACTTCGTTAGAGGACATAACCATAATGAATTCTTCGGAGCTCATTAACACGTGATCGAGTCATCAGAACTGATTGCCTCTAACTCAATCGAATCATCCCGATTGCCAACCCGAAAGTGACTCAATATGCTATGCTCGCTCTGAAGGAACCTTATAGAAATTCGAAGCTGTTTCTTGCATCCCTACAATATTACCATGTTGAATCATTCTTGACATAGAAATACCGCAGATCCGATTACCATTTGCTACCTATCTCAAGCCTTACCCATACACAAATTTATAAGTCCTTATATGTTACATATGCTTTGGAACTTGTCGGAACCTTGTTGATAACTACTCACTTTACTTTGATCTTTAATACATCGCTAATACATACCGAGCAACCCGCGCTTCACCAGCACATGACTATTCAAAGAAACAATCAAGTAATCCCTCAGCCCGAAAACTAATACAACGCATGATCCTACAATCCGATCGTCATTAGCAGACTCCCCCACTTAGCCTGAAGCCATAGAACACATCATCGGTGATTCAAAGTACCATGTCTTCATTGCTGCCCCGATCCCACACCGCTATTTAGTTGAATACTTCAAAAAGGCATGCAATATCCGTTATAGAACAATCCGAAGACTCTGCGAAGCACTTACCCATCCTTGCAATAGTCAAGAAAACTTACACATATGCTCTGAAATGATAATATATACATTCCACCGAAAGGAAGCCTCACACGAAACACACGATCCAACTCATCACGCAGGAGATAACCTATTGGCTGTACTCAAATCGACACCTTACCATGAACCCACCTTAATCACAACAACTAGGCCACCAGCTTAGTCTTCTCAAGTCTGTGCTTACCAACTATATATAAGAATGTGCCTTGTACCACAGATGAACGACTGAAAGATATATCATTGTATCCACTCCCAAGACCAAAAAATACATTGCGATGATAATCAAGCATATCCGCAGCATCACAAATCGTCGACGCATAACGAATATCCAGTGTGAGCTACATCGCATATGAATGAATAAGAAGAATCAAAATCATAGGATTCAAGCTAAAACAAGGTCGCACGATAAGAAGAGAAAAAAGGAAAATTTTCCAAAATGCCCCGTAGCCTCTCGAAGATAGGTATGGACCACATCATACCGATCTGCAAGACACTACTAGACACTTGCTCATGACTCGTAGAACCTACGAACCTAGTTCTTTGATACCAACTTGTCACGATCCAAAATTCACTAGTCGTGATGGAACCTAACTCGATCCGCTAGATAAGCCAACTAACAGTCAATACAATCCAAATGAGATTTATAGGAAACAATGAAGAATTATCTGAATATTTATACAATAACCCAAGGACTAGTAGTACAAATCATGAGCTTCTAAGACTTAGAATTTACGAAAGCTAGTACGAATAAATATATCATCTATTTGAAATTTAGCTAAACAGATTAGAAAAATCTAAAGCTACCAAGGACAAGTGGAAGTTGTAACCGGAATGCAGGTACATCTTCAATGCCAGCTCCCGCCACACACAGTGACTCCAACTCCAAAATCTGCACGCAAGGTGCAGAAGCGTAGTATGAGTACAACCGACCCCGTGTACCAGTAAGAAGTATAACCTCGTTGAAGTAGTGATGAGGCTTTTTAGTTAAAAGATACTTACTGATAGAACATGGGTAGTAAACTAGCAATATACCAACACTACAACATAACAGAAAAAAGTACAAGAAACGAACATGCAAAGCAGTAAATGATTACTAAAAGTAGTCACGATTTAATATTTCTCAATATCTCGACCAATCCTTTCCTTAGAGCGATAACCAATAAACCATGATAGTATATCCATAACTCTCATAGTGTGAGAAATGTAATTAAGATGTCAAGTCAATGGCACATCAACACCCTTTGTACATTTATCTCATCCTCACCAAATATATGTATAACAGTACCATCTGGGTGAAAGAAACGCCAATAACAGTAATGACAAAGTGAAAAATACACATGTAGCAATAAGAAACAAGGCAGTATATATGGAAAACACTAACAGACCAAGTATCTCACTAACTAGCATGGTAGAATGCTTAGGTGCAAATATAACAAACAAGAGGGAAAGCATGAATTGTTTAAGCTGACAAATAGAAGGCATGAATAACTAACATGATAGGAAGCTTATTTGAAAGTGAAACAGTAATAGCTCAAGTAAAGGCATGAACGTTTACATAAGGAAAGGTTATTGCAACATAATGCATGTCCCCCTGTAACGACCCGACCGATCGTTTTGATACTAATAGTCCCAATCCCCTATTTACTATTTTTCCCATATCTTTTTCTGCTTAAGTGACTTGCGGGAGGTTTTATTTTGGTTTCAGAGTATTTTGGGACACTTAGTCCCTAAAACGGAAGCTTAAGTCTTAGGATTGACCGTAGTCGGAACTGTATAAAGACTACTCTGGAATGGATTTTTGTTGGTTCCGTTCGCTCCGTTGGGTGATTTTGGACTTAGGAGCGTGTCCGGATTTTGTTTTGGAGGTTTGTAGCTCATTTAGGCTTGAAATGGAAAAAGTCAAATTTTTTAGAGATTTTGACGGGTAGTGGAATTTCTGATATAGGGGTCGGATTCAAATTCTGGAAGTTGGAGTATATCTGTAATATTAAATATGACTTGTGTGAAAAATTTGGAGTCAATTGGACGTGGTTTGATAGGTTTCGGCATCGATCGGTTGTCGAATTTGGAAAATTCTAAGTTCTTTAAGTTTGAATTGGAGGATGATTCGTGATTTTTGTGTCATTTGGGGTCTTTTAAGGGCTCGATTAAGTTCGTATGGTATTTTAGGATTGGTTGGTATGTTTGGTCGAGGTTCCGGGGGCCTCGGGTAAGTTTCGGGTGCTTAACAGATGGAAAATTTGACTTGTGCATATTATGAAGTTGCTGGTTCTGGTGTTTTCGCACCTACGGTGGTAAGTCCGCAGGTGCGGTCCCGCAGAAGCGAGAAAAAAGGTCGCAGGTGAGCTTTTAATCTTGAGGGCCAGTGCTCGCAGGTGCAACGAGTAAGGCGCAGAAGCGGAGCCGCATCTGCAGAAGAGAGATCGCAGAAGCGGATTTGGGGAGGAAGCCAAGTTCCACATAAGTGGACGATGGAGCGCAGAAGCGCATCCACAGATGCGGATATATGTGCGCAGGTGCGGAGCCATATAATTTAATGAAATTACGTAGGTGCAGAGCTTTAGCCGCATAAGCGGTACCGCAGAAGCGGTTAATGAACTGCAGGTGCGGTTTAAGTGGCAGAAAAGGGGCCAAATCGAGGGTTTGATTCATTTCATCATTTTTGGACTTGGGATCTCGGGAATTGGTGATTTTTTGAGGGATTTTCAGAGAGAGCTTTGGGGTAACGATTCCTAACTCGTTTTTGGTTGTATTTTATTAATCTATATTTATTTCCTCCATTTGATTTCGGATTTGGATTGAAAAGTTGGGAAAATGGGGAAAGAGTTCCCTAACCGAATTTCTGAGTTTTGATTGGGATTTATTAGATAATTTTGGTACGAGTGAACTCGTGAGTGAATGGTGTTCATATTTTGTGACTTTTACCCGATTCCAAGACGTGGTCCCGGGTCAACTTTTTAGGGCGAATTTCGAAATTTTTGTTAAAGTATTGATTTAATTAATTAGATGAGTCTATTGTAGTTGTATTTATGATATGTAATTGCTTTTGGCTAGATTTGGTCTATTTGAAGTCGGATATTCATGGGAAAGGCATTGTGACCAATTGATTGAGCTTGGTTCGAGGTAAGTGGCTTGCCTAACTTTGTGTGGGGGAAAATCCACGCAGGATTTGTTCTGTTTTTGATATATGAACGTCGTGTACGTGAGGTGACGAGTACGTACACAGGTTAATTGTTATAAAAACCCCAATTTCTGCTAAGTAATAACATGTTTCCTTCTTATTTGAGTTACATCAGCATATGTAGTATCCTGTTAGCTTAGAATAGCATGTTTACTTTCCTTAATTGCTTATCTGAACTCCGTGCAGCATGTTTAGTGAATTTTCTGTTTTTCCTTGACTTGTACTTTGTCTAAATTGTAGGATTTTGTGTTGTAACTGTTAATTCTATTATTTGAGCTGTATATTTACTTTTGGGACTATGGAACGGTATTCCGGGAGACCCCCTTGTACTGCATATTTACTTTGGGACTACGAAACGGTATTTCGGGAGATCCCCCTGTCTTGCATATTTACTTTGGGACTACAGAACGGTATTCCGGGAGATCCCCCTTGTACTGCATATTTACCTTGGGACTACGGAACGGTATTCCGGGAGATCCCCCTGCACTGCACATTTACGTTTGGGACTACGAGACGGTATCTCAGGAGATCCCCTGTTGTATTTCTGTGTAATGCGCTGTTACCTTCTATTAATTCTTTCTTGTCAAATTTCAGTCTTTATTTTACTATGATATTTCATTCTTGCCTCGCCTTATTATTATTTACACCAGTAGGGTCCTGACCTGGCGTCGTCACTACTCGACCGAGGTTAGGCTTGGCACTTACTGGGTACCGATTGTGGTGTACTCATGCTACTATCTGCACATGTTTTTCGTGTGCAGATCCAGGTGCTCCTTATCAGCCGCGCTATCAGTGAGCCGGGATAGCTTTGGAGACTTTAAGATATATCTGCCGCATCCGCAGACCACAGAGTCCCCTTCTAGTCTTTCCCATGTCAATTATCTTCTGTATTTTGCTTTTGTTAGACTCTGATGTATAGAGACACTAGACTTTACTTCTATAGTTTGTGATTCATGATGTTCCAGGTTTTGGAAATTTACTGTGTATTTTTGAATAGTTGGTTATTATACATATCGGCGGCATGGTACCCAGTTATGTTGTTACTGCTACAGTTAGTTGTTAAATTTATGTTTTCATTTTATTATTCCACAAATGTTAGGCTTACCTAGTTGTAGAGATTAGGTACTGTCACGATGTCATACGAAGAGGAAATTGGGTCGTGACACCCCCGTCCTCGCCTGCACTGAAACACCCTTCGTTCTATGAACGCATGATAATATAAAAACATGAATAATATAAATGAAATGGCACGGCATAACCCTTCATGTTTTTACCCTCATCCTCACATGATAATGTAAATGAGAATACATAAGTATAAATGAAACGACACGGTATCACCCTTCGTGCTTTTACTCTCTTCCTCACATGATAATGTAAATGAAATGACACGGTGCTTTTACTTCATCCTCACATGATAATATAAATAAAATAGAACAATATAACCCTTCGTGCTTTATACTTTTCCTCACATGATAATGTATATGCAATGGCATGACATCACCCTTCGTGCTTTACACTCTTCCTCACCAAGCATATCTATGTCAATGACAAGCTAGGTAGGAAGCATGAATAACATCAAAGAGAGTATTTAAGTGAATATTCCGAATGAACATCAATCACAGCTTTCAAGCCAATAACAATTCAATAAACCTCAAGTACTTTATTATTCAAGTATTTCGACAAGTCTCAAAATAATCTTTAACTCAAATATAGAATTAAATATCTCGAGAATAACAATCGTAGCGATGTATTAGTAGTTAAGCATAGTGATGACCAAATTAAATACATCAATGGTTTCACAAAATTCGTCAAATTTTAATCAAGTCATAATAAGCTAAATCTTGGATTCTAGCATTTAATTTCATATTCTTGGTAATCTAGAAGTCAAGTAAGACATGAAACAATAAGGTCACGAAATTCTACAAGGGATAATTAATCGTATAATTTACCCCCGAGCATGATTAACGCTGGCACATGTATATACGTTCGTCACCTCATATATGCATCACCCCCGCATGTAGCAAAAAATAGCAATTAGTAGGAAACATTTTCCAATAAATTTAGGCAAGACACTTACCTCAAACAAGCCAAATAAATACACGTAGAAGCGCCATCCCGTTCAAGTCATCCTCCGAACGGCTCGAAACTAGCCAAAATAACTCAAAACCATCAATTAATGCCATAGGGATCAAACCCAATCGATAAAGGTCAAATCTTGACGCATTTACTCGAAGTCAACCAAAGAGTTAAACTTGGTCCCACATATCAGGACCCGACAAAACTTACAAAATCCGATAACCCATTCAATTACGAGTCAAACCATACTAATTTCACCCAAATCCGACTCTAAAATCGATGTTCAAAACTCGAAAATTCACCTTATGAAATATTATAACCCCTCCCCCCCCCGTCCCCAAAAAAAAAACAATTCTCTTTAAAATTTAGAATCCAATTATCAAAAACAAAGATATATTTACGAAATATAATAAAAAACCGAGTGTAGAACACTTACCCCAGTCCATATCGTGAAAATCGCTTAAAAGATCGTCTAAATCCGAGCTCCATAGCTCCAACTATGTTACAATGGCCGAAACTCCCAAAAATAAAGTAGTTATAATCACTGGATGAATTAATGAATCACGATCGCGAAAATACCTTCGCAATCGTCTAAACCCGTACACACCTGTGCGAACGCGATGCTCAATCTGAAGCAACCTATAAGAACACGGACTAGTATTCGCGAACGCGAATACGAACTACTCAACTCCAATTTCCCCCTTACGCGATCGCATCCCTATCTTCGCGATTGCGAAGAATGTTTGGTGCACCAGACATCAGCAGAAACTAGCAATAACAACATGGACCAAAATGGTCTGAAACCCGTCCGACATTACCCAGGCCCCTCAGGACCCCGTCCGACATTACCCAAGCCCCTCAGGACCCCGTCCGAACATACCAACAATTCTCATAACATGATACGAACCTATTAAAAGCCTCAAATCATGCATAACAACATCAAAACCATGAATCACATCTCAAATCGAACTTAATGAACTTTTGAACTTTTAGCTTCCAAGACTCGTGCCGAAACATATCAAATCAAGTCGGAATGAACTCAAATTTTGCACACAAGTCCCAAATGACATAAAGAATCTATTCCAATTCGCTGAACCACAAAAACCAATATCATCAAACTCAACTCCCTTTCAAACTTGAATATTCTAAACCTTTAAATTTTCAACTTTGTCAATTAGTGTCGAACCCTTCTAGAAATATTCAATTGCATATCCGGGCATACGCCTAAGTCCAAAATCACCGTCCGAACCTAACAGAACTATCAAAACTTTGATCCAAGATTAAATACACAATAGTCAAACTTGGTCAACTCTTCAAACTCAAAGCTTCTAACATGAGAATCCCTCTTCCGAATCGATCCTGAATTATTTGAACACCAAAACCAACAATTCAAACAAGTCATAATACTTCATATGGAGCTACTCAAGACTTCAAACAGCTAAACGGAATACAAATGCTCAAAATGACCGGTCGAGTCGTTACAAATTAAGTAGCTCTAACAAAAACAAATACGAATTTAGGTGTTTAATCTACGATTTTTAGCTTTGTTACACATTTTTTATATAGTAAAAATTAAAAATAATTTAAAAAGTCAATTATTACTATGAATATTATTTTTATTTTTATCTTTATTTTAAAATAAAAAATAAAACAAAAAATTAAAAATTGTTTTTAAATTTTGGATGGGAATAAAAAAAGAGGAAAAGAAAAAGTAAGGAATTAAAAAATAAAAGTAAAGAAAGGTGGAAATTTTTTTAAAAAAAAGTAAAAGAAAGTGGGAAAAAAAATATAAGTAAAGGAATGTGGGAAATAAAAAAAAAAGTAAAAGAAAGACGAAAATAAAAAAGAAAAGTAAACGTAAGTGGGAATTTAAAAAAAAGTAAAGAAAGTAGAAATAAAAGAAAAGTAAAGAAAGTGGAAAATAAAAAAAATAAAAGTAAAAAAAGATGGGGAATATTTATTTTTAAAAAAAAGGTAAAAATAGGAAGTGAGAATTATTTTTTTTAAAATAAAAAATAAAAAAGAAATCTAAAAAATTTCGAAATGTTTTCTATAAATAGAAGGAAAAAATGGAAGGAAGGGGGGAGGGGGAGGGAGGGGGGAGGTTCTTTTGCGCTAAGGGAATTTCTACTCGTTTCATCCTTTCTTCTTATTTCTTTCGAAATATCCAGCAATTCATCACCCTGTTTAAGACCCAAAAATGCCTCAAATTAAAGCCTAAAAATACCATGTGAAGCTTTATTGGTGGTCACCTCTCTTACGCCAAAAACCAGCAGCTTCACGAAGTACAATTGAGTTTCAGTCCGGGCTCAAATTTTAGAAGGTTCATCGCTAGATTTTCTGCTCGTTTACCGATTTGACCTTAGGTTGGTGTTTGGCTCAGAAATTTTCTTGCATTAATCAATTTCTGAAGGAAATATTTGCTTAAAGGTTCATTACTTATCCTCCATTTGTTAATTATTTCATTGTTTGTGTGATGTTCTTATAGAGGTTCATGTGATAATTTTTTGTGCTGTTTTATTTATACACAATGTCATGTTGTAGTTTCTTTTACATGTTTCAAGCTATTTGTCAACAGATTATTTGAATAGGATTTTATCTTAATGAGATTTGCTATTTAGAATTAAGAATGAAGATCTTGCCATATTAATGGGTCATGCGTTAGAGTTCAAGTAAGTGAACTAGAAATGAGCTACGATATTTAATAGGAAAGAAAGAATTAGCCATGGGTTGGATTGAGTTTAAATCTATGAGGTCCAATAATTTTAGTCACTAGATTAATAATTAGCCCATTCTTCCATAATAGATAAATGTCTCCAAATTTTAAAGATAGAGTAGTAAGTTGTAAATATTTCTAAGTATGGATAACTTGTCAAATACTTTAAATAGCTAAAATATTTCCCAACTTCCAAATAACTTCCTATCCATAAACTCTTGGCCTTACAGTAAATTCAAATTAGTTTAGATAAATGATTCAAGTGCGCTAGTTTCTTTAGGCACGCTTTAAATAATTAAATATCATGGCTATGTGTTCGGTTCCCGTGGCATAGTTGTGATACGTAAACCTAAATACAAGTGCGCGGTCACGTATTCACGTGACTTGACCAATCAACTTCGAATAATAACAAATGTGTTATTGATTGTGTACATGTACGCGTGACATGATTCTTGACACGCCAAACAAAAATGAGTACACGTACGCGTGTCTTATTTCAAGATAATTTTCATATATATAATCAAGCAATAAAAGCGGTCATAGGTAAAACATAAGAACCAATAAATCATGGTTTGTACAAAATTAATCCAAGCCGAGTTGTAGTCAATAAAGCGACTGTGCTAGAACTACGGGACTCGAGGAATGCCTTGCACCTTCTCCCTGATCAACAAAATTCCTTACTCGGATTTCGTTTTTGCAAACCAATAATAATATAGTCAAACCTTCCTTTGACTAGGGATTCAAATAAAATGTGACATGGAACACCCAAAAATCTATTCCAAGTGGCGACTCTGTAAAATAAAATAATCCCTACTCAAATTTATCACTTCAAATGGGAAAACTCTTTTAACCCATAATAATTCATAACACATATCTTTTAGGGGTAAAAAGGGTGTTACATCACTAACATTATCATCTAAAATTGGTGGCAAGAATAAATTGGCACAATTTCATTTCATTATACAGATACAGATAGGTAAATGACACAAACCCACCAAGACGAGATAAGCCTACAACAGCAGAGCATATCCGGTTGACATACATCAGCCACTTAGCCAAATAGATATTCTCAATACCAGTATTGGAGCCAGAATGCATCTATTATTGATGCCAATGGCAAACATTCATAGGTACCTCCATCATTTGTTGATTGATTTTTTGCTGATTAGGAGCACATTAGTATACAAAATAAATGAGAAACAAATTAAACCCCTTTCAAAATTCTAGTGCTTGAGTTGGAAGATTTAGTGCATAATGGATAGGACAATGACACAAGAAAAGGGCAATATGGGATCCTTTTGATATCGAACCCAACATACACTAAAAGGTTAGCTGATCAAAAGGTGCTTTGTTTTGTACATAGAAATTGAATTAAACCAAATAGAGCACTAACTGAAAAAAAATACATACAAAATGGAGAACTCTAAGAAGATATCCACTAATATTGTATACTTCTAGAGTTGCTATATAAATATGTGAACTGAGCACTCTTCATTTCATTGTCAATCAAAACTAGCAAGTCTTGCAATTGTTTGTGAGTGAGAGATTATCAAATTAAGAGAGGAATTTCCATTTTTGGAGAAAAACAAAGATGGCTATTTCTGGCCACTGGGCATTTGCTTTTGGTGTCCTTGGTAAATCACGTTTTCTTGTTCCTTTAGTATCCGTGTTAACTTTGTAGGATCTTACGGTAGATATATATATGGTCATTCTCGCGTCTTATTCTTTCTTCCTTTAATTTCTACAGTAATAGCCAGGAAATAAATATTGGTCAATAGTGGGCCAATAACAATTATATTATGACTTAACTTATAGACAAATCCATACAATATCTTAGTGGAAGTGTCAATTAATCATTTCATCGTACTGGCGTATCCTCAATCATTAGCGTACACAGTTTATCATTGCATGGACCTTTATGGGCATTTTATCTCTTCCAATTAATCATTATTTTACGAAGAATTTCTTTGTTGACCCCTTGAGTTTTCAATCTTGCAGGAAATATTGTCTCGTTTATAGTTTTTCTCTCTCCACTGTAAGTTAGCTGTTGCCCGTATTCGTTTTACTTTATTTTATACGATGTGTTTGCTCTAGACTATGTTGGCCCAAAGTTTGGCCTTTAGCTCCAAAATTATATTATCGTATAATTTAAAATATTACTTATTATTGATTAAAAATAGATTTTTAATATCTTTGAATAACCCACTGGCAATGGGTATTCAAATTCTGTCTATTATTACTATAGTCATTTGAGTAATTGCATACTTATTCACTTGTAGCCCTACATTTTATAAAATTTACAAGAAGAAATCAACAGAAGGCTATCAATCAATTCCGTATGTGATTGCTCTATTCAGTTCCATGCTTTGGATATACTATGCATTTCTCAAGACCAACACAACCCTTCTCATCACTATAAACTCCTTTGGGGTCTTCATTGAAACTATCTACGTTGGCTTTTACCTTTTCTACGCACCAAAGAAAGCCAGGGTAACTTTTTCAAGAGTTATTTTTTTCTCTTTCTTTAATTATTTCCCTCTTACTATGAAGAAAGAAAAGGAATAATTTGTCACTCTTATAAATGCAGGTCCAAACAGTGAAGATGCTTCTTTTAACAGTGGTTGCTGGATTTGGTGCAATTATCCTCATTGCTCAGTTTCTATTCAAAGGTGTCGCTCGTGGGCAAGTGGTTGGATGGGTTTGCCTTGTTTTTTCCTTATGCGTGTTTGTAGCACCATTATGTATAGTGGTAAGCTTGAAAATTAGTTCAGAATCTCATTTTTATTGATTTAACGTATATACACTTATAACAGAGTGTGAAAATTCTTTACACGAAGATTGCGCTCATTTTGGTTGATCATTTCATGCAGAGAAAAGTAATAAAAACAAAGAGTGTGGAATTCATGCCATTACTCCTATCAGTATTTCTCACATTAAGTGCTGTAATGTGGTTCTTCTACGGTCTTCTACTTAAAGACATTAACATTGCTGTAAGTTCTATTTTCAAGCTCATCATATATACCACTTCTTTAATTACTTGCATTTGTGTTCTTACGTTCTTTCTTTTTTATGTTTTATATAGGCTCCAAACATATTAGGATTAATCTTTGGTATTCTTCAAATTGTGCTCTATGTAATATACAACAAGAAAGAGAAGCACATCCTTAAGGAGCAGAATCTTCCCGAGCTACAAAATCATGTCATAATCTTGGATGATAACAAGAAGCTTCCAGAACTAACTGAAGAACATAAAATTGACATTCTGAAACTTGGTAAATTGGTTTCAAGTTTGCATGAAAATGCATGTGCAGCAGCTAAAGAAGAGAAGCTGCCCAAGCTGCAAACTGTGCAGGCCTAAGACTTTGTGAACCTTTAAGTTTAATTTACATGCACCATCTGTATTATTATGTCAACAAATTAAAATGTCCACTGTATTAATTGATATTCTGAGTTCGCCTCTAGTACTGCTTCCCATCATAGGATCGAATTTGATGGGAATTGGGTATATGTTGTGTCATAATTAAGTTTGATTTGTGTAACATTTCTCCATTAAATCAATCTTCATTAATCTTTGGACAGTTTGTTCAACTTTCATGCTTTCTTTCCTTTCTTAATAATATTACAGCATTCAAAGGACTTCCTACATCTCTTTTTTTTTTCTTTTTTTTAAAAACTCTGCATCCAATTAAATACCTTCACATAAATTGGGACGAAAAGAGTATGAAAACTAACCCTTAATTGTAAAAACAGAATTACACCAATATGGGCCTATAAGAATTGCGATACACGTCTTTAAGCCCAATTATTGACTGCCAAAATCCCATTAAGTGAGTTTAGCCACTTAGTTATGGGGCTAATTCTACTCATAGAACCTCTAATGTTCATACATAATTTGCTGACTTCCCAACATGACTCCAGTGTATTGACTATTTTCATTCATAATAATTAACAACTTGCTATATCCAATTAAATTGCATTAGTAGTCTATAATTCTTAACTTAATCTGTCAACTTATTTACTTAAATCTATAATGTTACCCTTCCATAAGAAATCAAAGAACAAAGTCATCACCTATGTCGTTGGAGAGTTAATCTTTTGAATTAAAAGAACACAGTCACCACCTACTGCAATTTGTTGAGTCCTCTATTTAGAATTCACTCTTAAGATTTTCTTCCAAGAGAAGAAAGGAAAGAAAAAGGATTTCAATTAACATGTAAATCTTGCAATCGAATTTGGGAGGGTGCTAAGGAATATGCTTTTTTCTTCTTAATTAATAGTTACAATGTTTTATTTTATGTGTTTTAGTTTGATTGTGCTTATAATTTAAGAAAGAAAGAAAACTTTTGAATCTTGTGGTCTTAAATTAAAGTTATAATGTACCAAAATGTCCTATGAATTAATGTTGTATTGTAATCTTAAAAATGGCATATGAGATGTTAGATACAAACTAAAAAGAAAAGTAAAACACATAAATTAAAATATATAGAGTAACTATTTTGAAATTTTCATTCTTTTTTAACTATCTTAGAGCTAAAACTTAACTCTTTAAATACAAAATTTTCCATATAGAATTAGTACAATCATTGTTAACTTTATACTAGTAGTGGAGTAGTATTTATTGCTAGAAAAACATCAATCATAATGGACGAGAGCAAACCTAGTTCGGACAATAGTGCAAAGATTCTTCCTCATTTTTTTGGGTTCGTACACAAATTATAGCTAGTCCACTACTGCATCAAAGTAAGTTCAATATAGGTAGAGTACTCTACCAGACAAAAGCTCATGAGTTTCCTATTGCTATGACCAAAAAGCAACCAAACTATTATGGGTACTGGGGAAGAATCACAGAAGTTTCCTATTACTGTGTTATACTCTTTTTCTCTGTTTTAAAAGGTATTTTCGGGGCGAGCTCCGGGGCGAGGCATACCAAAAACGCCCCGGGGCGATAGTGTGGGGCGAAAGTCTCAAGAGGCGTACGCCCGGGCGTTCGAGGCGCATTTTTTTAGTAAGGAATAAGCCCCATAGACTTTTTCAAATTAAAATAAAATTTATTGAATTAATCCTTCATATAATACCCAAATTCTCAAAAGTCAGTTTAGTAATTACTCAAAAGGTTTAAAAAGGAACTCAAAAGTATTAAATTTAAAAGTAAACACCTTTTTTTATTGATTTAAGCCCTAATTCATGATTTTTCCAAATTTTTATCTTGTCTGCTAGTCTGCTAATATCTCCCAAAAGCAACGAATATTTAATTTTTTTTACAAATACAAAGAGAACTACATTCTTCTTCATAGCAGCAAATTCAAAGTTCAAATTGCAGGTTAATCATCCTTTTTGTTCCTCCATAAAGAAAACTTTATTCTTTTAGACTCAAATTACTTGTGCTTGTAAGTAACGTATAATATATTATTTTGATTAGTTTTTTGTGGGGATGGAGCACACATATATATAGTTTTCTTCAATTTTTATGCAATTTTATCTGTTTATAAATATTTATTGTCATTATATTATTTTATAAAATATTAAAAATTAAATATATATTGGGCTTACGCCCCGCGCCTCGGGGCTTACGCCCCGCTGAGGCATATGTAAAACGCCTCGCCTTACGTCCACGCATTTTAAAACACTGCTCTTTTTGTCCCAATTATGCGATGAATATCACATTTTAAGAGTCAAACAAGCTTTTTTTACTGTATCTTTTTCATATGCTTTTAAATATTTTGAATTGTTACTTATAATACTTTTTATGTAGTTTTCAGATCTCAAAAAATTTAAGGATCTATGTCTGAATTCGTGATCAAAATAAAAAAGTTTGATTCTCACAATTCCAACTAAGGTTGTCCAACGGGACGGGCCGTCCCGTCCCGTCCCACTTAATTCAAACGGGATGGGCCCATGTTAAACGGGACACGGGATGGGACGGGATGGCCATTTCGTCCCGTTTGTCCTGTCCCGCCTGTCCCGTCCTATCCTGTCCCGTCCCGCCTGTCCCGCGTCCTATTTTTTTTTTGTGCATTATATACAAGAAACTTGTAATCCTTCTTTTCAAGGTTTTCCTAAGACCACGGTTAGAAATGATGTTTTTAAACTTCAAACCGAATATTTTCAGTATATTCGTTGTGTATTGTTTCACTTAGATTGTAAAGTGTCTATCACATCTGATATAGGTCGTAGTCCTAATGGTTGTGATTATTTAACTGTTACATATCATTGGGTTGATCATCACTAGAACATGCAAAAACGTATTATTGGTTATAAATTTGTTGATTCAAAACACAGTGGAGCATATATTGCAACTATTATTCTACAAATTGTTGATTTTTATGGACTCATTGATAAAGTTTTAACTATCACCTTAGATAATACTTCTGCTAAGTGCTAACACAACTGCAGCAACTAGCTTAATGAAATAATTGCAAAATTAATCCAACTTATGCACCGGCCATTAATGAAATGATTGCAAAATTTAAAAAATATTTTTTCCCTATTCCCCAAGTTTATGTAATTTCTACTATACTTAACATATCTTTAAAATTAAGAGGTGCAAATGGACTTGTTCGTAAAATTTATGAGAATTTAATAATTCAAGAAAATGAACAACCATCTCTCGAAGACTGTCAAGCTAACATATATTCTTATGTTAGATCAATGTTTGATAAATATAAAACTATGGAAACAACAAGTGGTGAAACTAGGGAAAAAGAAGAATACAATGAGATACTTAGCATCTGGAGCTATGACGGCATGGAACTCATGGAACATCAATCAACATTGCTAATTCCAGAATAATGTCCGAGAGAAATTATAGATAAGTTACAACGAAGTTATATAGGAGCTTATAAATATTAGTATGATAATTTGTAATTGGTTACTAAGAGGCCTAGTTTAAAAAGAACCTTTCCTAGAAGGTGGCTGCGTAGATTAGGTGCTATTCAAAAGAATTATATTTGTATGTGAGATTTGAAAGTTCTATTAATAAAATAAAAGATTTTAAGCGTTGAATTGTTTTTATGAATTGTCTTACACTCTTACTTAGCTACTTAATGGCTTGAAATTATATTAAATAAATTATAACTTTATTATAAATTTATAAATACTAGAATATTTCATTACAAGTCTTTTGTTTTAATATTTTATAATTCTTTACTTAATTTTCTAATTTTCGTTTAAATTTTATGTTTATTAAATAACTCAAAAAACTAGATGTTGCAAACTTTAATAACTTAGTCATTGTCAAAAGAATAGCGGTTTCCAAACTCAATGCTTAAATAATTTTTTTTTTAAATCGGCACTTAAGGCCCGCGAACCCGTTTCGTCCCGTCTCGTCCCGTTTGTTAGCGGGACGGGATGGGCCTACCGTCCGTCCCGTCTCGTCCCGTTTGTTAGCGGGACGGGATGAACCTACCATTTAGTCCCGTTTGTCCCGTCCCGCCACCGTCCCGACTAAATATCGTCTTGTCCCGTTGGACAGCTATAATTCCAACTATATCACATGAATTGAGACAGAGTACGTACTAGTTTAGTTCTAAACAATGGAATACATATGAATGGAAGATTTGGTTTTGTACTCCATCATAGAATATTATTTTAGTTATATAACCATTTCGTAGGAGATTGTTGGAATAGTTAGTGGTTAGGACTTAACTGTGGTTAAGGGAGTTAACCGTAGAGGTTAGTAGGCTATGACAGTTTGGGTGACAGCTGTAGGTTAGGTCGGTTGATTAAATTAGCACAGTATATATATATATATATATATATATATATATATATATATATATATATATATATATATATTGTAAGCTCATTATGAAGTAAGAAGATCATTTTTCATTCTCTTCTCGAATGCTCTAACAGATCTCTCTCTCTGCTCCATCACCTCTGGTTCCCATTTCTGCACAAGCTCATTTCCTCCATGGGAGGAGCTTGGAGCGGAGTTAGAAACACCAAATTCACAGAGATTAATAATAATAACACAAGTATATTAAGATCAATTGTTTTATTCAAATGGTAAGTTAGAATATGAAATCATTTTATATAACCAAAAGGACAAACAAAAAGATCCACGGACAAGGTGCAGAGAGCAGACTACAGCCGAGCATTAAATTCGCACGAAGTGCCATCCATGATTATATTGGTCTAACTGAAAAAGTAACTTATAAAATTAAGAAGTGAATTTTTATTTTATAGTATTGAAAAGTAGGAGAATCTATGCCACTACATACTAAGCTATGAAACAAAAGTAACTTAATTTAATGTTGTTTTATCGAAGTAGCGGTCTAGTTTTACTCTTCACATTAGTGCACAATCTTACATTTTATTTCACATAAAAAGTGCGATCTGTACACCCTACTCGATTGTACCCCTCTTATGATCAATTCAACCCAGGTTCCACTGGTAAACTTATTTAAAAAATAAAAAGTGCGATCTGCAAAAGAATGAAAGAATGGCCAGGCTTGTGAAATGAACCATTCCTTGACCATTGGAGATTCTTCTTCTACTTCTTTAATACTTAGTACTCATTGGTAACATTTTTAACTTTATCAAAATTGGTTGGGGTGGGATGAATATGATCTCTTCACTTTTGATCAGTTGTCTCGGATTCGAACTTTGGGTATAGAAAATATCTTGTTAGGGAGCGTTTCCCTCCTAATGGGCCTTACACGATGTGAATCCGAATATAGTCGAATTCTAATACGAGTACCAAATACCAACTTGAGTAAACCCAAACAAAAAAAATATTTTAAACTTTTTTTATGAGAAAAGGTTATTGGATGACATAAGGAATGCATGTGATGTCTTTCCACCCCTTTACCACTCCCTAGCTATTAGTGCCTTAGAAGGGAGAAGGGTACTTGTACGGATAGTTTTAAGAGTCAAGACTTTGAGTTTTCATTTTTATTCATTTGGTACCATTTATGCCAACTCATTTGGATTCTTGTCGAGCAAGATCTATCAAAGGAGAATCTCTCGTTAATATTCCCCAGTGCCAGTTTACATAAACCTTTCCGTACCAGAGGCAAAGTGACTAACTTTTAGTGTCAATTTGCACATAGAATTATTAAATTTTTGAAATAAAAGTTACGCATATATTTTGACTACATAAAAATAAGATAAGTCACAATAGCTAACAATTCATAATATAAAAAAAGCTATTTGCAAAAAAATATGTGTATACGGGTAAAACCGAGCTTATGATACACTCCGGTCTCCAATACGATAAAACGAGCTCGAGATATGATTGCCAAGGATCCGAATCGAAGAAAAAGTCTAATCGAGTCAGAATCCGGGGCACGATGCCTGCCCTCGAGAATATCGGGGTTATGATTCGAGATCGATCCAAATCCTGAAAGATTTCGGAGAACATTGTCGGGCAATCAAGCACGATCAACAGAAGGTGGTAATATCCACGACCGGCCGGATATCACGGTGTGGATCTCGGTACGTATCGATGAAGAACCGAAAATAAGTTAAACAGAAGATTTTTTTTACCTTTTATGGAATTGTACTTAGAGTAAGATTCACCTACTATATAAAAATGGTCTGATAATTCATTAGACACATGGTAACACGCATTCCAAAGTAATATACTACTATTTTCACTGTGATTGTAAGATTTTTCTCTCATTCATCAATATTATCTATTGTGAGCCCCGATCGAGGGTGAATGTTTCACTAAGGCTGGAATCATTCTCCTCGCGTGGTTTGAATTTATTGTATCTTTACTTGTCCATTTTAACTCAATTTATCATTTGTATCAAATTAATCTGCATATCCTTAAAACCACTTACAAATTTGATTGTTATCTGATTTTGAGGATAAATAGTTTGGCGTCCACCGTGGGTTTAAGGGTAATAGTGGCAATTTAATACAAATTTCCATAACACACCCTACTTCACACTTGTTCTTTGAAGTGTCTTTGATTTCATGTCAAAGTTTAAAATGTCGAACTCTCGATCTGCCCCTCTAAACATGGATGCTGAGTCTGGCCACCATGGCGAGAACAACAATATGGTACCCGGTAACGAGGTACCCCGTGCCGATCCCAACGAAATTTCGATCGCGAACCCGATCGACGCCAACTCACATGTGTCCATTAACACGAATTTGCCTACCGATCCTGAGAACAACATCCGCGGGGAGAGTTCGATCGGCAACCCAAAATACACATGACGGTAAAGGAGATGGGATCAATTTGTGGGTGATCTTCAAAATGTTAAATGCTCAGCAGGAAGCGATAGCCCAATTGCACAACCAAAGCCGCGCTCCCAGTAGAGTTGAGCCCGAACCATTCTGGAAAAATACTCGCAGAAATGAACCAGCCACAAATAGGCCAAGTGAAGCTGAACTCCGGACCAACCCTAAGATAATAAAGATGCTCGAGAAATTGACAAAACTGGTAGAAACGGGAGAAAAGAAATTCAAAGCCAACGACAAGAAGGTGGAGACCTACAACTCCATAATCGACCAAATCCCGGGAGCACCACCGATACTGAAAGGCCTAGATTCCAAAAAGTTTGGTCAAAAATATTTTCCTCCGAGCGCAGCTCCGAAGCCGATCCCAAAGAAATTTCGCATGCCCGAAATTCCTAAGTACAATAGAACAACTGATCCAAATAAACATGTGACCTCATACACGTGTCATCAAGGGGAACGACTTGGAAGATGATGAGATCGAATATGTCCTGCTGAAAAAGTTCGGAGATACCTTTTCAAAAGGAGCTATGATATGGTATCACAACTTACCCCCCAATTCTATTGACTTATTTGCTATACTTGTAAATACCTTTGTAAAAGCGCACGCTGGAGCCATCAAGGTCGAAACCAGGAAGTTGGACCTTTTCAAGGTAAATCAAAGAGATAACTAGATGCTCAGGGAGTTCGTGCCAAGGTTTCAAATAGAACGGATGGACCTGCCGCCGATGGCAGACGATTGGGCCGTTCAGGCCTTCACCAAAGGACTCAATACTCGAAGCTCATTGGCTTCGCAGCAGTTGAAGCAAAATCTGGTAGAAGATCCACCTGTAACTTGGGCCGATGTGCGTAACTGGTATCAATCAAAAATTAGGGTCGAAGATGATCAGCTTGGGGCCTCTTCCGGGTCTGTTTATCCCGTCCGAGCTAGTTATAGATCCAAAAGAGACATTGATCGTGAACCAAGGTCAAGTAGAGATCGGTATCAACCGTACAACAATAATCGTAGGGGAAACATGTCTGGACGAAACCCTGTGAAAAGTGAAAGGAGAAGCGATTGAGGTCAAAATAACTGGGGACTCATGAGCAAAAACGGTTTCGATAGGCCCATCGGGCCTAAGGAAGCGTCGAGGTTATCAGAGTACAACTTCAATGTCGATGCTTCTGTCATCGTATCTGCCATCGGACACATCAAGGACACCAAATGGATTTGACCTCTACAATCCGATCCAACCCAAAGGGATCTCAACTTAATGTGTAAATACCATGGCACTCACGGCCACAGAACAGAAGATTGCCGATAATTGAGAGAGAAAGTAGCCCGGTTATTCAACAACGGACATCTCTGGGAGTTCCTGTGCAACCGAGCCAAAAACTATTTCAGGAATAGAGATTCTAGTAAGCTGATAGAGCAGGAGGAGCCTCAGCACGTCATTAACATGATCATCAGTGGGGTTGATATTCCTCAGGGGCCGATGTTAAAGCGCACCAAAGTATCCATCACAAGGGAAACACAGACTCGAGATTACGTACCAGGAGGAACCTTGTCTTTCAACGATGAGGACGTTGAAGGCATAGTGCAGTCTCATAATGATGCACTGGTAATATATGTACTCATAAAAAAATCTCGAGTTAAACGTGTGTTAATTTATCTAGGTAGCTCGGCCAATATCATTAGATCGAGGGTCATGGAACAACTAGGTCTATAAGACCAAATTGTGCATGTGGTCAGAGTTCTAAATGGATTCAACATGGTATGTGAGACCGCTAGAGGGGAGATAACATTACTAGTGAACACTGTCGGAACCATTCAGGAAAAAAGGTTCTACGTGATCGAAGGAGACATGAGATACATTGCTATGTTCGGGAGACCATGAATTCACAACATTAGGGTAGTACCCCCAACGCTGCACCAGGTGCTGAAATTCCCGATGCAAGGAGGGATTAAAATAGTTTACGGAGAACAACCGACCACAAAAGTGGTGTTCGCGATCGACGAGGTTATCCCGGTATCCGCACTTTCGATATCGAAGGGTCTAAGTCTAGTGATCAAAGAGGAAACCAAATAGCAATTACCGACACCAGGCTCGATCGAACAGGAGAAGCAGGGGACAGGTGAGGACGACGACTACAGAGTTCCCATGTCTTTCATAGTCCCCGATGATTCCGACGCCACCAAATCAATGGTTGAAGAACTGGAGAAAGTCATATTGATCGAACAGCTGCCCGGTCGTAAGGTATACCTGGGCACGGGGTTAAGTCCCGAGCTCAGGAAAAAAACTCATTCAACTCCTTAGAGCTAACATATATTGTTTCGCTTGGTCCCACATCGATATAACAGGGATTCTGCCCGGAGATAACTACTCACAAGCTGAGCCAAGATCTGAAGATCCATTCGGTCAAGAAGAAAAGGAGGCCTCAGTCTAAAGTCAAGCATGCATTCATCAAGGATGAGGTATATAAACTCTTTAAAATAGGGTCCATCTAGGAGGTTAAGTACCTGGATTGGTTAGCAAACATAGTAGTAATCCCTAAAAAGGGGAATAAATTAAGAATGTGTGTAAACTATAAAGACTTAAACAAGGCATGCCCTAAGGACTCTTTCCCTCTGCCAAACATCGATCGCATGATCGATGAAACAGCCGGCTACGAGATCCCCAGTTTTCTCGACGCTTACTCCGGGTACAACCAAATTCGGATAGATCTCGACGACCAGGAAAAAATTTGCTTCATCACTAAATACGGCACCTACTGCTATAACGTAATGCCATTCAGACTAAAAATGCCAGTGCCACTTACCAACACCTAGTAAATCGGATGTTCGAAGAGCAAATAGAAAAATCAATGGAGGTTTACATTGGCGATATGTTAGTTAAGTCCCTGCGAGAAGAGGACCATTTGAAACATTTGCAGTAGACCTTCAACATATTGAAAAAATACAATATGAAGCTGAACCCGGAGAAATGCACATTCGGAGTTGGGTCGGGGAAATTCCTCAGATTCATGGTGTCCAATTGGGGAATCGAAATTAATCCCTATATGATCAAGGCCATCGAGGACATCATCGTTGTGGACAATGTCAATGCCGTTCAAAGGTTAATCGAGCGTATAGCCTCTTTGGGTAGATTTATCTCGAGGTCATTCGACAAGAGCTATCTGTTCTTCTCACTGTTGAAGAAGAAGAAGAATAACTTCTCATGGACCCCGGAGTGCCAACAAGTCTTGGAGGAACTCAAGCGGTACCTATTGAGCCCACTTTTGCTTCATACTTCGAAGGCAGGCAAACAATTGTACCTGTACTTAGCGGTAAGTGGAGTCCTGGTTCGGGAAGAGGAAGGTACACAAATTCCTATCTATTATGTTAGCAGAACTCTATGCGAGGCCGAAACTAGGTATCCTCACCTAGAAAAATTGGCGCTCGCTTTGCTAAGCGCCTCTAGGAAGCTAAAACCGTATTTTCAATGCCATTCCATATGCGTTGTGACTATTACCCATTAAGAAATGTAATGCATAAACCTGAGCTCTTGGGACGATTGGCCAAATGGGTCATGGAGATTAGCAGGTACGATATCGAATTTTGGCGGACTTCGTGGCCGACTTCACTCCGACCCTAATTACGGGACCTCTTACGGAATATGTACCCTCTTTACGGACGGTGCCTCGAACACAAAGGGGTCCGGGCTTGGCATCGTGTTGAAGCCACGGATGGGTAATGTAGTTACGCAATCTATTACAACTGTAAAATTGACTAACAACGAGGCCGAGTATGAGGCCATGATTGTAGGTCTTGAACTGATTAAAAGCCTGGGGGCCAAGGTAATCGAATCTAAGTGCGATTCCCTCCTCGTGGTGAACCAATTCAATGGAACGTTCGAAGTCAAAGAGGAACGAATGTGAAGATACCTGGATAAGCTATAGGTGATGTTACATCGGTTCAGGGAATGGACTTTACAACATGTACCTCGGGATCAAAACAACAAGGATGATGCTCTGCTAACTTGGGATCGTCGGTCGATGATGATGAATTCAACATGAGAATGGTCGTACAACTCAAGATTAGTTGCATTTGAGAAAGTCAAGGAGAAAAAAGTTATTGATTTCCTATGGGACCACATAATATGCCGATTCGGAATGTCGGTCGAGATCGTGTGCGACAATGGAAAGTAGTTCATCGGTAGCAAAGCGAGTAAGTTTTTCGAAGATCACAAAATCAAAAGGATCCTATCAACGCCCTATCACCTTAGTGGAAATGAGCAAGCAGAATCCACAAATAAAACCATACTCCAAAACCTCAAAAAGAGGTTGACCGACGCCAAAGGGAAATGGAAGAAAATCTTGCCCGAAGTCCTATGGGCATATCGTACGACCTCAAAATCCAGTACCGGGGCCACCCCGTTCTCGTTGGTCTATGGTGCCGAAGTTCTTATACTAGTCGAAGTAGGAGAACCGAGTCTTAGGTTCTGATATGTGACCGAAGAGTTAAACGACGAGGCCATTAGTACGAACCTGGAACTGTTAGACAAAAGGCGCGATACCGCCCTCGTCCGGTTGGCCTCCCAAAAGCAACGGATCGAAGATATTACAATCGGAGAGCCAACCTTTGACACTTCAATACTGTGGAATTGGTGTTAATAATGGTGACATTGATCACCCGAAACCCGAATGAAGGGAAGCTGGGACTGAATTGGGAAGGTCCATATCGAATTATCGAGATCGCCGTCAAAGGATCGTACAAACTCGAAACGGTGATTGGTGATCGGCTATCGAACAATTGGAACATAACCCACTTAAAACAAATACGACTGCTAAGGTACGACCTCATTCATTACTTTTCATTAAATATGTTACGAATTGGACTAACGCTTGCAGGTAACGGCCAAGGAATGATGCAACTATTAGGCATGAAAGCACGCGTTGTACTCTTTTTTCCTTGAACCGATTTTGTCCCAAATAGGTTTTCGGGTAAGGTTTTTAATGAGACAACAGTGAATTGTGCTAACTTAGAATTGAAGACCGATTATGAACCAAAGTCAAGGTTTGCATCAACAGTATTCGAGTCCTCTCTAAGATCGGCCTCGAATACTAGGGGCCATCACCCTCGGGTAATGATTTTAGCAAGGAAGGAAACTTCGTGCTCAAACAAGTCTAGACTTGGTGGATAGGATTTGTTGTAAGGGCAAAACAGTCAAATGAACCGTGCCCACATAGACCACTTAAGCCATAACATAAAGCTTGTACACATTTACAATCTTGTATGTTGCACATAAATAAAAGAAAGTTTCTACCTTGCAGATACATATTTTGTCTCTTAAAAACTATTGTATTTTGTTCCTTATGGGCATCGGGCCCAAAAGCTGCCTCTGTCCGAATCCAAGAGATCATCCCTACTCAGGGACTGTCTTTGTGGGCAAGCTCGTACAGCTCGAGCTACGAAGCCCCGGGGCACAAAACCTATTGAGAAGTGCCCGAACTTCAAAGGCTACAGCTATCCCTATTCAGGGACTGTTGTCCCGGGAAAGCCCGGATGACTCGGGGTAATAAGCCCATTAGGCAACACCCGAACTTAAATATCTATGGCCGTCCTAGAACGGCTCGTAGACGTCCGAGATCCGCAACCAAAACATAAAGCCTTCAAAATTTCTAAACCGCTTCAAAGGCTACCCTTGGCAAAATTATAATCTAAAAAATTCTAAGTAAACACTTCGGGGAAAGCTTCCGGTCATACCAATCCCCCACAAGTCTTAAACAAAATAATACCGAGAGCGAGCATTGTTCGAACTTCCGAACAAGACCTAATTATTACGTGCTAAGACATTCGGTATCTTTGCAATCGTAAAGAAAAAAAGCAAAAAAGAATAAACTTGGAAATTGTCGAAGAGAAAAAAGAAACTTGTATATATACACAGATCTTTACAAAGACCAAACGACCTCAACAAAAAAATACAAAAGTACAAAAGCGAAGAAAAATCTACAAGGCACCTAAGAACCCTGATCTTCGCCGGAGCATGCCTCATCACCAGGGCCATCGGGGTCTTCCCCATCCTCGCATCCACCCGAATCCTCGGAATCTTCCTCATCCTCGGGGTATGCCAACTTCTTAGCCTCGGCCTCGAGCTTCTTAACATTTTTGATCTCGGTCGATAAATCGAATCCCCGGGCATGAACTTCCTCGAGAGACTTCCTCCGGGACTTCCACTTCACATATTCGACAATGGCCTTCAGGCGTTCCTGGGCTGCCTCAGCATCAACTTTGTACTAGGCCACTATCTCTTTAGCGTCGGCCCTGGTTATTTCCGCCACTAACTTGGTTGCTTCAAGCTCCTAGCAAGGGAATCCCGTACGGCAATGGCCAAGCCCAGTTGAGAATGGAGGTCTTCGATTTTTTGGGACCGAGTTTCAGCTTTTTCCTTCACCGATCGAAGTTGGGCCTCCGGCGAGGCCCAGCTGCTCCCGGGCAGTCTCCTTTTCTTAAGCCAATCGGTCCATCTTGCCCTTCCACTCATCGGCCATGGCCTTGACCTCGTCTATCTCAGCCTGGAGCTAGTCGACCCGATCAACCTTCTACTAGACCTGCGAATTACGACCGTTAGATGCCGTGTCTAGATCATCATCATTAACTTCAAATATTTTTACCTATTCCACCAGGTCGACGTGCTCTTTCTGAGCCGTATCCAACTCGGCTCGAAGGCTCTTGACTTCTCCTTCACGTTGCTCACTGAGAAGCTTATACATGCCTATATTCTCAATAGCTCTTTGACTTCGACCTCGAGTTGGCTCAACTCATCCCGGTTCTGGAGGAAGGTTTCATGGTGGACCACCGAGGCCTGCAAATATGAGATGATATATTAGAATTATCAAGAACTAAAGTTGAAAAATAAAAAGGTTTGGTAACATCTTACCTGGTTCAACGCCTTTTATGCTTCGTTGACCAGGCATGACGCATCTACCTCGTTCAGTTTTTCCTAGTCTTCTTCGGTTACCAGGCACCGGAGGTAACTAGTTATCCCTACGGGGGCGAAAAAAAATCGGGCATCCTCCGGAACTGTGATAACGACAGACCGCTTCCGACCAGTATCTGTGCTCAGAGCGGGGAATGGATTGATGAATCTCGGGATCAAGCTCGACCCGCCAACCTCCGAGGGTGAACTTTTCCTTGGTACCTCTAATTCACCCAATTCGGTGAAATCTTTCAGGGCGGATGAATCTACACCGTCAAAAAGGCCTCGGAGGGGATCGTCCGCTCCGTGGACCCTCTCGTGGGATCGCACCTTCATCGTTCGGGCTTCATCGAACATTGATTCTGCGAACGAAGGCGATTTTGAAATATCTATAATGTCGAGGGGGGTAGAGTCGGCATCTCGAGAGTTCTCAGCCCTCACTTCTACATCAGCCTCGCGAACTTGGAGGGGATTAGCTTCCATAATTTCCCCCTCAGGTTCCACCCATTCCTCGGGGACGGACGACTCATGGGCCAAAAAATTTTCATCCTCCTCGGGCTTGTCTCTAATCCGGAGGAGTGATTTCAAGTCAAGCACTCGGGAGTTGGAGGTTTCCTTTGGCTTACCAACTAGCCTCCTTCTCGTTTTCTTTTTCTCCGAGCTCGAGTAACTTGAGGCCCTTTTCCTTTTCTTCTCCCTTAATGTGGCTCTGGGATGTCCCGGAGCAAAAGAATCGGCAGGTAATGCCCCGACCCCAACCGGGGGCCAAAGATCGACGGTCTTAGGAAAACTTGCAAAAGAGAAGTAAAGAAAAATAAGAACGTGGTGCTAGAAAAAGAAGTCTTGCACAACCTATTCGGAAAAAAGATCTTTTCATGGGAACGGGCCTCCCAACGGCCCTTTAAAAGTTTATGACACGAGCTCTCAAAATAGGGCATCTACGAGACAGTGCCTTCTTTCTATTCCTTTAACCGATGAACGTCATTCGGGACTCTAGCGACAGCTGTGCCACTACAAACACCAATGAGAAAAAAAGGAGATGAGCATGAAATCAAAATTCAAAGAGAAGTTTTACTTACGTGATGCATTCCACTTCTCGAGGAATGGCCTATATTCGACCGGAATCTAGTCCGAGGTCCTCACTCGGATAAAATGTCCCTGCCAACCTCGATCAAAGTCTTTATCGATGCTTGAAAATGGGGCTTTACTAGCTCGGCGCACGAGCTTTATCAATCCCCCTCAGAAGATTCGGGGACTGTACAGACAGAGCAAACGATCTACGGTGAACCGACATGAGTCGATCTTGTTTACAAAAAATTGAAGGAGGATTACGACCCTCCATAATGATGGGTAGATCTGGCCGAGACATACCTCGTACCTCTTACAAAAGTCTATAATGACTAGATCCACCGGGCCCAGCATAAAGGGAAAAGTGTAGACACTTAGGTTACCTTCAACGTGGGTAGTAATGGCCTCCTCAAAGTCGGGGACCACTATATCCTTTTCGGCCCAGTTGCATTCCTTTCGGACTAAGGGGAGATCATCTTCGGTAATCGAGCAAATATATCTCGATGCCTCCTCACGCCGACCATGTACCGAAGAGGGCTTCTCGATCTTAAAGTCATCAACGATCGAACAACCCCCGAGAATGAACATCTTCAAGGGAGGTTCAAGAGTCGGTTCATCGGTAACCACGTTAGCAGCGGATCTCCCAAGGTCGACAACATCAAAAGTGGTTTTGTTGGTTCCGGCAGTCGTTTGGGAGGTAGAAGCGACCTTTTGGGGAACATATTTGGAGGTTTTGGCCATTGTTGACTGGGAAAAACTTGAAAAAGATAGAGAAAGGTGAAAGTTGACAGCTCAAATGTGTTGGCTTGAGTAGAAGATGAGTAAAAATTCTGCAACGTACTTGAGTAGCAGAGGCAAAAATGTTAGAGTGTAAAATAGGGTATTGGATTTCTAAAGGCATGAGGGTAGAGGTTTGAACATAAAGTAAAAAATGAACAAATGAGGAGGTATTTATAGGGACCTCATGATGCTTCACGTCCAAGAACAACCAACTGACGAAACGTTTCGGGCTTTTTGTCATTTTTGTCACGGCGTATTGAAGAAGGAATCAAGGTGCTCATGTCGTTTCTAGTGAGCTTGCTCTCTGGGAAATGAGGGGACTATCTGTATACGGGTAAAAATCGAGCTCATGATATACTCCGATCTCCAATAGGATAAAACGAGATTGAGATATGATTGCGAAGAATCAGAATCAAAGCAAAGGTCTGATCGAGTCAGAATCAGGGGGACACGATGCATGCCCTTGAGAATATCGGGGTTATGATTCGATCCAAATCCTAAAAGACTTTAGAGAACATTATCGGGCAATCAAGCACGACCAACAGAAGGCCGTGATATCTCGGCACGTATCGATGAAGAACCGAAAATCAGTTAAATAAATTTTTTTTTACCTTTTATGAAATTGTACTTAGAGTAGGATTCCCCTACTATATAAATGGGGTCTGATAATTCATTAGACACTTGGTAACACGTATTCCAAAATAATATACTACTATTTTTACTGTTATTGTAAGCTTTTCCTCTCGTATCAATATTGTCTATTGTGAGACGGATCGAGGGTGAATGTTTCACTAAGGCTGGAATCATCCTCCTCGCGTTGTTTGAATTTACTGTATCTTTACTTGTCCATTTTAACTCAATTTATCATTTTGTATCAAATTAATTTGCATATCCTTAAAACTGCTTACAAACTTAATTGTTATCCGATTTTGAGTGTAAACAATGTAATTAAAAAACTTATTTGACTCCTAAATAATATTTTAAATATTACATAAAGTGAAATAGAGGGCGTAAGATTTTTTTTTTTGTTTCGCTAATCTCAAACCCAAAATCAATGATTAATAGCCTGTTTGGTCAAGTTTTTTCAAGTTGAGAAATACTTTTTTTTAAAAAAAGTATTTTTTCTTTTCAAAGTTGAAGTGTTTGGCCAAACTTTTAAGAGAAAAAAAAAAGTGCTTTTGAGTAGAAGGAGAAATAGTTTTGGAGAAGCAGAAAAAAGTAGCTTCTTCCGAGAAATACTTTTTTGTGAAGCAATTTGAGAAAAATATACTTAGAAGTACTTTTTAAAAGTTTGGCCAAACACAAATTGCTGCTTAGAAGTATTTTTCAAATTAATTAGCCAAACACAAAATATTTTTCACCAAAATACTTTTAAAAAAAGCGCTTTTGAAAAAAATACTTCTCAAAGTAAACTGATTTTTTTAGTTTGGCCAAACAGGCTATAAGACAGAGGGATTTTTCGTCCATCTCACTATATTATTTGATGATGAGACATTAAGCTAAAACGAAGACATTGAGTTAAAATTAATGTGAGAGTAGAACTTTAATTTTTCGGTGTTCAACATCTTTAATATTGTCTAACTAACGCATAGAGAAAGCTCGTATTCCAGCTCCAGATGATAGTTTACCGCTTCATGGCAGTTAAAATGCACTAAATAACTAATATTGGATTATTGATGCCTGCCCAATTTACATTATCTTGTCTAAGGAATTATATTGAGATTAGATTCTTTGATGCCTTTGACCAAATACCACCTTCTCAAGCGTGCAAAATTGGTTTTTTTTTTGCCAAACACAAAGTGGTCAACAAATTGAGAATTTGAATATAATGGAACTTTGGGCTGGTCGGTTTTATGTAAAATGACCAAAACATATTATTCCCAATTCCTACGAACTAAATTACGTTATACCATAATTTATATTACTTAGTCACCATATTCTAAGCGGATCAATTATTCGTGCGGCATGCAATATGTATTTAATTTCTTTTAGCTATATATAGTTCATGAAAAATTGAAGAACACGAAACACCTTGTTAATTTATGAACTACTGAAGTATTGAGATCTTGATCCACGTTTGACACCTCATTTGAGATTTTTTTTTTTTTTTTTTTAATTTTCAGACTCGAGCATTCCAACATACTACCATCTACATATATGCTTCGAATCAGTGACAAGAAATTCATCACGATTTTGAAATGCATGTTATTCTAGGCTAAAAGTTAAATACGCTTTAAATAAAGAAATTAAAGGTATGCTTCATTTTAAGTGTGTGTGTGAGGAGGGAAGGTAGGACCATTAGTTACCTCAGAATAAAAGTTTGAGTTTTCCACGCAATTTGGACGATTTGATATGCATCTTTTGATCTCAGTCTTTCAATTATTTAATCCTTCCTTTTTATATGAAATCATCAAAATCGTAAGGCAAGCGATGTGTACACATGGTATTATTATTGTACTACTAAGATTAAAGCAAGAACGTTCAAAGTGGCAACACAACCTTAGCTTTATGGTAAAATATAATCAACCTTTGATTTAGATCATCAAATAAAGTACTGTATTCCTGACAGAGATATTACATTCAAGAGGGGAAGATGATATGAAATTACATCAATTGGTTCAATCATTGAGAAAAGCCTAATTCATGCATGACATATGTAGTGGCTGTTCAATTTGAGAGAACAGTGTCCGCAAAACCTTAAAGTTTAGTCTGTTCTTGTCTAAAGAAAATGTATCTCATCCAAGAAAAAAAAAGAAAAGAAAGGAAAAAAATCGGAAAAGTTTGTTTTTTAATAACATAGAGTACTAAAAGAACAACTTATCGAGCCAAACGAAATAAAAGAAGGCCTAATACTCTGATAAAAGTGGTTAAAAAGTTTTTAAATTTTTTTGTACGGTTTGTTTGGTGGTTGTGTGTTGGGCTGGCATCAATTGAAGCCTAATTCACGTAGAAAAAAGAATATGATGATAAATACATATCACTAGTATGTAATTACAAACTACAAATTTAAGAAACAAAGAAATTGGATCCATTAATATTTACTTACGTTATACACTATACAGATAAATGACAACCCACCAGGAGAAGATAAAGTCTAGTAAAGCAATGCAAAGCGAAGCATATCCTGCTTTTCATCAGCCAAACAGCAAATTGATCTTCTCATGAAATAGAGCCACAACTCTATGTCCCAAACTCCATTATTGATGCCAAATGGAAACCATTAATTGGTTCCTCAATCATTTCTAGATTTATTTTTTAGCTGATTAGGAGTTCATTTTGTAGAGAAATACATTAAAATCAAACTCCTCCTAAAAATTAAAGAGTTGTAAGCCTTAGTGCCCCTAAGGATTGGGTAATGACATAATAAAAGAGAGTATTGGGACCCTTGAAATTGATATTGCCCATTGCACCTCTTCAGAGTGCTCTTTTGCATTTTTAAAATAAAATATTTGTACAAATAACAATAGTAGCACCTACTTTCTCACCCCTTCCCCTATATAAATACATCAACCGAGGCCTTCTCATTTCACTGTCAAGTAAAACTTGCTAGTCTTTTGCAATTCTTAGCACTTCTTTGTGAGCGAGCAATAGAGAGAGTGCTAGAGATTTGAAATTCTTTGGTTAGAAATACAAAAAAAGAGAATATGGCTGGTTTTTCTACAGATCACTGGGCTTTTGCTTTTGGTGTCCTTGGTAAATATAGCCTCTTTTTCCTTCTTGACATTATTGTTTTTCTTTCAGCTTATTATTTTCACACTTATAATTCGTCATAGTATTCTTCAAGAGAAGAATATTAGTGAAGACCCAGTGTGCATGTAATGTAATGTATGATAACTAATCATAATATTTAGGCCTTGGTAAATATGAGCACATCTACAAGTAGTTAATGTGATAGTCACTTCGTCGTACTAGCATATGTTTTTAAGTTATTTACGTGTTTCTCCTAAATCATTTGTTTAATTTCTAAAATATGGTCATATATTTGTAATTCTAAACTTATCGTGTTTTTGTTTATTTCTTTTGAAACTTGCAGGTAACATCGTCTCGTTCATTGTATTCCTTTCTCCAATGTGAGTTTCCACTTGCTTTCTTTTTTATTTTAATATTGTAACTTTTTTTTTTTTGGCTTTTAATTTAACACTATATTTTCACACTTTTGCCAGGCCCACGTTTTACAAAATTTACAAGAAGAAATCAGCTGAAGGTTATCAATCAATTCCATACGTGATTGCTCTATTCAGTTCCATGCTTTGGATATACTATGCATTTCTCAAGACCAACACTACACTCCTCATCACTATAAACTCCTTTGGGGTCTTCATTGAAACTATCTACGTTGGTTTCTATCTGTTCTATGCACCAAAGAAAGCCAGGGTAAGTTTTTCAGTGAATCAAGTAGAGTTTTTCTTTTTCTCTTTTAAGGAGTTATTATATAAGTTTAATCCTCACAATTTATTTGACGCAGGTCCAAACTGTGAAGATGCTGCTATTATCAGTGGTGGGTGGCTTTGGTGCTATTGTTCTGGTTACCCAATTTCTATTCAAAGGGGCCGTTCGTGGACAAGTGGTTGGATGGATTTGCCTTGTATTTTCCTTATGTGTGTTCGTAGCACCCTTAGGCATTGTGGTGAGCTTTTACATACACATATTTCAAACATGGTCGTCTTCTCTATTTTTATTTTCATGCGTGAAGAATATAATGCTGATGATTTTTCTCATTTTATGCAGAGAAAAGTTATAAAAACAAAGAGTGTGGAATACATGCCATTACTCCTATCAGTGTTTCTCACATTAAGTGCTGTAATGTGGTTCTTCTATGGTCTTCTACTTAAAGACATTAACATTGCTGTAAGTTCTATATCAAGCTCATCATATCACTTCTTTATTTTGCATGTATATGTGTTGCTGTAAGTCATACGTGTACTTTACTTGTTATATTTTATAGGCACCAAACGTATTGGGATTCATCTTTGGTATTCTCCAAATAGTGCTCTACGTAATATACAGCAAAAAAGAGAAGGCAATCCTAAAGGAGCAGAAACTTCCGGAGATACAAAAGCCATCAGTCATTTTGTTGGACGAGAACATGAACAACAAGAAGCTTCCAGAACTAACACAAGAACAGATTATTGACATTGTGAAACTTAGTTTACTGGTTTGCTCAGATAAAGTACACGTAGCGTCGTGTCCACATGATAATACATGTGCAGCTACAGCTCACGAGAACACGCCGCCGAAGCTACAAACTGTGGAAGCTGCCTAAGACAATATTAGAACTTCCGAGTTTGGAATTGGCATTGATTTCAGTGCACTATTGCACAAATTCTAGCCATTCCTTTGTTTTACTCTTTCCTAATCCTAAAGTGTGTTTATACACAAGTTTATTAGTTAAAGATCTTAATTAGCTCATGTTTCACCTAAGTTTTTTCCTGTACTCATCAGATAGATAAAAATGGGTGTTGATACATAGAGAGGCTAGTTGTGTGTTGGATTTTCTTTTGTAGCAATAAAAGCAACTTTTTCTCCAAAGTTCAATTGAGCTAAACTTGCTATATATTTATTTTAATATAAAGTAGATGGCCTTTGCTACGGCTAAGTATTCTACCAATTGAAAGGAACACTTCCTTTACAAGTTAAAATTTCTATTAGCCGTATTCTCCAAGCATCACGGGTTGAGTTGGACATATATATATTCATTAGCTGGTCTATTTGAACATAACCCCATTCAGTCTATATATCTAGAAGTTTTGCCAATTTGTGCGGCCTATATATATACATAATCCAAATTGATCAATAACAAAAATTGTCAAAACAAAAAACACTAGTGTTTTTTAGATCTGATTGGCTTGATATATCATGATAAATAAAAGAAAAGTCTTTTTTTAAAATTTCATTTAATACTATTCAAATTATAACAGAACAACTAAATAAACTAAGAATGATATTTAATTGGTTGGGATGGTTGATAATAGCCCATTATTTAGCCCAAATTGACATGCTCAGCATCTTGACCCAAGCAAAATTTTAAGACCCAACCCAGTTATCAATTCAAATGCAATCTCATGGACACTATTATATGGAGGAAATTGTTAAATCAACCACCAAATTGGAATAGGATTATTAGAAGGTATATGCGTAAAACTTTTATTGGCGTCTGTTTGATCGTTCCCATTTAACTTGCACTCACTTTTACAAAAACTTTTAACTGGCATCCAATATTTAGGTATACACTTTCTTCTCCGGTGTTGCTGCTTCATTTCTGTACTGTTGCTTCTTCTCGGTGTTGGTTGTTTCTTCCTTTTTACCATTGCTCCTTTGTTGCTTTTTCTTCCTAAAATTGATGAGTGTCAAAATTTGAGTTGGTAATTGTAGACTGTAGTGGAAAATCGAACGTCAGTATTGTTGAACCTAGAGAAAGTTGCTTGATGGTTATCTCGATGAAACTGCTGAAACGGACCTCTTGAGAGATAGAAAAATGTCAGATTCGATTCTTAAGTTACAATGGAAAGATACAAGAACTTCAGATCTCGATTCTGAAGTTGCATTAAAGAAATTGAAGAACTTCAGATCCCGATTCTGAAGTTGCATTGAAGAAATTAAAAAACTTCAGATCCTGATTCTGAAGTTGCATTGAAGAACTTCAAATCCCGATTCTGAAGTTGCATTGAAGAGGTAGAAGAACTTCAAATCTTATTCTGGAGTTGCATTGATGAGATATAGAAGAGTTTTAGATCCGCTCTTAAACCCTAAATTTGTAACTTCAAACGCAAATATGAAATTATTATATGCAAATTCTTAAGTGTATTACGGAGTGGATAAATTTTGCCAATTTTTATGCAATACGAATCTGACTTCAATGATAGCCCCAAAATCGGGGATATATATATATATATATATATATATATATATATATATATATATATATATATATATATATATATATATATATAATGACGAAATATAATAAAGCAGGAAATTAAAGAGTGTTATTACAACATGAAACCGATCTTAACGATGCAGTTCCTAACAAGCTTTTGCGGTAAGTAAAGAAAGCAAATAAAGGCATTGTGCTTTAAAATATGTTTACACGTTCAGCATATCCTTCCAACATCTGTGTGCTTACATAATGTGCTAGAACGTGTGCGACTGAGTTGGCTTCACGCTATATGTGCTTGACTGGTGGCTGGTCCATTGCTGCGAAGAGGAACCTGCAATTATTCAGTAAAGTTATGTGGGCATCATTAGTCATGTGTGGTTTTATAAGTATGAACAATACCTAACAGTCAGTTTCCACAATCAGTGGCATTATGTTTTTAGTAAAGGCCAGCTCAAGTCCCTTCAGTAGGGCTGTAAGTTCATCTTGGAGTGACGTAGTGGCCACAAAAGGGCTGGAGAACTCAGCTATCCAGCTTCCATAGGAATCTCTAATGATTCCTCCTACTCCTCCATAGTTGGAGTTTTTTTTGTGTACACCATCTATGTCGAGTTTATAGATATTTTGTGGTGGCGGCACCCACCGTACTTGAATTCTTGTGGTTTGCTGATGAGTTGTTCTTTGGTTTGTGAGGCAAAGGTATTCAATTGCTTGGGCAACTGTGTGTTGCTAGTGATGTTTGCAGAGGTTTTTTTGAATAGGTTATTATTGCGGTGTAGCCATATATTCCATAGAGTAATGGGGTGATAATGGACAATGTGGCCTGGTTTTGGTTTGGTAGAACTATTGAGTCAGTGGAAGTACATAGTTCTTTAATCCATGTACTGAAATTTGGTGGATTAAAGTCTATATGTAGGATGTTCCAAATGGGGTTATTGCGTGGGCAATGGAGAAAGATGTGTTTTGTGTCTTCCATAATATTACAGTGGGGACCGGGGGGGGGGGGGGATTATTTTTCTATAGAATAGCATGGATGTTGTAGGTAGGCGCTTTATGATTAATAGCCACATGAAGTGTTTTAGTTTGTTATGGCAGTTGCCTTTCTATATCCAAGAGTATTCAAATTCCATTGGTGTTTGTGTAGATAGGCAATGCCTAATTAAAGAGTAGGCCGACTTGGTAGTGAAGGAACCGTCGGCGGTTGGTTTCCAAAAGAAGTTATCTTTGGCAATTTCAGAGAATAGTATGTAGGTGGTATGATTTAATGATTGAATATCTATAGGGATTTCAAAGGATAATTGGCTTAGATTCCAAGAGTTTAGTTGTAATATGTATGAGAGATTTGTCCCCAAGTCCGTATTTGTTAGTGGACCTTGGATGAGAAACCTTAGAGGTAACTGCACAATGATCCAGTTATCCTTCCAAAGGTTAATGTGATTACCCACATTCCAGGCTAATGGAGTAATGGAGTTGAAGTTATTTATGATAGAGGCAACACTAGTTGCATTTGCCTCAGAGAATAGGATAGGGTCATCTGCGAATAGGAGATAGGATATGAGGGGCTTGTTCGACTGATTTTGATAGGTTTCCATTGAAAAATGTTCACTGCATGGTCAATGTATCTAGTAATTGATTGCATACAGATGATGAAGAGGTAGGAGATAATGGGTCTCCTTGGCGTATGCCACGAGAGGGTTCAAAGAATTCTGTCAGTTGACTATTGGCTATGATAGAAGTAGATGATGTTGATTCTTTCATATTTCGGCTATTCAAAGAAGCAGAAAAAACAGAATCCTAGGGCTCAACGACTCAGCAGGAAACTGGACGTTTGACCTACAGAATATACGAAGCATTATCTTAAACAACTTTATAGATATCTACACTAATGAATTACCCTTTTGTTCTAAACATATTACCCATAATCCAAGCACTCTCAATATCCTTAGCGACAGAGATAAAGAGTTCCTTAGTAGAGATCTAAATACACTTGAAATTCCCAAAGCAATAAAGTCTTTTAAGCCACTCAAAACACCAGGACCATATGGTATTCACCCAATTTTCTTCCAGAAATATTGGGTGGACACAAGTCCCTCGATCATCAACATATGCTCACAAGCTTTCCAAACTCCCACAACTGACCATGAGATAAACAAGACATATGTTTCTCGCATCCCTAAGATAAAAAAACCTATAATACATCTACAATTATAGACCTATTAGTCTTTGTAACACGATCTATAAGACAATTACAAAAATTATTGTGAATAGGATATGGCATTTTCTTAACAAATTTATTAGCCCTGATCAGCGCAGCTTCATCCCTGGAAGACGTGCTATTGATAATACTATTATAGTTCAGGAAGATATTCACTCTTTTAAAAAGAATTCAGGTGGTAAAGAGAAAATGATGCTTAAATTAGACCTAGAAAAATTATTTGATCTCCTGGAATGGTCCTTCATTAGAAATTTTCTTCATGCCCTAAACTTCCTTATCAAATTGATCAATCTAATTATGAAAAAGATATATATATATATATATATATATATATATATATATATATATATATATATATATATATATATATATATATGTGTGTGTGTGTGTGTGTGTGTGTGTGTGTGTGTGTGTGTGTTATAAGAAATTATGATGGATGTCTATCTTCCTCCATGCTCTTCCTCTCAAATGCTTAATGACATATTTCTTCATTTTTCATGTCTATATAAAGGTATTGTAATAAATGGAAAGAATACACAATTGAAGTAGAAATAATAATCTCTCCTCTCATTCTCTCTATATCTCTTAGCTTATTTTTCCTTATTTTATATTGTTACTTTGAGCTATATTTTATAATACGTTATCAGCACGAGACTCTACCGTCTCAAGAAGCTCTTTGAGAAGGCTAAAGTATAATTTTTCTCCTCTTTAATTATGACTGATATTTTAAAAAGAAAGTTCGTTGCCATTGAAATTTCGGGCAAAAACTATATGACATGGGTGTTGGATACTCAAATCCATTTAGATGTAATTGGTCTTGGAGATACCATTAAAGATAGAAATAAAGCATCTACCCAAGACTGTGTTAAGGCCTTGATTTTCTTACGCCATCACCTTGATCAAGGGTTGAAAATAGAATATCCCATAGTCAAAGATCCACTTGTTTTGTGGAATGGCTTAAAGGAAAGATATGACAACTTAAAGTTGGTCACACTTCCACAAGCACGATATGATTGGGCTCATCTGAGGCTCCAAGACTTTAAGTCTGTTTCTGAATATAATTATGCGATGTTTAGAATTACTTCTAAATTGAAACTCTGTGGAGATAATATCAATGACTATGATATGCTTGAAAAAGCGTTCACAATATTTTATGCCACCAATATAGTCCTGCAACAGCAGTACCGAGAGAAAAGTTTCAAGAAGTACTCTAAATTTATTTCTCTTCTCCTTGTGGCTGAACGAAACAATGACTTGCTCATGAGAAATCATGATAATCGACCCATTGGGTCTACACCATTTTCCGGTATGAATGAGGTGTATTTTCATTATGCTAAGCGTGGAAATGGTCGTGGCCCTGTTCGTGGTCGTGGCCGTGGCCAAGCAATATTTTTCTTTTCTTATGTGCTAATATTATATTATTCCACTTAATATAAAAAATTAGTACCGAACAAATGTTGGATTTTTTATGTCAATATGACTTAATTATTTAAAGTACCAACAGTATCAATGCCTCACTTTTGTTCAAGTAATTGGTTTGTAAGCCTAGTAATCTGAGTTCTAATAAAGCGTCATTAGCCTTTTCTTCAAGAAGGATGTCAATTAAGAGGTTACATGTATAACTTTGACCATTTTTATTTAGCATATTTTAGGAAATTTTTTTGTTACTTAACCATTGTATAATATATTATTTATGGTAACTCGTTAATATGACTACAATATTTCTTCATTTTGTTTATTATATACCTTATGAACGATTGTCATGTTTTTAACGTTTATACAATTTATTGTCTACTTTTGTGTTTAGTTACCTTTATTTGAACACTCATTGTTTCATGTGTATTAATATAACTTATGTTTTTCGTGTTTTAAAATCATATGACAACCTAAAAATAATTGCATTATTTTTAGCTATGGAATTGTTTGTATCATAATTAGAGTTTGCTCGAAATTGCATTAAAAGTCACTATTGTATCATTGATTTAACTTTTTTTTTCTCTGAAAATACTAATATTTATTCATATACTTCTTTTTGTATGTCAAATCATGGGAAGCAAATATGGATATCTCTCAAAGCAAACTTGGATCAAAGTTCAATTGTAAAAATATTTGCTTAATTGATTCATGTACGACACATACAATATTCAAAGAGAAGAAATATTTCTCTCATTTAAGTACGTGTAAGGCAGATGTTACTACAATTTTTGATAGTAGTAATCTAATTGAAGGCTCTAGAAGAGGTAATATAACTCTGCCTAAGGGAACAATACTTATCATAGAAAATGCAATGTTCTCCTCCAAGTCCAAGTGGAACTTGTTGAGTTTTAAAGATATCCATCGAAATGGATTTCATATTGAGACAATATATGAGAATAATCTCGAATATCTCATCATTACCAAGAATGTCTCTGGCTAGAAAATGGTTATTGAGAAGTTTCCATCTTTATCTTGTAGCCTGTATTGGACAAGAATTAGTGCAATTGAGGCACATTCTATCGTAAACCAAAAGATTACTGATTCCAATACTTTTGTACCTTGGCATGATCGATTGGGACATCTTAGATCAATTATGATGAGATGAATTATAGAAAACTCAAATGACCATCCATTAAAGAATTTAAAGTTTCTTTTAAATAATGAATTTTCTTGCACTTCTTGTTATCAAGGCAAGTTAATTATTAGACCATTACCAACAAAAAGGTCGGGATTGAGTCCCATGAGTTCTTGAAACGTATATACGGGGATATTTGTGGACCTATTCACCCACCTAGTGGGTCGTTTAGATATTTTATGGTCTTAACAGATGTATCTTTTAGATGGTCTCATATGTGCATATTATCATCTCGCAACCTGGCATTTGCAAAACTAATGGCACAAATAATTCGATTATTGGTACAGCTTTTCGATAATCCAATTAAGTCTATTCGACTTGATAGTACTGCTGAGTTTTCATCCCAAGCATTTAATGATTATTGCTTATCAATTGGGATAAAAGTGAAACATCTTGTAGCTCATGTTCATACTCAAAATGGCCTTGCAGAGTCTTTGAATAAACGTCTGCAATTGATAGTAAGACCGTTACTCATGAAAACGAGATTATCCACTTCTGTTTGGGGTCATGCCATTTTGCATGCTGCAACGCTAGTTCGTCTTGGACCGACAAACTATCATAAATATTCTCTGATGTAATTAGTTTTGGGTCATGAACCTAATATATCCCATTTAAGAATTTTTGGGTGCACAATATATGTGCTTGTAGCACAGCCATATCGCACCAAGATGGGTCCCCCAAAACGGCTAGGAATATATGTTGGGTTTGAATCGCTCTCCATTATTCGCTACCTCGAATCATTAACGTGAGAGTTGTTCACTACTCGATTTGCAGATTGTCAATTCGATGAGGCATTTTTTCCAAAATTAGGGGAGAAATTGGTGAAATCAAACGGGAAATTTCGTGAAAAAATCCATCATTGTCTCATCTTGATCCACGTGCCTCTATTTGTAAAAAAGAGGTGCAAAAGATTATTTATTTGCAGAAAATATCAAATTAAATACCAGACACATTTACGGATCTGAAAAGGATAACGAAATCACATATCCCTGCCGAGAATGTTCCAATCCGTATTGATGTCCCTGTTGGACAATCTTATAGTGTCATAGCTAATGAGTCAAAAATACTCCTAAAGCGTGGCAGACCATTGGGTTCTAAGGATCGAAATCCTAGAAAAAGAAAAATAAATGATCAAGATGACACTACGAATGAGTCTCATAAAGAAACCCATGATTTAACCAATCCTGAAATTCATGAGGAAATCAATGAGCCTGAGACTCAAGAAAATAAAGAACTATCAATAAACACAATCGATATTGAGACAAATTTGAATCGATTGAATATAGTTGTGGATTATATCTTTGCATACAATGTTGCATCTAGCATTATGCAAGATAATGAGGATCTTAAACCTCAATCCGTTGGAGAATGTCGACAAAGACGTGATTGGCGAAAACGGAAAGAAGCAATCCAATTTGAGTTGGATTCACTTGCGAAACGTTAAATTTTTAGGTCTATAGTCCAAACACCTAATGGTGTTAAGCCTGTTGGCTATAAATGAGTCTTTGTATGAAAAAGGAATGAGAAAAATGAGGTACAAAGATATAAGGCACACCTTGTTATACAAGGATTTTCACAAAAGCCTAGTGTAATGTTCCGTCATCTCATTAGTCTTGATGTCCATGAAAAACTTCACATGCATTTAATGGATGTGGTTACAACCTACCTTTACGACTCACTTGATAATGAGATATACATGAAAATTTTCGAGGGATTTAAAATACCTGACGCACATAATTCAAAGTCCCGGGAAATATTTTCAATCAAATTGTAAAGATTTTTGTATGGTCTAAAGTAATCAGGAAGAATGTGGTATAATCGCCTTAATGAGCATTTATTAAAGGAAGGTTATATAAATAATGCCATTTGTCCATGTGTTTTTATAAAGAAAACAACATCGAAGTTTGTTGCACTTGCTGTATATGTTGACGACATAAACCTTATTGGAACTCCTACAGAACTCCAAAAGGCAATTGATTATTTAAAGAAGGAATTCGAGATGAAAGATTTCGGAAAGACAAAATTATGTCTTGGTTTGTAAATTGAACATTTGGCAAACGGGACTTTTGTTCATCAATCTGCCTACATAGAAAAGGTATTGAAACTGTTTTACATGGATGAAGCACATCCATTAAGTACTCCGATAATTGTTCGATCACTTGATATGAATAAGGACCCGTTCCAACCTCAAGAAAAGAATGAAGAACTTCTTGGTCCTGAAGTACAATATCTTAGTGCAATTGGTGCACTAATGTATCTTGAAAACACTACAAGGTCTGACATAACTTTTTCAGTTAATGTCTTAGCAAGATATAGCTCTGCTCATACAAGGAGACATTAGAATAGAATTAAACACATATTGCGGTATCTAAAAGGGACTACCAATATGGGCTTATTTTATGGCAATGATTGCAGTCCCGATCTTGTTTGTTATGCAGATGCTGGGTATTTATCTGACCCACACAAGGCTCGATCACAAATTGGCTATGTGTTTACATGTGGAGGTACTGCAATATCTTGGCGATCAACTAAGCAATCAATCGTGGCTACTTCATCTAATGATGCAGAGATAATTGCTATTCATAAAGCAAGTCTAGAATGTATATGGTTGAGGAATATAATACACCTTATTCGAGACAAATATGGTTTGAAGTGTGACAAATTACCCACAATTTTGTATGAAGACAATGCACCTTGCATAGCCCAATTGAAGGGAGGATTCATAAAAGGAGATAGGACAAAGCACATTTCACCAAAGTTATTTTTTACACATGATCTTCAAAAGAATGGTGATATCAATGTGCAACAGATCCGTTCAAGGGATAATATGGTTGCTTTGTTCACCAAATCTCTACCGACGTCAACCTTCAAGAAACTAGTGTACAAGATTGGGATGCGAAGGCTCAAGGATGTGAATTGATGCTCTCATCAGGGGGAGTTAATACGCGGTGTACTCTTTTTCCCTTTCAAGATTTTATTCCATTGGGTTTTTCTTGCAAGGTTTTTAATGAGGCAACCAAAAAGCGTATTTCTAAACATGTGTACTCTTTTTCCTTCACTAGGATTTTTTTTCTAATAAGGTTTTAACGAGGCACATTATCTATGGACATCCAAGGGGGAGTGTTATAAGAAATTATGGTGGATGTCTATCTTCCTCCATGATCTTCCTCTAAGATGATTAATGACATATTCAATGACATATTTCTTCATTTTTCATGCCTATATAAAGGCATCGTAATAGATGGAAAGAACACACAATTGAAGAAGAAAAAATAACCTCTCCTCTCTTTCTCTTTATATCTCTTAGCTTGTTTTTCCTTGTTCTATATTGTTACTTTGAGCTCTCTCTCTATATATATATATATATATATATATATATATAGGAGCACAGAAAATACTTGTAAAAGTGAATTACCTTATATCCTTCCAATATAAAGTGTAAACAAATTAGCATATCCATTTCAAATTTAGGTAAATGAGGAGGTAATATTTTGATTTCCTGCAATACACATGTATTTAACGTTATGACCAAAAAAAAAAAAACGTTTTGATATTGTAGCACTAATAAACAATTATGTATGCCAAACCTCTCACTACCTGGTGGATTCTAATTATAATAATAAAGAAATTGAGCAAATGATTTATGATTTACAGAGGCCCACAACCAAATTAGGCACTTACAGACCAACTTTCCCTCTCTAAAATAGTGTAAATAATTTGTGATAGCTACCTCTGTTTTATTGTTCACTTGTTTTATTAAGCAAACATTCCTGTCGGCTTTTCTAGTCTTCTGTATCCAAGTTTTTCAATTTTTAAAAATTTTCCTTTGATTTAAAATACAGTTAAATAATCAGTTAATTCTAATAGAATTTTAATTTCTTTATAAATAATCTGATTGTAAAAATATTTCTATACCACATGAAACAACTTAAGTTTTTTTAAATTGCAATACAAATACTCCAGTAGGTTTGCAAGACATCTTAAGTGACTTACAAATTCAAATTGCATGCGATCGACTTTCGTTCATTGGCAGCAATAATGCATTTAAAGTCGCATGTATAGTGTTCTCTTGTCCCATAGGCTTTTATTTCCATGCTTTATAAACAAAAAACATAAAAGCAAGAATATTTTATCCTCATTTTGTAGCCCACGCCTCTTTTGTGATTTCTCTATCTCAAAAACAAGTTACATGCATTAACACATTACTAATATCTACTGATATTTCAACTTACACTGTATTCCTTATGCTTTTCCTGTCCATTAGATATATCACAAAATATAAATATATGATTAATTTATCTTCACCCGCTTACAATATCTGCTGACCAAAAATATGATCAGTTAAGTATCATTTTTTTTTTTACAATAGTTGATACTGTACCTAGATTTTTAGTTAAAATAATCAAAGATAAAGTTTTTGCTTTACCCCCACCCTATCTTGAGAAGAAACTTCAATTTATTTATTCTCAAGAACAACTCGCTGACATCATGGACAAAGTTCTTTGTCATTGTTTACTCCAATATTTTTTCATGAGAAATTAAAAGTCTATAAACACTTACCTAACCTTCCATTGAAAAATCATGGAGGAGTTCATTATCCAAATTGTCACTCAATTATTTGAAATACTTAGTAAATTCTATTTGTAATGGAAAAATCACTTAAATATTTCTATAGCATTCAAAAAGCCATTCAATTAGATTTCTCAAATTTTTGGTGGTTAAATACCTATTTTACCATCTAGTTATCAATTTTTATCTTTTTAATAATTTTTAAATATTAGGAGTATAATTGTTTTTTCTCTTTTCACTATATATTATGGACTTACATATACAATAACTGAATCATATTTATAAAATAAAAAACGAAAATAGTTTTCAGGCATATATAATATTGAATGAAATAATTATATAATATTTTCAAGCATATATAATAAGTATTATAAATATACCTCTATTTTAAATAATTATTTTTTATATTACATGCATGGAATATATCCTTTAAAAGTTTTTATTCTCTTTCATTCTCAATTTTGTAAATAAAACATTTGAGTTTTTGTTGTTATTATTAAAATTATTGGTACGAACAAATTATTCTAATTAAAAAATTTCATGTGCTCAATTATTTTATTCATTAATTTCATATGAAATCTCTTATTTTATAAATCAATTATAATTTTTAATATAATATATTTATGTAATTTTAAAAAATATATTACTTATCCATATAAGGTTGAAGCATAATACACATACGTTAAGACTAGTTAGATAATAATTCAAATAAAGGGGTAAAGGGGTTGGGTTAGTTTAAGTAGCATTTGACATATTGGACCAACTTAGTTATAAAGTCAGCGGCCCAATTACAATGTACCGGGTCCAAAGCTCAAACGACACCGCATCAATAGTAGAAACTATTGTCCTACAGTTTGCAGTTTGAGATTGCAAACCATATTTATGTTTTATTTTCTTAAATTGATGAGTAGTCACGACCAAAAAATTATCGGGTAAAAAGAGGAAAAAGTTACAATATTTAAAAAGTATGAAAAAGAGAAAAGTTGATAATTTAGATGGTAAAATAGGTATTTGGCTACCGAAAATTTGAGAAATATGGTTGGGTGACCTTCCGAGTGTTATAGAAATAATTAAATAACTTTTCTGTTACAAACAAAAGAAAAATAAGGTAATTTTATATAGTTGAGTGACTCAACTATGGAGCATATCCAATTTTTCCACAAAAATTCTAGCTACTTAAGTATCTATTTAATTATGCACTACCCAGATAGTCGAAGTTTAATCGATTAGACAGTTCGTAAGTTAGTCGATGGAGAAAAACTTATTAATCTAGATTTTACCAATTTTTCACATGGAATTCACAAAGTACCTTCGAAAAATTATATCAATTTTTAGAAAAGTTGATTCTGGACCCCTCTTTTCTAACGATTTTAATTATTTTCACTTCGAAAGAACCACAGGCTTAACAACTTTAACCTTAGAAATGCTTCAAAGAGATCAATTAGTTGGGGATAATATCGTGTTTTTTATCTACTTTCTCTTTCTTTATCTCAATTCTGCTAAGAATATTATGATACAATTATACTCTGTGATGTGACCCACCGTAATTCGTGTCTTTAATATATGTAGGTCTTTTTCTTAGTAATAGTAAAAAGGACAGAAAGAAAAAAAAGAAGAAGGAAAAGAAACCAATATCACTACTAGAAATTCTGTAAAAACCGGTCACGGTCGACCGACCAATTTTGGTCGGTCAAAAAATCGGCCGAAAAACGATCGAAGTCGGTCGGTTTTTTAAAATATTTTATTTTTTAACTTTTTTTTAACGAAACCGACCAACTTTGGTCGGTTTTCTTTGGCGCAAAAATGCGGGAAACTATTTTTGCGTCTCTTGAAATTTATTTTTCAAGAAACCGACCAACTTTGGTCGATTTTTCATTTAAAATAAATTAAATTAATATTAAAAAAATCGACCGAAATCGGTCAGTTAATTCGGCTGGTCATTTTAAAAAACTAATCGAATTCGGTCGGTAATTTTATTTTTTAATAAAATCGACCGACATCGGTCGATTATTTTCGCAAAGAGTATAAATGAAATAAAAGATAGTCTTAAAATAAAATATATCAATGGTCTAGTGGTAGAATAGTATCCTGCCACAGTACAAACCCCGGTTCGACTTCGAGATGGTGAATTTTTTAATTACATAATTAAAATACCGACCGACTTCTGTCGATTTTTTTGGCAATTTTTTCTTTTTTGGAATTTAATTGACCAACCGAAATCGGTCGGAAAATAAAAACCAAAGTCGGTCGGTTAGCTCTACTAACCTTACGATTACCGACCGCCACGAATCGGCCGGTTTTCGGTCGATTTTTGCCAATTACGACCAACATCGGTCGGTTTTGGCGGTCGATTTTTCCCCTTTTTAGTAGTGTATGCACATTTTAAATCGCAGTTTAAACACGCTCTCAAAAAAAAGAGGGTAATCCGGTGGACGAAGCATCTGACGTTCACACAGAATTCGAGAAAGATCGTATGTATCTCAAGGAGTGTGATATAAGCATCCTACCTCGATGCAAGCATGGATTCCAATAGCTCAAATCAGTAACTTATAGATGATACACCAAGAAAACTTTATCATTATTGCAAGACTCCCTTCGCGCTTTTACTGTAGAAACAATATTAAATGTACGACTGTCTTTGTTTTAATTCTTGTATAAGATTCCCACGAGCATTTTCCCCGGAAAAAATGGAAGAACTTTTTCTTTGGTTTCAAATAATATACCTTTAGGACGATAGATCATAATCGCCAAATAAAGCCGGTGAACGATCTCCTTTTCTTTTTTGCCTTTTCTAGCAATCATTAAAAGTGAAGAAGGCAGTGGAAACATCATTCATTGAGGGTGACCTCAACAAATAGCTATAGTTCTTACGACATAGTCTACTTTCATAGTACCACGTCCATGTTTTAGTGCTAGTAAAGTTCCTTGGGATAGAGTCGAACTAGGAAAACACAAAAAAGATAAAAAATATAGAATAAAGTGAAGTGGGTTTATGTCGATCTCTTATCCTTGTAATTTGTGTGGTTATTATGGTAAACGTTTTTCTTTTATTTTTTGTATTTTTCCTAATAGCAATATTATTTGAGATTTTTTCACAAATAGCCGGCTATATTCATTGTTTACCTTTTTAGTCATATACATAGATTAAGTAGTAATTATACACATATAATACATAAATTATGCATATATTATATCTTCACCGGCTATTTTTATTTTAAGCGGTTAGATGAACGGCTATTTAGGTTAATATCTTCATATTTTTTTATATTGTCTCGCCTTGATATGATTAATAGGGAAAATGATACGTTAGAATAAGTAATCTTTGTCAAACAAAGTGTAACTTTGACAACGTGCAGTGTACAAGGGTTACCAAAATATATCGTCTGCTTCAATGCTTCCATGAAAGTCTTTTTGATTTATTCGCAGTCAAATCTAAGCTTTCATTAGAGTTAGATTCTCAGAATCCAAAATGATTACTAAGAAAAATAGAGGAATACTAAGGCAAAGGATGTCGACAAATGCTAAAATCTCTGGAGTATAGCCCGCGCCCGTGGTGGAGCTAGGTGGACAGAAACGGGCCGTCGTCCAAAATTACAATATATATAAAAATTTAAATTTTTTTCATGTATAAATATAAAATGTATACGTTGAATTCCCTTAGATTCTTTGCGTTTTTATTTTTTAAATCTCCTAACTGAAAATTTTGCTTCTGTCACTGAGTATAGCCTTTTAGGATGCATTTGTTGAAATGAGAGGGGTGGTCAGATTAGCCTATGAAAATATGATCTTTCCAACTCGCTCAAGTTTGGGTCTGAGTATATTATAGCTGATCAATTTGGAATAACTACTAACTCTATTTAAAAGTTAGATTGATTTGAGCTAAACATATAGTTCCATTTATCTCTGTTGGTCCAAGTGAAGTTTTATTTTGAAGATTGACAAAGGAAGCTCAGGCATGAACTAGGTCCATCCCCTGTGTACACAGACACGGGAAGATTCGAGCATGAGGAATGCACGTGAAAGAGATAAGCTTAACTTATTATATCTAATATCTCCTGATCGAAAATGTTGCATAATTGTTAAGGAGAAGGACTCCTTACCCAAAGAGAATACTATCCAAGATTAAGGAGGAGTTATCAGTTGAGGATAACTAGAACTCTTCTACCAAGGAAGAGTAGCATTAGAACTCTAGTTGTTTCTTATTCTACTAACTAACTCTCTCTCTCTCTCTCTCTCTCTCTCTCTCTCTATATATATATATATATATATATATATATATATATATATATATATATATATATATATATATATATATATATATTGTATGATGTTCTCATTCTACAGGTACACACAAAAGCAGAAGTTAAACGTGAGTTGAGAGCAAAATATCAAGGCATTTTGCAAGCAATTCTTGTGTGATTCAAGTGTGCGAACCTGAAGCTACATGAACCAGATAGAAGAACTAATTCCAAGTGTCTGTCTTTTATTCTAGTTCAATTATAGTAGGTGGTTTTCAAATTGTACCTTTCAGCTTTATCTAGAAGCAATTGTAATAGGTACTCTGAGTATTCAAGTTAGAATTAACTTGAAGTTGTCGCAACAGTTAGAGGTTGGTTGCCACAACGGGATTAAAGATAATCCTTAGGTTTACAAAGAGTTTTTGTAAATATTTTTTTGGCTCAGTGATTTAGTGAAGTGTTGGAAAAAATCTTACTAAGTAGTAGGTCGTGATTTTTTACCTTTTGAGCCGGGTGTTTTCCACGTAAAAATACTTGTGTTCTTTACTTTTCGCATTTACTATTTCAGCAACAGTACATTAAGGAACACTTAGAAGAACCAGGTCTTTTTATAATCAGTACATGCGAAAATTGGACACCACACAAATCACCCCCCCTCTTGTGTGGCATTGACATATAAAATATCAATTGGTATCAGAGCGGGTTACCCTTGAAGAGGCTAACACCTTAGGAGAAAATCAAAATGAGTGCACCACCTGAAAACTGGGAAGGACAATCCACTGCTAGGCCACTACTCTTCAACGGCCAGTACTACTCCTGGTGGAAAAATAAGATGAGAGATCACATCATAGGAGAAAACTATGGGCTATGGGACATTGTCATAGATGACCCACTGGATACCATGAAGATAAATGCTGAACAAGTAGAGGTACCAAAGATAAGAGCAGATTGCATAGCTGATGACTTGAAGAAATAGGAGAAGAATGCCAAAGCCAAGAAGTGACTTGTTTGTGGACTTGGTCCAGATGAGTATAGCAGAATCCAAAGTTGTACCACTGCCAAAGAAATATGGGACACTCTGCAAGTGGCTCACGAAGGAACACCTTAGGTAAAAGGGTCTAGAGGAACTCTACTATATTCTCAATATGAGAACTTTACTATGAAGGACAGAGAAACCTTTCAAGAGATGTACACAAGGTTCACTACATTGACAAATGAACTAAAGTCTCTTGGACAGATTATTTCTAAAGAAGATAGAGTCGAGAAAATATTAACAAGGGTTCTGCCTGTTACTTGGGAGAGCAAAATTACTGCTATTCAGGAATCAAAGAACATTTTCACCCTCCCACTAGATGAATTAATTGGAAATCTCACTGCTTATGAACTTAGGAGACAAACCATGAAAATGGATGTACCTAGGAAGGAAATGAGCCTGGCACTCAGAATCACTGAAGGTTCTGATCTAGAAGATGATGAAATGGTTATGATTACCAAGGATTTCAAGAAGTACTAAAGGAGAGGAAAGGGTCCTTCAAGAAGTGGAAGCTATAGTAAATCAAAAGTTCCTCAGAAACAAACCAATAATGGATGCTACAAGTGTGGAAAGACTTATCACCACATAAAAAACCGTCTCCAATGGGAAATTGAATGGAAGAAAGAAAGAGCTGAACGAAGGAACAAGAAGAAGGAACAGGTTTAACCCAAGAAAAGCAAAGGATCAATCAAGGCTATGGTCGCTGCTTGGGGAGAAGGCTCAGATAAAAGCTCAGATGATAATGATGGGGATGAACAAGCACTTATGGCCATTGGAGAATCTGATGAGGAAACTGAGGTAAGTGTAATTCATCTCAAAGACAAGATTAAATTGCTGTCTAAAGAAAGGTTATCTGAGTTACTTCTAGAACTAATTGATGAATATGCGGATGTAAACAATGAAAAGGAATAGTTATCTAAAGACGGTGTGATTTTGAAGGCTAAGTGCAAAAACCTGGAACTTAGGATTAGTGAAATTGTAAGTGAAAATACTATTTTGAAGAACCAGGTTCATGCACTTGACTCAATTGTCCTAGAGCTTAGATCTAAAAATTTAAAACTGAAATTAGGAACAGGTAAAAAGATAGCTGATCACACACAACTCACTCTAGAAGAAAATATAGGAAAAACAAAAGATGAGTTGTATAAAAGGGATGAGCGGGTAAGAATTCTAAAGGAGGATTTAAGCAAGGTCAAGCATGATGTAGACAGAACTTGTAAATGGAACATGTCCTCCGATGCACTTTCATGGATAGAAGAACATCATAGTAGCAACATAAGAGGACTTGACTTTGGGAACCTGACACCTAAATGTGATCCTAAAAGCAAGTACCTCACACTTTCTGAGAACAAGATTTGCACACACTATGGTAAATCAGGTCACTATAAAAGTGAATGCACTGCAAAAGAAAAGGCAAGTCAAAAGAACAAAGAATTTGTTCAAGGGAAAAATAGGCTACCAAGTTGGGCTAAAAAGAATTTAATTCATTATTTTGCCTATAGAAAGGGACCCAAACTAGTTTGGGTTCCGAAGACAAACCCCTGATATTTTTTGCAGGTCCAAGTGAAGGAGAGCAGTCAAATATGGTACATGGATAGTGGCTGCTCAAAGCACATGACAGGAAACAAGAACCAATTCCTTTTACTTGAGGACCTTAAAGGAGGTAATGTCTCCTTTGGAAATGGGAATAAAGGTGATATCATTGGGGTTGGAAAGGTAGGTAAGAATGATTCTCATTCTATTGAGAACGTCTACTTGATAGATGGACTAAAGTACAGTCTAATAAGTGTATCACAATTGTATGATAGAGGTAACATGGTAGCATTCACATTTACTAAATGCTTTGTGATTAATATTACCATTTGATAAGATAGTTTTGAAGGGAAAAAGAGTGAACAACATATATGTTGTAGATCTGTCCACACTTTCAGAAAATGAACTCACTTACTTAAGTGTGTTGGATAATGATCCCCTCATTTGGCACAAGAGACTTGGACATTCCAATCTAAGTCAACTCAACAAACTTGTCTCCAAGGACTTAGTGATAGGACTTCTTAATATTAAGTTCAAGGAAGATAAGGTTTGTGAGGCCTGTGCAAGGGGGAAGCAGGTATGATCCTCTTTTAAAAGCAAGAAAATGGTAAGCACCACCAGGACGATGGAACTGGTCCATATGGATCTTTGTGGACCAATGAGAACATTAAGCAGATGTGGTAAGAGATATATGATGGTGCTTGTTGATGATTACTCTAGGTTTACTTGGACATTATTTTTAACATCTAAAGATGAAGCATTTGACATGTTTACTTCGTTTATTAGAAAAACTCAGAAATAACTAGGTAATAAACTTGCATCAATTAGGTTTGATCATGGTACTGAATTTGAGAATGCTAAATTTGCTGAATTTTGTGATGAACATGGCATAGATCATAACTTTTCTGCTCATAGGACTCCACAGCAAAATGGAGTAGTTGAAAGAAAGAATACGACACTTGAAGATATGGCTAGGACCATGCTTCTTTCTAGTAAACTGCCTCATAGTTTCTGGGCAAAAGTTATGAACATTGCATGTTACATTATAAATAGGTGCATGACTAGACCTCTTATAGAGAAGACTCCTTATGAGTTACTTAAAGGGAGAAAGCCAAACATATCTCATCTTAGGGCATTTGGATGCAAGTGCTTTGTGCACAATAATGGTAAAGACTCCCTAGGTAAGTTTGATCCCAGAAGTGATGAATGAGTCTTCTTGGGATATTCTTCACATAGTAAAGCTTACAATATTTATAACAAAAGAACTATGTGTGTAGAATAAAGTATACATGTAGTTTTTGATGAAACTAACATTCTTTCTGAGAGACAGGAACATGAAGATGAAGCAATTGGGCTTGTTAGAAACTCAAATGAAACCACAGCCCAGACTGAAGCTGCATCAAAGGAAGGAACAGGTGATGGAACAGGTCCTTCTACCCAGGGCAACCTGATAGGGGGAACTGAACAAAGAAGAATTGATCCTCAAACCCTGAGGGAACTTGTCCATGAACCTGTTCCTCAGCAACAAAACACTGAAGGAACATCTAAGGGAAACCAACTAGTTGTGAAACCTTATAAGTACCAAAGTTCTCATCCCATTGAGAACATAATTACCGATCCAACCTCTGAAATCAAAACCAGATCTTCTTTGAAGAATCTTTGTGCCTTTGATACTTTTCTATCTCTTATTGAACCTAAAAATATTGCTGAGGCTTTGCATGATGCAGACTAGGTGAATGCAATGCAACATGATCTCAACCAATTTGAGAGAAGTCAAGTTTGGTATCTGGTACCAAGACCCAATGACATATCAGTAATTGGCGTTAAATGGGTCTTCAGAAACAGACTTGATGAAGATGGAACAGTTACAAGGAACAAGGCAAGATTAGTGGTTCAAGGATATAGTCAAGAGAATGACATAGACTATGATGAGACTTTTACTCCAGTTGCAAGATTGGAGACAATTAGACTCCTTATAGCCGTTGCTGGTTACATGGAACTCACTCTCCATCAGATGGA